>NC_091283.1:542580047-543980047 GCF_032444005.1 Ranitomeya imitator | reverse complement strand
ATTAATATAGGCAACAAAGGACATTCTCAGTATAACAAAGCTTGTGTGAGGTAATAGCATGTCAGTTAGGGTGTGTTGGTGAAAGGCATGTCAGTCACATTACCTCTATGTGAGAGGATATAGAAACTGCCAGTTACAGACTATTTTTACCACAATAATGCCTCATTAGAAGAGGAATTCCATGGCGGAAAGACATTTGTAATCAACTTGCTCCTGGCAAAATTTCGACAACAAAAAAAGATTTCACTTTCTGTGGCATCTTCTGGAATTGCAGCTACACTTTTAAAAGGTGGCAGGACAGCACATTCGACATTCAAACTACCACCTAACCTGTCTCATAGTGACAACCCCATGTGTAATATTGCCAAGGGATCAAGGACTGGCCAAATTGCTTCAAAAATACAGTGCCATCATTTGGGATGAATGCACCATGTCACACAAAAGGGCTCTGGAAGCAGTGGACAGACTGCTGCAAGACCTGCGTAGCAACAAATATATCATGGGAGGAGTAGTTGTTGTTTTGGCAGGTGACTTCCGCCAAACACTACCTATTATTCTAAGATCAACCCCTGCAGACGAACTCAATGCATATCTCAAAGCATTGTACCTTTGGAGAAAAGTAAAGAAAATGTCACTGAACACAAACATGAGGGTCTACATGACAGGCGATGTTTCTGCTGGACTGTTTTAGAGCCCGCTGTTGACTATTGGAGATGGCAAGGCACCAGTAAACTCAACCACTGGACAGATCACCTTCCCGAGCAACTTTTGTTGCATTGTGACTTCCATTGAGAAGCTGAAAGCAAAGGTTTTCCAAACATTCAGCTCCACTTCAAAAATTCTGGCTGCCTGTGTGAAAGGGCCATTCTAGCTCCCAAAAATGACAGCGTCAACAAGATCAATCTTCAAATTCTAAATCTCCTTCCAGGTGTGTGCACATCCTACAAGTCAGTGGATACAGTAATAGACCCTGCTCAAGCATTATTTTATCCAACTGAGATCCTCAATTCCTTGGGGCCACAAGGACTTCCTCCTCACAACCTCTTTCTAAAACCTGGAGCACCTGTTCTGCTATTGAGAAATTTGGAACCACCAAAGCTGTGTAATGGAACTAGACTCTTGATTAAGAATCTGTTTCCATATGTAATTGAGGCAACCATTTTGACAGGATGTGCCACAGGAGAAGATGTTTTCATTCCAACAATTCCTCTCATTCCATCTGATTTGCCTTTTGATTTTAAACGCCTCCAGTTTCCTGTTCGACTGGCATTTGCTATGTCCATCAACAAGGCTCAGGGATAGTCCTTGAAAGTAGTTGAAATCGATTTACAATCTCCATGCTTTTCTCATGGTCAACTTTATGTGGCCTGTTCAAGAGTTGGAACAGCCAAAAATCTGTTCGTCTTTGCACCTGAAGGAAAAACTAAGAATGTAATTTATCAAAAGGCTCTTGAATAAGTAGTAGAAGATTACTTCACATTACTTGGCCAATTTAGTTAAATCTGTGTGGAATATCTCTGATATTGAAATATGTTGTGAAATGCTTCTATTAGCTTAGTTTTTGCCTTTTAGTAATTACATTTTTATTATTTGTTTTGTGGTTTTTGTGTGCAGAATGAATTTTTAACACATTCTATTTTGCTAACAGTAGTTATATTGTATTATATAGAGTAATTATAAACAGAATTATCTATTTTAAGTATTTATTTCTGTTAATGTTGATGATTATGGCTTACAGCCAGTGAAAACCCAAAAGACATTATCTCAGTAAATTAGAATACTTTATAAAGCCAGCTTGAAAAATTATTTTAAAATCTGAACTGTTGGCCTGCTGAATTGTATGTTCAGTAAATGCACTCAATACTTGGTTGGGGCTTTCCATTAATATGCTTTGATACAGCACTCTGTGAACAGCCAGTTTCTTTAGCAATGACCTTTTGTGGCTTAGGCTAGGTTCACATTACGTTAGTGCAGCCCGTTCAACACATGAGTTAAACGGGCTGCGTTAACTCAAGTGCCGACTTGCCATCGCGCTAGCGCAGATAGAGCTAACAGATGCTCCATCTGCGCTAGCGGTGACGGACCCGGAAACGCTGCAGCCCGCGTCCCAGGGTCCGTCACTCAATGACGGCACATAATAGGTGTGCACTAGCTATGCGCCCTCAATAGAGCTCAAAGGCAGCGTTAACGGACTGCGTTACACCTAGTTATGCCTCGGTGTATGGCAGTCCGTAATGTGAACTTAGCCTTACCCTCCTTGTGGAGTGTGTCAGTGACTGCCTTCTGGACATCTGTCAAGTCAGCAGTGTTCCCCATGATTGTGGAGCCTACTGAAACAGACTAAGGGACCTTTTTAAATGCTTAGGAAGCCTTTGCGGGTGTTTTTGTTAATTCTAATTTACTGAGGTGATGACTATTGGGTTTTCATTGGCTGTAAGCCATAATCATCAACATTAACAGAAATAAACACTTGAAATAGATCACTCTGTTTGTAGTGACTCTATATAACGAGTTTCACTTTTTGTGTTGAACTGAAATAAATTAACTTTTTGATGATCTAATTTCTTTATCGCCTCTCATTGGGGGACACAGGAACCATGGGTGTATGCTGCTGCCACTAGGAGGCTGACACTATGCAAATAAAAAAAATTAGCTCCTCCTCTGCAGTGTACACCCCACCGACTGGCATTAAACTCTTCAGTTTAGCTTAGTGTCAGTAGGAGGTGGACACGGGTCTTTCATTAGACCCTTATCTACCTCAATGTGCGTCGTTTTTTCTTTCAGGTTCTCCGGATGGGATACAGGGTGAGCAGTCACACCTGTAGTCCCACATTATGGACTATGAGTACGGCGTGTACTGCCACCCCGTATCCTCATAGATCCCTCTCCAGGACCAAGAGCCTAGCACACAAGCGTGCTCAGAAGTCCGGTCCTGGCTCCGTCCCCCACCCACTCGCCCACCAGAGCCTGTCGGTCGGAGGAGACGAGGACGTCCGTCACCACCTACACGGACGTCTAATACCTTCCACTTTTTTAAGGTTAGTACCGACGGCGTGGGAAGTTAGGTGAGTATTTGTGCTCCCTATCAGTCGCTACTCCTCCTAGGGGCTCTGTGGATCCCCTACGTTTCCGGCGCAGCTTTCCTTCTGAGCAGCGCGGCGCCTTACTGGCACCCGCACCGCTATTTCTGCGGCCGCACTTCTCAACCTGCGGCCGCACCTTTTTCTGCAGACCCACCGCAGCACTGGGCGACACTTAGGCCCCGTTGCTTCCCTATCTTTGCGGTGGTCTTGATGACCGATTGCGCTGTCTCCCACCGCGGCCGCGTTTTTACAGGCAGTCGCACTGCCTCACCTGCGGCCGCATCCTTTTAATCTTTGCGGCGCGGCCCCCTTCAGGCAGCCGCACCGTTTTCCCCGGCAGCCGTACCTTGGGAGGTGACGCGCGGCGCGGTCCTCTCCAGCGGCCGCCGGCTTCTAATACAGGCCCCGGCTCTTCCCGGGGCCTACTTCCGGCGCCGGCATCGGCGCTCCCCCTTTCCGGCGGCGGCTGCCGCGCCTATCAGCCGAGCGGCGCCCGCACTGTTTTGCGCCGCACCGCCGATAACCACCTTTTCTGCGGTCACCGGCTTCTAATTTAGGCCCCGGCTTTCCCCGGGGCCTACTTCCGGTGACGCGCTCCGCCCACTTCCGGTATCATCGGGCGGGCTTTCTCCCGCCCGACAAACTCTGCCCTGCATTCCCCACCCACCGGCGCCATCTCGGCTGGCTCCGCCCCTTCCTCCACGCCGCTGCTGGATGCTCAGGGCACGAGTTTTCTTCATCGTGCCACGCACCTGCGTCGGGGGAACTTCGCAGAGCGCTCTTTCTGGGAACACAGCACGCCATCTGCGCTGGGGATCCACAGCATCTTCCTCCAGGCCTGCAGCTCCTGGTATCCGGGGTTTTTCGTCTGCCGTGAGTAGCTCTGCACTGCAGACTGACACCCTCCTCTGCCCCACTGTCCCCTAACCTGCTGGCATTTTCTTCAGGGACCTCTTCAAAATGTCTAACTCTAAAGGGGGCCGCTCTCGTCCTCCAACTTCTTCATCTTCTGCCTTAGTCACGTACTTTGCATGTTTGTCCTGTAACAGCAAACTTCCCTCAGGTCAGTCCTCCCCGCTGTGTCAGTCCTGCAGCAACCCGATTGTTCCCACCGCCCAGGATCCCCCGGCTGTTCCGCCCGAGAGTGATCCCCCCATCCCAGGCTGGGCCGCCTCTCTGTCCCAATCGGTGGCCGATTTAACACGGGTATCTCAAACCCTAGTGTCCGCGCTGGATCGGTTACCCCTGCAGTGGCCAGCGGGTCGCAGGAACCGCCGCCCGAGCCCTCCTTGATAAGCCACAAAAGGTCCAGACAGGAACGTCGGTCTGAGTCCTCTTCGCGCTCCATCTCGCCGCTTGGCCCTCCCCCGCAATTGGTGTCCCACCGATCCTCCTCCCCTGAGTCAGGCGAGGCATTATCTGATGCGCCTTCGGAGGATATTTCGGAGCTGGATCCTAACCAAATCCCCACCATGAGTGAGACAGTACAGAACCTCATTGGGGCAATAAACCAAACCTGTGGCATCAAGGATCCCTCTACGGAACCCGCAGATCAGGCGGTTTCGTTTAGACAGGCCAAACCACCTTCTAAATTTTTCGCTCCTCATCCTGAATTCGAGGAAATCTTGTCCAGAGAGAGAACGAACCCCACTAGGCGTTTTCAGAGGGGAAAACGCCTGGGTGTGCTATATCCTTTTTCTCCAGAACTTACCGCCAATTGGACGGTCTCTCCCTCAGTGGATCCACCTGTGTCCAGGCTGTCCACCAACACGGTGCTTCCTCTGTCCGGCGGAGCATCTCTGAAGGAATCTGCTTTTGAAGCGGCTTCAGCGGCTCTATGTCCAGCTTTTGCGTCCACTTGGGCTTCAAAATCCATTTCAAAATGGGCCAAGGATCTTCGGCGAGGTATCCTGGACGGGGCACCTCCCGCGCAATTAGCGGAACTTGCCAGCCAGATTTCCCACGCTGGTGAATACCTGGTTTCCGCCTCCCTGGATGTCGCATCTTGTGCGGCTCAAGCTTCCAGCAATGCCGTTGCCATCCGCCGGACTGTTTGGCTCAAGGCCTGGCAGGCGGACTTGTCCTCCAAAAAGTCCCTCACTGGTCTTCCCTTCCAGGGCTCTCATCTCTTTGGTTCCCAGCTGGACCAAATAATTAAGGACGCCACCGGGGGTACAAGTTCTATTCTCCCCCAGGCTAAGCCTCGTCGCCCTCCTCCTAGATGACAGTTTCGTTCTTTTCGGCCTTTTCGTCGCTTTGCTGCGTCAAACTCCTTTTCCCAGCAGCAACAGAGGCCACAGGCACGTCAAGAGAAGAAGGCGGTATCCTTTAGGCCCACTCCGTCCTGGCTTCCTCGTTTCTCCCAGGGTAGATCCTCCAGGCCCAGGACTGGAAGATCCACCTCGGCATGACTCTCGGCAAGACTCCAGCCCAACTCCCAGATTGGGCGGCCGTCTTCTCCTTTTCAGGGACGTCTGGATTTCCGCAGTAGAGGATGCATGGGTCAGGGAAGTTGTATCCTCGGGATACAAAATAGAGTTCGCTTCCCGACCTCGGGATCGTTTCTTCCAATCCCGTCCTCCAAGAGACCCCGCTCTAGTTCCGGGCTTCTTCTCAGCCATCGCTTCTCTGCTCAAATCCGGGGTAATCGTTCCCGTCCCAGAAAAAGAACGCTTCACGGGTTTCTACTCGAATCTTTTTGTGGTACTGAAAAAAGACGGCAAAGTTCGCCCCATTCTGGACCTCAAATTGCTGAACAGGAGAGTTCGCCTGAGACACTTCAGGATGGAATCCCTTCGTTCAGTAATTGCTTCCATGGAGGCTCAGGAGTTTCTATGCTCAATAGATATCCAGGACGCCTACCTCCATGTCCCGATATTTCCCGGACATCACCATTTCCTGCGCTTCGCAGTGCAACGAGATCATTTTCAGTTCGTCGCCCTGCCGTTCGGTCTCGCAACCGCGCCGAGAGTGTTCACGAAGATCATGGCGGCGCTGATGGCCATCTTGAGAGTCAGAGGCTTGGTCCTCTTTCCATATCTCGACGACATCCTCATCAAGGCTCCGTCCTTTGCTCAGGCCCACGAAAGCCTGTCCATTGTTCTCGACACCTTAGCCCGTTTCGGGTGGCTGGTGAAACGGAAGAAGTCCTGCCTTATTCCTTCTCAGCGCATCATCTTTCTGGGCATGCTTTTCGACACTCGTCAGAGCAGAGTCTTCCTTCCCAAGGACAAAAGATCCACTCTTTGTCGGGACATACGCTTGCTCCAGGGTCCTCGGCCTCCCTCCCTCCGATCGGCCATGAAGGTTCTGGGGAGGATGGTAGCTACATTGGAAGCGATTCCCTTCGCCCAATTCCATTCGCGACCCCTTCAGCAAGCCATTCTGTCTCAGTGGGACAGGTCGGTCTTCTCCCTGGATCGACCGATCAGACTCTCCTTTCGGGTCAAGCGGTCTCTCAACTGGTGGCTGACGTCACCTCTCATTTCCCAGGGCAGGTCCTTCCTTCTGGTTCACTTTCAGGTGGTGACAACGGATGCCAGCCTGATCGGCTGGGGTGCGGTTTTTCGCCACCTGACGGTTCAGGGCCGTTGGTCGCCGCAGGAGTCATCTCTGCCAATCAACGTCCTCGAAATTCGGGCCATCTTTCTGTCCCTCCGCCACTGGGAAAGGATCCTCAGGGGCCTTCCAGTCCGGATCCAGACGGACAACGCCACGGCTGTGGCATATGTCAACCATCAAGGGGGGACTCGGAGCTCCTTGGCCCTTGCCGAGGTATCCAAGATCCTCCTTTGGGCAGAGGCAACGGTTCCGGTGATATCCGCGGTGCATATCCCCGGCGTGGAAAACTGGGCCGCCGACTTCCTCAGCCGCGAGGGCCTTGCGGCAGGGGAATGGTCCTTGCATCCGGAGGTATTCCATCAGATTTGTCTTCGATGGGGAACTCCGGACGTGGATCTCACGGCGTCTCGAATCAACAGGAAGGTTCCGCAGTTCGTCTCCAGGTCCCGCGATCCTCTCGCAGTGGGCGTCGATGCTCTGGCCATTCCTTGGTCACAGTTCGAGCTGCCCTACCTGTTCCCACCCCTTCCATTACTTCCCAAACTGTTGAAGAAGATCAAAGCGGAAGGGGTGCCGGTCATCCTGATCGCCCCGGATTGGCCCAGGAGAGCTTGGTTCGCGGAGCTCGTCAACCTTCTCGCGGACGCTCCCTGGCGCCTTCGAGACAGGCCCGATCTGCTGTCCCAGGGTCCGATCTGCCACCCGAATTCTCGGTCGCTCAGTTTAACGGCGTGGCTGTTGAGACCGCGGTTCTAAGAGCGTCCGGCCTTTCGGACCGGGTGATTCACACCATGATTCAGGCTCGGAAGCCTTCGTCTTCCAGGATCTACTACCGCACCTGGAAGGCCTACTTCCGTTGGTGCGAGTCCAACCGCGTTCCGCCTATGGTTTTTTCCCTGCCTTCTCTTTTGGCCTTCCTTCAGGCAGGACTGGATTCGGGCCTGGCTCTTAGTTCCCTGAAGGGTCAGGTCTCTGCGCTTTCCATCCTCTTTCAGAAGACCTTGGCCTCTCGGCCACAGGTTAAGACCTTCTTTCAGGGGGTAGCCCACGCCGTCCCGCCGTACAGGGCCCCTGTGGAGGCATGGGACCTAAACCTGGTACTGGACGTTCTGAAGGTTTCTCCCTTTGAACCTCTTAGGGAGATTCCTCTATCAGTTTTATCATGGAAGGTGGCCTTTCTTGTGGCCATCACGTCCATTCGCCGCGTTTCCGAGCTGGCGGCCCTGTCTTGCCGTCCTCCGTTTTTGGTCATTCACCAGGACAAGGTGGTCTTCCGGCCCCCACCTTCTTTTCTTCCTAAGGTGGTTTCCACCTTCCACCTCAACGAAGACATCGTTCTACCTTCCTTTTGTCCAGCTCCGACTCGTCCTCTGGAGCGATCGTTGAACAAGCTGGACCTTGTCAGGGCTGTGAGGATCTATCTGGACAGAACGTCCACTTTCCGGAAGACGGATTCCTTTTTCGTCATTCCTGATGGCACGCGCAGAGGCCAGCCGGCTTCTAAAGCGACTATTGCTCGCTGGATCAGAATGGCAATTTTGGAGGCTTACCGGGTCAAGAACAGAGTGCCCCCTCCTGGGATTAAGGCTCACTCTACCCGGGCAGTCGGCACCTCCTGGGCGGTGCACCACAGGGCTTCCGCCCTACAGCTTTGCAAAGCGGCAACTTGGTCTTCCATCCACACGTTCGCCAAATTTTACAAGGTCCATATCTACGCATCGGCGGATGCCAGCCTAGGCAGAAGGATCCTGCAGGCGGCAGTGGTGAGTCCTCTGACCTGATGGAAGTCTGTTTTTCCCGCCCTTGGGACTGCTTTGGGACGTCCCATGGTTCCTGTGTCCCCCAATGAGAGGCGATAAAGAAAACAGGATTTTTGGTTGCTTACCGTAAAATCTGTTTCTTGAAGCCTCCATTGGGGGACACAGCTCCCTCCCAATGTTTTTGTTATATGTTCTCTGACTGTTCTCACGTTTACAGTTCTCAAGTTTGTGGTTATGGTTTTTCAACCTTGTTCTTTCTCCTACTGCTTTCTCACTAACTGAAGAGTTTAATGCCAGTCGGTGGGGTGTACACTGCAGAGGAGGAGCTAACTTTTTTAATTTGCATAGTGTCAGCCTCCTAGTGGCAGCAGCATACACCCATGGTTCCTGTGTCCCCCAATGGAGGCTTCAAGAAACAGATTTTACGGTAAGCAACCAAAAATCCTGTTTTTGTAAGAAGCACCTGTATATTGATCCATACTGGGGGTGTTTACTACTGACGTCACAGATTTTTATATTTCTGAACTATTATATGTAAGTGCGGGCACTCTATTTGTAGTTGTGCCGCCATTCACCAAGTTTGTTCTAATAAAGTTGTTTTATCTTTTCTATTTATGCCTTGGAATAATCTTTGACCACATATTCGTTTTTTTTCCTCTCTTGGTTTCTCTGTACAAACTGAATGGTCTGCCATTTTTTCCGCAATGCACATATATATCACCACTTCAATGTATCATTATTCAAGCAATCCACTATTGTGGTTTAGTTATACTTTTGATCATGTGAGAACATAATCGGTCTGCCATAACTACTTGTAGGAAATGGGATGTATTTTACATACCGTATATACTCGTGTATAAGTCGTCCCGAGTATAAGCCGAGGCACCTAATTTTGCCTTGAAAAACTGGAGTGTAAGCCAGGTATGCATTGTCCCCTAATCCCCATTCTAGTATGCATAGTTCCTCATCCCCATCCTTGTCTGCATTACTCCTTATTCCCATCCTCGTGTGCATGGGCTTCTTAGTACCATCCTTGTATGCATGGGCTCCTTATTCCCATATATGTGTGTGTGTGTAGTGGCATATGTCTAGGATTTTACAGTTAGGGCCAGAAATATTTGGACAGTGACACAAGTTTTGTTATTTTAGCTGTTTACAAAAACATGTTCAGAAATAAAATTATATATGTAATATGGGCTGAAAGTGCACACTCCCAGCTGCAATATGATAGTTTCCACATCCAAATCGGAGAAAGGGTTTAGGAATCATAGCTCTGTAATGCATAGCGTCCTCTTTTTCAAGGGACCAAAAGTAATTGGACAATGGACTCTAAGGGCTGCAATTAACTCTGAAGGCGTCTCCCTCGTTAACCTGTAATCAATGAAGTAGTTAAAAGGTCAGGGGTGGATTCCAGGTGTGTGGTTTTGCATTTGGAAGCTGTTGCTGTGAGCAGACAACATGCGGTCAAAGGAACTCTCAATTGAGGTGAAGCAGAACATCCTGAGGCTGAAAAAAAAGAAAAAATCCATCAGAGAGATATCAGACATGCTTGGAGTAGCAAAATCAACAGTTGGGTACATTCTGAGAAAAAAGGAATTGACGGGTGAGCTTGGGAACTCAAAAATGCCTGGGCGTCCACGGATGACAACAGTGGTGGATGATCGCCGCATACTTAATTTGGTGAAGAAGAACCCGTTCACAACATCAACTGAAGTCCAGAACACTCTCAGTGAAGTAGGTGTATCTGTCTCTAAGTCAACAGTAAAGAGAAGACTCCATGACAGTAAATACAAAGGGTTCACATCTAGATGCAAACCATTCATCAATACCAAAAATAGACAGGCCAGAGTTAAATTTGCAGAAAAACACCTCAAGAAGCCAGCTCAGTTCTGGAAAAGTATTCTATGGAGAGATGAGACAAAGATCAACCTGTACCAGAATGATGGGAAGAAAAAAGTTTGGAGAAGAAAGGGAACGGCACATGATCCAAGGCACACCACATCCTCTGTAAAACATGGTGGAGGCAACGTGATGGCATGGGCATGCATGGCTTTCAATGGCACTGGGTCACTTGTGTTTATTGATGACATAAGAGCAGACAAGAGTAGCCGGATGAATTCTGAAGTGTACCGGGATATACTTTCAGCCCAGATTCAGCCAAATGCTGCAAAGTTGATTGGACGGCGCTTCATAGTATAGATGGACAATGACCCCAAGCATACAGCCAAAGCTACCCAGGAGTTCATGAGTGCCAAAAAGTGGAACATTCTGCAATGGCCAAGTCAATCTCCAGATCTAAACCCAATTGAGCATGCATTTCACTTGCTCAAAGCCAGACTTAAGACGGAAAGACCCACAAACAAGCAAGACCTGAAGGCTGCGGCTGTAAAGGCCTGGCAAAGCATTAAGAAGGAGGAAACCCAGCGTTTGGTGATGTCCATGGGTTCCAGACTTAAGGCAGTGATTGCCTCCAAAGGATTTGCAACAAAATATTGAAAATAAAAATATTTTGTTTGGGTTATGTTTATTTGTCCAATTACTTTTGACCTCCTAAAATGTGGAGTGTTTGTAAAGAAATGTGTACAATTCCTACATTTTCTATCAGATATTTTTGTTCAACCCTTCAAATTAAACGTTACAATCTGCACTTGAATTCTGTTGTAGAGGTTTCATTTCAAATCCAATGTGGTGGCATGCAGAGCCCAACTCGCGAAAATTGTGTCACTGTCCAAATATTTCTGGCCCTAACTGTATGTGTGACTAGTGATAATGTAGCATCTGTCTTGAAAGTAAAGGCCCCTTCACATTAAGCGACGCTGCAGCGATACCGACAACGATCCGGATCGCTGCAGCGTCGCTGTTTGGTCGCTGGAGAGCTGTCACACAGACCGCTCTCCAGCGACCAACGATGCCGGTAACCAGGGTAAACATCGGGTAACTAAGCGCAGGGCCGTGCTTAGTAACCCGATGTTTACCCTGGTTACCATCCTAAAAGTAAAAAAAACAAACAGTACATACTTACCTAACGCTGTCTGTCCTCCAGCGCTGTGCTCTGCACTCCTCCTGTACTGGCTGTGAGCACAGCGGCCGGAAAGCAGAGCGGTGACGTCACCGCTCTGCTTTCCGGCTGACAGACGCTCACAGCCAGAGCAGGAGGAGTGCAGAGCACAGCGCTGGATTGGTTATCACCAGCATTAGTTTTGTACATGAGGCCCGTTGCTTAAGGTTCAGATCTCCATCACTGACCTGGCTGTTCTCAAACTAAAGGCACAGCAGCAATATATAGATTTCCATGCTAATAAGAATCTGCAGAGTGGTTTGTGGGTGATGGACATCCACTCAGTGACCGAGGTGTGTGTGATGTGGGCTGCCAATCTGATGCCATTAAAATGCAGATCTCCTAGACCCTTTGGCCACAATTGGTGCCATTAGTTAGTTGTACATACTCATCCTTTCCTCTTTCCCCAGGTAAAGGTCAGCATTGATTCTGCTGACCGGAAGAGAGCGGTGAGCTCTGTGTGTACTTACATCGTGTACCAGTGCTCCCGTCCAGCTCCGCATCACTCCAGAGACCTGCACTCTATGATCGTTGCTGCATTTCAGTGCCTGTGTGTCTGGCTCACCGAGCATCCCGACATGTTAAATGAAAAGGTGACCTGACCAATTCTAGCACAGATCTTCTACTTTTCATTAAAGAGACTATACATTTGGATTTGGGTTGTGTTTGGTATTGCAGCTCTGTTCCATTAAAACCACCCTTCTTTCTAATCTCAGATAAACCACAGTCCGGCTCTGATCAGCACTGCCGACTACTGTACAGTCAAGTGCTGTATATAGTTCTCCCCCATCTCACAATATCTCTTATTTATATTTTGTCTGTTTTTATCTCTCCTAGCCAATGTACACTTCTGTCTATTACTAAGAGTGTGTTTACACAGACCGACCAGCAGCATGATATGACTGCCGGTAACTTTTACCGATCATCAGTAGCTTGAATACCTGTTTACACAGGCAGACCAAAGTAAGCGATGTGCACTGGGCATCTATACTAGATCACTCAGTGCACATAAGCGGCCAGAGTTCCCGCCAGAGCAAGTCCTGTTTACACAGGATGACACACCAAAAACTGATATTTTCCTCTGCATAAAAGATCATTTCACCTAAAGAATGAGCTTTTTGCTCATTCATCGGGTGATCAGCAGCCTCTTTTTACACGGGAAAATAATTGTAAAACAAGCCTTTTTAACCATGCTTGTTCACAATTATCTTAAGGTGCACTTACACTGCAATTATGAACTAAGCTGCTTATCAAGAACTGTATTTCTAACAAAAAAGTACATATACAGTCATGAAAAACTATGTACACCCTTTCAACTCTATGGTTCTACATATCGGGACATAAATTTTAAATCTAGTTCATAGAAGGTCTTAAATTTAGAAAGTGCCCAAGCCTCAATGAACTTAAAGGGATATTCCCATCTCCAAACTCCTATCCCAATATGTAGTAGGTTTAATAATATTAGCAAATACCTCCAATTTGAAATATATAGTTTTTCTAATTCGCCATGTCTCTTTCCTCATGTGCAGGCATTGCAGGACCTTGGGTATCCATGGTTATGACCACTAGCAACTACACTTGCGTCGGTACGGGTCCGTCGCTAAGCGACGCACATTGTGAAAATGTGGCATGATGTGGGTAGCGGATGCAGTTTTTCAACGCATCCGCTGCCCATTCTAAAGTCCGGGGAGGAAGGGGCAGAGTTCTGGCCGCGCATGCTGGTAGGAAATGGCGTTTTTTTCGTGCCGACAGTCAGCCAAAACACGACGCATCCAGTGCACGACGGACACGACGTCGCGATCCGTCGGCAATACAAGTCTATGGGAAAAAAACGCATCCTGCGGGCACATTTGCCGGATCCGTTTTTTTCCCAAAACGATGGATTGCGACGGACTTCACACGGCGCAAGTGTGAAAGAAGCCTAACTGGCACCATATCGGTGGTCGTAACCATGGATACCTAAGGTTCTGCAATGCACATAAGGAAAGAGACATGGCGAATTAGAAAATCTATACTACATTTCTAATTGGAGGTATTTGCTAATATTATTATTACACCTACTACATAGTGGGATAGGGACTTGGAGCTGGGAATACCCCTTTAAGCAAAACTGCAATGAGAGTGGACCATAATACCTCCCAAACAATTTGGGAGACTGATAGTCAAGGTGGATCTGCAAGCTATTGATTCATGGGGCTGGCTTAACTTTTCACACCACCTTCACAATTTGGGCTTAGTTTTTTGGTTTACAATGAATTTGTCACGTATCGTTCATCTGAGGTTGTACTTGCCTAATTTTAAGACCGCTTGCGTAAAACCCTAGAATTGTCAGAGGGTGTACTTAGTTTTTCTCATAACTGTGTGTACATAAGCTATTGAGCTGTAGATGGATTGGTTACTCTTTCCCAGATGAGAGGAGGTTCTCGGACATCTTTGATTTGCTCACTTCTGTGATGGTGGACCTTTTTTGCGATCTTTTATAAAACTAAACTTGTATTGTTCTTAGGACTGCCTAAAAGAGGTGCTGGAGATTGTAGAGCTGGGGATATCTGGCAGCAAGTCCAAAAACCCTGAGCTACAAGAAGTGCGATTTAAAGGGGACAAGGAGCACAACCCAGCCTCTATGAGAGTAAAAGATGCCGCTGAAGCCACATTAACCTGGTACTGAGCTCCATTCTTGTAGAGAAGGTCATGTTCACTAGATATGTCCGTACAGGCTGATAAGACACATAGCCATTCCATTCTATCATAGATAAATGAATTTTCTGTCGACACTGAGCTAGCTTAGATGATACTTTGTCAACATTTCTCTTTAAACTGTCATATACTATGTATTACCTGGTGTCATTGAAATACATCCAAAAGGAAACCTTGCTAATAATCAGCAGTAACAATAGACCATGATTTTAGTCTATAGCTCAGTAGACTACACGTTTTGTATAGACAGACTGCTAGCAAACTGTGTACTCTGATCTTGCCGTCTTCTTCCCTTTCATCCTATGGAATATCTTTATTTTGGGTTAGTAAGACTTGGTAGACAGGCAGGAGTATGCCTGCGGGATCAGATTAGCAAGAATTTGGAGCCTGGCAGGAGTGTAACTGTAGGATCAGACTACACAGTTTGTAGTCTGTAACCATGGAAACAAATAAACCAGCATAGAAGTGGTAGACATGATATTGGAGTATTTGCTTTTTCGGCACAATAAAGCTAATTGACATCTCATGAATGTGGTTTTCTCACTTATTGTAGACACATTGGTGTCATAGACTGGCTTCTACCGTTAGATAAATGCTAACTATTCACATGGACTTCTATTTTTTATTTTGTCAAGTATTATGCAGCTTCTTGGGGCATTCCCACCTCCTAGTGGCCCGGCATCTCCATGTAGTCTGGTGAATGAGACCACGCTGATCACTTACTCTCGACTGCCTACTGTCAGCAAGTACAGTTTCCGTTACTTTGTGCTCGATAACAGCGTCATACTGGCCATGCTGGAGCAGCCGCTTGGGAATGAGCAGAGTAAGCCATTTTTGGAGTGTCATTTCATTGTGATAGTCTATTCCGGGCTCTCGCATATAGCTTGCGCTCTACGTAGTCACAGACTGCAAACATCTCCAAGCTTGGCAGAATTATTAATGCTGAGCTTCTATTTAGGCAACCCAAGTCCGTCCATCACTGTACTAATCCGAGGCATGTCCGGTCGCCATGCATGGGCCATGCAACTCTGCCACTTACCGCGAACAGCAAGAGCCAATCAGAGAGTGAGTATGTGCAAACCGCATTCAGACATTTTAGCAATTTCTAAGCAGCCAAGATGGATTTTGGTTTTATTTCTGATGCGTTCAGGAGGCCGGGGGGAGATGGTTCTCAAAAGTAGATTTAATTTCTCTGATAAGAGATATCACAATGTTTTTTTGTTTTTTTTTTATTTCCTGTGCTTTTCATTTATGCAGCTTATTGAATTGACATTGACCGCTCAAGGGCAGAATTAGTTGATCTTTACACGATCTTTGTGATTGCCGGTTTTACCCCTATGGTATAAAAGGTCCCAGTAAATGACAATGTCATAAGCTCTACCCTCTGTTTACAGATGTTCATCCCTGAAACCAGGCCAGAACCTAAGAATGATGTTGGCATCAAGTACAGTGTAAAGCATCGGCCATTTCCTGAAGAGGTGGATAAGATCCCTTTTGTTAAGGCAGATCTTAGTATTCCCGACCTGCATGAAATTGTTACTGAAGAGGTAAAGCTGCTTTTTTTTTTTTTTTTTTAAATTCGAAGATGTTTTCTGTTTAACAAGTTTAGAGGCTACTTACCGTATGCCTCATACAAATGCCTGTACTATGACTCTGGGTTGTATCAACCTGCCTTAGGGATTAGGTTTATTTTTTCCAATTCCTTCGGAAATCTAATGGAAAAATATGGTGCATGTAATAAAGAATTGTTCTGTAGCAGAATAACCATGCAGTAAGGTGCATACTTACACCCCCCTACTATAAGGCTACATCCATGTCTCTTCATGATATATGGTTAAAATTTAAATTTTGCCATTTGATTTTTTAATTACTGTATATACTCGAGTATGTGCTGACCCGAGTATAAGCCGACCCCCCCCTAACCCCCCCCCCCCCCCCCTAATTTTGCCACAAAAAACTGGGAAAACTTAATGACTCGAGTATAATCCTAGGGTGGAAAATGCAGCAGATACTGGTGAATTTCAAAAATAAAAATAGATACCAATAAAAGTAAAATTGAGACATCAGTAGTTTGTGTTTTTGAATATCCATATTGAATCAGGAGCCCCATGTAATCCATACAGTTCATGATGGGCCCCATAAGATGCCCCATACAAAATACGCCCCATATAATGCTGCACATGGCCCCATACAGATATTTGCCCCATATAATGCTGCACATGGCCCCATAAGGTGCTCCATACAGATAATTGCCCCACATAATGCTGCACATGGCCCCATACAGATAATTGCCCCATATAATGCTGCACATGGCCACATACAGATATTTGCCCCATATAATGCTGCACATGGCCCCATAAGATGCTTCATACAGATATTAACCCCATATAATGCTGCACATGGCCCCATACAGATATTTGCCCCATATAATGCTGCACATGGCCCCATAAGATGCTCCATACAGATAATTGCCCCACATAATGCTGCACATGGCCCCATACAGATATTTGCCCTATATAATGCTGCACATGGCCCCATACAGATATTTGCCCTGTATAATGCTGCACATGGCCCCATACAGATATTTGCCCCATATAACGCTGCACGATGCTCCATACAGATATTTGCCCCGTATGCTGTTGCTGTGATTAAAAAAATTAAAAATGACATACTCACCTCTCAGGCCCCCTTCACTTGCTATATTCACCTGCTCCCCGTTCCAGCGTCGACCGCAGCTGTGTCTTCCCCATCCTCTGCACTGACTGTTCAGGCAGAGGGCGACGCACACTAATCGCGTCATCGCGCCCTCTGACCTGAGCATCAGTGCAGAGGATGGGGAAGACGCAGTGGCGCCGACGGTGGAACGGGGAGCAGGTGAATATCGCACACTGCCCCCCGTCATACTCACCTGCTCCTGGCGCTGTCCCTTCACGTCTGTTCCACGGCGCAGGCAGCTTCTTCCTGTATTGAGCGGTCACATGGTACCGCTCATTACAGTAATGAATATGCGGCTTCACCCCTATGGGAGTGGGGTCCATATTCATTGCTGTAATGAGTGGTACCATGTGACCGCTCACTACAGGAAGGATGACACCACGCCAGGAGCAGGTGAGTATTATTACACAGCTGCTGCTCCCCCTCCACTGCCGACCCCTGGGAATGACTCGAGTATAAGCTGAGGGGGGCAATTTCAGCCTAAAAAGGGGCTGAAATTCTCGGCTTATACTCGAGTATATACGGTATATTGTTTGCGCCTCCATGTCTAGGTTAATGGCCACCTCTGCAGTCTATTAGAGGAGACTGGGCTCATTGGCATGGAGCACAGTGCTTACAAGCTCTTTTCTATAGAGTTTCTTTCATTCAAAATTATTTTTATTAGGGGATTTTTACAATATTGGGGACAATGAGTTAGGAAAGTAATGAAGGGAAAGGAAGGAATCCATGCAAAGGAAGGGGGTTAGGGAGGAAGAGGAGAAAAGGGAAATGAAGATCATATTAACATAGTTGCACCACAACAATATAACAAGTGCAAAAACAACATAAAATAAAGTATAGATTAAAAATATTCTGGCAAATTAATAAGACGTCAAATAAAGAGGCTTTTCTCTATCGCCTCATTGGGGGACACAGGAAACCATGGGTGTATGCTGCTGCCACTAGGAGGCTGACACTATGCAAATAAAAAAAGTTAGCTCCTCCTCTGCAGTGTACACCCCACCGACAGGAAGTAGGATATTCAGTTTAGCTTAGTGTCAGTAGGAGGTGGACACGGGTCTTTCATTAGACCCTTATCTACCTCAATGTGCGTCGTTCCCTTTCAGGTTTTCCGGAAGGGATACAGGGTGAGCAGTCACACCTGTAGTCCCACAATACGGACTATGAGTACGGCGTGTACTGCCACCCCGTATCCTCATATGTCTGCCAGCAGGACCCCAGCCCTAACACAGAAGCGTGTTTAGGAGATCCTAACCGGTCCTAGCTCCGTCTCCCACCCGCTCGCCCACCAGAGCCTGTCGGCTGGAGGAGACGAGTACGTCCACCAACGGCCTTCATCTGGACGTCCGACTCATTCCCTGGTTTATCAGGTACCTCTCTTTCCAGGGTTCTTCTGATCAGCCGACGTGGGATGAAGGAGGTGAGTATTTTAGCCCCCCTTTCCATGTTTGAGGTCACAGGGCCACTGCTTGTGCTGAGGTTCTCTGTGCGGGGGGGGGGGGGGGGGGAAGACTACGCAGACTGTTAGGCCCCAGCTTCTTCTATCCAGCCTGCGCTCCAGGTGCTTAGTCACCTTGCTGGTCCGGCTCAGTCTCTGACCAGAGAAGCATTTTCCTAGGGGCATCGCTTCCCAGGCGGGGGTTAACTGATACGCCAGCGCGGTAGTCTTTGCTGGCATCCGCGCTGCACTTTATATGATCTGCGGCCACCGGTTTCTAATTTAGGCCCCGGCTTCTTTTTGGGCCTAGTCCGGCGACGCGACTCCGCCCCCTTCTTCCTTCCTTCGGGCGGGCTTTTCTCCCGCCCGTCTTGCTTGGCGAGCTCCGCCCACCGGCGCCATCTTTGTCCTCCCGGACCACTCGTTTAGCCCCGCCCACTCCTCCCAACATGGAGAGCGGCTCTCCTGCTGCGCTTGGCTCCTTCTTAGTCTCTCAGGGGCCTGGGGGGGGGGGGTTTGCAGCCGGCTCAGCCCGCACGCAATACAGGAACGCTGGGCTGAGTCTCCTCTTAGTCAGGCGAGGGTCTTTTCCAGCATGTTGGCTCCGCCCCTCTTCCGGCCTTGGAGAGCGCGCTCTTTGCTACCTCACACTGTGTGTCCCTGCATCTCCAGAAGGTCGCCATCTTCGGCATGGGATTCGGAGCTGATTCTTCGGCAGGACCTGCTCTAGTACCTGATGCCTGTTGCAGCTACAGCCTGGGAGCAGACCACAGGACTCTACACTTGCTGTGAGTAGCACTGCTCAGCAGTTTGGCACTCCTCTCTGCATCCCTCCTGTTCCCCTAGCCTTCTGGCATTCTTTATAGGTATGCTCAGTCTAATCTGATAGGGGAGCGTTCTTGCCCTTTTTCTGATGCAAGCCGGTCACTAATCATTGGCGTAGTAGCACTCTAGAGCCGCGCAATCATTGGCGTAGTAGCACTCTAGAGCCGCGCAATCACTGGCGTAGTAGCACTTTAGAGCCATACAGTCACTGGCATAGTAGTACTCTAGAGCCGTGCCATCTCAGGTGTAATAAGTGCTCTAGAGCCGTGCAGTTTCCAGCAGGGGTATGGCAGTATGCCCTATGCTGCCGTCATCTGTGCCACTGTCCGCCCCTCACCTTCCACAGGGAGACGAACCATTATAACACCTGCCATAGGGCGTTCTCTTCGCAGGTTTCAGTTGCACATCTTTCCTTGGAGTTTTCCTTTTTGTCACACTGCTGTTGTGATTTCTGCTATTGCAGACCTGTGCCTTGATTTTCAGCAGTGCGAGCCTTGGCTATTTCTCTACACACAGGGTTGCTAGAGCCCTGGCATATCAAACGTTTCCATATCTCCTGCTCTCAGGCACTCGCCCTCCATCTCCCTGCAGCCTCCTCCGGATGCAACCATTACACTGCTCTAAGCAGAGAGAGGAGCTGCTCCTACCCACCTCACGCTGCAGGGTTCGGACCTAACTTCCAGCTGGTTAAGAGTCCGTATATCCTAGCAATGTCTGCTGTGGCTCAGTGGATAAAGAATCTGACCACATATCGCAGGCGCAAAGGTTTGAACTCAGGTGCACAACAGAGAGTAGAGTTTAGTCCCCCTGTTGACAAGCCTACTGTCCTACCTTCAGGAGAACGAGCATGGAAGGACATACTTGAAGACACACTCCGTGCTGCGGCTTACTACACGGAAGCTGTTATTCTGCCTAATGCCGTCAGGTATCATGACCTAGACCGCAACACAGAATCAACTCTCTCCTATACCCTTCTCCAGGGTTCTCTCCATGCTGATTAGTCACAGGATACCGAGAGCCGATCGCTGCAGTACTCTATCCGCCATCCAGGTTTTCACACGCACCACCTTCCAGGTACAGTACGGTATTTGACACTGTTGTATCTTCAGCGGATCAAACGTGTCTTGGATTGACCACTGCAGTGGTACTGGCATTCTGTACTGTATTCAGGTAAGTCAGATGCACTCTCCTATTCCTACCGTATGATTGCAGCAGTACTCTGTCCGCTATCCAAGCTTTCGAGGTCATCTTCCAGGCACATTTAGTCAATACCTGCCGTCTTTCCAGTGGTTTAAATGTGCCCGAGATGGATAGCTACATGGGTCCTGATCTTTTGCCCCAGAGGCAGGTGAGTCAGAAACTCCCTCTATCACGCTCTTAAGGATCCTTTGCAGCATCTGCCTAGGCTCTACCCAGGCCAGACTAGGCCTCTAGTCTCCACCCAGAGAGATGTGCTCGGTATTCATCACTTCTGGCTGGCTGCCGCAGCGGTTACAATCCGCTTTCAGGTGAGTCAGGAGCAATTTTTACCGTGTGTTTCATGGTCAATAACAGCTATACAGAAGATCTACCACGTACCACAGGGTGGATCATAGTGCCATGGGGGACCTCAGTTGCAGCATAAGTGGCCAGTCCACATAGGTAGGTCGGACACGCCGGCGTCAGGTACCAACTGGTAGCATTTTTTCTTCACGCACTGGGCCTTAGTTGCGTGTTGCACTCTGAGGGCTTTTTCCTATCCGTCTGGTTATTCGGGCCTACCACTAACTCTAGGTCTTTCTGCACTATCCAGTGCATTACTCCTATCATATATTATTACAGTGTTATATGTTCTGGCTGTCTCTTTCGGAGTCAGAGCCCATCTAATACCTTGACTTATGATATTCACTGCACTATTCTAGAGGTCCTTGAACAACCTCAATATAGAGCTTCCTATTTATGTGTCAGTATTTACCTCTTCTTTCTTACAGACACTGGATTAAACCTCGATCATCTCCGGACTTTTATTTCCGACCGTGGCAGGAACAGGTTCTTCCACCTCGGATAGGAATTGGATCCTACTCTGTGCAAGCATCGTCCAGTGTAGAAGGCTGCACAGGCCTGGATCCAATGATGGGGTTTTGGTGATAATACGTTCCTTCCTTCAGCAGGATTCGTATCTTTTTCACTGTTTTCCTCGTTTGTGTGGTGTCTTATACTTAGGTAAGTAGATCCACACACTACAATCCTCTCCCCGTTCCAGAGGGTCTGGGACGGGTAGGGTCACTCAAGTCGTCATAGGTAAGGATCTTCCCCTTGGCAGACAAGTCTTTTCTGGGGCCTGTGTACCCCTTCCTAGGGCCAACTTTCCATGGAAATTGAAATACTCCAGGTTTTCCATGGAATCCTTGACTGTCCATATCCGATTGTGCCTATCATCGCCCATCTTGTCGACATTTTCCATAGTCCCTGTTAACCATCTTCATCCCTGTACGCTTAAGTTTAGCTTCCTGATGGATCGGAGTCCGCGGAGTCGTCTGGTAGTCTCCGTTCTTTCTACTTAGACGGGCAAGAGATGGTCTCTTCAAACGGTTCTCCCTTTCTGAGCCGTTCTGTTGATGTAGCAGAGTCTACATTGCTGGGTTGAGATCCAGGGTTTCACCCGAGGCCCCCTTCAGTACGTTCGCAGCGTTTGCTCTCTAGCAGGTCTCCAGTACCCTACTCTCAAGTCCCTTCTTGTCATTTCAAATTAATGGTCTTTTCTGGGTTTTATTTTGGAATCCTTAACCCAGCCGTTCCAAAGAGGGAAATGTTTCGGTTTCCTATATTTCCTCTCTCCTGACCTTACTGCGAACTGGACCTCTTCTCTGTCTCTGGACCCTCCGGTTTCCATATTTTCCACCGATAGTCCTCCTCTCCCAGAGAGAGGATCCCTCTAGGATAGCAACGATACTAAAGTCAACCATTGAAGTGTCCGCCATGTGTGCAAAACTGTAAAGCGCTGCGGAATATGTTAGCGCTATATAAAAATAAAGATTATTATTATTATTACATTGTGCCCTGCCTTTGTTTCCACCTGGACAGCAAAGTTTACAGATGCATGGGCTAAGCTGCTCCATCAGGGCACTCTTCAAGGAGTCCAATCAGAGGAAATCGCTGTCCTTGCGGACTAATTTACTCATGCAGGGAAGTACATGGAATCCACCCCCGCGGATGCCGCTGCAGGTGCTGCTTGGACATCCAGCAATGTCGTGCCAATCCGAAGGTCCATTTTGCTTATGGCGTGACAGGACTTACCCTCTGGGAGGTCCCTCACCGCTTGTCTTCCGAGGTTTTCCGTCAGTTTGGCTCCAACTTGAACCAATTATTAAGAAGGTCATCGGAGGGACGAGTTCCCTTCTTCCTCAAACTAAACCTCGTTGTTCTCCTGGGACCGCATGTGCTTTCCTTTATTTTATGAAAGCCTTTATCCTGGTCCTCCTTTTCTTCAAGTCTTTGGACAATCCTGCATTTTTGCGAGGGGCAAGTCCTTTTTCGTTTTATACCTTCTTTTCAGGCTCTCAACCACTTCCAGAGTCTGTCAGCAGTTTTGTACATTCTGTGGATCACCGGTTCAGTGCTCTGCCTTTACCTTGCCGAGGTTCTCCATAGCTCTGTCTATCATTCTTGATTCCCTTCCTTTCGTCCTGCTTGGACTCATCCTTCGTAGCATTCGCTCATCATGCTACCGGGTCAGGGCGAGGTGCATCTATCCAGCTAAGGCCGCCCCTCCCCCTTTTCAGTATATGGGCTCGGCGTAGAGAGGCCCTCCGGCCTTCAAACCAACGTATGCCCGCAAAATCCAGTCAGCAATGTTTAGATATCCGGGTCAGAGCACAGCTCCTCCTTCCAGGTTTAAGGCGTACTCTACCTGGGCAGTGGGCGCCTCCCGGCGGTGCACATATAGGGCCTCTGCCTTGCACCTCTACAGACCGATGATCGGTCCTCCACATGTTCGCGAGACTTCCATGCCTAGCTTAGGCGTATGCCGGCTTAGGTAGGAAGACCTTGCAGGTGATGGTGGTCAGTTCCTCTGACCCAGATTGGAGTTGAATGCTGTTTCCCGCCCCAGGGACTGCTTTGGGACGTCCCATGGTTTCCTGTGTCCCCCAATGAGGCGATAGAGAAAACAGGATTTTTGGTTGCTTACCGTAAAATCTGTTTCTCGGAGCCTTCATTGGGGGACACAGCACCCTCCCAAGTTGAACAGCTCTGTTTATTGTGTTATACTGTTAACGTTTGAGTTATTTGAACACTCTTTGAGTGTTTGAAACTGTTAATCTGTAGAGCGCTGCGGAATTTGTCAGCCCTATATGAATAAAGTTTATTATATTCTTTCTCTTTACACGTTGCTTCTCCTACTGCTTTCTCACTAACTGAATATCCTACTTCCTGTCGGTGGGGTGTACACTGCAGAGGAGGAGCTAACTTTTTTTATTTGCATAGTGGCAGCCTCCTAGTGGCAGCAGCATACACCCATGGTTTCCTGTGTCCCCCAATGAAGGCTCCGAGAAACAGATTTTACGGTAAGCAACCAAAAATCCTGTTTTCTTGCTTGGACAAAAAATTACGTTCAGAGAACCATTTTGAATTATATTTAGGTAGAGAGCTACTCCTTAAAGCTAAGGACATTTCAAAGGAGCACAGTGCTTCCAAGCTCTTTTCTATAGAGTTTCTAAGACGCTACTCTGAAGCTGGCTGGAACGGACCAGCTTCATTGCTCCTGCGCACCTCCAGCACTGCAGGGACAAATCTGCCCCTGATCTGCAGCATGGAAGAGCGTACAGTTCAGGCCTGCGGCCTAACGATGCCACTGGTCAGAGCTCAAGCAGGAGCGCACCTCCACCGAGAAGCCGGAGGCTGGAGAGTGGTGCGATCTGGCTCAACAAGATTAAAAAAAAAAACTTTCACAGAATTGGCAGAGCTTTTGATTTTCTACTTTTGTGCTGATGGGAAAACATTCAGTTAAATAAAATTAATCAATAATTTACATTCTGATTTTTTTTTTTTCCAAGTTGGAGCTGAGGCACGAGAAGCTGAAACTTGGAATGGCCAAACAGATTACATATGAGACTGGGCTGGATCATATGAAGGAAGAGGAATTTAAGAAGAAAAGTTACCCTGATTCTGTAACGGAGTGTAAGCCTCCCCCTCCAGCACAGGAGTTCCAGACCGCTCGCCTGCTCCTGTCACATTTTGGGTTCCTCTCCCTTGAAGCACTGAAAGTGAGAAAAATTCCTGATATTGAAATGAGGAGATCTCTCTAATTTAGTCTTCCCATTCAGACCTGTCTAGGTCATTCTGAATACATTGTAATCTTTGTTCTTCTCCAGGAGACAGTAAATAGCCGTCTACCTCCTCACCTTATTGCACTTGATTCGCACATCACTGGTTTCTTTGATGATATTGGATACTTGGATCTGCTTCCTTGTCGTCCCTTTGATACAGTTTTCATTTTCTACATGAAGGCTGGCCAAAAAACAAGTCAGGAGGTAAGAGAATACAGGTTTTTCTCCCAAGCAGTCCTATAGGACAATAGTCAGGTGCTTACAGCTATGAAGGATTTTTTGTCTTTTTAACCATTGGTGACTTATTTTGTAGATCTTGAAGAATGTAGAATCTTCTAGTAATGTTCAGCCCCACTTCTTGGAGTTTCTGCTTTCCCTGGGCTGGCCTGTTGATGTTGGGACTCATCCAGGTTGGACAGGACACGTGTCCACAAGCTGGTCGATTAATTGCATAGGAGAAAATGACCAAGGTCTTGGTATGTTTGTAATCACTTAATGAAATTAGATTAATTGTATTGATACTCCAACTGTCCATGAATTTCCTCTATCCACTGAAGTCAGTAACCCTTTATAAGGTGCATATTCATAAGTGCTCATTATGTCTACTTATCCAGTTTGGATATTGTCAAATCACACTTAAAGGGGTTGGCCACTACTTTTTTTTTTGTTGATCGATAATCTGATTGGGTCATGTGTTCCAACAGCATCCGAGAACTTCTGGCTACTGCCACCAATGGTAGCATCTGATCTTGATAAGTGCCACTCAGCCACCTGAGGACAGGTCATCAATGCAAAAGTAGTGACCATTGACATCATTATTTTCTTACCACTGTAGATATACTGTGTTTTAGGTACAGTAAAAATAATCTTGTAACAAGCATTGAGTGCACATGATACACCTAAAATTAGATGGACATAATGCCTTTATCCCACAACCAGTTATATCGGCTTGTTCCCACAGCCCCAAGCAGCGGCAAACAATCGACCATTGCTTGACTCTACTGACCCTTCATAGAGAAGATTGAGTTCTTGAGTTAGTCAGCTGAGGAATCAGTATGGCATAGATCACCATGCAGGGACAACCCAACGTCTTCAAACCTTGGCTTGTATGCCCTCTAGAGAATGAAGGATAATTTTTGGGTTATTTGTTGTTCTGACAAGAAACAATGCTGTGTCTGGAACCAATGTAAAGATCCCACTGAAAAGTGTATTCCTCATCTGAATAAGGCACAATTTCCACTTTTCTTTCTCTAGAGGAAACTGCGATAGCTGAGGATACTGGAGGTAGCATATTTAATGGGGAGAAGAAGGTCCTTTATTATGCCGATGCCCTGACTGAAATCGCCTTTGTTGTACCATCAGCGGTGGAGTCTCAGAGTAAGTTCTGCTCGGTTGTGTTGGGTAATGATTCCCGAGATGGTCTTTCCCACAACTTTTCTCATTGACTTAACTATTCGTATTTAACATTTTTACCATTTCTCTTTGTCTAACAGCAGACACTTCAGAAAGTAATATATCTGATCAAGAAGGGGACTCCAACATGGATCTTCTGCCAGGAATATTAAAGCAACCATTGACATTGGAACTGTTTCCGAACCATACAGAAAGTTTGAATTCTACACAAAGGGTGAGATCTTATTTCAGATCAATATCAGAGAGTGTCAAAATGTCATCTGTCAAAGTGAAAATTTGTGGTTAGTCAAAAATAAGAGTTTATGGCATAATCCATTGAATTGGGCCTATAATTTTCCACTATGGCAAGCATACTGTTTTTGGGGGTTTGTATTTTTTTGTCATGTTGCTAGTAAGATGGTTTCTACAAACAATCCCTTTGCCTGGGTGATTGGCCAGAATGCAGTTAATCTAAATCTTTTCTATGGACTGCTTTACAGTGACATCTAATTTGTGCAAGACTACAATGTTAAGGGACACTCCAAAAGTACCGTATTTTCTGCTGTATAAGACGACTGGGCGTATAAGACGACCCCCAACTTTTCCATATAAAATATGGAATTTGGGATATGCCCGCTGTATAAGACGGGGGTCATCTTATACGACCAGCCATCTTATATGGCGTGTGCGGTGCGTATGGCTCCCAGGATCTGGAGGAGAGGAGACTCTCCTTCAGGCCCCTGGGATCCATGTTCATGTAAAAAATAAAGAATAAAAATAAAAAATATGGATATACTCACCCTCCGACGGTGCCTGGCTCTCAGCGTTGCAAGCGGCTGCCTCCGTTCCTAGGGATGCATTGAGCGAAGGACCTGCGATGACGTCGCGGTCATGCAACCGGTCACGCGACTGCGACGTCATCACAGGTCCTACGCTCAATGCATTCTTAGGAACGGAGGCTGCCGCTTGCAATGCTGAGAGCCAGGTGCCATCGGAGGGTGAGTATATCCATATTTTTTATTTTTATTCTTTATTTTTTTACATGAATATGGATCCCAGGGCCTGAAGGAGAGTCCCCTCTCCTCCAGACCCTGGGAACCATCCAGGATCGCTCCCTGCACACTCCGTACCCGGCGTATAAGACGACCCCCGACTTTTGAGACGATTTTCAGGGGTTAAAAAGTCATCTTATACGCCGGAAAATACGGTAATAAGTCTATAGGCAGTCCTCTAGATAATGTAATGATCTGAGCTAGATGGTTGTTGCTAGCTTGGGCTGGAGAAAGAACTAGGGAACACAGTGAATCACTTGGGTTTTGTTTTTTCACAGAACTTTTATTAATAGTATTAGGTGATGTAGATTTAGGAAACGGATTTATAAACTGTTGGATTATTATTTTTTTTATTCTCCAGCTCAGTCCCACATCTAGGACAAAGAAGGCTCCACCCGGGCGAACTCTTCCCCCTCTAGGGCCAGAGACGAAGGTGGCAGTTGTGTGGCTGGAGCAGTATGATGACTTGGGTATAGTTTTTTTTTTGTTTGTTTTTTTTATTAGAAGTAACTTATTCCTCTCTGCACCTTTTTTTACCAGTTTTGCTCATTGCTTTATATCTTAGCTGAGTGTTATCTTTGCTTTTTGAGTTGCCCTTCTTGCATTCGTTAAGTATTGTCTATTTACATTAGTTGGTTTTCCTCCCACCTTCACTGGGATATTACTCCACTTGCTTTCATATCGTAAATGCCTCTGTCACCGCGACAGAAAATATCAGATATTTCCAAGTCACAAAAATGGTGTCCTATGTGCCTTCCAGAAAACTTCCCGTTGTCAGACCTAACGGCAGAGACCAGCACTGGTATAGAGACTACTACGAACAGCAACACTTCCATCAGGTATCCCGTTCACCTGGCGCCCGCTTTCTGTCCTGTGACTGAATTATTCGGAATGTCTTATGTATGTATTCATCCTTCCTTAGGAACAGCACCCCCGAGAAGGAGGTTCCTGTAATATTCATTCACCCCCTACACACAGGCTTGTTCCGTGTCAAAGTACATGGGTCTTCTGGAAAATTCAATATGGTCATCCCTTTGGTGGATGGAATGGTGGTGAGCAGGAGAGCACTCGGTAAGTGCAAAGTCTGAGGTTTTATCTAAATTCACACCAAAGGAGATATGGTGAAGTAGAACTAAATTTGGAATTAAAGGGGTATTCCCATCTCCAAGATCCTATCCCAGTATGTAGTAGGTGTAATATTAATAAAATGCCTCCAATTAGAAATTCAATATGGTTCTCCTGATTCGCTGGGTCCATTCCTCATGTGCAGGCATTGCAATAGCTTAGGTTTCCATAGTCACGACCACTCATACAGTAGACAGCTTAGTGGTTGTAACCATGGATACATAAGCTACTGTAATGCCCAAAATGAGGTAAGTGACATGGCAAATCGGAAGAACTACACTACATTTCTAATTGGAGGTATTTTGCTAATGTTATGATTACATCTACTACATTTTGAGATAGGATCTTGGAGATGGGAAGACTTTTAAACCCTTCATAGATATAATTTTTTTTTTAACTCATAATTTCTTTGATCTCCTATTTAAAGGATATGGACACTTTTTTTTTTTTTTTTTTTCTCCAATCACTTTTGCAAATCGTGTTCATTAAAAACTTCTTAATGTTTTGTGTTCACAGCTGCTAAGCAGAGCTGTGTGTCTCCAAGGTAACCGACAAACAAATTGTAGTATTCATATGGAGTTGTACTCTCCTGCATTTGTACCCCACATATTGCTGTCCTACCTTAATGTTGAGAGAAAAGGGGAGCGATGGGAGCACGAGTGAAGATTTAAACTGTTTGTAAACTGTCACCATGGAGACACATGCGTCTGCATAGGAGCTGGACACGAAAGAGTTTTGATGAAGGCCATTTGCACAGTTAATTCTTTTTTTAATGCAATGTTTTAATATTTCCGACCCCTTAAATTAATCATAATTTCTAGCCACTGATAAGGCATTCTTGCTTCTTTTCTTTTTTCTTTTTTTTTGTTTCTCCATCTTTTTAGGCTTTTTAGTAAGACAAACAGTGATCAACATCTGCAGGAGAAAAAGATTGGAAAGTGACTCCTACAATACACCTCACGTGCGACGAAAGCAGAAAATCACAGAAATAGTCAACAAGTACAGAAACAGACAGCTGGAGCCCGAGTTCTACACCTCTCTCTTCCATGAAGTTGGCCTGCAGAGCTGCACTCCTTAAACCAAAATTCACCCACTTTGTGGGGCCCAGGGGCCAACGACTGTGTTTAGAAGGGCCAATGTGGCAGGGTCTGGAAACCAAAAAATAAGAGCTGATGCACTGAATGTGTACGTGAGGAGGGTCCATGGCATGAGGGATTTCCATAGGATTATATTCAAGGGCGATGCAGGCAAATGATTGTCATTGGCCGCCTGTAGTAGATTTCTTTTATTAAATGGATCCTCAATGCAAGAAACATGCCAACATGTCAGAAATCTGGCTCCGGCGTGAGCTGAAGAACGTGTTAGAGGAGGCTGTGGCCAGGCGGGCGAAGGGTTTAGCCATATACATGTCTACATCCCACTAACAGGGCCACCATCTTGCGTAAAATGACATGCGGGCTAGTAAGATGGCTTGTTGAGGTTAGGAGCGAGCCTCATTATGTATGCAAACGTTAATCCTCCAGTTTGGTTTGTTTTATGTTACTCCACCAAAAGCATTGAGGTGTGCTCGGACGCTGGCACCCAAATAAGTCTCCTCTAGTCCAAAATAGCAAATGTGTTCGCACTTGTTGACCCATTTCATTCCCTTGTAAAACCATTGAAATATGTGGGCATAAATGACCATTGCATTTAGGTTTTCATCATTTTAACCATTTGCTCGGATTGCTAGGCTGCGCCTACAGAAGATGGCCATATCAAATATGGCCTTATCTACAGACACAAGTTTCCGTATTTGTATGGTTTTATATTTTGGCTTCCCATTTATAGAATTTATAATTCCAATTATTAAATTTTTCTTTTTGCTAGGGAGAGCAATATCCTCTGTAATCAAGCCTTGGTATCAGGATTTTATACTAAAACTATATTTGCTCACATGAAGGCATTTGTCCTCTGTGAAGACGTATTTCTGTGTTTAGTACAGACTGGTAATGACAATGGAAGCCGTGAAAATTGGAGCCCTAGGGGATCCAAAGTTATATTTGTGTAGTGGGTAAATGTTCACCCCTTAATGGCACTGAAACTAAATTAAAAACTAAACTGCGGGCTTATGTGTGTCTAAATATATCTTGGAGCTCAGTCGCAGAGCTGTTTTTGTGAAACAGAGCTCTGCATCCTTTGCATAAATATAGATTTAAAGGTGATGTGTCCAAATTTCATAATACAAACTATACATAAACCGGTCTCCCAGACTTGACACTGTTGTACTTTGAAATCAATGTCTGCATAATCCTATTAAAGGGACTCTGTCATTAGCTTTCTGCTATCTAATCTGAGAGCAGCATACTGTAGTGGCAGAGACCCTGATTCCAGCAATGTATCACTTACTAGGTTGCTTTTGATTAGTTTTCATGAAATCACTGTTTTATCAGCATCAGATTATCACAAAAGGACTACTGCTGCCAAGTAGTTCAATCACGCCCCCACCACTGATTGGCAGCTTTCTGTGTACACTGTGCATAAGCAGAAAGCTGCCAATCAGTGGTGAGGGTGTGGTTAGATAGCATTCAGAGAAGTGCTAGAATCTGCAACAGATAAAACTTTTTTATCAAAACTGCTGCGCCCAATAAAATAAGTGATACATCGTTGGAATCAGGGTCTCTCTTCCCACATTATGCTGCTCTCACATGGGCTAGCAAAAACCTGCTGATAGAATCCCTTTAAAAGTTTCCTTAATATTAACAAAAGTCCAGCTGTTTACATTTCAGCATTGAGACATTTGATTTTTAAAGAAAGTTTCTCAGATCTAACAGATGAACTTATAAATGTATATAGTTTGTGTAGTCTGGTGGAGCATATAGTTTGAGCTCCGTAATATGACTGTATTTGTAATCTTCCTGTAGGTGGCTGCAAAGGGGCTAAAAGCAATATAAAGATATATTAAGTTATCACAACAGATTTTTAAATTTTTTTTTTTGGTGGGAGCCGAGTTACAGTAAGTGATTTTGCTTGCATGAGAAACATTTTCAGCCCGTGGTATATCTACCGTCCACAGATCAGCAATGCCCAGCTCGATATTAATGAGAGAGAGAGAGAGAGAGAGAGACTGTTGATGGCAATAAGAATTGTGAGTATAGTTTGAGTGATCCTCCGTCCCACACCACTGCGTAATCTTCTATGCCATAAACTCCTCTCCACTGCCATCTGTAACGTGCGAGCTCCGTCACATGGTAACTAATCCCGACAGTTACCCAAATAACACTCACTTTACCGAAGACTCTGAAAAGTCCAAGTAGAATTTCTACTTTGCAAGTCGGAGGGGCTGGTTCCTCTCCGATAGTCTACGATTAGGGCATCTTTTAAGTGTAACATATATGTATTTCTGTTATATCTTTCAAATATTGTTTTTGATCTGTATTATCACTTGAAATATTGCCTTTGTGTGGGGTGTACTGTCATGGTATGACTTGTACAGATTCCTCTTCTTTGTCTGAACTCCACTGATCTAATGGTTAATCTGGCTTCCATGTAGCAGATTAGACAGCGCCCTGTTTGCACTCTGAAGCTCATATTTGTATTCACTATTATTATTTTTTTTAAATAAAATATAACTTTATTTGGGAACACATGTAGTTACTTGGTTGCATCTGCCGATGCAAAGTGTGTACACAGTTTTATGAAAGTTGTAAGTCATGGACACTGTGGATTTCTTCCCAGTTAGTTATTTTATTCTGTATATAGGGCGATGGCACCGAGCTGTAAATAGAAAGGTATGACTCTTGTTTAGCAGATTTCCTGTAACCTTTTTCCTGATGAGCCACGAAACATGATTTTTGTTCATGCCAGTCGCCTTTCTCTGAAAGGAATACACATCTGATATTGAATGTAACACATTTAGACAAATAAATTTTAAAGGCAATTATTATTATTTAAAGAAGTCCGTGTGTGTGTTTTATTTTATGCCGGAATATCTAGGCTAGCAATTGGCCATCTATGTTTTAGTGCATGAATCAGATGACCGGTTCTATTAAAAAACGCTTGGAACTCCTTGGACATGAGACAAAAAATATAACCCATCCTCATGACAGCACCACAAAAAGAGGAAGTATCCACCTTCAAGGACTGGAAACCTATTTAAAAGTCGGAGCTTCTCTAGCTTCAGTGGTTTCCTGTCCTTGGTGGGAGGCCTACAGTCCCTGTTGATGCCAGGGATATTCGGGACTTGCTTTACTCCCAGTTCAGGGGGTAGGTTCCGGAGGCTGGAGCAGTTGGGGAGTTCTCGGCAGAATACCCAGCTGAGACGATGGGGCTTGCTTGTATGCTGCTGGGCCCGTGTCCAGTGTGGCTTGGCTCAGGAGGATGTCTCCCTTTACTTTCCCGATGGTTGTGGTGATGCTTTTGGAGGCAACGCGTGCGTATGTGCAGAGGGGAGAAGATCGTGACCCAGAGTGCCTAATGTCACTTCCATTAGACCTGGCCTGATGGGCGTGGCGTCACAAAGGCAGCAGATTAAAAAAGGATTCAGATGGAGGCACCCCCGGTGCTGTAAGAGGTGCATAACGGAAGAAGAAAGCCAAGCCAGGGATCATGTTGAGGAAGCAGCTCTTCAGTGCATTATAGTTCCTTTCTACTGGGGTGGGTAAGCAAATTCCCTTCTGACTTCAGGGCTAATGCTGCCTCCCCTTGAATGCATTTTCTTGTAGGACAGACCTAGGAACGCACAGAATAAAACAAAGAATGTGCACTTTGTAGAGTGAAATTCTTGTCATATGATAAAAGGTTGTACCAACATTGCATTGAAAAAAAACATTGATAAATGAATCCTCGTCCCTTATGAAGAACCTGAAAGCTATGGCTAAAGGGGTTTTACAGTTCTAGGACAACCCCTTCTTGATCTAAATGTTTGGAGCTGCTAAAATAAAAAAGCCTATACTCCCCTCCTGTGCTGGTGCTATTCAAGCAGTGTCGGCACTCGCGTTCCCGTGGCTCTCGTATGGTTAGGACACGTGAGCCTGGCACCCAATCTGCGCTGGTGTCACTGTCCACCTTCAGACAAATTGAACATCAAAACAAAGTCCCAGCAGCTGCAGCCCTGACTCCCTCTGATCAATTTGTCCGATGGCGGGGACATTGACATCCCCACTGACTGGGCACCAGACTCGCATGTCATAACCACACGAGAGCCATGGGAACGCGAGTGCCAACTCTGCTGGAACGGCGCCAGCACAGGAGGGGAGTAAAAGAATTTTAATATTAGCAGGACCAAGAGTGGGGTATGAGAAGGGATTGTCAAAGTAGTGGTAAACTTTAAAACAGAAGTCCAGAATTCACTTAAGGGACTTAAGAGTAGGTCCCCTTATGTTCCTACTGAGAAGCAGGATATGTGTTTTGATGAAGACTTGGAAGATGGGGAATTAGTAGGATTCTATTCAGAGGTTTCATGTTCCTCCATAGATAAGGTTATCCTTTTTTTCCAGCAGAAGATATAGATAAATAAGTAAAGGCAGTTAGGGCCACAACAAAAATTGAGGACATTAAGGAGCCCAAAACTAAACTACAGAATGTTATGTTTGGGGTGGTTGGAGGTGAGAAAGCAAAAAAGTTTTCCACTACATAAAAACGTGTCCTCCCTGATAAAGGAGTGGAAGACTGATTAAAAAAAGGCTTCATTCTGAAAAGGGTTAAAGGAATATATCCCTTGAATCCAATATTTGGGAAAAATTTCCAGTATTGGGAAAAAGGTCCCCAAAATCAATGCAGCCATTTTGCATGTATCCTGCAAATTGGCTTTGTCCTTTGATGACACACATGGACCTTCTGAAAGATCACTTAGATAAAAATGCAGAAAGTTTCCTAAAAAGGACCTGGGAATCATGGGCAGCAGTTTAAACCAAACATCGCAGCAACATGCACAGCAAGATCCCTAATTGTATGGTTAGATCTAAAAATAAATGTCTGCGAGATAAAAAGTTTAGCCAGATACAGTAAAGCTCATGGCCAGCTCGTGCTGTTTTTCTAACTCTGCTCGCCAGGCTCTTTGGAGACTCCTTGACCAATTCTTCAACCAATCTTGAAGTAGACTGTGCGGCATTCCATGTCAGGGGGAATTCCTTTTTCGGACCAGTCCTGGAAGAGATCCTAGCAAAAGCAGCAGATACCAGGAAATTGTTCCCCACCAATTTGTTTCAGAGGAAATCCTTTTGTCTTTCTGGAATGAGACAGTTTGTGTCCACAAGGACCAGAGATGGAAGGTTCTAAGAGCTATGGTGAAAAGCTTCAATTATGACCTTTGTCCTGCGGATCCCCCAAAAACATCCGGAAGACAATGATCCCAGACCCCAAGTAGGTGGAAGGCTAAAAAGGATTTTTCTTTCTGCCTGGTTAGAAATCTCAAGGAACAAATTGACTTTAAATACCATAGGTCAAGGTTTGAAGCTAGAATTCACCTCCTGGCCATAAGAAAGATTCTTAGTTACAGAAATCCAGCCCTTGAAAGCAAGGCAACAGGCCTTGAAACAGGAAGTCTTGTCCTTGGTGTAGAAGGGGGTACTTACTCAGGTTCCGGAATAAGAAAAAGGGATACGCTTCTACAGTCCTCTGGTGAGATATATTTTTTTATTATTTATAGGTATTTGGGGGTTTTAGTTATGTAAATGCTCACTCACCACAGAGCTGTACAGAAAGCCTTCTTCATCTATTTCTTTATAGTAGTGTACATCCAGTCCGTACAAAAAAAACCCTTAATATCCTTTAGAAGAGGGACTTGTCTTAAGGATATTCTAGTACAAAATTGCATTAAAACGATAAAAAATTGGCTTTCTGGGTTCAAACCAAAAGGAAACCACATGCAGGAACTGTACCTTTTGTCCTTATCACCTTACAGATCAATCTTTACAGATAGGTGATATTACACATAATGGTCAATGATTTTATTTCCTATGGAATCTTACGTTGTATACGTTATTTTTAGTCTATGTTGCTTTTTTCTATCAGTAAGTCCATCCAACCACTTTGTGTACTTCCATAAACACTTTAAATCTATCGCCACAGGAAAAGGTTCAAGCAGACTAATTCAGCACATACGTAAGGTGCATGCAATTAACCCTAGAGTTAGGCATTTTGCAGGATTTGAAAAGGTTGAATTACCTGACCAGGGAGGAAACTTACATAGACTCCTCTTACAAAGAGATGCAAGGTGGATTATGCGCTTGCAGTCACAAGGCCCTATTGGTTTTAATGAGAAATTTGATATGACAGTATTCTTATAGTCAGTGTTTGTCTTTTATAAATCCTTTTTTTTATAATTACCTGTTTCTTGTAATTATTTTTTTCATTTCACCTTGCTATTTGCCTATCAGGACAGGTGAGGGGTGTGCCTTCAGGCATTGTACTGGCGGTTAAGCCTAGATATACTGTAGACAGGATACCCGTTATTTCCTCCTCGCCTTTGGACCTGTAGAAATGCACGCAGCGCAAAACAGACGTGGTCTGCATTTGTCTACACATGTCTCCTACCTCTGTTTGCACTCTACTGAATAAAGAATTGCGCCAGGTACTGTGAGTGCTGCCTCTTTCTATTTGTGAACATTGTTTTATTACTTTTCTTCTTTTACATGGGAACATAGGCATCGGTGGATTAGGCGTTAGTTAATATTATGATTGTTTATTATTTTGTGTCTTTTACAGGTGACATGGGCTTCATTCAGTGGATTAGGTGTAAAGTTGAGTATAATTATGCTTTTCTATTTCAAATAAAGGAGTCTGTCATTATTTCAATTAAAGGATTTTATTCAGGCTGGTTATTTTTTTTTTATTTTTTTTTTTACAATCTGTCTATGGGGTTAGTAATGGGGACGCTTTATAGATGCATCTCCGTTAATAACCTCTGGGCCATAAAACAGCTGACCTCAACCCCATGCAGTAGACTCCCTTTAGATCCCTTGGGATTTCAGGTTAGCATATGCATTTCCTCCAATAGTTATGATTCCAACGGTGTTGAGGAAGATCTGGGAGGATCATGCAAGGGTGAGACCGATTTTGGCCAAAAAGACCATGGTTTTCATGCATGAGGCTAATTTCCATGTCCGATCTATGTATCTTGCTGTAGATTCTGGACCTACTCACTCAAGGTCCAATCTGTCACTCTGTCGACAGGTTTCCATCTGACAGCATGGAATTTGAAGGGGCACTGTTGAGGCAAAAAGGGTTTTCCCCAGGGATATTTTCCACCTTATTAAAGCGTAGGAAACAAGTAACAACAAAGATTTATAGCTGAACCTGGAGTCAGTTTTTAGACTTTTCAGGAGAAACATGGGGGGGGGGGTACCGATTACAGCGATTTTAGAATCCTCCAGATAGGGTTAGAGCACTAGGACCCTTAAGTTCAGATATCAGCCCTGGGAGCATTATATGATTAAAATCTAGCAGCCAACAGGTGGATATCAAGGTTCATAAGATCATGTGACAGATGTAAGCCAGTCCCTAATCCAAGAATTCCTCCTTGGGTTCTAAATTTGGTTCTTGATTCATTAACCAAGGGTCCATTTGAACCTTTGCCAGAATCATCAATTAAGAATCTTACCTTGAAAACAATAATATTGGTAGCACTAACATCGGCTTGTAGGGTTAATGATATCCAAGCCCTATCGGTGAACCCTCCTTATACTTTGATGATAGGCTGGTCAGGTCTCAACACAACTCTATCTCCCCAAGGAAGCTATGAGTTTCCATAGGAGTCAGGAGATCATGCTACCTTCTAATAATCCTAGAAACATAAAAGAGGTGAAGTTTCATAGTCTAGCTGTCAGGAGAAAATTGATAGAATATATGTCCATAACAAGTCAATGGAGAAAGCCAGGCTAGTTTGTGGCCTTTCAGGGCGCAAGGAAGGGTGGTGTAAGGTGTCGAAAAAAGTACCATAGCAAGATGGATTATGGAGACTATTAGGTTAGCTTACTCCGCCAGTGATGTTTTGGTCCTAGAGGGTATTGTGGCATCCTGGGAGGAAAAGGCAGAAGTATCCGTTGACCGGATTTGTAAGGCTGCAACTTGGTCCACACCTTCAACATTCTTTAGGCACCATAGACTGCATCTATCCTCTGCTGACCTAATGTTTGATAGAAAGGTACTGCAAGTTGTGGTCCCTCCCTAAGCTGATTTGTTTCTCTTTAAATATCTCAGGTGTGTTGTAATGGGTGAAAGGAAAATACCAAAATTACTGGCAATCGGTTTTTGCAGAACCCATGAGATCACCCTTATGGCCCTCCTCCCTCCCCCATTTCACTGTGTTTAGTGTTCACTATAGAAATTATGTTAGTGTTGGGTGAAACAATAACTTAGTGTTTGTTGTATAAATAATTGTTAGGAGGTCCTCTCATGCTCTGTCACCCAACTGATGCGGGGAGATGTACCTCCCTTTTATTTCAGTATTCAGGTTTTCTGTCCTTGGTGGGTGGAAGAGTGCTCTCATTAGTTCTGTAAAAAAAACGATTATGGTAAGTAATTCTGGTACTTTGTAAAGAACCCAATGAGAAGGAGACTAGATTCCTTTCTTTAGATGTCAGGAGGTGTTAAGTTCAACACTTAGAAAACATAACTGGGTGACTGGAAACTACCTCTCATTTTGTTCTTTTTTTGGTCTAAACAAAGGCCAGGCAGCATCTAAAGGGACTCTGACAAGATGAGTTAGATCAGCAATTTCATTAGCCTATTCTTCAGGTGACACCCGCTCCTAAAAATTTATAAGCTCACTCTACAAGAGCAGTATCTACTTAGTGGGCAGAAGGAAAAAAATTGGTAGGGAAGTATTTTGCACCCTTAGGTGTGGTTCATTGTGTAAAATGAGACCTGCTTGTTTCATATCTGGCTGTGTGTATGAAGGTGTGCAGAACTTTTGCTAAAGGACTAAGAAGCTGGGACTCTAAACAAGGCAGGCTAACCAGCACTATTGTATGGACTTATTGTTTTATTTTATGCCAGACAAGGCCTGTATTTGTGTTTCCTGCGATGTAGTTTATACGGACTTAAATAACCCAGACAGACTTTAAATAGAAATGATTCCTGTGATACTTCAGATCGCTCCCAAGTGAGTAGCATTGTTACATTTGGTGTTAGAAGTGCGAGCGGCATTCCCGGGGAACATGTGTGATTGCTACAGAAGTACTGCATTTTGTGGGTTAAGGCAGCTATAAGACTGGGAGCAACATCAGACAGCATGGAGGGCCTAATAAAACACCTGGTGCAAGCCCAACAGTACCCAGCAATAGCTGCAATGGCTTGCACAACAGGAGACAAGTAAGATGCTCATGCAAACAGGAACACATGGGCTACTTGCACAGTGAACAAGTCTGTATGATCATGTTCACACACCACCAAGAAACCTGAAGACACAAAAGAGAATAGTAAAACCAAAAACACTCAGTTTGAAAAAATGTTGCAGTAATCCGCAAGTGCTAGTAAAAGATGTAAAAAACAGGGTATTTGGTTGATACGTTTTTTGCAAAAAATGTATACTAAGCTGCTCTACCAATCTTCACGGTATACCCTTATCAGAGCAGTCCTAACTAATGTATGCAATCCCTATCTGATGTATTTAAAAACCTGATCATCTGTATATAACCTGTGTGAACAGGGTTCAGAGAGGAAAAATCCATGTGCGCATACAGGGTAGAACAGCTTTTGTGCAGATAGCCCAAGAGAAGTGGTGGAACTCCCCAGTCTTGTAGACACAAGAGAACAATTATGGAAACAGGAACACATGGGCTACTTGCACAGTGAACAAGTCTGTATGATCATGTTCACACACCACCAAGAAACCTGAAGACACAAAAGAGAATAGTAAAACCAAAAACACTCAGTTTGAAAAAATGTTGCAGTAATCCGCAAGTGCTAGTAAAAGATGTAAAAAACAGGGTATTTGGTTGATACGTTTTTTGCAAAAAATGTATACTAAGCTGCTCTACCAATCTTCACGGTATACCCTTATCTGAGCAGTCCTAACTAATGTATGCAATCCCTATCTGATGTATTTAAAAACCTGATCATCTGTATATAACCTGTGTGAACAGGGTTCAGAGAGGAAAAATCCATGTGTGCATACAGGGTAGAACAGCTTTTGTGCAGATAGCCCAAGAGGAGTGGTGGAACTCCCCAGTCTTGTAGACACAAGAGAACAATTATGGAAACAGGAACACATGGGCTACTTGCACAGTGAACAAGTCTGTATGATCATGTTCACACACCACCAAGAAACCTGAAGACACAAAAGAGAAGCTCATGCAGTAGCACCCGCAACAGTGGCAGCAAACTGAATTACTCATACAGGTGGTTTGTGGCACGGTGGCCGCTCTGACTCCAAGGTCAGCTGATGATTTTTCTATCCGGTAGGCGGTGAGGAGAGTCTTGCAGAAAATGATCCCGGGTGACCATTTTTGAAGGAAACTCCCGCTAGAGCAGTGGGCGAAAGTCCTGCCACCATACTTAACAGGGGAACCATAAAAGGCCTACTATGGTTTAGACTTACAGGATACCAAACAATGTGCGAAATTGAAAATTGAAATTTTGACGTGCTTGTGGGTGACAATGTTTGTCAGGTCACAAGTCCACCGTTTGACATATTAATGTGACAAAAAAACCTTGCTCCCAAATGTTTGATTTGCTACACATCATCCAAAAGTGGTTGCTGCCAGAGCTCTCTTCTCCAGTGCAGATGGTAGAGCGAGTTGTAATGGACCGATGCAAACTTAGGTTGATCAGGGAGATCCCTGAAATGCTGTTGACTTGGTCGGACTGGTCAAAAGGTATCAGGGGGTCGATAGTTCCTTGGGGAGGCAACCCACTCTATGCTGGGGGTCCCATCAGGCAGCAGAGGCTAAAAGAGGGTGGAGCATTCAAAGTCTAAGGGGGCAATGGAGGTCATGCTGAAGGTCTCATATGGGGGGATGTAATTTTCTGGAGATGTCACAGCCCAGGTTATGTAGCTGGCCCTTGACCACCAAGCAAATGGACTGCAGCATGAGACGCCAGTGTTCTTTCTACGCATATCCGGTTTACAGTGTGGACTGTCCACAGCGAGCGACCTCATGCTTGTCTGATAAAAGTGAATGGTCTGCAAATGACTGAACTACTAGACTCTGGGAGTTTGGTGATGGGCCACACTCCCTCTACAATTGACCTCTGGGAAGAAGGTGTCCGCTGCATTCTCGGGGATGCTACAGATTATTCAGTGGTCAGTGAGACAGCCCAAAGTACTGAGGCCCATAAGGCTGACGTGGTCCTGGATTTATTGCACCCAGTTATCATAGGCTGAGACTCTGTTGTTTTGGGACTTATGGGGAAATGGTGGAGACCTAGATTGCTCAGGTAAGAGATGAGTTGGCCCTAATGAAGTCACCAAACCCAGAGCCTGACAGGTTTCCCTTCTGTGTAATCGTGGGAGATGAGGAGGTAGTATCCCTGGAGGCCGACATTCCTGAGATAGGGGTGACCAGAGAAACTTTTGGGTCCGCCCAACATAGTGACCTAACTAAAAAAAAGTACAAAAGGTAAGCATTATAAATGGCATAGCACAGGGCTGACACCAGGTTTCCCTATTTCATGTTGAGTTGGGACTTATTGTATTAGGCTACTAAGGTGAGAGAAGGGATAGTGGAACAATTGTTGGCACCAGGACCCTATAGATAGAGTGTTGGAAATGGTCCATTCACATGTCTTGGGTGGTCATCTGGGTTGCACAAAACTCAAGAACTGTTCATGCTGTGTATCTGTTAATTCCTAAAATGTTGCAAGTTCTGTCCCCCTTGCCAATTAACTGCTTCCACTTCTCTCTTCCGAAATCCCCTTGTGCCACTACCAATCAAGTCATGCTAAGATAGGGACCATGTTGAAACGCTGTGTTTACTGGTTAAGCCAGATGGGGACATTGAAGACATCACAATAGCCGATATGCTATTGAAGGTCCAAAAACAGCAATGTTGGGAATTGCTGCAGCAGAACCAGGACCTATTCTCAGATTTGTAGGTGTGTACTGGTGTCATAGAACACAAGGTTCTGATAGTACCCCATGTGAATTCAAAGCCCTACCAAATTACTGAGGTTTGCCAAGAATTAATCTCCAAGGAAGTGATGCATATGCTGAATCTGAGTCAATGAAGAAGAGCGGGTGGTCTAACCTGATTGTCCTTGTTCCAAAACCCGATGAAGATTTGGTAATGATTATTGAAAGCTGAATGAAATCTCCAAGTTCAACACATCCGATGCCACATGTCGATGAGCTGATCGAAAGACTTGGGCCGGCAAGCTACATAACCACCTTGGGTTTAATAAAAGGATATTGGTAAATCCCCATGTTACAAGAAGCCATGCCCAATGGTTGCTTCCAATATGTCCAGATACCGTTAGGCCTGCAGGGAGCTCCGACCATCTTCAATAGGACAATGGACCGGATCCTCGCACCCCATAAGAATTACGCTGAGGCATACCTGAATGATATCATAATCTCTAGCCCGAACTGGGGAAGTCACCTGGGAATAGTCCAGGCAGTGTGTGATGCTCTCAGGAAGGTGGGATTATCTACAAATCCAGAAAACGTACCATGAGGAAAGAGGACGCCAAATACCTTGGATATGTAGTAGGGAGAGGCAAAATCAAACCCCAGAAAGTAGACACAATCCAGAATTGACTGAAACCTATTTAAAAAAAACAAGTTAGGGCCTTTCTGGGAATCATGGGGTACTGCGAGAGGTATATTCCAAACTTTGCCAGGGTGGCCACACCCCTGCCCGACCTCCTTAAAGGGACTTTGTCACCTGAATTTGGAGGGAACAATCTTCAGCCATGGAGGCGGGGGTTTTGGGTGTTTGATTCACCCTTTCCTTACCCGCTGGCTGCAATATTGGATTGAAGTTCATTCTCTGTCCTCCATAGTACACGCCTACGCTGTGCAATCTTGCCTTGCGCAGGCGTGTACTATGGAGGACAGAGAATGAACTTCAATCCAATATTGCAGCCAGCATGCAGCCAGCAGGTAAGGAAAGGGTGAATAAAACACCCAAAAACCCCGCCTCCATGGCTGAAGATTGTTCCCTCCAAATTCAGGTGACAGTGTCCCTTTAAAGGGACAAAATCAGTTATGGCCAAATGGACGTCGGAGGCAGAGATCGCCTTTCAACAAATGAAAGTAACTCTGTGTAAGCAGCTGATCTTTGTTGCCCCTGACTTTAAGAAGGAGTTTATACTCCAAACGAATGCCTCAGAAGTTGGATTAAGGGCAGTCCTCTCTCAAGAGATTCATTGATAGGAGCATCCTGTTCTCTACCTGAGTAGGAAACTGCCAGCATATGAGAAAAATTATTCCATTGTAGAAAAGAAATGCGTGGCCATAAAGTGGGAGGTGGACACATTGCGATACTACCTCTTAGTGCAATAATTTCAATTGGTGTCAGAACATGCCCCACTCAGGTGGATGAGGGAGAAAAAGGGGAAAAATGCTCGTATGACCCGCTGGTTTCTAGCCCTGCAAAATTTCCGCTTCCATGTGAAACATAGAGCCGGGAGTTACATGATAATGTCGATGCCCACTCAATAATCACATGTCTAGGGGTAGAAGGTGCCAAGCCCATGGCTTTAGGCAGAAGGGGAAGGTATGTAAGATGGCTGTAGGACACCTAGTGTATGGGAGATAAATCTGGAGTACTGCTTTAGTACATATAGGATTAAAAGGAGTTAATTGGCTGTGATAGTTTGATTATGAGCAGCTGAAGATATGGGAGAGACAGCTGTTCACCATATCTCCACCCCTGGTTGTGGTTCACTGTGTAAAATGAGACCTGACTATGGGTATGGAGGTGTGCAGATCTCATGGATTGAGTACCTTTGGTAAAGGGCTAAGAAGCTGGACTCTAAGCCAAGCAGGCTAACCAGTACCATTGTTCGGACTTGCAGTTTTATGTTTTATTTTATGCCGGACAAGGGATGTATTTGAGTTTCCTGTGATGCGGTTTATGAAGAGTGAAATAAACCAGCCAAAGCTTGAAATAGAAAAAAGAAAAAAGTCAGCTCACCTGCATATGAACTACTCCACATCTATTCCCGCATGGAAAAGGTAGAGCAACTGGAAGTATGACATGAAAAAAGAGTAATCCAGTGGGAAAAAGTGTTGAATAAAATTTCACATATTTATTAATCCAAAAATATAAAAAGAGAATCAAGGGATAAACCACTACGCACTTTACAGCATTATGCACAAAAAATAGCGTTTTTTTGTGCATATTGCTGTAAAGTGCTGTACATAGCTTCAATGCCTTCATCTTGCAGGAACTGCTTACACACTTGAGCCACATGAGGTCTGGCATTGTCCTGCATTAGGAGGAACCCAGGGCCAACCGCACCAGCATATGGTTTCACAAGGGGTCTGAGGATCTAATCTCAGTACCTAATGGCAGTCAGGCTACCTCTGCCGAGCATATGGAGGGCTGTGCAGCCCTCCAAAGAAATGCCACCCCACACCATAACTGACCCACTGCCAAACCGGTCATGCTGAAGGATGTTGCAGGCAGCAGATCGCTCCTCACGGCGTCTCCAGACTCTGTCACGTCTGTCACATGTTCTCAGTGTGAACCTGCTTTGATCTGTGAAGAGCACAGGGTGCCACTGGTGAATTTGCCAATCCTGGTGTCCTGTAGCAAATGTCAAGCGTCCTGCACGGTGTTGGCTGTGAGCACATCCCCAGTCTGTGGACGTCGAGCACTCAGACCATCCTCATGGAGTCGGTTTCTAACCATTTGTGTAAACACATGCACATTTGTGGCCTGCTGGAGGTCATTTTGCAGGGCTCTGGTAGTGCTCCTCCTATTCCTCCTTGCACAAAGGCTCAGATAGCGGTCCTGCTGCTGGGTTGTTGCCCTCCTATGGCCCCCTCCACATCTCCTGGTGTACTGGCCTGTCTCCTGGTAGCACCTCCAGCCTCTGGACACTACACTAACAGACGCAGCAAAACATCTTGCCACAGCTCGCATTGATGTGCTATCCTGGATGAGCTGCACTACCTGAGCCACTTGTGCGGGTTGTAGAGTCCGTCTCATGCTACCATGAGTCTGAAAGCACAACCAACATTCAAAAGTGACCAAAACATCAGCCAGAAAGCATTTGTACTGAGATGTGGTCTGTGGTCCCCACCTGCAGAACCACTCCTTTATTGAGTGTGTCTTGATAATTGCCAATAATTTCCATCTGTTGTCTATTCCATTTGCACAACAGCATGTGAAATTGATTGTCAAACAGTGTTGCTTCCTAAGTGGACAGCTTGAATTCACAGAAGTTTGATTTACTTGGAGTTACTGTAAGTTCTGTTGTTTAAAGGGCCACTGTCACCCGCCTGCAGCCGTTATAAACTAAAAGAGCCACCTTGTGCAGCAGTAATGCCGCATTCTAACAAGGTGGCTCTTTTAGTTTTGTGTTCAGGTATTACTAAAATAAAGCGTTTTGAAACTTTGCAAAAATACCTGTCTTTGTCCACGGAGGCGGGTCCTCACTCCCCAGATTGAACGGTATTCTGCCGTCACTCACATCTTCAGGGGCTTTCGGCGCCGCCCCCTCCGCACTGTTTTCTTTTCGAATCCTGCGCCGGCGCTGTGTAAATGTTTGTGGGGCAGCTGAATATACAGCATATGTGCAGCATAATGCTCCCCAATATCTCCGTATATTCAGCTGCAGTGTGGTCTAATACCCCCCAACAACCAATATGCATCCACAGTGCAGTATAAGTTATGTCCACATCAGTATATAACTTTCATTGTCGCTGGGTAAATTTCGCCACCAATTTAGTAACAGATTCCATACACCTAAAGAATACACCTAGAAAAAACACACACCAGCTAGCAGGCAAGTTTCCAATGTTGGTTCTTTCCCGGCGACTGCTAGTGAGAGAAGGAGGAGGCACGATCAGCTGATTACAATATAAAGACGCTGTAAGGCGGGGGACGTGGGTGAGAGGCTGAGAAGCGCAGTGCGCATGCCCAGGAATCCTAGCCCCGCACTGTGCACAATGCATAACACAGTGCAGGGCAGGGATTACCGAGGTCGGTGGCCGCACTGCCAGCACAGGCGCAGTCTCCAAGCCTGGCTGGGACGTCAGACCGCCAGAGCTTACTGCGCCTGCCCCACAAACATTTACACAGCGCCGGCGCCGGATTTGAAAAGAAAACAGCGCGTGCTAATGTGGTGTGTGATCTTGGTGCCTCGCCATACGTTTCACCCTTTGCTTCATCAGGGGGCGTACCTGTTAAAAATGGTTATTTCACACATATATTTAAAGGGACACTGTCACCTGAATTTGGAGGGAACAATCTTCAGCCATGGAGGCGGGGTTTTTGGGTGTTTGATTCACCCTTTCCTTACCCGCTGGCTGCATGCTGGCTGCAATATTGGATTGAAGTTCATTCTCTGTCCTCCATAGTACACGCCTGCGCAAGGCAAGATTGCAGTACGGAGGACAGAGAATGAACTTCAATCCAATATTGCAGCCAGCATGCAGCCAGCGGGTATGGAAAGGGTGAATCAAACACCCAAAAACCCCGCCTCCATGGCTGAAGATTGTTCCCTCCAAATTCAGGTGACAGTGTCCCTTTAATCAGGACTATTCACCAGGTGCTTACTCTTAAAAGAAAAATGTCACGGTATTCTCATGAAAAATATAGTGGTTTATTGAATTGTCCATAGGAAAACCACATTGCAGCAATAACATAAAAGTAGATGAAATAGTTATGAACAGATTGTCCATGTGTAAAAATCAGCGCTTGTCTTGTTACTCATCTTTCCCAAGGTCCTGAATGGTAAACCCGTCTGTCTGTGTGAAGTCCGAAATCATCATGGCTATCAGCTGTTGTTCCTTCTCTGTCCGACGTCCATGGTGAAGGCAGGGGTGACAGTCCCACGTGACAAAAGGCCCCACACCCTCCTAAGAGACGTTTATATACATTTCTTACAGACCACGTGTCCTCTGTGTATGGTGTTAACTTATACTCTGAGCTACATACACAGAAATAGCTTTTGATAGTGTCAGCAAGAAGCAATGTGCTCAGTACAGAATTGAGAATAATTCAATTACGGTAATAATTAATATTTAACAATTCCCCCTTGTGAGGGTGACAGACATTGATTGGAACCCTCAAATGAAAAATATTAATAAGATCTACTTTCTTCATTGGCAAAATAATTTAATAAATAATATCTATAATAATATCGTTATATGTTCTCAATAATATAATGACATGTAAATTAATGTTATGGTAAGCCGTGACTAATATTCATATAAAATATATAATTATACTTCCCTATATCTACTTGAAGCATCTCAGGTCTGATGTCATCTGATGTCATCTGGTCTTCATCTTGATGTCTTTTTCTTGGTTCTTTTAAAACAATCTTTAATATAAGTCTTTTGAAATAGATGATAGCATGTAGATATGTAGAGACTGTGTGTCATGTGTCAATCAAAGTCCATATATTCAAATGTTGATAAGAAAACAAAGTTCATAGATGAAATGTAGCTTTAATATCTATGCAGTGTCACCTTTAGAGACCTGGACTTACATTGGCTCGCCTTGGAAATCATCTGGAATCCTCATATCATCTGCACTGGTCTCGGAACAGGTGTGACGTCTTTGGTCAGCACAGCAAGGGTTACATTGACTCTTCCTTGCTAAACATAGCACCATAACTAGTCTTTAGTGCACAGGACACATGTCAGGGTTGTTGTAGCGTCCTGACTCCTGACAATTACCTGATTGTTCACCAGCTTTCATGGAAGTCTTATAGGTGATAGGAAACCACTGGAACATGATAACACAGTTCGTCTTTGATACTGTACTCATATTTGTCAGTGATGGATGCTGTCGTTGTTGTGAGTGGTGACATGAATTGTATTTGACACAGTCTATTATTACTCAGAAATCATAGCATTGTTACCTTGTGGAACTTCTGGATAACGGCTTTTTCTTCTTGCAACTTTTTAATAATCAATTGAATTTAGAAATATGAAAAATCTTTATTAACTTAACGTCAGTATCTTGATTGAAGTCTTCATTCCCTATTCTATACCAAATCTGGTAATTTTCCTAACTTATAATATCATAGCTTACCATAGCAATCAATAATATCCATATAATTATTAAATGATATTAAAATGGAGTTTATATTTGGAAAAATAAAATAATAATAATAAATGATATATTATTAACCATATTCTTCATGTGATTGGACATTTTTATGTCATAGGTGTAATTTCTTTTTGAACCCATAGATGTCAGTGTGTCTTTTTATGTAACAAGTATTTTATTACTAAAACTTTATTATTTTTAAAACTTTATTAATAAACTATAATTATTAGACCAATAATATGTAAGAATGTGTAGCCATGAACTAAAACAAGAATATATATGAATAAATGAATGAATGAGAGAAAGAATTGTTGTATTTAACTCAGAATTTAAACATTTCTTATATAATGAAACCATATGATCACTATATTTGATAAAGCAATATTCTTCTATTATACATTACTTTATGAAATATTGATTTTTTTTCTTGATATAAAAAATAAAAATGAAAAATAAAAATGAAGAAAAAATTAAAAATGAAAAATAAAAATAAAAATAAGGCCTTCATTTGTTGATGAAAAAATAAAAATGAAAAATAAAAATGAGAATAAATAATAAGAATAAGAATAAGGCCTTTATATGTTGATGACAAATGCTGAGGTTATGTCTCAGTAACACATTTCCTTAATATTTTCATCATCTAGATATTGTCATAACCTTGGATTACCAAAATATTGAAATTATGCAGCCTTGCATATAATACCCTTCATTAAAGAAAAAAAAATGACTTTTATAATACTTAATGTTATTATACCCAATAATACCTTATTAATATTTCTTCTTTATTAAAATATGTGAAGAAGAGGTATTGATGAAATGTGATGATGTGATCAGGATCAAAAACACATTTCCCCCTTAATATCAAAAAATATTATTTTGTGAAAAAATTAATTTGTAAAAACCCAAGTGAAAAATAATTATTTTTATAACTGTCATATCAGCTTTATGACTTATATTTGTTTGAAGATGTGTACTCATCTATGTAACTATTAAAAAAAACACTGAATATCATAAAATTATCATTAGGAAAAATGTTCTAAATGTAGATTTTCTTGATAAACCATATTGATGTGTGATTGTACTTATTCAATATTAACTACATCTTATTTTCTCATTAACACAAGTTTAGGTTTTTTTTCCAACATACCATGAATCATGAGACTGAAAGAGGCCTGTTTCATACCGCACATTCCACACTATATTCACTCCTTCGTTAACTTCACTCTTACGTTAAGTCCACTCAGCAGCTGCCATACGCTCATCTATCATCTGTCACTCAGACTGTGACTCACATAGAAGTTCACAATACATATTTCACATACAAAGAATACACATATATTAACCCAAAATATTGTATCCTAATTATCAATCAATGCGCATTGTAATCTATTAAATTTAGTATTCTAATATTTATTTGAATATTCCCCAAATATTATCTAACACTATGTTCAATTACACTATGTTCTAACCTATGGAAAGGACAGGGCCTACAACCAAATCCATTTGAATGTAAAGGCTGAGGAAATTCCTAAGGTTTCTTCTTACACAGCTCTGAATTGAAACAGGGGTGTGACATGTCATGCCATGTAGTGGGGAAAAAATATTATTTTATGTTACAGAAAGACTTACAATACACCAATTTTATGTTGTTAGTTATATATTATTTATTTTAAGTGTTAAATATATAAAAATCATGCAGTTAATATAACTTCCTGTGTGAATAAGACATAAATTCATAAAACAGGTATTTTTTTGTTCAATTCTTGCTTTGAAAGTAAAATTCTAAGGGAAAATGAAAAATAAAGGTTAATTTCATATTTATTTAAAAACAAAATAATTTAAATATCTTATACATATGTATATATTTAATAAATGTATTTAATGTAATTCTAAATATTATTACTGGAGTAAATTTTAATTATTTCACTATACATATAAAATACAGTTAATATAATCTCTACTTATACAAATATGATACAGTATTTACTGTATACTATATTAATATATATAACTGCAGAATTATATTGAATAAAATAATTACATATTAATAAATAATGCATTGTATAACTCATCATATAATATACCAGTAATTACATTTTTAGCCAATTCCTAAACCAAAATTTACCTCTCTGTTGATAATTTGTTGAAAACCGAAAATTGCCATCTTTAGACTCATGAGTTGTGATAACTGAGTGTTCAGCTGAGCACCCCCTATGCTCACCTGCTTCCATCTGTCAATTTCCGCCATCTTTACAGACAGATCTGGCCTTTCAGCTTTTAACCCTTTCAGAGCAACTTCTTTATTGGACTGAATCTTTTCATAGGGTTTGTAACAAATATGTAATTTTCTTCGTTCTTCATAGATGTGATTTTGGATCAGGTTTGCAGATTTTGATTTTGGCTTTTGATAAGATTGAATTCTGCATGTTTTAAAAAACTTAGCATGATTTATTTTCCTTTCAAGATTCTTGTGTTTTCTAGAAAAATCAAGGGATTGCGCACATTCATATAAAGAATCTTTCTGTGACGCAATAACACGAGATGCAGGATTTAAGAATTTAAATTTGTTTACAAAACAACTTATCATAGATTGTTTCTTGAAATTCGTACTGACCAATTTGTAAACCCTTTCAAAAATGGACATAAATATAAAAGTACATTCTTTCCAGCCAATCCTCAATTTTAGAAGAATATCAAGATCTGGATAATTTTCTTTTAATCCACAGAATATCAAAATTTTTAATCTTTCAACATCAGTCATGTCTTCATGGAACTCATCATTCTGCATTTTTAATGAAAATCTCCTGATAAAAGTTACTGGTAGCCACATTTTAAACAATTTATTTTTCTGCTCATTAGTCAAATCAACTTATCAGCAAAACTCTCAAATATCTCTGAATTTCTGCACACATGGATTTTGTCATCATATGCAGGAATGATTTTGCATAATTTTAACAAGATTTTTCTAGATTTAGGTTGGAGTTGGGCCTCGTCTTCTATTTTTAATGGCAATGGTACATCTGTCCCTCGTACATCATCTTTGTCAGTTGTCATGTCTTCTACGTGTCCTCCAACTTGTTTTTCATCATGAGTCACAAAGTCACCTTCGGCGGCCAATACACACACGTGTGTAACATCTTCCTCACTCTTCACATTACAGTCAATCTTGGGAACATCATTAATTTCCATTTCCTTAGAAATTCTTTCTACACAATCTTTTTTGGACTTCTCTGTAACAAACTCGTGAAATACATTAACCATATGTAATATATTTTTCAGTTGCTCTTTTTCTTTTTTCCTAGACATTAGCTTAGAATCTAACTTTAAATTTGCAAATTTGCATTCTGCAAATAAAGAAAGCCAAAATATTTCTAAGCTAGATTTGTATAAACTTACAAATTCTATCTGACTTGATTTAGCATATGAATTAATTAAATCCATTTGTCTTACCTTAAAATGTCTCAGCTTGTAATCCCTTTGCTGCACAACGCTGGGCTCTGGTCATCAGCACGGCTATTTTCAGCACGTCTGTCTTCAGCACATTCGATGCTAGTGATTGTCAATCCATCTGACACCTGTTAAAGTCTCCGTCATTCGTAGGCTCTTGTATGAGATCTTTGTGACTTGAAGTTTTGAAGTGAAAACTTGCATAACATCTAGCGGAGCTCTTCTCTCTTCCCCCGTGTGCAAGATTGAAGGAAATTCACGCAAAAATAGCACAAAAAATCAAAACTGGCTGGTTTGGCCAATGTTAAAAATGGTTATTTCGCACATATATTTAATCAGGACTATTCACCAGGTGCTTACTCTTAAAAGAAAAATGTCACGGTATTCTCATGAAAAATATAGTGGTTTATTGAATTGTCCATAGGAAAACCACATTGCAGCAATAACATAAAAGTAGATGAAATAGTTATGAACAGATTGTCCATGTGAAAAATTCAGCGCTTGTCTTGTTACTCATCTTTCCCAAGGTCCTGAATGGTAAACCCGTCTGTCTGTGTGAAGTCCGAAATCATCATGGCTATCAGCTGTTGTTCCTTCTCTGTCCGACGTCCATGGTGAAGGCAGGGGTGACAGTCACACGTGACAAAAGGCCCCACACCCTCCTAAGAGACGTTTATATACATTTCCTACAGACCATGTGTCCTCTGTATATGGTGTTAACTTATACTCTAAGCTACATACACAGAAATAGCTTTTGATAGTTTCAGCAAGAAGCAATGTGCTCAGTGCAGAATTGAGAATAATTCAATTACGGTAATAATTAATATTTAACAGTACCACACATAACTTGTTTGGTGGCAACAAATCCCCTTTAATAAAATTACATTGTTTCAGTCCGCATAATTAGGGTATGTGCACATGGAGATTTGTCTGCAGATTTTTCCGCATTGAATTCGCATCTCTTGGCAGAAAGCGCAGGTGAAAATCAGTGCGTTTTTGGTGCGTTTTTGATGTTTTTTTGTGATCTGATGTGTTTTTTGATGCGTTTTTGAAAAAGATCTATTATTGAACAAAAAAAAAAGAATTGTGATGTAATTTCTTGTCCAACCTCCTCTTTTACATTTGTCCAACCCACACTCCATGATAGATAGATAGATAGATAGATAGATAGATAGATAGATAGATAGATAGATAGATAGATACAACCCCTGACAAAAATTATGGAATCACCGGCCTTGGAGGATGTTCATTCAGTTGTTTAATTTTGTAGAAAAAAAGCAGATCACAGACATGGCACAAAACTGAATTAATTTCAAATGGCAACTTTCTGGCTTTAAGAAATACTAAAAGAAATCAAGAACCAAAAATGTGGTAGTCAGTAAGGTTACTTTTTTTTAACCGAGCATAGGGAAAAAAATATGGAATCACTCAATTCTGAGGAAAAAATTATGGAATCATGAAAAACAAACAAACAAAAAACCACTCCAACACATCACTAGTATTTTGTGCTGTTCATCAATCTGGCTCCAACTTTCTCTGATTGCTGTTGCCAGATCAGCTTTGCAGGTTGGAGCCTTGTCATGGACCAACTTCAACGTCCTCCAAAGATTTTCAATTGGATTGAGATCAGGACTATTTTCAGGCCATGACATTGACCTTATGTGTCTTTTTTCAACAAATGTTTTCACAATTTTTGCTCTATGGCAGGATGCATTATCATCTTGAAAAATAATTTCATCATCCCCAAACATCCTTTCAATTGATGGGATAAGAAAAGTGTCCAAAATATCAACATAAACTTGTGCATTTATTGAAGATGTAATGACAGCCATCTCCCCAGTGCCTTTACCTGTCATGCAGCCCCATATCATCAATGACTGTGGAAATTTGCATGTTCTCTTCAGGCAGTAATCTTTATAAATCTCATTGGAACCACACCAAACAAAAGTTCCAGCATCATCATCTTGCCCTATGCAGATTCATGATTCATCACTGAATATGACTTTCATCCAGTCATCCACAGTCCACGATTGCTTTTCCTTAGCCCTTTGTAACTTTGTTTTTTTCTGTTTAGGTGTTAATGATGGCTTTCGTTTAGCTTTTCTGTATGTAAATCCCATTTCCTTTAGGCGGTTTCTTATAGTTTGGTCACAGACGTTGACTCCTGTTTCCACCCATTCGTTCCTCATTTGTTTTGTTGTGCATTTCCTGTTTTGGAGACATATTGCTTTAAGTTTCCGGTCTTGACGCTTTGATTTCTTCCTTGGTCTACCAGTATGTTTGCCTTTAACAACCTTCCCCTGATGAAGCCGTCCTGGTAACGGCGACACGCGTAGGGTTTACCCCCACGCTGATCCCTGCCGTCCTCTTCTCTTTCCCCGGGTGTTTGCCTATTGCGGCCTGGATCTTTTCACCTGGCACACTCTGATTGATGCCTATCTCTCTCCGGGCTACGTGGGCAGTTTACTTTCATATTTCTTGGTCTTCTGCCCATGCCTGATTATAGGTTTGTCTGACCCTCATTATTTTTGCCTAGTCACTATATTTCCCATACAGGGATCTTGTTGCATCTTGTGCCGTTCTTTATCTTTTTGGCATACAGGTGCCTTTTTTACCCCCAGGCATTGGTTAGTGTAGCTAGCTGTTTCACACTATATGATGGTTATTTGTTGTTGTGATGGGTTACCCGGGGATGAGAATTTTGTCGTATTAGGACTATAATTATGGTCATATGTATATGTGATTCTTGCATTATGTTGTGTCTTATATACTATACATATATTTATATGTTTGTGTTATGCAAGTTTTGACCAGCTATATATTCGGCGGGATCTCTTGGGTTTTTGTGGGGATGTTTTAATGTTTTTAACGTCATTGCATCAATAAAGTTTACCTTTTTTTTATATATATATACCTAAGAGTGGTGTGCGGTACTATATAGAGTGGTGCTTTCTTCTTCTAGTTGTCATGTTACTTTACCGCTTCTCCGCACCCCTCATCTAGTGATTTATAGACTGGTTGTGCGCCGGCACCTTTCTTCATTTATGCCTTTAACAACCTTCCCATGTTGTTTGTATTTGGTCCAGTTTTTAGACACAGCTGACTGTGAGCAACCAACATTTTTTTGCAACATTGCGTGATGATTTACCCTCTTTTAAGAGTTTGATAATCCTCTCCTTTGTTTTAATTGACATCTCTCTTGTAGGAGCCTTGATTCATGTCAGTCCACTTGATGCAACAGCTCTCCAAGGTGTGATCACTCCTTTTTAGATGCAGATTAACGAGCAGATCTAATTTGATGAAGGTGTTATTTTGGGGTATGAAAATTTACAGGGTGATTCCATAATTGTTTTTTTACATTCAACACATTAGCCGGATGATGGGACTACTACTGTCCCATCATTGGCTAATGTGTTAATCACTGCCACTGTAGCAGGCATAGCTGGATGGGACTTGTAGTCCCATCGGACGATGCCTGCACACACACACGCACACACACACACACTGACAGCCCCGCAGACCCCTGTACAGCCCGCAGACTCCCGCACAGCCCCGGCAGACCCCCGGACAGCCCCACAGACCCCCAGAAAGCCCAGCAGACCCCTGCACAGCCTCGGCAGACCCCCGCACAGCCCCGGCAGACCCCCGGACAGCCCCACAGACCCCCAGAAAGCCCAGCAGACCCCTGCACAGCCCCAGCAGACCCCCGCACAGCCCCGGCAGACCCCCGGACAGCCTGCAGACCCCCGAACAGACCCCCCGACAGCCCGCAGACCCCTGCACAGCCTGGGAGACCCCCACACAGCCCCGCCGACCCCGCACACAGCCCTGCTGACCCCACACACATCCCCACAGACCCACCCACACAGACACGCACACAGTCACCGCCCACACACCGCCCACACACTTCCCTCCTCCCGGGCTGCAGCGTTTCATCCGCAGCAAAGCCGCAGATCTTTGTTACATCTGCAGTTTTGCTGCAGATTGGCCTGACACAATGGAAGTCAATGGGTGCAGAAACTTTGCAGATCCGCCAAAAGAATTGACATGCTGCGGAAAAAAAACGCTGCAAATTTGCGTGTTTTTTTCACAGCATGTGCACAGCGTTTTTGAATTTCCCATTGATTAACATTGTGTGCCCAATGCACTGCAGATTTGAGGCAATTCTGCGCATCCAAAAATTCAGCGGAAACGCATCAAAAACCGCAACGTGTGCACATACCTTTACACTCATCTTCAGCCCCCTGAGAATGTGATTTGCCACCAGATCTAAGTTTCAGATATTTCTCATGTGTTAGTGTCTCTCTCAGTAATATAGGCTTGATGTGAGCATTGTGCGCATCCAGGGTGTTGAGAGAGACGTCAGGAGCTTTGTTGGATTTGTAACAGTTTTGAAGGTTACTGAGCTAAAGAACTTAGACTAACTACGGTAGATTTTTTATTTATCAGTATTTGCAAAGTTATGAATCTTTGTAATGTAGTTCATTGCCTTATTTTGCGTCCTTTTCCCCTAAACTCCATGCTAAAAGGGCTGTTTCAACTACCTTGTTCGTGGAGTAGCTGATAACTGCAGATTTGCAAATATCTATACCGCTGTGTGAGTTTCTCTTCTCCCCTCCCTGTGATCAGACAAGGAACATGGAGTTTGGTGAAAAGGACACAAGATATTGATCTTTGTAATATACTCTGTTATTTTATCTTTGCAAAGACTGATTAATAATGAAATTAAGAAAATAAATTGTTACTTTTTAAGGACCATAAGTGTATTCAATTGAATTGGTTTCAGTGTAAAACTATGAGTCAAATATGTCTCCTGGTCCTCGAAAGGCTAAGGCCTGTTTAGAGAAGCTGATAATTGGGAAAAAGTGTTTACCGATTATTGTCATCAGTAAATGGAGCGCCCCCAGACGCAGGGCTGCGGGGTACTCGGTCCGGGGTGGTCTTGGTGGCTAGACCTGGTCCGTGACCCTGCTAAGGGGCATCCAATAAAAGTTGATAGTGCGTGGTGCAGAACGCGAGGAATAACAAGGACACAGGGTTGCAGTCTCTTTACCTTTTTACTGAAGGCTTCGGGATCCACAATCCAGAGCACTGCTAACAGGGCTGGCTGAGACCGGCCAGTCCGAAGGCACATCCAGAGTTCCCTTTGCAGGTGGAACTCAGTGTCTACCTTCTAGCGCCTGTGTGTTGTAGTCCTTCCCTGCTGAGCACCACGGGATAGTCCTCACAACTGTTGTATCTGTTCTTTCTCTCTCCGTCCCCCAGTTTATCTGGCTAGGACGCACCCGTATGACAGGTAGGCCTGGAGTTATTCTGGGACCCTAGTGTCGCCCCTCTCCCACGATTGCCTCCGAAGTCTGCTTAGGTGATTTTAGGGAGACAGCCAACCTGTAATCAACTGTCCTGCCGCTGTTTGAAGTAATGCGTAGAGTCTGTTACTTCCTCGGTGCTCCGGCCACCTGCTACACGCCTCAGAAGGATGTTGCCACGGTCTTAGGGGCACGACTCCTTCTGGTTCTATCTCCTTCGTACTCTGATCCCGCTTCTCACTCCTCCACAATATACTTCGCTTCGTGTCCTTTCTTTGGATACCGCCGCAAGGTAGTGCAGGCGCAGCTCCGCAACGATCTGTCCTTTCTGCTAAGCCCCTGTCAGGAACCCACTTCTGCACTCCTTCCCCCCCCCCCCCCCCCCGGTTAAATCCAGTACTCCCGGACTGGGAAAAGAAGAATAACAATACATGTTAATAGAAAACACACAAAATTTTTCAAATACTATGAACAAGTAAATATAACAGTGCTTTCCGTTATGGAAGGTGAGGACGCTTGAACATTGCAAAAGGTTGGTCATGCACAGTTTATGACTCCCAGTTCAGTAGGTACAACCATGGAACAGCAGGGACCCCGGGTAAACAAAGTTTTGGAGCGATTCACTGTCCATCACACCATTGTCAATTTTTAAACCTGTAACAAAGATATTTGCACAACCATTTTCAACCAAATAGCAACTATCATTACTATCTCCAAGTTTTATAGCGAAGTGGAGTCTGATTCTTGGTGCTATGCGTAGACCTCCGCAGCGCAGGGGTTGCTACTGGCCTGACAGGGCCTGCTACGCTTGCTATCGCTAGTGTAGTGCACTGTCTTCTAGCTACACTTCTAGTGAGTCTGGGCAGCACTGGCATGCTGGAGTCCTCAGAGTTGCCACTACTAATGGTGGGCATGGCAGATTCACCGATAGCAGAGGGAGGGCTCGCCGGCTCGACTGTTGGCACCGCGTCTTCTGGTGGGGTCAGCTGTGCTTGCGGGACCGGATGACCTGGCACCACATTTAGTTCTGGCGGTTTCAGTTGACGAAACGTTAAGACAGGTACCACAATGGCCTGATTGATTTGAGTCTAAGACTGGGGGAAATTGCCAAGAACAGTGTGTATCATCTTCTCCTCTTCCACGGGTGGAGAAGTCCCGGGGTCCGTTTCCCCATCTCTCAGCTTATCAGGGTATATTTTGAGGTGGTCTCTGGATATGGCCATTGAGGTTTCCCCTCCGTCTTTGCTGATGAAACAGACCTTCGTATTGTCAAAATCGGAGGGCAGAATGGTATACGGTTCTGCTTCCCATTGGTCATCAAGCTTGTATAGTCTCCTCTTTCATTTAAGTACCTGCTCACCGGGTGACAATGTAGCCGCGGGAGCATACTGGTTGTAGTCCCTTTCTTGTTTTTGTCGGGCTTGGGTGAGACTTCTTTCTACACATTCCTGTACTTTGCGGTACCTTTACTGCCTCTCGGTATCCCAATCCACATCTGACGATATATCTTCGGGGGTCAGGACCCCCATGTCCAGATCGACGGGTAACTTGCTAGACCTCCCTCGCATCAGGTACGCTGGGGTGCAGTTGGTGGAATTCACCTGGATGTGGTTATACATATCTACCAAGTCTGGTAACTTTGTGGGCCACAAGTTCCACTCCTCTACAGGTAAGGTCTTCAGTAAGTCGATCACCACTTGGTTCATCTTCTCACACATCCCGTTGGTTTGTGGATGGTACGGCGTGGTTCTGATCTTCTTACACCCGTACAAATTGCAGAACTCCTGGAACACCTCCGCTTCAAATGCTGGTCCCTGGTCGGTCAGCACCTTCTCCGGGTACCCATGGGGTCTACAGAAGTACTGCTGGAAGGTTTTGGCAGCCATCCTAGCCGTAAGATCTTTGACCGGCACGACTACAAGAAATCTGGAGTAGTGGTCCACAATGGTGAGAGCGTAGATATAACCTGACCGGCTAGGTGTAAGCTTTACGTGATCCAGCGCGACCAACTCGAGCGGCCATTTGGTGATGATGGGCTGCAAGGGAGCCCGTTGGCTGTCACGATCCTACCGGCGTAGGCTACAGGGGCCACACTCTCGACATCACTTCTCGATGGCCTTCTTCATGCCAATGCAGTAGAACCTCCCATGGAATAGCCTCTCCAACTTCCTCCATCCGAAGTGTCCTGCCCCATCGTGGTACGCTCCCAGGACCATTGGCACATCTTGTCTTGGGACCACGATCTGCCATACCAATTCATGAGTGCGTGGGTCGATGCTCCTCTGGCACAGCTTGCCATTGTGGATAAACAGTTTGCCCCTCTCCTTCCACAACTGTAATGCCTCTGGTGGATCATCCGGGCCGGGATGCAAACCTGCCTGCGTCAGGAGCTCTTTCACCCGACGGACCGCAGGGTCACCATCCTGGTTCTCTGTCCACCCGTGATGGGGCAGGGGATCCAACGGGGCGCTCTGTTGATTCCTGCGCCTGTTCTCCATCTGATGGGAACACTGGGTTGCCTTGGGGCGATGGAAAGCGGGCAGCTCTACCTCTTCAAATGCTTCTGGATCTTCCCCCATTTCAGGCAAGTGAGGCATCCGGGACAATGCATCGGCATTTGCATTCTTGTGCACCGCCCGGTACTTGATTTTGAAATCGTAATTGGACAACCGGGCCATCCATCGCTGCTCCAAGGCACCGAGTTTTGCTGTGTCCAAGTGCGTTAGCGGATTATTATCCGTGAAGACGGTGAATTTTGCTGAGGCCAGGTAGTGCTTGAACCTCTCCGTCACGGCCCAAACGACAGCGAGGAACTCCAGCTTAAAGGAACTGTAGTTGTCAGGGTTCCGTTCAGTGGGGCGAAGTTTCCTGCTGGTGTAAGCGATTACTCTTTCCTTGCCCTTCTGGACCTGGGACAGCACAGCTCCCAGCCCCACGTTGCTGGCATCCGTATACAATACAAATGGTTGGTCATATTCAGGGTAGGCTAGTACCTCTTCTCCCGTCAGCGCCGACTTTAAGCAGGTGAACGATTTTTCCAGTCCATCGTTCCAATAAAACGGGGTATTCTTACTCTTGGGTTTCTTGGGTTGGCCCACCAACAGGTCTTGCAACGGTGCAGCCTTCTTGGTGAAATCTTTGATAAACCTCCGGTAGTAGCCCACCAACCCGAGGAACTGTCGGACTTCGTGGAGGTTACCGGGCTGTGGCCAGTCCTTTATCACCGTGACCTTGTCGGGGTCTGGGGCCATTCCTTTGGCACTCACCACATGGCCCAGGTACTGCACTTTGGGTTTCAGAAGATGGCATTTGGACGGTTTCACCTTTAAGCCAAAGTTGGACAGAGCTTCAAACACCTCGGCCAGGTGCTTCAAATGGTCTTCATAGGTCTTGGAGAAGACAATGACATCGTCCAGATATAGCAGCACGGTCTCAAAGTTCTTGTGTCCGAGACAGCACTCCATCATCCTCTGGAACGTCCCCGGGGCGTTACACAATCCGAAGGGCATGTAGTTGAACTCTCAGAGACCCATTGGCGTCGTGAAGGCCGTCTTTTCCTTGTCCGCCTCTGCCACGGGAACCTGCCAGTACCCACTGGTGAGATCCAAGGTAGAGAAATAGTTAGCAGACTTTAAAGCAGCCAAGGACTCCTCTATCCTAGGCAGGGGGTATGCATCCTTATGTGTAATGCGGTTTAGTTGCCTATAATCCACACACATCCTCATGGTGCCATCTTTCTTCCTAACGAGAACTAATGGAGCTGCCCAGGGGCTACAGCTGTCTCTCACTACCCCAGCCTCCTTCATCTCTCGTAACATGTCCTTGGCACACTGATAATGAGCTGGGGGTACAGGACGGTATCTCTCTTTTATGGGTGGGTGATCTCCTGTGGGAACATGGTGTTGAATCCCTTTTACCTGCCCGAAATCAAGGGGGTGCTTGCTGAATACCCGCTCATACTCATGATCCACCCTGTAGGCCCCCTGCATCTGGTGAGATGGAGTAGAATCAGTGCCCACATGTAATTCTTGACACCAATCTTTCGATTGCCCTGCAGAGCCGTTGTCCTCCGCCGGATTGGACAGATCCAAGGGTCCGGGTGCCTGTATCACGCTGGTATTAACAGTAAGCAGCTTGGCAAGTGTGACATATTTGGTTAGGTGGACTTCTTCCTCCCCACAGTTAAGAACACGTACTGGCACCCTCCCCTTGCGTACGTCAACCACCCCTCTGGCTGTCAGGAGGGTAGGCCTATTATCTGAATACACAGGTTCTACCAGGGCCTGATAGTCTTTGCCACCGAGACCTATGGCTTCCCGACACCATATTAACATTTCATTCCTGGGGGGTATTGCAGTGGGGTTCGAATCACTCACTGTGACCCGGCCAATCTCACCACCAGTCAGCTCCACCTGCTGTCTCCGCATTAGGGCTCTGATTTCTTTCTGCAGGGCACGTTGTTCACTGTAACCAGCTGTCTCTGCTACCTGCTGCAACAAGACAATAACTTCGGCAAGACAATTTTCTATGACATTAGTACCGATGGTCATCATGGGGTTACATTCACGTTGGTCAATATCAACAATGACAATTCCCTGGGCCTTCAATTCTACCCGCCCCACCCTAATGGTGACCTCTTTATACCCCACTTGCGGCAGTGGCTGACCATTACTAGATATTATGGTAAAATCATCATCGGGGCCACGGGTGATGTTGGTGTCCTCCCAATAACGTCTATAAAGAATGTAGGGCATAGTTGTCACCTGGGAACCGGTGTCCAGCAAAGTGTTCATGGGGATACCGTCGATCACGATGGGGAGAACTGGTCGCCCTCCGATGTATTTGGCTTTCCAATTCTGCGGGCCTGACCGTTCTACTCCTGGGGGTTGGCCCTCTGCCCCATGGGTTGCTCATTTAAATGACAGTACCTTGCAAGATGGCCCACCTGGTGGCAGCGGCGGCAGATGGGTCGTCCATCCCGATGAAAGTGATCGTCATCTCTGCCTCTGGTCGACGGGACTCTCCTTGGTCGCTGCCAGGGGACATCTTCCGGTCTGGAAGCCAACTGGATCTTCTCCTTGGGGGCCTCCTGTAGAGATTGGACAGTCCGGGCTAGGGCAGCAACGCTCCTGGTCAGTTCTTGTATCTGGAGGCGCAGTCCTGCAGGAGAGTCATCTTCCAAGGTCTGGGCATCGGCCTCGGGGAAAACAGGTGCGTCCGGTGCCACCTCCTGGTGGTATGTGAGGGCTTGACGCCTGGGAAGTGTGGCACAGCTGGGCTGTCGCTCTGGTAGTGCCTGGATGGCTTTATCTTTAAATTGCGCAAAAGTCAGGTCTGGATTCTGCATAGCCAGGAAGTGTAGCTGGGCCCTTTGGTTACCGCACAGGAGCCCTTCGACGAACCGCTCCTTCAGGAGTTTATCTTCATCTTGTATGCTGTCTGGGTCATTTTGCTTGATGGCCCGCAGCGCCTCCTGAAGATTAAGGGCATAGTCCCGTAAGCTATCCTGCGGCCTCTGCTTGCACCCATAGAACGTCAATTTAATTTCCGTAGCGGTGCGGGTGTCAAAGGTGGTTTTAAGCTTTGCAAATACCTGTTGTGCAGTTGTCTTATCCGCCACGGGCCAGGACTTCACTTCCCTCAAGGCTGCTCCAAAGAGTTGGCCGGTTATCATATGAACTTTCTGGGGCTCTGTCAAGGGATAAAACTCGAGCAGGCTACAAATCCCCTCTTTAAAGTCAGTGAACATATGGGATTCTCCAGAATATCGTGGGAGCCAGGCGGCTCCTGGTAGGTACGGCATATAGAAGGGCATTATGGCTGTCGTAGCTGCGGCAGTGTCTGGCTGGCTGATGGGAGCGGCAAGCCCCGCGGCATCTAATGGTGATACCGGGTTTGTGGCTGCATCTGCCACGGAATCTGGAAGTACCCCCGAGTCCGCTCCGCTCCTCCGGGATCCGACATGGCCGTTCCCTCCCCCTGCTAACCTGCCGGTGTCAGAGTTCTTCCTCCAGGATCGGCGCCGGGTCGGGGTTCTTCTTCCGGGATTGGCGCTGGGGTCGGGGTTCTCTGTCTGGGATCGGCGCCGGGGTCGGGGTTCTCCTTCCGGGATCGGCACCTCACCGCGTCTTCCCGCTCTGCGCTCTCTTCCAGCCGTCTCCATCCACAAAGTTATGGCTCCTCCCCTCGCGCTCCACACGGCGTGGCAATGGCGGATTTTTGGCGGCAAATAGCGATACACCGTCTTTGCAATAAGTCACAGTTCAATCACAGTTCCAAGGCACACATGACCTGATTCTTCAGGCTTAAGTACATCCTGTTTGTGACACCAAGTTGGAGCACCCCAAGACGCAGGGCCGCGGGGTACTCGGTCCGGGGTGGTCACGGTGGCTAGACCAGGTCCGTGACCCTGCTAAGGGGCATCCAATAAAAGGTGATAGTGCGTGGTGCAGAACGCGAGGAATAACGAGGACACAGGGTTGCAGTCTCTTTACCTTTTTATTGAAGGCTTCGGGATCCACAATCCAGAGCACTGCTAACAGGGCTGGCTGAGACCGGCCGGTCCGAAGGCACATCCAGAGTTCCCTTTGCAGGTGGAAATCAGTGTCTACCTTCTAGCGCCTGTGTGCTGTAGTCCTTTACTGCTGAGCACCACGGGATAGTGCTCACAACTGTTGTATCTGTTCTTTCTCTCTCCGTCCCCCAGTTTATCTGGCTAGGACGCACCCGTATGACAGGTAGGCCTGGAGTTATTCTGGGACCCTAGTGTCGCCCCTCTCCCACGATTGCCTCCGAAGTCTGCTTAGGTGATTTTAGGGAGACAGCCAACCTGTAATAAACTGTCCTGCCGCTGTTTGAAGTAATGCGTAGAGTCTGTTACTTCCTCAGTGCTCCGGCCACCGGCTACGCGCCTCAGAAGGATGTTTTTAGGGGCACGACTCCTTCTGGTTCTATCTCCTTCGTACTCTGATCCTGTTTCTCACTCCTCTACAATATACTTAGCTTCGTGTCCTTTCTTTGGATAACGCTGCAAGGTAGTGCAGGCGCGGCTCCGCAACGATCTGTCCTTTCTGCTAGGCCCCTGTCAGGAACCCACTTCTGACAGGTCCTCCCTGGAGCTCCCCCAGGCTGCTTTCTCTCTAACTTCCTATCCAACCCCCAGTTTTACCAGAGTGTGAGGAGTGGCCTAATACATAATGCCTTTTGCTCCCCCTGATGGCAAGAGTGTGAAGTGTAATGTGTGACTGTGATACCTGGTCAGGTGAACTCCTTTAGTGCAATCAGACATAACATCACTCCCCTTAGTGGCAGAGCGACATTACTGCAACGACCAGACTCTGGGGCGCTGCATAAACATACCAGCTATTGCCCAACAACTGAGAAAAATCATCATTCTCAGCAGCACATCGTTCTGTGTGCAGAGAATTCTGGTCAACGTATCTAGATATGCCTGTAAATGGCCACTGTTGTCAGATGTAAATGCACCTTTACAAACACTGCAGCAACAAAATGTTAGAAGAATTTTAATTAAGATTTTAAATATGCAAATTGACGCTTCAGAGCGGAAGAGGACTTCAACTCTAGTGCCGCCTATTTTATCTAGCAATCATAAAAGTCAATATTCTGGCTCGTTAAAGGGTCAACATAAGGCTAGTTAAGGGGTCGATAGTGACTTTTAGGATTGCTACCTCCAATAGGTGGCACTAGAGTTCAATTCCTCTTCCTCTTTGAAGAGACAATTTGCATATTTAATTTCCTAGAGGAGCATTACAAGGCTTATAAACCTCCTCACATCAACATGAATGTCTAGGCATGTCCCTCTCCACAAAGAGAACCGTTTCCCTTAGATCACAATGAAGACTTAAGAAAGTTTTTGACAACGCATGTTAATGGCATCAGTGGTACCCAACCATGGAGGCCAGTAATTGGCTGCAGCACTCACGAGGTGTATATTGGAAAGTCACTACTGCAGCAAAGCTAAACCGATAACCAGTGGGGAGGATGCTGAAATGGTTGGGGGATTAAATTGGTTAGTGTACATTTATTTTATGTTTACTTATATATTGGTGCATGGGCAGATTATAAAATAACTTTGCTAACAACCTCAGATCAAGGACCACACACTGGGAGTTGAGCTCTACGGCAGCAATTGTGCAGCCACGAAGAGTATGTAACAAAGGCTATATGGACAAAGTACTTTTGATATACCTCTAAATGACTAAATTCTGGTTTTCAATACAGTTCCATTGCCATAGATGCATAAAATCCAGCACTCGGCCATGCAGTCTGCCTTTACAATAAGATTTTCATTCACAAATTTGAGCGTGGCCTAAAGTATGATGCCACTGATGAAACAAGTCAGTTTGTGAAGTCTTAACGAATACATATTCCATGATCAATCGTGTTTCATTCTGGAAAGTAAACTGCAACCACGTAATATTAAAGAACAGGTTTGCTAAATGCTGAGGCAGATAGTGCATGAAAATAGCCTATGTTTCGCTGACTCAATAAGTGCAGAGCGCCAACCTTCCCCGGCAGCACTAGAGTTCAGCACAATGATGTGCAGGACCTGGTCCAGGAGCCATCTCGGTAATCCATGGCAGCTGTGCCAGAGCCCTACAAACTTGCTGCCTGCCAGCATCTCTGGCTCCTCTTCTGATTAGTAGACCTGGTGTGATGCACCCATAACTTTGAGCCAACCCTTCTAAGGGCAGTCCCACATGTCCAAATAATTCCGGTACCGGAAAAATTGGTAACGGAATTATCCGTGTCCGTGTGCCCGTGCGTTTCTGTGGCACATCAGTGTGGCACATGAGCGGTACACGTGTGCCGCCCGTGTGCCAACTGGGTACCACACGCACCGTGCAGGAGACAGCGCTAAAGTTTAGCGCTGTCCCCTGCATCTGGTGCTGAAGCCGCCATTCATATCTTCCCTGCAGCAGCGTTTGCTGTAGAGAAGATATGAATATTCCTTTTTTTTTTTTTTTTTTGTTTCTCGTGTTTAAAATAAAGATTCCTGTCCCCACCCCCCTCCCACTCCCTGTGCGCCCGCCCGCTGTTCTTAAAATACTCACCCGGCTCCCTCGCTGGCGCTGCTTCCTGTCCTGGCCGCACCTTCTACTGTATGAGCGGTCACGTGGGACAATTGTAACTTACAACTTTGTGAGACCAGTATGGTGAAGGACCTATTCTTTTATAGCAAGACGGTGTCCCTGTCCATAAAGTTATGTCCATAAAGACATGGTTGGGTGAGTTTGTTGTGGAAGAACCTTACAGGCCACACAAAGCCATCCAACACTTTTCAGATTAACTAAAATTTAGAATGTGAACCAGGACCTCTCGTACAACATCCATGTGAAGTCACAATTGCTCTTATGGATGAATGAACAAAAATTTCCGCAGAAACATTCCAAAATCTTGTAGAAAACCTTCCTAGAAAAGTGGATGCAAATTGCCTCTTCAGAGAAGAAGGGAACTTGAACTCTATAGCGCCACCTGTTGGAAGTAGCGATCCTACAAGTCACAATCAACCCTTTAACGAGTCGTGCAATATGACATAGGATAAAAGCCAAATCAGTATCTCAATTCGCAGACACGGTGTTTCGGGCTGTTGGCCCTCATCAGTGTGAAGCATGAGAACTAATTTGGCTAGGTGAGAGGCTCTGGACTGAGGTCTAAGGGGTAAGGTTTCTCCTTGTGGAGAGTGACATACCAGATCTTGCTTGTCAAGGTAAGGAGGCTTACTTGCCCTGCAATGCTCCTCTGGGAAAAGTGGATTCTTTTATAGCTGCAAAATGGAGACCAACTCCATTTTAATGCCTACGACTTAGGTTGGAATGTCATAAAAGCTTGTGCAGTGTGTAGGTGTCCCATTACTTTTGCCTATATAGTCAATGTATGTATGTAATCCAGAGTACTGATTCCATGTCCCGCAAGGGTATGCAATCTTTGCAAGCGTTTCCTTATGTCCATACCCAGGACTAGGCCTGGAAATACACACTGTTTTCAATGTAGCTTTTGAGCCAAAATCAGAAGTTAGTCCAGCGGGAAGAAACTCTTCCTTTATATTTTCATTTACTTTTTAACCCACTGTGTTTATACTTTAAAGAGTTTTCTCTTATTGACTTGCAATTTCAATGCCAAGGTGTGACTATATGCCAATGCTGTTGTTAGTTCTACTTACAAGACCCATACTTGAGCCTACAAGAAAATGCAGCTGTTATACGGTTGTATGAGTTAGCCCGAAGGAGGAGAAATATATACCGTATTTTTCGGACTATAAGACGCACCGGACCATAAGACGCACCCCAAATTTGGGGTGAAAATTGCAGAAAAAAAGATTTTTTATAACATGGGGGTCCGTCTTATTGTCCGAATTTACAGTATCTTATGGCGGTGGCAGAGCAGGGTCACAGGAGGCAAGGTGGGGTGATGCTGGGATGAGGAGGTGCTGGGATGAGAAGGTGCTGGGATGAGAAGGTGCTGGGATGAGGAGGTGCTGGGATGAGGAGGTGCTGGGATGAGGAGGTGCTGGGATCAGGAGGTGCTGGGATCAGGAGGTGCTGGGATGAGAAGGTGCTGGGATCAGGAGGTGCTGGGATCAGGAGGTGCTGGGATCAGGAGGTGCTGGGATCAGGAGGTGCTGGGATCAGGAGGTGCAGTGAGAGGTATGGCGTGAGAGGGGTCCCTGGCGTACCATGCAGGCTTACCTAGGTGGCAGAGGTGCGGTGGCAGAGGTCCGTGGCAGAGGTGCGGTGGCGGGGGTGTGGCAGCAGAGGAGGCGCAGGAAGCGGGGTCCCTTTCCCCGCTATGGTGATGCAGCAGGCCCGGTATGCAGCAGAGCCGGGTGAATCCTCTTGTTATCGGTGGGCGCGGCCATCTTCCTGAGGCCGCGCGTGTGCAGATGAAGCGCTCTGCTCCCGGGGCTTCAGGAAAATGGCCGCGGGAGGCCGCGCGTGCGCAGATGGAGATCGCGGCGGCCATTTTCCTGAAGCCCCGGGAAGCAGAGCGCTCCATCTGCGCACGCGCGGCCTCCGGAAAATGGCCGCCACCACCGATAACAAGAGGATTCACCCGGCTCTGCTGCATACCGGGCCTGCTGCATCACCATACCGGGGAAAGGGACCCCGCTTACTGCGCCTCCTCTGCCGCCACACCCCCGCAACCGCACCTCTGCCACCGGACCTCTGCCACCGCACCTCTGCCACCTAGGTAAGCCTGCATTGCGACTATTAGACGCACCCCCCATTTTCCCCCCTTTTTTGGGGGGGAAAAAGTGCGTCTTTTAGTCCGAAAAATACGGTAGCTTGCATGTATATTCCTCCCCATAGGCTCCTTTGCGGCTTTTGCAAAATAAAATGCATCACAAGACGAGAATGCACAAAAGTGAATTATTATTATTATTTATTTATATAGCACCATTGATTCCATGGTGTTGTACTGTTGAGGGAGGATCTGAAGTGACCCTTCACGGTTGACTCAGTGATTTTCAAACTGATCCACAGGGCGTTGCCGGCAACTGAAAATGAGCAGACGGAGACGTGTGTCTCTGTTTGGGAGGATCGAGCAGATCTCTCAGCCCCATTTATTGTGTCGTACTTTTCATAATCTTAGAAATTATACTTCAACCAATCAGCATAAGAACACGCTCACAGTTCTTAACCTATAAGAATGCAGGAACAGCCTGTATGTAAAAGTCTCATAGAACAATACACCCTCAGTCTCATGTCCTGTCCAGGTTGAAACAATCAAGGTCTCATAACAGCTGTGAAGTTTACCTAGTAACAAAAATTTATCTCAAAACAGCAAGATAGAGTCGAAAAGCACAAAATGAAGCCTGCTTTAATTTTGATCTTAGTTTAACCCTTTACAGTACATGAGAAGGGGTTACATACAAATTACTGATATCACTTACAATAAACAAACTAACAATTACAGACTGATACAGAGGGGCGAGGACCCTGCCCTTGCGGGCTTACATTCTACAGGAAGCTTAAAGGGAACCTGTCACCCCGAAAATCGTGGGTGAGGTAATCCCACCGGCATCAGGGGCTTATCTACAGCATTCTGTAATGCTGTAGATAAGCCCCCGATGTTACCTGAAAAAGGAGAAAAAGACATTATATTATACTTACCCAGGGGCGGTCCCGCTGCTGGTCAGGTCGGATGGGCGTCTCTGGTCCGCTGCGGCGCCTCCTATCTTCTTTCCATGACATCCTCTTCTGATCTTCAGCCACGGCTCCGGCGCAGGCGTACTTTGCTCTGCCCTCTTGAGGACAGAGGATAGCACTGCAGTGCGCAGGCGCCGGAAAGGTCAGAGGCCCGGCGCCTGCGCACTGCAGTACTTTGTCTGCCCTCACCAGGGCAGAGCAAAGTACGCCTGCGCCGGAGCCGTGGCTGAAGATCAGAAGAGGACGTCATGGAAAGATAGGAGGCGCCGCAGCGGACCGGAGACACCCATCCGACCTGACCAGCAGCGGGACCGCCCCTGGGTAAGTATAATCTAACGTCTTTTTCAGGTAACATCGGGGGCTTATCTACAGCATTACAGAATGCTGTAGATAAGACCCTGATGCCGGTGGGATTACCTCACCCGCGATTTTCGGGGTGACAGGTGCCCTTTAAAGTGTTATACACCTACTATCACCATATAATACCATTTGAGGGTAGTACTAAAAAAAAAATTATACTTCTTAACAACATTCCAGTGGACCTGTCTGTCTGGTGAAATGAGAGGTTTCTGCTGACCAGTGGCGGGAGTTCTCGGCAAAATGTAGTTACAGCTGAGCAAACATCGCCCTCTTGTGGCTTCTCTGTGTAGTGAAATGTGAGTCAGTGGAGAACAGATGGCACAGCTACATCCTCTGCATGTAGAATATTAGCTCACCTCTCTACGCAGCATCTCGGCTTGCCATATGCAACCGCAGCAAATCACTACAAGCAGAGCGATGCACGCTGCATAATAACAGATACATAAAAAGGGCAAATCTGTCATGGTGTAATGCCAGGGAGCCTTTCATGTGGAAAGATATGCCAAAGTACTTATTGGGAACAAGCAGGGACACAAGTAAAAAATGAAGCTGGATCGCAGAATTTGGATTCTCCTCCCATCACTAATCACCTTTGGTACCTGTGCACAGACAAAAAAAATGACGGCTTGACAAACATAGATGAGTCGCATATGCACATATACAAATATATACTGGCACTAATACAGACACACACATCTACACAGATACAGTCCCCAACTGATGATATTAGGAAGATCAGAGCTCTCCCATGTGGACGGTGCATCCACCCAGACTCCCTTGAAAGATACTTTAGTTTCTGAAGACATTTCAGTATCTAAACATTTGCAACTACATGAAGCATTGCTTCTTCTGATCTTAAAGGGGTTGTCCATTACTATGGATAGGTCATCAGTATATTGGGGTCCGATACTCTGCATCCCCATGATCAGCAAAATCCAAAATTTGTAATGGATACACCCCATCTGTTGTGTATAATTGATAATAATGGTTTTTTTTATGCAGTAAAAACGTCTTTGTGCCCCCTCAGGCACCAGTCTCCTATGCAGTTGATCTCTTGGCACATAAGCTTGTCACCTACATAGGTGGGCTGTTGGGAGACAAACACTGGCCTACTGAAAGCTTGTGAAGCCCACAATATCCCCCTGGACTGAGCGAGTACCCTATTTATCTAATCACCAGAAGATGCAACATTTTGATCTCTGCTTTAATGCGTCAGAATACTTCGCCTTTCCATTGTCTGTAAGTGTAAAACTGAGAGGCGCACGAGTACTCCATGCCTCTATCACGAACAATAGGCTTCAACCCATGACAGACCCAGGGACTAATGAGGGGCTATGGAAACCCATCAGCACACTGCAATAGCATTGGCGCATAGTGGAAGCCCCTCACTCTGTCAAGCACCTTAGATGCTAATGTTGTAGTTGACCGCGGCATGTAAGAGGTTAAACTGTGGAAGCCAGTACTATCGCCCATTGTGGAGCTGCAGCTGAAGTCTGAGTGCACAAAGGCCCACTCCTGCCACAAATACCCCCAAATTTAGTGTCACAGAAATATTCACCACAGAGCCTCATTATTCAGGTGCCATGACAGCACAGACAAGCAGTAATGTCAGTAGTACAGTATGTGAGCGCTGAGTTACTGACTGGCTGCAGGGGTCACATGCAGCTGCTGCAAATCAACACCAGCAAGAACTATAAGGGCATCTGCGCTGGATCGATGGGAATTAGTTTCTTGTTCCAACAATCCATTTAACGCCACCACAAAGAACAATTAATGATGCCATTCAAAAAAATATATATAACAAATATAAAAAATAAAAATATACAAAAACATATAAGCAATGTATATAGCAATGGGTGGAGGACCTCCACCCATTGCTATATACATTGCTTATGTTTTTTATATGTATGCGCATATTCATGACCTTAATGAGCGGTGCCATGTGACCGCTCACTCGGGACGCTACAGATGCTGAGACCAGGCATCGCTGGAGAAGGGTGAGTATCGTCTTCAAAGAGGGTGGGTGGGAGTCAGGCAGGCAGGCGGGGGGCGGGTGTGGGGGCGGTACCCAGGACTTTAAAAAAAAAAAAAAACCTTGCTCAGGTACCGCCCCCCGCATCGTCCCCGCCCTAGGCACGTGCCCTCAAGTGCCTAGTGGCAAATACGGCCCTGGTGGAGGTCACACACAAAAAAGCCGTGCAAAATGGCAGCTAGTAATGTAAAGTGCTTAAGTGTGGAAATAGATTCAGGGAGGAATCCTCACATGTGCATAGGGAAAACCCAGAGAGCTGTGTGAAATCCCTGAAAGCTGTGCAAAGCTGCAGAATGACAAAGTGCAATGTGCCGAAAAAGCGACTCAGGAAAAAAATATACAGTGGGGCAAAAAAGTATTTAGTCAGTCAGCAATAGTGCAAGTTCCACCACTTAAAAAGATGAGAGGCGTCTGTAATTTACATCATAGGTAGACCTCAACTATGGGAGACAAACTGAGAAAAAAAAATCCAGAAAATCACATTGTCTGTTTTTTTAACATTTTATTTGCATATTATGGTGGAAAATAAGTATTTGGTCAGAAACAAAATTTCATCTCAATACTTTGTAATATATCCTTTGTTGGCAATGACAGAGGTCAAACGTTTTCTGTAAGTCTTCACAAGGTTGCCACACATTGTTGTTGGTATGTTGGCCCATTCCTCCATGCAGCTCTTCTCTAGAGCAGTGATGTTTTTGGCTTTTCGCTTGGCAACACGGACTTTCAACTCCCTCCAAAGGTTTTCTATAGGGTTGAGATCTGGAGACTGGCTAGGCCACTCCAGGACCTTGAAATGCTTCTTACGAAGCCACTCCTTCGTTGCCCTGGCGGTGTGCTTTGGATCATTGTCATGTTGAAAGACCCAGCCACGTTTCATCTTCAATGCCCTTGCTGATGGAAGGAGGTTTGCACTCAAAATCTCACGATACATGGCCCCATTCATTCTTTCATGTACCCGGATCAGTCATCCTGGCCCCTTTGCAGAGAAACAGCCCCAAAGCATGAAGTTTCCACCACCATGCTTTACAGTAGGTATAGTGTTTGATGGATGCAACTCAGTATTCTTTTTCCTCCAAACACGACAAGTTGTGTTTCTACCAAACAGTTCCAGTTTGGTTTCATCAGACCATAGGACATTCTCCCAAAACTCCTCTGGATCATCCAAATGCTCTCTAGCAAGCTTCAGACGGGCCCTGACATGTACTGGCTTAAGCAGTGGGACACGTCTGGCACTGCAGGATCTGAGTCCATGGTGGCGTAGTGTGTTACTTATGGTAGGCCTTGTTACATTGGTCCCAGCTCTCTGCAGTTCATTCACTAGGTCCCCCCGCGTGGTTCTGGGATTTTTGCTCACCGTTCTTGTGATCATTCTGACCCCACGGGGTGGGATTTTGCGTGGAGCCCCAGATCGAGGGAGATTATCAGTGGTCTTGTATGTCTTCCATTTTCTAATTATTGCTCCCACTGTTGATTTCTTCACCCCAAGCTGGTTGGCTATTGCAGATTCAGTCTTCCCAGCCTGGTGCAGGGCTACAATTTTGTTTCTGGTGTCCTTTGACAGCTCTTTGGTCTTCACCATAGTGGAGTTTGGAGTCAGACTGTTTGAGGGTGTGCACAGGTGTCTTTTTATACTGATAACAAGTTTAAACAGGTGCCATTACTACAGGTAATGAGTGGAGGAAAGAGGAGACTCTTAAAGAAGAAGTTACAGGTCTGTGAGAGCCAGAAATCTTGATTGTTTGTTTCTGACCAAATACTTATTTTCCACCATAATATGCAAATAAAATGTTAAAAAAACAGACAATGTGATTTTCTGGATTTTTTTTTTCTCAGTTTGTCTCCCATAGTTGAGGTCTACCTATGATGTAAATTACAGACGCCTCTCATCTTTTTAAGTGGTGGAACTTGCACTATTGCTGACTGACTAAATACTTTTTTGCCCCACTGTATATACATACATCAGGGGAAGATACTATTAGAGCATTACCTTAGGGTGTCTCACTGTCCTGTAAACGCACACACACCCGACGCGCGTTTTGGAAATCAAAGGAAGTGATTTCCGAAATGTGCATCGTGTGTGTGTGTTTACAGGACAGTGAGGCACCCTAAGGTAATGCTCTAATAGTATCTTCCCCTGATTTTTTTTTTTTTATTGATAGTGGTTGTGGTGCTGTATTCATGTACTGAGGAGGGTTCTGATGTTGTAATTATGTAGTGATGATGGTTCTGGTGTATTAATGTGCTGATAGATCTGGTGATATATGCATGTACTAATCTGGTGATGTATGCATGTACTAATGGTGGTTCTGGTGATGTATACATGCACAGATTCTTCTGATACTGTAGTAATGAAAATGTAGTAATCCTTAATTTGTAAGGGGGTGATGTTCTCTCTGTTGCACACATGGACAACACAAAGAGTGAAAATACAGCCATCTTGAATAAGGCCATACGTGTCAGTTGAACAAGTGTTTGACTTAAGCCCCCAAACACTTTAGATTGTTGATGGTTTGGCCAATCATTTAGCTTGATGCTAACATAAAATTGTTTATTCACTTATTCTAGAAACAGGAGTTGGAAGCAAACCTACTGTAGGTCTCTGTAGGTAAATCCACTGCGTCCTGTGCTATTTACTCATTAAGCTACCATGCATGTTTGAGGAATGGTAGGACAAGAAAAAGAAAGGGGAAATCGAAGGGTATTGAATAAGAATATTTTAGCTCGCTATAAAGAAAGAGATAATAAAAAATAAAACAAGAAAATCATAGAATATAACATTAAGTGTTTTTTATTAAAAAAAAAAAAACTTTTTACCTGCCCTTTAATTTCTCCATTCTTTTGGGGTCATGTTAAATTAAGGGTGTGTCCTGTAATTAGCATCACAGGGGTCTACAAACTTCTAATCGATCGGTCTGCCTACTTACAGAATGAAAAGTAGTCACTGTGCTGTTTGGTATCATAGTTTATACCACACTTAATATGGATCAAAGAAAGCTAAGGAGAGAGCTGTCTCAGGGAATAGAAAGAAAGTTCTGGACAAACATGCTAAAGGTAAAGGCTATAACACCATCTCCAAACAGTTTGATGTTCCTGTTACTACAGTTGCACATATTCAGGTTTTTTGTATCTAAGAGAAGCATGATGTATGGGCTGAGACCCTGATTCCAGCAATGTTTCACTTATGTGGCTGTGTGGTGCTGTTTCAATAAACTCAGTGTTTTATCAGCAGGAGATTATGACTACATGGCTAGGAGTCTCATGCCTCCTAGTCAACTGCTGTGTAACCCCGCACACATCACTGATTGACAGTTTTTTGTCAATATACTCTATAGCATACACAGAAAGATCCCAATCAGTAGTGTGGGCTGGGTTATATAGGGCTCAGCATTAGAACACTGCTAGATCTGCAGCAGAGAAAATAGTGATGGTATCAAAATGACAACATGAAGCCCAGCAAGTGACATATCGCTGGAATCAGGGTCTCAGCCCCTACATTATGCTGCTCTAGCAAAAAAAACCTAGTGGCAGATTCCCTTTGAAAGCAGATTGCAACTATTTTAAAGGGTTTGTCTCAAAAAATGACTACCACTGTCTGTAAGCCCTTTCAGCACCCTCTCCACTAGCCAAAGTAGAGAGCCATTCTGTAAAATGTACCCAAGGCAGACACAATGTTAATTTCAATGGCTGCCATGTAACAAGTAATTGTAAGGGGAGTGATGAATTGCATAGTGGCAAGGCTTTCATTGTCAGAAGTATTATACTATACCATCATGATACTGATGAATCAATGTACTTACTATGGAATGTTGTATGCGTTACATCATATATGATTTGATCTATTGTTCAGCAGTTCCACTCTTGATTCAGCTGTCTGTAGAACGCATCCCAAGAGAAATGTTTGCAGTCCCCAATGCAAAATCTCAAACCGGGCCCACATCTATCATTGGTCTTTAAAGGGAACCTGTCACCCCGTTTTTTCAGATTGAGATAAAAATACTGTTAAATAGGGCCTGCGCTGTGTGTTACAATAGTGTATGTAGTGTACCCTGATTCCCCACCTATGCTGAGAAATACATTACCAAAGTCGCCGTTTTCGCCTGTCAATCAGGCTGGTCAGGTCGGGTGGGCGTGGTGACATCGCTGTTTCTTCCCCAGCTTTCTGTTGGTGGCGTAGTGGGTTGTGCGCATGTCCAAGTGCCGAATCCACTGCGCGCAGGTGAAGAAAAAGCGCGCGATCTGCGCTATTACCCTTGTCATTGGTGGGGGCGACCATCTTCCTGAGGCCGAGCATGCGCAGATGGAGTGCTCTGCTGCACGGGGCTTCAGGAAAATGGCCGCGGGATGCCGCGCGTGCGCAGATGGAGATCGCGGTGGCCATTTTCCCAAAGCCGAGTTTGCATCAAAATAAATCAATAAAAAAAATCAAATCTACACATATTTGGTATCGCCGCGCTCAGAATCGCCCGATCTATCAAATAAAAAAAGCATTAACCTGATCGCTAAACGGCGTAGCGAGAAAAAAATTCGAAACGCCAGAATTATGTTTTTTAGGTCGCCGCGACATTGCATTAAAATGCAATAACGGGCGATCAAAAGATCATATCTGCACCAAAATGATATCATTAAAAACGTCATCTCGGCACGCAAAAAATAAGCCCTTAACCGACCCCAGATCATGAAAAATGGAGACGCTACGAGTATCGGAAAATGGCGCAATTTTTTTTTCTTTTTTTTTAGCAAAGTTTGGAATTTTTTTTCACCACTTAGATAAAAAATAACCAAGTCATGTTAGGTGTCTATGAACTCGTACTGACCTGGAGAATCATAATGGCAGGTCATTTTTAGCATTTAGTGAACCTAGCAAAAAAGCCAAACAAAAAACCAATGTGGGATTGCACTTTTTTTGCAATTTCACCGCACTTGGAATTTTTTTCCCGTTTTCTAGTACACGACATGCTAAAACCAATGATGTCGTTCAAAAGTACAACTCGTCTAGTACACGACATGCTAAAACCAATGATGTCGTTCAAAAGTACAACTCGTCCCGCAAAAAATAAGCCCTCACATGGCCAAATTGACGGAAAAATAAAAAAGTTATGGCTCTGGGAAGGAGGGGAGTGAAAAACGAACACGGAAAAACGAAAAATCCCAAGGTCACGAAAGGGGTTAATGGTATTGGTCTGCTACTAGGTGAAATGGACCTTCTGGGCCACTGTAGGCACTAAGACCCATATATGACTACTTCCCCTGCTCTCATTGCAGTTACCTGGGTTGACAGAGGAGCACTGATGTTAGGCTTGCATGTGATGTGTCTGCCGCCCGGCTCTCATAAATTCTAATCTCACTTTTGCGGAAACAGGAACTCTATCCTTAACTCAGGAAGTCTCTTTAAGCCATGTTCACACCATCCTTTTTTTAATGCGGAATCGCCGCGATTTTCCCGCTGCGGTTCCGCAGCTGTTTTCCATGCAGGGTACATTACAATGTACCCTATGGAAAACAGGAACTGCTGTGCCCACATTGCGGAAAATCCCGAAAAAAGCCGCGCTGAATAGCTGCGGTAAAAAAGAAGTACCATGTCACTTCTTTGTGCGGAACTGCAGCGGTTCTGCACCCATTGACCTCCATTGTGAGGTCAATCCCGCAGTAAAACCCGCAGGTTTTCTGCGGTTTGTGGTGCAGAACCGCTGCAGTGTGGCTGCCCCCCCGTGCCCCAATCCCACCCCCCCCATGCTCCGATGCCACCCCCACGTGCTCCGACGCCCCCCCCCCCCCCCGTGCCCTCATCTCCCCCCCTTGTACTTACCCGGCCTCCCGGTGTCCGTCCGGCCGTCTTCTCCCTGGGCGCCGCCATCTTCCAAAATGGCGGGCGCATGCGCAGTGCGCCCGCCGAATCTGCCGGCGGGCAGATTCGTTCCAAAGTGCATTTTGATCACTGAGATATAATCTATCTCAGTGATCAAAATAAAAAAAATAGTAAATGACCCCCCCCCCCCTTTGTCACCCCCATAGGTAGGGACAATAAAAAAAATAAAGAATTTTTTTTTCCACTAAGACCTCCATTGTGAGGTCAAACCCGCAGTAAAACCCGCAGATGAAAAAAATACCTGCGGGTTTTCTGCGGTTTGTGGTGCAGAACCGCTGCAGTGTGGCTGCCCCCCGTGCCCCAATCCCACCCCCCCATGCTCCGATGCCACCCCCCATGCTCCGATGCCATCCCCCGTGCTCCGACGCCCCCCCCCCGTGCCCTCATCTCCCCCCTTATACTTACCCGGCCTCCCGGTGTCCGTCCGGCCGTCTTCTCCCTGGGCGCCGCCATCTTGCAAAATGCGCCCGCCGAATCTGCCGGCCGGCAGATTTGTTACAAAGTGCATTTTGATCACTGAGATATAACCTATCTCAGTGATCAAAATAAAAAAAAATAGTAAATTAACCCCCCCCCCCTTTGTCACCCCCATAGGTAGGGACAATAAAAAAAATTAAGAATTTTTTTTTTTTTCACTAAGGTTAGAATAGGGTTAGGGGTAGGGGTAGGGTTAGGGGTAGGGTTAGGGTTAGGGGTAGGGTTAGGGGTAGGGTTAGGGTATTTTCAGCCATTTTAACCTAAAAAACTTCCTAGAAAACACACAGACTCTCTGCATAGAAAACTGCATAAAAAAACGCATCAAAAAACGCACCAAAAAAGCACCAAAAAAAGGACCTGCGTTTTCTGCAAAGAGCTGCGGTTTTTAGTCCTGAAAAAAAAGGAGGGAAATCAGGAACGTGTGAACATAGCCAGACTCTGCATAGAAAACTGCATTAAAAAACGCACTAAAAAACGCATCAAAAAACGCATCAAAAAACGCACCAAAAACGCATCAAAAAAAGGACCTGCGTTTTCTGCCAAGAGCTGCGGTTTTTAGTCCTGAAAAAAAAGGAGGGAAATCAGGAACGTGTGAACATAGCCTAAATGTTCATCTGCGATGTTTTGTGACTTCCTGGAGCAGATGTCTTTATGGCATTAGAATAATCTTGGTAGCTCGGACCCTCGTAATAGTTATAACTGTTCCAGTGCTTTGATGGAGTCCTGCAGCCTATATCTGGGCATACACCAGAGCTTTTATAAAACCATAAAATACATATTACACCGACCACCTTCTGATTACTGATTACTTGCTCTACCTTTTTATGACAGCACCAACAAAACGCTTAAATCTGCCATGTTGCATTTATTAGGCCATTGTTGGGTGCTCTGATTGGTAAAAAAATATTTAGAATTGAGAGTCCTCAGTGGTTGATACCTTTTAATGGCTAACTGAAAAGATGGTAACAAATTGCAAGCTTTCGAGACTACACAGGTCTCTTTATCAGGCAAAGACTAAAACAAATTCTGAAGAATCACATATTTATGCACAACATAGCATAGAAAAAAAAAGGGAAAGTCTGATTGGTAAGGTCATTTATCACAAAAAAAAACAGACGTTCACCAAGGGTCCTCAAAGCCGGATGGACAGGGTCTACAAGTAGGTTCTCCATCTCATCAACAGAAACCCTACTCTGGTCACAGAACAAGGCAAAGGTGGATCTGCAAGTGTCTGTATTCATCATTCAGCTTCATCTGATCACACCAACTGCTAAAAAGAAGTCGTTCACTACAGAGCTTTGTCAAATTTTTAGCATGAGATGACTTGGCAACGTTCGCAGACAACTCCTTTTCTCATGCCTTCAATAAATCCCTTTGATCATAGCAGAAGCTAAGCATTTTTCCCTAGAACTCGGTATTCTTTCATTCTTCTGTTATTCTTCCTGAAAATGTAGGCCTATATTGACAACTGGGTTTTAGCATAGCTTGGGCTCCCACCCTGCAGCTCCCACTAGTAACTAGAATGGGGGGCCTGAGCCTCACATCTCCCCTTACAGCAGTAAACAGTAGTTTCATCAGAGCGGCAGTCAAGCATTTGTGGTGTCACTCTACTGAAAGGTTATGTTAATGTCAGTAAAAATTGAGACTGTGGAGTACAAGCCTCATGATACATAATACACTCAGATATCTTTGCTAAAATATCTTAGTATATTAACTGGTTCTCCAGAATAAGGTATTGATAACGGTTCCTATTGAAGTGAATGGGTGTTAAAGGGGTTGTCCGGTCTTAAGCTACAAGTCTGCGGTCACTCTGTATGGCTGTGCGGAGCCCCGGGGTCCTGGTCATCGCAGTGGTATTGCTTTCCTCTCGGGGAGAGTGCTGCTACGTTTGGAGGCAAAGAAGGATAACTGCATCCAGGTACCACAAACATGCAACACATTTCACACTCCAGGCCACCAGGGGGAGCTCTTGCTCCTATTTATTAGGTCACTCCTCACATTGGTAAAACTGGTCGCCTGTAGGGAAAGTTAGTCAGTTGCTGGCTGAGCTCCGCTTAGTTGGTTGGTCCCTTGCAGGGGTGGGATCCTGTCAGAGAAAGAAGGAGAAGGACATGGAGCTGTGCATGCCCTCAGAGCTGCAGCTCCTAGAAAGAGACATTGAAGGCAGAATTGTATTGCAGCGAGCGTGAGGGAACTCATAGCAAAGGAGTGGATACCAGAAGAGGACCAGCCCTACACAGGCTGCCTCCTTCTGAGGCGCAGAATCCCGGTAGCCGGAACATCGAGGGAGTAGCGACCTTTATGCCTTGCTCCAGAGACTGGCAGGACAGCTAATTTCACGTTACCTATTCGCCCTACACCCAGGAAGCACGGTGGTACCCCTTAGAGGCTGGGGCATGATAGAGTCCCTATAAACCACCTCAAGCCACCGGTCATACGGGTTTGTCCTATCCTATATGGGGGACAGACAGAAAGACATTACATCTGTGAGGACCTTATGTGAAGCCTTAGGCAGTAAGGAACTACAACACTGCAGCGCAAGGGGAGGCTACTGATTTCCACCTGGACAAGGGGACTCTGGACTTTCCTCCAAACCAGCCGGACTCTGCTTGCCCTGTGATCTGGTGCCCTGGACTGTGGATGCTAAAGTCTTCAGTAAAGGTAAAGAGACTGCAACCCTGTGTCCTCGTTCTTCACTGCGCCATTCATCATTCACCATCTACACAAAGGGAACCCCTGGGGATATACTTCACCTGTGGGAAGGTATACCATCTAGCTGCCATAACATCACCCCAGCGGACCCCTTAAAGCAGCGTCGGTAACCCTGACCGAATACCACAGGTGGCATCATGAGCATAAACTCTACATCCCTTTAAAGACCTTTCCCCCCTTTTAAACGGACGTCCCCGGGGCCAAAAACTGGGTCAGCCACCGTGACATCCCCCTGTGAACCGCACAACCCGGTACCGAATACCCCATGGCCCCATGGGGGTGTTCCAAACTTTGGCGTCACAAACAGGATCTACTAAAGCCTGAAAAATCGGGTCATGTGCGCCTAGAGACTGTGCCAGAACTGTGCCTAACCGTGATTTATGCTAAAAGACTGTGTGACTAATGAACTGTGATTTTCCGCCAAAAATTCCTGCCAAAACCGCCGCCATTACAGAGCCACGAGGAGCGCTGGAGAAGAAGGGTGTGTCATCGTGGGTGTGAACTAACTGAGAAGCGCGAAAAATAATGGCTGCCCTGTCCAGATACCTCTGTACCTTGAGGATGTGTCCGTCAGCAGCCGAGATCCGCCACCTGATCCTGAATGGTGGGAGGAGACAAAGAAAAAGGAACCTCCCCCGGAGGAGAGAATGGGAAAGAGACCAGGACGGAGCAAGTAACGTGGAGGATGCCATGGCCAGCAGCACAGAACCAGAGCTTGGGGTGGAAGCAGAGGACTCCCCCAGCCACCTGGAAAGATACCGTGGCCAGGCATCACCCGTTGGCCCTGACTTCCTGCAGGCCGGAGTGGAGGAGCTCATAGACCAGCTCCTGCAGATGCAGCTGGGCGCCAAGGCCACGTGTCGGGCGGCGCCTGCGAAAGACCCACCAGCACCGCTGCCAGCACCGCTTCAGACTCCGCCGCCGACAGGACTGACCGGCACCGGAGACACGGCTGCGGTAGGTAAGGACGCCGACCCTGCCCCAGTGACCGAGGAACTGTTAGTAGGCCCCGTAGCAGTGCCACCTCCCTGCGGGTCCAGCCGGCTCCAAAATCTTGAACCATGGGACCAGGTCACGGGGATGGAGAGCTTCATGAAGGCCCCGATAGCACCTACCACCTTGCCGGGTGAACTGTATGCGGAAAAGACAGTGTACCACTAGGTCAACCCTGGACCCAACCTCATGGGGTTCCCTCAGACCGCTAAGCAGGAGGGAGAAACCCTGGAGGTCCTGACCTGGGACGAGTACCAGGGACAACTCGCCCGCAAGTGGGAGGCACAAGAGGAAGAACACCAGGCCCAGCGCAGAGCATTTGATAAAAGAGATCTATAAGCCAAGGCCCAGGCCCGCAAGGACCGCTCCGTTAACCAGGCCCTGCGTAAGCAGGGCATAGTAGTGGCCTTTAAATTAACTGGAGGCTGGGGCTTCATCAAGGAACAGGGACTCTATGCGGAGATCTTCGTAAACAGGAGGGACGTGGAGTCTCACTTGTGGGAAGGACACCCGGATAGGGATCTGTACCCAGGGGATCGTGTCACCTACACCAGGCACTTTGGCACCAAAGGGTGATTCGCTCTCAATGTCCACAAATACAAGGACCCTGTCACTAAGCCACCTAACACCAAGACACCAGCTGTGCCACCTGATGCAGTAGCAGCGCCCCCTTGTGCTAAAGCAGCTGCAACTACCACTACCGATACAGTCACTCCTGCCTGCACCCTTACCAAGACAACAGTGTGCACCATCACTGCTACAGAGACTGCAGTAGCTACAGGACCAACTGTCACCTGCACCAAAGCTGCTGTTGTAGAATTGAGGTCAGTGGGCATTCAGACCCCCATCAGAACTGAAGGAGCCCCATATGTAGCACCTGGTAGCCGCCTATACCCTAAAGGACTACCTCCACCAGTGCTACCTCCAGAATTGAAATGAGGAAACAAAACCTGAACCATTACTGTACATAGTTTATTTCCATCATTTTGCTGCTAAAGTTCACTAAACCCGACCAGGGTTATTTCTAAAAGGGGTCCTCAATTCTAGGAGGATCCTATGTTTGCACAAGTTGCTTTAAGGAACTGTGAATCAAGAACTGTGCATGATCAGAACTTTGTTGTAAGTAGTTTTCACCTTCTTAAAGATACTTCCTACTGGTTTTACAAAAGGAAGCTTTTACAGAGACTGCTTCTAAAAGAGACTTTCTAATCTTGCTGTGAGAAATGCTTTGTTTTACAGAGACCTGAAGAAACACCCGTTTGGCGAGGCAGGATTCCAGGTCAGGGTACACACCTTGTAGCCCACCCAAGTCCAACGTTGGGGGATAATAACGGGTCCCTCGCTTCGTTCCTGCTGTTACAACGTTATTAAATGACTTGAGTATTGATACTTTGCGCTACCTCAGTAAAAGAGACTTGAATATTGTTTAAATCCTTAAAGGGAATGTTTGCTAGTTGCACTTTTGACAAAGTATATCGAAGAGTTAATATAGTAGATAGTATTGAAAGCTGAAACTTGAATCTAGTTAGAATGATGTTTCAATATAGTCGATAATGGGTATTGATGTCCTGATGCACTGTTAATAAAATGAAGAGAAACAAAAGTAACCCCCGGGGGTTGGACAGAAACTTTGCACTTTGAAGCCTTAATAGATAGTATACCCATTCGGGTAATTTTATTTCATAGTTAGTAACTGTTCTCCATTCTTATTAAAAGTGTGCACACAATGTAAATATGTTTTTGTTATGCAACATTCAAGAGTACTCACCTCCCATAAAGGGAAGCATCAGTTATGTATATTAATTTGTTTTCATTGCATTTCAAAAATTTGTATGTCTTTTGCTAACCTATAACTGTTGTTTTCTTTTGCCAGTCCGGGAGTCCTGGATTTAATGGGGGAGTGCGGCGCCCCAGGGTCCTGGTCGTCGCAGTGGTATTGCTTTCCTCTCAGGGAGAGTGATGCTACGTTTGGAGGCAAAGAAGGATAACTGCATCCAGGTACCACAAACATGCAACATATTTCACACTCCAGGCCACCAGGGGGAACTCTTGCTCCTATTTATTAACCCCTTCACCCCAAAGCCTGTTTTCACCTAAGTGACAGGGCCAATTTTTACAATTCTGACCACTGTCACTTTATGAGGTCATAACTCTGAAACGCTTCAACGGATCCTGGTGATTCTGACATTGTTTTCTCGAGACATATTGTACTTCATGATAGTGGTAAAACTTCTTCGATACGACTTGCATTTATTTGTGAAAAAAACAAAAATTTGTCGGAAATTATGAAAATTTAGCAATTTTCAAACTCTTAGTTTTTATGCCCTTAAATTAGAGAGTTATATCACATAATATAGTTAATAAACAACATTTCCCACATGTCTGCTTTACATCAGCACAATTTTGGAAACATAATTTTTTTTTGTTAGGACGTTACAAGGGTTAAAAGTTGACCAGCGATTTCTCATTTTTGCAACAAAATTTACAAAACCATTTTTTTACGGACCACCTCACACTTGAAGTGACTTTGAGGGGTCTATATGACAGAAAATGCCCAAAAGTGACACCATTCTAAAAACTGCACCCCTCAAGGTACTCAAAACCACATTCAAAAAGTTTATTAACCCTTCAGGTGCTTCACAGGAATTTTTTGAATGTTTAAAAAAATTGAACATTTAACTTTTTTTTCACAAAATTTTTACTTCAGGTCCAATTTGTTTCATTTTACCAAGGGTAACAGGAGAAATTGGACCACAAAAGACGTTGTACAATTTGTCCTGAGTACGCTGATACCCCATATGTGGGGGTAAACCACTGTTTGGGCACATGGCAGAGCTCGGAAGGGAAGGAGCGCCATTTGACTTTTCAATGCGAGATTTGCTGGAATTGAGATCGGAGCCCATGTCACGATTGGAGAGCCCCTGATGTGCCTAAACAGTGGAAACCCCCACAAGTGACACCATTTTGGAAAGTAGACCCCCTAAGGAACTAATCTAGATGTGTGGTGAGCACTTTGAACCTCCAAGTGCTTCACAGAAGTTTATAATGTAGAGCCGTAAAAAAAAAATTATATTTAATTTTCACAAAAAATGATCTTTTTGCCCCAAATTTTTTATTTTCCCAAGGGTAAAAGGATAAATTGGACCCCAAAAGTTGTTTTGCAATTTGTCCTGAGTACGTCGATACTTCATATATAGGGATAAACCACTGTTTGAGCGCATGGCAGAGCTCGGAAGGGAAGGAGCGCCATTTGACTTTTCAATGCAAAATTGGCTGGAATTGAGATCGGACGCCATGTCGCATTTGGAGAGCCCCTGACGTGCCTTAACAGTGGAAACCCCCCACAAGTGACCCCATTTTGGAAAGAAGACCCCCTAAGGAACTTATCTAGATGTGTGGTGAGCACTTTTAACCCCCAATTGTTTCACTAAAGTTTAGAATGTAGCATTGTGAAAATTAAAAAATCATTTTTTCTTTCCACAAAATGATGTTTTAGCCCGCAATTTTTTTTTCTCCCAAGGGTAACAGGAGATAGTGGACCACAAATGTTATTGTCCAATTTGTCCTGAGTACGCTGATACCCCACATGTGGGGGGGAACCACCGTTTGAGTGCATGGCAGAGCTCGGAAGGGAAGGAGCACCGTTTAAAATGCAGACTTAGATGGAATGGACTGCAGGTTTCATGTTGCATTTGCAGAGCCCCTGATGTACCTAAACAGTAGAAACTACCCACAAGTGACCCCATATTGGAAACTAGACCCCCCAAGGAACTTATCTAGATGTGTTGTGAGAGCTTTGAACCAACAAGTGTTTCACTACAGTTTATAACGCAGAGCCGTGAAAATAAAAAATATATTTTTTTCCACGAAAATGATATTTTATCCCCTATGCTTTCATTTTCCCAAGGGTAACAGGACAAATTGGACCCCAAAAGTTGTTGTCCAACTTGTCCTGAGAACGCTGATACCCCATATGTTGGGGGGAACCACTGTTTGGGTGCACGGCAGAGCTCGGAAGGGAAGGAGCGCCATTTGAAATGCAGACTTAGATGGATTGGTCTGCAGGCGTCATGTTGCATTTGCAGAGCCCCTGATGTACCTAAACAGTAGAAACCCCCCACAAGTGACCCCATATTGGAAACTAGACCCCCCAAGGAACTTATCTAGATGTGTTGTTAGAGCTTTGAACCAACAAGTGTTTCACTACAGTTTATAACGCAGAGCGGTGAAAATAAAAAAAAATTTTTTTCCACGAAAATGATATTTTATCCCCTATGCTTTTATTTTCCCAAGGGTAACAGGACAAATTGGACCCCAAAAGTTGTTGTCCAACTTGTCCTGAGAACGCTGATACCCCATATGTTGGGGGGAACCACTGTTTGGGCACACAGGAAAACTCGGAAGGGAAGGATCCCTGTTTTACTTTTTCAAAGCAGAATTGGCTGGAATTGAGATCGGACGCCATGTCGCGTTTGGAGAGCCCCTGATGTGCCTAAACAGTGGAAACCCCCAATTATAACTGAAACCCTAACCCCAACCCTAACCCTAACCCTAGCCCTAGCCCTAACCCTAACCCTAACCCTAGCCCTAACCCTAGCCCTAACCCTAGCCCTAACCCTAATGGGAAAATGGAAATAAATACATTTTTTTACATTTTATTATTTTTCCCTAACTAAGGGGGTGATGAAGGGGGGTTTGATTTACTTTTATAGCGTTTTTTTGGCGGATTTTTATGATTGGCAGCTGTCACACACTAAAAGACGCTTTTTATTGCAAAAAATAGTTTTTGCATCACCACATTTTGAGAGCTATAATTTATCCATATTTTGGCCCACAGAGTCATATGAGGTCTTGTTTTTTGTGGGACGAGTTGATGTTTTTATTGGTAACATTTTCGGGCAGATGACATTTTTTGATCGCTTTTTATTCCGATTTTTGGGAGGCGGAATGAACAAAAACCAGCAATTCCTGAATTTCTTTTAGGGGGGGCGTTTATACCGTTCCACGTGTGGTAAAATGGATAAAGCAGTTTTATTCTTCGGGTCAGTACGATTACAGCGATACCTCATTTATGTAATTTTTTTATGTTTTGGCGCTTTTACACAATAAAAACTATTTTATATAAAAAAATAATTGTTTTTGCATCGCATTATTCTGAGAGCTATAACTTTTTTATTTTTCTGCTGATGATGCTGTATGGCGGCTTTTTTTTTGCGGGACAAGATGACGTTTTCAGCGGTACCATGGTTATTTATATCCGTCGTTTTGATCGCGTGTTATTCTACTTTTTGTTCGCCTGTATGATAATAAAGCGTTGTTTTTTGCCTTGTTTTTTTTTTTTTTTTTTTGCGGTGTTCACTGAAGGGGTTAACTAGTGTGATAGTTTTATAGAGCGGGTCGTTACGGACGCGGCGATACCAAATATGTGTACATTTATTGTTTTGTTTTTTTTTTACATAAATAAATGTATTTATTGGGAAATGTTTTTTTTTTTTTAATTTGGGGATTTTTTTTAATTTTTTTTTTACACATTCTATTTTTTTTTTTTTACTTTCTAACATTGTCCCAGGGTGGGACATCTCTGTATTAGATCAGATCGTTGATCTGACACTGTGCATAGCACACTGTCAGATCAACGATCTGACAGGCAGCTTAGCTGGCTTTCCAGCGCCTGCTCTTAGCAGGCGCCGGCTAGCCAGGTCACTTCATGACCCGGAAGGAGTCCGGCGGCCATCTTGGATCCGGGGACTCCTTCCGGGTCACCGGAGCAACGCGATCTCATTGCGTTGCTCCGGTGGGAGAGCGCAGGGAGCCCCCGTCCCTGCGCGATCCCCCTCTATGCCGCTGTCACTACTGACAGCGGCATCAGAGGGGTTAAATGCCCGCGATCGGCGATAGCGCCGATCGTGGGCATTGCTGCGTGGTGTCAGCTGTCATATACAGCTGACACCCGCACCCGATCACCGCGGCGCTCAGCGCGAGACCGCGGTGATCGGTGCGCCGTACTAGTACTGCTGCTGGCACTTATGCAGTGCCGGCAGCGCAGTACTAGTACGGCGGCTGGCGAAAGGGTTAAGTCACTCCCCACATTGGTAAAACTGGTCGCCTGTAGGGAAAGTTAGTCAGTTGCTGGCTGAGCTCCGCTCAGTTGGTTGCTCCCTGGCAGGGGTGGGATCCTGTCAGAGAACGAAGGAGAAGGACTCGGAGCTGTGCATGCCCTCAAAGCTGCAGCTCCTAGAAAGAGACATTGAAGGCAGAATTGTATTGCAGCGAGCGTGAAGGAAGTCGTAGCAAAGGAGTGGATACCAGAAGAGGACCAGCACTACACAGGCTGCCTCCTTCTGGGGCGCAGAATCCCGGTAGCCGGAACATCGAGGGTGTAATGACCTTTGTGCCTTGTTCCAGAGACCGGCAGGACAGCTAATTTCACGTTACCTGTTCACCCAGGAGGCACGGTGGCACCCCTTAGAGGCTGGGGCATGATACAGTCCCTATAAACCGCATCAAGCCACCAGTCATACGGGTTTGTTCTATCCTATATGGGGGACAGAGAGAAAGACATTACATCTGTGAGGACCTTATATGAAGCCTTAGGCAATAAGGAACTACAACACTGCAGCGCAAGGGAAGGCTACTGATTTCCATCTGGACAAGGGGACTCTGGACTTGCCTCCAAACCGGCCGGATTCTGCCTGCCCTGTGATCTGGTGCCCTGGACTGTGGATGCTGAAGTCTTCAGTAAAGGTAAAGAGACTGCAACCCTGTGTCCTCGTTCTTCACTGCGCCATTCATCATTCACCATCTACGCAAAGGGAAGGCCTGGGGACATACTTCACCTGTGGGAATGTATACCATCTAGCTGCCATAACAACCCCCCAGCGGACCTCTTAAAGCTACGTCGGTCACCCTGACCGAATACCACAGGTGGCGTCATGAACATAAACTCTACATCCCTTTAAAGACCTTTCCCCCCCCTTTTAAACGGACATCCCCGGGGCCACAGACCGGGTCAGCCACCGTGACATCCCCCTGTGGATCACAGGACCCGGTTCCGAGTACCCCACGGCCCCATGGCCGTGACTGCAGACTTGTAGCTTAAGATTGGACAATGCCTTTAAGCTGCACTAACCAAGAATGACTACTACAGTGTAGAAAGCTGTGTTGTCTTGGCTCTGTATACTGTTTACATCTTGTCAATGAGGGAACAGGACAGACCTGGGTGCTGGGTGTACGAACTGATAATAATGACCTATCCCAAGCATACTGTAGATAATCAATATCTAGGTAATGGACAACCCATTTAAAGGGATCCTGTCATGTCCCCAAGTGCCATTAACCTGCAGATATAGGGTCAATATACAGGTTAATAGTGTTACAGCTGCCATAGTGAAAGCGCAGCTTCTGGGAGTAAATGAACCTTATTCCTCCTGGGAGTCACTGACTTTCAGTCAATGAAGCATGCCTGGATCGGCTGCAGTCACCGCTGACAGCACTGTGAGCAGCAGCTGTAAGGACGCTCCTGGAACTTTGATTGGAGGCAGTGCACAGTGAGCTGCCAAAATGCCGGGGATGAGCTTATGGCTGCTGCTAACTGCACTGAGCAGTGACTGTAGACTCTAGTCTTCAGGCATGCCTCTATGACTGAAAGCCAGGGAGAAATAAAGTTCATTTTCTCCCAGTAACTGCGCTTTCAGTAAGGCAGCTGAACAGCATTGTAATGTTATTAACCTGCATATTAACCCTACATCCCCTACATAGCATTTGGGAACATAACAGGTTCCCTTTAAAGTCAAAGACTATTCAGATTAGGGACATCTAGAACAGAGGGAAAGAAAATGAAACTTTTTAAAGCAAAATTAATTAAAACCTTTCCAATAACATTGGAGGCTATGCCTATAAGGAAACATTATTAAATACATAAGGTCCACCGTGGTCAGAGAAGGAGATAGACTGTGTTTTACTGTAAAAGTCAGTCTTTTTCTCAGTGTTTGCCTCTGTTTCTCCTCCCTCCTTCTCGCTTTTCTTCCTGCAGAAGCCAGAGGCAAAGCGCCATAGACCTGCTGAGTATCAAGATACCAGGGGAGGCATTTCCATAGCAACCAGTACCACGTGCAAGGAATACACGGATCTGGTAGCCAAGCAACCAGGCGACGTCCATCCACGCTGAGACTTCCCTCACACACATGTGTATGGCTATACAATGCTGCTAAGACTACATTGTATTGTATGCTAGCCATGGAAACATTGGCTCACCCCCCACAGCTTACCTGGATCTAATGAATACATATATATGCATCTCCTCCACTGTTTGCACATCATGGCAATTCTTTGCATAGTATAGTATATGCTAGTATAATTCTGTACATTTGCATGCAGTTCTATGTACCACAATAGATATAATGTGCCAATAACAAACCATCATCACCCATTATAATAATAATGCCATTAAAATTTATGTAATGCAAAGGCCCCGGTACGTTTTACCTTAGGGAACACATGTTCACAGGCCCTTATGACTTTTTGTGGGATGATATGCCCCCTTTTGAATATTGTGGTTAGTTGAGGGGAATAGTATCTACTTCTACTTCCTTTGTGTCTTCTATTTTATTTCAGTGATACTCCCCATATGGAGGTCATGTATGATTCAGTTTTGAGGCTTTAGAATCAAGTTCTGGATTTTTCTCAGCCTTTTTAGCAGGATGGTTCATCATCCGGATTGGTCATCAAGGCCAACAATGGGAAAAATTAATCCGTAAAATGCTTGATTCCGATTTGTTCCTGCAGTTGTGAGAAGATCGGGAGGATATGGAAGATCTTTTGAAGCAACTGGTCCAGTGAGCAGAGTCTGTGGATGGTGAAGAGTGGCTGGAGAGGTGGCTGGAGGAGCCAGTCCAATCTTAGCGGTGATGAAGGAAGACCTCCGAAAAAACAAGAAAGTGATATTGAAGGAGGTGGTGCTTGAAGAGGTGGAGTGAAGAGTGGTGGAGAGCCAATGAATACTGGCTAAAGGAAGATGACGAGCCAGAACACCTATTCTCTGCCTAATCTCAGCACCCAACCCCAATAGAGGAGAAGCAAGACGCAATAGGAAGTTATGCAGAATGGAGGGTCACCTTATCGGCTACAAGACCATAGGCAGAAGAGCAAAAGTGGACCTTCCAAAAAAGTCCTGGTCATGTGAAAATTGTCTCTTCAGAGAGGAAGAGGACTAGAACTCTAGTGCCACCTATTAGAAGTAGCTACTTCCAATAGGTGGCACTAGGGTTCTAGTCCTCTTCCTCTCTGAAGAGACAATTTGCATATTTCCCAGAGGAGCATTGCGGCTTTAAAGGGAACCTGTCACCCCGTTTTTTCAAGATGATATAAAAATAGTGCTAAAGAGCTGTGCTTTAAATTAGTGTATTTTTGGAGCCTTTATTCCCCACCTATGCTGCCGAAATACCTTTGTAAAGTCGCCGTTTTTGGGCTGTCACTCACGCTAGTCTGGTCATATGGGCGTGGTGACAGCGCTGTTTCTCCCCCAGATCTCCGTTGGTGGCGTAGTGGTGTGCGCATGCCCAGCAGGCGAATCCAGTGCGCAGGTGAAGGAAAAAAGCGCGATCTGCGCTATTCCGCGCGTGCGCAGATGGTACTTCTCGGCTTCCCGGGGCTTCAGGAAAATGGCCGCGGGATGCTGCGCGTGCACAGATGGAGATCGCGGCGGCCATTTTCCTGAAGCCGAGTTCGCACATATTTGACTTTTTTTTATTTACAAAACTTTTAAAAGCAGAAATAAAGGAATTTTTTAAGAGTTATTTTCTATTTTGGTTGACATTGCAAGAGAAGCTGGCTGTGTGTACATTACAAGAAATGCTGGCGGTGGGGACATTACAAGAGGGACTGTGGGGGACATTATATTATATAGGAGACTGTGGGGAACATTATACTTGGGCTGTGGGGACATAATTTTTTATGATATGTGGGGGGCATCATATTGTATAGGTGGTAGTGGCGGACATTATGTACTGGGGGTTGTGATAGGCAACATACTACATAGTTGGATGGGGGGCATCACAATGCATAGAGGATTGTGGAGGACATTAATGTGGAGGCTGTGGAGACATCATACTGTATTGGGGGCTGGGATGACTATACGGTATAGGGGGCTGTTGAGAACATCATACTTTATGTGGGGTTGTGGTAACCAAATTGTATATTGGGCTCAGGAGGATATCATACGGTATATTGAGGACTGTGGTGGACACTGTACTGGATATAGGGCACTACTTTGTAGTGTATATTGGTGCCTATTCTGGATATCATACTGTTTGGTCTGCTGTGGTGACTATCATACCATGTATGGGGGACAGTGTGAGGAGGAGGTACAGTTTGGAGAGGACACATGGTAGGCAGAGGTTAGTATGGCGGGAAGACAGTGTGGAGATCTAGAGAGTGTAAGGTTAAACATTGGAGAGGGGACAGTCATGATAATAGCAGACAGTGTGGTGGTTATAGATCATTACGGCAGACTGTATGGAGGCCATATACCATTGGAGGCTTATTTAGGGCATAGTATGTACAGATATTTTTATACAGAGGGCATCTGAATAACACTTTTTTTTATAGGCACTGTGTTGGGATGTGCTGCAGAAGACTAAAGAAGAGAGAATCTGGAGGGAAGAGCTGTGGATGTAAACTGTTGTGAATTCTGTGGCAGAGCTCCCTCCTGTGGTCACAAGTGGTACTTCGGCTGGTTCTCTCTGTGAGCTTCCGTTGGTGGAGGAAAGTGGTACTGCGGCTTCTGAGTTTCCTTCCTCAGGTGATGTGGTGAAGTCGTTAGGTGCTTCTCTATTTAACTCCACCTAGTGCTTTGATCCTGGCTTCCAGTCAATGTTCTAGCATTGGACCTGTTTCCTCCTGGATCGTTCCTGTGGCCTGCTGCTCTGCATAGCTAAGTTCCTCTTTGCTATTTGTTTGCTGTTTTTTTCTGTCCAGCTTGTCAATTTGTTTTTTTCTGCTTGCTGGAAGCTCTGGGACGCAGAGGGTGTACCTCAGTGCCGTTAGTTCGGTACGGAGGGTCTTTTTGCCCCCTTTGCGTGGTTTTTGTAGGGTTTTGTGTTGACCGCAAAGTTACCTTTCCTATCCTCGCTCTGTTCAGAAAGTTGGGCCTCACTTTGCTAAATCTATTTCATCTCTACGTTTGTCTTTTCATCTTAACTCACAGTCATTATATGTGGGGGCTGCCTTTTCCTTTGGGGTATTTCTCTGAGGCAAGGTAGGCTTATTTTCTATCTTCAGGCTAGCTAGTTTCTCAGGCCGTGCCGAGTTGCATAGGCAGCGTTAGGTGCAATCCACGGCTGCCTTTAGTGTGGTTGGAGAGGATTAGGGATTGCAGTCAACAGAGTTCCCACGTCTCAGAGCTCGTTCTTGTTTTTTGGGTTATTGCCAGGTCACTGCATGTGCGCTGACCTCTATGTCCATTGTGGTACTGAATTACCTTTGATAACAGTACTGGAAGCCAAAGTACTAATGATTCTCAATAGAGGGAAAAAAGAAGTTCTGAGACCATTTTTTTTTTTTTGCACTGTGTTTTGCCTTTTTTTTCCCCTAGACATTTGGGTGGTTCAGGACACAGGTGTAGCAATGGACATTAAAGGTCTGTCTTCATGTGTGGATCAGCTCACGGCAAGAGTGCAAAGTATTCAAGACTTTGTGGTTCAGAATTCTATGTTAGAACCGAGAATCCCTATTCCTGATTTGTTTTTTGGAGATAGAACTAAATTTCTGAGTTTCAAAAATAATTGTAAACTATTTCTGGCTTTGAAACCTCGCTCCTCTGGTGACCCAGTTCAACAAGTTAGGATCGTTATTTCTTTTTTGCGTGGCGATCCTCAGGACTGGGCATTTTCCCTTGCGCCAGGGGATCCTGCATTAAGTAATATCGATGCAATTTTCCTGGCGCTCGGATTGCTGTACGATGAGCCTAATTCTGTGGATCAGGCAGAGAAGAATTTGCTGGCTCTGTGTCAGGGTCAGGATGAAATAGAGGTATATTGTCAGAAATTTAGAAAGTGGTCCGTACTCACTCAGTGGAATGAAGGTGCGCTCGCAGCTATTTTCAGAAAAGGTCTCTCTGAAGCCCTTAAAGATGTCATGGTGGGATTTCCTATGCCTGCTGGTTTGAATGAGTCTATGACTTTGGCCATTCAGATCGGTCGACGCTTGCGCGAGCGTAAATCTGTGCACCATTTGGCGGTATTACCTGAGCTTAAACCTGAGCCTATGCAGTGCGATAGGACTTTGACCAGAGTTGAACGGCAAGAACACAGACGTCTGAATGGGCTGTGTTTCTACTGTGGTGATTCCACTCATGCTATCTCTGATTGTCCTAAGCGCACTAAGCGGTTCGCTAGGTCTGCCACCATTGGTACGGTACAGTCAAAATTTCTTCTGTCCGTTACCTTGATCTGCTCTTTGTCATCGTATTCTGTCATGGCATTTGTGGACTCAGGCGCTGCTCTGAATTTGATGGACTTGGAGTATGCTAGGCGTTGTGGGTTTTTCTTGCAGTGTCCTATTCCATTGAGAGGAATTGATGCTACGCCTTTGGCCAAGAATAAGCCTCAGTACTGGACCCAGCTGACCATGTGCATGGCTCCTGCACATCAGGAGGTTATTCGCTTTCTGGTGTTGCATAATCTGCATGATGTGGTCATGTTGGGGTTGCCATGGCTACAAGTCCATAATCCAGTTTTAGATTGGAAATCCATGTCTGTGTCCAGCTGGGGTTGTCAGGGGGTACATGGTGATGTCCCATTTCTATCTATTTCGTCATCCACCCCTTCTGAGGTTCCTGAGTTCTTGTCTGATTACCGGGATTTATTTGATGAGCCCAAGTCCGATACCCTACCTCCGCATAGGGATTGTGATTGTGCTATCGATTTGATTCCTGGTAGTAAATTCCCAAAAGGTCGACTGTTTAATTTATCTGTGCCTGAGCACGCCGCTATGCGGAGTTATGTGAAGGAGTCTTTGGAGAAGGGGCATATTCGCCCGTCATCGTCGCCATTGGGAGCAGGGTTCTTTTTTGTAGCCAAGAAGGATGGTTCACTGAGACCTTGTATAGATTACCGCCTTCTAAATAAGATCATGGTTAAATTTCAGTACCCCTTGCCATTGTTATCTGATTTGTTTGCTCGGATTAAGGGGGCTAGTTGGTTCACCAAGATAGATCTTCGTGGTGCGTATAACCTTGTGCGTATTAAGCGAGGCGATGAGTGGAAAACTGCATTTAATACGCCCGAGGGCCATTTTGAGTATCTAGTAATGCCATTCGGACTTGCCAATGCTCCATCAGTCCTTTATGCATGACATCTTCCGATAGTACTTGGATAAATTCCTGATTGTTTACTTAGATGACATTTTGATCTTCTCGGATGATTGGGAGTCTCATGTGAAGCAGGTCAGAAACGGTGTTTCAGGTCCTGCGTGCTAATTCTTTGTTTGTGAAGGGATCAAAGTGTCTCTTTGGTGTTCAGAAGGTTTCATTTTTGGGGTTCATCTTTTCCCTTTCTAATATCGAGATGGATCCTGTTAAGGTCCAAGCCATCCATAATTGGACTCAGCCGACATCTCTGAAAAGTCTGCAAAAGTTCCTGGGCTTAGCTAATTTTTATCGTCGCTTCATCTGCAATTTTTGTAGTATTGCTAAACCATTGACCGATTTGACCAAGAAAGGTGCTGATTTGGTCAATTGGTCTTCTGCTGCGGTGGAAGCTTTTCAAGAGTTGAAGCGTCGTTTTTCTTCTGCCCCTGTGTTGTGTCAACCAGATGTTTCGCTTCCGTTCCAGGTCGAGGTTGATGCTTCTGAGATTGGAGCAGGGGCTGTTTTGTCACAGAGAAGTTCTGATTGCTCGGTGATGAAACCATGCGCCTTCTTTTCCAGGAAGTTTTCGCCTGCTGAGCGAAATTATGATGTTGGCAATCGAGAGTTGCTGGCCATGAAGTGGGCATTCGAGGAGTGGCGTCATTGGCATGAAGGAGCTAAGCATCGCGTGGTGGTCTTGACTGATCATAAGAACTTGACATATCTCGAGTCCGCCAAGCGGTTGAATCCTAGACAAGCTCGTTGGTCGTTGTTTTCTGCCCGTTTTGACTTTGTGATTTCATACCTTCCGGGCTCTAAAAATGTGAAGGCGGATGCTCTGTCTAGGAGTTTTGTGCCCGACTCTCCGGGTGTATCTGAGCCGGCGGGTATCCTCAAAGAGGGAGTAATTGTGTCTGCCATCTCCCCTGATTTGCGGCGGGTGCTGCAAAAATTTCAGGCTAATAAACCTGATCGTTGCCCAGCGGAGAAACTGTTTGTCCCTGATAGGTGGACGAATAAAGTTATCTCTGAGGTTCATTGTTCGGTGTTGGCTGGTCATCCTGGAATCTTTGGTACCAGAGAGTTGGTGGCTAGATCCTTTTGGTGGCCATCTCTGTCGCGGGATGTGCGTACTTTTGTGCAGTCCTGTGGGATTTGTGCTCGGGCTAAGCCCTGCTGTTCTCGTGCCAGTGGGTTGCTTTTGCCCTTGCCGGTCCCGAAGAGGCCTTGAACACATATCTCTATGGATTTTATTTCAGATCTTCCCGTCTCTCAAAAGATGTCAGTCATTTGGGTGGTCTGTGATCGCTTCTCTAAGATGGTCCATTTGGTACCCTTGTCTAAATTGCCTTCCTCCTCTGATTTGGTGCCATTGTTTTTCCAGCATGTGGTTCGTTTGCATGGCATTCCGGAGAATATCGTTTCTGACAGAGGTTCCCAGTTTGTTTCGAGGTTTTGGCGAGCCTTTTGTGGTAGGATGGGCATTGACTTGTCTTTTTCCTCGGCTTTCCATCCTCAGACTAATGGCCAGACCGAACGAACCAATCAGACCTTGGAAACATATCTGAGATGCTTTGTTTCTGCTGATCAGGATGACTGGGTGTCCTTTTTGCCTTTGGCTGAGTTCGCCCTTAATAATCGGGCCAGCTCGGCTACCTTGGTTTCACCGTTTTTCTACAACTCTGGGTTCCATCCTCGTTTCTTTTCAGGGCAGGTTGAGTCTTCGGACTGTCCTGGTGTGGATACTGTGGTGGACAGGTTGCAGCAGATTTGGACTCATGTGGTGGACAATTTGACTTTGTCCCAGGAGAAGGCTCAACGTTTCGCTAATCGCAGACGCTGTGTGGGTCCCCGACTTCGGGTTGGGGACTTGGTTTGGTTATCTTCTCGTCATATTCCTATGAAGGTTTCCTCTCCTAAGTTTAAACCTCGTTTTATTGGTCCGTATAGGATTTCTGAGGTTCTTAATCCTGTGTCTTTTCGTCTGACCCTTCCAGATTCATTTTCCATACATAACGTATTCCATAGGTCATTGTTGCGGAGATACGTGGCACCTATGGTTCCATCTGTTGATCCTCCTGCCCCGGTTTTGGTGGAGGGGGAGTTGGAGTATATTGTGGAGAAGATTTTGGATTCTCGTGTTTCAAGGCGGAAACTCCAGTATCTGGTTAAGTGGAAGGGTTATGCTCAGGAAGATAATTCCTGGGTCTTTGCCTCTGATGTCCATGCTCCCGATCTTGTTTGTGCCTTTCATATGGCTCATCCTGGTTGTCCTGGGAGCTCTGGTGAGGGTTCTGTGACCCCTCCTCAAGGGGGGGTACTGTTGTGAATTCTGTGGCAGAGCTCCCTCCTGTGGTCACAAGTGGTACTTCGGCTGGTTCTCTCTGTGAGCTTCCGTTGGTGGAGGAAAGTGGTACTGCGGCTTCTGAGTTTCCTTCCTCAGGTGATGTGGTGAAGTCGTTAGGTGCTTCTCTATTTAACTCCACCTAGTGCTTTGATCCTGGCTTCCAGTCAATGTTCTAGTATTGGACCTGTTTCCTCCTGGATCGTTCCTGTGGCCTGCTGCTCTGCATAGCTAAGTTCCTCTTTGCTATTTGTTTGCTGTTTTTTTCTGTCCAGCTTGTCAATTTGTTTTTTTCTGCTTGCTGGAAGCTCTGGGACGCAGAGGGTGTACCTCCGTGCCGTTAGTTCGGTACGGAGGGTCTTTTTGCCCCCTTTGCGTGGTTTTTGTAGGGTTTTGTGTTGACCGCAAAGTTACCTTTCCTATCCTCGCTCTGTTCAGAAAGTTGGGCCTCACTTTGCTAAATCTATTTCATCTCTACGTTTGTCTTTTCATCTTAACTCACAGTCATTATATGTGGGGGCTGCCTTTTCCTTTGGGGTATTTCTCTGAGGCAAGGTAGGCTTATTTTCTATCTTCAGGCTAGCTAGTTTCTCAGGCCGTGCCGAGTTGCATAGGCAGCGTTAGGTGCAATCCACGGCTGCCTTTAGTGTGGTTGGAGAGGATTAGAGATTGCGGTCAACAGAGTTCCCACGTCTCAGAGCTCGTTCTTGTTTTTTGGGTTATTGCCAGGTCACTGTATGTGCGCTGACCTCTATGTCCATTGTGGTACTGAATTACCTTTCATAACAGTAAACGTCATCATGGACATCAGGACAAGATGGAGACGAAAAGAAAGAAATGACTCAATAAAAGAATATGTCACCTATAAAGTGCCTGGATGTAAATGCAGGAAAGAAATATATCTTGGTACCGTGTTAGCCAGTGGATAGAAAAATATTTAGAATTGAGAGTCCTCAGTGGTTGATACCTTTTAATGGCTAACTGAAAAGATGGTAACAAATTGCAAGCTTTCAAGACTACACAGGTCTCTTCATCAGGCAAAGACTAAATCAAATTCTGAAGAATCACATATTTATGCACAACAAAGTATAGGAAAAGAAAAAAAAAGGAGGGGAAAAAAAACATGGATAAGCCAGGTGACATGAAGCAGAATTACCATGGGTGATAAACAGTTACGTCCATAAATATTGGGGCAATTCTTAGATAAGGAATGTTTTATTGTCCTGTGATTAGGGTCTCTGTTGTAATGACCCTTCATGGTCTGAGGGGCAAGTTCCTTAGTTGATGTAAAAAGACATAAATCCATGTGACACATTCATTCCTGCATTAAGAGTGTCAAAGGTCGTCATCAGTTTATATTCCCAGACTCTCCTGTCTTTCTGCGATTTGAAGTTTCCTTTCAATACAAGTAATTTCATGTCCATAATGTTATGATTTGGGAAACAGAAATGTATTGCCACAGGTATATCCATTCTTTTTTCTCTTATTGTATGGCGATGGGAGTTCATTCTTGTTCTAAGCTTCTGCCCTGTCTCCCCCACATACAGACCCCCAGTTGGACATTTAGTACATATAATTAGGTACACCACATTAGAAGTGACGCAGCTGAAAGTACCTGGGATCTTGTAGTCCTGATGTGAATTGGGGATCTTTATCTTGTCCGTGGTCATTATAAATGGACAGGTTTTACATTTTTTCTGGTTGCAAGGAAAGGTTCCTGCAGCTGTTGGAGAGGACAGGGAGCTCTTGACAATGATGCTTCTTAGATTTGGGGGCTGTCTAAAACACAGTAGTGGGGGGTCTGGAAAAATGGATTGTAAGTGGGCATCTTTTTGCAGTAAAGGTTGCAATTTCCGTGCAGCTCCCCTTAGCACCTCCAGATTTGGATTGCAGGTAACTACTAGAGGTACCCGGTTATTTTCTTCTTTAGTTTTGTAATGTAGCAGGTGATTCCTTGATATTCTGGTGGCTCTTGTGATCTGATTTTCAATTGTTCTTGGATGGTAGCCCTGATTCAAAAAGATCTTTCTGAGGCGACCAAGGTGTTCATCCCTATCCATGGAGTTGGAACAAATACGATTGTATCTGATGGCTTGGCTGTAGACAATAGAGTTTTTTATGTGTTTTGGATGGAAACTGTCCCATTTAAGGTATGTTGGGCGGTCGATTGGCTTCTGATACAGGGATGTCTCTATTTTATTGTTCTGCAGCTTAATGATGGTGTCCAAAAAGTTAATTTCAGTGCAGGAGTAGTTGAATGTCAAGTTGATGGTAGGGTGAAATTGATTAAACTGATCATGGAACGTCTTTAGCTGTGGCTCAGACTCCGTCCAGATGATTAAAATGTCATCAATGTAGCGGTAGTACGCCAGAGGCCTGATGGGGCATGAGGACAAAAAGTCGCTTTCAAGCTTGGCCATGAAAAGATTTGCATACTGTGGGGCCATTTTACTTCCCATTGCTGTGCCAGTCTCCTGTAGATAGAGCTTCTTGTCAAACTCAAAGTAATTGTGGGTGAGGATGAATTTTATAAGTTTCACCACAGAATTTGCATCAGTCCCTGCGTTTTCCAGGAAGAATTTGCAGGCATTTAATCCATCCTGGTGTGGGATATTGGAGTACAAAGATTCCACATCCATGGTGGCCAGGATGGTTCCTTCTGGTAGAAGACCTATTGCTGATAGTTTATTCAATAGGTCAGTTGTGTCCTGAATGAAGCTGGGTGTATCTTTTACCAGGGGTTTAAGAATACCCTCTACCCATCCAGATACCTGCTCAGTAAGGGTGACCACACACGAAATAATTGGTCTTCCTGGGTTTCCAGATTTGTGGATTTTGGGAAGCATGTAGAATGTCCCTGTTCTTGGACTTTCTGGTATCAGGTCATTGGTTCTTATGGATTCGTCGGGCAGACAAGATACCAACTTGTTTAGTTCCTTGTAATAATCCTGTGTAGGATCCGACTCCAATTTTTTGTAGTAGCGTGTGTCCATAAGTTGTCTGTTTGCTTGCCTCATATAGTCTGATGTGTTCATCATGACTATAGCAGTTCCCTTGTCAGCAGGTTTGATGATGATTTCTTTGCTGGTTTTCAGAGACTGTATGGCCTTTCTCTCCTGGGCACTGATGTTGGATGCTTGTCTCCTGTTAGTATCTATGATGGTGGATTTTATCAAATATCTGAAGGAGCACAGCGGCCGGAAAGCAGAGCGGTGACGTCACCGCTCTGCTTTCCGGCTGACCGACGCTCACAGCCAGTGCAGGAGTGCAGAGAAGCTGAGCGCCGGGGACAGACAGCGGTAGGTAAGTATGTAGTGTTTGTTTTTTTTACTTTTACACTGGTAACCAGGGTAAACATCGGGTTACTAAGCGCGGCCCTGCGCTTAGTAACCCAATGTTTACCCTGGTTACCCGGGGACCTCGGGATCGTTGGTCGCTGGAGAGCTGTCTGTGTGACAGCTCTCCAGCGACCAAACAGCGACGCTGCAGCGATCGACATCGTTGTCGGTATCACTGCAGCGTCGCTGAGTGTGAAGGTACCTTAAGTCCTTACCATTGTTAGGGACATACTTGGAGTTGTATGTACGAGATACAAATGTATATGAGGCTGACTTGACATTACAATTGATTGGCATAGTAATCTTGGTGATGACTTCATGTAGTGATTGTTGTTTTGGTGGCATATACATGTACTGATGATGGTACTGGTATTGTATCTAATTATTAATTGTATCTCGTGATGTATTCATGTACTGATTGAGGTTCTGGTGATGCATCGATGTACTAATCGTGGATCTGGTGAGGTATTTATGTACGGATTGAGGGTCTGGTGACTCATTAATGTACTGATGGTGGTTCTGGTGCCGTATTAATGTGCTGATAGTAGTTCTAGTGACCTATTTATTTACAGATTACAGTTCTGGTGCTGTATTTATGTACTATTGATGGCTCTGATGTTCTATTTATGTACTGATGATAATTTTGGTTTTGTATTCATATACTGATGATGGTTCTGGGGATGAAAACAGCACCAGAACCATCATTACTAGATGAATACATCACCAGAGCCATAAGTAGTATATGAACACAGAACCAGAGCAACCATCACTGCATGAATACATCACCAAAATCACAGTTAGAACAGGAATATGACACAAGAACCACCATAAGCACTGGAATACAGGACTAGATCCACCATCACTTTTGTTGAAAACTGTATTTGTAACATTACAGACGTAAAAAACATAATAAGTATCCCTTTATCTATAATGGGGTCTGTTTAGTTTCCATTATGGTATCAACCAAATTCTGGACACCTTAACTGAAACCAATTGGCCCCTATTATAATTAAAGGGACACTGTCACCTGAATTTGGAGGGAACAATCTTCAGCCATGGAGGTGGGGTTTTTGGGTTTTTGATTCACCCTTTCCTTACCCGCTGGCTGCATGCTGGCTGCAATATTGGATTGAAGTTCATTCTCTGTCTTCCGTAGTATACGCCTGCACAAGGCAATCTTGCCTTGTGCAGGCATGTACTATGGAGGACAGAGAATGAACTTCAATCCAATATTGCAGCCAGCAGGTAAGGAAAGGGTGAATCAAAAACCCCAAAACCCCGCCTCCATGGCTGAAGATTGTTCCCTCCAAATTCAGGTGACAGTGTCCCTTTAAGTTATATTAGCGTAAGGGCACAAAAATTTAAAGTTTGAAAATTGCAAAATTTTCTAAAATGTTTACCAAATGTCTGCTTTTTTCATAAATAAACACAAGTCATATCAAATACATTTTACCACTTTCATGAAGTACAATATGTCATAAAAAAAATCTCAGAATCCGTGGGATCTGTTGAAGCGTTCAAGAGTTATAACCTCATAAAATGACAGTGGTCAGAATTGTAAAAACTGGCTTGGTCACTAAGGGGTTATGTAGATATTTATGTAAATACAGTATACAGTTATTTCCTAGGTATTTGGTCCAGTGGATTGACAACTGGGATCAGAAAGGAAAAATGTGTTTCTTTTAGGCAGATAGGATCATGCACTGTGGCTGTGAATCTGCCCCTTCCCGTTGTCCTTTCCCAACCCTTGGTTTAACTTGATGGATAGTTGTCTTTTCTCAGCTGCATTAACTATGTAAGAACAACATTTATAAAATTGACCATATAAATATGTGCCCCTCATAAGGCCAACTTTTTCCAAATATATGGAAAATGGTTGCCAATGTTTCAAATATTTTCCATGCGTATTGCTTTGTGCGTGTTTTTTGGATGGCTGTATCATACAAATCTAACTACTCCCATGGTAGTAAATAATAGACAAACCATTGGCTGAAAGATTATTTTAAAAAGAGATTTTCATTAGGGCAACTCCTGTTTATATTCTCTACTCGAGCAAACAAACATCATAGAGGTGGGAGATAGGTGGTGACCATGGTGGCCATTTTGAAGTCAGTCATTTTGGAGCCAACTGTATTTTTTCCAATGGGAAGAGGGTCATGTGACACATCAAACTTATTGAGAATTTCGAAAGAAAAACAATGGTGTGCTTGGTTTTAACATAACTTTATTCTTTCATGAGTTATTTACAAGTTTATCTTTGTTTACAGCTATTGACATGTCACAGAGGTTAACACTTGAGGAGTGGATAGAAATTGTGTTGATGTCTGGTGAACGCAGTACCCGGGTCATTGAAGCAGATTTCAATGCAAGAAACCCTACACAAGAAAACTGTCACCATTCCCATTTTATTTAGGTGTATCCATATAAGTGGCCCACCCAAAAAAGTTTGCCTCATCACTGAACATAATGTTCCGTGTAAGCTGAGGGTCCTGTTCAAATTTTTGTTTTGCCCATTCTGCAAATTCAGCTCTCTGATCTGGCATCAGTCGAACATCCCTTTGGCGGATGTTAGCTACTCACAAATGGCACCAGACCGGCGCGCTGACTTTGCAGAATGAGCAAAACATTTCTCACTGCTTTTCCCCATTGAATTTAACACCTCAATGGGCTGAAATGAGGAAAATGTGTGCGTATTTCTCACAATGGTCCGTGTGGTGTCCGATTTTGTCTCGCACCCATAGACTTGCATTGGCGAGACTTGTCAATATACGCATACAATCGCAGCATGTTGCGATTTCTCTTGCACGTAGAATACACCCGAGAAAAAAAACGCCGATTGGAGCTGCCCTATAGATTAATACTGGTCCGAGTACTTTGCGATGTTTTCTCGCATAGCTCTAGTCGTTATAATACGCTAGAGTGACTCTGGCCTGAGAGATAGAATATCAAAAATAAAATCCAGAAAATCACATTGTATAAATTATATAAATTTATTTGCATTTTGCAGTGACAAATAAGTATTTGATACCCTACCAACCATTAAAGCTATGTGCACACGATGCAGATTTGTTGCATATCGGCAGCGGTTTTTTATGCACTTAAATGCACCAGAAATGCAAAGGATTACTAAAGCAAGGTTAATCAATGACAATCCTGAATTGCACAAAGCTGGAATGGGCTACAAAACCATAAGTAAGATGCTGGGTGAGATGGAGACAACTATTGGTGCAATAGTAAGAAAATGGAAGAAATACAAAATGACTGTCAATAGACATCGATCTGGGGCACCATGCAAAATCTCACCTTGTGGGGTATCCTTGATCATGAGGAAGGTGACAGATCAGCCTAAAACTACACGGGAGGAACTTGTTAAGGATCTCAAGATAGCTGAGACCACAGTCACCAAGAAAATCATTGGTACACATTACACCGTAAAGGTTTAAAATCCTGCAGTGTCCGCAGGCTCTCCCTGCACAAGAAGGCACATGTGCAGGCCCATCTGAAGTTTGCCAATGAACACCTGGATGATTCTGTGAGTGATTGGGAAAAGGAGCTGTGGTCAGATGAGACAAAAATTGAGGTCTTCTTTGGCATATATCTCTCCAAAACGGAACTTCTTGTGTTTCTCCCCGCTACTAACCTCACTCTGCCTAACATCGAAATTACCCTGGAGGGTTCAACCATAACTCCCAAGCAGCATGCCCGCTGTCTTGGGGTCATATTCGACACCGAACTTTCCTTTACTCCCTTTATCCGATCACTCACTCGCTCCTGTCACCTGCATCTTAAAAACATCTCCAGAATCCGACCTTTTCTCACCTTTGAAACTGCTAAGACTCTTACTGTCGCCCTTATTCATTCTCGTCTGGACTACTGCAACTCTCTTCTGATCGGTCTCCCTCTTACCAAACTTTCCCCTCTCCAATCCATCTTGAATGCGGCAGCCAGAGTCATATTTCTGTGCAGCCGCTTCACCGATGCTTCCATCTTGTGCCAGTCATTAAACTGGCTACCCATTAGCTACAGGGCCCAGTATAAACTCATCTCTCTCACCCTCAAAGCTCTCCACAGTTCTGCACCGCCTTATATCTCCTCTCTCATCTCTGTCTATCACCCTACACGTGCCCTCCGTTCTACAAATGACCTAAGACTAACATCCCCCCGTAATCCGAACCTCGCACCTCCGTCTCCAAGACTTCTCTCATGCTGTGCCAGCTCTCTGGAATGCACTTCCCCAGACGATCAGACGGATACCTAGCCCCGACCTATTCAAGCGCGCTTTGAAAACCCATCTCTTCAAACAAGCCTACCACATCAACTACTCAGTAAACTAACTTTGCCCTGTTCCCTCCTTCCAAATATTATTCTGAATCTGCACCCTACTATTCCTCTGTCTCCACACCCTCCATGCACATGATAACTGCACTTGATACTTGACTATTGCACTTAAACACACGGGCTGATGACCGGATCATGCAGCTTTATATGAAAATCCCTAATTATCATAATTGCCAGACCTGAAATAACAAGCACTTTTCACCTATTGTGTCCCCCCATTTCCTTATAGATTGTAAGCTTGCGAGCAGGGACCTCACTCCTAATGTCACTGTTTAACTGTCCTACCTTGTATTGAATTTATTGTCTGTACATGTCCCCGCTCAATTGTAAAGTGCTGCGGAATATGTTGGCGCTATATAAATAAAAACATTTTTATTACTATTCACTCAACTTGCCGTGTTTGGAGGAAGAGAAATGCTGCCTATGACCCAAAGAACACCGTCCCCATTGTTAAGCTTGGAGGTGGAAACATTATGTTCTGGGGGTGTTTCTCTGCTACGAGTACAGGACTACTTCACCGTATCAATGGGAGAATGGATGAAGCCATAAAATCCTGTGACAACCTCCTTCCCTCCGCCAGGACATTAAAAATGGGTCATGGCAGGGTCTTCCAGCAAGACAATGACCCAAAACACACAGCCAAGACAACAAAGGACATGCTCAAAAAGAAGCACATTAATGTTATGGAGTGGTCTAGCCGGTCTCCAGACCTTAATCACATAGAAAACTTATGGAGGGAGATGAAGCTCCGAGATGCCAAACGACAGCCTCAAGATCTTAATGATTTAGAGATGATCTGCAAAGAGTAGTGGACAAAAATTCTTCTTGACATGTGCGCAAACATCATCATCAGAGGGATCAAATACTTATTTCCTTCACTGTATATGTGCCCACTTGGCTCAGGTAAGCATTCATGTTTTCCAATGGATGGGGCAATAATTTGCTATCAGACACATTTGTCAACTGCTTATCACTGATAATAACAAAGGATCAAGCATGCTGAATTCCAAAATGGCTGATCCTTCTTTCCCCTTCTCATCTTTTTGTGGGAAGAGTCTGGACACCTCCATGCACATTAATCTTCAATAAGTTGGTGAATTTGGCTGACTTTTATCAGGCCTCATGCTCATGACCTCTAGCAGATGACTTTTGTACGTATCCTCTTTGGTAATTGTGATTAGATCTAAAAAAAACATCTGGTCCAAGAATCTTGCATAAAAAGAAAATGAAGGGAAGAAAGACATGGCATGTCTTTTTTAGGATTTTTGAGTCTGGGAGTCTCGAACTGTGGGTACCATAGAGTAATACATTTCTCTCAGTTGACAAAAACATGTTTTTTAGTGCTTCTTGTGACTAGAATAATCTAATGGCTAGCACCCAGGCACATGTAACAGTTATATGTAATTTGTAAGATAATTATTTTCGGAGTCACTATAGCCATATACTGTTTGTTGTAAGTCAATGTGGGCATATATTTCTACATCATGCTAAAATGCTTGCAAGAGCAGCAGTGCCATATGTGCAGGTCCTAGGGTCCTACCAGTCTGTGAAAAAGGGATGAGGTTGGAGTGTTTTATAATATTATATTAAGGTGTCTGTAGCCAGTTTGAGCAACAATGGGGGAAAGAATGATTGTGGCTTGATGCCCCTGATGACATTTAGGTTAGTGTATTCTTCACGTGGGAAGGATTTCTGCATCAGTTCAGATATAGTGAATGAATTATGCTGAAGATGGCTGCCATGTAGGAAAGGCTGGAAGACATTGACAAATGTATTAGTAGTTGAGTTTGGTTATGAGTGATGGCCGTGATTGTGATTAGCATCCTGACCTGATGCCTTTCATGAACTGATTGCAGCTTAATGACCAGGCCAATTTTTACAATTCTGACCACTGTCACTTTATGAGGTTATAACTCTGGAACGCATCAACGGATCCCGCTGATTGCTTTTCGTGACATATTGTATTGTTAGTGGTAAAATTTCTTCGATATTACTTGCGTTTGTTTATGAAAAAAAAACGGAAATATGGCAAAAAAAATTAAAATTTCGCAATTTTCAAACTTTGAATTTTTCTGCCCTTAAATCAGAGAGATATGTCGCACAAAATAGTTAATAAATAACATTTCCTACATGTCTACTTTACATCAGCACAATTTTGGAAACATTTTTTTTGTTAGGAAGTTATAAGGGTTAAAAGTTGACCATCGATTTCTAATTTTTACAACAAAACACACAAAACAATTTTTTTTAGGGACCATCTCACATTTAAAGTCACTTTGAGGGGTGTACATGACAGAAAATAACCAGAAGTGACATCATTCTAAAAACTGCACCCCTCAAGGTGCTCAAAACCACATTCAAGAAGATTATTAACCCTTGACGTGCTTCACAGGAACTGAAGCAATGTGGAAGGAAAAAATTAACATTTAACTTTTTTTTATAAACATTTTACTTCAGAACCAATTTTTTTTTATTTTCACAAGTGTAAAATGAGAAAAAGAACCACAAAATTTGTAGGACAATTTCTCCTGAATATGCCGATACCCAATATGTAGGGGAAAACCACTGTTTAGGCGCACGACAAAGCTTGGAAGAGAAGGAGCGCCGTTTGACTTTTTCAATTCAGAATTATCTGGAATTGAGATCGGACGCCATGTCGCGTTTGGAGAGTCTCTGATGTGCCTAAACAGTGGAAACCCCCTACAAGTGACACCATTTTGGAAACTAGACCTTTTAAGGAACTTATCTAGATGTGTGGTGAGCATTTTGAACGATGAAGTGCTTCACAGAAGTTTATAATGCAGAGCTGTAAAAATAAAATATAATTTTTTTTCAACAAAAATGATTTTTAGCCCCCAATTTTTTATATTCCCAAGGGTAACAGTAGAAATTGGACCCCAAAAGTTATTGTCCAATTTGTCCTGAGTAAGCTGATGCCCCATATGTGGGAGAAAACTACTGTTTGGGCACACGTCGGGGTTCAGAAGGGAAGTAATGATGTTATGGATTGCAGACTTTCATGGAATGGTCTGCCGGCGTCATGTTGCGTTTGCAGAGCCCTTAATGTGCCTAAACAGTAGAAACCCCTCACAAGTGACCCCATTTTGGAAACTAGACCCCCCAAAGGAGCTTATCTAGATGTGTGGTGAGCACTTTGCCCAAGTGCTTCACAGAAGTTTATAATGCAGAGCCGTGAAAATAAAAAATAATTTTTTTTCCACAAAAATGATTTTTTAGCCCCCAATTTTTCACTTTCCTAAGGGTAACAGAAGAAACTGGACCCCAAAAGTTGTTGTCCAATTTGTCCTGAGTATGCTGATTCCCCATATGTGGGGGTAAACCACTGTTTTGGCGCACGGCAGAGCTCAGAAGGAAGGGAGCACCATTTGAATTTTTGAACGCAAAATTGGCTGGAATCAATGGAGCAATGTCGCGTTTGGAGACCTCCTGATGTACCTAAACAGTGGAAACCCCCCAAATCTAACTCCAACCCTGACCCCAACACACCCCTAACCCCAACCCTAACCATAATCCTAATCACAACCCTAATTCCATCACACCTAACCCCAATTCCAACCCTAACCATAACCCTAATAACAACCCTAACCCCAACACATCTCTAACCCTAATCCCAACCCTGACCATAACCCTAATGACAACCCTAACCCCAACACACCCCTAACCCTAATTCCAACCCTAACCATAACCCTAACCATAACTCCAACCACAAACCTAACCCTAATCCCAACCCTAATCCCAACACACCCCTAACTTTATTCCCAACACTAACCATAACCCTAATCCCAAACCTAACCCTAATCCTAAGCCTACCCCTAATTCCAACCCTAACCCTAATCCCAACCCTAACCCTGATCTCAACCCTAGCCCTAATCCAAACCTTAATCCCAACCCTAACCCTAATCGCAACTCTAACCCTAACTTTAGCCCCAACCCTAACCCTAACTTTAGCCCCATCCCTAACTCTAACCCTAACTTTAACCCAACTCACTTTAGCCCAACTGTAACCCTAATTGGAAAATGGAAATAAATACATTTTCTTTATTTTATTATTTTTCCCCAACTATGAACATAGTGGACAAACATTAAGGGCAGTAGAATGATGATTATTCTTTTTGCTACAAAAAAATAGAAAATATTTTCATTGTAGCACAAAGTTCTATATGTACAGCAGGATAAATAAGTATTGAACATGTCACCAATTTTCTAAGCAAATATATTTCCAAAGGTGTTATTGACATGAAATTATCACCAGATGTCAGTAGCAATCCATCCAATCTACACAGGCAAAGAAATGAAATCATAGATGGCCATAAATTAATCTATGTTAATGAGAAATTACACAGGGAAAAAGTATTGAACGCAAGAGCAAAGAGAGGTGCAAAAAAGCCATGGAAAGTCATGACACCAGCTGAAATATATAAGTAAATATGAAGGAATGCTGCCACTTAAAAAAATAATACCAGCTGGATCAACTGATAGCCTATAAAAAGTTTTCTTGCTACCAATGGGCCACACAAGAACCATCTTATGATGGATAAAATCAGTGAGCTGTCTCAAGACCTTTGCAACTTTATTTTTGCAGATCTACTGCTGGCATTGGTTACAGAAGAGTTTCTAAACTACTGAAGGTTCTAGTGAACACTATTGGGCCATAATCTGGAAATGGAAAGAACATAATTTCACCATAAGGTCCTCCCCACAAGATTTCAGACAGAGGAGTGAAAAGAATTATCAGAAGAGTTGACCAAAAGCCAAAGACAACTTGTGGAGAGATAAAGAAATACCTGGTTCAGCAGATACAATTGTTTCAAATAAAAGTATTGCACCCAGACTTCATGGCCTTTATGCATGCTCACCATGTAAGACTCCATTACTAAACAAAAAGCATGTTCAAGGGGGTTTAAAGTTAGCTCAACAACATGAAGACAAGCCTTGAAATACTAGGAGAATATACCATAGTCTGGCCAGATGAGACCAAAGGATGCCATAATACACACTATGTTTGGAGGCCAAAAGGCACTGCATAGCATCAAAAAAACATCATACCAACAGTGAAGTTTGGAGATGGGACCATCATGGTGTGGGCTGTTTTTCAGCATACAGCACTGGCAAACTTCATGTAACTCAAGGATGAATGGACAACTGTACCGAGTCATTCTTGATAAAAATCTGCTACCATCTACAAGGATGATGAAGATGAAACGAGGCAGGAAATTTCAGCAAGACAATGATCCCAAACACACAGCCAAGAAAACTCTCAAATCGTTTCAGAGAAAAAAAAATAAAGCTGCTAGAATGGCCCAGCCAATCACCTGACCTAAATCCAAATCACAATTTATGGAAGGAACCAAAGCTCAGAGTTCATAGAAGGAGCACATGGAACCTTCAGGATTTGAAGAGTGTTTGTGTGAAAGAATGGACCAAAATCACACCTGAGCAATGCATGTGACTAGTTTCTTCATACAGGAGGCATCTTGAAGTGGTCATCACCACCAAAGGCTTTAGTATGAAGTATTAAATACATTTCAATAAGAATGTTCAATATATAGTTGATTGCCAAACATCTTGAGTATCATCTAGGACCTAGATTCTAGGTTGTAAGTATTCCAGAATAGCCTTACTAAAGGCTAGTCCGTGCTACATATTTGGTCTGTAGATGCAAACACTGCGTGTTAATCTATTCACTTGCAGATAAAATGCTGCTTATTTTCTATTCAGCCTTGGTTAGAATCCTGTTGTCTTTCATGTGTCCTAGTCTGTTTTCATTCGGGGATTCTCAGCCTTGCCAGCTCACACACTCAGGATACATGCCAGCTCCACATCTGTCTCTGTGCTGGGAATTTAGAGAGAGCTGATGATCTGGTCATTACTGAAAATTCTTTCTGCAAAGATATCAATTTTGCTAGGTTGCTTGTGGAAATTAGTAGCTACCCTTAAGTTAATAACACATTTTGCTTTTTAGGGATGTTGCTAATTAGTGCCATTATAGTTTACAATCAACAATGAAGACATGAATATATTGGAAAATTGCTTTAATATAAAAATGTCATACAGTGCCAGCAGTGTGCTCAGCTCACATTCTAAGTGTTAGGCAGGGGTATTGAAACAAATTTTTAAGACTTTAACCCTGTTATAGGTACATACAGTTGACTCCATGAGATCAGCCATGGCAGAAAATGTCCCTGTTCAACGTAAGCTGCCTGTCAACACCTGCCAGATAGCTGTGTTCCAACCATCAGCAGTGTGCTAGAATTTGGTAAAAACAAGAAAAACCTTTATACGATGCTAAAAATCTATGGGGAGCAAGAACTGTAGTTGCAGGCAGTTTTGGCGCCATAATTAGCTTTGCCACATATTGCCACCAAATCTTGCTGCAAGGTCCTTTGCGGTAACTCAAGCATTTTTACCTCTTGCCTTCTCAGGAAGGTAGTGGCAGCCGCTGATAGCTTCCTCCTTCTACCATGTCCAGTTAGGGTAACCAGTGTTTAACTTTGCACTAGCAAACTGTGCATCTAGCTGCATCTCTAGGAACATTCAATGCCTTAGCTATCATTCCTTTGTTTGAGCAAGGCAATGATCTCTTAACTTTTTGGACCACTCTCTTGGCAACCCAAGAGTACTAATGAGCTGAGTACCAAATGTGACTCGAGTCACTATAGTAAATATTAGTCCCAGAAGTGGAGAAAAAAACTACAATGACAGATAATAAAAATAAAATTCGAGGTCAGGTCCAGGAAATGGCGCAGGACGACAAAGGGAAGTCAGAGACAAAATCCAATACAAAAGCTGAGGTCAGGAAAGCCAGAGAGACAAAACAGTTTACAGGGAGCAGGCACAAGAGAAGTCAGGTCACAAGTAAAGGGTTTAAGTCTGGGAAGAGAATCAAGTCAAGCTGGATCAGGCACGGAGCACAGAGGGATCAATGTTACACAGGCAACAGCAAGTGTGCGATTGACACTGGGTGGAGGCAATCCTTTAAGAAATGTCCAGCTTGGCCACAATAGAGACAATGTCCAAGTTCCCGACGGCGTCTCCTCTCCTTAATGCTCAATCTGGCAGCACCAACCTCCATGGCTTCCACCTCAGGTGCACAAGCCGGGCCAGTTGGAAAAAATTGAACCTCTTTTTGCACCTTGCGTCACTTCCGCATCCTCCGATCCATGCGGATAGCCTGAGTCATGGCCTCCACCAAACAACCAGGTGGAGCATGTAGAGCCAGAACATCCTTTAAAGATCCCTTTAAAGATCCCCGAGGAATTGGCATCTGAGATCTATGTCATTCCACAGGACCTCAGAAGACCACTGACGAAAATCAGTACAGTAGTCTTCTGCTGTGCGCTTCCCCTGTGTCAGGTTCATGATACATGTCTCTGCAACCTTGACCCTTTCAGGTTCATCATAGATCTATCCTAAAGCATCAAAAGACATCTGAGGACCACCCCCCTGCAAAAGTGACATTATAATTCCCACCCGCTGTGACTCATTCCCTGATGACCGGGGGAGCAAGGTAAACAATAATTTACAACACTCTTTAAAAATTCTGAACTGATCTTCTCCCGAAAATTTGTCAGGGAGTGCTATAATAGGTTCAGGGGCTCAAAGATACGTCAGATGGTTCAGAAGTCATACTAGTGGTCTGAGATGGCAGTAAGAGTACCAGAAATATGGCCCTGTAACTGAGCCTGAGAAGATGCCAGTTTGTGTTGTTCCAAGGCCAAATCTTGGACTAACTGAGTCAGATTAGCCATCTGATCACACAAGGTACTGTTAGCAACATGCCGGAGTCCTGCTCTGATAGGCAGGGTTCCCGGTATGTCTCTTTACTCACCAGTGCTGCATGTTGGTCAGATGTATGGACCCTTGTAGCATTTTACATCCCATAAAAAAATATATATGTTTGCCCCCATATAATGATGTACCCCCATGCTGGTATAATATTCCTCATCTTGGATCCCATTCTACTACAATGTTCCCTACCCTGGGCCCCTTCTGGGCATAATGTCCTCCATCCTGACCCCCTTACTGATGTAACATAGTAACATAGTAAGGCTGAAAAAAGACATTTGTCCATACAGTTACTTGTGATGTAATGTCTCCTATCCTGAGCCCGTTTTTGCATAATGTCCATAATCCTGGGCACCTTCCTGGAATAATTTCCCCCATCCTGGAACCCTACCTGATATAATGTCCACCATCCTGAGCCCTTTCCTGGTACAATGTCTCCAATCCCAAGCCCCTTTCTGGTATAATTCCCCCCATCCTGGGATTCTTCCTGGTTTAATGTCCCCATCCTTTTCCCTTCTTGTAATAATTTCCCCCATTGTGGCAAAATGTCCCCTATCCTGGCCCATTCCTGTAAAAATGTCTTGCATCCTTGGCCCCTTGCTTTAATAATGTCCCTCATTCTGGTATAATGTCCTCCATCCTGGGCTCCTTCTTGGTATAATTGGTATAAGGATACAATATTGTCCAAAAAGGTGGACAACCCCTCAACCTTGATCATTTAACATCTGTATCCATAGTCATAACTGGCGGTACGCTTGCTGCTCTGCACATCTGAAATACTGTATATTTTCACATGCTATGCTGACTATAGCTATATTCTAATTAGGGCTTGCTTGCCAGCCAATGCCTTGGGCTCACAAGGAGACCAATTACTGGACAATTTTGGCAACCTATCAGAGTGCTTGGCTTCTTATTTAGATCTCCATTATTTACATAATCACTGCTGGCTGTGGCATTGTTTTACTGCTCCTGGTGTGTTTATTCCTTTCTGATACCTTGATTTCTGACACAGCTTTTTTATTCCATTGGCCTTTTAATTATTTGTTTACACTTGACCTTGAACGGTTAACCATCCTTGTGCTTGCTGATTTTGTTTCCTTGGATCATTTGCACCACTTCTGCCATTGTTTTCCTGACTTTGTCCTTCTGTTACTCACCAGGCCTCTTATTTAATCCCTGCCAACTCTCTTCACCTGCCAGCAGCATCCCAGATAAGGGTCTCTGTTGTAAATCCAGAATCCTATATAAAGTTTAACCCCTTCGCCCCAAAGCCTGTTTTCACTTTCCTGGCCAGGCCAATTTTTACAATTCTGATCACTGTCACTTTATGAGGTCATAACTCTAGAACGCTTCAATGGATCCCACTAATTATGAGATTGTTTTCTTGTTACATATTTTACTTCATGATAATGGTAAAATTTCTTTGACATGCATTTATTTGTGAAAAAAGCGGAAATTTGGCGAAAATTTTGTACATTTTGTAATTTTCAAACTTTTAATTTTTGTGCACTTAAATCAGAGAGTCATATTGATAAAATAACATTTCCTACATGTCTACTTTACATCAGCACAATTTTTGAGACCCAATTTTTTTTGGTTAGGAAGTTATAAGGGTTAAAAGTTGACCATTTCTTTTAGGGACCACCTCACATTTGAAATGACTTTGAGGGGCCTATATGACAGAAAATACCCCAAAGTTACACCATTCTAAAAGTGGCACCCCACAAGGTACTAAAAACCACATTCAAGAAGTTTATTAGCCCTTAAGGTGTTTCACAGGAATTTTTGGAATGTGGAAGGAAAAAATAAACATTCAATTTTCTTTCAAAAATTTTTTTCTTTAGACTTAGTAAAAAAATTATCGCAAGGGTAACAGAAGAAAATGGCCATACAATTTGTTGTGCAATTTCTCCTGAGCATGCCAGTACCGCTTGGAAGGGAAGGAGCGCAATTTGACTTTTTGAATGCAAAATTTGTTGGAATAATTAGAGGACGCCATGTGGCATTTGGAGAACCCCTGATGTGCCTAAACAGTGGAAACCCCCTCAAGTGACACCATTTTGGAAACTATACCTCTTTGGCAACTTATATAGATGTGTATTGAGCAACTTGAACCCCCAGACATCTATAACGTTAAGCCGTGAAAATTAAAAAAATCACATTTTTCCTCAAAAAATCTTTTTTAGCTCCACATTTTGTATTTTTACAAGGGTAACTGGACAAAATGGACCCCAAAATTTATTGTGCAATTTCTCCAGAGTTCACGGATACCCCATATGTTGTCAAAAATTACTTTTGAGGCACAGTGCAAAGCTCAGAAGGGAAGAAACACCATATTACAGTGCAGATTTTGCTGCACTTGTTTGAGGGTGCCATGTTACATTGGTAGAGCCCCATAAGTGACCCCATTTTACAAAATAAACCTCTCTGTGAATCTAGGGGTACAATGATTATATTGACACCACAGATGTGTCACAGACTTTTATACCATTGAGCAGTGAAAATAATTTACATTTTTACCACCAAGATTGTGTGTTAGCCCCAAGTTTTATATTTTCATACTGGGAGAGGGGTAAAAATGACACCAAAATTTGTCCCATGATTTCTACTGAATGTGGCAATACCCCATAGATGGGTGTACAGTACTACTTAGCCATACGGAGAGACTCAGGAGAGACGGAACGCTATTTGCCTCCTGGAATGCAGATTTTCCAAGAATAGATTGTGGATTCCATATAAAGAACCCCTAAGTGCTAGAAAAGCAGAATCCCCCCTCAAGTGACCCCATTTTGGAAATTATAATAACCCTTTGGGAAAATATCTACAGATGTAGTGATGATTTTTACTACATGGGTGTTTTCCAGAATCAAGCAACAGTGGATGTTGCTGAGTGAAAATTGCAAACGGCTGTTGTAGTGACCAGTACATTATGCCGAGCTCATGCTTCTGGAGACACGCACCTGTAAATTAGGCAGGCTCTCATCATTACAGAAATGCCAAACAAGAGGGCACTAAATGTCGTTTAGGCGCACAAGGGCTCAGAAGTGAGGGGGGCATTTGGATTTGGGAGGGGAGAAATTGCTGAATTTCTTTTGTGAGGTGAGGAGCCATTTTGCTTTTCCAGAGCCTTTGTGCTACCACTAAAAAGGAAGCCCCTATATTTCCATTAACAGATTATGAACCTGAGGGAGGGCTTGCTTTTTTTGTGGATTGAGTTGAAGCTTTTACTGGGAACATTTTACATAACATTTATGATCACCTTTATCCGGCGATCTACGCTGAGCACTTACATTGGGGTTTCTATCTAAATATCCGAGTGACGTGACAAATGAAACCCCGATGGATCCATTTACTATAACGAGGCAGCAGTAAACAGGGGCATTTTGCACCATTGGTGGGTCTTCCAAATGCTGAAACTCTATCAAAACTATTCATTGAGAATGTGGTCAGATTGCATGGTGTGCCTGTCAGTGTGGTATCTTATAGATGGATGCAATTTGTGTCAAAATTCTGGAGTGCTCTTTGTAAAAGGTTGGTTATCAGTCTGACCTTTTCATCAGCTTTTCATCCCGAGACCCACGGTTAGACTGAAAGACCAATAAGTCTTTGGAACAGATATTGCGGTGTCTTGCGGTGTCTTGCCACGTCTAAATAGGAAGATTGGTGCTCTTCGGTACCCATGGCAGAATTCACTTTCAATAATCGTGTCAATCAATCCACTGGTACTTCCCTGTTCTTTTACAACTATGGGTTTCACCCTCACTTTGGTGAGTTTTCCTGTCTGGTTTCGGGGAGTCCAGGGGCTGATTCGGCCTTTCAGCGGTTGGGAGAGGTCTGTAGGTAGGTTCAGAGAAACATTGGGGAGGCTTAGATCAAGTACAAATTTTTTGCGGATAAACGATGTTCCGTGGGGCCCGCTTTCCAGGTGGGGGATAAGGTACGGTTATCCATCAAGAATATAAGGTTGGGGATTCCTTCTGCTAAATTGAGTCCCAAGTTTATAGGTCATTCTGAAATTTTAGAGGTGGTTAATCCTGTGTCCTTTTGCCTGCGCCTGCCTTCGTTGTTGCGGATCCCCAATTTGTTCCATAAGGGGCTCCTGAAGCCATTGCTGTCTTCCTCGGGTGAGTCCCCCTCGCACCCACCACCTGCTGTGGTGGATGTCCAGACTGAATATGAGGTGGAACGGGTTGTTGATTCCCATATACTCCACAGTTCTCTTCAGTATTTGGTCCATTGGAAGGGTTACGGTCCTGGGTGCCGGCGTATTCGATCCATGCTGATCGGTTGGTCTGGGCTTTTCACGCTCGTTATCCAGGTAAACCTGGAGGTCCAGTGGCCCCCCCACTGAGAGAGGGGTACTGTCATGATTCAGGCTGGGGTGTGTTTCATGTTATTCTCTCCCCGGTCTGGTCATGCTGGGGTTAACATTCTCTGCCTTATTTTGGCTACGGTGTGGCTATTTCAGTCTGCTGTGCCTGCAGACCTGTGTCAGTGATAGTTCATGCTTCCAGGCTAGAACAGCTGACCAATTGATACCATGTTTGTCCTCTGCCCGTGAAATCTGTTCCCGTGACTTCCCTTTCCTGCCTTCCCACCTTATCCCTGTGTTCGCTCCCTGTTCTTTGACCCCTTGGTATGTGACCCAGCTTGGCATCTCACCTGTTTTACTGTCTCTCGTCTCGGTTATATCTGCTCCCGTCTGGCTCTGACTTCTGGCTTGTATTTGACCACGTGCATTGCTGTGACCTCTGGTACTTCTTGTCCTTACAGTTACTGACACGGCTCGTCTGACCACTCTTTCACCACTTGGTGGCGCTTGTGCTGCTACTCAGTAGTGTTACGCTGTGTGTGCAGCCTCTCTTCCCTCACCAGCATCCCCTGGAGGAGGTTACACTATACTGCACTGAAGCAGCATTACAGCCTCCATCTGCTTCTTTATAGGGAATTTTCTGCCTGGGGTTCTGTCTTGTTGACATATTTTAGAGATTTACAAGGAAACCACGGTGTATGCGCTCAGAGTAAAAAGCAGGATAAATGTGCGCCGAGCCTTACTGTGATCTTTGGGATGCAGAATGAAAAAATCAACAGCATGTGAAGAATTGGTTTTATTTATTTTTTTACACAGTTCCTCGTGAGGTATAAGTGATTAGGCAACTTTATTCTTCAGGTCTGTGCAATTACAGTGATACCAGATTTATATCGGGCTTTTATGCTTGGCTGCTGTCATACAGTAAAAGATGCTTTTTATTGCGAAAACTAGGTTTTGCATCACCATATTTTGAGAGTTATAATTTTTCTATGTTTCAGCCGACAGAGTCATGTTATGGCTTTGTTTTTTGCGGGACAAGCTGATGTTTTTATTGGTACCATTTTCGGGCACATGGCATTTTTTGATCACTTTCTATTCCTATTTTTCGGAGACAGAATGAACAAAAACCAGCAATTCAGGAAATGCTTTTTGTTTTTTGTTGGTAAGGCAGCTTTGGGTTTTTATTGGCCCTTTTACACAATAAAAACTACTGAATTGAAAAAATAATTATTTTTGCCTTGCTTTATTCTGAGAGCTATCAATTTTTTATTTTTCTACTGATGGAGCTGAATGATGGCTTGATTTTTGCAGGACAAGATGACATTTTCAGCGATACAATTTTCATTTAAATTTGTCTTTTTGATCACGTTTTATTGCACTTTTTGTTCAGCGGTATGATGATAAAGCATTGTTTTTTGCCTCGTTTTTTTTGTGGTGTTCACTGAAGGGGTTAACCAGTGGGACAGTTTTATAGCGAGGGTCGTTACAGATGTGGCAATTCCACATATGTGTACTTTTATTGTTTGGTTTTTATTTACATAAATAAATATATTTATTGAAAAAATATTTGTTTCTTTTTTATCTTTATTTGGGGATTTAAAAAAAATATTTTTGCACTTTTTAATATTTTTTTTTAACTTTTTTACATTGTCCCAGTAGATGACATTACTGTATATCATCAGATAGCTGATCTGATGTTCTGTAGTGCATCTGCAAGGAAAATGTAGAAATAAATGGTGATTAAAGGGATAAATAAGTGACCATGCAATATATGGACAGCCCAAGGACACCAAAGTGAGAACTACTGCAATGAGAGTGAAGACCATCACCGTCTAATGTGACTTCCAAATTTTCTAATAATACTTAAGCACAGGGGATAACACCTTTGAAGAATACATAAAGAAAATGAATATAATATATTCCATGTCATCACATAAAAGCATATTAATGAAATTCTCATATAATAACAATTCTTTATTTGTATTTTATGTTAATATAATTAAGGATTAGCAGACAAGAAGACCAGTTACAACATTCAATTTTCTCAGCAAAACTAATTATCTTTAAGCCTCATTATGTTTTTCACTTCTTAGAAATCTAACAGCTTTGAAATCAAGCCTAGAATTGTTAACATTGTATTATTAAACTGAAAAGGGACAGAACCTAATCAAATAATCTATAATTAGGTAATAATTAAAGTAAGCCTAAAATTATTAGTTCCTTAGATCCAACAAATATATTTACTAATTTCTATACAAATTGCCTCTTCTGAGAAAAAGAGGACTTAAACTCTATAGCGCCACCTGTTGGAAGTAGCGATCCTACAAGTTACAATCAACCTTTTAGGGTACGTTCACACTAGCGTTGCGCCGCCCTGCGTCGGCGACGCAACGCGCGACGCATCGAAAAACGCGCGCAAACGCGCGCAAAAACGCGCGCGTTTTGCGACGCGTGCGTCGTTTTTGACCAAAATCGGACGCACAGAAAATGCAACTTGTAGCGTTTTCGTGCGTCCGACGCCAGCGTCGGAAACGACGCACGTGGCGAAAAACGCAACCAAAAAGACGCACGCGTCCCCTATGTTAAACATAGGGGCGCGTCGCCGCTGCGTCGCCGCTGCGTCGCCGACGCAACAGCGGCGCAACGCTAATGTGAACTTAGACTTAACGAGTCGTGCAATGTGACCAGCGTCGGACTGGAGTACCTTGGGCCCACCAGAGAAAAATCATTCTTGGGGCCCACCATGCAGCACCACACGGGAGAGCTGACAGATCCTCTATATACTACACCACACGGGAGAGCTGACAGATCCTCTATATCAGGGGTCACCAACTCCAGTCCTCAAGGCCCACCAACAGGTCATGTTTTCAGGATTTCCTTTGCATTGCACAGGTGATGCAATTATTACCTGGGCAAGACTAAGGAAATCCTGAAAACATGACATGTTGGTGGGCCTTGAGGACTGGAGTTGGGGACCCCTGCTCTATATACTACACCACACAGGAGAGCTGACAGATCCTCTATATACTACACCACACGGGAGAGCTGACAGATCCTCTATATACTACACCACACAGGAGAGCTGACAGATCCTCTATATACTACACCACACAGGAGAGCTGACAGATCCTCTATATACTACACAACACAGGAGAGCTGACAGATCCTCTATATACTACACCACACAGGAGAGCTGACAGATCCTCTATATACTACACCACACGGGAGAGCTGACAGATCCTCTATATACTACACCACACGGGAGAGCTGACAGATCCTCTATATACTACACCACACAGGAGAGCTGACAGATCCTCTATATACTACACCACACGGGAGAGGGGACAGATCCTCTATATACTACACCACACAGGAGAGCTGACAGATCCTCTATATACCACACCACACGGGAGAGCTGACAGATCCTCTATATACTACACCACACGGGAGAGCTGACAGATCTTCTATATACTACACCACACAGGAGAGCTGACAGATCCTCTATATACTACACCACACAGGAGAGCTGACAGATCCTCTATATACTACACCACACAGGAGAGCTGACAGATCCTCTATATATTACACCACACAGGAGAACTGACAGATCCTCTATATACTACACCACACAGGAGAGCTGACAGATCCTCTATATACTACACCACACAGGAGAGCTGACAGATCCTCTATATACTACACCACACGGGAGAGCTGACAGATCCTCTATATACTACACCACACAGGAGAGCTGACGGATCCTCTATATACTACACCACACAGGAGAGCTGACAGATCCTCTATATACTACACCACACGGGAGAGCTGACAGATCCTCTATATACTACACCACACGGGAGAGCTGACAGATCCTCTATATACTACACCACACAGGAGAGCTGACAGATCCTCTATATACTACACCACACAGGAGAGCTGACAGATCCTCTATATACTACACCACACAGGAGAGCTGACAGATCCTCTATATACTACACCACACAGGACAGCTGACAGATCCTCTATATACTACACCACACAGGAGAGCTGACAGATCCTCTATATACTACACCACACAGGAGAGCTGACAGATCCTCTATATACTACACCACACGGGAGAGCTGACAGATCCTCTATATACTACACCACACAGGAGAGCTGACGGATCCTCTATATACTACACCACACAGGAGAGCTGACAGATCCTCTATATGCTACACCACACGGGAGAGCTGACAGATCCTCTATACACTACACCACACGGGAGAGCTGACAGATCCTCTATATACTACACCACACGGGAGAGCTGACAGATCCTCTATATACTACACCACACGGGAGAGCTGACAGATCCTCTATATACTACACCACACGGGAGAGCTGACAGATCCTCTATATACTACACCACACGGGAGAGCTGACAGATCCTCTATATACTACACCACACGGGAGAGCTGACAGATCCTCTATATACTACACCACACGGGAGAGCTGACAGATCCTCTATATACTACACCACACGGGAGAGCTGACAGATCCTCTATATACTACACCACACAGGAGAGCTGACAGATCCTCTATATACTACACCACACAGGAGAGGGGACAGATCCTCTATATACTACACCACACAGGAAAGCTGACAGATCCTCTATATACTACACCACACGGGAGAGCTGACAGATCCTCTATATACTACACCACACAGGAGAGCTGACAGATCCTCTATATACTACACCACACGGGAGAGCTGACAGATCCTCTATATACTACACCACACGGGAGAGCTGACAGATCCTCTATATACTACACCACACGGGAGAGCTGACAGATCCTCTATATACTACACCACACGGGAGAGCTGACAGATCCTCTATATACTACACCACACAGGAGAGCTGACAGATCCTCTATATACTACACCACACAGGACAGCTGACAGATCCTCTATATACTACACACGGGAGAGGGGGCAGATCCTCTATATACTACACCACACAGGAGAGCTGACAGATCCTCTATATACTACACCACACAGGACAGCTGACAGATCCTCTATATACTACACCACACAGGAGAGCTGACAGATCCTCTATATACTACACCACACAGGAGAGCTGACAGATCCTCTATATACTACACCACACGGGAGAGATGACAGATCCTCTATATACTACACCACACGGGAGAGCTGACAGATCCTCTATATACTACACCACATAGGAGAGCTGACAGATCCTCTATATACTACACCACACGGGAGAGCTGACAGATCCTCTATATACTACACCACACGGGAGAGCTGACAGATCCTCTATATACTACACCACACGGGAGAGCTGACAGATCCTCTATATACTACACCACACAGGAGAGCTGACAGATCCTCTATATACTACACCACACAGGAGAGGGGACAGATCCTCTATATACTACACCACACAGGAGAGCTGACAGATCCTCTATATACTACACCACACGGGATAGCTGACAGATCCTCTGTACACTACACCACACGGGAGAGCTGACAGATCCTCTATATACTACACCACACAGGAGAGCTGACAGATCCTCTATATACTACACCACACAGGAGAGCTGACAGATCCTCTATATACTACACCACACAGGACAGCTGACAGATCCTCTATATACTACACCACACAGGAGAGCTGACAGATCCTCTATATACTACACCACACAGGAGAGCTGACAGATCCTCTATATACTACACCACACAGGACAGCTGACAGATCCTCTATATACTACACCACACAGGAGAGCTGACAGATCCTCTATATACTACACCACACAGGAGAGCTGACAGATCCTCTATATACTACACACGGGAGAGGGGGCAGATCCTCTATATACTACACCACACAGGAGAGCTGACAGATCCTCTATATACTGCACCACACAGGAGAGCTGACAGATCCTCTATATACTACACCACACAGGAGAGCTGACAGATCCTCTATATACTGCACCACACAGGAGAGCTGACAGATCCTCTATATACTACACCACACAGGAGAGCTGACAGATCCTCTATATACTACACCACACAGGAGAGCTGTCAGATCCTCTATATACTACACCACACTGGAGAGCTGACAGATCCTCTATATACTACACCACACAGGAGAGCTGACAGATCCTCTATATACTACACCACACAGGAGAGCTGACAGATCCTCTATATACTACACCACACAGGACAGCTGACAGATCCTCTATATACTACACCACACAGGAGAGCTGACAGATCCTCTATATACTACACCACACAGGACAGCTGACAGATCCTCTATATACTACACCACACGGGAGAACTGACAGTTCCTCTATATACTACACCACACGGGAGAGCTGACAGATCCTCTATATACTACACCACACAGGAGAGCTGACAGATCCTCTATATACTACACCACACAGGAGAGCTGACAGATCCTCTATATACTACACCACACAGGACAGCTGACAGATCCTCTATATACTACACCACACAGGAGAGCTGACAGATCCTCTATATACTACACCACACAGGAGAGCTGACAGATCCTCTATATACTACACCACACAGGACAGCTGACAGATCCTCTATATACTACACCACACAGAAGAGCTGACAGATCCTCTATATACTACACCACACGGGAGAGCTGACAGATCCTCTATATACTACACCACACAGGAGAGCTGACAGATCCTCTATATACTGCACCACACAGGAGAGCTGACAGATCCTCTGTATACTACACCACACAGGAGAGCTGACAGATCTACATACTACACCACATGGGAGAACTGACAGATCCTCTACAGCTAGGGCCAGAAATATTTGGACAGTGACACAATTTTCGCGAGTTGGGCTCTGCATGCCACCACATTGGATTTGAAATGAAACCTCTACAACAGAATTCAAGTGCAGATTGTAACGTTTAATTTGAAGGGTTGAACAAAAATATCTGATAGAAAATGTAGGAATTGTACACATTTCTTTACAAACACTCCACATTTTAGGAGGTCAAAAGTAATTGGACAAATAAACATAACCCAAACAAAATATTTTTATTTTCAATATTTTGTTGCAAATCCTTTGGAGGCAATCACTGCCTTAAGTCTGGAACCCATGGACATCACCAAACGCTGGGTTTCCTCCTTCTTAATGCTTTGCCAGGCCTTTACAGCCGCAGCCTTCAGGTCTTGCTTGTTTGTGGGTCTTTCCGTCTTAAGTCTGGATTTGAGCAAGTGAAATGCATGCTCAATTGGGTTTAGATCTGGAGATTGACTTGGCCATTGCAGAATGTTCCACTTTTTGGCACTCATGAACTCCTGGGTAGCTTTGGATGTATGCTTGGGGTCATTGTCCATCTGTACTATGAAGCGCCGTCCAATCAACTTTGCAGCATTTGGCTGAATCTGGGCTGAAAGTATATCCCGGTACACTTCAGAATTCATCCGGCTACTCTTGTCTGCTCTTATGTCATCAATAAACACAAGTGACCCAGTGCCATTGAAAGCCATGCATGCCCATGCCATCACGTTGCCTCCACCATGTTTTACAGAGGATGTGGTATGCCTTGGATCATGTGCCGTTCCCTTTCTTCTCCAAACTTTTTTCTTCCCATCATTCTGGTACAGGTTGATCTTTGTCTCATCTGTCCATAGAATACTTTTCCAGAACTGAGCTGGCTTCTTGAGGTGTTTTTCTGCAAATTTAACTCTGGCCTGTCTATTTTTGGTATTGATGAATGGTTTGCATCTAGATGTGAACCCTTTGTATTTACTGTCATGGAGTCTTCTCTTTACTGTTGACTTAGAGACAGATACACCTACTTCACTGAGAGTGTTCTGGACTTCAGTTGATGTTGTGAACGGGTTCTTCTTCACCAAATTAAGTATGCGGCGATCATCCACCACTGTTGTCATCCGTGGACGCCCAGGCCTTTTTGAGTTCCCAAGCTCACCAGTCAATTCCTTTTTTCTCAGAATGTACCCAACTGTTGATTTTGCTACTCCAAGCATGTCTGCTATCTCTCTGATGGATTTTTTCTTTTTTTTCAGCCTCAGGATGTTCTGCTTCACCTCAATTGAGAGTTCCTTTGACCGCATGTTGTCTGCTCACACCAACAGCTTCCAAATGCAAAACCACACACCTGGAATCCACCCCTGACCTTTTAACTACTTCATTGATTACAGGTTAACGAGGGAGACGCCTTCAGAGTTAATTGCAGCCCTTAGAGTCCATTGTCCAATTACTTTTGGTCCCTTGAAAAAGAGGACGCTATGCATTACAGAGCTAAGATTCCTAAACCCTTTCTCCGATTTGGATGTGGAAACTATCATATTGCAGCTGGGAGTGTGCACTTTCAGCCCATATTATATATATAATTGTTTTTCTGAACATGTTTTTGTAAACAGCTAAAATAACAAAACTTGTGTCACTGTCCAAATATTTCTGGCCCTAACTGTATATACTACACCACACAGGAGAGCTGACAGATCCTCTATATACTACACCACACAGGACAGCTGACAGATCCTCTATATACTACACCACACGGGAGAGCTGACAGATCCTCTATATACTACACCACACAGGAGAGCTGACAGATCCTCTATATACTACACCACACGGGAGAGCTGACAGATCCTCTATATACTACACCACACAGGAGAACTGACAGATCCTCTATATACTACACCACACAGGACAGCTGACAGATCCTCTATATACTACACCACACGGGAGAGCTGACAGATCCTCTATATACTACACCACACGGGAGAGCTGACAGATCCTCTATATACTACACCACACGGGAGAGCTGACAGATCCTCTATATACTACACCACACGGGAGAGCTGACAGATCCTCTATATACTACACCACACAGGAGAACTGACAGATCCTCTATATACTACACCACACAGGAGAGCTGACAGATCCTCTATATACTACACCACACAGGAGAGCTGACAGATCCTCTATATACTACACCACACAGGAGAGCTAACAGATCCTCTATATACTACACCACACAGGAGAGCTGACAGATCCTCTATATACTGCACCACACAGGAGAGCTGACAGATCCTCTGTATACTACACCACACAGGAGAGCTGACAGATCTACATACTACACCACATGGGAGAGCTGACAGATCCTCTATATACTACACCACACAGGAGAGCTGACAGATCCTCTATATACTACACCACACAGGACAGCTGACAGATCCTCTATATACTACACCACACAGGAGAGCTGACAGATCCTCTATATACTACACCACACGGGAGAGCTGACAGATCCTCTATATACTACACCACACGGGAGAGCTGACGGATCCTCTATATACTACACCACACAGGAGAGCTGACAGATCCCCTATATACTACACCACACGGGAGAGCTGACAGATCCTCTATATACTACACCACACGGGAGAGCTGACAGATCCTCTATATACTACACCACACGGGAGAACTGACAGATCCTCTATATACTACACCACACGGGAGAACTGACAGATCCTCTATATACTACACCACACGGGAGAGCTGACAGATCCTCTATATACTACACCACAAAGGAGAGCTGACAGATCCTCTATATACTACACCACACGGGAGAGCTGACAGATCCTCTATATACTACACCACACGGGAGAGCTGACAGATCCTCTATATACTACACCACACGGGAGAGCTGACAGATCCTCTATATACTACACCACACGGGAGAGCTGACAGATCCTCTATATACTACACCACACAGGAGAGCTGACAGATCCTCTATATACTACACCACACAGGAGAGCTGACAGATCCTCTATATACTACACCACACAGGACAGCTGACAGATCCTCTATATACTACACCACACAGGAGAGCTGACAGATCCTCTATATACTACACCACACAGGAGAGCTGACAGATCCTCTATATACTACACCACACAGGACAGCTGACAGATCCTCTATATACTACACCACACAGAAGAGCTGACAGATCCTCTATATACTACACCACACGGGAGAGCTGACAGATCCTCTATATACTACACCACACAGGAGAGCTGACAGATCCTCTATATACTGCACCACACAGGAGAGCTGACAGATCCTCTGTATACTACACCGCACAGGAGAGCTGACAGATCTACATACTACACCACACGGGAGAGCTGACAGATCCTCTATATACTACACCACACGGGAGAGCTGACAGATCCTCTATATACTACACCACACGGGAGAGCTGACAGATCCTCTATATACTACACTACACGGGAGAGGGGGCAGATCCTCTATATACTACACCACACAGGAGAGCTGACAGATCCTGTATATACTACACCACACAAGAGAGCTGACAGATCCTCTATATACTACACCACACAGGAGAGCTGACAGATCCTCTATATACTACACCACACGGGAGAGCAGTAATGTAGGTCCAGCGTGTGTAGTCAAATACTTACCGGCGGCCATATTCCACTGCAATGAAGACACAAGCAACGACACAGCGGCAGAAGACTGCGACTGCTGCGTATTTTATTACACACAGGGAAGCTTTCTGTTGGGGGCGAGACATTGTTTATAGTAGTACGATTTTGGGATAGATGTGATGTTTTCATCATTTGTTATAGCTTTTTTGTGGAATTGTAGCGAACAGAAAAAAGGACATTTGGCATTTGTTTCTTTTTATGGTGTTTTCTGATCAAGTTAATTGTTTTTATAGTTTGATCGATTGGACTTTTCTGAACCTAGCAATACCAAATATTTGTTGTTTTTTATTTTTAACATATATTTATTTTCAATGGGATAAAAAGGGTGATTTGAACTTTTAGGAATTTTTTTATTTTCTTTTTACCTTTCACTGGTACAGTTAGCCCCCTTAGGCTATGTGCACATGTTGCAGATTCTCTGCGGATCCGCAATTGATTTACAGTACAATGTAAATCAATGAGAAAAAAAAATGCTGTGCACACTTTGCGGAAAATCCGCTACGGAAACGCTGCGGTTTAAAAGAAGTAGCATGTCACTTCTTTTTTGTGAACCCCGAAACAGCTGTCTGTGGATGGATACCATGCTTGGCATAGGTGGCTTTCCTTCATAGGATGCTGCCCTTCCCGTGGTTGTTCCTTCCCGGGGAAAGGCCTGGCTATTCACTGCTTGCGTCGAGAAACACGTGATGGTGTCTCCGCAGCTTCTTTTCATGCATCTGCATATTTCCCATAAGGGATGGGGGCAGTGTTTTGGAATCACTGCGTTGAAAAACACGTGATGGTGTCTCCGCGGTGTTGGATGTTTTGGTCTCCCCGAGGCCAATCATCTGTGCCTTTATAACTTCTTTTTTGTGAATCGGCAGCGTTTTTGTACCCATTCCATTATAGAAAACCGCAGGGGTAAAAACCGCAGCAAATCCGCAAGAAAACCGCAGCAAAAACGCACAAGAACTGCAGCGGAACCGCACAAAAAATGCAACAAATCCACAGGTGTGTTTTCTGCTAGGAGAGGCAGAATCCGCACCAGAAATTCCTATGCCTAATCCGTAACATGTGCACATAGCCTTAGAGGACATGAAGATGCGATCATCCGATCGCATATGCTATTATATACAGTGATGCCACAGCATCCCTGCATATAGAAGAAATTATGATCTCCTTTAAAGCTCGGCTACAGGAAGAAGACCCCTGGCTGTCATTAAAACCCATCGGTGTCCCACGATCACCTCATGGGCACCAATGGGTGAGAGAATGATACGCACGCATGCTGGCATGTGTTATATGCTGCTGTCAGAGATTGACACTGGCATTTAACACGTGCCATACATGTAAGGCAGATGTCGTAAAGGTGTTAATCACCTGACGACCCCCTTCACCACTGTGTCACCCAATATTCTATGGGCCCCCTACCCCACTGTTTCATCTCTATTTTCCTGTGGCCCCCTATTTCCCCTCTAATTTCCTATGGGCCTGCTCAGAGAGTGAAAGGGAAGCCACAGTAAGGGTATGTGCACACGATGCGGATTTTGCTGCGGATCCGCAGTATTTCCGCAGCTGCGGGTCAGCAGGAGTTTCCCATGCGTTTACAGTACCATGTAAACCTATGGGAAACAGAAAACGCTGTGCCCATGCTGCGGAAAAAAACGCACAGAAACGCAGCGGTTTACATTCCGCAGCATGTCACTTCTTTCTGCGTTCTCCGCAGCAGTTTTACAACTGCCCTTATGGAAAACCGCAGTTGTAAAACCGCAGAAAAACCGCTGTAAATCCGCTATAAATCCGCAGCGGTTTTCCACTGCGGATTTATCAAATCCGCTGCAGAAAAATCCGCAGTGGACCCAGAATACGTGTGCACATAGCCTAAAATAGAGGTAGGGGAGGGGGCCCACAAGAAAATTAGAATATCACTGTGGGCCCCCACCCGTGTCACCTATAGGATGCATGGGGCCCCCTCCCCTAACTGCCTCTGTGGCCGGAGATCTACTCAGGGTGCCGACATCATATAGTTATGTACTTACAGTCACACTGCAGCCATCAGACTCCCTCTGCTCCACTGCTGCTTGGGTAGGACTGCTGACCAATCACAGCACAGCTCCTTGCCTGAGCTGTGCTGTGAGCTCACACAAAGAAAACTAACGCTGATTGGCTGAATTGCAGCCAATCAGCGCTTACACTGCTGTCCAGGGATTTGTGGAAGAGGAGCAGAGGACAGAGCACAGGAGACAGGAGGCTGCGGGTCAGCTGCTGTGTAGGTGTCTGCTCTCAGCCTCACAGTCAGCTGTTCCTCTGACTGTGCTGGCTGAAGTGAGGGTCGGCACTCTGCACACACCGCTCTCCTGGCAGAGTAATGGCAGTGGTAGAGCAATGGCAGCGGCAGCAGGTGATGTGAAGGAGCTGTGCCTGCACTTCCCATCACCTGTGCAGTCTGCCAGCCGCTGCCGGCTATACAATAAAGTGTGCACTGCTGGGTGCACTGCGCACTATGAGCATGATGCAGGGCAGGCACAAATGAGGGAGGCTGGAGCTGGGGACGGGGCCCACCGGAGGATTCTCTGGTGTCCCGGTGCCCCAGTCCTACCCTGGACAGGGGGTACACTTCAAACAAACTGCAGAGTCTCTCCTTAACCCCTTTCTGACATCGGATGTACTATCCCGTCGAGGTGGGGTGGGCCCCCATGACCACGGACGGGATAGTACATCCAGCACGATCGGCGGCGCTCACGGGGGGAGCGCGGCCGATCGCGGCCGGGTGTCAGCTGCCTATCGCAGCTGACATCCGGCACTATGTGCCAGGAGCGGTCACGGACCGCCCCCGGCACATTAACCCCTGGCACACCGCGATCAAAGATGATCGCGATGTGCCGGCGGTGCAGGGAAGCATCGCGCAGGGAGGGGGCTCCCTGCGGGCTTCCCTGAGCCCCCGCAGCAACGCGATGTGATCGCGTTGCTGCAAGGGTCTTACCTCCCTCCCTGGTTGCTCCAGGCCCGGATCCAAGATGGCCGCGGATCCGGGTCCTGCAGGGAGGGAGGTGGCTTCACAGAGCCTGCTCAGAGCAGGAACTGTGAAGCAGCCTGCACTGCTATCAGATCGGTGATCTGACAGAGTGCTGTGCAAACTGTCAGATCATCGATCTGTGATGTCCCCCCCTGGGACAAAGTAAAAAAGTAAAAAAAAAAAATTCCAAATGTGTAAAATAAAATTAAAAAAAATATTCCTAAATAATGACAAAAAAATATATATATATTATTCCCATAAATACATTTCTTTAAATAAATAAAAAAAAAACAATAAAAGTACACATATTTAGTATCGCTGCGTCCGTAACGGCCCGACCTATAAAACTGGCCCACTAGTTAACACCTTCAGTAAACACCGTAAGAAAAGAAAAAAAAAAAAAAACGAGGCAAGAAACGACGCTTTATTATCATACCGCCGAACAAAAAGTGGAGTAACACGCGATCAAAAGGACAGATATAAATAACCATGGTACCGCTGAAAGCGTCATCTTGTCCCGCAAAAAACGAGCCGCCATACAGCATCATCAGCAAAAAAATAAAAAAAAGTTATAGTCCTGAGAATAAAGCGATGCCAAAATAATTATTTTTTCTATAAAATAGTTTTTATCGTATAAAAGCGCCAAAACATAAAAAAATGATATAAATGAGGTGTCGCTGTAATCGTACTGACCCGAAGAATAAAACTGCTTTTTCAATTTTACCAAACGCGGAACGGTATAAACGCCTCCCCCAAAAGAAATTCATGAATAGCTGGTTTTTGGTCAAACTGTCTCACAAAAATCGGAATAAAAAGCGATCAAAATATGTCACGTGCCCGAAAATGTTACCAATAAAAACGTCAACTCGTCCCGCAAAAAACAAGACCTCACCTGACTCTGTGGACCAAAGTATGGAAAAATTATAGCTCTCAAAATGTGGTAACGCAAAAAATATTTTTTGCAATAAAAAGCGTCTTTCAGTGTGTGACGGCTGCCAATCATAAAAATCCGCTAAAAAACCCACTATAAAAGTAAATCAAACCCCCCTTCATCATCCCCTTAGTTAGGGAAAAATTAAAAAAATTTATTTATTTCCATTTTCCCATTAGGGCTAGGGCTAGGGTTAGGGCTAGGGTTAGGGCTAGGGTTAGGGCTAGGGTTAGGGTTAGGGCTAGGGCTAGGGTTAGGGCTAGGGTTAGGGCTAGGGTTAGGGCTAGGGTTAGGGCTAGGGTTAGGGTTAGGGCTAGGGTTAGGGCTAGGGTTAGGGCTAGGGCTACAGTTTGGGTTGGGGCTAAAGTTACAGTTAGGGTTTAGATTACATTTACAGTTGGGAATAGGGTTGGGATTAGGGTTAGGGGTGTGTCAGGCAGGGGCGTAGCTAGAGCTTTTGCCGCCCGGGGCTGCTCCCGAGTTTGGCGCCCCCCCCCCCCCCTCAGCTCAATACACACAAAGGTTACCAAAAATAGGACAACACTCATGATCGGGACTGCAAAAAAAAACAAGTTCTGCTTACCTGACCGCGCTCCTGCTCTCTCCACGCAGCTGAAGCATGCACTCGCCGGCGACTGACAATGACGTCAACATTGCCCCAGTGTCTCCAGCAATCATCTGCCCCAGTGTGTCCTCCAGCATTGCCCCCAGTGTGTCCAGCAATCTGCCCCAGTGTCTCCAGCATTGCCCCAGTGTCTCCAGCAATCTGCCCCAGTGTCTCCAGCAATCTGCCCCAGTGTCTTCAGCATTGCCCCCAGACAGTGTGTCCAGCAATCTGCCCCAGTGTGTCCAGCATTGCCCCAGTGTGTCCTCCAGCATTGCCCCCAGTGTGTCTAGCAATCTGCCCCAGTGTCTCCAGCATTGCCCCAGTGTCTCCAGCATTGCCCCAGTGTCTCCAGCATTGCCCCAGTGTGTCCACCGTTAGCTTATCAAAAAAAAACAAACACACAGAGTCTCCTCACCTGACCAGCGCTCCAAGCGGCGAGCTCCCTCCAGCAGCGCACACTCGCCGGCGACTGACAATGACGTCAGAAGCCGGTGACGTGTGTGCTGCGGCCGACTTCAGCTGCCAGCCTCCAAATGGCTGGTGGCTGTTGTTAACTATTGACGTTCGGGCACGGGCCCGCACGTCAATAGCGTTAAACAGCTGCAGCGCCGTCCGCGGTTTTAGAGGGCCCCGGGCGAAAGGGTCTCAGTGGGCCCCCCCTTTAACACATAGCACGATTCATGATGCAGATACAGCAGAGAAATATAGCATAGCCACATAGCATATAACACAGCCCACGTAGCATATAACACAGCCCGCGTAGCATATAGCATAGCCACGTAGTGTATAACACAGCCCACGCAGTATATAACACAGCCCACATAGCGTATAGCACAGCCATGTAGTATATAACACAGCCACGTAGTATATTGCACAGCCCACATAGCATATAACACAGCCACGTAGTATATTGCACAGCCCATGTAGTATATTGCCCAGCCACGTAGTATATTGCCCAGCCACGTAGTATATTGCCCAGCCACGTAGTATATTGCCCAGTCACGTAGTATATTGCCCAGCCACGTAGTATATTGCCCAGCCACGTAGTATATTGCCCAGTGACGGAGTATACAGCACAGAGTCACGTAGTACACAGACTTAAAATAAAAAATAAAAATATACTCACCCTCCGATGAAGTTCTGGCCCTGTACCGCACGAGGCAGCTTCCGGTCCCAGGGTTGGTATGAGCGCAGGACCTGTGATGACGTTGTGGTCACATGACCGTGACGTCATGGCAGGTCCTTCTCACATACCATCCTTGGCACCGGAAGCTGCCGCTTGCATGGAGCGGGCACTGGAGCGTGGCGAAGAGCGGGAAAGACGATGGAGGGTGAGTATAGCAGGTTTTTTGTTTTTTTATTATTTTTAACATGACATATTTTTACTATTGATGCTGCATAGGCAGCATCAATAGTAAATAGTTGGGGACACACAGGGTTAATACGGTAGCAGCGGTAACGGAGTGCGTTACACCACGGCCCGTTACTGCTGGTATTAACCCTGTGTGAGTGGTGACTGGAGGGGATTATGGAGCGGGCACTGATTGTGGGGAGGAAGGACTGGGCGCCGGGCACTGACTGCAGCGGAGGGACTAATCGGACTGTGCCCGTCGCTGATTGGTCGCGGCAGCCATGACAGGCAGCTGCCGAGACCAATCAGCGACGACAGACAGAGGCTGCGACCAATGAATATCCGTGAAAGAAAGAAAGACAGAAGGACAGACAGAAAAACGGAAGTGTGACCCTTAGACAATGATGTAATATATATATATACATATATACAGTTAGGGCCAGAAATATTTGGACAGTGACATAAGTTTTGTTATTTTAGCTGTTTACAAAAACATGTTCAGAAATACAATTATATATATAATATGGGCTGAAAGTGCACACTCCCAGCTGCAATATGATAGTTTCCACATCCAAATCGGAGAAAGGGTTTAGGAATCATAGCTCTGTAATGCATAGCGTCCTCTTTTTCAAGGGACCAAAAGTAATTGGACAATGGACTCTAAGGGCTGCAATTAACTCTGAAGGCGTCTCCCTCGTTAACCTGTAATCAATGAAGTAGTTAAAAGGTCAGGGGTGGATTCCAGGTGTGTGGTTTTGCATTTGGAAGCTGTTGCTGTGAGCAGACAACATGCGGTCAAAGGAACTCTCAATTGAGGTGAAGCAGAACATCCTGAGGCTGAAAAAAAAGAAAAAATCCATCAGAGAGATAGCAGACATGCTGAGAAAAAAGGAATTGACTGGTGAGCTTGGGAACTCAAAAAGGCCTGGGCGTCCACGGATGACAACAGTGGTGGATGATCGCCGCATACTTAATTTGGTGAAGAAGAACCCGTTCACAACATCAACTGAAGTCCAGAACACTCTCAGTGAAGTAGGTGTATCTGTCTCTAAGTCAACAGTAAAGAGAAGACTCCATGACAGTAAATACAAAGGGTTCACATCTAGATGCAAACCATTCATCAATACCAAAAATAGACAGGCCAGAGTTAAATTTGCAGAAAAACACCTCAAGAAGCCAGCTCAGTTCTGGAAAAGTATTCTATGGACAGATGAGACAAAGATCAACCTGTACCAGAATGATGGGAAGAAAAAAGTTTGGAGAAGAAAGGGAACGGCACATGATCCAAGGCATACCACATCCTCTGTAAAACATGGTGGAGGCAACGTGATGGCATGGGCATGCATGGCTTTCAATGGCACTGGGTCACTTGTGTTTATTGATGACATAAGAGCAGACAAGAGTAGCCGGATGAATTCTGAAGTGTACCGGGATATACTTTCAGCCCAGATTCAGCCAAATGCTGCAAAGTTGATTGGACGGCGCTTCATAGTACAGATGGACAATGACCCCAAGCATACAGCCAAAGCTACCCAGGAGTTCATGAGTGCCAAAAAGTGGAACATTCTGCAATGGCCAAGTCAATCTCCAGATCTAAACCCAATTGAGCATGCATTTCACTTGCTCAAATCCAGACTTAAGACGGAAAGACCCACAAACAAGCAAGACCTGAAGGCTGCGGCTGTAAAGGCCTGGCAAAGCATTAAGAAGGAGGAAACCCAGCGTTTGGTGATGTCCATGGGTTCCAGACTTAAGGCAGTGATTGCCTCCAAAGGATTTGCAACAAAATATTGAAAATAAAAATATTTTGTTTGGTTTATGTTTATTTGTCCAATTACTTTTGACCTCCTAAAATGTGGAGTGTTTGTAAAGAAATGTGTACAATTCCTACATTTTCTATCAGATATTTTTGTTCAACCCTTCAAATTAAACGTTACAATCTGCACTTGAATTCTGTTGTAGAGGTTTCATTTCAAATCCAATGTGGTGGCATGCAGAGCCCAACTCGCGAAAATTGTGTCACTGTCCAAATATTTCTGGCCCTAACTGTATATATAAACTTCTCACCTGTGTCTTGCCTCTCTGTTGTGTTTTCTGTCTCTCACAGTCAAATCTTTCTGTCTCCCGCTCTGATTTTCATATTTCCTTCTGCCTCTTCTTCCTGCTTGTCCGTGGCTCCGCCCCCGACATTTAGCCCCGCCCATCCATGGCTCTTCACAGTGTGAGAGCTGTGACGCTGCTGGAGGGGAGGGATCGGAGCTTCTGCTGCTGACTGCAGGTGCGGGGGTGAGTCACAGCGTGTGTGACTGTGTGCCCCTGCTACACTGCAGCCAGCAACTCTGCACGGCCGCGCGCACTGCCAGCGCTCTGCTCCAGTCCTCACTATGCAGGGAGGAAGGAGCAGAGAATGAATGCGCGCAGCCGCTGATACCCGCCCCCCGCATTGTGCCGCCCGGGGCAGCCCGCCCCCCCCCCCCCCGCACCCCCCTTCCTACGCCACTGGTGTCAGGGTTAGAGGTGTGGTTACGGTTACCGTTGGAATTAGGGTTAGGGGAGTGTTTGGATTAGGGTTTCAGTTATAATTGGGGGGTTTCCACTGTTTAGGCACATCAGGGGCTCTCCAAAAGCGACATGGCGTCCGATCTCAATTCCAGCCAATTCTGCGTTGAAAAAGTAAAACAGTGCTTCTTCCCTTCCGAGCTCGCCCGTGTGCCCAAACAGGGGTTTACCCCAACATATGGGGTATCAGCGTACTCAGGACAAATAGGACAACAACTGTTGGGGTCCAATTTCTCCTGTTACCCTTGGGAAAATACAACACTGGGGGCTAAAAAATCATTTTTGTGGGAAAAAAAAAGATTTTTTATTTTTACGGCTCTGCGTTATAAACTGTAGTGAAACACTTGGGGGTTTAAAGTTCTCACAACACATCTAGATAAGTTCCCTGGGGGGTCTAGTTTCCAATATGGGGTCACTTGTGGGGGGTTTCTACTGTTTAGGTACATTAGGGGTTCTGCAAACGCAATGTGACCACTGCAGACCATTCCATCTAAGTCTGCATTCCAAATGGCACTCCTTCCCTTCCGAGCCCTCCCATGCGCCCAAACGGTGGTTCCCCCCAACATATGGGGTATCAGCGTACTCAGGACAAATTGGACAACAACTTTTGGGGTCGAATTTCTCCTCTTACCCTCGGGAAAATACAAAACTGGGGGCTAAAAAATAATTTTGGGGGGAAAAAATTTTTGTTTTATTTTTACGGCTCTCCATTATAAATTTCTGTGAAGCCCTTGGTGGGTCAAAGCGCTCACCACACATCTAGATAAGTTCCTTAGGGGGTCTACTTTCCAAAATGGTGTCACTTGTGAGGGGTTTCTACTATTTAGGTACATTAGGGGCTCTGCAAACGCAACATGGCATCCCATCTCAATTCCTGTCAATTTTGCATTGAAAAGTCAAACGGCGCTCCTTCCTTTCCGAGCTCTCCCATCCGCCCAAACAGTGGTTTACCCCCACATATGGGGTATCAGCGTACTCAGGACAAATTGTACAACAACTTTTGGGGTCCAATTTCTTCTCTTACCCTTGGAAAAATAAAAAATTGGGGGCGAAAAGATAATTTTTGTGAAAAAATATGATTTTTTATTTTTACGGTTCTGCATTATAAACTTTTGTGAAGCACTGGGTGGGTCAAAGTGCTCACCACGCCTCTAGATAAGTTCCTTAGGGGGTCTACTTTCCAAAATGGTGTCACTTGTGGGGGGTTTCAATGTTTAGGCACATCAGTGGCTCTCCAAACGCAACATGGCGTCCCATCTCAATTCCTGTCAATTTTGCATTGAAAAGTCAAACGGCGCTCCTTCCCTTCCGAGCTCTCCCATCCGCCCAAACAGTGGTTTACCCCCACATATGGGGTATCAGCGTACTCAGCACAAATTGTACAACAACTTTTGGGGTCCAATTTCTTCTCTTACCCTTGTAAAAATAAAAAATTGGGGGCGAAAAGATAATTTTTGTGAAAAAATATGATTTTTTATTTTTACGGTTCTACATTATAAACTTCTGTGAAGCACTTGGTGGGTCAAAGAGCTCACCACACCTCTAGATAAGTTCCTTAGGGGGTCTACTTTCCAAAATGGTGTCACTTGTGGGGGGTTTCAATGTTTAGGCACATCAGGGGCTCTCCAAACGAAACATGGCGTCCCATCTCAATTCCAGTCAATTTTGCATTGAAAAGTCAAATGGCGCTCCTTCGCTTCCGAGCTGTGCCATGCGCCCAAACAGTGGTTTACCCCCACATGTGGGGTATTGGCGTACTCAGGACAAATTGTACAACAATGTTTGGGGTCCATTTTCTCCTGTTACCCTTGGTAAAATAAAACAAATTGGAGCTGAATTACATTTTTTGTGAAAAAAAGTTAAATGTTCATTTTTATTTAAACATTCAAAAAATTCCTGTGAAGCACCAGAAGGGTTAATAAACTTCTTGAATGTGGTTTTGAGCACCTTGAGGGGTGTAGTTTTTAGAATGGTGTCACACTTGGGTATTTTCTATCATATAGACCCCTCAAAATGACTTCAAATGAGATGTGGTCCCTAAAAAAAATGGTGTTGTAGAAATGAGAAATTGCTGGTCAACTTTTCATCCTTATAACTCCCTAACAAAAAAAAATTTTGGTTCCAAAATTGTGCTGATGTAAAGTAGACATGTGGGAAATGTTACTTATTAAGTATTTTGTGTGACATATTTCTGTGATTTAATTGCATAAAAATTCAAAGTTGGAAAATTGCGAAATTTTCATAATTTTCGCCAAATTTCCGTTTTTTTCACAAGTAAACGCAGGTACTATCAAAGAATTTTTACCATTGTCATGAAGTACAATATGTCATGAGAAAACAATGTCAGATTCACTGGGATCCGTTGAAGCGTTCCAGAGTTATAACCTCATAAAGGGACAGTGGTCAGAATTGTAAAAATTGGCCCGGTCATTAACGTGCAAACCACCCTTGGGGGTAAAGGGGTTAAAATCTCAAGGTGTGTGACTCCCCGGAGTACTGTGGTAACCAGGCTGCTCCCGGTATCTATGGCACTGATAATGGCATTATGGAAGCTGTGGCTGCGGCCACCACTGGATCTGGCTGCATTATGAGGGCTGCGGCTGTGGCCGCCGCTGAATCTCCACCTGGACTGGACATTTTCTCCTCCTCACATACTGTAGTTAAACTCAGCCAGGCCCTGCGTTTCATTACCAGAGTCAGCAGCTGGGATGCCACACATGTTTCGACAGTGCTCTCGTATGATCATTAGTCTATGAAAGACGGCATTGCACAATATGGTTGCCTTTTCTCAGCTGGACACCAAAAATGTGGGTCATCATTTTTTAAAGTCTACAATGCTGCATTCAACAACTCTGTTAATGTTGTTGTTGCCTCCAAAGAGAAATGTGTGGAACAAAAAGTGAACTATGAATAAGGACCAAAACAGATTCTAGAGACCAGTACTTGGCTTCAAAATCATTCCCAGTCAAGATTATTTTGTACAGTATATTTTGGGTTACTTTTTGTGTGAGAACCTACATCAGTAGGGTCACAGTTTAATTCCTCAGTCTATGAATATTAACCCCTTAGCGACCGCCGATACGCCTTTTAACGGCGGCCGCTAAGGGTACTTAAACCACAGCGCCGTTAATTAACGGCGCTGTGGAAAAAGTCCATAGCGCCCCCCAGAGGCCGATTTTCTCCGGGGTCTCGGCTGCCGAGGGTAGCCGAGACCCCAGAGAACATGATTCGGGGGGTTTTTAACCCACCCCACATTTGCGATCGCCGGTAATTAACCGTTTACCGGCGATCGCAAAAAAAAAAAAAGCGATCTCTTTTTAATTTCTCTGTCCTCCGATGTGATCGCACATCGGAGGACAGAGAAAAGGGGTCCCAGGTGGCCCCCCAATACTCACCTAGCTCCCCCGATGCTCCTCGTGTCTCCCGGTGGGCGCCGCCATCTTCAAAATGGCGGGCGCATGCGCAGTGCGCCCGCCGGCCGGCACCGGGAGAATCTTTGAGGTCTCGGCTGCCGGGGGTAGCCGAGACCCCAAAGAGCACGATCGGGGTCGGTATTACCGACCCCTGTTTTGCGATCGCCGGTAATTAACTGTTTACCGGCGACCGCAAAAAAAAAAAAAAAGTAAAGTGTAATTCTCTGTCCTCTGATGTGATCGCACATCAGAGGACAGAGAAATAGGGGGATTCGGGGACCCTAGCATACTCACCTAGGTCCCTGGATCCTCTTGCTGCTCCTCCTGGCCGCCGGCAGCAGAACATGGCGGACGCATGCCCAGTGCGCCCGCCATCTGTCTCCATCTGCCGGCCGGCAGGAGAACAGCAGTTGGGGCTAAAATTAGGGTTAGGGGTAGGGTTAGGGGTAGGGTTAGGGTTAGGGGTAGGGTTAGGGTTAGGGGTAGGGTTAGGGGTAGGGTTAGGGGTAGGGGTAAGGGTAGGGTTAGGGGTAGGGTTAGGGTTAGGGGTAGGGTTAGGGGTAGGGGTAGGGTTAGGGTTAGGGGTAGGGTTAGGGGTAGGGTTAGGGTTAGGGGTAGGGGTAGGGGTAGGGTTAGGGGTAGGGGTAGGGTTAGGGGAAGGGTTAGGAGTAGGGTTAGGGTTAGGGGTAGGGTTAGGGGTAGGGGTAGGGTTAGGGGTAGGGTTAGGGGTAGGGGTAGGGTTAGGGGTAGGGTTAGGGTTAGGGGTAGGGCTAGGGTTGGGGCTAAATTTAGGGTTGGGGCTAAATTTAGGGTTAGGGTTGGGGCTAAAGTTAGGCCTAGGGTTGGGGCTAAAGTTAGGGTTAGAGCTGGGATTAGGGTTAGGGTTTGGATTAGGGTTGGTATTAGGGTTAGGGTTGGCATTAGGGTTACGCTTGGGATTAGCGTTAGGTTTGGGATTAGGGTTAAGGTTAGGGTTGTGATTAGGGGTGTATTGGGATTAGGGTTAGGTTTGAGGTTAGGGTTGAGATTAGGATTAGGGGTGTGTTGGATTTAGGGTTTTGATTAGGGTTATGGTTAGGGTTGACATTAGGGTTGTTTTGGGGTAAGGGTTGTGATTATGGTTAGGGTTAGTGATTAGGATTATGGATGAGGTTGGGATTAGGGTTAGGGGTGTGTTGGGGTTAGGGTTGGAGCTAGAATTGGGGGGTTTCCACTGTTTAGGTACATCAGGGGGTCTCCAAACACGACAGCCAATTTTGCGCTCAAAAAGTCAAATGGTGCTCCCTCCCTTCTGAGCTCTGCCGTGCGCCCAAACAGTGGGTTACCCCCACATATGGGGCATCAGCGTACTCGGGATAAATTGGACAACAACTTCTGGGGTCCAATTTCTCTTGTTACCCTTGTGAAAATAAAAACTTGGGGGCTACAATATCTTTTTTGTGAAAAAAAAAATATTTTTTATTTTCACGACTCTGCATTCTAAACTTCTGTGAAGCACTTGGGCATTCAAAGTTCTCACCACACATCTAGATAAGTTCCTTGGGGGGTCTAGTTTCCAAAATGGGGTCACTTGTGGGGGGTTACTACAGTTTAGGTACATCAGGGGCTCTGCAATCGCAACATAATGCCCACAGACCATTCTATCAAAGTCTGCATTCCAAAAAGGCGCTCCTTCCCTTCCGAGCTCTGCCGTGCGCCCAAACAGTGGTTTACCCCCACATATGGCGCATCAGCGTACTCGGGATAAATTGGACAACAACTATTGCAGTCCAATTTCTCCTGTTACCCTTGAGAAAATAAAAACTTGGGGGCTACAATATCTTTTTTGTGGAAAAAAAAATATTTTTTATTTTCACGACTCTGCATTCTAAACTTCTGTGAAGCACTTGGGCATTCAAAGTTCTCACCACACATCTAGATAAGTTCCTTGGGGGGTCTAGTTTCCAAAATGGGGTCACTTGTGGAGGGTTTCTACTGGTTAGGTACATCAGGGGCTCTGCAAACGCAACATAATACCCGCAGACCATTCTATCAAAGTCTGCATTCCAAAACGGCGCTCCTTCCTTCCGAGCTCTGCCGTGCGCCCAAACAGTGGTTTACCCCCACATATGGGGTACCAGCATACTCAGGACAAATTGGACAACAACTTTTGGGGTCCAATTTCTCTTGTTACCCTTGTGAAAATAAAAATTTGGTGGCTAAAAAATCTTTTTTGTGGAAAAAAAAAATATTTTTTATTTTCACGGCTCTGCATTATAAACTTCTGTGAAGCACTTGGGCATTCAAGGTTCTCACCACACATCTAGATAAGTTCCATGGGGGGTCTAGTTTCCAAAATGGGGTCACTTGTGGGGGATTTCTACTGTTTAGGCACATCAGGGGCTCTCCAAACGCGACATGGCGTCCGATCTCAATTCCAGCCAATTCTACATTGAAAAAGTAAAACGGCACTCTTTCTCTTCCAAGCTCTGCGGTGCGCCCAAACAGTGGTTTACCCCCACATATTGGGTATCGACGTACTCAGGAGAAATTGCACAACAACTTTAGTGGTCTAATTTCTCCTGTTACCCTTGTGAAAATAAAAATTTGTGGGCAAAAAGATCATTTTTGTAGAAAAAATGCAATTTTTTTTTTCACGGCTCTACGTTATAAACTTCTGTGAAGCACATGGGGGTTCAAAGTGCTCACCACACATCTAGATAAGTTCCTTAAGGGGTCTAGTTTCCAAAATGGTGTCACTTGTGGGGGGTTTCCACTGTTTAGGCACATCAGGGGCTCTCCAAACGCGACATGGCGTCCGATCTCAATTCCAGCCAATTCTACATTGAAAAAGTAAAACGGCACTCTTTCTCTTCCAAGCTCTGCGGTGCGCCCAAACAGTGGTTTACCCCCACATATTGGGTATCGACGTACTCAGGAGAAATTGCACAACAACTTTAGTGGTCTAATTTCTCCTGTTACCCTTGTGAAAATAAAAATTTGTGGGCAAAAAGATCATTTTTGTAGAAAAAATGCAATTTTTTTTTTCACGGCTCTACGTTATAAACTTCTGTGAAGCACATGGGGGTTCAAAGTGCTCACCACACATCTAGATAAGTTCCTTAAGGGGTCTAGTTTCCAAAATGGTGTCACTTGTGGGGGGTTTCCACTGTTTAGGCACATCAGGGGCTCTCCAAACGCGACATGGCGTCCAATCTCAATTCCAGCCAATTCTACATTGAAAAAGTAAAACGGCACTCCTTCTCTTCCAAGCTCTGCGGTGCGCCCTAACAGTTGTTTACCCCCACATATTGGGTATCAGCGTACTCAGGAGAAATTGCACAACAACTTTTGTGGTCTAATTTCTCCTGTTACCCTTGTGAAAATAAGAATTTGTGGGCGAAAAGATCATTTTTGTGTAAACAAAAGCGATTTTTTATTTTCACGGCTCTACGTTATAAACTTCTGTGAAGCACTTGGGGGTTCAAAGTGCTCACCACACATCTAGATAAGTTCCTTAAGGGGTCTAGTTTCCAAAATGGTGTCACTTGTGGGGAGTTTCCACTGTTTAGGTACATCAGGGGCTCTCTAAATGTGACATGGTGTCCGATCTCAATTCCAGCCAATTCTGCATTGAAAAAGTAAAACGGCGCTCCTTCACTTCTAAGTTCTGCGGTGCGCCCTAACAGTGGTTTACCCCCACATATGGGGTATTGGCGTATTCAGGAGAAATTGCATAACAAAATTTATGGTTACATTTCTGTTTTTACACTTGTGAAAATAAAAAAAATGGTTCTGAATTAAGATGTTTGCAAAAAAAAGTTAAATGTTCATTTTTTCCTTCCACATTGTTTCAGTTCCTGTGAAGCACGTAAAGAGTTAATAAACTTCTTGAATGTGGTTTTGAGAACCTTGAGGGGTGTAGTTTTTAGAATGGTGTCACACTTCATTATTTTCTATCATATAGACCCTTCAAAATGACTTCAAATGTGATGTGGTCCCTAAAAAAAAATGGTGTTGTAAAAATGAGAAATTGCTGGTCAAATTTTAACCCTTATAACTCCCTAACAAAAAAAAATTTTGTTTCCAAAATTGTGCTGATGTAAAGTAGACATGTGGGAAATGTTATTTATTAACTATTTTTCATGACATATCTCTCTGATTTAAAGGCATAAAAATACAAAGTTTGAAAATTGCAAAATTTTAAAAATTTTCGCCATATTTCTGTTTTTTTCATAAATAATCGCAAGTAATATCGAAGAAATGTTACCACTAACATGAAGTACAATATGTCACGAAAAAACAGTCTCAGAATCAGCGGGATCCGTTGAAGCGTTCCAGAGTTATAACCTCATAAAGTGATAGTGGTCAGAATTGCAAAAATTGGCCTGGTCATTAAGTACCAAATTGGCTCTGTCACTAAGGGGTTAAAGGCACACATCAACACAGAAGAACAATGCCTACGAATGAGGACAAACAATATTGTGGTAATGCAACACTAGAAGACAGACAAGAAATACATATTAACAGTGTTGTGAGATAACTACTTTATACTCTAATTTAAGTCATGAATGTTTTTTACATCATGATAAAAAGGACAGGCATCGTATCAACAAAGTAAAGTGCAATTGGGGAATGGAAACCTTCAGAAAATTAGAAAACAAACTATAAACAAGAAACACCATTATGACATCATCAATGAAGACAACAAAAATAAAGACCAACATTATGCTTATACTATGGCAATATAAAAAATTGTAGGAACAAAAAAAACACTCAATACAAAAGAGTATAGCATCGGAACAATATTGCAACACTCGTATATCACAGTCTATAAAAAAACAAACACTTTTGTGAAATCATCAATAAATAATACAGCCTATAAACATCAACTAGTAATTCTAGTAGCAAGGTGTATAAGGGCATCTAGAGAGAATGGTAGATCTCGGCTTTCCAACTCATCCTTAATTTGATCAGACAGACCCTGCCAGAAGGTCGCCACCAGGGCATTTGCATTCAAGGCCAGCTTCGTCACCAGTGTGCTTAAGCAAAAGGCTTACTGAGCCACGTTATCCATGCCCTGTCTTGGTGTAAACATAGAGGAAGCGGTAGAGGAGGTACAGTCAGGTTAATCAAATACTGCCTGGAATAGCTCCAAGAATCTCCCAGCATTACAAGTCTCAGGACTACCATGTTCCCTAATGGAGTTTGCCCAAGTCAGAGCTCATCCGGACAGCAGAGAGACCATGAACACAGTCTTGGTCTTGTCCAAAGGAAAAAGATGAGTATGGAGAGTGAAGTGGATCTGGAATGATTAATGAAACCGTGACTCTCTTTGGGATCTCCAATGAAGCAGGACGATAGTGGAAGCTTAAGCTTAGGTCCTCCACCAGACACTGGAACTCCAGGCGGCTCCTCAGGAGATGATGAAAATACTGAGGAAGGAGGGCTTTCACGGTTGAGACATGGGACAGGTTGGACACAGAGGTGGATAAATTCTGCAGCTAAGTTGTCATCACATTCATAGACTGCATCAGCTTGTCTTGATTTTCACATTGCGAACAAACCTCCTCATACAGGACTTACACAAGAGACTTGGGATCTCTAGATCTGGCCTTATCAGTGGGGTCCAAGACCTGACCTTACTGTAACGCTGGTGTGTGTGGACCCACTGCGTCACTGGCCAGACTTACCTTGAAAGGGTGTGACTAAGTGGAAACCTGGTCTTCACTAATGCCTCTGATGGTGAGGATAGACTTGGACCACAGAATAGCTGCCAGGTACCACTCCAGGGCAGTGTCTGGACCTGCAACAGCTGACCCATGGGTCAGAGCAGGTATACAAGTTACAGGAAGGGTGAGACAGAAGCGTAGTCAGATGATTTGGCATCAGAGCAGGTAGCATGGGTTCAGAATACTAGGCCGAAATAAGGAACAGGGAGGTCAGAAAGAATGGGTTAACGAGCTGGGTCGTTAACAGGTGAGACAAAACAAAATAACACAGGACTAATTGCTGAGACTGACATGAACCAGGGACCTAAGCTTAGGCAAAGCTGTGGAGACCCTGCTGGATGATGATTGGATGGGTAATCCAAACACTGCAGGACAAAACAGGGTTAAATTCCTGCAGGATCTGGCAGCACCCTTTTATAGCCATGTGGAGACATCAGCGATATGCAGCAGAGTTGGAAGTGCAGCAAGCAAAACATAGTGCAGCGCCCCAGGGTCCTGGTCGTTGCAGTAATATAATTCTCCTCTAGGCGGGAGTGATGTTACGTTTGAAGGCAGTAAAGGAGATCTCTTTACCAGGTAACACATACATACAACACATTTCATACTCCAGTCCACCAGGGGGAGCTACGCTCTTATTTATTAGGGCACTCTTCACAATTAGGTAAAACTGGTGGTCTGGATAGGAAGATAGGCAGAAGCTGGCTGGGCTTCACCCAGTTAGCTGCTAACTGAACTCCGCTCAGGTAGTGGATCCCTGACAGGGATGGGATCCTGTCAGAGGCCTAGAAAGAAGGCCACGGAGCTGCGCCTGCCCCACGTGCGGCAGCATCCTAAGAAAGAGACACGAACAGAGAACTGTTTTGTAGAGAGTGAGAAGAAGTCATAGCAAAAGGAGAGAAAACCAGAAGGAGTTCTGCCCTGCACAGGCTGCCTCCTTCTGAGGCGCAGGATCCGGTAGCCGGAACACCGAGGGAGCAACAGTCCTTTATGCCTTGCTCCAGAGACCAGCAGGACAGCTAATTCCAAGTTACTGATCCGCCCTATACCCAGGAGGCATGGTGGCCACTTGTGGGGGCCGGGGCATGCTAGAGTCCCTGTAAAAAGCCTCAGGCCACCAGTCATACGGTCCTATCCATCTGGGGACAGAGAGAGACACAACATCTAGAACATCTACAATAGTTGTGAGGACCTTATGAGACGCTTAGCAGTAAAGTACTATAACACCCAGGCGCTAGAGGAAGGCTACTGATTTCCACCTGGATAAGGGGACTCTGGATTTGCCTCCAAACTGGCTGGACTCTGCCTGCCCTGTGATCCGGTGTTCTGGACTGTGGATGCTGAAGCCTTCAGTAAAGGTAAAGAGACTGCAACTTGTATCCTCGTTCTTCACTGCGCCTCACACCATCTACACACTGGGAAGCCCTGGGGACACACTTCACCTGTGGGAAGGTATACCATCTAGCTGCCATAACATCACCCCAGCGGACCCCTAAGCAGCGTCGGTCACCCTGACCGAATACCACAGGTGGCATCATGAACATTTCCCCTTTAACCCCTTCATGACCATGGGATTTTCCATTTTTCCGTGTTCGTTTATCGCTCCCCTCGTTCCCAGAGCCATAACTTTTTTATTTTTCCATCAATTTGGCCATGTGAGGGCTTACTTTTTGCGGGACGAGTTGTACTTTTGAACGACATCATTGGTTTTACCATGTCGTGTACTAGAAAACGGGAAAAAAATTCCAAGTGCAGTGAAATTGCAAAAAAAGTGCAGTCCCACACTTGTTTTTTGTTTGGCTTTTTTGCTAGGTTCACTAAATGCTAAAACTGACCTGCCATTATGATTCTCCAGGTCACTACGAGTTCATAGACACCTAACATGTCTAGGTTATTTTTTACCTAAGTGGTGAAAAAAAATTCCAAACTTTGCTAATAAAAAAAAAAATTGCGCCATTTCCCGATACTCGTAGCGTCTCCATTTTTCATGATCTGGGGTCGGTTGAGGGCTTATTTTTTGCATGCCGAGCTGGCGTTTTTAATGATTCCAATTCGGTGCAGATACATTCATTTGATCGCCCATTATTGCATTTTAAGGCAATGTCGCGGTGACCAAAAAAACATAATTCTGGCGTTTCGATTTATTTTCTCGTTACGCCGTTTAGCGATCAGGTTAATGCTTTTTTTTTATTGATAGATCGGGCAATTCTGAACGCGGCAATACCAAATATGTATAGGTTTGATTTTTTTTTATTGATTTATTTTGATTGGGGCGAAAGGGGGGTGATTTAAACTTTTATATTCTTTTATTTTTTTCACATTTTTTTTACTTTTTTTTTTTTACTTTTGCCATGCTTCAATAGCCTCCATGGGAGGCTAGAAGCAGGCACAGCACGATCGCCTCTGCTACATAGCAGCGATCTGCTGTTTGCTGCTATGTAGTAGAAAATCAGGTGTGCTGTGAGCGCCAACCACAGGGTGGCGCTCACAGCTACCGGCGATCAGTAACCATAGAGGTCTCAAGGACCTCTATGGTTACAATGGAGAAGCATCGCTGACCTCCGATCATGTGACGGGGTCGGCGATGCGCTCATATCCGGCCGCCCGGCCGGATGCGGTAGTTAAATGCCGCTGTCTGCGTTTGATAGCGGCATTTAACTAGTTAATAGCGGCGGGTGAATAGCGATTTCACCCGCCACTATTGCGGGCACATGTCGGCTGTTCAAAACAGCTGACATGTCCCGGCTTTGATGCGGGCTCACCGCGTAGCCCTGCATCAAAGCAGGGGAGCTGACCTCGGACGTACTATCCCGTCCGAGGTCAGTAAGGGGTTAAAGACCTTTCCCCCCCCTTTTACAACGGACCTCCCGAGGGCCACGGACCGGGTCAGCCACCGTGACATCCCCTTTGAGAACCGAAGGACCCGGTACCGAGTACCCCACTGCCCTACGGGGGCGATCCAACAGCAGCAAGTGAAGTGAGTAGCACGGTGGCGGAAACGCATGTGAGTTACCACCATGACCCTCCTAGTATCTTAACAACTTCCAATCCTTGTTGCCAATATATGATGTTACTACAGGTTTCAATTCCTCATTTGCATTTTTTTAAAGAGAACCTTCCAGGACGATTTTGCAAGTTAAAGTAAAGATATGGCCATAATGGGGATGATATATTGGTTAAATTTATGCCTTTCGTAAAGCAATCTGCTTTGTGGTTCTTTAATCACCATTTCAAGTTTTCTGGCAATGAGATTTCGGTGCACTGAGGCTTGTCTGTAAATAGGTCTATTCCTCTTTTCTTTGGTTCAGTTTTGTTTTTAAGAGATGTCATTGAGCCAATATCTCAATTTGCACATGCACTGCCCCTGTGCCATTTTACTGAAGACCAACCTGAAATCAGTTGTTGCACGCACCACAAGCAGGAATGACGGCACCAGCACAACGTTTCAAACAGGAGGCAAGTCAATGATAAAGCTGTGACCTGTCACTCAAACACAGAAGGCAGTCGGAGGGGACGAGGAAGGAAAAGTCTAGCTCCTGGGCAACAAAATCTCATTACCAGAAAACATCAATTGCTCATTAAAGAACAACAATTAAGTGGATTTCTTCACCACAGGTATACATTTAATCTGAATATCAGCTACATTACGGCCATGTCTTTATGTTAAAGGGAACCTGTCACCAAATTCAGGTGACAGGTTCCCTTTAACTTGCAACATCATGCTGATGAGTTCTCTTTAAATCACATGTTCTGCTGAGAGCGATGATCCTTTGTTCTGCCTAAAAGATCATTTCATCCAATGAACGAGAGTTTTGCTTTTTCTTCGGGTGATCGTCAGCCTGTTTAAACTGGAAGTTTATCGTGTATGAGTTTTCTAGACACGTTCTTTCAGTGGAAATGCACCTTTAGTGATAACACTGCATAGCTTAATAGAATACATTGTCTTGGAATCATCCAAAATGATTAATCAGATTCATCATTTTAAACCATAATGACAACATATTTTATACTATTCCAGCTGCCACAGCATTGCGTATTGCAATCTGAGGCTTTTTAAACTCCTCAGGCATGAAAACCAAAACCATGACATTTTCAATGAACTTTTCTTCTGCTGATGTCTTTATTCAAAGGTCAGTTGATACTTGTTTCAAACAAGGACAGAATTTTTTTATGTTCACGATGTAACACTGGAAGGGGTGGACCCACAGAGCCACGGGCTGGGCTTATCCTTGAGGGAAGTGACTAAGGGTCTTCCGGGCCTTCACTATGGCCTCTGATGGTCAGGATACACTTGTCTGCCAGTAGACACCAAGAACTCCTCCTGGGCAGTCCCCGATACTGCAGCAGCTGACCGGAAGGTCAGAGGTATGTGGTATGATGTACAAGAAGGCGAGATAAAAGTGTTCTCAGACAGTTCGAGATCAGGGTAGGCAGCATGAGTTCACAAAACAAAGCCTGAGTCTGGGATGGAGAAGTCAAACTGAGCTGGTAAACAGGCTGGGTCGATAATGGGGGACAGAGTACTGAGAAATGCATAAACAGGTGCTAGCAGACTAGGGACCAATTTTCAGGCAAAGAGTGTTGGGAGGAGCTGCCTAATATAGTCCCTACTGGCATAGGATAGGCCAGGGAACCTAATCTCTGAAAGACACAACATAGCTTAACAAAATACATTATCTTGGAATCCTCCAAAATTATTATTCAGATTCATAATTTTATACCAACAACAACATATTTTACATATTTTATTTCAGCTGTTGCAGCATTGCATATGGTAATCTGAGGCTTTTTAAGCGCCTCAGGCATGAAAACCAAAACCATGACATTTTCAATGAACTTACCTTCTGCTGAGGCCTTTATCCAAAGGTCATCTGATACTTGCTTCAACCAAGGACAGAATTTTATTATGTTCAAGATGTAACGCTGGTGAGTGTGGACCCACAGTGCCAGGACCGGACTAGCCATCGGCAGTTCTGGCAAATGCCAGAAGGGCCGTTGCCAGTAGTGGGCTGCTGCACGCCGATTCACCCCCCACCAGCGCCATATACTACTGTGTGAACTGTGCTGTATACTACTTTGTGGGCTGTGCTGTATACTACTGTGTGGGCTGTGCTATATACTACTGTGTGGACTGTGCTATATACTACGATGTGGGCTGTGCTGTATACTACTGTGTGAGCTGTGCTGTATACTACTGTGTGGGCTATGCTGTATACTACTGTGTGGGCAGTTCTGTATACTACTGTGTGGGCTGTGCTGTATACTACTGTGGGCTGAGCTATTTACTGCTATGTGGGCAGTGCTATATACTACTATGTGGGCAGTGCTGTATACTACTGTGTGGGCTGTGCTATTTACTACTGTGTGGGCAGTTCTGTATACTACTGTGTGGGCTGTGCTGTATACTACTGTGGGCTGAGCTATATACTGCTATGTGGGCAGTGCTATATACTACTATGTGGGCAGTGCTGTATACTACTGTGTGGGCTGTGCTGTATACTACTGTGTGGGCTGTGCTGTATACTACTGTGTGGGCTGTGCTATATACTACTATGTGGGTTGTGCTATATACTACTATGTGGGCTGTGCTATATACTACTGTGTGGACTGTGCTGTATACTACTACATGGGCTGTGATGTATACTGCTACGTGGGCTGTACTGTATACTGCTACGTGGGCTGTGCTATATACTGCTACTTGGGCTGTACTGTATACTGCTACGTGGGCTGTGCTGTATACTACTGTGTGGGCTGTTCTGTATACTACTGTGTGGGCTGTGCTGTATACTACTACGTGGGCTGTGTATCTGTTATGTGGGTTGTGCTATATGCTATGCGGGTTGTGCTATATACTATGTGGGTTGTGCTATATACCAGGGGTGTCAAACTGCATTCCTCGAGGGCTGCAAACAGGTCATGTTTTCAGGATTTCCTTGTACTGCACAGGTGATAATTTAATCACCTACACATATAATGATTGCAGCACCTTGTGCAATGCTAAGGAAATCTTGAAAACACGCATGGTTTGCGGCCCTTGAGGAATGCAGTTTGACACCCCTGCTATATACTATGTGGGCTTTGCTATATACTATGCGGGTTGTGCTATATACTATGCGGGCTTTGCTATATACTATGCGGGTTGTGCTATATACTATGCGGGTTGTGCTATATACTATGCAGGTTGTGCTATATACTATGCAGGCTTTGCTATATACTATGGGGGGTATATAATCTATGGGGAGGCCGTGTTATATACTACGTGGCTGTGTTATATACTATTGTGGGGGTATATTATATACTATGGGGGAGACTGTGTTATATATTATGGGGGTATATTATATTCTATGGGGAGGCTGTGTTATATACTATGGGGGGCTGCATTATATTCTATGGGGGCTACATTATATATTATGGGGAGGTAGGCTGTATTATATTCTATGGGGGGCTGTAGTAGATTTTATGAGGGATGATTCCATCATACTCTTTGATGGGGCTGCATTATATTCTGTGGGGAGGTGGGCTGTATTAAATTCTATTCGGGGCTACATTATATTCTATGGGGGGCTGTATTATATTTATATTCTTTGAGGGGTGATTGCATCATACTCTATGAGGAGGCTGCATTAAACTATGAGGGGGGCTGCATTATATTCTATGGGGTGGCTGCATTATACTCTGGGGTGGCTGCATTATATTCTGTAGGGTGGTGGCTGCATTATACTATATGTGGGCTGCATTATACTGTATCGAGGACTATGGGGAATACATTATACCATATGAAGAACTGTGGGGTGCATTATACTATGGGAAGTGAATTGTACTACATGGATGACTATGGCGGTGCATTATACTATATGGAGCACTATGAGGAGTGTATTATGCTATATGGAGGACTGAGCAGTGTATTTTAATATATGGAGGACTATAGGGAGTGTATTATACTATATGGAGGACTGTGGTGCACATTATAATATATGGAAGACTATGGGGTGTATTTTACTAAACAAGTAAAATGCTACATATTCAGATTGTTTTTGCTGGAACAAAAATCATTGTTCGCAGCAGCACATCGCCGGTGTAAACTGTAGATGTGCTGCTGATAACATGATACTGTATGATGATCTGTTAGTGATCTATTAGTGATGGTTCTGTCCCATCATTATTCCTCAGCTGGTGGAAAGAGGCCGGGAAACAAGCGTTGAACAACTTCAGTATTGTCAATCAAACTCATTTAGTGGCCTGAACTCAGCACATGTAAATACAACTGAAATGCTTTTGTGTGATGTGCAATATGTTAGCATTTGGGGCCCCATTTTAAACTTTGCCTAGGGCCCCACTTTGCCTAAAACCGGCCCTACCTACAAGTGTACAAAGATATTATACATTCACCATGCGACAAGTGGGCCTGTGTAACTTCAAATGCCAGAGCTGAATTTTAGTCCCAGTCCGGCCCTGCACAGCGCCACGGGCTGGGCTTACCCTGGAGGGACATGATTAAGTGTCTACCGGGTCTTCACTAGGGCCTCTGATGGTCAAGGTAGGCTGTGCTGCAAGTAGACACCAAGAACCCCTCCAGTGAAGTCTCTGGCACTGCAGCAGATTACCAGAAGGTCAGAAGTGTGGGTATGATGTACAAGAGGGCGAGACAAAAGCGTAGCCAGACAGTTTGAGACTAGGGAAGGCAGCACAGGTTCACAAACAAAGCCTGAGTCAGAGATGGAGAAGTCACACTGACCTGGTAAATAGGCTGGGGCGATAACGGGAGACTGAATACTGAAAAAGACATAAACAGGTGCTAGCAGGCTAGGGACCAACGTTCAGGCAAAAAGTGGTGGGAGGAGCTGCCTAATATAGACCCTGCTGGCATGGGCTAGCAGGGCTGCCACTAGAAATTTTGGGGCCCCATACTGGCAAAATTTTCGGGGCCCCCTTGAAACTCTGCCCAGGCTCCACCCCAGCCCCGCCTCCAGGCTCCACCCCACGAACTGCCCACAGTCCCACTGCTCTCTCTTGGAAAATCTCCACTTCTCACCTATCACACATTGACAGTTCCCATCACCAGATCACACATATAGCTGCAGCTTTTGTTTTGGCCAAAAGATTTTTTAAGTCGCCACCATAACACGGTAGACACTTTTGGCCGGGCCCTACTCTACTGTAACCTATTAAATATTTGTTAAAATATGCAATACAATTTAGGTATATTTTTATTTATTTTTCAATTTTTAAAATGACCTATAATACTACATACAAGGAACAAATACCACAGCACTATGACCAGATGACATATTACCACCACAGTGATCGAATAATATAAAATACAAGGAACAAATACCGCTACACCATGACGAGACCGCATATTACCACCAATGACTGAATACTACAATACTGATCAGTAATAAAAAAAAAACCACAATACTATCACCATCAGTGCCATTATGCACAGGAGATCTGTATTTAGTATGCAGTGTCTGTGTACAGGTAATACAGTGATCACCGGTGACATTACACACAGGAGCTCTGTATATAATGTATAGGTAATACAGTGATCACTGGTGACATTGTACACAGGACCTCTGTATATAGTATACAGTGTATAGTGTCAGTGTATAGGTAACACTGACTCACCAGTGACGTCTCTGGGTGAAATCCTTCATCTTTCATCCAGCACAGACCGCCATCACTTCATCCAGCCAGGACTTGTCTCTGCAGGAAATAAAACAGTTATCTCGAGTTCCGCTTGTAGAACACATTACTTAATTTTCCCAACTTCTACATTACACCACATGAAGAAGGCGACATAGTATCACTCTACACAGTAACAGGACCGCCCCCCCATTTAAAACAGTATACTCAAAAAATAAAATAAATACATCACTGCAATAATAATATCCCTTAATAAGCCCCTATGGTAATATTCGCCATCCTAGCCCCTGTGTGTCTCATTCCAGGCTCCAGCCATATGTTCTCCCATCCTGCCTTCATGAGTATCCATTCTGCCCCATATGATCTCCCCATCCTGCCCCATCTGTCTCCATCGTATCCATCCTGCCCCATCTGTCTCCAATCTTGCCCCATCTGTCTCCAATCTTGCCCCATATGTCTCCATTCTGCCCCATCTGTTTCCAATCCTGCCCCATCGGTGTCCAGCACTCTGCCCCATCTGTGTCCAGCACTCTGCCCCATCTCTGTCCAGCACTCTGCCCCATCTCTGTCCAGCACTCTGCCCCATCTCTGTCCAGCACTCTGCCCCATCTCTGTCCAGCACTCTGCCCCATCTCTGTCCAGCACTCTGCCCCGTCTGTGTCCAATCCTGCCCCATCTGTGTCCAGCACTCTGCCCCATCTGTGTCCAGCACTCTGCCCCATCTGTGTCCAGCACTCTGCCCCATCTGTGTCCAGCACTCTGCCCCATCTGTGTCGAGCACTCTGCCCCATCTGTGTCCAGCACTCTGCCCCATCTGTGTCCAGCACTCTGCCCCATCTGTGTCCAGCACTCTGCCCCATCTGTGTCCAGCACTCTGCCCCATCTGTGTCCAATCCTGCCCCATCTGTGTCCAGCACTCTGCCCCATCTGTTTCCAATCCTGCCCCATCTGTGTCCAGCACTCTGCCCCATCTCTGTCCAGCACTCTGCCCCATCTCTGTCCAGCACTCTGCCCCATCTCTGTCCAGCACTCTGTCCCATCTCTGTCCAGCACTCTGCCCCATCTCTGTCCAGCACTCTGCTCCATCTCTGTCCAGCACTCTGCCCCATCTCTGTCCAGCACTCTGCCCCATCTCTGTCCAGCACTCTGCCCCATCTGTGTCCAATCCTGCCCCATCTGTGTCCAATCCTGCCCCATCTGTGTCCAGCACTCTGCCCCATCTGTGTCCAATCCTGCCCCATCTGTGTCCAGCACTCTGCCCCATCTGTGTCCAGCACTCTGCCCCATGTGTGTCCAGCACTCTGCCCCATCTGTGTCCAGCACTCTGCCCCATCTGTGTCCAATCCTGCCCCATCTGTGTCCAGCACTCTGCCCCATCTGTGTCCAATCCTGCCCCATCTGTGTCCAGCACTCTGCCCCGTCTGTGTCCAATCCTGCCCCATCTGTGTCCAGCACTGCCCCGTCTGTTTCCAATCCTGCCCCATCTCTGTCCAGCACCCTGCCCCATCTCTGTCCAGCACTCTGCCCCATCTCTGTCCAGCACTCTGCCCCATCTCTGTCCAGCACTCTGCCCCATCTGTGTCCAGCACTCTGCCCCATCTCTGTCCAGCACTCTGCCCCATCTCTGTCCAGCACTCTGCCCCATCTCTGTCCAGCACTCTGCCCCATCTCTGTCCAGCACTCTGCCCCATCTCTGTCCAGCACTCTGCCCCATCTGTGTCCAACCCTGTCCCATCTGTGTCCAGCTCTCTGCCCCATCTGTTTCCAATCCTGCCTCATCTGTGTCCAGCACTCTGCCCCATCTGTGTCCAGCACTCTGCCCCCCCTGTGTCCAGCTTTCTGCCCCCCCCCCCCGTGTCTAGCTTTCTGGCCTCCTTGGGTCCAGCTTTCTGCCCTCCCTGTGTCCAGCTTTCTGCCCTCCCTGTGTCCAGCTTTCTGCCCCCCCCCTGTGTCCAGCTCTCTGCCCCCCACCTGTGTCCAGCTTTCTGCCCCCCCCCTGTGTCCAGCTTTCTGCCCCCCTGTGTCCAGCTTTCTGCCCCCCCCCCCCCTGTGTCCAGCTTTCTGGCCTCCTTGTGTCCAGCTTTCTGCCCCCCCTGTGTCCAGCTTTCTGGCCTCCCTGTGTCCAGCTTTCTGCCCCCCCCCTGTGTCCAGCTTTCTGCCCCCCACCTGTGTCCAGCTTTCTGCCCCCCCTGTGTCCAGCTTTCTGCCCCCCCTGTGTCCAGCTTTCTGGCCTCCTTGTGTCCAGCTTTCTGCCCCCCCTGTGTCCAGCTTTCTGCCCTCCCTGTGTCCAGCTTTCTGCCCCCCCTGTGTCCAGCTTTCTGCCCCCCACCTGTGTCCAGCTTTCTGCCCCCCACCTGTGCCCAGCTTTCTGACCCCCCCCCCCCCCCCCGCCCGTGTCCGGCTTTCTGCCGCCCCCGTGTCCAGCTTTCTGGCCCCCCCCCCCGTGTCCAGCTTTCTGCCCCCCCCCGTGTCCAGCTTTCTGCCCCCCCGTGTCCTGCTTTCTGCCCCCCTGTGTCCAGCTTTCTGCCCCCCCCCCCGTGTCCAGCTTTCTGCCCCCCCGTGTCCTGCTTTCTGCCCCCCTGTGTCCAGCTTTCTGCCCCCCCCCATGTCCGGCTTTCTGCCCCCCCCTGTGTCCAGCTTTCTGCCCCCCCCGTGTCCAGCTTTCTGCCCCCCCTGTGTCCAGCTTTCTGCCCCCCCCCCCCTGTGTCCAGCATTCTGCCTCCCCCCTGTGTCCAGCTTTCTGCCCCCCGTGCCCAGCTTTCTGCCCCCCCCTGTGTCCAGCTTTCTGCCCCCCCCCGTGTCCAGCTTTCTGCCCCCCCCCCTGTGTCCAGCTTTCTGCCCCCCCCCCCCCCCACTGTGTCCAGCTTTCTGCCCCCCCCCTGTGTCCAGCTTTACCGCCCTGGACCCTCCTCCCCCCCCCCCCCCGGATCGCCGCTCTCAATAATAAAAAAAAAAGTTCTGCTTACCCGACGCGCTCAGCCGCTCCTGCTCTCTCCACGCAGCTGCAGCGTGCACTCGCCGGCGACTGACAATGACGTCAGACGCCGGCGACCTGCACGCTGCGGCTGGCGGCTGTTAACTATTGTCGTGCGGGCGCGGGCCCGCACGTCAATAGTGTTAAACAGCTGTAGCGCCGGCCGCCGCTAAGGGCCCGGTTCAGCCTGCGGCTGCCGGTAGGGGCCCGGTGAGCCGATGCGGGCCCCCTCTGCTCACCGGGCCCCATACGCCAGTCACGGCTGTAATGCCCTGATGGCGGCCCTGTGGGGTAGGCCAGGGAACCTAATCTCTGCAGGACACAGCAGGGTTAAATTCCTTAAGGCCAAATGGAAACTACATGCTGATGCAGTCATGCAGAGAACTACTGTAAAAGGCAATTCAATGAGATAGCCAGACATGAGGAGACCCTGCACAGTGACCATGGTGAGTAGGGTGGCGTGGAGGAGGCATGTGAGTTACCACTGGGACACAAGATTAGAGCTTTAGGAAGGAATTTGAAACAGATTCACTCCAAAATCCAGAGCAAAACCACGTCACATACTCTTTGAATACTCTTCCTATTGATTTCAATGGAAAATACACTTTGCTGTTCTTACAATGAGTTTATTTAATGTATTTTTCTTACAAGATTTTGAAATCCTAGGTGTTGAAAATAAGTGATATGTAATTTCTTTGATGTGGATTCCTTGTGGAGTGCACGCCAAACATACAATATTATATCAAAATGCAAAAAAAGCCTCTTAACCCCTTTCCGACATGTGGCGTAATAGTATGCACGTCAGACTCCCCTTGTTTGGTGCGGGCTCCAGCAATGAGCCCGCACCTTTCCGGGCAGCTATCAACTGATCTATACAGCTGACATGTGCCTGCAGCATCCTAGGTTGGAGTCGCGATCCACTCGTTGCTGTAAACTAGTTAAATGCCACTGTCAAACTCTCACAGCGGTATTTAACTCTCGCTTACAGGAAGTCCGTCATTAATCCCACCCAACGGTGACCCTGTCATATGATCGTGGGTCACTGATGGGTCGGCATGACAACCAGAGGTCTGCAGCAGACCTCTGTGGTTGTCATTGCCAGATTGCTATGAGCACCGCCCCGTGGTTGGCTCTCATAGAAAGTGAGCATTTCTGCTACACACAGGCGATCTGATCAACGCCTGTGTGTAGCAGAGGCAACCAAAGTACTGCAGCTTCTAGTCTCCCATGGAGACTATTGAAGCATGCAAAAGGTAAAGAAAGTTTTTAAAAATATTTAAAAAAATCTAAAAAATCTAAAAGTTCAAATCACCCCCCCCTTTTGCCCTATTCAAAATAAAACAATTACAAAAAATCAAATTTACACATATTTGGTATCGCCGTGTTCAGAATCGCCCGATCTATCAGTACAAAAAAAGAATGAACCCGATTGCTAAACGCCATAACGAGAAAAAAATTACCTTTCTTTGGTCACTGCAACATTGCAATAAAATGCAATAATGGGTGATCAAAAGATTGTATCTACACCAAAATTGTCAAATCAGATCAGTGCGCAAAAAATAAGCTCTCATCCAGCCCCAGATCACAAAAAATTGAGACGCTACAGGTCTCGGAAAAAGGCACAATTCTTTTTTTTTTTTTTTACAAATTTAAAAAGAAACATTTCACCCCAACATATGGGGTGTTAGGAGTCGAGTTTCCTCTGCTGCACAGGGGGAATCTTGATCCATGTCTGCTGCGGTCTCCCATTCTGCATCGGCCGCAGTGGAGCCTGCTCAGCGGAGACGTCGCTCCCAGCGTCTCACTGGGACTGTTGCTGTGCATAGGGTTACTACTGCCTCTCCAGGCTCTGCTATTGTACCCTGCACTGATCTGCGGCGAGCAGGCTTTTCTGGGACTAAGTCCTGCTTTGCACACACTGAGCATGCCCAGGGCAAGATCTCTCAGTGGAGATCTAGGGTCACATGCTCAGTACTGCAGCAACTTCCATTGGTCCTTCTAGGAAGGTCCTGTACATGCTGCAACTATTTAAGGCTCGCATGGCCGCACGGTGTTATGATTAGGTGGCCTTGGAGCAGCATGAAAACCTTCACTGGAGTAGGTGGTAACTATACTGACCGCAAACCCTGATCTTATCACCGGAACTAGAAGTAGCCGTGGGGTGTGCCTAACAAAACCTAGACACCTCGACACAGCCGGAGAACTAAATACCCCTAAAGATGGAAATAGGAAAACTATCTTGCCTCAGAGCAGACCCCCAAAGGATAGGCAGCCCCCCACAAATAATGACTGTGAGTTGGAGAGGAAAAGACACACTCAGGCAGAAAACAGGCTTAGCAAAGGAGGCCACTTCTAGCTAAATAGAAAAGGACAGGACAGGATACTAAGCGGTCAGCATAAAAATACTACAAAAATATCCACAGCAGAAAATACAAAAGTCCTGCAAAGCTAAATAGCCCAGTCAGAATTGCAATTAGCGGATACACCTGTCCAAGACTGCCGCCCAGAGACAACTGCATTACCATCTACAACCACCGGAGGGAGCCCAAAAGCAGAATTCACAACAGTACCCCCCCCCTTGAGGAGGGGTCACCGAACCCTCACCAGAGCCCCCAGGCCGATCAGGATGAGCCAGATGAAAGGCACGAACCAAATCAGCGGCATGGACATCAGAGGCAAAAAGCCAAGAATTATCCTCCTGGCCATAACCCTTCCATTTGACAAGATACTGAAGCTTCCGCCTCGAAAAACGGGAATCCAAAATCTTCTCAACAACATATTCCAACTCCCCATCAACCAACACAGGGGCCGGAGGATCAACAGAGGGAACAACGGGCTCCACATATTTCCGCAATAAAGATCTATGGAAGACATTATGGATAGCAAAAGAGGCCAGAAGCGCCAGACGAAAAGACACCGGATTAATAATCTCAGAAATCCTATAAGGACCAATAAACCGAGGCTTAAACTTAGGAGAAGAAACCTTCATAGGAACATGACGGGAAGACAACCAAACCAGATCCCCAACCCGAAGCCAGGAACCAACACACCGACGACGGTTAGCAAAACGTTGAGCCTCCTCCTGAGACAACACCAAATTGTCCATCACATGAGCCCAAATCTGCTGCAACCTGTCAACCACAGAATCCACACCAGGACAGTCAGAAGGCTCAACCTGCCCAGAAGAAAAACGAGGATGAAAACCAAAATTACAAAAGAAAGGCGAAACCAAAGTAGCCGAACTAGCCCGATTATTAAGGGCAAACTCGGCCAATGGCAAAAAAGCCACCCAATCATCCTGATCAGCAGACACAAAGCATCTCAAATAAGTCTCCAAAGTCTGATTAGTTTGCTCGGTCTGGCCGTTTGTCTGAGGATGAAATGCAGAAGAAAAAGACAAATCAATGCCCAGCTTGGCACAAAAGGCCTGCCAAAACCTAGAAACAAACTGGGAACCGCTCTCGGACACAATATTCTCCGGAATACCATGCAAACGGACCACATGCTGAAAAAACAACGGAACCAAATCAGAAGAAGAAGGCAATTTAGGCAAAGGCACCAAATGAACCATCTTAGAGAATCGGTCACAAACAACCCAGATAACCGACATCCTCTGGGAAACAGGAAGATCGGAAATAAAATCCATAGAAATATGCGTCCAGGGCCTCTCAGGGACCTGCAAAGGCAAAAGCAACCCACTAGCACAGGAGCAACAAGGCTTGGCCCGCGCACAAGTCCCACAGGACTGCACAAAAGAACGCACATCACGCGACAAAAGAAGGCCACCAAAAGGACCTACCAACCAAGTCTCTGGTACCAAAAATGCCAGGATGACCAGCCAACACGGAACAGTGAACCTCAGAAATCACTCTACTAGTCCATCTGTCAGGAACAAGCAGTTTCCCCACAGGACAACGGTCAGGTTTGTCAGCCTGAAATTCCTGAAGAACCCGTCGTAAATCAGGAGAAATGGCAGAAAGGACCACCCCTTCTTTCAGAACACCGACCGGTTCCAAGACCTCACGAGAATCAGGCAAAAAACTCCTAGAGAGGGCAGCAGCCTTAATATTCTTAGAACCCGGAACGTACGAGACCACGAAATCAAAACGAGAAAAAAAACAAGGACCATCGAGCCTGTGTAGGATTCAACCGTTTGGCAGACTCGAGGTAAATCAGATTCTTATGATCGGTCAAGACCACAATACGGTGCTTAGCACCCTCAAGCCAATGTCGCCACTCCTCAAACGCCCACTTTATAGCCAACAACTCCCGATTGCCGACATCATAATTGCGTTCAGCAGGCGAAAACTTACGGGAAAAGAAGGCACACGGTTTCATTAAGGAACCAACAGGATCCCTCTGAGACAAAACAGCCCCTGCCCCAATCTCAGAAGCGTCAACCTCAACCTGAAACGGAAGAGAAACATCCGGTTGACGCAACACTGGAGCAGAAGTAAAACGACGTTTAAGTTCCTGAAAGGCAGAGACAGCCGCAGGGGACCAATTCGCCACATCAGCGCCCTTCTTCGTCAAATCAGTCAAGGGTTTAACCACGCTGGAAAAATTAGCAATGAAACGGCGATAAAAATTATCAAAACCCAAAAATTTCTGAAGGCTCTTTACGGATGTGGGCTGAATCCAATCATGAATGGCCTGAACCTTAACCGGATCCATCTCTATAGACGAGGGAGAAAAAATAAAGCCCAAAAAGGAGACCTTCTGCACCCCAAAAAGACACTTAGACCCTTTCACAAACAAGGCATTGTCACGAAGGATCTGAAATACCATCCTGACCTGCTGCACATGAGACTCCCAATCATCGGAAAAAATCAAAATATCGTCCAAATATACAATCAAGAATTTATCAAGATAATTCCGGAAGATATCATGCATGAAGGACTGAAAAACAGATGGAGCATTAGAGAGTCCGAATGGCATCACAAGGTATTCAAAATGGCCTTCGGGCGTGTTAAACGCAGTTTTCCATTCATCACCCTGCTTAATACGAACAAGATTATATGCCCCCCGAAGGTCAATCTTAGTAAACCAACTAGCTCCCTTAATCCTAGCAAACAAATCGGAAAGCAAAGGTAACGGGTATTGAAACTTGACCGTAATCTTATTCAAGAGGCGGTAATCAATACAGGGTCTTCAGGAACCATCTTTCTTAGCAACAAATAAGAACCCCGCTCCCAACGGTGAAGAAGATGGCCGAATATGCCCTTTCTCCAAAGACTTCTTAATATAGCTCCGCATGGCGGCATGTTCAGGTACAGACAGGTTGAAAAGTCGGCCCTAAGGAAACTTACAGCCTGGAATCAAGTCAATAGCACAATCGCAGTCCCTGTGCGGTGGAAGGAAACTGGACTTGGGCTCATCGAATACATCCTGAAAATCAGACAAAAACTCTGGAATTTCAGAAGAGGAAGAAGGGGCGATAGACATCAGAGGAACATCATTATGAACCCCCTGACAACCCCAACTAGTCACAGACATGGACTTCCAATCCAAAACAGGATTCCACGGAAAACCCAGCACGATAGCATCATGCAAATTATGCAACACCAGAAATCGACAATCTTCCTGATGGGCTGGCGCCATGCACATGGTCACCTGTGTCCAAAACTGGGGCTTATTTTTAGCCAAGGGTGTAGCATCAATGCCCCTTAAAGGAATAGGGTTCTGCAAAGGCTGCAAGGGAAAACCACAACGCCTAGCAAAGTCAAAGTCCATTAAGTTCAAGGCGGCGCTTGAATCCACAAACGCCATGACAGAAAATTATGACAATGAACAGATCAAGGACACAGATAACAGAAATTTAGGTTGTACAGTACTGATGGTAAATGAACTGGCAATCCTCTTTGTCCGCTTAGGGCAGACAGAAAAGACATGGGAAGCGTCGCCACAATAATAACACAACCTATTGAGACGTCTGAAACCTTATCGTTCTGTTTTAGACAGAATCCTATCACACTGCATAGGCTCAGGAATTTGCTCTGAGGATAACGCCATAGCACGCACAGTTCTGCGCTCCCGCAAGCGCCAGTCAATCTGAATGGCCAGAGACATAGAATCACTCAGATTGGAGGGTGTGGGAAACCCCACCATAACATCTTTAGCGGATTCAGAAAGACCCTTTCTGAAAATTGCCGCCAAAGCATCATTATTCCATTTAGTCAACACAGACCATTTTCTAAATTTCTGACAATACAATTCAGCCGCCTCTTGCCCCTGAGACAGGGCCAACAAGGTCTTCTCAGCTTGATCCACCGAATTAGGTTCATCATACAGTAATCCTAACGCCTGAAAGAAGGAGTCTACATTAAGCAAAGCAGGATCCCCAGATTCCAGGGAAAATGCCAAATCCTGTGGATCACCATGCAGCAGGGAGATTATGATTTTAACCTGTTGAATGGAATCACCGGAGGATCGAGGTTTCAATGCAAAAAACAGTTTACAGTTGTTTTTAAAACTCAAAAATTTGGACCTGTCACCAAAAAACAAATCAGGAGTAGGAATCTTCGGTTCTAAAGCCGAAGTCTCAACAATGTAATCAGAGATATCCTGTACCCTAGCAGCAAGCTGGTCTACACGAGAAACTAATTCCTGAACATTCATGCTAGCACAAGGCTCTTCAGCCACCCAGAGATTAAGAGGGAGGAGAAGACAAAGTAGACTGAAGAAAGAAAAATGGCTCAAGACCTTTCCTCCCTTCTTCTGAGATGCATTTAACTCATTGTTGGCCAGTTGTACTGTTATGATTAGGTGGCCTTGGAGCAGCATGAAAACCTTCACTGGAGTAGGTGGTAACTATACTGACCGCAAACCCTGATCTTATCACCGCAACTAGAAGTAGCCGTGGGGTGTGCCTAACAAAACCTAGACTGTTGTGAATTCTGTGGCAGAGCTCCTGTCATGATCCCAATGGCAGGGGATCACCAAAGGACAAGCACAGATACAAACAAGCTCTAGGGCGATGGAACCTGAGCTGACCGCGACCCTGAACCTAACACACAAATAAAAGTAGCCGGGGAACGTGCCTACGATGATCCTAGACGTCTCGCTCCAGCCGAAGATCTAACTTCCCCTATTAGTAGAAACACAGACCTCTCTTGCCTCCAGAGAAATCCCCCACAGAAATAGCAGCCCCCCACATATAATGACGGTGAAATGAGAGGAAAGCACATACGCAGTATGAAAACAGTTTCAGCAAAATGAGGCCCGCTAAAGCTAGATAGCAGAGGATACAAAAGTGAACTGCGCGGTCAGCGAAAAACCCTTCGAAAAACCATCCTGAAATTACTTGAACTCATGTGCCAACTCATGGTACATGAGGAGCAATTTCAGCCCACTAGAGCAACCAGCAGCAAGAATCACATATCTGCAGGCTGGACTAAAAACCAAATAAAGCAAAACACCAAAACAGGAAAATCCAAACTTAGCTTGACCAGAAGGTTCTAGGAGCAGGGAGCAGAGGTAACAAGACACACTGGATACATTGATAACCGGCGAGGAAATGCCAGCAAAGCCAGGTTAAATAGGAAACTCCCATATGCTGATGGAACAGGTGGAACCCAGAAACCCAGGAAAGACAAGTCACCCAGTACCATCAGTAACCACCAGAGGGAGCCCAAAAACAGAACTCACAACAGTACCCCCCCTTGAGGAGGGGTCACCGAACCCTCACGAGAACCACCAGGGCGACCAGGATGAGCCCTATGAAAAGCGCGAACCAAATCATCAGCATGAACATCCGAGGCAACCACCCAAGAATTATCCTCCTGACCATAACCCTTCCACTTGACCAAATACTGGAGTTTCCGTCTGGAAACACGAGAATCCAAGATCTTCTCCACAACATACTCCAATTCTCCCTCCACCAGCACTGGAGCAGGAGGCTCAAGCGAAGGAACAACAGGTACCTCATACTTCCGCAACAACGACCGATGGAACACATTATGAATAGCAAACGATGCCGGGAGATCCAAACGAAACGACACAGGGTTAAGAATTTCCAAGATCCTATAGGGACCGATGAACCGAGGCTTGAACTTAGGAGAAGAGACCTTCATAGGAACAAAACGAGAAGACAACCACACAAAGTCACCAACAAGAAGTCGAGGACCCACGCGGCGACGGCGATTGGCAAACTGCTGAGCCTTCTCCTGGGACAACTTCAAATTGTCCACCACATGACTCCAAATCCGGTGCAACCTATCCACCACCATGTCCACTCCAGGACAATCAGAAGGTTCCACCTGACCAGAGGAAAAACGAGGATGAAACCCCGAATTACAAAAGAAAGGAGAAACCAAGGTAGCAGAACTAGCCCGATTATTAAGGGCAAACTCGGCCAGCGGCAAAAAGGTAACCCAGTCATCCTGATCAGCAGAAACAAAACACCTTAAATAAGTTTCCAAGGTCTGATTAGTTCGTTCAGTCTGGCCATTCGTCTGAGGATGGAATGCAGACGAAAAGGACAAATCAATGCCCATCTTAGCACAGAACGTCCGCCAAAATCTAGACACAAACTGGGATCCCCTGTCAGAAACGATGTTCTCAGGAATCCCATGCAAACGAACCACATTCTGAAAAAACCAACTCAGAGGAGGAAGGCAACTTAGGCAAGGGTACCAGATGAACCATTTTAGAAAAGCGATCACACACAACCCAGATGACGGACATTTTTTGAGAGACAGGGAGATCCGAAATAAAGTCCATGGAAATGTGCGTCCAAGGCCTCTTCGGGATAGGCAAAGGTGACAACAATCCACTGGCCCGAGAACAGCAAGGCTTAGCCCGAGCACAAACCTCACAAGACTGCACAAAAGAACGCACATCCCTCGACAAGGAAGGCCACCAAAAAGACCTGGCCACCAAGTCTCTAGTACCAAATATTCCAGGATGACCTGCCAACGCAGAAGAATGGACCTCGGAGATGACTCTACTGGTCCAATTATCCGGAACAAACAGTCTCTCAGGCGGACAACGATCAGGTTTACCCGCCTGAAACTCCTGCAAAGCACGTCGCAAGTCTGGGGAGACAGCAGACAAAATCACCCCATCCCTAAGGATACCAGAGGGCTCAGAATTTCCAAGGGAGTCAGGCACAAAACTCCTAGAAAGAGCATCCGCCTTCACATTCTTTGAACCTGGCAGGTATGAAACCACAAAATTGAAACGAGAGAAAAACAGTGACCAACGAGCCTGTCTAGGATTCAGACGCCTGGCAGACTCAAGGTAAATCAAATTTTTGTGATCAGTCAAGACCACTACACGATGTCTAGCACCCTCTAGCCAATGACGCCACTCCTCAAATGCCCACTTCATGGCCAAAAGTTCCCGATTACCAACATCATAATTCCGCTCAGCCGGCGAAAACTTTCTAGAAAAAAACGCGCATGGCTTCATCACTGAGCCATCGGAGCTTCTCTGTGACAAAACCGCCCCCGCTCCAATCTCGGAAGCATCAACCTCAACCTGAAAAGGGAGCGAAACATCTGGCTGACGCAACACAGGAGCAGAAGAAAACCGGCGCTTAAGTTCCTGAAAGGCCTCCACAGCCGCAGGAGACCAATTAGCAACATCAGCACCCTTCTTAGTCAAATCCGTCAAAGGCTTAACAACACTAGAAAAATTAGTTATAAAACGACGATAGAAATTAGCAAAGCCCAAGAACTTCTGTAGACTCTTAAGAGATGTAGGCTGCGTCCAGTCACAAATAGCCTGAACCTTGACGGGATCCATCTCAATAGTAGAAGGGGAAAAAATATACCCCAAGAAAGAAATCTTCTGGACTCCAAAGAGACACTTTGAGCCTTTTACAAACAAGGAATTGGCCCGCAGGACCTGAAACACCTTCCTGACCTGCTGAACATGAGACTCCCAGTCATCAGAAAAAACCAAAATATCATCCAAATACACAATCATAAATTTATCCAGATATTCACGGAAAATATTGTGCATAAAGGACTGGAAGACTGAAGGAGCATTAGAAAGTCCAAAAGGCATTACCAAATACTCAAAATGGCCCTCAGGCGTATTAAATGCGGTTTTCCACTCATCACCTTGCTTTATTCGTATAAGATTATACGCACCCCGAAGATCAATCTTAGTGAACCATTTAGCCCCCTTAATGCGAGCAAACAAATCAGTCAACAATGGCAAAGGATACTGATATTTTACGGTAATCTTATTCAAAAGACGATAATCTATACAAGGCCTCAAGGAACCATCTTTCTTGGTCACGAAAAAAAAAACCTGCTCCCAAAGGGGACAAAGATGGACGGATATGTCCCTTTTCCAAGGACTCCTTAACATAATCCCGCATAGCAGTATGCTCTGGCACTGACAGATTGAACAAACGACCTTTAGGAAATTTACTGCCTGGAATTAAATTTATAGCACAATCGCAATCCCTGTGAGGAGGAAGCGAACTGAGCTTAGGCTCCTCAAAAACATCCCGATAGTCAGACAAAAACACAGGAATCTCAGAAGGAGTAGATGAAGCGATAGAAATTGGAGGTGCATCATCATGAACCCCCTGACAACCCCAGCTTAACACAGACATTTTTTTCCAGTCAAGGACTGGATTATGAGTTTGTAACCATGGCAGACCAAGTACTAGAACATCATGCAAATTATACAGTACCAGGAAGCGAATCACCTCCTGATGAACGGGAGTCATACGCATGGTCACTTGTGTCCAGTACTGAGGTTTATTCATAGCCAAAGGTGTAGAGTCAATTCCCTTCAAAGGAATAGGGACTTCCAGAGGCTCCAGACTAAACCCACAGCGATTGGCAAATGACCAATCCATAAGACTCAGGGCAGCGCCTGAATCCACATAGGCATCGACGGAAATGGATGATAATGAACAAATCAGAGTCACAGACAGAATGAACTTAGACTGTAAAGTACTAATGGCAACAGACTTATCAACCTTTTTTGTGCGTTTAGAGCATGCTGATATAACATGAGCTGAATCACCACAATAAAAGCACAACCCTTTTTTCCGCCTATACTTTTGCCGTTCACTTCTGGACTGAATTCTATCACATTGCATTATCTCAGGTGACGGTTCAGACGACACCGCCAAATGATGCACAGGTTTGCGCTCCCGTAAACGCCGATCAATCTGAACAGCCATAGTCATAGACTCATTCAGACCAGCAGGCGCAGGGAACCCCACCATAACATCTTTAATGGCCTCAGAAAGGCCATCTCTGAACTTTGCAGCCAGAGCGCACTCATTCCACTGAGTAAGCACCGACCACTTCCGAAATTTTTGACAATAAATTTCTGCTTCATCTTGCCCCTGAGAGAGGGCCAACAAAGCTTTTTCAGCCTGAATCTCTTGGTTAGGTTCCTCATAGAGCAAACCCAATGCCAGAAAAAACGCATCCGCATTAAGCAACGCAGGGTCCCCTGGTGCCAATGCAAATGCCCAATCCTGAGGGTCACCCCGCAGGAAAGATATAATTATCTTGACTTGCTGAGCAGGGTCTCCAGAGGAGCGAGATTTCAGAGAAAGAAACAACTTGCAATTGTTCCTAAAATTCAGAAAACGAGATCTATCTCCAGAAAAAAACTCTGGGACAGGAATTCTAGGTTCAGACATAGGAGCATGTACAACAAAATCCTGTATATTTTGAACCTTAGTGGCAAGATTATTCAGGCTGGAAGCCAAACTCTGGACGTCCATGATAAACAGCTGGGATCAGAGCCATTCAAAGATTAAGAGGAGGAGGAAGTAGCCAGGCTGCAATAAGGCTAGGCAGCAAACTCTGAGGGAAAGAGAAGGAAAAAAAAAAAAAAAAACTTCCTCAGACTACTTATCCTCCTACTTCAGCCAATACAATTAACACTTTGTGGGCCGGTTATACTGTCATGATCCCAATGGCAGGGGATCACCAAAGGACAAGCACAGATACAAACAAGCTCTAGGGCGATGGAACCTGAGCTGACCGCGACCCTGAACCTAACACACAAATAAAAGTAGCCGGGGAACGTGCCTACGATGATCCTAGACGTCTCGCTCCAGCCGAAGATCTAACTTCCCCTATTAGTAGAAACACAGACCTCTCTTGCCTCCAGAGAAATCCCCCACAGAAATAGCAGCCCCCCACATATAATGACGGTGAAATGAGAGGAAAGCACATACGCAGTATGAAAACAGTTTCAGCAAAATGAGGCCCGCTAAAGCTAGATAACAGAGGATACAAAAGTGAACTGCGCGGTCAGCGAAAAACCCTTCGAAAAACCATCCTGAAATTACTTGAACTCATGTGCCAACTCATGGTACATGAGGAGCAATTTCAGCCCACTAGAGCAACCAGCAGCAAGAATCACATATCTGCAGGCTGGACTAAAAACCAAATAAAGCAAAACACCAAAACAGGAAAATCCAAACTTAGCTTGACCAGAAGGTTCTAGGAGCAGGGAGCAGAGGTAACAAGACACACTGGATACATTGATAACCGGCGAGGAAATGCCAGCAAAGCCAGGTTAAATAGGAAACTCCCATATGCTGATGGAACAGGTGGAACCCAGAAACCCAGGAAAGACAAGTCACCCAGTACCATCAGTAACCACCAGAGGGAGCCCAAAAACAGAACTCACAACAAGCTCCCTCCTGTGGTCACAAGTGGTACTTCGGCTGATTCTCTCTGTGAGCTTCCGTTGGTGGAGGAGAGTGGTACTGCGGCTTCTGAGTTTCCTTCCTCAGGTGATGTGGTGAAGTCGTTAGGTGCTACTCTATTTAACTCCACCTAGTGCTTTGATCCTGGCCTCCAGTCAATGTTCTAGTATTGGACCTGTTTCCTCCTGGATCGTTCCTGTGGCCTGCTGCTCTGCATAGTTAAGTTCCGCTTTTGCTATTTTGTTTGCTGTTTTTTTCTGTCCAGCTTGCTTATTTGTTTTTCTTGCTTGCTGGAAGCTCTGGGACGCAGAGGGTGTACCTCCGTGCCGTTAGTTCGGTACGGAGGGTCTTTTTGCCCCCTTTGCGTGGTTGTTTGTAGGGTTTTGTGTTGACCGCAAAGTTACCTTTCCTATCCTCGCTCTGTTCAGAAAGTCGGGCCTCACTTTGCTAAATCTATTTCATCTCTACGTTTGTCTTTTCATCTTAACTCACAGTCATTATATGTGGGGGCTGCCTTTTCCTTTGGGGTATTTCTCTGAGGCAAGGTAGGCTAATTTTCTATCTTCAGGCTAGCTAGTTTCTCAGGCTGTGCCGAGTTGCATAGGGAGCGTTAGGCGCAATCCACGGCTGCCTCTAGTGTGGTTGGAGAGGATTAGGGATTGCGGTCAGCAGAGTTCCCACGTCTCAGAGCTCGTTCTATGTTTTTGGGTTATTGTCAGGTCACTGTATGTGCTCTGACTTCTATGTCCATTGTGGTACTGAATTACCAGATCATAACAGTACTGGAGGCCAAAGTACTAATGATTCCCAATAGAGGGAAAAAAGAAGTTCTGAGACCATTTTTTTTTCTTTGCACTGTGTTTTGCCTTTTTTTTTCCCTTAGACATTTGGGTGGTTCAGGACACAGGTGTGGACATGGACATTCAGGGTCTGTGCTCTTCAATGGATAATCTCGTTATAAATGTACAAAAGATTCAAGATTTGGTGGTTCAGAATCCTATGTTAGAACCAAGAATTCCTATTCCTGATTTGTTTTATGGTGATAGAGCCAAGTTTGTGAATTTCAAAACTAATTGCAAATTGTTTCTGGCCTTGAAACCTCGCTCCTCTGGTGACCCAGTTCAACAAGTGAGAATTATTATTTCTTTTTTGCGTGGCGACCCTCAAGACTGGGCATTTTCCCTTGCGCCAGGAGATCCTGCATTAAGTAATATTGATGCGTTTTTCCTGGCGCTCGGATTGCTGTACGATGAACCTAATTCATTGGATCAGGCAGAGAAAAATTTGCTGGCTCTGTGTCAGGGTCAGGATGAGATAGAGGTATTTTGTCAGAAATTTAGAAAGTGGTCCGTACTCACTCAATGGAATGAAGGTGCGCTCGCAGCTATTTTCAGAAAGGGTCTCTCTGAAGCCCTTAAAGATGTCATGGTGGGATTTCCTATGCCTGCTGGTCTGAATGAGTCTATGTCTTTGGCCATTCAGATCGGCCGACGCTTGCGTGAGCGTAAATCTGTGCACCATTTGGCGGTATTATCTGAGCATAAACCTGAGCCTATGCAGTGCGATAGGACTTTGACCAGAGTTGAACGGCAAGAACACAGACGTCTGAATGGGCTGTGTTTCTACTGTGGTGATTCCACTCATGCTATCTCTGATTGTCCTAAGCGCACTAAGCGGTTCGCTTGGTCTGCCACCATTGGTACGGTACAGTCAAAATTTCTTTTGTCCGTTACCTTGATCTGCTCTTTGTCATCTTATTCCGTCATGGCATTTGTGGATTCAGGCGCTGCCCTGAATTTGATGGACTTGGAGTATGCTAGGCGTTGTGGGTTTTTCTTGGAGCCCTTCCAGTGTCCTATTCCATTGAGAGAAATTGATGCTACGCCTTTGGCCAAGAATAAGCCTCAGTACTGGACCCAGCTGACCATGTGCATGGCTCCTGCACATCAGGAGGTTATTCGCTTTCTGGTGTTGCATAATTTGCATGATGTGGTCGTGTTGGGGTTGCCATGGCTACAAGTCCATAATCCAGTGTTAGATTGGAAATCCATGTCTGTTTCCAGCTGGGGTTGTCAGGGGGTACATGGCGATGTCCCATTTCTGTCTATTTCGTCATCCACCCCTTCTGAGGTTCCAGAGTTCTTGTCTGATTACCGGGATGTATTTGATGAGCCTAAGTCCGATACTCTACCTCCGCATAGGAATTGTGATTGTGCTATCGATTTGATTCCTGGTAGTAAATTCCCAAAGGGTAGACTGTTTAATTTATCTGTGCCTGAGCACGCCGCTATGCGGAGTTACGTGAAGGAGTCCTTGGAGAAGGGGCATATTCGCCCGTCATCGTCGCTATTAGGAGCAGGGTTCTTTTTTGTTGCCAAGAAGGATGGTTCGCTGAGACCTTGTATAGATTACCGCCTTCTAAATAAGATCACAGTTAAATTTCAGTACCCCTTGCCGTTGTTATCTGATTTGTTTGCTCGGATTAAGGGGGCTAGTTGGTTCACCAAGATAGATCTTCGTGGTGCGTATAATCTTGTGCGTATTAAGCGAGGCGATGAATGGAAAACTGCATTTAATACGCCCGAGGGCCATTTTGAGTATCTAGTAATGCCATTCGGACTTGCCAATGCGCCATCAGTGTTTCAGTCCTTTATGCATGACATCTTCCGAGAGTACCTGGATAAATTCCTGATTGTGTACTTGGATGACATTTTGATCTTCTCGGATGATTGGGAGTCTCATGTGAAGCAGGTCAGAACGGTGTTTCAGGTCCTGCGTGCTAATTCTTTGTTTGTGAAGGGATCAAAGTGTCTCTTTGGTGTTCAGAAGGTTTCATTTTTGGGGTTCATCTTTTCCCCTTCTACTATCGAGATGGACCCTGTTAAGGTCCAAGCCATCCATGATTGGACTCAGCCGACATCTCTGAAAAGTCTGCAAAAGTTCCTGGGCTTTGCTAATTTTTATCGTCGCTTCATCTGCAATTTTTCTAGTATTGCTAAACCATTGACCGATTTAACCAAGAAGGGTGCTGATGTGGTCAATTGGTCTTCTGCTGCTGTGGAAGCTTTTCAAGAGTTGAAGCGTCATTTTTCTTCTGCCCCTGTGTTGTGTCAACCAGATGTTTCGCTTCCATTCCAGGTCGAGGTTGATGCTTCTGAGATTGGAGCAGGGGCTGTTTTTTCGCAGAGAAGTTCTGATTGCTCGGTGATGAAACCATGCGCCTTCTTTTCCAGGAAGTTTTCGCCTGCTGAGCGAAATTATGATGTTGGCAATCGAGAGTTGCTGGCCATGAAGTGGGCATTCGAGGAGTGGCGTCATTGGCTTGAAGGAGCTAAGCATCGCGTGGTGGTCTTGACTGATCATAAGAACTTGACTTATCTCGAGTCTGCCAAGCGGTTGAATCCTAGACAGGCTCGTTGGTCGCTGTTTTTTGCCCGTTTTGACTTTGTGATTTCGTACCTTCCGGGCTCCAAAAATGTGAAGGCGGATGCTCTGTCTAGGAGTTTTGTGCCCGACTCTCCGGGTTTATCTGAGCCGGCGGGTATTCTCAAAGAGGGAGTAATTGTGTCTGCCATCTCCCCTGATTTGCGGCGGGTGCTGCAAAAATTTCAGGCTAATAAACCTGATCGTTGCCCAGCGGAGAAACTGTTTGTCCCTGATAGGTGGACGAATAAAGTTATCTCTGAGGTTCATTGTTCGGTGTTGGCTGGTCATCCTGGAATCTTTGGTACCAGAGAGTTAGTGGCTAGATCCTTTTGGTGGCCATCTCTGTCGCGGGATGTGCGTTCTTTTGTGCAGTCCTGTGGGATTTGTGCTCGGGCTAAGCCCTGCTGTTCTCGTGCCAGTGGGTTGCTTTTGCCATTGCCGGTCCCGAAGAGGCCTTGGACACATATCTCTATGGATTTTATTTCAGATCTTCCCGTCTCTCAAAAAATGTCAGTCATTTGGGTGGTTTGTGATCGCTTCTCTAAGATGGTCCATTTGGTACCCTTGTCTAAATTACCTTCCTCCTCTGATTTGGTGCCATTGTTCTTCCAGCATGTGGTTCGTTTACATGGCATTCCAGAGAATATCGTTTCTGACAGAGGTTCCCAGTTTGTTTCGAGGTTTTGGCGAGCCTTTTGTGCTAGGATGGGCATTGACTTGTCTTTTTCCTCGGCTTTCCATCCTCAGACTAATGGCCAGACCGAACGAACCAATCAGACCTTGGAAACATATCTGAGATGCTTTGTTTCTGCTGATCAGGATGACTGGGTGTCCTTTTTGCCTTTGGCTGAGTTCGCCCTTAATAATCGGGCCAGCTCAGCTACCTTGGTTTCGCCGTTTTTCTGCAACTCTGGGTTCCATCCTCGTTTCTCTTCAGGGCAGATTGAGTCTTCGGACTGTCCTGGTGTGGATACTGTGGTGGACAGGTTGCAGCAGATTTGGACTCATGTGGTGGACAATTTGACCTTGTCCCAGGAGAAGGCTCAACGTTTCGCTAATCGCAGACGCTGTGTGGGTCCCCGACTTCGTGTTGGGGATTTGGTTTGGTTATCTTCTCGTCATATTCCTATGAAGGTTTCCTCTCCTAAGTTTAAACCTCGTTTCATTGGTCCGTATAGGATTTCTGAGGTTCTTAATCCTGTGTCTTTTCGTCTGACCCTTCCAGATTCTTTTTCCATTCATAACGTATTCCATAGGTCATTGTTGCGGAGATACGTGGCACCTATGGTTCCATCTGTTGATCCTCCTGCCCCGGTTTTGGTGGAGGGGGAGTTGGAGTATATTGTGGAGAAGATTTTGGATTCTCGTGTTTCTAGACGGAAACTCCAGTATCTGGTTAAGTGGAAGGGTTATGCTCAGGAAGATAATTCCTGGGTCTTTGCCTCTGATGTCCATGCTCCCGATCTTGTTCGTGCCTTTCATATGGCTCATCCTGGTCGTCCTGGGGGCTCTGGTGAGGGTTCGGTGACCCCTCCTCAAGGGGGGGTACTGTTGTGAATTCTGTGGCAGAGCTCCCTCCTGTGGTCACAAGTGGTACTTCGGCTGATTCTCTCTGTGAGCTTCCGTTGGTGGAGGAGAGTGGTACTGCGGCTTCTGAGTTTCCTTCCTCAGGTGATGTGGTGAAGTCGTTAGGTGCTACTCTATTTAACTCCACCTAGTGCTTTGATCCTGGCCTCCAGTCAATGTTCTAGTATTGGACCTGTTTCCTCCTGGATCGTTCCTGTGGCCTGCTGCTCTGCATAGCTAAGTTCCGCTTTTGCTATTTTGTTTGCTGTTTTTTTCTGTCCAGCTTGCTTATTTGTTTTTCTTGCTTGCTGGAAGCTCTAGGACGCAGAGGGTGTACCTCCGTGCCGTTAGTTCGGTACGGAGGGTCTTTTTGCCTCCTTTGCGTGGTTGTTTGTAGGGTTTTGTGTTGACCGCAAAGTTACCTTTCCTATCCTCGCTCTGTTCAGAAAGTCGGGCCTCACTTTGCTAAATCTATTTCATCTCTACGTTTGTCTTTTCATCTTAACTCACAGTCATTATATGTGGGGGCTGCCTTTTCCTTTGGGGTATTTCTCTGAGGCAAGGTAGGCTAATTTTCTATCTTCAGGCTAGCTAGTTTCTCAGGCTGTGCCGAGTTGCATAGGGAGCGTTAGGCGCAATCCACGGCTGCCTCTAGTGTGGTTGGAGAGGATTAGGGATTGCGGTCAGCAGAGTTCCCACGTCTCAGAGCTCGTTCTATGTTTTTGGGTTATTGTCAGGTCACTGTATGTGCTCTGACTTCTATGTCCATTGTGGTACTGAATTACCAGATCATAACACTAGACACCTCGACACAGCCGGAGAAATAAATACCCCTAAAGATGGAAATAGGAAAACTATCTTGCCTCAGAGCAGACCCCCAAAGGATAGGCAGCCCCCCACAAATAATGACTGTGAGTTGGAGAGGAAAATACACACGCAGGCAGAAAACAGGCTTAGCAAAGGAGGCCACTTCTAGCTAAATAGAAAAGGACAGGAGAGGATACTAAGCGGTCAGCATAAAAATACTACAAAAATATCCACAGCAGAAAATACAAAACTCCACCACCTAACTAAAGATGTGGAGAGTATATCTGCAACTCCAGAGAATCCAACCAGACTGAGAAAAACAACTGACACAGTCTAAGCTGGACAAATAGAAACAAAAGATCAGCACTGAAAAATAAGCACACTTCATGTGTGCCTCAGAAAAAGAAACAGACACTTATCTTTGCTGACCTGGCAGATAAGCAGGAGAGGCCAGGCAGAGATCCAATACTTCCAAAGAAACATTGACAACTGGCCAGGACTAATGAGTCCTGCAAAGCTAAATAGCCCAGTCAGAATTGCAATTAGCGGATCCACCTGTCCAAGACTGCCGCCCAGAGACAACTGCATTACCATCTACAACCACCGGAGGGAGCCCAAAAGCAGAATTCACAACAGCATGTGCTAGTACCTTCCTATTTTATGTGCTTTGCGCCAGTGTGGTCATGTGTTTGTATGTGTTCAGGGACCCAGCTGAAATAAGCCCCTAGAATGCTGGCACCTCCAGCAAGGAGATTGTGTTTGTGTGTATTCAGGGACCTGGCTGAAATAAGCCCCTAGAATGCTGGCATCTCCAGCGAGATGTTTTGTGTGCATGCATGACCACTGACTGCTCTCGTTTGGGTAGTTAGCCTGTGTCTCTGTGAATGTCTAACAGGGCACAGAGCTTCGCTTTCTTGGCTGCTCTGTGAAGCTAACAGAGCTGGTTCTTACCGCCATATAGTACCGCCATTTACTTAGCAGCAGGTTCTTTTCTTGCACGGTGGATCCCGGGTTGCGAACGCACCAATCCCATCTAATAAATATATTCGGTGCGTTCCGCCAACCCTAACATGGGGTATCAGTGTACTCAGGACAAATTGGACAACAACTTTTGGGGTCCAATTTCTCCTATTGCCCTTGTGAAAATACAAAACTGGTGGCTAAAAAATCATTTTTGTGGGGAAAAAAATGATTTTTTATTTTCACGGCTCTGCATTATAAACTATAGTGAAACACTTGCGGGTTCAAAGTTCTCACAACACATCTAGATAAGTTCCTTAGGGGGTCTAGTTTCCAATATGGGGTCATTTGTGGGGGGTTTCTACTGTTTAGGTACATCAGGGGCTCTGCAAATGCAACGTGATGCCTGCAGACCAATCCATCTATCCAATCCATCTCCTTCCCTTCCGAGCTCTGCCATGCACCGAAACGGTGGTTTACCACCACATATGGGATATCAGCGTACTCAGGACAACTTGCACGACAGCTTTTGGGGTTCAATTTCTTCTGTTACCCTTGGGAAAATAACAAATTGGGGGCAAAAAGATCATTTTTGTGGAAAAATATGATTTTTTTTAATTTTATGGCTCTACATTATAAACTTCTGTGAAGCACTTGGTGGGTCAAAGTGCTCACCACACATCTAGATAAGTTCGTTAGGGGGTCTACTTTCCAAAATGTTGTCACTTGTGGGAGATTTCAATGTTTAGTCACATCAGGGGCTCTCCAAACACGACATGGTGTCCTATCTCAATTTCAGTCAATTTTGCATTGAAAAGTCAAACGGCTCTCCTTCCCTTCCGAACTCTGCCAGTTGTTAATCCCCACATATGGGGTATCAGCATACTCAGGACAAATTGTACAACAACTTTTGGGGTCCAATTTCTCCTATTACCCTTGGTAAAATAAAACAAATTGCAGCTGAATTAAATTTTTGTGAAAAAAAAGGTAAATGTTCATTTTTTTGTAGACATTCTAAAAATTCCTGTGAAACACCTGAAGGGTTAATAAACTTCTTGAATGTGGTTTTGAGCACCTTTAGGGGTGCAGTTTTTAGAATGGTGTCACACTTGAGCATTTTCTATCATATAGACCCCTCAAAGTTACTTTAAATGTGATGTAGTCCCTATAAAAAAATGGTGTTGTAAAAATGAGAAATTGCTGGTTAAGTTTTAACCCTTATAACTCCCTAACAAAAAAAAATTTTGGTTCCAAAATTGTGTTTATGTAAAGTAGACATGTGGAAAATGTTATTTATTAAGTATTTTGTGTGACATATGCAGCGCCCCAGAGACCTGGTCGTTGCAGTATTGCGCTCTGCCACTAAGGGGAGCAGCGGTACGTCTGATGGCACTAAGGAGTTCTCCTGACCAGGTATCACTAGAACACATTACACTTCACACTCCGGCCACTAGGGGGAGAAAAAGGCTTTATTTATTGGGCCACTCCTCACACTGGTAAAACTAGGGGCTGGGGAGGAAGTTAGTCAGAAGCTGACTGGGTTGGAACCAGGCAACATCCCGTAGCAGGGGGTGTTGCAGGGAGAAGACACAGGGGGGTCCCTGTCAGGCGTGGGAACCTGGCAGGTGCCTAGCGAACAGAACAGAACGTAACGGAACCGCGCCTGCACACCTTGCGGCGGTATCTGTCATGATCCCAATGGCAGGGGATCACAAAAGGACAAGCACAAAAAACAAAACAAGCTCTAGGGTGATGGAAAGTGAGCTGACCGCGATCCTGAACCTCAACACACAACTAGCTGTAGCCGGGGAACGTGCCTACGATGATTCCTAGATGTCTCGCGCCAGCCGAAGAACTAACTTTCCCTATTAGAAGAAACACAGACCTCTCTTGCCTCCAGAGAAACACCCCACAGAAATAGCAGCCCCCCACATGTAATGACGGTGAAATGAGAGGAAAGCACATACGTAGTTATGAAAACAGATTCAGCAAAATGAGGCCCGCTAAAGCTAGATAGCAGAGGATACAAAAGTGAACTGCGCGGTCAGCGAAAAACCCTACAAAAAACCATCCTGAAATTACTTGAACTCATGTTCCAACTCATGGAACATGAGGAGTAATATCAGCCCACTAGAGCAACCAGCAAAAAGGAATCACATATCTGCAAGCTGGACTAAGACAAAAATTAAGCAAAACGTGGAACAGGAAAATCAAAAACTTAGCTTGTCCTGAAGAATACAGAAGCGGGAAGCAGAGGTAACAAGACACACTGATTACATTGATAGCCGGCGAGGAAATGACAAGAAAGCCAGGTTAAATAGGAAACTCCCATATCCTGATAGAACAGGTGGACACCAGAGACCGCAGAGAACACAAGTCACCCAGTACCATCTGTAACCACCAGAGGGAGCCCAAAAACAGAATCCACAACAGTACCCCCCCCTTGAGGAGGGGTCACCGAACCCTCACGAGAACCACCAGGGCGACCAGGATGAGCCCTATGAAATGCACGGACCAAATCAGCAGCATGAACATCAGAGGCAACCACCCAAGAATTATCCTCCTGACCATAACCCTTCCACTTGACCAAATATTGGAGTTTCCGTCTGGAAACACGAGAATCCAAGATCTTCTCCACAACATACTCCAATTCTCCCTCCACCAGCATCGGAGCAGGAGGCTCAAGCGAAGGAACAACAGGTACCTCATACTTCCGCAACAACGACCGATGGAACACATTATGAATAGCAAACGATGCCGGGAGATCCAAACGAAACGACACAGGGTTAAGAATTTCCAAGATCCTATAGGGACCGATGAACCGAGGCTTGAACTTAGGAGAAGAGACCTTCATAGGAACAAAACGAGAAGACAATCACACCAAGTCCCCAACACGAAGTCGAGGACCCACGCGGCGACGGCGATTAGCAAACTGCTGAGCCCTCTCCTGGGACAACTTCAAACTGTCCACCACATGACTCCAAATCTGATGCAACCTATCCACCACCATGTCCACTCCAGGACAATCAGAAGGCTCCACCTGACCAGAGGAAAAACGAGGATGAAACCCCGAATTACAAAAGAAAGGAGAAACCAAGGTAGCAGAACTAGCCCGATTATTAAGGGCAAATTCGGCAAGCGGCAAAAAGGTAACCCAGTCATCTTGATCAGCAGAAACAAAACACCTTAAATAAGTTTCCAAGGTCTGATTAGTTCGTTCCGTCTGGCCATTCGTCTGAGGATGGAATGCAGACGAAAAGGACAAATCAATGCCCATCTTAGCACAGAACGTCCGCCAAAATCTAGACACAAACTGGGATCCCCTGTCAGAAACGATGTTCTCCGGAATCCCATGCAAACGAACCACGTTCTGAAAAAACAGAGGGATCAACTCAGAGGAGGAAGGTAACTTAGGCAAGGGTACCAGATGAACCATCTTAGAAAAGCGGTCACACACAACCCAGATGACGGACATTCTTTGAGAGACAGGGAGATCCGAAATAAAGTCCATGGAAATGTGTGTCCAATGCCTCTTCGGGATAGGCAAAGGTGACAACAATCCACTGGCCCGAGAACAGCAAGGCTTAGCCCGAGCGCAAACTTCACAAGACTGCACAAAAGAACGCACATCCCTCGACAAGGAAGGCCACCAAAAAGACCTGGCCACCAAGTCTCTAGTACCAAATATTCCAGGATCACCTGCCAACGCAGAAGAATGGACCTCGGAGATGACTCTACTGGTCCAATTATCCGGAACAAACAGTCTTTCAGGCGGACAACGATCAGGTTTATCCGCCTGAAACTCCTGCAAAGCACGTCGCAAGTCTGAGGAGACAGCCGACAAAATCACCCCATCCCTAAGGATACCAGTGGGCTCAGAATTTCCGGGGGAGTCAGGCACAAAACTCCTAGAAAGAGCATCCGCCTTCACATTCCTCGAACCTGGCAGGTATGAAACCACAAAATCGAAACGGGAGAAAAACAGTGACCAACGAGCCTGTCTAGGATTCAGACGCTTGGCAGACTCAAGGTAAATCAGATTTTTGTGATCAGTCAAGACCACCACACGATGTCTAGCACCCTCAAGCCAATGACGCCACTCCTCAAATGCCCACTTCATGGCCAAAAGCTCCCGATTACCAACATCATAATTCCGCTCAGTGGGCGAAAACTTTCTAGAAAAGAACGCACATGGCTTCATCACTGAGCAATCGGAGCTTCTCTGTGACAAAACCGTCCCCGCTCCAATCTCGGAAGCATCAACCTCAACCTGAAAAGGAAGCGAAACATCTGGCTGACGCAACACAGGAGCAGAAGAAAACCGGCGCTTAAGTTCCTGAAAGGCCTCCACAGCCGCAGGAGACCAATCAGCAACATCAGCACCCTTCTTAGTCAAATCCGTCAAAGGCTTAACAACACTAGAAAAATTAGTTATGAAACGACGATAAAAATTAGCAAAGCCCAAGAACTTCTGTAGACTCTTAAGAGATGTAGGCTGCGTCCAGTCACAAATAGCCTGAACCTTGACGGGATCCATCTCAATAGTAGAAGGGGAAAAAATATACCCCAAAAAAGAAATCTTCTGGACTCCAAAGAGACACTTTGAACCTTTTACAAACAAAGAATTGGCCCGCAGGACCTGAAACACCTTCCTGACCTGCTGAACATGGGACTCCCAGTCATCCGAAAAAACCAAAACATCATCCAAATACACAATCATAAATTTATCCAGATATTCACGGAAAATATCGTGCATAAAGGACTGGAAGACAGAAGGAGCATTAGAAAGTCCAAAAGGCATCACCAAATACTCAAAATGGCCCTCAGGCGTATTAAATGCGGTTTTCCACTCATCACCCTGCTTTATCCGCACAAGATTATACGCACCCCGAAGATCAATCTTAGTGAACCATTTAGCCCCCTTAATGCGAGCGAACAAATCAGTCAACAATGGCAAAGGATACTGATATTTAACTGTAATCTTATTCAAAAGACGGTAATCTATACAAGGCCTCAAGGAACCATCTTTTTTGGCGACAAAAAAAAAAACCTGCTCCCAAAGGGGACGAAGATGGACGGATATGTCCCTTTTCCAAGGACTCCTTAACATAATCCCGCATAGCAGTATGCTCTGGCACTGACAGATTGAACAAACGACCTTTAGGAAATTTACTGCCAGGAATCAAATCTATAGCACAATCGCAATCCCTGTGAGGAGGAAGCGAATTGAGCTTAGGCTCCTCAAAAACATCCCGATAATCAGACAAAAATACCGGAACCTCAGAAGGAGTAGATGAAGCGATAGAAATCGGAGGTGCATCATCATGAACCCCCTGACATCCCCAGCTTAACACAGACATCGTTTTCCAGTCCAAGACTGGGTTATGAGTTTGTAACCATGGCAGACCAAGCACTAAGACATCATGTAAATTATACAGTACCAGGAAGCGAATCACCTCCTGATGAACGGGAGTCATACGCATGGTCACTTGTGTCCAGTACTGAGGTTTATTCATAGCCAAAGGTGTAGAGTCAATTCCTTTCAAAGGAATAGGGACTTCCAGAGGCTCCAGACTAAACCCACAGCGGTTGGCAAATGACCAATCCATAAGACTCAGGGCAGCGCCTGAATCCACATAGGCATCGATGGAAATGGCTGATAATGAACAAATCAGAGTCACAGACAGAATGAACTTAGACTGTAAAGTACTAATGGCAACAGACTTATCAACCTTTTTTGTGCGTTTAGAGCATGCTGATATAACATGAGCCGAATCACCACAATAAAAACACAACCCATTTTTCCGCCTATAGTTTTGCCGTTCACTTCTGGACTGAATTCTATCACATTGCATTGTCTCAGGTGCCTGTTCAGAAGACACCGCCAAATGGTGCACAGGTTTGCGCTCCCGTAAACGCCGATCAATCTGAATAGCCATAGTCATAGACTCATTCAGACCTGTAGGCGCAGGGAACCCCACCATGACATCTTTAATGGCCTCAGAAAGGCCATCTCTGAATCTTGCAGCCAGGGCGCACTCATTCCACTGAGTAAGCACCGACCATTTCCGAAATTTCTGACAATATATTTCTGCTTCATCTTGCCCCTGAGAGAGAGCCAATAAAGCTTTTTCAGCCTGAATCTCTAGGTTAGGTTCCTCATAGAGCAAACCCAATGCCAGAAAAAAACGCATCCACATTGAGCAACGCAGGATCCCCTGGTGCCAATGCAAATGCCCAATTCTGAGGGTCACCCCGCAGGAAAGATATAACAATCTTGACTTGCTGAGCAGGGTCTCCAGAAGAGCGAGATTTCAAAGAAAGAAACAACTTGCAATTGTTCCTAAAATTCAGAAAACTAGATCTATCTCCAGAAAAAAACTCTGGGATAGGAATTCTAGGTTCAGACATAGGAGCATGTACAACAAAATCTTGTATATTTTGAACCTTAGCAGCAAGATTATTCAGGCTGGAAGCCAAACTCTGGACGTCCATGATAAACAGCTGAGGTCAGAGCCATTCAAGGATTAAGAGGAGGTAAGACGCAGCCAGGCTGCAATTAAGGCTATGCAGCAAACACTGAGGGGAAAAAAAAAAAAAAAACTTCCTCAGACTACTTTTCCTCCTACTTCAGCCAATACGATTACCACTTTTTGGCCGGCTATACTGTCATGATCCCAATGGCAGGGGATCACAAAAGGACAAGCACAAAAAACAAAACAAGCTCTAGGGTGATGGAAACTGAGCTGACCGCGATCCTGAACCTCAACACACAACTAGCTGTAGCCGGGGAACGTGCCTACGATGATTTCTAGACGTCTCGCGCCAGCCGAAGAACTAACTTTCCCTATTAGAAGAAACACAGACCTCTCTTGCCTCCAGAGAAACACCCCACAGAAATAGCAGCCCCCCACATGTAATGACGGTGAAATGAGAGGAAAGCACATACGTAGTTATGAAAACAGATTCAGCAAAATGAGGCCCGCTAAAGCTAGATAGCAGAGGATACAAAAGTGAACTGCGCGGTCAGCGAAAAACCCTACAAAAAACCATCCTGAAATTACTTGAACTCATGTTCCAACTCATGGAACATGAGGAGTAATATCAGCCCACTAGAGCAACCAGCAAAAAGGAATCACATATCTGCAAGCTGGACTAAGACAAAAAATAAGCAAAACGTGGAACAGGAAAATCAAAAACTTAGCTTGTCCTGAAGAATACAGAAGCGGGAAGCAGAGGTAACAAGACACACTGATTACATTGATAGCCGGCGAGGAAATGACAAGAAAGCCAGGTTAAATAGGAAACTCCCATATCCTGATAGAACAGGTGGACACCAGAGACCGCAGAGAACACAAGTCACCCAGTACCATCTGTAACCACCAGAGGGAGCCCAAAAACAGAATCCACAACAGGTATCCTAAGAGAGAGACGAGAAGGGAAGAATATTGTGGAACAGTGTAAACGAGATCAGCACAAAGGAGAGCAAGTAAGAGTCGTGCCGAGAGAGGAAGGCAACATCTTACTGAGGCGCGTAGTCAGTGGCCGGATCACCATAGGAGTAACTGACTTCAGGCCTTACTTCAAATTCCGCTGGACAGTTTATTATAGGTTGTCTGTCTACCTTCTACACCTACGAAGACATAGGGGGCAACATTGGGAGAGGGGCGTCTCTAGGGTCCCGGAAGACCTCCAAGCCTTCCCGTCAAACCGGTGGCATCCTAGCCAAAATATACCTGGGGGACGTTAGAAACTAGCAACATCTGGAACCAAAGAACGAGAGAGAGAGAGAAAGCTGTAGAGAACGAACAGAGGAGAACAGCAGTTGTGAGGACTATTCTGAATGCTCAGCAGGGTAGGACTACAACACACAGGCGCTATTGGTAGGCAACGATTTCCATCTGCGAGGGAAACTCTGGATGTGCCCATCGGACCGGCCGGTCTCTGATAGCCCGGTTGAACGTGCTCTGGACTGAGTATATTGAAGCCTTCAGTAAAAAGGTAAAGAGACTGCAACCTTGTGTCCTCGTTATTGCCTGCACCTCACACTATCACCATCCACCAAACTGGGAAGCCCTGGGGATATACTTCACCTGTGAGAAGGTACACCATCCAGCTGCCATTCCATCACCCCAGTGGACCCCACAGCAGCGTCGGTCACCCTGACCGAATACCACAGGTGGCATCACGAACCCCTGACAGACTGCAATACTACTTTCATTGGACGCCCCTTAGCAGGGTCGCGGACCGGGTCTAGCCACCGTGACCGCCTCAGAACCGAACCAGAGAGGCCTGGTACCGGAATTGCGTGGCCCTGTGTCTGGGGGCGTTCCACATATCTCTGTGATTTAAGGGCATAAAAATTCAAAGTTGGAAAATTGCGAAATTTTCAAAATCTTTCCCAAATTTCAGTTTTTTTCACAAATAAACACAGGTAATATCAAAGAAATTTTACCACTATCATGAAGTAGAATATGTCACGAGGAAACAGTGTCAGAATCATCAGGATCCGTTGAAGCATTCCAGAGTTATAACCTCATAAATTGACAGTGGTCAGAATTGTAAAAATTGCCCCGGTCATTAACGTGGAAACCACCCTTGGGGGTTAAGGGGTTAATCAATTTAAAACATAATGAGCTCTAAGACCGCACTATAGTGCACACTGGGACAAGAGAGCTTTAACAAAGATTGCTTTTGCGATCAAAACGCTTTGCTCTCTTGTCCCAGTGTGCACTATAGTGCGGTCTTGGAGCTCATTATGTTTTAAATGGGTTAAACAAATTGAAGAAAAAAATTCTTCTATCATGAAGGAGCTGGAACAAAGACTCTTTTTTCTACTATTCACATCTCATCAGGACAGAGTTCCGTGCACCTGGAGTTTTGGTGAGCTGGCTTTTTCTTTCCCTACAGATTAGAGATCCTGACCCCGCAGTCCCTAGTGGTTCCTGCATGAGCTGAGATAGCCTTAACAAGAGACAGCCTTAACCAGAGACTAGATGATAACAAATTGGATTTATGCTGCCTGAAAGGCCGTTGAGTGCTTCGCAATCCTCCTAAAGAATCAGAGGGCAAAGCGGAGTGTAAATTACCTACAGAAGGGAAAGTATGCTGAAATAGAAAATGATCCCAGAGTGAGTGAAACAAACCACAAAATACAAAATAAAGGATTAAGTATGAACTGTTAGAAAATATGCTGCCTACTTCCTAAATAGAAACAGAAAATACAGTAGATGCAGGGTAAAGATCATAAACAGCAAAGAGATAAACCTTAGCTGGTCTTTCACTGACTGGCTTAAGCTACAGCAGTATGGCTGAACCTCCAAATATCCAAATGAAACTATCACCAGCAGGAAATACCTATAGGGGGGGGGGGAAGTATATAAAGCTGCACCTGAAAGGTGATAGGGCAGCTAAAATGAGTAAATGAAAATACCTGTTATCCTAAAAAGACTGCAACAAGGATAACAGAAACTAAACACCTGGAGAAAAGGAATATCTTCTGTGGCTCGGCGTACAGAGAAGTCGACCACAAAGCACAGGCTCAATGGTTTGAACCCAGACGAATGACAGTACTTCCCCCTTCTAGAAGGGACCACTGGACCCACTAAGATCCCCAACTGCTGATGCCTCTGATAGCACACCCTCAGTAGGTGACCCACATGCAAATCTTTCACATCAACCCAGTAATTATCCTCCGGACCAAAACCCTTCAACTTAACGAGATATTGCAGTCAATGCCTGACATATCTGGAACCCAAAACTTGTTACATCTCATACTCCTTGTCCTCTTCCCAGCCAACTGCAATGATGTCCTGACAACTTGGCATGCCCTCAAACTTTTTAAGAAGAGTGGAATTGAAAGAATTTTTAATCCTTCATGCAACCAGGAGTTGGAGCTTGACCGTTACAGGTTTAATGATCTTAATTACCTTATACGGACCAACAAATTTAGGAGCAAATTTCCTTGATGGAACTTTAAGACTAAGATTTTTTGAGGATAGCCAAACAAAATCTCCCACCTTAAAGACAGGGTCCTTCTATATCTGCGGTTAGCAGGTTGAAACAGGTTACGCAACAGAAACCCTGGCAGGTCCTGGTGAGGGGCTTTAGATCTGGCGCAAACTCTTCACTTATGGACATACTCATCAACATCTTTTCGAGTACTCTGCCACCAAAAGAACCTGGGAACAGCTCTCCAAGATGTCCAGACAACAGAGTCATGCACTCCATTAAAAAGATCATTACCAAGCGAGGGCGAGAAAAGCACAAAAAACTTGCTGGATGCCAAGCCATCCGGTGCCTCAACCTGACATTCCACAATGCGTTGTCTGAGATGAATTCCACAGCACCCACCACCACCCCATCACAAAGAATTTTGAATGGACTTTTGTCCCTCAACTTTGGAACAAAAGAGAGAGAGAGAGAAAACGGATGAAACGTCTGCCCATCAGGCGCAGTCCGGCGCTAATGCAAGTCTATGAGAAAAAAACAAATTCGGCGTAAAAAAAACAAATCCGTTTTTTTTCAAAACTTGCCGTATTGTGCCTGAAACAAAAAACCTGATGTGTGAAAGTAGCCTTAGGGGAGTAGAATCCCAAGTAGGCCACTAGATGGGGCATCACAGAAAATAGTTAGCATAGGAGGGGCACAGTGGGAATAAGATAGTGAGGGCTTCCTGTTTTAGTTCAGTTGGGACCAGGGCGCCCGTGTAGGACACAGTTCTGGCTAGCCCAGGGCAACTTTTGTCAGAAGAGTGGGCCCAGCAGATAGTATCCAGGGGCCAGAGTACAGAATGAAGCACAGTAACACCAGTAACACCAGCGATAGCGGTGCAGTATAAGTGGGACCGCAGTGCTACAGAAAGAAAGCTAAGAGGAACAGGAGCAAGGTATCCAAGATGTGGCAGATTTTTGCATGGGCTACTATTGTAAGGAGTGGTGCGAAATGGCAGAGAATACCCCTGCGAAAAGCAGGAATTCTGGGCATTGAGGACACTGAGGGACCGGAGGAAACATACCATCCCGGGGACAGGCTTAGCGGCAGAGAGAAGAGGCAAGGGAAAGCGTTGCCAATTGTAAGGAATGATTGTGCCCTGGATAATGCTGTGATAAGTAAAGAAGTTAAAGTGAAGCCAGACTGTGACTCTTTATTTGCGTGACTGTCTGTAGAAAATACACTCTCGTACCGGGAGATCCCAGATGATGCAGAGAAGCAGTACAGAGGTACTCAGAGAAGGAAACATGAACTTGTGCTGAAAGGGGACCAGGGGGGGCGATACAACGGTTGCTGTCGGCCATGGCAGTGGCCCTGGCCCCTCCATCCTACATCACCACAAATCTACCCACCAAAGAAGAAAACATCATTTATGAAGTTCTGAAACACAGCAGAAGCATTTGTCAAACCGAATGGCATCACCAAATTTTCAAAGTGACCCTCGGGTGTATTAAAGACAGTGTTATACTCATCACCTTGGCAAACACGTATAAAGTTATATGCCCCTTTAGGATCCAGTTTAGAAAGTCACTTGGTCCCCGCTTGTTGATTAAACAGATCAGGAACAAGAGGTAATGGGTATGGATTATGTACAGTAATCTTCTTAATCTCTCTAAAATTACAAAGAAAAAATCCAAGGTTACTGGTGAGGTGGAAGGCCTTATGTGACCTTTGGAGAGACTCTTTAGAATGTACTCTTTCAAGACATCTCTTTCAGCAAGGCAGAGTCTAAACAGAAGACAACTAGGCAATTTGGCCCCTGGAATAAATTCAATAGCACAATCATATGACCTAAGAGGGGGAAGAACTTCATATTCGGTCTCAGAAACAATATCCTCAAAATGCTGATGTCCTCTTCTTATCTTCTTGCCGAGGCTGCGGCACAGGTGTACTTTGTCTGCCCTGTTGAGGACAGAGCAAAGTACTACAGTGTGCAGGCGCCGAGAAAAGTCAGAGAGGCCCGGCGCCTGCGCACTGCAGTACTTTGCTCTACCCTCAACAGGGCAGAAAAAGTATGCCTGCGCAGGAGCCGCGACAGGAAGCAAGGAAGAGGACGTTATCGTATGAAGATAGGAGGTGCTGGACCGGACCGTAACGCCCATCGGACCCGGACCGCAGCGGGACCGCCCCTGGGTGAGTATAATATAACCTTTATTTCTCATCTTTCAGGTTACATCGGGGGCTTATCTACAGCATTACAGAATGCTGTAGATAAGCCCCTGATGCTGGTGGCCGCAGCTCATATACGATTTTGGGGGGTGACAGATTCCCTTTAAACTTGCAAGTATCCCAATTGCTAGAAGGATTGTGTTTCACCAACCTGCTTATTCCCAACACAACTTTAGCTGTATCCATTCTTGACAAGAAAATCATTGTCAAGGCGGAACCTGAGTCAACAAATACAGAGTCAATAACTCCAGATTTGGTAACCAAAGACACTTGTAAAAAAAAAACAGCTAGTAGTATGCATAAAAGAAAACTTCAAACCTTTAGGCTGGCGTCACACTAGCGAGTTTTATGGACGTATGAGCGCAGAAAATACGTCCAGAAAATACGCATTGCACACGCATCCGTAATATACAGTATGTTACGGGCGTAGAAAATTGCAGCATGCTGCGTTTGTCAGCGTATTGCGCAAAAAATACGCCAATGAAAGTCTATGGGGGCAAGAAAATTACGGATTACACACGGACCATGCGCGTGACTTGCGAGAAATACGCACCGGTGTTCTATAGAAAAGCCGGCAATTCAGTGGGGTGTACAGTAAAATCACACATATGGTATATACATTATATATGTATATATATATATGTCAGTGAGACACACACATACATATATATATATATATATATATATATATGTATTTATACTTCATACAGCGCTAGATAGCAGAAAAGCCGGCAATTCAATTGCCGGCTTTTGCTATCTCCTTCACAAATCCCTTCTTTTATTACATATTCCTCTTTAGTAATGTAAGAAGTGTCTTTGTGTCAAATTTGGGGTCTCTAGCTATTAAATTAAATTAAATTCTGGGAACTTTTCAGAATATTTTCCCACGCTCCAGTTCATATGAGTTCATCCAGCAGAGGGCACATCACCGTGACTCGAGGTAACTACAGTATATTCCCGTGCATTCCATTCATTCACTAAGTTTTACAGTCAGGAGCACAGCTGCATTAGCAGAGCTCCTGGGTATAAAATGATTTAACCCCTTCAGATGAATTTACAGCTTGGGACAAAACTGAATAACGGAAGGTATGAGATATTGTTGTTTATTTTTTTTTAACTTTGTTTCAGGTGACAAGGGTCTTCAGGTGGATTAAGAGTATAATAAAATATTAAAACACCATGTGTCTTTATTTCATTAAAATACTTTTTAATAATGTGTGTGTGTTTTATTAACCATTTCGTACTATTGGATTAATAATGGATAGGTGTCATAATTGACACCTGTCACAATTCACACCGTGACCGTCACCCCCACGTCACAGATCGGGGTTACTTTAGGCCAACAGACGGCTGTCACATGTGCAGGGGGGCTTATCTTAGTTATCCCTCCACTCCACAATGTGATGAAAAAACACACACAAGGCTATTGACCTCTTAGTTTACAGCAGGGGCTTATTTTAGGTATCCCACTGCTCTTCAATATACCACGAACTGCAGGGATTTATGTATATCCCACTTACAGTTCCACTTGAACCTTACAGCTCTCTGGCACCCCCCTTACTCTCAGGTCAGATTAGGTACTGCGCCTGGGTAATTAGTCACCAGAAAGGCTGCCTGCTATGTACTGGCTATTGGGCACGCTGCAGCGAGGCGATATAACTACTCCCACTCAGGCAGGAACAATAATTATCAACGCCGCAGTCGCTACAACGACTCCCAACTACCCAGTACAAACGTATGCTGCCACCAACTTCGATTAAACGGGTCCGAAGCTAACCCAAAACAGTAGCGTAATTCCCTTCAGAAGACTTAGGGTACGTTTTAGAACAGGAAGAACGAACTAGTACTTTAAATATTTTTACTCCGAAAGATAAGGCAGTGTTTATAAAAAGTTATATAAAGATGTTACAATATGAGACAATTGAAAATATGTACAAAGTTCAGAGCATTGCAGGCAACCAGGCCAGTTGGTGGAGTTTCCATCTGTCCCAGTGCATCAGGCTTGCAGTCAGGGCTTCCCAGGTAGAAAATTAACTGCTGGAGACCCAGCAGAGCTGTATGTGTGTGTGTGCGTGGAGCTGTATGTATGTGTGTGTCTGTGCGGTGCTGTATGTGTGTGTGTGTGTGCGGGCAGCAGAGCTGTATGTGTGTGTGTGTCATCGCGCCCTCTGACCTGAACAGTCAATGCGGAGAGACGCCGGGAAGACAGAGCGGCGCCCGGCGTGGGGAATGGGGATAGGTGAATATGCGATAATTACCTGCTCCCGGCGTCCCGCTCCTTCTCCCGGACAGCTGGTCTCCGGGTGTCGCAGCCTCTTCCTCTATCAGCAGTCACCGTTACCGCTGATTAGAGAAATGAATATGCGGCTCCACCCCTATGGGAGTAGAGTCTATATTCATTTCTCTAATGAGCGGTCCCACGTGACCGCTGAACAGGGGAAGAGCTGCGGCACCCGAAGAAGTGGGACTGCAGGGACAGCGCCAGGATCGCCGGGACTAGGTGAGTATGCCTCAGCCCTCTCTCCCCCTCACCCGCCGACCCCACCGCTGACCGTGACTCGAGTATAAGCCGAGAGGGGCACTTTCAGCCCAAAAATTTGGGCTGAAAATCTCGGCTTATACTCGAGTATATACGGTATATAGTAGATATATATATGTGTCTCACTGACATATATATATATATATATATATATATATAGACTGTATATATGTTTTTAAGAATATTTGAGCCGATGGATCCATGATATGTCCATTTTGCAAGCCTGCGAGAAAAAAAATCGCCGTGAACGGAAGCCATACGGATGCCATACGGATGACACACGGATAAATTTGTGCATAAAAATCGCATCCTCGCATTGAATACGGAACAGTGTTTTGGGACAATTACTGCGTATTACGGCCGTAAAAAACAGACCGTATTTACTTACGCCTAGTGTGACGCCGGCCTTAGAACCAGTGTCCTTACATCTTGGTGTTTTTTTTTCTTTCTCTTTACCTTTAAGGAATTCATTATTGTATCTGAAATACTGAATCACTACATGATCCGTTTGACAGCATTATAAACAGAAATGCGCAGGTACTTCAATTTAAATTCCCTCCTTGGACTCTGCAGTTCTCAGTTTGCATCAGTTCTCCTGCCTCAATAGGATGTGAGGGAGAAGTCACTAAAACACTTACAAATGTGTTCATATCCCTAAGACATCTGTACAAATGTACTGCCAGTAACATAGCCTCTTCCAGTGAAAACAGGGAGGGACTATAAACCATTATATGTTGTATATGGCTAAAAAGACCCTGGCATAATTGACTGCAGAGAGCTGGGTCATTCCAGGAGGTTTCCACTGCCCAGTGTCAGAACTGAGAGCAGGAGTCCTCCACTTTACTATTTCCCTGAACCAACCTGCTGATCATTAATTCAGTAACAGCAACTTTATCGGGGTCTGTGAAGGATGGCACAGAATCCCACTGCTGCCACCACATGTGAAGAAACTGCATCACGCCACCGCGCCTGACATCACTTACACGTCCGAGGGATCACGAGGTACACTCTCCTCACTTGCACCAACGTGACATTCCACACCCCCTGAGGACACATGAGGTCAGCTTGGCACAGTCTTATACATACACCCCGTGTCTACACGGGCCCAGGAAGCAGTGTGAGACTGAAGAACATTGGGCCCACCGGAGGATTTGATTCTGAAGGCCCCCCTTTCTCCCCAACCGAAGAGCCCCTTAGCAACTGCAAGGTCTGCCCTATGACCTCTCCAGAAGTAGAAGCAAGGGCCCACCGGAGGATTCTCCGGTTCTCTGGTGGGTCAGTAAACACTGCCAGGAAGGCATGGGGAGTGAGAGGATGTGGCCTTAGCAGTCGCTGACGTGGCAACACACTCACTCACAACCTGTTGTGAATTCTGCTTTTGGGCTCCCTCCGGTGGTTGTAGATGGTAATGCAGTGTTCTCTGGGCCGCAGTATTGGACAGGTGTATCCGCTAATTGCAATTCTGACTGGGCTATTTAGCTTTGCAGGACTCTTTAGTCCTGTCCAGTTGTCAATGTTTCTTTGGAAGTATTGGATCTCTGCCTGGCCTCTCCTGCTTATCTGCCAGTTCAGCAAAGATAAGTGTCTGTTTCTTTTTCTGAAGCACACATGCAGTGTGCTTATTTTTCAGTGCTGATCTTTTGTTTCTATTTGTCCAGCTTAGACTGTGTCAGTTGTTTTTCTCAGTCTGGTTGGATTCTCTGGAGTTGCAGATATACTCTCCACATCTTTAGTTAGGTGGTGTGTTGTGAATTCTGCTCTTGGGTTCCCTACAGTGGTTGTTGGTGGGAATGCAGTTGTTTCTGACTCGCAGTCCTGGCCAGGTGTATCGGATAATTACAATTCTGACTGGGATATTTAGGTGTGCAGGATCCTTTAGCCCTTGCCAGTAGTCAATGTTTCTCTGGAAGTGTTGGATCTCAGCCTGGCCTCTCCTGCTTATCTGCCAGTTCTGCAAAGATAAGTGTTTGTTTCTTTTCCTGTGGCACACATGCAGTGTGCTTATTTTCAGTACTATTCGTTTGTTTTTGTTTTGTCCAGATTAGACTGTGTCTGTGTTTTTTCAGTCTGATTGGTTTCACTGGAGTTGCAGATATACGCTCCTACATCTTTAGTTAGATGTAGGAAGGTTTTAGTATATTCTGCTGTGGATATTTGAAGGGTTTTATACTGACCGCACAGAACTCTGTCCTATCCTGTCCTATCTAGCTAGAGTGGCCTCCTGTGCTAAATCCTGTTTTTTTCTGCCTGTGTATGTTTTTTCCTCTCCGACTCACCGCCAATATTTGTGGGGGGCTGTCTATCCTTTGGGGATTTTCTCTGAGGCAAGACAGTATTCCGATTTCCATCTTTAGGGAAATTTAGCCCTCCGGCTGTGACGAGGTGTCTAGGATTGTTAGGTACACTCCACGGCTACTTCTAGTCGCGGTATTAAGTTCAGGTTTGCGGTCAGTATAGTGGCCACTTTCTCCAGTGAAAGTTCTCATGCAGCTCCAAGGTCACCGGATCATAACAGTGGTGGAGTTTTGTATTTTCTGCTGTGGATATTTTTGTAGTATTTTTATGCTGACCGCTTAGTATCCTGTCCTGTCCTTTTCTATTTAGCTAGTAGTGGCCTCCTTTGCTAAGCCTGTTTTCTGCCTGCGTGTGTCTTTTCCTCTCCAACTCACAGTCATTATTTGTGGGGGGCTGCCTATCCTTTGGGGGTCTGCTCTAAGGCAAGATAGTTTTCCTATTTCCATGTTTAGGGGTATTTAGTTCTCCGGCTGTGTCGAGGTGTCTAGGTTTTTGTTAGGCACACCCCACGGCTACTTCTAGTTGCGGTGATAGATCAGGGTTTGCGGTCAGTATAGTTACCACCTACTCCAGTGAAGGTTTTCATGCTGCTCCAAGGCCACCTAATCATAACACAACCAGACAGGCTGAGAGGTCACTTTCACTAGCACAACTGAAACAGCGAGTAGCCAGCCTGGTAGGACTGCCACCAGTACCTCGTTAGATACAAGCCAAGTCCATTAACGGGATTATATCAGGCAAGTAACCAACCCCATGGAAAGTTACGCTGAGAACAGGGACGTGTGGATTCATGGATAGAGATAAAAAAGCAGCCCATGGTTAAATTATATATTTAATCACCTTTAGGGCACACTAGACAAAACGCTATATACACACTGGTTATACATATTCAATGTTCATATATGCAAATACAATAGTAGTAAAACAAAGTATGCAGATTATAAGAGTCAATTACCAGTCAGATGAAAGGCCTGGCTGGTTGGGGGAGGGGCTGACATATGGGAGGCTGTTGGTCCCCTCTGTTACTTGACTTCTCCCACACAACATGTTGTCGCGACCTCCCTAGAGAAAAAGCAATAGGCTATGCTTTACATGAGCATTTAACCCCTTGGGGTTACTCCGCTCCTGCCAGCTGTGCTGAACCTAAATCCCCTCTCCTTGCATCTAACAACTAAAAAATTCAAACGGTAAGATGGGTTATAACTCGTTAATGTACAGTCGTAGGGAGGGGGTTTTGGCACCATCAGATCTGGATGGGCCCCTGCTACCCATTGAGAATAAACACAGCTTAGCTACCTGGGTCCTACTAGTCATTCTACGTATCTCCCCACTCTGGGTTGCTAGAACGGATTTAGACACTGGAAGTCGCTCGGCCCTCTCCAGAGATGTCGAAAATGTACACAGTCTGTAGCTAGGATGTACAATAAGTCCATATTCTCCTTATGAAATCTTAGTTGTTTGAACAAAGCAGTTACACTACATGGGCTCTGCAGGAGGTCTTCATGTAGGAGTTTGAATACTAGCTATGCTGGTGTGAATTTATTTTTTGAAGCGGAGAAGGCAGGGCCACCTGCTGAGATATGTGTATTGTTATAGATACATATATTGAAGGAGGATTATAGTATGACATAATACCATTGATGGGCATTGCTTCAGTCCCCCCATATTCTTCCCACCTCCCTCCCATAGAGGGAGCTAGGGGGCAGCACTTTCTGGTGTTCCCCCATGCGCCGCTTCGCAACATCCCCTCATCAGGATAACCTGTTGGCATTACCGTGATCACAGCCCTTGTTATGGAGAATGGTGAAGTGGTACTGCTGGAGCACAAGTCTCCAGGATAGCAACCTCCCATTTGTTCCAGATATAATATGGAACCAGCTGAGGGCGTTGTGGTCCATTTCCACAGTTAATTGGCATGCGTGCTAGACCCTACAGGGCCCAAACAATTGCCTGACATTCCTTCTCCATCGTGGATTAGGAAGTTATAAGGGTTATAAGTTGATCATCAATTTCTAATTTTTCCAACCAAAATTTACAAAACCATTTTTTGTAGGGACCACCACACATTTGAAGTGACTTTAAGGGCTCTATATTATAGAAAATACCCAAAAGTGACAACATTATAAAAAGTGCACCACTCAAGTTGCTCAAAACCACATTCAAGAAGTTTATCAACCCTCCAGGGGCTTTACAGGAAATTTTGGAATGTGGAAAAAAAAAGAACATTTAACTTTTTTTCACCAAAAATTTACTTTAGACCCAATTTTTTTATTTTCACAAGGGTAATAGGAAAACATGGACCCCAAAATTTGTAGTGCAATTTCTCCTGAGCATGCCCCCCCCCCCCCCAAGGAAGTGACACACCACAGTTGTGCTCAACAGTTTACATACCTTTGCAGAATTTTTGCTTTATTGGCCTTTTTTCAGAGCATATGAATGATAACACCAAAACTTTCAGGGGCTCTGTAAAAACAAAATGGTCAGGTAGACCAACAAAAATGTCATCCACAACTGCCAGGAATTTTTTTCGGGATGCAAAGAAAAACCTACAAATAACATCAGCTCAAAAACAGGACTCTCTGAAAACTAGAGGTGTGGCTGCTTCAAGATGCACAATAAGGAGGCACTTGAAGATGCACAATAAGGAGGCACTTGAAGAAAAATGAGTCGCCCGAAGAAAGCCATTACTGCGCAAATGCCACAAAAGTATCTCGCCTACAATATGCAAAACAGCACAGAGACAAGCTTCAAAACTTCTGAAACAAGGTAATTTGGAGTGATGAGACCAAAATTGAACTTTTTGGCCACAACCATAAACGTTACATTTGGAGAGAGGTCGTCAAGGCTGATGATGAAAGGAACATCATTCCTACTGTAAAGCATGGAATTGGATTGCTGACGTTTTGAGGATGTGTGAGCTACAAAGGCACAGGAAACTTGGTCGAAGTTGAAGATGAATGCAGCATGTTGTCATCAAATACTGGAGGTAAATTTGCACTCTTCGGCCCAGAAGCTGCGCATGGGACGTACTTGGACATTCCAACATAACAACAATCCAAAACACAACGCCAAGTTGCCCTGTCATTGGTTACAGCAGAACAAAGTGAAGGTTCTGGAATGGCCATCTCAGTCTCCTGACCTCAATATCATTGAGCCAATTTGGGAAGATCTCAAGTGCACAAGTGTGCAGTTCATGCTAAAAAGCCCAGGAATTTACAAGAACTTTAGGTTTTTTGCCAAGAAGAGTAGGCAGCTTTACTATGTGAGAAAATAAAGAATCTCATCCACAACTACCACAAAAGACTTCAAGCTGTCATTGATGTTAGAGGGTTCAATACGCAGCAATACACGCTATTAAGAAATGGAGTATGTGAACTTTTGATCAGGGTCATTTGGATGTTTTGGGTTGTCATTATGACAATCTTAACTTAGCGATATTATATGCCTAATTTTGGCATGGTTTTCGTCCTTGCCTGCCCAGGATAGGTTTAAAATGAAATATAGTACACTTGTTGTACTACCAATTAATTATCACCAGGATAACTTTCTATTATCATGTTTTTGTTGTAATCTTGGTTCATGTTTTTATTTATACAATATGTCACCGATTTCCTTTTTCTGTTTTCTCTAGCTAAAGTTATTGTGTTATTGACATAAAAGTCCTTGTTTCTTAATGCTCTATACAGGGAAAAGCTCAGAAAGGAAGGATACAGCCTCACATTTGTTGGGATTCGCCTCCCGGCCACTTTGCCGATCATCTGTTTGAAGTGGCTGCAGAGATTATGTGAACAGTTCATCTGTTTCTTTTTTTACTTGTCAATAGTTTTCATTTGGTTATTCAAATAGATAAACAAATAAGATATAATATATAATATAGTATAGTATAGATATAATATAGTACAAAACTACTACCCTCATCCACAAAGCACTCTATGGCTCAGCACCACCCTACATCTCCTCCCTTGGTCTCAGTCTACCACCCTTCCCGTGCCCTCCGCTCCGCTAATGACCTCAGGTTAGCATCCTCAATAATCAGAACCTCCCACTCTCGTCTCCAAGACTTTACACGTGCTGCGCCGATTCTTTGGAATGCACTACCTAGGTTAATACGATTAATCCCCAATCCCCACAGTTTTAAGCGTGCCCTAAAAACTAATTTGTTCAGATTGGCCTACCGCCTCAATGCATTAACCTAACGATCCCTGTGTGGCCCATAATAAAAAAAAAAAACATAATCAGGTTCCTCGCAACATGTTCTCATACAATTTATGCAGTTATTAGCCCTCTGTGTCTGTACTGCTACATACTTAGGCAGTTAACTGGTTCATGCAGCTTTATATGAACACCTGAGCCTTACACTATGGCTGGTCCGAATAACTAAAGCAATTGTTACCATCCACCTCTCGTGTCTCCCCTTTTCCTCATAGTTTGTAAGCTTCCGAGCAGGGACCTCATTCCTCTTGGGATCTATTTTGAACTGTGATTTCTGTTATGCTGCAATGTCTATTGTCTGTACAAGTCCCCTCTATAATTTGTAAAGCGCTGCGGAATATGTTGGCGCTATATAAATAAAATTATTATTATTATTATATGCTTGTCATGCAAGGTGGTAGCATAATGTTTAAGTACTTCTGTGACAAACAAGAGTTCATACAGACATAACAAAGAGTCCATTACTTACGGTGTTCCAGACAGAGCTTAGGTTCGGAACACAGTTGTATTATTTGTGCATTGAACATAAGGGAACCTCTCTGAGCGGAAAGAAGAGGCCTATAAAGAAAAGAACACAGTACCTACATTCAAATTAATATGGCGGAGGTTCAAAGTTGTTTTCCTGCCTCTGGCACGTGTGCCTTGACTGTATGCAAGGCATCATGAAATCTGATGATTACTAAAGTTATCAAAAGATTTTGGGTCGCAATGTGGTGCCCAGTATCAAAAAAGTTTGCGTCCTAGGTCTTCCAGCATTACAATGATCCCAAACATACTTCAAGAAGCACCCAGAAATTTATGGAAAGTTCTGGAGAGTTCTGATGTGGCCAGCAATGAGTCCGGATCCAAATCTCATCGAACACCTGTGGAGAGATATTATAATTGCTGTTGGGACAAGACATCCTTCAAGTATGAGAGACATGGAGCAGGCTGCAAAAGAAGAGTGGTCTAAAATTCTAGTTGAGAAGTGTAAGAAGCTTGCTGATGGTTATAGGAAGCGATTGATTAGTTACGGTATTTATTCCAAAGTGTGATCAACCAAAAATTAAGTTGAGGGTGCCAATAATTTAGTCCGGTCCAATTTGGGGATTTTGTTTGAAATTATGTCCAATTTGCCTTTCCTACTCTGTTTTTTTAGTTGTTTCAAAGGAAATAAACAAGTGTATAACACAATAAGTTCCAGGGAGATTAATTAATTGTCTGGAAGAATTTCAAGGGTGCCAACACTTTCGGACATGACTGTATGTTGAAAAATATAACAAAAAAATAATGATTCTAAAGCCATAATCAACACATGAGAAACATGGCACCCCTTTCTCTACAATTTCTTCAGCAGGAATCTGGGTAGGAAGAGTTTAATTTATGAATATATGTTGTTAATTTATGAATAGATGTTGGAGTAAAAGACCAGCAAAGTAATTTTTTTTTTTTTTGTAGAATCCCTGAGGCTACTCTTTTACAAAATCGGTTGGGCGGCTTGTATCCAATCACTGGTCAGGAAAGTAGTATTCCTTTCCACTTCACATGTGAGATGATTTTGAAAATGGAAGAGGATGAAGGGTGGCATTATAGAAAATGGAGATTCCTTTAAGATTAGGATGGTTTGTTGTTTTCTATAGAAAGATACATTTGGAGACTTGAAGTGATGGAGGAGTCTTATTAGGCCGGAGTCACACTACATATGGCATCCGATGTGAGAGCATCGGATGTGATATGCTAATGACCCTCGGCTCCTGCTCTACTGAGAGCCACATTTTATCTTCTCTAGATAACCACTAATGTCTTATTCTGAACTAAATTTGCTGCCTGATGACATTTTAAATGTTAGGTACCCTAAATTCAGCAATATTCCAGGGTCTGGAGATGGTAGAAAAGTGTTTTGTTTTTTTTTGTTCTGACAAATAAAGTTGTTGATCATTTTCCAAAGTTTTATACACTGTGATCTGGGCATAGGAATCAGCCCTGTTAGAAATTTATATTATATCAAGAATAAACCACTATGTAGTGGTAACTTTACCTAACCAAGATATTGGAAAGAAGAATATTTGTTAAGTGGCTGGGGAACTTGAGAAATGAAAAGTTCATAGTTAAATGAAAAAAATTGTGTGGGTTGAGTTGTAAGGTTAATGCATCAGTATTAGCGATAACACCTTATCCGAGCATGCTTATGTGATAGCCGAGCGTCTTTGGCGTGCATGAAAAATATGTTTGAGTCCCTGCGGCTGCATATCTTGTGGCTATTATACAGCCGCAACACATGCAAGAATTGCCTGTTTGTTAGACAGCTGCAACAAATGCGGGGATGGCCTAATAGCCACGACTCATGCAGCCGCGTGGACTTGACCATTTTATTTCGAGCACGACTAGGACACTCGGTTAGCACATAAGCATGGTCAGATAACTCCTCATCCAAGCACGTTCGCTCATCACTACTCAGTATTTAATATGAAGATTTTTTCAGTGGAATGCACTGTATTGACATAGGGTGTAATTGGACAGTTTGTGGTCACTTAAAAGCTCTAAAGAGGGCTACCACAAACAGGTTCTGTTTTCCATATCCTAGAGGTTGTCCTGGCCTTCACTTTAACCCCTAAACAAGGACCCCGGATTTAACTAGGACTCCTAGGCTGAGGCTGAGGCTGTGGCATTAGCTGCCGTTCACTGGTGTGAGCTGGCAAGAAGAATAGTCCAGTAGCTGGATCAGAACCTGGAGGACAGTGCAGGGTCAAAATCACAAGGCAGAAGAGTAGTAAAAAAACCAAGCCACAGTCAAAATCAGAAAAGTCTACAAGGAGTCAAAGCAGGATACTGAGGAATTCTCTGGAGCAAGTCAAATTATAACTGTCAGTGGACAGCAGGCTTTCAGGAGGTTAAATAGCCTGTAGCCCACACCCAGGCCACACAGAAGGAAGCAAACACTGAAAGGTTAACTCCCAGTACAGACAGAACAAGTACCAGAGGACACGGAACTAGAGTTGTCGCCTTGCATCATCCACAACAAGAGTGTGGCACCGCCTGATAACAGAAGCTGAGAGAAGGGCAGGCACCGACACAGATGTCACATTGGGGATCCATATTTAGTGTAACAGATTCACTCATATTCATTTGTTATGCAATAGGGCAGTTCTCCAAATGTTGAAATAGTATTGATTAGCTGAAAGAAATTTTGAGATTCTGTCAGTGAGAAGATTATGTCATCGGCATATAGTCCAATTTTGTGTTGCCTGTCGCCAACAGTGATTCCAAAAATGTCATGCTTTCGCTAGAGGCTCCATTAGAAATGCAAAACTCAATGGATAGAGAGGACAACCCTGTCTGATTCCATTACTAATTTTAGATTAATCTCAAATATAACCTGAAGAATAAACCTTAGCTAAAGGGTTACAATATAGTCCCATTAGGGATGATTTAAAGAATTCTAGAATTTCAAATACTTCAAGAAGAAAACTGAGGTAACCCCACTGCACTGTACTAAATGCATTCTCTGCATCTAAAGTGAAAATTAGAGAAGACGTTCGAAAAAACTGATGAGCCAATTGAATCAGGTTTATGAAACGGCGTGTGCCATCAGAGGCCAGCCAGTCATTACAAATCCAACTTGATTCAGGTCTTTGAGAAGAGGTATAATAGCCATGAGTCTATTTTCTACTACTTTTGCATATAACTTATTGTCTCTATTCAATATAGGTCTGTAATGTTGAGAACATGTGAAAGAGTTGCCTAGTTTTAAGAAAGGTCAGGCCTTAATACACATTAGACTAATGTCGGCCAAACCCACTGATATCGACAGGTTCAGCCAACAGTCTAATGTGTGGGCATCCAACAAAAGATCGTCAGGGAAGATAAGGATAGTGGCAGGTGTAATTTTGGACTGCTGGTACTTTTTTCTCTAATAGATAAGTTTTGTGACCCGAAATGTCTGCCAACAGCTCTCTCATAAGAAACAAAAGCAAAGTAAGCATTCTTGAGTATAGGAGAGTCCAGCAAGAAAGTTACTAGCCGACAGCTATCTGTACGGGGGGCTTATTGATGGTGGCTTCCAACATTACATCAGGTACCGAGTTTGTAGTGGCCACTTTATTGAACACATCTGTAGGATATGATATGCATATGTGTTTTTATAATAGGAGGTCAAAAGCCATCTGGTCCTTCTGATTTATGAAGTATTAAAGACTTAATTGCTTGTAAGTTTTCATGCAGCTTCTTCACTGTTTATAATGGGTTTTACTTTGCTTGGGACAAGCACATACTGTACCTATATTTTGTAATGCCTACGCTTGGAATTGTAGCTTTGCTCCATTATCAAGTTCCAGTGCCAGAGCTCCCTCAAACAGCTGATCATCGCGGGTGCTGAGTCATACCCCGACTGATCTAGTATTGATGGCTTGTACTAAGGAAAGTCTACCGTGTTGCGGTATATGTTGGCAAAATTCAATATTCCATATTTACTAAAACTAGCGCACCAACAAAAGGTACTCTCGTATGTCATTTTAATGCAGAGTGGGCCTTATCTACCAATGTGACATGCTATATTAAAAGTGTACCGGTCCTTTCACACAAAACATGTGAAAAAGCATTGTCTTGGAGCCCTCATCCTCCACAAGTTAAAACTGTTTTAGGTGCACAGTCTAATATTTCCAAGAACTGTCTGGATGCTAATGCTCTGTAACTTGTCATCCACTCTTTTCGATGCTTTAGAAGCATTGTGTTACCACTATAGGTGCTGGGACTTCCTCACCCTCACTTTATTATGCATTTAACCTCTTAAGGACCAGGAAACTTTTTGTGCTTTCATTTTTTTCCTCCCCTTCTTCCAAAGGCAATCCACATGCAGGACAAGTTGTAGTTTTGAATTACACTAATCATTTTACCATATAATATCCTGAAAAACAAGAAAAAAAATTACAAGTGGGGTTAAGTGGTAAGAAAAGAACAATTATTCCATTGTTTCTTCAAATAGTTTTTTTTATCTGTTTTATTGGTTAAAATAAATGAAGAACTTGTTTGGAACGAAAAAATTGACTTTTGTCATTATGTTCTGAGTTAATAATTTTTTTTTAATTCATAGAACTGTGTTATAACTAGTTTTCTAAGCATCAAGTTGTATTTTTTTCTTGATTATTTCTTAGGGTACATATAGCAGTTTGATATAGCTTTTTTATTTTTATTTTTGTGGGGTGTACAACCTACAAAAACAGCAATTTGGACATTTTTTTTTCCTTTCAGCATTCACTTTATTGGACTATATACCATATATACTCGAGTATAAGCTGAGATTTTCAGCCCATTTTTTGGGGCTGAAAGTCCCCCTCTCGGCTTATACTCGAATCATACCCAAAGGTCAGCAGGGGAGGGGTAGCGGGGGCTGTGTAATTATACTCATTTACTCCTGGCACTGTCCCTGCTTCTTACAGCGCTGCAGCTTCTTCCTGTACTGAGCGGTCACATGGTACCGCTCATTACAGTAATGAATATGCGGCTCCACCTCCCATAGAGGTAGAGCCGCATATTCATTACTGTAATGAGCGGTAACTGTGACCGCTCAATACAGGAAGAAGATGCAGCGCTGGTAGAAGCAGGGACGTGCAGGGACCGCGCCAGGATTAGGTAAGTATACGGGGAGGGGAGCGCTGCGCGATATTCACCGTTCCTCGTTCCGGTGCGGCTCAGTCTTCAGCATCCTCTGGCTGTGACGCTCAGGTCAGAGGGCGCGGTGACATGGTCAGTGCGCGCCCTCTGCGTGAATGTCAGTGCTGAAGATGGAGCCGCACCGGAACGAGGAGCAGATGACTATTGAAAGTGCCGGGGGTCCTGAGCGACGAGAGGTGAGCATATAATTTTTTTTTTTTTTATCGCAGCAAAAGCATATGGGGCAAGTGACTGTATGGAGCATCTTATGGGGCCATAACAATTGTGCAGCACTGTATGGGGCAGTGACTGTATGGAGCATCTTATGGGGCCATAACGTTTGTGCAGCCTATATGGGGCAAGTGACTGTATGGAGCATCTTATGGGGCCATGTGCAGCACTATATGGGGCAAGTGACTGTATGGAGCATCTTAGGCTAGGTTCACATTGCGTTAGTGCAATCCGTTTAGCGGATACGCTAATGGATTGCGCTAACGCAATGTCCAAAAAGGGATTGCATTTGGCAATCCCGCTAGCGCAGATGTCCGATCTGCGCTAGCGAAGAACGGACCCTGAACGCTGCAAGCAGCATTTGAGGTCCGTCCGAAACTAACGCACATCGCTGATGCATGCCAAAAAAGGCATACGTTAACGATGCGTTAGCAATCCGTTAGCACATTGCAGTCAATGGGTGCGCTAACGGATCCGTTACATAGCGTTAATTGCGACAATTGCGCCATGTAACGGAGTCCGTTAGCGGACACCCACTAACGCAATGTGAACCTAGCCTTATGGGGCCATATGCAGCACTGTATGGGGCAAATGACTGTATGGAGCATCTTTTGGGGCCATAACGTTTGTGCAGCACTATATGGGGCAATTGACACTATGGATGATCTTATGGGGCCATAACGTTTGTGCAGCACTATATAGGGCAAATATCTCTATGGAGCATCTTATGGGGCCCTTATTACCCTTTATGCAGGATTTTATGGGGCATATTTTAATATGGAGCATCTAATGGGGCCCATCAAACTTTATGGAGCATTATATGGGGCTCCTGATTCAATATGGATATTCAAAAACACTTAACCTACTGATGTCTCAATTAATTTTACTTTTATTGGTATCCATTTTTACTTTTGAAATTTACCGGTAGCTGCTGCATTTTCCACCCTAGGCTTATACTCGAGTTATTAAGTTTTCCCAGTTTTTTTGTGGCAAAATTAGGGGGTCGGCTTATACTCAAGTATATACGGTATTTCCATATTCTATTAGTCTGGTGAATTTGGTGAAAAGGGACCTGATTTAAACATTTATGTATATTTACACAGTGTGTATACATACACACTGTATAACTATAAATAAATGTTTAAATATATATATAATTATTAAAGAAAATTTGGCAGCACTACAAAAAAAATGGGTGCAATAAAACCTGTAAAGGTGATGTCCAAACCTACAAAATAGAAAATCAGAAAAAAAACAGGCAGCACTCCAAAAATCAAAGTGAAAAACCATGGATTTACTGATCCATTAGCTGCAACGTTTTGGCAGATATCGCTGCCTTTCTTTGCATTTCTTTCTGTCTTGAGAAAGGCAGAGAAATCTGCCGAAACGTTGCTGCTAATGGATCAGTAAAGCCAAGGTTTTTTGCTTTGATTTCTGGAGTGCTGCCTGTTTTTTTAGATATATATATCTATAATATAACGCTGGGAGCGTCACTCTGTCCGAAGCCTTTATAGACTGCGCAAGCGCAAGCGCCGTCGCATTCTGGACCCCACAGAGTGACGCTCCCAGGAGATCGCGGTATGGGGTAAACACTGAACGCACACCGCGATCTCCAACGGAGAGTCAGGGACGCGCCAGGAGGGTAAATATATTCACCTGTCCCCCGTTCCAGCGCTGCGTGCGGCTCCGTGTTCCGGGTCCTCTGCCTGTGACATTCACAGTTCAGAGGGCGCGATGACGCGCTTAATGTGCGCCGCCCTCTGACTGAACAGTCACAGCCAGAGGACCCGGAAGAAGCGGCACGCAACGCTGGAACGGGACAGGTGACTATAGCAAGAGTCGGGGCCTGAGCTAGCGGCGACTCCGGCACCTGACCCCCACAGCATGCCGGTGTCCCCGCCTGCTCAGGCCCCCCAGCACTTAGCGCCCAGCGACGAGAGGTGAGTATGTTATTTTTTTTATATATCGCAGCAGCATACAGGGCATATACTATGGAGCATCTTATGGGGGCCATCAACATTTATGGAGCAGTGTACGGGGCATATACTATGGAGCATCTTATGGGGGCCATAAATCTTTATGGAGCAGTGTACGGGGCATATGGATGGGAGCAGCAAATTACAGAACGGGGGCGCAGGATGGGAGCACATGACAGAACAGGGGCGCAGGATGGGAGCAGCACATGACAGAACGGGGGCGCAGGATGGGAGCAGCACATGACAGAATAGGGCAGCACATAACAGAATGGGGGTGCAGGATGGCAGCAGCACATGACAGAACGGGGGCGCAGGATGGGAGCAGCACATGACAGGATGGGGGCGCAGGATGGGTGCAGCACATGTCAGAATGAAGGCGCAGGATGGGTGCAGCACATGTCAGAATGGGGGCGCAGGATGGGAGCAGCACATGTCAGAATGGGGGTGCAGGATGGGAGCAGCACATGTTAGAATGGGGGCGCAGGATGGGAGCAGCGCATGTCAGAATGAGGGCGCAGGATGGGAGCAGCACATATCAGAATGGGGGCGCAGGATGGGAGCAGCACATGACCGGATGGGGGCGCAGGATGGGTGCAGCACATGTCAGAATGGGGGCGCAGGATGGGAGCAGCACATGTCAGAATGGGGGGCGCAGGATGGGAGCAGCTCATGACAGGATGGGGATGCAGGATGGAGCAGCACATGACAGAATGGGGGCGCAGGATGGGAGCAGCACATATCAGAATGGGGGCGCAGGATGGGAGCAGCACATGACCGGATGGGGGCGCAGGATGGGTGCAGCACATGTCAGAATGGGGGCGCAGGATGGGAGCAGCACATGTCAGAATGGGGGGCGCAGGATGGGAGCAGCTCATGACAGGATGGGGACGCAGGATGGAGCAGCACATGACAGGATGGGGACGCAGGATGGGAGCAGCACATGTCAGAATGGGGGCCCAGGATGGGAGCAGCGCGTGTCGGAATGGGGGCGCAGGATGGGAGCAGCACATGACAGGATGGGGACGCAGGATGGGAGCAGCTCATGACAGGATGGGGACGCAGGATGGAGCAGCACATGACAGGATGGGGACGCAGGATGGAGCAGCACATGACAGGATGGAGACCATATACCAATATAAATGCTTGCCACCCGGGCGTAGAACGGGTTCAATAGCTAGGATATACAGTGGGGCAAAAAAGTATTTAGTCAGTCAGCAATAGTGCAAGTTCCACCACTTAAAAAGATGAGAGGCGTCTGTAATTTACATCATAGGTAGACCTCAACTATGGGAGACAAACTGAGAAAAAAAAATCCAGAAAATCACATTGTCTGTTTTTTTAACAATTTATTTGCATATTATGGTGGAAAATAAGTATTTGGTCAGAAACAAAATTTCATCTCAATACTTTGTAATATATCCTTTGTTGGCAATGACAGAGGTCAAACGTTTTCTGTAAGTCTTCACAAGGTTGCCACACACTGTTGTTGGTATGTTGGCCCATTCCTCCATGCAGATCTCCTCTAGAGCAGTGATGTTTTTGGCTTTTCGCTTGGCAACACAGACTTTCAACTCCCTCCAAAGGTTTTCTATAGGGTTGAGATCTGGAGACTGGCTAGGCCACTCCAGGACCTTGAAATGCTTCTTACGAAGCCACTCCTTCATTGCCCTGGCGGTGTGCTTTGGATCATTGTCATGTTGAAAGACCCAGCCACGTTTCATCTTCAATGCCCTTGCTGATGGAAGGAGGTTTGCACTCAAAATCTCACGATACATGGCCCCATTCATTCTTTCATGTACCCAGATCAGTCGTCCTGGCCCCTTTGCAGAGAAACAGCCCCAAAGCATGATGTTTCCACCACCATGCTTTACAGTAGGTATAGTGTTTGATGGATGCAACTCAGTATTCTTTTTCCTCCAAACACGACAAGTTGTGTTTCTACCAAACAGTTCCAGTTTGGTTTCATCAGACCATAGGACATTCTCCCAAAACTCCTCTGGATCATCCAAATGCTCTCTAGCAAACTTCAGACGGGCCCGGACATGTACTGGCTTAACCCCTTAGTGACAGAGCCAATTTGGTACTTAATGACCAGGCCAATTTTTGCAATTTTGACCACTGTCACTTTATGAGGTTATAACTCTGGAACGCTTCAACGGATCCCGCTGATTCTGAGATTGTTTTTTCGTGACATATTGTACTTCATGTTAGTGGTAACATTTCTTCGATATTACTTGCGATTATTTATGAAAAAAACGGAAATATGGCGAAAATTTTTAAAATTTTGCAATTTTCAAACTTTGTATTTTTATGCCCTTAAATCAGAGAGATACAGTTTGGTCCATATATATTTGGACAGAGACAACATTTTTCTAATTTTGGTTATAGACATTACCACAATGAATTTTAAACAAAACAATTCAGATGCAGTTGAAGTTCAGATGTTCAGCTTTCATTTGAGGGTATCCACATTAAAATTGGATGAAGGGTTTAGGAGTATCAGCTCCTTAACACGTGCCATCCTGTTTTTAAAGGGACCAAAAGTAATTGGACAATTGACTCCAAGGCTATTTCATGGACACGTGTGGGCAATCCCTTCGTTATTTCATTCTCAATTAAGCAGATAAAAGGTTTGGAGTTGATTTGAGGTGTGGTGCTTGCATTTGGAAGGTTTTGCTGTGAAGTAAACATGAGGTCAAAGGAGCTCTCCATGCAGGTGAAACAAGCCATCCTTAAGCTGCAAAAACAGAAAAAACCCATCCGAGAATTTGCTACAATATTACGAATGGCAAAATCTACAGTTTGATACATACCGAGAAAGAAAGAAAGCACTGGGGAACTCATCAATGCAAAAAGACCTGGGCCCCCACGGAAGGCAACAGTGGTGGATGATCGCAGAATAATCTCCATGGTGAAGAGAAACCCCTTCACAACAGCCAACCAAGTGAACAACACTCTCCAGGGGTCGGCGTATCAATATCCAAATCTACCATAAAGAGAAGACTGCATGAAAGTAAATACAGAGGGTTCACTGAACGGTGCAAGCCACTCATAAGCATCAAGAATAAAAAGGCTAGACTGGACTTTGCTAAAAAAAATCTAAAAAAGCCAGCACAGTTCTGGAAGAACATTCTTTGGACAGATGAAACCAAGATCAACCTCTACCAGAATGATGGAAAGAGAAAAGTATGGTGAAGGCGTGGTACAGCTCATGATCCAAAGCATACCACATCATCTGTAAAACACGGTGGAGGCAGTGTGATGGCTTGGGCATGCATGGCTGCCGGTGGCACTGGGTCACTAGTGTTTATTGATGGTGTGACACAGGACAGAAGCAGCCGAATGAATTCTGAGGTATTCAGAGACATACTGTGTGCTCAGATCCAGCCAAATGCAGCCAAACTGATTGGTCGTCGTTTCATACTACAGATGGACAATGACCCAAAACATAAAGCCAAAGCAACCCAGGAGTTTATTAAAGCAAAGAAGTGGAATATTCGTGAATGGCCAAGTCAGTCACCTGATCTCAACCCAATTGAGTATGCATTTCACTTGTTAAAGACTAAACTTCAGACAGAAAGGCCCACAAACAAACAGCAACTGAAAACCACCGCAGTGAAGGCCTGGCAGAGCATCAAAAATGAGGAAACACAGCGTCTGGTGATGTCCTTGTGTTCAAGATTTCAGGCAGTCATTGCCAACAAAGGGTTTTCAACCAAGTACTAGAAATGAACATTTTATTTAAAATTATTGAATCTGTCCAATTACTTTTGGTCCCTTTAAAAACAGGGTGGCACATGTTAAGGAGCTGAAACTCCTAAACCCTTCATTCAATTTTAATGTGGATACCCTCAAATGAAGGCTGAAAGTCTGAACTTCAACTGCATCTGAATTGTTTTGTTTAAAATTCATTGTGGTGATGTCTATAACCAAAATTAGAAAAATGTTGTCTCTGTCCAAATATATATGGGCCTAACTGTATGTCACGAAAAATAGTTAATAAATAACATTTCCCACATGTCTACTTTACATCAGCACAATTTTGGAAACAAAATTTTTTTTTGTTAGGGACTTATAAGGGTTAAAAGTTGACCAGCAATTTCTCATTTTTACAACACCATTTTTTTTTAGGGACCACATCACATTTGAAGTCATTTTGAAGGGTCTATATAATAGAAAATAATGAAGTGTGACACCATTCTAAAAACTACACCCCTCAAGGTTCTCAAAACCACATTCAAGAAGTTTATTAACCCTTTACGTGCTTCACAGGAACTGAAACAATGTGGAAGGAAAAAATGAACATTTAACTTTTTTTTGCAAACATCTTAATTCAGAACCATTTTTTTTATTTTCACAAGTGTAAAAACAGAAATGTAACCATAAATTTTGTTATGCAATTTCTCCTGAATACGCCAATACCCCATATATGGGGGTAAACCACTTTTTGGGCGCACCGCAGAACTTAGAAGTGAAGGAGCGCCGTTTTACTTTTTCAATGCAGAATTGGCTGGAATTGAGATCGGACGCCATGTCACGTTTAGAGAGCCCCTGATGTGCCTAAACAGTGGAAACTCCCCACAAGTGACACCATTTTGGAAACTAGACCCCTTAAGGAACTTATCTAGATGTGTGGTGAGCACTTTGAACCCCCAAGTGCTTCACAGAAGTTTATAACGTAGAGCCGTGAAAATAAAAAATCGCTTTTGTTTACACAAAAATGATCTTTTCGCCCACAAATTCTTATTTTCACAAGGGTAACAGGAGAAATTAGACCACAAACGTTGTTGTGCGATTTCTCCTGAATACGTCGATACCCCATATGTGATGGTAAACCACTGTTTGGGCGCACCGCAGAGCTTGGAAGTGAAGGAGCGCCGTTTTACTTTTTCAATGTAGAATTGGCTGGAATTGAGATTGGATGCCATGTTGCGTTTGGAGAGCCTCTGATGTGCCTAAACAGCGGAAACCCCCCACAAGTGACCCCATTTTGGAAACTAGACCCCATAAGGAACATATCTAGATGTGTGGTGAGCACTTTGAACCCCCATGTGCTTCACAGAAGTTTATAACGTAGAGCCGTGAAAACAAAATCGCATTTTTTCTACAAAAATGATCTTTTTGCCCACAAATTTTTATTTTCACAAGGGTAACAGGAGAAATTAGACCACTAAAGTTGTTGTGCAATTTCTCCTGAGTACGCTGATACCCAATATGTGGGGGTAAACCACTGCTAGGGCGCACCGCAGAGCTTGGAAGAGAAGGAGTGCCGTTTTACTTTTTCAATGTAGAATTGACTGGAATTGAGATTGGACGCCATGTCGCGTTTGGAGAGCCCCTGATGTGCCTAAACAGTGGAAACCCCCCACAAGTGACACCATTTTGGAAACTAGACCCCTTAAGGAACTTATCTAGATGTGTGGTGAGCACTTTGAACCCCCAAGTGCTTCACAGAAGTTTATAACGTAGAGCCGTGAAAATAAAAAATCGCTTTTGTTTACACAAAAATGATCTTTTCGCCCACAAATTCTTATTTTCACAAGGGTAACAGGAGAAATTAGACCACAAAAGTTGTTGTGCGATTTCTCCTGAATACGTCGATAACCCATATGTGAGGGTAAACCACTGTTTGGGCGCACCGCAGAGCTTGGAAGTGAAGGAGCGCCGTTTTACTTTTTCAATGTAGAATTGGCTGGAATTGAGATTGGACGCCATGTCGCGTTTGGAGAGCCCCTGATGTGCCTAAACAGTGGAAACCCCCCACAAGTGACACCATTTTGGAAACTAGACCCCTTAAGGAACTTACCTAGATGTGTGGCGAGCACTTTGAACCCCCATGTGCTTCACAGAAGTTTATAACGTAGAGCCGTGTAAAAAAAAAATTGCATTTTTTCTACAAAAATGATCTTTTTGCCCACAAATTTTTATTTTCACAAGGGTAACAGGATAAATTAGACCACTAAAGTTGTTGTGCAATTTCTCCTGAGTACGTCGATACCCAATATGTGGGGGTAAACCACTGTTTGGGCGCACCGCAGAGCTTGGAAGAGAAAGAGTGCCGTTTTACTTTTTCAATGTAGAATTGGCTGGAATTGAGATCGGACGCCATGTCGCGTTTGGAGAGCCCCTGATGTGCCTAAACAGTAGAAATCCCCCACAAGTGACCCCATTTTGGAAACTAGACCCCCCATGGAACTTATCTAGATGTGTGGTGAGAACCTTGAATGCCCAAGAGCTTCACAGAAGTTTATAATGCAGAGCCGTGAAAATAAAAAATATTTTTTTTTCCACAAAAAAGATTTTTTAGCCCCCAAGTTTTTATTTTCACAAGGGTAACAAGAGAAATTGGACCCCAAAAGTTGTTGTCCAATTTGTCCTGAGTATGCTGGTACCCCATATGTGGGGGTAAACCACTGTTTGGGTGCACGGCAGAGCTCGGAAGGAAGGAGCTCCGTTTTGGAATGCGGACTTTGATAGAATGGTCTGCGGGCATTATGTTGCGTTTGCAGAGCCCCTGATGTACTTAACCAGTAGTAACCCTCCACAAGTGACCCCATTTTGGAAACTAGACCCCCCAAGGAACTTATCTAGATGTGTGGTGAGAACTTTGAATGCCCAAGTGCTTCACAGAAGTTTAGAATGCAGAGTCGTGAAAATAAAAAATATTTTTTTTTCCACAAAAAAGATATTGTAGCCCCGAAGTTTTTATTTTCACAAGGGTAACAGGAGAAATTGGACTGCAATTGTTGTTGTCCAATTTATCCCGAGTACGCTGATGTGCCATATGTGGGGGTAAACCACTGTTTGGGCGCACGGCAGAGCTCGGAAGGGAAGGAGCGCCTTTTTGGAATGCAGACTTTGATAGAATGGTCTGTGGGCATTATGTTGCGATTGCAGAGCCCCTGATGTACCTAAACTGTAGTAACCCCCCACAAGTGACCCCATTTTGGAAACTAGACCCCCCAAGGAACTTATCTAGATGTGTGGTGAGAACTTTGAATGCCCAAGTGCTTCACAGAAGTTTAGACTGCAGAGTCGTGAAAATAACAAATATTTTTTTTTTCACAAAAAAGATATTGTAGCCCCCAAGTTTTTTTTTTCACAAGGGTAACAAGAGAAATTGGACTGCAATAGTTGTTGTGCAATTTATCCCGAGTACGCTGATGTGCCATATGTGGGGGTAAACCACTGTTTGGGCGCACGGCAGAGCTCGGAAGGGAAGGAGCGCCTTTTTGGAATGCAGACTTTGATAGAATGGTCTGTGGGCATTATGTTGCGATTGCAGAGCCCCTGATGTACCTAAACTGTAGTAACCCCCCACAAGTGACCCCATTTTGGAAACTAGACCCCCCAAGGAACTTATCTAGATGTGTGGTGAGAACTTTGAATGCCCAAGTGCTTCACAGAAGTTTAGAATGCAGAGTCGTGAAAATAACAAATATTTTTTTTTTTCACAAAAAAGATATTGTAGCCCCCAAGTTTTTATTTTCACAAGGGTAACAAGAGAAATTGGACCCCAGAAGTTGTTGTCCAATTTATCCTGAGTACGCTGATGCCCCATATGTGGGGGTAACCCACTGTTTGGGCGCACGGCAGAGCTCAGAAGGGAGGGAGCACCATTTGACTTTTTGAGCGCAAAATTGGCTGTCGTGTTTGGAGACCCCCTGATGTACCTAAACAGTGGAAACCCCCCAATTCTAGCTCCAACCCTAACCCCAACACACCCCTAACCCTAATCCCAACCTGATCCATAATCCTAATCACTAACCCTAACCATAATCACAACCCTTACCCCAAAACAACCCTAATGTCAACCCTAACCATAACCCTAATCAAAACCCTAAATCCAACACACCCCTAATCCTAATCTCAACCCTAACCTCAAACCTAACCCTAATCCCAATACACCCCTAATCACAACCCTAACCTTAACCCTAATCCCAAACCTAACCCTAATCCCAAGCGTAACCGTAATGCCAAGCCTAACCCTAATACCAACCCTAATCCACACCCTAACCCTAATCCCAGCTCTAACCCTAACTTTAGCCCCAACCCTAGCCCTAACTTTAGCCCCAACCCTAACCCTAGCCCTAAGGCTACTTTCACACTTGCGTCGTTTGGCATTCCGTCGCAATCCGTCGTTTTGGACAAGAAACGGATCCTGCAAATGTGCCCGCAGGATGCGTTTTTTGCCCAGAGACTTGTATTGCCGACGGATCGTGACGGATGGCCACACGTCGCGTCCGTCGTGCACTGGATCAGTTGTGTTTTGGCGGACCGTCGGCACAAAAAAACGTTCAATGAAACGTTTTTTTGTACGTCGCATCTGCCATTTCTGACCGCGCATGCGTGGCCGTAACTCCACCCCCTCCTCCCCAGGACATAGATTGGGCAGCGGATGCGTTGAAAAACTACAGCTGCTGCCCACGTTGTGCACAATTTTTACAACGTGCGTCGGTATGTCGGGCCGACGCATTGCGACGGCCCCGTACCGACGTAAGTGTGAAAGAAGCCTAACCCTAAATTTAGCCCCAACCCTAACCCTAAATTTAGCCCCAACCCTAGCCCTAACCCTAGCCCTAACCCTAACCCTAGCCCTAACCCAAGCCCTAACCCTAACCCTACCCCTACCCCTAACCCTACCCCTACCCCTAACCCTACCCCTAACCCTAATTTTAGCCCCAACTGCTGTTCTCCTGCCGGCCGGCAGATGGAGACAGATGGCGGGCGCACTGCGCATGCGCCCGCCATTTTCTTCTGCTGGCGGCCAGGAGGAGCAGCAAGAGGATCCAGGGACACAGGTGAGTATTGTAGGGTCCCCGAATCCCCCTATTTCTCTGTCCTCTGATGTGCGTTCACATCAGAGGACAGAGAATTACACTTTACTTTTTTTTTTTTTTTGCGGTCGCCGGTAAACAGTTAATTACCGGCGATCGCAAAACAGGGGTCGGTAAAACCGACCCCGATCATGCTCTTTGGGGTCTCGGCTACCCCCGGCAGCTGAGACCCCAAAGATTCTCGCGGGGCCGGCCGGCGGGCGCACTGCGCATGCGCCCGCCATTTTGAAGATGGCGGCGCCCACCGGGAGCCACGAGGAGCATCGGGGGAGATAGGTGAGTATTGGGGGGCTACCTGGGACCCCTTTTCTCTGTCCTCCGATGTGCGATCACATCGGAGGACAGAGAAATTAAAAAGAGATCGCGTTTTTTTTTTTTTTTTGCGATCGCCGGTAAACGGTTAATTACCGGCGATCGCAAATGCGGGGTGGGTTAAAAAACCCCCGAATCATGTTCTCTGGGGTCTCGGCTACCCCCGGCAGCCGAGACCCCGGAGAAAATCCGACTCTGGGGGGCGCTATTCACTTTTTCCACAGCGCCGTTAATTAACGGCGCTGTGGTTTAAGTACCCTTAGCGGCCGCCGTTAAAAGGCGTATCGGCGGTCGCTAAGGGGTTAAGCAGTGGGACACGTCTGGCACTGCAGGATCTGAGTCCATGGTGGCGTAGTGTGTTACTTATGGTAGGCCTTGTTACATTGGTCCCAGCTCTCTGCAGTTCATTCACTAGGTCCCCCCGCGTGGTTCTGGGATTTTTGCTCACCGTTCTTGTGATCATTCTGACCCCACGGGGTGGGATTTTGCGTGGAGCCCCAGATCGAGGGAGATTATCAGTGGTCTTGTATGGCTTCCATTTTCTAATTATTGCTCCCACTGTTGATTGCTTCACTCCAAGCTCGTTGGCTATTGCAGATTCAGTCTTCCCAGCCTGGTGCAGGGCTACAATTTTGTTTCTGGTGTCCTTTGACAGCTCTTTGGTCTTCACCATAGTGGAGTTTGGAGTCAGACTGTTTGAGGGTGTGCACAGGTGTCTTTTTATACTGATAACAAGTTTAAACAGGTGCCATTACTACAGGTAATGAGTGGAGGAAAGAGGAGACTCTTAAAGAAGAAGTTACAGGTCTGTGAGAGCCAGAAATCTTGATTGTTTGTTTCTGACCAAATACTTATTTTCCACCATAATATGCAAATAAATTGTTAAAAAAACAGACAATGTGATTTTCTGGATTTTTTTTTTCTCAGTTTGTCTCCCATAGTTGAGGTCTACCTATGATTTAAACTACAGACGCCTCTTATCTTTTTAAGTGGTGGAACTTGCACTATTGCTGACTGACTAAATACTTTTTTGCCCCACTGTATATATATACAGTTAGGTCCATATATATTTGGACAGAGACAACATTTTTCTAATTTTGGTTATAGACATTACCACAATGAATTTTAAACAAAACAATTCAGATGCAGTTGAAGTTCAGACTTTCAACTTTCATTTGAGGATATCCACATTAAAATTGGATGAAGGGTTTAGGAGTTTCAGCTCCTTAACATGTGCCACAATGTTTTTAAAGGGACCAAAAGTAATTGGACAGATTCAATAATTTTAAATAAAATGTTCATTTTTAGTACTTAGTTGAAAACCCTTCTTTGGCAATGACTGCCTGAAGTCTTGAACTCATGGACATCACCAGACACTGTGTTTCCTAATTTTTGATGCTCTGCCAGGCCTTCACTTCAGTGGTTTTCAGTTGCTGTTTGTTTGTGGGCCTTTATGTCTGAAGTTTAGTCTTTAACAAGTGAAATGCATGCTCAATTGGGTTGAGATCAGGTGTCTGACTTGGCCATTCATGAATATTCCACTTCTTTGCTTTAATAAACTCCTGGGTTGCTTTGGCTTTATTTTTTGGATCATTGTCCATCTGTAGTATGAAATGAAAACCAATCAGTTTTGCTGCATTTGGCTGGATCTGAGCACACAGTATGTCTCTGAATACCTCAGAATTCATTCAGCTGCTTCTGTCCTGTGTCACATCATCAATAAACACTAGTGACCCAGTGCCACTGGCAGCCATGCATGCCCAAGCCATCACACTGCCTCCGCCGTGTTTTACAGATGATGTGGTATGCTTTGGATCATGAGCTTTACCACGCCTTCGCCATACTTTTCTCTTTCCATCGTTCTGATAGAGGTTGATCTTGGTTTCATCTGTCCACAGAATGTTCTTCCAGAACTGTGCTGGCTTTTTTAGATTTTTTTTTAGCAAAGTCCAGTCTAGCCTTTTTATTCTTGATGCTTATGAGGGCTTGAACCCTCTGTATTTACTTTCATGCAGTCTTCTCCTTATGGTAGATTTGGATATTGATACGCCAACCTCCTGGAGAGTGTTGCTCACTTGGTTGGCTGTTGTGAAGGGGCTTTTCTTCACCATGGAGATTATTCTGCGATCATCCACCACTGTTGTCTTCCGTGGGCGCCCAGGTCTTTTTGCTTTGATGAGTTCACCAGTGCTTTCTTTCTTTCTCAGGATGTACCAAACTGTAGATTTTGCCACTCCTAATATTGTAGCAATTTCTCGGATGGGTTTTTTCTGTTTTCGCAGCTTAAGGATGGCTTGTTTCATCTGCATGGAGAGCTCCTTTGACCTCATGTTTACTTCACAGCAAAACCTTCCAAATGCAAGCACCACACCTAAAATCAACTCCAGGCCTTTTATCTGCTTAATTGCGAATTACATAACGAAGGGATTGCCCACACCTGACCATGAAATAGCCTCGGAGTCAATTGTCCAATTACTTTTGGTCCCTTTAAAAACAGGATGGCACGTGTTAAGGAGCTGATACTTCTAAACCCTTCATCCAATTTTAATGTGGATACCCTCAAATGAAAGCTGAAAGTCTGAACTTCAACTGCATCTGAATTGTTTTGTTTATAATTCATTGTGGTAATGTCTAATACAAAAATTAGAAAAATGTTGTATCTGTCCAAATATTTATGGACCTAACTATATATATATATATATATATATATATATATATATATAGTGGGTATGGAAAGTATTCATACCCCTTTATATTTTTCACTCTTTGTTTCATTGCAGCCATTTTGTAAATTCAAAAAAGTTCACATGAAGGTCTCCCAGACTATGAGAAATAAGATTCTTTGGTCTGATGAGATGAAGATAGAGCTTTTTGGTGATAATTCTAAACGGTATGTGTGGAGAAAACCAGGCACTGCTCATCACCTGCCCAATAAAATCCCAACAGTGAAACATGTTGGTGGCAGCATCATGCTATATGAGTGTTTTTCAGGTGCAAGGACAGGACGACTGGTTGTCATTGATGGAAACATGAATGCGGCCAAGTACAGAGATATCCTGGATGAACACCTCTTCCAGAGTGCTCTGGACCTCAGACTTGGCCAAAGGTTCACCTTCCAACAAGACAATGACCCTAAGCACACAGCTAAAATAACAAAGGAGTGGCTTCAGAACAACTCTGTGACCATTCTTGACTGGCACAGCCAGAGCCCTGACCTAAACCCAATTGAGCATCTCTGGAGATACCTGAATATGGCTGTCCACCAACGTTCACCATCCAACCTAACGGAACCGCAGAGGATCTGCAAGGAAGAATGTCGAAGGATCCTCAAATCCAGGTGTGAAAAACTTGTTGCATTATTCTCAAAAACACTCATGGCTGAACTAGTTCAAAAGGGTGCTTCTACTCAATACTGAGCAAAGGGTCTGAATACTTATGACCATGTGATATTTCAGTTTTTATTTTTATTTTTTATAAATTTGCAAAAATTTCTACATTTCTTTTTTTTCCAGTTAAGATTGGGTGCAGAGTGTACAAGAATGAGAAAAAAATGAACTTTTTTTCAATTTACCAAATCGTTGCAATAAAGCAAAAAGTGAAAATTTAAATGGGTATGAATACTTTCTGTACCCACTGTACATATATATACACACTACTCAAAAAATAAAGGGAACACTGAAACAACAGAATATAACTCCAAGTAAATCAAACTTCTGTGAAATCAAACTGTCCACTTAGAAAGCAACACTGTTTGACAATCAATTTCACATGCTGTTGTGCAATTGAATGGAATAGACAACAGATGGAAATTATTGGCAATTATCAAGACACACTCAATAAAGGAGTGGTTCTGCAAGTGGAGACCACAGACCTCATCCCAGTACCAATGGTTTCTGGCTGATGTTTTGGTCACTTTTGAATGTTGGTTGTGCTTTCACACTCGTGGTAGCATGAGACAGACTCTACAACCCACACAAGTGGCTCTCATGTAGTGCAGCTCATCCAGAATGGCACATCAATGCGAGCTGTAGCAAGAAAGTTTGGTGTGTCTGTCAGCATAGTGTCCAGAGGCTGGAGGTGCTACCAGGAGACAGGCCAGTACACCAGGAGACATGGAGGGGGCCGTAGGAGGGAAAAAACCCAGCAGCAGGACTGCTACCTCAGCCTTTGAGCAAGGAGGAGCACTGCCAAAGCCCTGCCAAATGACCTCCAGCAGGCCACAAATGTGCATGTAGCTGCACAAATGGTTAGAAACCGACTCCATGAGGATGGTCTGAGTACCCGACGTCCACATATGGGGGTTGTGCTCACAGCCCAAAACCATGCAGGACGCTTGGAATTTCCACAGAAACCAGGATCGGCAAATTCGCCACTGGTGACCTGTGCTCTTCACAGATGAAAGCAGGTTCACACTGAGCACATGTGACAATATAATAAAAATAAACTAGGCACTCAACTTAAAGATAAATTTTTTGACTTTTAGTGTAGTCAAGGCAAAACATTTTGGCCGCATTTGGCCTTTATCAATTACAGACTATACAGGAGTGTCAGGGATTCGTGGGAATCCTGTGCATTTTTAGTGAGGCACATCTCGGTATGGTCACTTTCACAAGTGTATGGGGTGTTTAAAGAGGAAAAATTCCAAAGGTAAACAAGCCAGGGGACCTGAATGTGTGCACGTGCCTGGAGAAAGACGCAGCGTCCACAGGATTCCCAGGAATCCCTGACACTCCTGTATAGTTTGTAATTGATAAAGGCCAAATGCAGCCGAAACGTTTTGCCTTGACTACATTAAAAGTAAAAAAATTAATCTTTAAGTTGAGTGCCTAGTTTATTTTTATTACTTTGTGGTGTGGGATCCTACTACGGCACCTTCCTTAGTAGTGTGTCAGCAGTTACTGCAAAGATGAAGGCATTGAAGCTATGGACTGGCCCGCCCGTTCCCCAGACCTGAATCCGACTGAACACATCTGGGACATCATGTCTTGCACCCTTCACCAACATCACGTTGCACCACAGACTGATCAGGAGTTCCCAGATGCATTAGTCCATTTCTGGGAGGAGATCCCACAGGAGACCATCTGCCGCCTCATCAGGAGCATGCCCAGGCGTTGTAGGGAGGTCATACAGGCAGGTGGAAGCCACACACACTACTGAGCATCATTTCCATGTCTTGAGGCATTTCCACTGAAGTTGGATCAGCCTGTAACTTCAATTTCCACTTTGATTTTGATCATCATTCCAACTCCTGATCTCCGTGGTATTTTAGTTGTGATTTACGTTGATCATTTTTAGGTTTTATTGCTCTTAACACATTCCACTATGTAATGAATAAAGATTTACAACTGTAATATTTCATTCAGTGATATCTAGGTTGTGGGATTGTAGTGTTCCCTTTTTTGAAGAAAGACACATGTGGTGTCAAAACACGTCATCCATAAGGGATTGAATGTATGCAATATTGTTACTGAGGAAATCTGGAACTTTTTAATGGATAAATAAAAGGTATATTTTACTCTACCATTGGACTGATCGCTGGAGAAACAAAAAGTTTTTCTATATATATATATATATATATATATATATATATATATATAGAAATGAATGCATCAAAACTATGAATTAACACATGTGGAATTATATACTTGACAAAACAGTGTGAAGCAACTGAAAATATGTCTTATATTCTAGGTTCTTCAAAGTATTCCCCTTTTGCTTTGATGACTGCTTTGCACATTCTTGGCATTCTCTTGATGAGCTTCAAGAGGTAGTCACCAGAAATTGTCTTCCAACAATCTTGAAGGAGTTCCCAGAGATGCTTAGCACTTGTTGGCCCTTTTGCCTTCACTCTGCGGTCTAGCTCACCCCAAACCATCTCAAATGGGTTCAGGTCTGGTGACTGTGGAGGCCAGGACATCTGGTGTACACCCCATCACTCTCCTTCTTGGTCAAATAGCCCTTACACAGCCTAGAGGTATGTTTGGTGTCATTGTCCTGTTGAAAAATAAATGATGGTACAACTAAACACAAACTGGATGGAATAGCATGCCGCTGCAAGATGCTGTGGTAGCCATTCTGGGTCAGTAAGCCCTCAATTTTGAATAAATCCCCAACAGTATCACCAGCAAAGTACCCCCACACCATCACACCTCCTCCTCCATGCTTCACGGTGGGAACCAGGCATGTAGAGTCAATCCGTTCACTTTTTCTGCGTCGCACAAAGACACGGTGTTTGGAACCAAAGATCTCAAATTTGGGGTTCCTGCCAGTCCATCACAGCCTGTAGTTTGGCAGGCTCCATAGCCAATCCCAGGGCAGAGATGATATAGCCCAGGAAAGGTAAGGACTCCTGCTCGAACATACACTTCTCCAACTTGGCATAGAGGGAGTTTGCCGGTAGGAGGTCGAAGACTTTGCAAACATCTCTCCGGTGGGAGTCAATATCTGGAGAGTAGATGAGAATATCATCCAGATAGACTACGACCGAGGTGGAGAGCATATCCCGGAAGATGTCGTTCACAAAGTCTTGGAAGACGGCTGGGGCATTACAGAGCCCGATGGGCATCACCAGATATTCATAGTGCCCATCCCTGGTGTTAAAAGCCGTCTTCCATTCGTCCCCCTCACGGATGCGAATCAGGTTGTAAGCACCCCGCAGATCTAATTAAGTAAATACCCTTGCTCCCCGAAGCCTATCGAAGAGCTCAGATATCAAGGGCAAAGGATACTTATTCTTAACGGTGATGGCGTTAAGACCCCTGTAGTCTATGCATGGACGCAATTCCCCATTCTTCTTCTGCACGAAGAAAAACCCTGCCCCAGCAGGTGACACTGACTTCCTAATGAATCCTCTTGCCAGATTTTCCTGGATGTACTGTGACATTGCCTCCGTCTCCGGGAAAGATAACGGATAGACTCGACCCCGGGGAGGCTCAGCATCAGGCAAGAGATCAAAAGGACAGTCATAAGGGCGATGGGGCGGAAGGGTCTCTGCCGCCTTTTTGGAGAACACGTCTGCATAAGACCAGTATTGCTTAGGGAGAGAGGAAAGATCTGCGGGTACCTCTGTAGTAGCAACCTGAACGCACTACCTCTGACACCTACCCCCACAAGATTCACCCCATCCCAGAATTGTGCCTGAGGACCACTCGATATGAGGAGAGTGGTACCGTAGCCAAGGTATTCCCAACAGGACCTCATCAATTCCCTCAGGAATGATGAGCAGAGATATAATCTCCTGATGGGATGGCGACATGGACAGAGTAAAAGGGATGGTCTGGTGTGTTATCTGTGAGGGCAGTGTCGACCCATTCACCACTCGTACCATTACTGGTTGAGCTAGCATAACCAGGGGTATTGCGTGACGTTGGGTGAAGGCAGAAGACATAAAATTGCCCTCCGCCCCAGAATCCACGCAGAGCTCTACCGAGTGGAAGGATGAGCTTATAATAATTGTCCCCTTAAAGGACAATTTGGAGGCAAATGTCGCCGTGTCTAGTGTACCTCCATCCACTACCACTAGACGCTGACGTTTCCTCGACCGCTGGGGACATCTGGTGGCAAGATGTCCTGACTGCTGGCAAACATGACAGACCTTGAGTGCACAAGCGGTCCGGGACTTAGATCCCGCTCGTGACACTTCCATGGCCTCATGTGACTCAGGAACCAGGACCGGAGATTCCAGAGGTTTGGCGAAGGTAGGAGCCAGCCGAAACCTCTGCCTACACTGGGCTCATTCTAACCTCCGCTCGTTAAAACGGAGGTCAATACGAGTAGAGATAGTTATTAACTCCTCCAGTGTGGCAGGAATCTTCCTAGTGGCCAGAGCGTCCTTCAATGTGGTCAGCCAGCCCCCTCCAAAATATGGGGATAAGGGCTTTATCCGACCACTCCAGCTCAGATGCTAGGGTACGGAAGTGGACGGCAAAATGGCTGACCAAGGACAAACCCTGAGTCAATGCCAGCAGTTGGAGTATCGTGTCATGGGTGACTTGAGGTCCTAAAAAGACCTGTTTCAGAGTGCTCAGAAACAGCGGAGCACTCTGCACCACATGATCGCCACGCTCCCATAGCGGCGTAGCCCATTCCAACGCCCTGTCCGACAAGAGAGACACTATAAATCCCACCTTAGCCCGCTCTGTGGGAAAACATGCACCCAGGAGCTCGAGGTAAATAGAGCACTGACTCACGAATCCCCTACAAGATTTACTATCTCCAGAAAATTTTTCTGGCAGCGGGAGGCGAGATAATGTCGGAACAGGGGTGGCAGTGGACAAGGTTGCTGCAGCCACGCTAGTAGCCTGTACAGCAACTGCGGTAACATCCACAGCTGAGGTTGAGCTTTCGAGAGCCGCCAACCTATCCTCCAGCTGCTGGATATACCGCAAGGATTGCTGTATGTCCGTCATTACTAGCCAGACCCTGGTGCTAGTGTAATGTTAGGGCTAGCGGAACGCACCAAATAATAAGATAGATTAAGGTGCGTTCGCAGGCCGGGGTCTACCGTGCAGAGATGGAACCTGCTGCCAAGTAATGATGGACTATATGGCGGTACAATGAGAATACACACACGGGTTAACTTCACCCTGTGTGAAGGAAGCGAACCCTGTTAAGACACAGGGCTGCGGTACCGCACACAAGAGCGCAAGCAAGGAGTCACAAAGCTCAGTCCCAAGACTTGGGATCCGAGTCCGACTAGACTACTTGCGCTCGACACCGCTAATGGGGTGTCAGCATAACCAAAGTAATAATAAAAGATGCACGAGAGTGCATGCGGTGCCGCACTGGCAGACGCCACTAACCACCCAGGCTTGGTTCAGGAAAGCGCTGTGAAAGCGCACTGCGCCGCACTGGCGGTCACAGCAATTAGACACTGTATGGTGTGTAACGTGCTGGTGGCTAAGTCGGGCGCTAGATAGCAATCACCCAACTTCCGCGAACAGTCATCCAATAGGGAGGGGATTTCAATGAACGACTTTCACTCACAACACACACACGTTTACAAATGTACACTAGCGCATGGCCGTGCGGTCATGCGCAGCTTATATAGCTGCAGCACGTTCAGGACCTTCCAATAAAGGACCAATGGGAACCGTTGCAGCATCTGAGCATGTGACCCTCGAACTCCAATGGGAGATCTCACCCTGGGCATGCTGAGAAGGGAAAAAGCAGGACTTAGATCTCAAAAGCGTCTGCTCGCCGCTGCCCAACACTGGCCTCAATGGCAGAAGCAGGCAAAGCAGCAGTAATCCTATGCACAGAGTGAGACTGAGCAAGATGCTGGGAACAACATCTCTGCTGAGCAGACTCCACTGTGGCTGGAGAAGAATGGGAGACCGCAGCAGAGATGGTTCGAGATTCCCCCTGTGCAGAGGTGGGAACTTGACACCTAACAACAGGGCCTGAGGTTTGGTTTAGTCTCCCCCCCAAAAAAGTGAGATTCAAATTATCACAAAGTGGATATACTGCAGTCCTGTTAGTTTGTGGTATATCAGCCAGCCACTTACATTGTGTTGTTTTATGCACAGGGCCTGAGGTTTGGTTTAGTCTCCCCCCAAAAAAATGAGACTCAAATTATCACAAAGTGGATATACTGCAGTTCTGTTAGTTTGTGGTATATCAGCCAGCCACTTTCGGCCACTTACATTGTGTTGTTTTATGCACAGGGCCTGAGGTTTGGTTTAGTCTCCCTCCCAAAAAAATGAGACTCAAATTATCACAAAGTGGATATACTGCAGTTCTGTTAGTTTGTGGTATATCAGCCAGCCACTTTCGGCCACTTACATTGTGTTTTTTTTTTGCACAGGGCCTGATTTTTTGTTCAGCCTCCCCCAAAAAAGGGAGATTTAAAATCACATACAGTACCATATAACAGTTGTTATTTTGGTTAGATTTTCCAAAAAATGAGGAAGTCAGGTGGAAGAGGCCGTGGGCGGTGGTTGGGAGCTGGTACTGATGGTGGTGGTGCATCTGGTGGTAATAGCAAAAGCACAATAGCACCTAAGGGTACCGTCACACAGTGCCATTTTGATCACTACGACGGCACGATCCGTGACGCTCCAGCATCGCAACAATATCGCTCCAGCGTCATAGACTGCTGTCACACTTTGCAATGTACGACGCTGGAGCGATAATTTCATGACGTATGTGCGATGTAGAAACCGTTGGTTACTATGCGCACATCGTATACAATATCGTGCACACCTTTGTTACACCATGCGATCATGCCGCCACAGCGGGACACTAGATGACGAAAGAAAGTTTCAAACGATCTGCTACGACGTACGATTCTCAGCGGGGTCCCTGATCGCAGGAGCGTGTCAGACACAGCGAGATCGCTGGAACGTCACGGATATATCGCTGGAACGTCACAAATCGTGCCGTCGTAGCGATCAAAATGCCACTGTGTGACGGTACCCTAAGGCTGGAGGTGTTGAGCCAGCATCATCGTCTGACTACACAAGGCCTCGAAGGCTCCCTTATCTGGGAGTAGGAAAATGGCTTTTAAAGCCGGAGCAGCAGGAAAAAGTTTTGGCTTTCCTTGCTGACTCAGCCTCTAGCTCTTTCGCCTCCTCTTCAGAAAGTTCCAAATATAAAAGCAGCGAGTCGTCAGTGGATGCTCCCGGTCAGGAACAAGACGTTTCCTTGTGTCCTTCACCCAAACCAAAAGTGAAGGATGCGTCAGGTGGCACTACAGGTTACTCCATGGAGCTCTTTACACATACCATGCCTGAGTTAGAACGGGAAATTGTTAACTGCCCATTACAAGATGAATCGGACATGGAGTGCACTGATGCACAGCCACAGCTAGATTATAATGCTATTCCATTGACTCAGATCACTACATTGCCCTCGCAGTGTACTGAGCCAGAATCTGACCCTGATGAGACTATGGTGCCCCGTCCCGAAAGCTATAGTACCTTGCACAGTGACACAGAGGAAGGTGCACGTGACATTGAAGAGGAGGTGATAGATGACCCAGTTGTTGACCCAGATTGGCAGCCATTGGGGGAAGAGGGTGCCGCTGCCAGTAGCTCAGAAGCGGAGGAGGATGATCCGCAGCAGCCATCTACATCGCAACAGCTGTCATCTGGCAGGCCCGTATCAGGCCAAAAACGTTTGTCAAAAACAGTGTTAGGACAGTGTGGCCATCCGGTGAAAGTAGCACAGCGTGCAATGCCTGAAAAGGTATTCCATAGTAGGAAGAGTACAGTGTGGGAATTTTTTAACCAAGATCCGAATGATCAGTCAAAAGTTATCTGTAAGAAATGCTCAAAGACCTTTAGCAGAGGGAAGAATCTTCAAAATTTAAATACAACGTGCATGCTTAGACATTTAACCAGCATACACTTGCAAGCCTGGACTAACTACCAAACGTCCCGTATGGTTGGTGCACCTGCTCAGAATGAAGGTAGTCAGCAACTCTACATTGTTTCCCTCACTGTAAGCCCACCGGTTAGGACACCACCAGCAGCAAATGTGGAGGTATGGTCACAAGGCCAAAGCAGTCAGGGAATCACAAGGTTATTGGTAGGAAACACTGTATGTAGGCCAACATTGAGAATACCATCACCAACCCTCTCTCAATCCGCCATGTTCACCCCCACCACCACCGCTAGTTCCACCATATGCACCTCTCCAGTCCAGCTCACCCTACAAGAGACTCTCGTTAGGAAAAGAAAGTACTCATCCTCTCCTCCACGTACACAGGGATTGAACTCCCACATTGCTAGACTAATCTCGTTAGAGATGATGCCCTACCGGTTGGTTGAAAGCAAAGCTTTCAAAGCCCTGATGGTCTACGCAGTACCACACTATGACCTACCCAGTCGACACTTCTTCGCGAGAAAAGCCATCCCAGCCCTCCACCAGCATGTCAAAGACCGCATTGTCGATGCACTCAGGCAATCAGTCAGTAGAAAGGTGCAAAAAGCAAAAAAAGAATATCCAGCTCAACGAGACAGTGAAAAGTAAAAACTTGGTACTTTATTCACTTCATATAGAAGCAGAGGATAAAAACATCAGCACAATAAGGATAAAAACACTATCTATCTACGCGTTTCAGGTGGCAAAGCACCCTTAATCATGATATCATGATTAAGGGTGCTTTGCCACCTGAAACGCGTAGATAGATAGTGTTTTTATCCTTATTGTGCTGATGTTTTTATCCTCTGCTTCTATATGAAGTGAATAAAGTACCAAGTTTTTACTTTTCACTGTCTCGTTGAGCTGGATATTCTTTTTTTGCTTTTTGGATTCCCCACGCCTTGACACAGCGTTTCCGTGCTCCGAGTGGAACTGTTACTATGGTGAGCTGGATTTTCTTTTTCGTTACTAAGTAGAAAGGTGCACCTCACAACAGATGCATGGACCAGTAGGCATGGCCAGGGACGTTACGAGTCCATCACGGCACACTGGGTTAATGTGGTGGATGCAGGGTCCACAGGGGACAGCCATAGTGGGACAGTTCTGCCTAACCCACGGTCTAGGAAACAGTTGGCTGTAGGCGGTCGCCACCTCTCCTCCTCCTCCAGAAGCGAAAGCTCATCCACAGAGCGCAGTCGCATGACCACTCCATCCGCAGCTGCCAGTGTTGCACACGAGGTGTCCCATTATCGAACAGCTAGTGGTAAGCGTTAGCAGGCTGTGTTAGAAATGAAGTGTTTGGGCGACAACAGACACACCGCGGAAGTACTGGCCGAGTACTTGCAGCAACAAACTCAGTCATGGCTGGGCAGTGTACATCTTGAGGCAGGCAAGATAGTCAGTGATAACGGAAAGAATTTTATGGCTGCCATAGCCCTTTCAGAACTTAAACACATCCCTTGCTTGGCTCACACCTTGAACCTGGTGGTGCAGTGCTTCCTCAAAAATTATCTGGAGTTACCAGCCCTGCTCCTGAAGGTGCAAAGACTTTACTCGAACATCCGCCGGTCGCCTGTACACTCCAGCTGTATGCTGAACCATCAGCGATCGCTGATTCTTCCCCAGCACTGCCTAATAATCGACGTTGCAACAAGGTGGAACTCCACACTGCACATGGTTCAGAGGCTGTGCGAACAGAGGCTTGCTGTAATTAATTTGTGGGAGGATACACATACACGGGCAGGCAGTTGGATGGCAGACATGGAGTTGTCTGGTGTGCAGTGGTCGAAGCTCCAAGACCTCTGTCAAGTCCTTCAGTGTTTTGAGGAATGCACACGGCTGGTAAGTGCAGACGACGCCATCATAAGCATGAGCATCCCACTAATGCGTCTGCTGATGCATTAAGAAGCTGGTCTCTGCAGCCGAGGAGGAGGGAAGCCTTGATGACAGTCAGCCATTGTCTGCTCAGGGAATTCTCCTGGACAAGGTGGCGGACGAAGAGGAGGAGGATGATGGGGATGAATATTTATGGGAGGAGGATGCTTCACAGGGGGCAATAGAAACTGGTGGCGTTGCAAGGTCAGGTACAGGGTTTTTGCGGGACACAAGTGATGTTGATTTGCAAGAAAGTGCTCCTCCACCCAGCACAAGCAGTGAATTGACACCTGGAACATTGGCCCACATGGCTGGGTATGCCTTGCGTATCCTAAAAAGGGACCCCCGCATTATCAAAATGATGACCGATGACGATTACTGGTTGGCCTGCCTCCTGGATCCACGATATAAAGGAAAATTACAAAATATCATGCCACATGAGAACCTTGAGCAAATATTGGCTACCAAACAAGCAACTCTTGTAGACTGGTTCAGGCATTCCCAGCACACAGCGGCGGTGATGGTTCTCACACGAGCCGTAGGGGGCAACATGGCAGAGGTGTTTGAGGTGCACAAATCCGAAGTGGCGTTGGACAGAGGGGTTTTATGACCAGGTTGTGGAGTGATTTCGCAATGACCGCCGACACGACAGGTACTGCTGCATCGATTCAAAGTGACAGGAGACAGCATTTGTCCAGTATGGTTACCAACTACTTTTCCTCCCTTATCGATGTTCTCCCTCACAGGTCACTCCCCTTTGATTACTGGGCATCTAAAATAGACACCTGGCCTGAATTGGCAGAATATGCATTACAGGAGCTCGCTTGCCCTGCTTCTAGTGTGCTATCAGAAAGAGTCTTCAGTGCTGCTGGTTCAATACTGACCGAAAAAAGGACACTTCTGCCTACCCAGAATGTTGATGATCTAACCTTCATTAAAATTAACCAATCATGGATTTCAAATTATTTTGCCCCACCTTCTCCTGCTGACACGTAGCTTGCCTGAAAAATGTCTTGCTTTTGGCATCCTCTTACTGACTTCTCCAATTCCGCCATTTGCCGCTGCTGAATGTCCACCATAGGCCATTTTTATAACTCTCTAAATGGGCTGACTCCCCCCACAGGGCCGTGGTCACCACCTGGCGCAAGCACCCGTGCGAGTGCCGTTTGCCCGGACAGGTGGGTGCTCCCACTCTTGGGCGACGGCACTGACACAGGGTCCCTCATAGTACAATGAAGTGTCTCTGACGGTGGTGGTGTACAACCAACGTCAGACACACGGTCGTAATATGAGGGGCCCTGTGCCAGTACCACCGCCCACGAGAGTGCTCCCCCGAGCTTGAACAGTGCTCTACCACTTGCAATACTTACCTCTCCCTGCTCCACCACTGTGTAGTCTGTGCTGTTAAATCCTTCAATGGCACTGCCAATACAAATTTGTTGAAATGATAGTTAAAATATACAGGGGCCCTGGTCTCCATTTAGACCAGTTAATACTTTGCGCCTACTACCACTGTCTGCTACTCAGCAGAGGAGCCCACCCCAGTACCTAGCTATGCCACCTGATTAGTCCTTGTAACGGGGTCTACTGTGCTGCAGTACCTCTTTCAGCACCCCCCGTGTTTCAGGAGGTCCACTCTGCTTTGCTGGATTCTGAATGAAGGAACGGAATTCCTTGATTACGTGAGAGCATATAAAAGCTGACTGCTACTCCACGTATTTCCAGTCTAAAAGAACACACTTTATTCACAGCACACAGAATATATAACACAGATACACAGGGCAGGCCAATAGAAAAAGCAGGCCAGACATAAATTACAATAGCCGCAGGGGGCCGGAGCCTGCTGATATTTACTGAGGGAATTACAAAGGTGAGGGAGGACAGAAGGGGGATATCGTGTCCTCTCTGCCCAGGGGCGCAGCCTGTGGACTGATGCATTTCACATGGAACCTATTATACATAATATATACTTGGTGCTGGGGGTTCTGTAACACGGCTCCCCTTTTCAGCGACGCGATCGGCATACACAGTCTGATCCATAACGGATCGGTTTGGGGATGACCGAAGTTTATGGGGTTGGTACAAGTTCCGTTTGTCGACTTAGCCCATCGGCATTACCGTTTTGTTTGCCGGGTCTATAGTGGATGGTGAAGTCCAGAGGTTGTAGGGCTAAACTCCACCGCAGTAATCTGGCGTTGTCTCCGGAGACCCGATTAAGCCAGACTAGGGGATTATGGTCCGTTAGGAGGGAAAACTGTCGTCCATACAAATATGGTTGTAACTTTTTGAGTGCTCATACTATTGCCAGGCACTCCTTCTCGATGGCCGCATAGCTCACTTCACGGGGCAGTAGTTTCCGACTCAGGTAAGCTACCGGGTGTTCTTGGCCGTCCGGCCCGACTTGGCTTAGTACTGCCCCCAATCCAAACATAGAAGCATCTGTGTGAGCAAGGAAACGTTTAGTTGGATCAGGTGCAGCCAGTACAGGAATATTGGTGAGGGCGTCCCGTCCTTTAGCTGGCGGAAGGCTTCCTTTAGTCCTGTTACCAATATTGAACTGCTTTTAGCCTACTTTTTTATTTTGGGCCTACTAACTGTGTCTGCGCCACTCATTACCGTTGTCCTCCACTGAACAAAGCTATGCCTCCTGTTACCAATTTTGAACTGCATTTAGCCTACTTTTTATTTGGGCCTATATCTGTGTTTCCTCCTCATCCTGTCCATTGCCCAGCCACTGCTAGATGAGTCTGCTGGTACATTGACCCAGACCACTACATTCCCCTTGCACTCTACACAGCCAGAATCTGACCCTGCTGAAAGTCATGTTCCCCTTCCCCCATACTATACCACCTTACACAGGGACAAAGTGGAAGGTGCAGATGAAAGTGCAGGTTCCTTCATCAGGTGGGGGGGGGCATACTCGTTGGCGACATCACTGGCACAGGGCCCCTCATAGTACGCAAAAGTGTCTCTGGCAGTGGGAGGCGCCACCCGCCGTCAAACACACCGCCGTACTATGAGGGGCCCTGTGCCAGTGCCAACAAGTGGCCCCCCCTGCTTGCTCAGGATCACAGCACTTGCAAAGTTGAAATACTTACCTCTCCCTGCTCCACTGCCGTGACGTATTCCGCGTTCCCTGGGCCCACGAAAATCTTGAGCCAGCCCTACCCGCCAACAATTTTAGCCAAATGACCCCGTTTTCAATGCCTAACTATTATTATAAAGTAAATTAAGATTGACAAGCTTAAGAAATAAGAATTGATGTTTTTGGCATTAAAATGGGCACTGTAGGTGTTTTCCTGTCCTCCACTCACTGCAGACTTTGATTCACCATTGACTTGCATTGGGTTTCGTGTTTCAGTCGGCCCCCGACTTTTCGAAATAATCGGCCGATTTCACCCGACCCGACTTTTGACAAAGTCTGGTTTCGCGAAACCCGACTCGATCCTAAAAAAGTAAAAGTCGCTCAACTCTAGTTAAGACAACGCTGCAGTCCGTAGGCAATCACAGGAGCAGTGGTGGAGACGCAGCGCTGGACCAAGGAGCATGAGCAATAGCTCGTTTTTGTTTTAGCCAAGCACTGGCCCGATGGAGCAAGATGCCATTCTTGGGAAAGGGATTGTCTGACCTCACATTCTGTTAACATTAATAAAAACAAAGGAGCCCATACCCATTGGTTCAGTCCCATGTGGCTACAGCGCCACCAGTGGTCTCTGCAGGGAGTGCAAATACCAGTCTGTTCTTCAGTCACCTGACTAGTGATTGGCTGCAGCGGTGAGATGACTAGCGGAACTTCATCAATGTCTAGTTAATGCAATGGTGACAGAAACATTGCACCATAGACCTGCCCCATTAGTCGCAGTGATGTGATGGGTACAGAACTTTTCCAATGTAGAACCTGTCCCTGGTTTGGGTGACTTTCCTAAAAATAGGGTCAGGGCTCCAGAGTTTCACAAGGCCCTTCCACACTGTGCCATGTAGGGGGTCCTCACAATGTGACCAAGTCCGTGTGTAGTGACACAAGCAGCTGCAAGGCATGCTCCAGCACAGCAGGAAGCAGCAGCTCAGATCTCAGCAGGACCCCTGAGCCCCCCCTGGTCTCTCACCCTGCACCCCCTCTAGCCCCCCTTCCTGTGCTCTCAGCCAATCGCAGAGCACATCTCATCCATGCAAATAGCAGCACAATGGAGCAAAGCAATAACCGCGCCGCAACCAGCCTTGAAACGACCACCACTTGTTTGACATGTGAGCGACCAATCATTAGTGAGCTTTTCGTCTGTCTGCCACTAAGGTAACCAATGAGCGCGCAGAGGAGGCGTTCCCCGACCAGGTTAGGGTGTCCTTGCAGGGTGTCTTGTGCTAAACTTCACCAAATAATAGCTGTTTGTATTTTGGCTGCAGCAGTGGCCATTTTAGGTAAGTTCTCCTCTTAACTTTTTAATTTGCAGCACCTGTGCTAGTTTGTGGGTGGCCCCGGGCGTGTGGTGGCCATCCATCCCCTTCCTGGGCATCTCTTATGAATGAAACTGTGATTTTTCCGTACTGTTCCTCTGCTTTTTGTGTGTGCTTCAGCGAGGTGGGAGGGGGTGTCTGTAAACGTGTCCACCTCGGCAGAATGCGGGTGTATAGCCAGCGCGAGGTTATTAACCCCTCCTCCGTCTCCCTTCCTCTAGGTCCCTCGCAGGTTCTTGTGTTTTGGGTTTTTAACGTCCCCCCCCCATTCTACCCCTGTGGTTCTGCCCACTGCACAAAGCGTGTACTGTGGGCAGTACCAAGTGGGGGAGGAGTGGGGAAACTGGAAGCGATAAGGGCATGAAAATGCTGCCCTGTGAATTGGTATGAAGGCCACACAGCCATCCCTAGTGAGGTGCCCGGTGTGTAGGTGCAGGCGTATGCCCGTGTCACTCGTGAGTGTGGCCACTGCAGATGAAGGGCTGTTGTCATGTGTGGGCACCTGGCGTCAGGCCTGGTCTCACCTGCGCCCCTCATGTGACGTTGAGCAGCCCCCTGATTATTGCCTCTCCGGATCATGGCCTCCTTCAGATGTGCAGTGTTAGTGATGACGTTGTGTGTGGGTCCCGTTCACACTGTGCAGTTCTATAACGTGCTGCTGTTTAGCATCCCATGGGGGTATGTGGGCTGTCTCCTTGTTGGTGTCAATAAGGGGGAAGAAATGTGGGCATGGAGTGTATGACACATGTGCCACCTGAACAGCTGGGCTAGAAACGGACCACAACCGGGTATTAAGAAAATGGAATGGGCCCGGTGAGTGCCAACATGCTGGCCTGCTGTCCCTCCACAATGCCATCATGTCGCCCATTCACAATTTAATGTTTCATGACCGTCCATCGTCAGGAGCTAGGCTGTGACGTGTGAGGGATGACATTGTGGCCTTAGGAGCCATAGCTGAATGTCTGACATTATCGTCCTATCCTGTATTGTGGCCACTTCTTGTTGATTCGGGCAACAACTGTGAAATACGGCCTTCTGAACCCGGCCTCTTGTTTCCTGTATTTTTTTTTCACTGATAAAATTGGTATCCATAAGGCCACGTTCACACTATCAGTATTTGGTCAGTATTTTACCTCAGTATTTGTAGCCAAATCCAGGAGTGGGTGATAAATGCAGAAGTGGTGCATATGATTCTATTATACTTTTCCTCTATTTGTTCCACTCCTGGTTTTGGTTTACAAATACTGAGGTAAAATACTGAACATGTGAGCATAGTCTAAGGCTGCCGTCACACTATCAGTATTTGGTCAGTATTTTACCTCAGTATCTGTAAGCCAAAACCAGGATTGGGTGATAAATCCAGAAGTGGTGACAGGTTTCTATTATACTTTTCCTCTGACTGTCCCACTTACACATACTGAGGTAAAATACTGACCAAAAACACATGTATGTGGCCTCAGGCTACCTTCCCACAAATAACTTTTGGTGCTTGCTTTTTTTTTTTTAATGTTGCAGAATTTTTGCTCCTTTCATTTAAATTACGTTACTTGTGTCTTTTCATCTGGTTTATGTGTGTTTTTTTTTTTTTAACAAGCATTTTTATCACGTTTTCATCTCTGGTGTGTCATTTGCTTTGTTATTGATTCTGCCTGGTATTTGGCTCTGACAAAACCTTATTGATATATGTAGATACATATTACATGCGTTTCCGCAGTGGAGACACGCTAACAATGCACATGCGTTTTATACCCCTGGATTTTCCCCATCTAATGGAATTCTATGGGGAAAATGTGCAGAGAAAACTTAGTGTATCCACAAGAGAAAATGCCATGCTGTGGATTTGGAATATGTACCGCAGGTCAGTTTACGCGGAGTAAAAAAAAAAAAAAAAAGCACAGTGGGCATGAGATTTCTATAAATCCCATCCGCCTTGCTGCTAAAATTGTACGATGCTGCATTTTTGATACAGCAAAAATACTGTGTCAAAAGCGCTATAAAAGCTCATCGTGGGAACTTAGCCACATTCTGTGTCTGTTCGCATGTCCGAGTTTATTTTGTGGACTGAGCGGTGCCACCATAGTCTGATTTTCATGTTTGTAGCATAAGAGATACGTGAAAAACCTTCTCGTTTATTAGAAAAATGACGATATTCTGTCCTTTTACTGAGTATGGTAAAAATCACTGACGGCTGAATGAGGCCTTTGGCCCTTTGCTGCTCTGGCCGGAGTCTGGAGATTTGAGCCTGTGGACTTGTACCCACAGTTTTCGTGAGTGACTGCTTCATGCCATCCATGCAAGTTTAAGGGTAGGTGCACGCGATCAGTAAATGCTGTGGGTTGGACGTTGCGTACTTGTGCAGCGTCCATCCCACAGCGGCCAGATGTTACAGCATAGTGGATGGGATTTCAAGAAATCTCATGCCCACTATGTGTGCACCGACACTCACGGCTTATCTGTGGAGACGGACATGCGTCGCGTCTCTCCAGACCGAAGCATGTCTATTTAACTTGCGAAGACACGAGCCTCCACAAGATAAACATCACCCGTATAATGTACTCGGACGCGGTGAATCCGCACGGTTCAGTGACCACATGCGGAATCACCTGCGTTCAATAGCCGGCAGCGCTTTGGACGCAGCGGACATGTGTTGCATCCAAAGCGCTGCCAATTCCTGATCGTGTGCACCTACCCTTAGGCTTCCACTTTCTGCATCTGCTCACTGCTGTAAGCCAGCAATACATGTAAAGGCGCAAAGATCTTAAGCTACAGACTGCTTCTAAGTTGTAATAATTTGTCTTTATGTATATAGTGCCTTCATATTCCAAAGCGCTGTACAGAGATTGTCACACACACACACTGGTCCCTCATAATCTCAGTGCCATACAAACAGATCAGTACACTATTGGAGCGTGGGAACCTCACACAAACTCCATGCAGCTGTTGTCCTTGGCCATATTCAAAACCCAAGACCCCTGAGCCATAAGGGTACCGTTTCCTGATGGTTCCTTGTTACAATGGGGGTGTACAATACAGTCCTTTGGATGAGAGGGGGCGTGACTACTGTACTATTAGTTACTGCTTAGACGAAATGTAGGTTGTCAGGCCATGTATGATCTTATGAAATGTTATACTCTTAATTAATTGCTATGTTTGTGTTTCTTTACAATGGTGATTTGGTGTCACATTGTGGTAGCCTAGATTTAACTTTAATATGTCTGCAGTTTTAATGCCACTCCTGATTTACAGATGAGTATGCCCACGTAACTAGCAAACATTTTTACCACTGTCACGTTTTAAAAACGTAATAAAATCTGTGATATGGCAACTTGTGGCCTGAGCTATAAGTATGCATTGAGAGGTTGTCGCTTCCCATCCCCCACATAGATCCTGCGGTGACATACCAGTTTCTGATTTCTAGCAGTACTTAGACATGGATAGAACACCTTTACTGACGTTTTTCCATCTTTCTGTATTACATATGGAGCTAGATATAGGGGGCCGTCTACATTCACCATACAGTTTGCAAATCACACAGACGTTCGGATCTATCAAAATTTTGGATAGTTTTTTTGTGATTAACATTACATTGTACAGCAACTATGTGGATGTGTTTTTTCAGGATCAGTATTCTAAATTACCATTATTTGCTTTCATAGCTGTGTACGAAACACATCTGTACCATGTGATGAACACCAAGCCACAGGTCTCTCCAGTCACTCTGGGATGTGCTGCCTACAACTTATGCAGTGGTATTCCTATCCTGAGTGTTTATGGCAGATCCACAGGGTTTGTGTGATTATGTATAGGGTTGTAGTGAAAAGTTTTCACAAAGTTTGCTGCTTCACTGCTTTTAGATCTTTTAGTCAGATGGTTGCGGGAATACAAATATAAGTATTTCATAAGTTTACAAACTTTTATATTTACAGACACATCAACTTTATGTAAAGACTCAATATTTACCTTATTTTTCAAGACTTCTGCCCTTTGACATGCTGAATATCCGATAATCCTGACAGATGACTACCCATTCTTACCTATTCAGTACTTAGAGTTGATCGCAATGTATATGATTTTGCTTGCCCACTCACTTCCTAAGGTTTGACCAGAGGTTCTCAATGGTAATTAGATCTGGGGAGTTTCCCGGCCATGGAGCCAAAATTCAAACTTTCAATATTTTGTTCACCAAGCCGCCTAGTTATAACTGTATTTTACCTTGTGACATGGTCTCCATCATGCTGGAAAAGGCGTTGCTCATCACCAAATTGCTCCTGGATCATTGGGGAACTTGCTTTCGGAGGAGGTTTAGATAAAAACAAACTAAGAAGTGCTCTGTAGTGTAAAACTATATAAAGTAGGAAACGATGATAGGGGATAGTATCTGCTCACCAATGGATGCTGTGCAAATGTCAAGCACCGCGCTGAAGAGCACTGGTATCAACACACTAAGGCCGGAGTCACACTACAGCAAGATACGGCCGAGTCTCGCAGGTTAAAAACAAGCTCTGGCACCGGCACTCCGGAGCGGAGCGTGCGGCTCCATGTATTGCTGTGCAGCCGCACGCTCCGCTCTGGAGTGCCGGTGCCAGAGCTTGTTTTTACCTGCGAGACTCGGCCATATCTAGCTGTGTGTGATCCCGGCCTTAATCAGACTATGTCCAGTTCCCTAGGTCAGAAATTTCAGTGTACACCAAAGGAAAACTGGATTTGAATGTATCACTGCCCACACCAGGAAATGTATGCTTTTATATCCTTGTCCTGGTGTGGGCAGCGCTACTTTCATTTACAGTTTTCCTTGGTTATTCACTGTCATTTCACAGGATGTTTAGGTCCCATTCTTTATTCATAGCAGTGTTCTTAGCAAAATTGTGAGTGAGCCCATTCCCTTGGATGAAAAGCAGTCCCATATATGAATAGAATGCTTTAGGCTTCTTTCACACTAGCGTCGGGCTCGGCCCGTCGCAGTGCGTCGGGCTGAGGTTACTGACGCTAGCGTTGTAAGCGCCGCACAACGGGTGCAGCGGATGCAGATTTTCATCGCATCCGCTGCCCCATTGTGAGGTGCGGGGAGGTGGGGGAGGAGTTCCGGCCGCGCATGCGGGGTCGGAAAAAGCGGTCCGTCGGCAGCAAAAAACATTACATGTAGCGTTTTTTTGTGCCGACGGTCCGCCAAAGCACGACGCATCCGCCGCACGACGGATGCGACGTGTGGCAATCCGTCGCAATGCGTCGTCAATACAAGTCTATGGGGAAAAAACGCATCCTGCAAGCACTTTTGCAGGATGCGGTTTTTCTGCAAAACGACGCATTGTGACGGATTGCAGTTAACGCTAGTGTGAAAGTAGCCTTACTGTTCCTTTGACACAGGACTCATAGTAGTGCTCACCTTGTCTTTGGACATTCATAATCAGATAATACAACTTTACCCCAGTGCTCTGCAGAACGATCCCTTTATTTTCTGCAGACTGTCAGTTTGTCCTTGGATGTTTATCTTGGAAAGGAATTATTGTTATTATTATATTTATTGTTATGGCGCCATTTATTCCATGGCGCTTTACATGTGAGGAGGGGTATACATAATAAAAACAAGTACAATAATCTTAAACAATACGAGTCATACCAAGCAGAAGAAGAAAAGTATATGCGGCACTCACCCTTTTGTAGCTGTATAATCGTGCTCTTTATTGGAAAGAAAATATAAATTCATCCATTAGGACATCAGGTGTACAAGTGTACAGGAGGGTGCGGGAATGGAGTCTGGACAATACGAGTCATAACTGGTACAGGAGGAGAGAGGACCCTGCCCGCGAAGGCTTACAATCTACAAAATAGCTTCTTTGCTGTCTTTCTTGACACCAGGCCAACTTTCAATACCCTTCGTCTCAACTGTACATTAGGATCGTTATGCCCGCATGCTGCCATTTCTGAGCAAGCTCTGCACTGGTGCTCAACCAGTCCTGTAGTTAAAGAGAACCTGTCACCAGGTTTGGCCGATATAAGATATGGCCACTGCCTTTAAGGGCTTATCTACAGCATTCTATAATGCTGTACATAAGCTCCCGATCTGACCTGAAAGATAAGAAAAATAAGTGTCACTGGTCCGGGTCCAGCACCTCTCATCTTATGATCGACACCCTCCTTGCTTCATGGCTCCTGCGCAGGTGTACTTATCTGCCCTATTGAGGGCAGAGGAATGTACTGCACTGCGCATTCGCCAGGAAAGGTCAGAGAGGCCCAGCGCCTGCGCACTGCAGTACTTTCCTCTGCCCTCAACAGGGCAGATAAGTACACCTGCGCAGGAGCGCGATGCCAGGGAGGCATGAAGCAAGCAGGAGGGCGGCTATCATAAAAAGATGGGAGGCGCCAGAACTGGACCTGCGACACCCATCGGAGCGGACCGCCCGGACCCGCAGGTGAGTATAAGGCTGCCGTCACACTAGCGGTATTTGGTCAGTATTTTACATCAGTATTTGTAAGCCCAAACCAGAAGTGGGTGATAGTGGTGGATATGTTTCTATTATACTTTTCCTCTATTTGTTCCACTCCTGGTTTTGGCTTACAAATACTGATGTAAAATACTGACCAAATACTGCTAGTGTGACGGCAGCCTCATAAAACATATTTTTGTTATCTTTCATGTCCGATCAGGGACTTATCTACAGCATTATAGAATTCTGTAGATAAGCCCTGAAAGGTGATGGCCGTATCTTATGTCTGCCAAACCTTGTGACAGATTTGCTTTAATCGTATTTTAGCCTCATTCTTACGTCAGTGTTTAAACACCTACATGAAAAAATGGTACCGGTATCATCAGTGTTTGATGGTAAAGCGAACATATGGACCAATGTATCATCATTTTACTCTTCGTCACGACAGCACCCCACATGAGAGAGAGGGATCCGCCCATAGGAACAGGAAACCTACAGAATAAAAGGAGGCGGTCCCCTCTCCTCCTCAGTTTAGGTTTCCTGTTCCTATGGGAATCCCAGGACGTACCTACAGAAGATCCTGGGCCATGCACCCGCCTGCGTCGGTATCTGTGGGAACGGCAGGGGCTGCGGTTCCAGAAGCAGCGGCGGGGGAGCCACTGTGTTCAGCCTCCTCCCTCGTCTGATCGATGGCCATGGTCCGGGGTTGGTGCCGCTGGTCCGCCCGGCTCCATGAGGACGCGCGCGCTCAAGCGGCCGGCTAAATGAACGCAGCCGCCGCATGGAGAGGTGAGCGGCGCGTCTAACCCGGAAGTCACTGGAGCACTACCGGGTTCAGGCCGGGGAGGCAGGAGATTCGGCGCCATATTTAAAAATGCAGCGCTAGCGTCGGCCGGTGTGTATGTGAGTATGGCTTCACCGGCCGACGAAACGCACCTTGCTGTGCCAGAGCGTTCTCCTAGTAAGGAGCAAAGCGCCAGAAGCAGCACTAAAGATGGTGGTCGACAGGAGCGATCTTCCACCAAACCAAAAGATCCCTCAAAGAATCCGCCTCCAGATCCGGTACCTGTCAGCTTCTCTGGGTGAGTTTAAAGACTTCTCTACCTATATACTGATGTATGTTCCTCCTATGTCCCCTTCCTTTAGTCCAGGAAAAAGGCACACAAATCCAAGCACAAACAATGTGCTTTATGTATACAGCCCCTACCAGATTCCTATATGAAGAGGTTATGCTCAGATTGCATCATACTGACCCTACGTCAAGAAAACATTATGACTCCATCTGACGTTAGAGCCATGATTCGGGAAGAGATGCAGGGACTGACGCAGGCCAGTAGCACCAGTTCCCGCCATCCTAGCAAGTCCCCATCTCCAGAAAATTCAGAGTCAGAGGAGATGCATAAGTCCTCAGACGAGTCAGAATCTCGGCCAAGTTCATCCGAAGATGAAGGAGGGTTATGTCTGCCTAACAGCAGCGTGGACAACTTGGTGAAAGCAGTCAGAAACACGATGGGGTGTCCAGATGAAAAAGGGAAAAAGTCAGCTCAGGACATTATGTTCGCGGGGTTAGGACAAAGGAAACGTAGGTCCTTCCCCGTTGTTACCACTGTAAAAGAGTTAATTAAAAAGGAGTGGGACAAACAGAGCGCAAGAGGATTTTTACCATCATCCTCTAAAAGGCGATATCCCTTTAGTGATGAGGAGCTGAATACTTGGGCAAAAGTGCCAAAAGTAGATGCAGCCGTAGCCTCAACCTCGAAGCAATCGGTCTTGCCTGTGGAGGATTCAGGGATGCTAACTGACCCATTGGACCGTAAAGCAGAGGCCTTACTTAAAAGATCTTGGGAGGCCAATACAGGGGCATTTCGACCAGCCATCTCTGCTACCTGTACGGCGAGATCGCTGCTGGTTTGGATGGAACAACTGGAGGAGCAGATCAAAGGTAGAACTGCAAGAGACTCCATTCTACCAAAGATCCCTCTAATGAAGGAGGCTGTAGCATTCCTGGCGGACGCCTCAGTGGATTCGCTACGCCTAGCAGCCAGGTCAGCCGGCCTAGTAAATACAGCCCGGCGAGCACTCTGGTTGAAGAACTGGAAAGGGGACGCACAAGCAAAGGCAAAACTTTGTGCGCTCCCCTGCCAGGGTGAGTTCCTTTTTGGAAAGACTCTGGATGAGCTTTTAAATAAAGCGGGAGAACGGAAGAAGGGTTTTCCTAACCAATATCTTCCGTCTTACAGGAGAGCATTCAAAAGACGACCCTTTACCAGAAAACCGTTTGAGCAAAGGGATCGCTGGGAAGCGAAAGACCCTAAGCAAAAAGGAGCTCTGTTTACCGGATCTTACAACTCAAAACGTGGCAAGTACCGCTAACCTTGAAGTGGGCGGAAGGTTAAAAATTTTTCTATCCAAGTGGGAACATATAACATCCAGCCGTTGGATTCTGGACATTATAAGAGATGGTCTAAAATTAGAATTTTTTAGAATCCCTTGGGATTCTTTTATAATAACATCACCAAAGGGACGAGAACAACAAGAGGCTCTAGAGTCCGAGATCATATCTCTTCTATCTAAGAAAGTGTTGGTGGAGGTTCCCCAAGATCAAAAAGGAAGGGGATTCTACTCCCCTTTGTTTTTGATCAAAAAACCAGATGGTTCATTCAGAACCATCATAAATCTCAAAAAATTAAATTCCTTTTTATATAATCGAACTTTTAAAATGGAATCCATTAGTTCTGCCATCAAGCTCTTGTTTCCTAGGTGTGTCATGGCCGGAATAGACCTAAAAGATGCCTACTATCATCTTCCCATACATGCCGAACACCAGCAATACCTAAGGGTAGCGGTCATCCTGGCAGGACAGGTTCGTCACTTTCAGTATGTAGCAATGCCCTTTGGGCTTTCTATGGCTCCCCGCATCTTTACAAAGGTGATCCTGGAAGTGATGGCTCACTTACGCCAGCAGAACACTCTAATAATACCCTACTTGGATGATTTTCTTGTTATCGGAAATTCCATATCCCAATGTGAAATGCGGTTGTCTAATGCGATCTCATCCTTGCAGGATCTAGGTTGGATCGTGAATTACGAAAAATCCAGGTTGAATCCAGACACCATCCAGATATTTCTGGGAATTCAACTAGATTCAGTAAGTCAGAAGTTTTCTGCCACATTCAAAAAGAATAATTATACAATCAAAGGTGTCAGTGGCAATGTCAAAACCCTGCATGACCCTGAGGAAGGCCATGTCCTTACTAGGATCACTGTCCTCATGTATACCAGCTGTGTTGTGGGCTCAATATCATACCCGTCAATTGCAGTATGAAATATTGTCTATCCAAAAGGAAGTACGACATTTAGAGACTAAAATTACTCTTTCCAGTGACGTAATTGAATCCCTAAGCTGGTGGTTAGACATGGATCACCTTTCAGGGGGTGTACCATGGATGATAAATCCTTCTAAAACAATTATCACTGACGCCAGCCCTGTGGGTTGGGGCGCACATATGGGAGATAGTCTGATCCAAAACACCTGGAATCAGGCAGAGCTGGAGTGTTCTTCAAATTGGAAAGAGTTAAAAGCAGTAGAATATGCCCTAAGTCATTTTCTCCCACAGGTTCAGGGAATGCATGTGAGAGTTCTGTCGGACAATTCCACCGCAGTGGCGTACATAAACCGTCAGGGAGGTACGCGATCAGGAACCCTGATGAACGTAGCAGCAAACATCCTCCAGTTGGCAGAGTTTCATCTTCCATCCTTAACAGCCCTGCACATCAAGGGGGCAGAAAACATCAAAGCGGACTACCTCAGTCGAAACAGGCTACGACAAGGAGAGTGGTCTTTAAACAAGGACATATTCAACATGATAGCAAAAGCATGGGACGTACCCCAAATAGATCTGTTTGCCACAAGAGGCAACAGACAGGTAAAGAGATTTGCTTCCCTGAACCTCATGGATCACCCAGACATGTTGGACTCTCTTCACCATCCTTGGAGCTTCAAGCTAGCATACGCCTTCCCTCCAATGTCTCTGATACCTCTAGTGATCAGGAAGATCAGGAGGGACCAAGCCAGAGTAATCCTGATTGCGCCCTTCTGGCCAAAAAGACCATGGTTCTCATGTCTCCAGAGCATGTCTCTATGCGATCCATGGATCCTTCCTTTACACAAGGAACTGCTGTCTCAGGGCCCATTTTTCCACCCGCAAGTGAAAGGTCTTCACTTGACGGCATGGAATTTGAGAGGCAGTTATTAAAGTCAAGAGGGTTCTCAGAACAACTAGTTAACACCCTGATGTTGAGTAGGAAAAGATCTACCACCCTATTATACAGTAGGGTATGGAAAAAGTTCTTAGATTTTCATACAAGACCGTTCTCTAGGCAAATTCCGATAGTTCCGATTCTAGAGTTCCTACAAAAAGGTAGAGAATTAGGTTTATCGGTAAACACTCTAAAGGTTCAAGTCTCAGCTTTAGGAGCCTTGTATGGAGACAACATAGCAGCTAACAAGTGGGTCTCCAGATTTATTAAATCCTGTGAACGTTCCAATCCGGTCCATATTCCCCGTCTACCTCCGTGGGATTTGAATTTAGTCTTAGAAGCCTTAACTGACTCCCCATTTGAGCCACTAGATGCCATACCTCTAAAGGTCCTAACCTAATTAGTAGCCCTAACCTCAGCTAGAAGGGTTAGTGACATCCAGGCCCTATCGGTAGACCCACCTTTCTTAATGGTTTTTCAGGATAGAATTGTCTTAAAACCTGATCCCTCATACCTCCCTAAGGTAGCATCCATCTACCACAGATCTCAGGAAATAATTCTGCCTTCCTTTTTTAATACACCTGTAACCCCAGAACAACATAAGTTGCACACCTTAGATGTCAGAAGAGCCATCCTGACGTATTTAGAGAAGTCTCAGACATGGAGGCAGAGTAGGGCTCTGCTTGTCTCCTTTCAGGGCCGCAAGAAAGGACATGGGGTCACAAAGGCTACCATTTCTCGATGGATCAGAGAAGCTATCTGTCTGGCCTACACATCGAGAGGTGAAATCCCGCCAGTGGGGATAAAAGCGCATTCCACGCGGGCCATGGCTTCCTCTTGGGCAGAACATGCGGATGTACCGATCCATATGATATGTAAGGCCGCAACCTGGTCCACACCTTCTACCTTTTACAACCATTACAGACTTGACCTTTCTGCTTCCTCTGATTTGACCTTTGGTAGAGCTGTTCTTAGTACAGGAATCCCACCCAAATAATGAATCTCTGAAAATCTCTCATGTGGGGTGCTGTCGTGACGAAGAGTAAAAAGCCGGATTACGTACCGGTAATGCTCTTTTAATGAGTCCACGACAGCACCCATGTATTACCCTCCCTAAATTCTGTGTAGTTCTTTCCTTTAAGTTCAAAAAAGTAATGGTTGTATAGGGTTAAGAATTTTATGTTACTGAATAAGAATGAATACTAACACTTTTGCGGTTCCCTTTTTATACTCTGTAAACTAAACTGAGGAGGAGAGGGGACCGCCTCCTTTTATTCTGTAGGTTTCCTGTTCCTATGGGCGGATCCCTCTCTCTCATGTGGGGTGCTGTCGTGGACTCATTAAAAGAGCATTACCGGTACGTAATCCGGCTTTTTGCATTGTTAATGAAAAAGCTTCTCATATCCTTTACAATGTTAAATGACACCCCCGAAGAAGCTCTAGGAGACACGCGCATTGGGGCGCACGAGGGAGATCTGACTGGTCCACACACCGCATCATTCGGCTTTTTTAGCGACCATCTAAATAAGATATAGTGCTGCATTGTACTTTATGAACTGAAATGCTATCTGTTTTTGGCCATTTAGGCCGGGAATTTATGATGCAGATGGAGATTTTTTGTGGATTACCATGACCATTATAATCTATATCAGGAAGGATAAATCTTCATATTTCAGTGTATAGCACTAGGTTCAGAATAAACCACCTGTATAAATCGACTATATCACAATACTGTAGTTATTAATATGGATATTGTATAATCTGCAACATAGCGGATACTTAGATATTGTATGTAATGTAGCCGATCTACACTGCTCAAAAAATTAATGAAACGCTAAAATACCACATCCTAGATATCACTGAATGAAATATTTCAGTTGCAAATCTTTATTCATTACGTAGTGGAATGTGTTGAGAACAATAAAACATAAAAATGGATCATTGCAAATCAAAATGAATATCCCATGGAGGTCTGGATTTGGAATGATACTCAAAATCAAAGTGGAAAATCAAATTACAGGCTGATCCAACTTCAGTGGAAATGCCTCAAGAGAAGGAAATGATGCTCAGTAGTGTGTGTGGCCTCCACGTGCCTGTATGACCTCCCTACATCTCCTGGGCATGCTCCTGATGAGGCGGCGGATGGTCTGAGGGATCTCCTCCCAGACCTGGATTAAAGCATCCGCCAACTCCTGGACAGTCTGTGGTGCAACATGATGTTGGTGGATGGTGCGAGACATGATGTCCCAAATGTGTTCAGTCGGATTCAGGTCTAGGGAATGCGAAGGCCAGTCCATAGCTTCAATGCCTTCATCTTGCAGGAACTGCTGACACACAACAGCCACATGAGGTCTGGCATTGTCCTGCATTAGGAGGAACCCAGGGCCAACCACACAAGCATATGGTCTCACAAGGGGTCTGAGGATCTCATCTCGGTACCTAATGCTGTGCGGCCCTCCAAAGAAATGCCACCCCACACCATTACTGACACACAAATCGGTCATGCTGAAGGATGTTGCTGGCAGCAGATCGTTCTCCACGGCATCTCCAGACTCTGTCACATGTACTCGGTGTGAACCTGCTTTCATCTGTGAAGAGCACAGGGCGCAAGTGGCGAATTTGCCTATCCTGGTGTTCTGTGGCAAATGCCATGCATCCTGCACGGTGTTAGGTTCTGAGCACAACCCCATCTATGGATGTCGGGCACTCAGACCATCCTCATGGAGTCGGTTTCTAACCATTTTGTGCAGATACATGCACATTTGTGGCCTGCTGGAGGTCATTTTGCAGGGCTCCTGTTCCTCCTTGCACAAAGGCTGAGGTAGCGGTCCTGCTGCTGAGTTGTTGCCCCCCTACGGCCCCCTCCAAGTCTCCTGGTGTACTGGCCTGTCTCCTGGTAGCGCCTCCAGCCTCTGGACACTACGCTGACAGACACAGCAAACCTTCTTGCCACAGCTCACATTGATGTGCCATCCTGGATGAGCTGCACTATCTGAGCCACTTGTGTGGGTTGTAGAGTCCGGCTCATGCTACCACGAGTGTGAAAGCACAACCAACATTCAAAAGTGACCAAAACATCAGCCAAAAAGCATTGGTACTGAGATGTGATCTGTGATCCCTACCTGCAGAACCACTCCTTTATTGAGTGTGTCTTGATAATTGCCAAAAATTTCCATCTGTTGTCTATTTCATTTGCACAGCAGCTTGTGAGATTGATTGTCAAACATTGTCGCTTCCTAAGGCTACTTTCACATTTCCGTCTTTTGCAGACCGTCACAATGCGTCGTTCTGTGGAAAAAACGTATCCTGCAAAGTTGTTCACAGGAAGCGTTTTTTTCACATAGACTTGTATTACCGACGCATCGCGACATATGGACACACGTTCCATACGTCGTGCATTGGATGCGTCAGTATTTGGCGGGCCGTCGTATCGGAAAAATGTTCAAGGGAACGTTTTTTCATACGTTGTGTCCTGCATTTTTTATTGCGCATGCCCGGCCGGAACTCCACCCCCTCCTCCCTGGGACTTAACAATGGGCAGCGGACGCGTTGAAACACTGCGTCCGCTGCTCACGTCACTCACAAATTCACAAACTTCCGTCGGTACGTCGCGCCGACGCTTGGCGACGGTCGAGTACTGACGGAAATGTGAAAGAAGCCTATGTGGACAGTTTGATTTCACAGAAGTTATAATTCACCTGGATTTATAGTCTGTTGTTTAAGTGTTCTCTTTATTTTTTTTGAGCAGTGTATATATTGTGGTGTTATGAGGTCAGGCTCTTTTTGTTTGGACACCTTGTTATTTATATCGTTTGGTCTTGTTGTTTTATCTTAAAATAATTTAATGAAGCAGTTTATATATTTTAATCTATATGGTTCTCTTCTTGCGGCTACTAGCATGTAAGTCTGTGTTGGATTACATAATGTTAAATACGGACAGCACACAGATGGCACACGGATGCCATTCATGTTCTGTACTTATTTTTCATGAACCCACAGACTTGGATTGGCTTTTTTATTTGTGATACTGGAGAAAAATTGACATGTTTCTCTGAGTTTCGCATGGACACACGGTCCGTGAAAAAACACGAACATGTGAATAGCACCATACATTATTATGGGGTACGTGTTCTATCTGTGGTGAAAATGGATCGAGACATGGATGTCTGAAAGAAGCATAAGTTACGATCTTTGCATGCAGTAACAGTTCACTTCCGACATCTGTCACTGACAGTTAAGAGGCACGGGAAAAAGTGCGGGTACCCATGCTGTCGGTCCCAGCACCCAGATCGCTGTGATTGGTCAGTCAATCTGACTGACCAATCACAGCATGGTCGCGAAGGAGATGCTGAAATATCAGCACTTCCTGCCCAATCAGTGCAGGAGCTGAGCGTTACCAGTAGCCGAGCTTCTGCACTAACAACCAGGAGCAGTGTCAGCACCCCCACCAGCTGTTCAATATGTTCCCAATAGAAGCTTCAACTCAATCCACCAAAAAAGCAAGTCCCCACTCAGATCCATAATGTAACGGGAATATAGGGAGCTTCCACGTTATTGGTAGCACACAGGCTCTGGAAAAGCGCTATGGTTTCTTGCCTACCCAAAAGAAATTCAGCGCTCCCAAATACAAATGTCTCCCTCACTTCTGAACCCCAATGTCCATTAGGCTAGCTTCACACATCAGTTTTTTGTTTTCAGGCTAAATCCGGCTAATTAAAAAAAAAAAACGGATCCGACGTAAATTGTTGAAAACTGATGCACCGGATCCGTTTTTTAGCTGGATCCGGTCTTCTTTAATGCGCATGGATTTTTTGACTTTATGGTGAGAGAGAAAGAGAATGAATGCTTGATTTGTGTGGAAAATGCTATGAAAACCGGATCCGGGCGCCGGATTCATTGTTTCTCACCTCCGTTTCATGTGTTTTTGGCCGATTCCGTCAGTGTGCGTTTTTTTCCGCTGGACAAAAAAAGTTGCAGTGGACGTTTTCTCCGTCTACCGGAAACGACTATTTTGGACGGATCCGGAAAAAAACCGGATGAAACGTCTGGCCATCAGGCACAATCCGACGCTAAAAAAAACATGGGAAAAAAAACAGATCCGGCATAAAAAAAAAAAAAAAAACGCATCCGCTTTTTCCAAAAATTGCCGGATTGTGCCTGAAACAAAAAGCCTGATGTGTGAAAGTAGCCTTAGCGTCTACCCGTTTGGCAGGGGTAGTTTCCAAAATGGGGACACTTGAGGGGAGATTCTTAGGGGCTCTGTATAAGGTTGGAGTCTGAAAACTATTTTAGGAAAATCTGTGCTCCGGGAGGCAAATAGCGCTGCGTCCTTTCTGAGTCTCTCCGTATGGCTAAGCAGTACTTTACAGCCACATATAAGGGGTATTTCTACATTCAGCAGAAATTGTGACAAATTTTGGTGTTTTTTACCCATTTCCTCTTGTGAAAATGTAAGATCTTGGGCTAAAACTAAATTTTTGTGGTAAAAGTGTAATTGTTTTTTTTCATCACTGCCCAATGGTCTAAAATTCTGCGAAACATTTGTGGTGGCTGTGTCACTAGATGTATTTATTGAGCGGTTTAGTTTGTAAAAGGGGGTCACTTATGGGGGGGCCCTGCTGTTCTGGCACCTCAGGGACTCTACCAGTGGATATTGGCACCCTCAACCCATAACAGTAAAGTCTGTACTATAATATGGCGCTCCTTCCCTTCAGAGCTTTGCACTGTGCCTCAAAAGTAGTTCCTGATTGCTTGCAGGGTATTGACGCAGGAGAAATTGCACAACAAACTGAGATGTCCATTTTTTCCTATTAGTCCTTATAGAAATTAAAAATTTATGGGAAAACAACATTATTAGTGAAAGAAATGTAATTATTCTTTCTTTATTGTCCAAAGGTATAAAATTCTGTGAGGTAAATGTGGTGTCAATATCATCACTGCACCCCTAGATGAATTAATTGAGAGGTATAGTTTGTAAAATGACATCACTTATTGGGGGTTTCTGCTGTTCTGGCACTTTAGGGGTTTTGACAATGTGACATGGCACCTTCAAAGCATTACAGCAAAATCTGAACTCCAATATGCTGCTCCTTCCCTTCTGAGCTTTGCACTGTGCCTCAAAAGTAGTTTTCCCCTCACATGGGGTCTTGGCATACTCAGGAGAAATTGCACATCACGGTTTGGGATCCATTTTCTCCTGTTACCCTTGTGAAAATACATTTTTTTTTTGGCTATGCGTTGTAAACTTCTACAAAGCACCTGTGGGTCAAGTTGCTCAGCACACATCTAGATAAGTTCCTTGGGGGGCCTAGTTTCCAAAAATGGGGTCACTAGTGGGAGGGTTTCTACTGTTTAGGCACATCAGGGGCTCTCCAAAGGCGACATGGCGTCCTCTCGAATCCAGACAATTTTGTGTTCAAAAAGTCAAATAGTGCTCCTTCCCTTCCAAGCCCCGCCGTGTGCCCAAACAGTGGTTTTCCCCACATATATGTGGTATCGCCATAATCAGGAGAAATTGCACAACAAATATTGCTGTCTATTTTCTCCTTATACCCTTGTGAAAATAAAAAAAATTGGGTCGTAAGTAACATTTTTGTGAAAAAAGTTTATTTTTTTCCTTCCACATTGCTTCAAGTTCTTGTGAAGCACCTGTAGGGTTAATACAATTCTTGAATGAGCTTCTGAGCACCTTGAAGGGTGCAGCTTGTAGAATGCTGTCACTTTTGGGTATTTTTGGTCATATAGACCAGGGGTCCCCAACTCCAGTCCTCAAGGCCCACCAGCATGTCATGTTTTCAGGATTTCCTTAGTCTTGCCCAGGTAATAATTGCATCACCTGTGCAATGCAAAGGAAATCCTGAAAACATGACCTGTTGGTGGGCCTTGAGGACTGGAGTTGGGGACCCCTGATATAGACCCCTCAAAGTCACTTCAAATCTGACATGGTCTCTAAAAAAATATAAAAAAAAAGTTTTGAAAATTTTGTTGCAAAGATGAGAAATTGCTGGTCAACTTTTATTTACCGTATATACTCGAGTATAAGCCGAGAATTTCAGCCCATTTTTTTAGGCTGAAATTGCCCCTCTCTGCTTATACTCGAGTCATTCCCAGTGGTCAACAGAGGAGGGGGAGCGGCAGCTGTCTAATAATACTCACCTGCTCCTGGTGCGGTTCCTGCATGTCCCTGGTTCTCCGGCGCTGGCAGCTTCTTCCTGTAGTGAGCGGTCACATGGTACCGCTCATTACAGTAATGAATATGGACTCCCATAGGGGTGGAGCCGCATATTCATTACTGTAATGAGCGGTACCATGTGACCGCTCAATACAGGAAGAAGCTGTCAGCGCCTGGAGAACCAGGGACTGCACCGCGCAAGGAGCAAGTGAGTATAACGCAGTGCTCGATATTCACCTGTTCCCCGTTCCACCGACGGCCGCCGCTGCGTCTTCCCCATCCTCTGCTCAGGTCAGAGGGCGCGGTGACACGATTAGTGTGCGCGCCGCCCTCTGCCTGAACGTCAGTGCAGAAGACGGGTAAGACACAGCGGCGGCCGTCGGTGGAACGCGGACCGGTGAATATAGCAAGTGCCAGGGGCCTGAACGACGAGAGGTGAGTGTCATATTTTATTTATTTATTTTTTTATTGCAGCAACATCATATGGGGCAAATGTCTGTATGGAGCATCTTATGGGGCCATGTGCAGCGTTATATGGGGCAAATATCTGTATGGGGCAAATATCTCTATGGAGCATCTTATGGGGCCATAATCAGCATTATACAGGGCAAATGTGTCTATGGAGCATCTTATGCGGCCAAAATCAGCATTTGTGGAGAATTTTATGGGACAAATGTCGGTATGGAGCATCTTATGGGGCCATAATCAACATTTGCGCAGCATTATATGGGGCATATTTTAATATGGAGCATCTTATGGAGCCCATCATAAACTGTATGGAGCATTATATGGGGCTCCTGATTGAATATGGATATTCAAAAACACTTAACCTACTGATGTCTCAATTAATTTTACTTTTATTGGTATCTATTTTTATTTTTGACATTTACCAGTAGCTGCTGCATTTTCCACCCTAGGCTTAAGGTATCGTCTCACAGTGGCACTTTGGTCGCTACGACGGCACGATCCGTGATGCTCCAGCATCGCTCCAATATCGCTCCAGCGTCGTAGACTGCGGTCACACTTCACAATGCACAGTGCTGGAGCGATAATTTCATGACGTGTTTGCGATGTAGAAGCCGATGGTTACTATGCGCACTTGGTATACAATATCGTGCACACCTTTGTTACACCATGCGATCATGCCGCCACAGCGGGACACTAGACGACGAAAGAAAGTTTCAAACGATCTGCTACGACGTACGATTCTCAGCGGGGTCCCCGATCGCAGGAGCGTGTCAGACTCAGCGAGATCGTAAGTATATCGCTGGAACGTCACGAATCGTGCCGTCGTAGCGATCAAAATGCCACTGTGTGACGGTACCCTTATACTCGAGTCATTAAGTTTTCCCAGTTTTTTGTGGCAAAATTAGGGGGTCGGCCTATACTATGGTCGGTTTATACTCGAGTATATACGGTATAATAAAACATATCTGATTTAAGGGCATAAATATTAAAGTTTGAAAATTGTAACATTTACAACATTTTTGCCAAATTTCTGATTTTTGTCATAATGAAGAAATGTTACCACTATAATGAAGGACACTATGCCATGAAAAAAAAACGCAGTCTCAGAATCGTGGATCCATTGAAGCTTTCCAGAGTTATTGCCTGATAAAGTGACAGTGGTCAGATTTAAAAAATGAGACCTGGTCATTAAGCTACTAAGCGGCTCCGTCCTTAAGGGGTTAAAGCAACCAGTCAGCATGACAGTGATATCTGCTGCCTTATCCTCATTAATACTTTTTCTGGAGCTAATGAGAAGATCCCTGAAATGATGCAAGTGGGTCATTTTGTGCAGAGCTGAAATTCAGTAGAAATTGGGTTTATGTGATTTAAGTTAATTTTCATGGCAAGGAATGACTGCCGATGTTTTTGCAATTCATCTGATCTTCATAACAAACAAGTTAATGCAATAAAAACTGAAGTAGCAAACCTTGTGAAAACTAAAATGTGTGTCAGTCTCAAAACTTAGTGTTTAACCTCTTCCCGACATATGCCATATATGTACGCAGCTGCGAGACCTGAAGTCCTGCAAACCTCCGTACATATACTCTTCACAATTGTGTGTGCTCACACTGAGCAAATACGAGTGTCAGCTCCATACGAGAGCTGACACTCTGCAGCAACGTCCATGATCGGTGCTAGCACTGATCGCAGGCATTTAACCACTCTGATTCTGCTGTCAATAGTAACATCAACACTGATAAGCATTGCAGTGGGAGAGAGCCCCCTCTCTGCTCCCATTGGCACAATGCGATAGCAATTTTCATTCGGCAATATCCACAACTGCTTGTTTCTGGAAAATGCCCATGGAATCACAATTGTCACTTTCCCTGTAAATAAATTCCCAAAGACGTATAATTTCTAAAATGGGGTCACTTGAGGGAGTATTTTGCTATTCTAGCACTTATGGGTTCTGTATATGAAGTCTGCAAACTATTCTAGGAAAATTTGCTCTCCAGGAGTCTCGCTGTATGGCTAAGCAATGCTGTACAGCCACATATGGGGTATTTCTACGTTCAGCAGAAATTGTGGGACAAATTCTGGTGTAATTTTTACTCATTTCCCAGTGTGAAAATGTAAAATTTTGGGTTAGAACAAAATTTTAGTGGTAAAAATGTAATTGTTTTTTCTTCACTGTGCAATGTCATAAATTTCTGTGACAACTGTGGTGTCAATATGATCACTGCGCCCCTAGATGAATTCATTGAGCAGAGTAGTTTGTAAAATGAAATCAGTTATGGGGGGTTCTGCTTTTCTGGAACCTCAGGGGCTCTACCATTGTGACATGGCACCCTCAAACCAGTCCAGCAAAATCTGAACTCCACATGGCTCTTCTTTTTTCAGCTTTGCACTGTGCGTCAAAAGTAGTTTTCGACATATGGCTTCCCTGGGTGGAGTATGCCAACCACACCCCCTTTGCCACACCTGAAGTTTGTCTAACCAATCCAGGTCCTACTGATTCTGATTGAATCACTTAACTGGGACTGGACATAATATACCCCCCTCCTCGGGCTTCCCTCCCCCCTCCCTTGCCTCCTACCCTGTTGTTTGTTTGTTTGTTTGTTAAATGTTTATATGCCCTCTTGTACGTATGCTGTAAACATACGTCTGTATTGAGGTTTTCTTCACCCTATTTGTAAAATTCAATAAAAATGTATTGTTTAAAAAAAAAAAGTAGTTTTTGACCACATATGGGGTGTCGGTGTACTCTGGGGAAATTGCACAACAAATTTCGGGGTCCAATTTTTCCTGCTATCCTTGTGAAAATGAAAAATATTGGGGCTAAAGCATAAAATTCTGTGAAGCGCCTGTGAGTTCAAGGTGCTCACCACATGTCTAGGTAAATTCCTTGAGGGGTCTGGTTTCCAAAATGGTGTAACTTGTGGGGGAGTTTCCATTGCTTAGGTACTTAAGGAGCTCTCCAAACATGACACCCGCAGACCATTCCATCAAAATCTGCTGCCAAAACGTCGCTCCTTAATTCCTGACCTCTGCCACTTCCCAAACCATAGTTTTCCCTCACATATGGGCTATTTTCATAGCAAATTTTAGGGTCCATTTTCTCCTGTTACCCTTGTGAAAGTGCAAAATTTGGGGCTAAAATCATTTTTGTGGGAAAATGTTATGTATATATATTTTTTAAAACATTTTCACGGCTCTACGTTATAAACTTATGTGAAGCACCTGGGGGTTCAGGGTGCTCACCACATATCTAGATAAGTTGCTTCAGGGGTCTAGTTTCCAAAATGAGGTCACTTGTGGGGGATTTTCACTGTTTAGGCTCATAAGAGGCTCTCCAAACGTGACATGGCGTCCGCTAATGATTCCAGCAAATTTTGCAAAAGGTCAAATGGCGCTCATTCCCTTCCGAGCCCTGCCGTTTGTCCAAACAGTGGTTTTCCTCCACATATGGGGTATCTGCATGCTAAGGAGCAATTGCGCACATTATGGGGTCCATTTTCTCCTGTTACCCTTGCGAAAATAAAAACACCAGTCATATACAAGTGCTTCTCACTAAAATAGAATATCATCAAAAAGTTAATTTATTTCAGTTCTTCAATACAAAAAGTGAAACTCATCTACTATATAATTGTCTAAGGGTCACTTCCGTCTGTCCTTCTTTCTTTCTGTCACAGATATTCATTCTCTGATTGGTCTCGGCAGCTGCCTGTCATGGCTGCCACGACCAATCAGCGACGGCCACAGTCCGATAAGTCCCTCCCTACTCCCCTGCAGTCAGTGCCCGCTCCATACTCCCCGCAGTCACTGCTCACACAGGGTTAATGCCAGCGGTAACGGACCGCGTTATGCCTTGGGTAACTCACTCCGTTACCGCCGCTATTAACCCTGTGTGATCAAGTTTTTACTATTGACGCTGCCTATGCAGCGTCAATAGTAAAAGGATCTAATGTTAAAAATAATAAAAAATTATTATATACTCACCTTTCCCGCTCCTCGCGACGCTCCGGTGACCTCTCCATGGAAGCGGCAGGTTCCGTTGCCAACGATGGTATGGGAGAAGGATCTGCCATGACGTCACGGTCATGTGACCGCGACGTCATCACAGGCCCTGTGCGAGAAGGACCTGCCATGACGTCACGGTCATGTGACCGTTACGTCATGGCAGGTCCTTCTCGCGCAGGCGCGAAGAAGCTGCGGTACCATGGGACAGGCAGGGACAGCGTCAGGAGCGCCAGGAGCAAGTGAGTATTTCATATTCACCTGTCCACGTTCCAGCCGCCAGGCGCCGCTTCGTCTTCCCGTCCTCTTGCAGTGACTGTGCAGGTCAGAGGGCGCGATGACATATTAGTGTGCGCGCCGCCCTCTGCCTGAACAGTCAGTGCGGAGAGACGGGACGCTGAGGAGCAGCGACGAGAGGTGAGTATGTGATTTTTTTTTTTTTATTGCAGCAGCAGCATTACATGTGGCACAATGCTGTATGGAGCGTCTTTGGGGCCATAAAGAACTGCATGGAGCATTAAATGGGGCATCTATGGGGCCATCACTGCATGGAGCATTATATGGAGCATCTATGGGGCCAAAATGAACTGCATGGAGCATTATATGGGGCATCTATGGGGGCATAACTGCATGGAGCATTATATGGGGGATCTATGGGGCCATAACTGCATGGAGCATTATACTACGTGACTGGGCAAAATACTACGGGACTGGGCAATATACTACGTGGACATGCATATTCTAGAATACCCAATGCGTTAGAATCCGGCCACCATCTAGTATATTATATAGAGTCATTACAGACAGAGCGATCTATTTCAAGTGTTTTTCTATTAATGTTTATGATTATGGCTTACAGCCAATGAAAACCCAAAAGTCATTATCTCAGTAAATTAGAATACTTTATAGCGCCAGCTTGAAAAATAATTTTAAAATTAGAAATGTTGGCATACTGAAATGTATGTTCAGTAAATGCACTCAATACTTGATCGGGGCTCGTTTTGCATCAATCAATGCAGCGGGACATGGAGGTGATCAGCCTGTGGCACTGCTGAGGTGTTATGAAAGCCCAGGTTGCTTTGATAGCAGACTTCAGCTCATTTGCATTGTTGTGTCTGGTGTCTTCCTCTTGACAATACCCCATAGAGACTATGGGGTTAAGGTCAGGTGAGTTTGTTGGCCAATCAAGCACAGTGATACTGTTGTTTTGAATCAAGGTATTAGTACTTTTGGTGAGTTGCCCGCCAAGGCCGTGGGGTACCCGGTACCGGGTCCGGTGTTCACAGGGGGATGTCACGTTGGCGACCCAGTCCATGGCCCTGGGCGCCCATGTAAAAGGGGAATTGAATAAAGTTTGTGGTCGTGATGCCACCTGTGGTATTCGGTCAGTGGGCACCGACGCTGCTTAGAGCGGTCCACTAGGGTGATGTTATGGCAGTTAGATGGTATAACTTCTCACAGGTGAAGTATATCCCCAGGGCTCCCGATGTATAGATGGAAGATGGTGAATGGTGCAGTAAAGAATGAGGACACAGGTTTTCAGTCTCTTTACCTGGTTTACTGAAGACTTCAGGCAGCCACAGTCCAGGGTACCAGATCACAGGGCTGGCAGAGTCCGGATGGCTTGGAAGCGAATCCAGAGTTCCCCTTTACCAGGTGGAGTTAAAAGCCTTCCTCTAGCGTGGTGGTGTTGTGGTCCCTTACTGCCTATGGCTTCAGATAAGGTCCTCACAGTTCTTCTCTCTGTCCCCCATATAGGATAGGACAATACCTGTATGACAAGTAACTCGAGCCTTTTTACAGGGACTCTATCACGCCCCGAGCTCTATGTGTTACTGTGTCTTCAGGTGTGTGTGGCGGACAGGTAACTTGCAGTTCAGCTGTCCTGCCGGTCTCTGCTGTAAGTTGTAGAGTCCCTTACAACCTCGGTGTTCTGGCTACCGGTTATCTGCGCTTCAGAGGGAGGCAGCTGGTCTCCCCTGATATCACTCTCCTGTGCTTCTCTCTCCTTCACGCTCACTGAACGGTGTTCTACTTTCGGTATTCTCTGTCCAGGAGCTGCAGCACTTTCTCGTGGCTGCACGGCACCTCATACGTTCTTCCTGCCTCAAACTGCTCCAGTCTGCTTCCTGGCACTATCTAACTGACTTTTCCTCCAAACCACAATATATATGCATATGCAGGGGAGTCACCTAGAAATAGGATCAAAAGCTCCCCCTTGTGGTCTGGAGTGTGAACATGTTGTGTGTATGGTGATTACCTGATAAGATATTCTTCATCGCTTCCAAACGTAACATCATTCTCCCTATGAGGAAAGCAATGTTACTGTGACGACCAGGACCCCGGGGCGCCACATTGGCAGTGTGGACAGGTGCCAAGTCCTGTTGGAGGATGAAATTTCCATCTCCAAAAAACTTGTCAGCAGAGGGAAGCACATAAAACACAGTAGACTTACACCAGCAGATGACATGGCTCTCCTAACCATCACTGATTGTGGAAACTTCTCACTAGACCTCAAGCAGCTTGGATTGTGTGCATCTCCACTCTTCCTCCAGACTCTGGGACATTGATTTCCAAATGAAATGCAAAATTTACTTTCATCTGAAAAGAACACCTTGGACCTCTGAGCAACAGTCCAGTTATTTTTCTCCTTGGCCAGTAAGACGCTTCTGACGGTGTCTATTGGTCATGAGTGGCTTAGCACAAGGAATATGACACTTGCATCCTATGTCCTGGATATGTCTGTGTGTGGTGGTTCTTGAAGCAATGACTCCAGCAGCAGTCCACTCCTTGTGAATTTACCCCAAATTTTTGAATGGCCTTTTCTTAACAATCCTTTCAAGGCTGCTGTTATCCCGCTGGCTTGTACACCTTTTTCTACCACACTTTTTCCCCTCCACTCAATTTACCATTAATATGCTTTGATATAGCACTCTGTAAACAGCAAACTTCTTTAGCAATGGGTGGCGCTGTGGCTCAGTGGTTAGCACTGCAGCCTTGCAGCGCTGGAGTCCTGGGTTCAAATCCCACCAAGGACAACATCTGCAAGGAGTTTGTATGTTGTCCCCGTATTTGCGTGGGTTTCCTCTTGGTACGCTGGTTTCCTCCCACATTCCAATGACATACTGATAGGGAATTTAGATTGTGAGCCCCATTGCGGACAGCGATGATAATGTGTGAAACTGTAAAGCGCTGCGGAATATGTTAGCGTTATATAAAAATAAAGATTATTATGACCTTTTGTGGCTTACCCTCCTTGTGGAGTGTGTCAATGACTGCGTTCTGGACATCTGTCAAGTCAGCAGTCTTCCCCATGAATGTGGAGCCTACTGAAACAGACTAAGGGGCCTTTCTAAACGCTTAAGAAGCCTGTGCAGATGTTTTTTGTCAATTATTCTAATTCACTGAGATAATGACTTTTATGTTTTTATTGGCTGTAAGCCATATTCATCAACATTAACAGAAACAAACACTTGAAATAGATCACTGTTTGTAATGACTCATAATATGAGTTTCACTTTTTATATTGAAGAACTGAAATAAATTAACTTTTTGATGATATTCTAATTTAGTGAGAAGCACTTGTAGACCCCTCAAAGTCATTTCAAATATGATGTGGTCCTTAACCCAGTAGCGTAGCTACCGGGGGGCATAGGGGGCCATCGCCCCGGACCTGGTGCTCAGAGGGGGCCCACCCGGAGCTACGCTACTGTAACTTCTCCCATCATCCCCCTGTCAGCGTCTGGCGTTGCCGACGCTGAAAGTGAGCGCGATGAAGTCACCACCCGGCGCCCGCTGTCAGAAGATGAGCGGGAGGTCAGAGCACCGCTGGAACAAGGATGAAGAGAGGTGAGCATTTATTTATTGTTTTTTTTTATGGGTGCTGCCTTAAACTTTAGGATCTGCCTATGGGGGGCAGCCTTATACTTCAGGATCTGCCTATGGGGGGCTGCCTTATACTTCAGGATCTCCTATAGGTGGGCTGCCTTATACTTCAGGATCTGCCTATAAGGGGGCTGCCTTATACTTCAGGATCTGCCTATAGGGGGGCTGCCTTATACTTCAGGATCTACCTATAGGGGGGCTGCCTTATACTTCAGGATCTGCCTATGGGGGGGGCTGCCTTATACTACAGGGTCTGCCTATGGGGGGGGGGCTGCCTTATACTACAGGGTCTGCCTATGGGGGGATGCCTTATACTACAGGGTCTGCCTATGGGGGATGCCTTATACTACAGGGTCTGCCTATGGGGGGATGCCTTATACTACAGGGTCTGCCAATGGGGTGCTGCTTTGTGCTATCGAGTCTACCTATGGGTGCTGCCTTGTGCTATAGACTAGGCCTATGTGAAGTGCATTGTACTATATAAAGGCCATCTAGTGGGCCATCATACAGTGTTGAGATTACATTGAAGGGGCCATCATACAGTGTTGGAGCCATCAAACAGTTTGGGGGCTACTAAGGGGTCAGTATACTGTGAAGATGGTACTATACAGTGAGGGGGCATTATACTGTATAGGGGAGCTGTACAGGGGGGCAGACTCAGGACATTATTAAATGTAAAGTGGGCACTTCTTGTTATAAGCATCTCAGGTTACTGTGACTATCAAAGGGGCACACATGGCAATATTACTTTCTAGGGAGCAAAATGTGGGCACTGTTTTCTAGGGCACTTGCACCCGGCATTACTATATTATAGAGGGGTGCTTTAGAATTTAGAAGGCACAGAGAACCGCACAGCAGGTGCAGTAATAGAGTCACATACGGCAGCAGCCGCTCAGTATTGGGGTATCAGCAGGATGAGGAGTTTGTGCAGGTTGGGAATAGATGGTGATGGGGCTGGAATATGAGAAGTGAAATATGTCTTTGTTGTATTCTCTGCAGACGAGTCCTGGCTGCAAGAAGTTGTCATGTCGGTCTGTGCCAGATGGAAAAGACGGGAAAAGTGAACGATACCATCAGAAAACCTCAGCGGTAAGTCATTATCTGTAACTGTGCTATAATCTCTTATAAGTTCTGTAGGACTGGTATCTACCACTGACCATATGACGGTAATATCCATATTGGTTGTTATATAGAGATTATCTTCAGTAATAGCGCGGTCATCTGCTGAGGTTCTCCACTATTAGGGCGCGTCACCAAATTGTAATGAAGGTTAACTGGTTAGGGGCCCACTCAGAAGCTTCGCCCCCCTGAACCAAAACCCTAGCTATGCCTCTGCCTTAACCCTTTAACCCCAAAGGGTGATTTGCACGTTAATTACCGGGCCAATTTTTACAATTCTGACCACTGTCCCTTTATGAGGTTATAACTTTGGAATTCTTCAACGGATCCTGATGATTCTGACATTGTTTTCTCGTGACATATTGTACTTCATGATAGTGGTAAAATTTCTTTGATATTACCTGCGTTTATTTGTGAAAAAAAAGGAAATTTGGTGAAAATGTTGAAAATTTTGCAACTTTCCAACTTTGAATTTTTATGCCCTTAAATCACAGAGATATGTCACACAAAATACTTAATAAGTAACATTTCCCACATGTCTACTTTACATCAGCACAATTTTGGAACCAAAATTTTTTTTTGTTAGGGAGTTATAAGGGTTAAAAGTTGACTAGCAATTTCTCATTTTTACAACACCATTTTTTTTTTAGGGACCACATCACATTTGAAGTCACTTTGAAGGGTCTATATGATAGAAAATACCCAAGTGTGACACCATTCTAAAAACTGCACCCCTCAAGGTGCTCAAAACCACATTCAAGAATTTATTAACCCTTCAGGTGTTTCACAGGAATGTTTAAAAAAAAATGAACATTTAACTTTTTTTCACAAAAATTTACTTCAGCTCCAATTTGTTTTATTTTACCAAGGGTAACAGGAGAAATTGGACCCCAAAAGTTGTTGTACAATTTGTCCTGAGTACGCTGATACCCCGTATGTGGGGGTAAACCACTGTTTATGCGCATGGCAAAGCTCGTAAGGGAAGGAGCGCTGTTTGACTTTTCAATGCAAAATTGACTGGAATTGAGACAGGATGCCATGTCGCGTTTGGAGAGCCCCTGATGTGCCTAAATAGTGGAAACCCCCCACAAGTGATACCATTTTGTAAAGTAGACCCCCTAAGGAACTTATCTAGATGTGTTGTGAGAACTTTGAACCCCCAAGTGTTTCACTACAGTTTATAACGCAGAGCCGTGAAAATAAAAAAAATAATTTTTTTCCCACAAAAATTATTTTTAGCCCCCAAATTTATATTTTCCCAAGGGTAGCAAGAGAAATTGGACTACAAAAGTTGTTGTCCAATTTGTCCTGAGTACGCTGATACCCCATATATTGGGGTAAACCCCTGTTTGGGCGCACGGGAGAGCTCGGAAGGGAAGGAGCACTGTTATACTTTTTCAACGCGGAATTGGCTGGAATTGAGATTGGACGCCATGTCGCGTTTTTAGAGCCCCTGATGTGCCTAAACAGTGGAAACCCCCCAATTCTAACTTAAACCCTAACCCAAACACACCCCTAGCCCTAATCCCACACTAACCATAACCCTAACCGCACCCCTAACCGGAACATGCCCCTAACCTTAATCCCAACCACACCCCTAACAATAATCCCAACCCTAACCACACCCCTAATCCCAACCATAACCCTAACCACACCCCTAATCCCAACCCTAACCACACCCCTAATCCCAACCATAAAATCCCAACCATAATACCAACAATAAATATAATTCAAACCCTAAATTTAGCCCCAACCCTAACCCTAATAGGAAAATGGAAATACATTTTTTTATTTTATTATTTTTCCCTAACTAAGGGGGTCATGAAGGGGGGTTTGATTTACTATTTATAGCGGGATTTTTATGATTGGCATCTGTCACACACTAAAAGACGCTTTTTTGCAAAAAAAATAGTTTTTGCGTCTCCACATTTTGAGAGCTATAATTTTTCCATATTTTGATCCACAGAGTCATGTGAGGTCTTGTTTTTTGCGGGACGAGTTAACATTTGTATTGGTACCATTTCCGGGCACGTGACTTTTTTTTGATCGTTTTTTATACCGGTTTTTGTGAGGCAGAATGACCAAAAACCATCTATTCATGAATTTCTTTTGGGGTGGGGCATTTATACCGTTCCACGTTTGGTAAAATGGATAAAGCAGTTTTATTCTTCGGGTCAGTACGATTACAGCGATACCTCATTTATATAATTTTTTTTATGTTTTGGCGCTTTTATACAATAAAAACTATTTTATATAAAAAATTATTTTTGCATCGCTTTATTCTGAGGACTATAACTTTTATTTTTTCGCTGATGATGCTGTATCATGGCTTGTTTTTTGCGGGACAAGATGACGTTTTCAGCGGTACCATGGTTATTTATATCTGTCATTTTGATCACGTGTTATTCCACTTTTTGTTCAGCGGTATGATAATAAAGCGTTGTTTCTCTGATCGCCCATGACGGCACCACGGAGAGAGGGGATCCGCCCACCAAGGACAGGAAACCTACGGATAAAAAGGCGGTACCACTCTCCTGCATCAGTTGGTTTCCTGTCCTTGATGGGAGACCTACGGACTTACCAGTCGTCGTTGGAATTCCGGGGCCAACCAGTCCAATTCAGGCAGCTGGGGTCCCTCTGCCTCGGCTAGGGTGGTGACCCGAAGCGCCACCGCTGGGAGCCAGTGAGCCGACAGGGTGTGCGGGGGAGGTGACAAGGAGTTCGCGGTCACCTCCCCAGGTAAGATGCAGCAGCGGCAACATCCAGGGGGGTCCTCTGTGGTTGCGGGAGGTGCAGCGCGACCCTCCCTAAAACAAGCATAAGTCTGCACGCTGCACCGCCAGCCGGGCGTGCAGAGAAAGCGCTACAGGGTCTGCATAGGACCGGGGGCGCCGGTCAGCAGCGCCATTCTGCTTCCCGTTCGGCGGGCTGGTCTCGTGGTGCGCTCGTGCGCCGGTATGCGCCGGGCGCTTCATGCAGGCGCCGGCGTGTTTCCCTGGCCGGCGGGCCTTCCGGCCGGGCGCTTAGTGTGCTTTGCGCAGGCGCCGGCGTGTCTTCCGGCCTGGTGCGCTCTGCGCAGGCGCCGGCGGGACTTCCGGCCGGGCGCTTGGTGCGCTCTGCGCAGGCGCCGGCGGGACTTCCGGCCGGGCGCTTGGCGCGGTCTGCGCAGGCGCCGGTGGGTCGGCTGTTAGAGCGTCTTGGCACCATGTAAGATTAATGCGCAGGCGCCGGCGGTCGCTACTGCGCAGGTGGGGGGAGCGGCGTGAGGATTCAAATAGCAGAATCCATATCCTCCCAGTGGCTCTGCAGTAATAAGCAGGAGCCTCAAGAGAATAGGAGCGCCAGCTAAGCCAAGCTCGAGGCAGCATCCGCAGACCAGCAGCAGTATGAGCGACCCGGCATCACCTTTGCCCGAATCACCTCCACCTGCAGCATCGCCACAGCAGCAGCAGCAGCAAAAAAGGCGACAGCAGAAAGGGCACCAGGACACCAGCAAGGAACGCCAAAGGTCTCAACACAGTAAGGAGTCCAGTACGGCGTCGGGGAGAAAGCCAGAGGCAGAGAACCCCCAACCGGTATTTATGGGTCCTGGAGGTGGTAAGTGGATCTTCGTGAATGTCAGAGACAGTAAGAGTGTTATTTGTCTCTTTTTAGGGGAGGAAAAGCATAGCTAAAACTAAACACAAAAGTTGCGCCATCTGTAGAGAGGATCTTCCACCTACATGGGATAAGAGACTATGCAATACTTGCATTCAGCAGACTGTATCTGAAAACCTTCCAGGGTTTGCAACAGATCTTAAAAGCCTAATTAAGGAGCAAGTAGAGGACACCTTTAGGTCACTATAAAGTGGAAAAAAAAAGGAGAAAGACCAAACACAGTTCCCCATCTCCAGTCTCAAAATCCGAAAGTGATAGTGAGAGTTCAATGTCATCAGTCTCCTCCGATTCATCTGCATCATCTACTTCTTCCTCAGGGGGACATAACTGTTTCCCTCTAGAGGATACTGATGGCCTCATAAAGGCGGTGAGAAGTACCATGGGGTTGGTAGACCCCCATCCTAAAAAAACAGTACAAGACATCATGTTTGGGGGCCTAGAACAGAAAAAGAGAAGAGCTTTTCCGCTTAATGAAGCAATCGCGGCCTTGATTAAGAAGGAATGGAAGAAGCCCATGAGGAAGACTCTCTTAACGCCAAAAAGGAAATACCCCTTTGAGGAGGAATCGTGCTCCTTTTGGGAGAAGGCCCCCAAATTAGATGTAGCAATTGCTAAAGCCTCAAAGAAATTCGCCCTCCCGTTTGAGGACATGGGGGTTCTAAAAGACCCCATGGACAAGAAGGCAGATGCCTTTCTCAAGGGGTCCTGGGAGGCAGCAGGAGGAGGCCTGAAGCCGGCAGTTGCAGCAGCATGCACTTCACGCTCGCTGATGATCTGGCTGAACCAACTAGAGAGTCAATTAAAGGGGAAAACTTCCCGGGACTCAATTCTGAACACATTACCCGTAATGAGAGGGGCCGCGGCTTTCCTAGCTGACGCCTCGGCCGACTCCATCAGGCTGTCCGCCAGAGCAGCAGTGTTTGCTAATGCGGCTAGGCGCGCCCTCTGGCTTAAGAATTGGCCAGGTGACCTGCAGACGAAAACGAAACTGTGTACCATCCCTTGCGAAGGAGAGTTTCTGTTCGGGTCGACTCTAGATGACATCCTGGAGAAAGCAGGGGACAAGAAAAAGTCCTTCCCCTCTCTAGGTCTCCCCTCTTATAGGAAGCCCTTTCGCAACAAGAGGTTTTTCCGTAAGAACCCAGGGAGAGGCCAGGGGAAGTGGGAAGATAAGAAGAACAAGAATAAAGGGTTTATCTTCAACAAAAACCTCAATGACAGCAAGAAACCTCCACAATGAAGGTTCACCCCAGGTGGGAGGGAGATTATCTCTCTTTCTCCCAGCCTGGGAAAAGATTACCTCCAGTCAATGGATCTTAAACATCATAAAATCAGGACTGAGATTAACATTCAAGAGGTACCCTCGTCCCTCTTTCAGGATAACATCTACAAGATCCTCGGCAGAAGAGCAGTTAACACTAGAGAACGAGATTGTGGGGTTAGTAAAAAAAGGAGTACTCCTGGAAGTTCCCCCTCAAGAAAGAGGGCAAGGGTACTATTCCCCTCTGTTCCTGAGAAAGAAACCAGACGGTTCCTTCAGGACTATTATCAATTTGAGGAACCTAAACAATTACCTAGAGGTTCAGGCATTCAAGATGGAAACGATAAAATCATCAATCAAAATGCTGTTTCCTCAATGCTTCATGGTGGTCCTGGACCTGAAGGACGCATATTATCACGTCCCAATACACAAGGATCACCAAAGATTCCTCAGAATGGCAATCCACATCAAGGGAGTCCTAAGCCACTTCCAATTCACAGCCCTACCATTTGGCCTAGCAATAGCTCCAAGGGTCTTTACAAAGCTGGTCGCGGAGGTAATGGCTCACCTCAGGGAAGAAAACACCCTGATCGTACCATATCTGGACGATTTTCTGGTGATAGGCTCCTCCCCGCAACATTGCAAAAATCAGCTAGATTTAGTGATTCATTCTCTAAAAGACCTGGGCTGGCTAATAAACCTAGAGAAATCCAGATTGGTGCCTTCTCAGGTTCAGGAGTACCTAGGTCTCACTCTAGACTCCAGGAAAATGGAATGCCGGCTCCCAGAGAGCAAAATACAAAAGATAATGAGCTTAACGTTAAGAGTACAATCTCTCCCCTCTATAACTCTCCGTCAGGGCATGTCCCTGTTAGGCTCTATGACCTCTTGCATTCCTGCGGTCCAGTGGGCCCAACTACACTCAAGAGATCTCCAATGGCAGCTACTTTCAGAGCAAATCCTCCTAGGAGAGCATTTAGACGGGCGGTTAACATTATCTCCTCGCACCAATCACTCTCTGATTTGGTGGACGTTGCAGGAAAGTCTTTCCCAGGGAGTCCCATGGGTAATCCCGATATCAAAGGTCCTAACCACGGACGCGAGCCCCTCAGGGTGAGGAGCTCATCTGGGCGACTTGGTAGCTCAGGGCATTTGGTCTCCTTCTCTTGCAAACAATTCCTCCAATATGAAGGAACTCCTGGCTGTAAAATTTGCCCTTCAGGAATTCTCGGGAGTCCTTCAATCTCACCATGTAAGGGTGATGTCGGACAATCGGGTGGTAGTGTCCTACATAAACCATCAGGGGGGTACCCGTTCCAAAAGTCTAATGGAAGTGACCAACTCGATCCTTCAATTAGCCGAGAGCAACTTTCTATCCCTGACAAGCCTACACATAAAGGGGGTAGACAATTACAAGGCAGACTTCCTCAGTCGATCCAGCCTAAAACAGGGGGAATGGGAACTAAATCCAGAGATATTTACCCAGATCACACAAAAATGGGGTGTTCCCAAAATAGATCTCTTCGCGAGCCATTTAAACAAAAAAGTAGCCTCCTTTTGCTCCCTATCTCCCCTGGGGAACCCGGTAGCTGTGGACGCGTTCCTGATTCCTTGGGGTCACCATCTGGTCTATGCCTTTCCTCCCCTCATTCTGATTCCAGCAGTTCTGAGGAAGATTCGGGAGGACGGGGCGCTGGTCATTCTTATTGCCCCATTCTGGCCGAAGAGACCTTGGTTCTCATGGATGAGGAAAATGTCAATATCCGACCCTTGGGTATTACAGACCTCCAGGATCTGTTGTCACAGGGCCCAGTCTGTCATCCACAAGTAAAGAACTTGCACTTGACAGCCTGGCTCTTGAGAGGAAAATATTAGAAATCAGAGGGTTTTCTTCGGGGTTAATCTCAACTCTGTTAAAAAGTAGGAAGCCGGTTACAACAAAACAGTACGGCAAAATATGGAAAAAGTTTCTGTCCTTTTCAGGTGCAAAAATAGGGAAAGAGATTCCCATCAATTCCATATTAGAGTTCCTACAAAACGGGTTGGATATGGGTTTAGCCACCAGTACCCTTAAAGTTCACGTGGCAGCATTAGGAGCCCTATTTAATTTTGACCTAGCTTCAAATAGGTGGGTCTCTAGATTCATTAGGGCAGCAGGAAGATCAAGGCCTCTGCCAGTAAAAGTGGTTCCTCAATGGGACTTAAACTTGGTCCTTAAAGCCCTGACCAGTCCTCCATTCGAACCATTACATGAATCTACAATAAAAACGCTATCCCTCAAAACAGCTCTATTAGTCGCCCTCACTTCTGCCCGTAGGGTCAGCGACTTACAGGCTCTTTCAGCCAACCCTCCTCACACACAATTTCTAGAGGATAGGGTTGTCCTAAAAACAGACCCAGCATATCTCCCGAAAGTGGCTTCAAAATTTCACAGGTCTAAAGAGATATCTCTCCCCTCCTTCTGCCCTAACCCTAAGAACAAGGAGGAACAAACACTACATACTCTAGATGTAAGAAGATGTCTCTTACACTACCTAGAAGTCACTAGAGAGAGTAGGGAGGATTCCTCTCTGTTTGTGTGTTTCCAGGGTCCCCGAAAGGGGAAAAAAGCATCTAAAGCCACCATAGCAAGATGGATCACAGACGCCATCAGTCTATCATATTCAGCAAGTGGGATGTCCGTTCCCGGAGAGGTTAAGGCTCACTCAACGAGGGCAGTGGCAACTTCCTGGGCGGAGAAGGCCGGAGCTTCCATAGACCAGATCCGTAGAGCTGCTACCTGGTCTTCACCATCCACATTCTATAGGCACTATAGATTGGACCTAATCTCCTCTTCAGACCTTACTTTTGGTAAAAGGGTTCTGGAGGCGGTGGTCCCCCCCTGAATGTACTATCTATGCAATTCTCTCCGTGGTGCCGTCATGGGCGATCAGAGAAAAATATAGTTCTTACCGATAACGGTATTTCTCTGAGCCCATGACGGCACCCGTACATTCCCTCCCTTCACTTATGGGTGCACACATTGAAATAGTGTCATAGTCCTTTTATAGTTTAAAGTCACGCGGTATCTTGTTATGCTAAACAGTTAAAAATTTTACAAATGTCTTAGTAGTCTCCCATCGTTATCTATGTAAACAAACTGATGCAGGAGAGTGGTACCGCCTTTTTATCCGTAGGTTTCCTGTCCTTGGTGGGCGGATCCCCTCTCTCCGTGGTGCCTTCATGGGCTCAGAGAAATACCGTTATCGGTAAGAACTATATTTTTTTTGCCTCATTTTTTTTTTTTACGGTGTTCACTGAATATATATTTTTTCTTATATTTATGATTTTTTTTTTTACTCATGTAAATATATATATTTATTTATTTTTTTACTTTGTTCCGGGGGGGGGGACATGACTATATAGTGTCAGATAGTTGATCTGACACTTTGCAAAGCACTGTGTCAAATCAGCGATCTGACAGGCAGTGCAGGAGGCTTGCAGGCGCCTGCAAGCCACCTCCCTGCAGGACCCAGAAGGAGCCCCGTGGAAGTTTTGGATCTTGGGACTGCAGGTAGTAGACGCTCGGAACAATCGCGTTCCGAGGGTTTCAGGGTCTATACTGAGGGTCTCGCATCAATACCGGGCACTGCCACCGGCACTCGGTACCAGAGTGTGCAGCTGCATGTATTTCTATGCAGCTGAACGCTCCAGTCTGAGTGCCGGTGGCAGTGCCGGGTATTGATGCGAGACTTGTGCAAGTTTCTCACAAGTGTGTTCCCCGGCCTAACGCAGATTTTGTGTGTGTGTCTTTATTTAACTCTTTATATACCATTTTACTATGTTTATTGCTAAACATCTGGTTTGGTATTTATCTATCTATTATCTGTCTATCTATCGATCTATCTATAGATCTATCTATCCCATATCTATTATCTTTCTATCTATCTATCTATAGATCTATCTATCCCATATTTATTATCTTTCTCTCGATCTTTCTAATATCTCTATCTATCATCTACCTATCATCTAGATAGGTTGGACAAGAAATGACATCACAATTCTCTTTTTTTTGTGTTAAATAGCCTACAAAAACGCATACAAATCTGCATGAAAAAAACGCATGAAAATCTGCACCAAAAACACATCAAATCCACGTGGATTTTTATTTGCGTTTTCTGCCAAGAGATGCAGAATCTGCACAGAAAATTCCACAGGCAAATCTGCAATAGCCTTAGAATCAGTGGGATCTGTTCAAGTGTTACAGAGTTAGTGGTCAGAATTGTAAACTTTGGCCTGGTCATGAAGAGGAAAGGTGAAAGGGTTAATGGAGAGAAGACTATGTGCAATCACAATGTTCTTTCCAATATACTTTGTGGAGAATATGGCAGTGGGGTGACCCACAACTGTCAAGGATTTAAAGCTAAACGAGAATACCACCTTAAGGTACAGTCACATTTAGCGACGCTCCAGCGATATAGACAACGATCCGACCTAAACTAGATCGCTGGAGTGTCGCTGTAGAGATGTCAAACACGGCAACTCCAGAACGATGCAGGAGCGATCCAGTGACGTACTTATCGTTCTCGCTGGTTGTTAGCTCCATGAAAAAACATTGCAGGCATCGTTGCTTTTGCTGTCAAACATGACGATACACGCCGACCTGACGACCAAATAAAGTTCTGGACTTTCAGCTACGACCAGCGATGTCACAGCAGGATCCTATCCAGGACGCTGCAACGTCACGGATCGCTGTCGTTCTCGTTGTAAAGTTGCTCAGTGTGAAGGTACCTTTAATTGAAACCTGTCAAGAGGAATAACAATTACCATGTATTATCGCCTTATCAGACTTTTTATAGCTAATCTAATGATGCCATTACAACTAACTTTTTCTGTGTGCATAAAGAATGTTTAACCCCTTACCGGCATCGGACGTACTATACCGTCCGATGCCGGCTCCCCTGCTTTGATGCAGGGCTCCGCGGTGAGCCCGCATCAAAGCCGGGACATGTCAGCTGTTTTGAACAGCTGACATGTGCCCGTAATAGGCGCGGGCAGAATCGCGATCTGCCCGCACCTATTAACTAGTTAAATGCAGACAGCGGCATTTAACTACCGCTTCCGGCTGGGCGGCCGGAAATGACGTCATCGCCGACCCCCGTCACATGATCGGGGGTCGGCGATGCTTGTATATTGTAACCATAGAGGTCCTAGAGACCTCTATGGTTACTGATGACCGGTGGCTGTGAGCGCCACCCTGTGGTCGGCGCTCACAGCACACCTCCATTTCTGCTACATACCAGCGATCAGCAGATCGCTGCTATGTAGCAGAGCCGATCGCGTTGTGCCTGCTTCTAGCCTCCCATGGAGGCTATTGAAGCATGGCAAAAGTAAAAAAAAAAAAAGTTTAAAAAAATGTGAAAAAAATAAAAAAAACATAAAAGTTTAAATCACCCCCCTTTCGCCCCAATCAAAATAAATCAATAAAAAAAAATCAAATCTACGCATATTTGGTATCGCCGCGCTCAGAATCGCCCGATCTATCAATTAAAAAAAAGTATTAACCTGATCGCTAAACAGCGTAGCGGGGAAAAAATTCGAAACGCCAGAATTACGTTTTTTTGGTCGCCGCGACATTGCATTAAAATGCAATAACGGGCGATCAAAAGAACGTATCTGCACCGAAATGCTATCATTAAAAACATCATCTCGGCACGCAAAAAATAAGCCCTCAACCGACCCCAGATCATGAAAAATGGAGACTCTACGAGTATCGGAAAATGGCACAATTTTTTTTTTTTTTTTTAGCAAAGTTTGGAATTTTGTTTCACCACTTAGATAAAAAATAACCTTATCATGTTAGGTGTCTATGAACTCGTACTGACCTGGAGAATCATAATGGCAGGTCAGTTTTAGCATTTAGTGAACCTAGCAAAAAAGCCAAACAAAAAACCAATGTGGGATTGCACTTTTTTTGCAATTTCACCGCACTTGGAATTTTTTTCCCATTTTCTAGTACACGACATGCTAAAACCAATGATGTCGTTCAAAAGTACAACTCGTCCCGCAAAAAATAAGCTCTCACATGGCCAAATTGACGGAAAAATAAAAAAGTTATGGCTCTGGGAAGGAGGGGAGCGAAAAACGAACACGGAAAAACGAAAAATCCCCTGGTCATGAAGGGGTTAAACCCAGTGCCATCACTCATCCCTGCAGTCCGCAGGTATTTCACCCGCAGAGTCACGATGACAAACCGGCGTGTGCAGGGAGGAGACGTCCCTCGCTGGCACATGCGTGCCAGGATTAAATAGTTATACACACACTAAAGTAACGTGTATAATGTAATAAAAGCATCATTAGAAATGTTATAAGGAGGTGGATAAAGCACTCCTAATAAACTAGGGTAAATGCTCTATGTAAGCAAGAAAACGATCTGTGTATTATATACAGTCTTTCTACAGATTGGCTAAAGCTGGCCATACACATTACATTGTTTGCTGAGTTAAATAGTTTTGGCAGCTCCAGAAAACAAACCGTCTAATGTGGATAGGGTCCTTGCTTCTCTCCCCGTTCGGCAGGTATTGGGCGGGGGGAGAAGGACCATGCAGTTAGATTCGAGCATGCCTGATCGCACCCAGTGCAAGTAACCAGAGTTGCGTTACAGCGGCTAACATCACTAAGGCTGGTTTCACATTTGCGTTTTTTGCCGCAGCGTTTGTACCGTATATAAACGCATGCGTCGTGTTTTTCTATATTTAACATTAAAAACGCATGCATTTTTTTTGTTCGCTTTTTGCCGCGTTTTTACGACGCATGCGTCTTTTTGTCGCTTGCGGCTTGGCGCGGAAATGCAACATGTAGTAATTTTAGAGGCGTCTATTTGCCGCCAGGAAACGCATGCGTTCGATTGCGCACAGTTTGCGTAAAAAAAAGCATTGCTGTCTATGTAAACGCATGCGTTTTTAAGCACATGCGTTTGGATGCGTTTTTGAACGCATGCGTTTCAATAGAGAAAAACAAGTCTAGACACTGATAAACCACCCCCCACCACCAAGGTGATAAAGGGATTTAAACCCTAACCCTAATGGGAAAATGGAAATAAATACATTTTTTAAATTTTTTAATTTTTCCCTAACTAAGGAGTTGATGAAGGGGGTTTGATTTCTATTTATAAGGGGTTTTCTAGTGGATTTTTATGATTGGCAGCTGTCACACACTGAAAGACGCTTTTTATTCCAAAAAAATATTTTTTGCGTTACCACATTTTGAGAGCTACAATTTTTCCATATTTTGGTCCACAGAGTCATGTGAGGTCTTGTTTTTTGCGGGACGAGCTGACATTTTTATTGGTGACATTTTTGATTGCTTTTTATTCCGATTTTTGTGAAGCAGAATGAACAAAAAACAGCTTGTGAAATTTCTCATCATGCGTACCAAAAGCGCAAACGCAGGAAAATACGCATGTAAACGCGTACAAATGCGGCGGTTTTTTAACACACGTTTACATGCGTTTTTTTCACCACTTGCGGATGCGTTTTAAACGCTGCGGATTTAAACGCAAATGTGAAACCAGCCTAACACCATTAAGAATCTATGCACTCTTGCTTAGGCTAAATTTGCATGCGTTTTTGTGAATCAGGAGGGATTACTGTATCCTGGTCAGCTTTTTTTTTTTTTTTTTTTTTATCAGTTTAAATAATATTTAGGCTATGTGCCCACGTTGTGGATTTTTCGGCTCAGTTTTTTAAAAATCCGCAGGTAAAATGCACTGCGTTTTACCTGCGGATTTCCAGCGTTTTTTGTGCGGATTTCGCCTGCGTTTTAACACTTGCGGATTCCTATTGAGGAGCAGGTGTAAAACGCTGCAAAATCCACCAAAGAATTGACATGCTGCGGAAAATACATAGCGCTTCCACGTGGTACATGGTACTGTAAACCTGATGGAAAACTGCTGCGATCCGCAGGCAAATCCGCAACGTGTGCACATACCTTTAGAGAGCCGGCATATCAACAATACAGGATCAGTTGAAGCCGCTGTGCCACTGTAAAATATGGGCCCCTGCACCATGAGGATCAGTAGGTTACAGGCAGTCAGACCCCTATCGATCAGCTATCTATATGCCTTTAATTCACAATAAATTGTCTTAGTTTATGAAGTTGTGGTCATTCATCTCCATCTTTTAGGCCACATTCACACATTCAGTATTTGGTCAGTATTTTACATCAGTATCTGTAATCCAAGACCAGGAGTAAAACAGCCAGAGGAAAAGTATAATAGAAACATCTGCACCACTTCTGTATTTATCACCCACTCCTGGTTTTGGCTACAAATACTGAGGTAAAATACTGACCAAATACTCAATGTGTGCACATGGCCTTAGTTTCCTGAAAAGCAGAGTAACAACCAGTAAGGTCTAAACCACACAGATTTCTAGTTATACCCCGGTAAGAAACGTGCAACAATAGTATTTATAAGAATATTCAAGGATACTGAGAAAGTTAAAATAGCAAACTGTTTAATGTTTTTAATTAGCTTACCAATTTTCCATCACTCCCTTGCATGACATGGCATCCATATTGACCATGTATCCTGTGACTACCTCAGACTTCACTTAGCTATGAGGCATGTGATGTGTTTTCACTGTTTCACTATTGACAGTCTGCCATTACTTTGAGTTGTTACGTGAACAGAACACCTTTTTAACTTCTTCCCTCCCGAGAATTTTTGTTTTTGGTCTCTTTCCCAATGCCATAACGCTTTGTTTCCATCAATTTAGCCATATGATTGCTATTTTGTGCTGTGTGAGTTGTAGTTTTGAATGACAATAGAGTTTGTGCTAATCGATTTACATGTCCCATTCCATCAGCCATAAACTGTGCAACATTTTTAAAAAATACATCTAATTGTGGAGTTTGTTTATTCCAAGATCTGTTGATTAAAATATACCGTACTTTTGTTCTTGGCACTCGAGAGCAGAATATTCCTCAAAGTGTTGTACTACAGTTCTCATGTCTTATTCTGAAAATCTTAAGGTACCGTCACACTAAGCGACGCTGCAGCGATCCAGACAACGATCCGGATCGCTGCAGCGTCGCTGTTTGGTCGCTGGAGAGCTGTCACACAGACAACTCTCCAGCGACCAACGATGCCGGTAACCAGGGTAAACATCGGGTTACTAATCGCAGGGCCGCGCTTAGTAACCCGATGTTTACCCTGGTTACCAGTGAAGACATCGCTGAATCGGCGTCACACACTGCGATTCAGCGATGTCAGCAGGAAGTCCAGCGACAAAATAAAGTGCTGGACTTTCTGCAGCGACAAACAACATCACAGCAGGATTCTGATCGCTGCTGTGTGTCAAACTGAACGATATCGCTAGCCAGGACGCTGCAACGTCACGGATCGCTAGCGATATCGTTCAGTGTGACGGTACCTTTAGGTAGTAAGGGATTTCCACTCTGCTAGGAAAGGATTTTGGGTTATCAATATAGCAGTATGCTTTAGTGATAAGGAATAGAGATGAAAGAACGTGCTTGGATAAGGTGTTAGCATGCTCAGGTGCTAAGTGAGAGTCTTTAGAGTGCTCCAATAATGTTTCAGACCCCATGGATGCATGTTTTGTGACTGTTGGACAGCCACAACACATGCAGGGATCGCCGAAGCCACACAGTTAGCACCTGAGTATGCTCAGTTAAGACCTTACCCGAGCACATCATCACAAAAACACGTCATCACAAAAACGGAACAATCTTTTGTAGATTCCATTTACTTTCTGGGGAAGTCTGGAAACCCCCATAAAAACCAGATACAATATCTTCCTATGATAAGTCTCTGGGTGCCACCACACTAAGGGTATGTTCACACTTTGCGTTTTTGCTGCACTTTTTTTTCTCCTCTTTTTTTTTTCTGCTAATTTTCAGCTGCGTTTCATGGTACCAGCAAAGTCAATGAGATTTCAGAAATTTCATGCACACACCTTGTTTTTTTCTTCCTGATGGTTTTGTAATAAGATCTTGGCTTTTGCAAACTGCATCATGTTACTTCTTTCAGCGTTTTTGAAACATTTTTTAACCATTGAAAGCAATGGCTAGTGAAAAAACTAAGCAAACAACGCAGGTATCTGGTTTGGCTGCATTTTTGGTGCCAAAACCTTATGCAGTTGAATCAAAATTTATCGCAGAAATAAAATCTATCAGCATGCACAAGAGACAAATGTACCATGACGAAAACAAGGCAAAAACTAATAAAAAAACACAGCAAAATCTGAGCAAAACCTGCTTTTTGTAAGCAGCTTAGGCTACTTTCACATTAGCGTTTTCTGCAATCCGTCACAATGCGTCGTTTTGCAGAAAAAACGCATCCTGCAAAAGTGCTTGCAGGATGCGTTTTTTTCCCCATAGACTTGCATTGACGACGCATTTGCGACGGATTGCCACACGTCGCATCCGTCGAGCGATGGATGCGTCGTGCTTTTGCGGACCGTCGGGAGAAAAAAACGCTACAACGCACCTTACAATGGGGCAGCGGATGCGCCGGAAAAATGCATCCGCTGCACCCATTGTGCAATGCAGCAAACGCTAGCGTCGGAATCTCTCCCCGACGCATTGCGACGGGGAGATTCCGACGCTAGTGTAAAAGAAGCCTTAAACTTGGCATAAATAACTGCTGCAAAAATGCAACTTGTGAACATAGCCTAAGGGTATGTGCACACGTTGCAGATTTGCCTGTGGAATTTTCTGCGCAGATTCTTCTCATGGCAGAAAATGCACTTGAAAATCCGCGCTGACTTGATGCGTTTTTGATGAGGATTTTCATGTGGATTTGTATGCGTTTTTGTAAGCTAAACAAAGATTTATTTAACAAAAAAAAAAAGAATTGTGATGTAATTTCCTTGTCCAACCTCTTCTTTTACATACTCCATTGAAGAATTAGGTTTACACACACAGATAGATAGATATATTGATAGATACAGTCATGGCCAAAAGTATTGACACCCCTGCAATTCTGTCAGATAATACTAATTTTCTTCCTGAAAATGATTGCAAACACAAATTCTTTGTTATTATTATCTTCATTTAATTTGTCTTTAATGAAAAAACACAAAAAGAATTGTCCTAAAGCCAAATTGGATATAATTCCACACCAAACATAAAAAAGGGGATGGACAAAAGTATTGGCACTGTTCGAAAAATCATGTGATGCTTCTCTAATTTGTGTAATTAACAGCACCTGTAACTTACCTGTGGCACCTAACAGGTGTTGGCAATAACTCACACTCGCAGCCAGTTGACATGGATTAAAATTAAAGTTGATTCAACCTCTGTCCTGTGTCTTTTGTGTGTACCACATTGAGCATGGAGAAAAGAAAGAAGACCAAAGAACTGTCTGAGGACTTGAGAAACCAAATTGTGAGGAAGCATGAGCAATCTCAAGGCTACAAGTCCATCTCCAAAGACCTGAATGTTCCTGTTCCTGCGCAGTGTCATCAAGAAGTTTAAAGCCCATGGCACTGTGGCTAACCTCCCTAGATGTGGACGGAAAAGAAAAATTGACAAGAGATTTCAACGCAAGATTGTGCGGATGTTGGATAAAGAACCTCGACTAACATTCAAACAAGTTCAAGCTGCCCTGTAGTCCGAGGGTACAACAGTGTCAACCCGTACTATCCGTCGGCGTCTGAATGAAAAGGGACTGTATGGTAGGAGACCCAGGAAGACCCCACTTCTTACCCTGAGACATAAAAAAGCCAGGCTGGAGTTTGCCAAAACTTACCTGAAAAAGCCTAAAACGTTTTGGAAGAATGTTCTCTGGTCAGATGAGACAAAAGTAGAGCTTTTTGGGCAAAGGCATCAACATAGAGTTTACAGGAGAAAAAAAGAGGCATTCAAAGAAAAGAACACGGTTCCTACAGTCAAACACTTCGGAGGTTCCCTGATGTTTTGGGTTGGTTTGCTGCCTCTGGCACTGGATTGCTTGACCGTGTGCATGGCATTATGAACTCTGAAGACTACCAACAAATTTTGCAGCATAATGTAGGGCCCAGTGTAATATTATTGCACAAGCACTTTCATATTACCATAAATGATCGGGCGTTTGCAATGGGTGTTCCTGGGGCTTTGCTGTCTCTTTTCCTGTGTATGTGTTATTTTTTATGACTATTGTTTGATGGTGACTTTTTTCCTATTATTGGACTCTTAATAAAATATATACCTTTTTATCTAAATGTATCTGATGACTCCTTGCTTCTCCGGTTATATATAAGCATAATGTAGGGCCCAGTGTGAGAAAGCTGGGTCTCCATCAGAGGTCATGGGTCCTCCAGAAGGACAATGACCCAAAACACACTTCAAAAAGCACTAGAAAATGGTTTGAGAGAAAGCACTGGAGACTTCTAAGGTGGCCAGCAATGAGTCCAGACCTGAATCCCATAGAACACCAGTGGAGAGATCTAAAAATGGCAGTTTGGAGAAGGCACCCTTCAAATATCAGGGAACTGGAGCAGTTTGCCAAAGAAGAATGGTCTAAAATTCCAGCAGAGCATTGTAAGAAACTCATTGATGGTTACTGGAAGCGGTTGGTCGCAGTTATTTTGGCTAAAGGTTGTGCAACCAAGTATTAGGCTGAGGGTGCCAATACTTTTGTCTCGCCCATTTTTGGAGTTTTGTGTGAAATTATCAATGTTTTGCTTTTTGCTTCATTCTCTTTTGTGTTTTTTCATTTAAGACAAATTAAATGAAGATAATAATACCAAATAATTTGTGTTTGCAATCATTTTCAGGAAGAAAATGAGTATTATCTGACAGAATTGCAGGGGTGTCAATACTTTTGGCCATGACTGTAGATCTATAGATAGATAGATAGATAGATGATCTGTAGATAGATGATTTATAGATAGATGATCTATAGATCGATAGATGGGTAGCTAGATATATCGATAGATAGATAATACCAAGCTCGATGTTTAGTAATAAACATAATGAAATGGTACATAAAGAATTAAATAAAGACACACACACACACACAAAATCTGCATTAGCCCTGGGTCACACTTGCGAGAAACTCGCACAAGTCTCGCACCTCAATACCCGGCACTGCTGACGGCACTCGGACCAGAGCGTTCAGCTGCATAGAAATACATGAAATACAAAAAAAAAATTGAATAAAAGAAAAAAAGGTGTGGGCTTCTGCGCCAGAGAGGGAAAGCCAGCGACTGGGGGCCGATGTTTATAGCCTAGGAATGGGTTAATACCCATGGATCTTCCCAGGCTATGAATATCTGTCCGCAGCTGTATGTTTAGCCTTTACTTGCTATTAAAATAGGGGGACCCCCAAAAAATGATGTGGGGTTCCCCTATAATCAATAGCCAGAAAAGGCTATGCAGACAGATGTGGGCTGATATTAATAGCCTAGGAAGGGGCCATGGATATTGCCCCCCGGCTACAAACACCAGCTCTCAGCCACCCCAGAAATGGCGCATCTGGAAGATGCGCCAATTCCGGCACTTAGCCTCTCTCTTCCCACTGCCCTGTAGCAGTGGCATATGGGGTAATAGTTGTGGGGTTGATGTCACCTTTGTATTATAAGGTGACATCAAGCCGGCTTAGTAATGGAGAGGCGTCAATAAAGATACCTATCCTATAGTTGGTAAAAGGTTAAGTAAACACACAGCCAGAATAAAGTATTTTAATGAAGTAAAACACTAAGCACAGTTTGCCAACTTTATTGTTACTGCTAATCCATGTGACGCCCTCGATCTCCTATAAAAAATAAACCAACAGTATACTCCCTGATGTGACCACTCTACAGGGCCTCCAATGACACACTGATAGGAGATAATGGCTCCTGCAGTGTTATCACTGAGGGTTCACTGTAGTTTATGCTCTTACTTTACGGCACTGCTGCATGAGAATTTTCCCATGCAGCGGTGCCACAAGTGACAGTTTGAACTTCAGTGACCTCTGACAGAGGAGTGATCCTCTGCGGGAAGATCACCTCCAATGATTGTATCACCGGAGGCCATGGAGAGCGGTCACATCTACCGATGTGACAACTCTACAGGGGAAAGAAAAAATAATCTCCAGCATGGATCTTCTAAAAAGTCAATTTATTGAAAACACTTTAAAATGCAAACATTTGCAAAAAAGAGATGGGGGTCCCAGGTGGTCAACGCCGACGCGTTTCGACCATCAGGTCTTAGTCATGGCATGCCATGACTAAGACCTGATGGTCGAAACGCGTCGGCGTTGACCACCTGGGACCCCCATCTCTTTTTTGCAAATGTTTGCATTTTAAAGTGTTTTCAATAAATTGACTTTTTAGAAGATCCATGCTGGAGATTATTTTTTCTTTTTCATTGCTGGCTCTGGACTACGCCCTTGACCAAGGCGGCTCCGTGCATGGACATCATTGCACTGTTGAGGGATTGGTGAGCTGACTTATTTTCTTCCCATTTTTTCCTTTTTCCCTATTTTTGAACTCTACAGGGGAGATCGCCGTGGGACACTCGTCATTAAATGGATCACGTCGGAACAGGGAGTATACTGTTGGTTTATTATTTTATTTTTTACAGGTGATTGAGGGCATCGGGGATTAGCTGTACAGTGAGTATGTACTGTATATATGTATGTATTTTTTTTTTTATACACAGTAGCTGGATGATGGTATTACTACTGTCCCATCATCGGCTAGCTGTCACTGTAGCAGGCATAGCCGGATGGGACTAGTAGTCTCATAGGACGATGCCTGCCTACACACAGACACACACAGATACACGCAGATGCACACAGACACGCACATGTTCTCCGCTCACACACAGTCTCCGCCCACACACTCTTCCTCCTCCCGATCTGCAGCGGTTATCGCAGGCAACTCCGCAGCAAAACCGCAGATCTTTTTACACCTGTGGTTTTGCGGTGGATTTGCCTGACGCAGTGGTAGTCAATGGGTGCAGAAACGCTGCAGATCCGCAAAGATAATTGCCATGCTGCGGAAAATAAAACGCTGCAAATCTGCGCATATTTTTCTGCAGCATGTGCGCACCAATTCTCAATTTCCCATTGACTAACATTGGTGGTGCACTACACTGCGGATTTGATGCAATTCTGTGCATCCAAAAACGCTATGGAAACGCATCAAAATCCGCAACGTGTGTACATAGCCTAAGGCTGCCACTGTGATTGTCATCTGTGAGAGTTTGTCACCAGGAAATGCAGCATGAAATTTGGTTATGTCAGGGCTAGGCTTAGCTAAAAGCAATTACCGGTAGAAATGTTACCCACCTTCTAAAAGGGCTCTTTCTTTTTTTTGTACGGTCAGCACGGGCCGCAACACGTCCCACACACATGCACTCATGTAACACACAGGGAAGAAGTGCTACATTAAGCGCTGTTCCACAGCGCCGAGTTCTGAAGACGGCTCTCATCAATCTCCCCTGCTCGCGCTGATCGCCGGCAGAGAATGATTAGAGTAGTATTCGAGTGTGAACAATGACAACAGGCGGCGGCTGATGGGGCTATTACTCCTGTCAGCCTACACCTGCTGCCGCTAATAACAGAGCAGGAGTGGCTGATGGGAGTATTCATGGAGGCTGCAACCCTCACCTGTCAGGTGCATCAAGGCTGGTTATCAAGAATAACGCTATATTTTTTTATTTAAATAAATAAAAAAAATGGTGTGAGGTTCTTCCCCTCCCCCCCCCCATTTGTGACAACCAGCCTTGCTAAATCAGACCGCTGGGGCTGATGTTCTCAGGCTGGTAAGGGGCCACAGATATAGGGCCCCCCAACCTAAAAATTGCAGCCTGAGGCTGCTCAGAAAAGGCGCATCAGTTCTGGAGCTTGGCTCGGCTCTTCCCACTTTCCATGTAGCGGTGGCAAGTGGGGTTCATATTTGTGGGGTTGATGTCACCTTTGTATTGTCCAGTGACATCAAGCCCATGGCTTAGTAATGAAGTTTACATATAGTTACATGGTAAATAAGAACACAGCCAGAATAAAGTCTTTTATTACAAATAAAACAAAACACAGTTTTCCATTTTTATTTAAAAATAACAAACACAATCATCTATCGCCTAAATCCCTCAAAGCCCTTGTCTCCTGTATTAACCAAAAATAAAAAAAACAACCATATCCCTCACCTCTCAGTCGTTCTGTCCCACGCCGTAATCCAATTCTGTGGAATAAATAGTTTTCAACTTGGACTTTGTCAAGATGCGACCTTCCAGGCTGAGAGCCACTGGTGTAAGAGCTGCTGCGCGCGCAGCATCATTGACCAGTGGTGACATCATCGTCGTTACCGCCGGTCAGTGAGGCTGCACTCCCAGCCAGGCTGAACTGCGGTGACCTCAGTACCGTGGGAAAAAGTCAGTGATGAGGTCACCACAGTTAGGCCATGTTCACACGTTGCGTCCTGTCCCTGCGGGTTTTCCCGCAGCGGATTTGATAAATCTGCAGGGCAAACCCGCTGCGGTTATAACTGCAGATTTATCACGTTTTGTCCTGCGGGTTCCGCTGCGGGATTTTACCCCTACTATTGATGCTGCATATGCAGCAATATGCAGCATCAATAGTAATGTTAAAAATAAAAAAATCATGATATACTCACCCTCTGACGTCCCGATCTCCTCGGCGCTGCAGGCAGCGGTCCGGTTCCAAAGATGCTGTGCGAGAAGGACCTTCGTGACGTCACGGTCATGTGACCGCGACGTCACCGCAGGTCCTGGTCGCATAGCAAACCTGAGACCGGACGGCAGCGTGCAGCGCTGAGACTTCAGAGGTGAGTAAAACATTATTTTTTATTTTAATTCTTTTTTTTTTACCACAAATATGGTTCCCGGGGCCTGGAGGAGAGTCTCCTCTCCTCCACCCCGGGTATAACCCACACATTATCCGCTTACTTCCCGCATGGTGTGCACAGCCCCATGCGGGAAGTAAGCGGATCAATGCATTTCTATGGGTGCAGAATCGCTGCGATTCTGCACAAAGAAGTGACATGCTGTGGGTTTTTAACCGCTGCGTTTCTGCGCGGTTTTTCCCGCAGCATGTGCACAGCGGTTTGCGGTTTCCATTGGTTTACATGTAAATGGAAACGCAATGGAAACTGCAGCGGACCCGCAGCGGCAAAATCGCTGCGGTTTCGCGGTAAAAACCGCAGCGTGTGAACATGGCCTTAAGCTCAATGTCTTCACAGCATATTACCGTGAGCAGCTGCAGGCTGCTATTTTTAGGCTGGAGGGCCTAAATCAATGGCCCCTTACCAGCCTGAGAATACCAGCCCCCAGCTGTCTACTTTAGCAAGGTTGGTTGTCAAAAATAGGGGGGACCCCACAGCGTTTTAAAAAAAAAAAAAATAATGAAAAGATATAGCAAAGTACTGCAGTGTGCAGGCGCCGGGAAAGGTCAGAGAGACCCGGCACCTGCGCACTGCAGTACTTTGCTCTGCCCTCAACACGGCAGACAAAGTACGCCTGCACCGGAGCCGCGACAGGAAGACAAGAAGAGGACGTCATCGTATGAAGATAAGAGGCGCCGGACCACGACGCCCATCGGACCCGAAACGAACCGGGACCGCCCCTGGGTGAGTATAATATAACCTGTTTTTCTTACCTTTCAGGTTACTTCGGGGGCTTATCTACACTATTACAGAATGCTGTAGATAAGCCCCTGATGCCGGTGGCCGCAGCGCATATACGATTTTTGGGGGTGACAGATTCCCTTTAAATATATAAAAATGTGAATCCCCCTTCCATTTTTCTCCTCATTAAAAATATAGAAATGAGAAAAAATAAACACATTTGGTATTGTTGTTAGTAAAAGTCTGATCTATTGAAATATAAAATGTAATTACCAATACTGTAAAAACGTGAAGAGAAAGTCAAAACCCCTTCCTAAAAAATGCAAAAAAAAAGTCATCAAAATGTTATATGTACCTGAGAATGGTATAAAAAAAACCTTCAGCTCAATTGCCGGAAAAGTAAAAATGTTATGGGTCTCGGATACTTGTGCCACAAACAAAAAATATATTGTGTGAATGTTTTCCCATTTTTCAGTATATTAGTAAAATGAATGGAAGAACAAGACATATAAGTCAAGAATTTGGCTTAGTGGGCTATGTAAAAGTTGTAAGTTTTCTGGGTTTTTGTTTTGTCTACTACAGATCAGAATATGAAACTAATTTTACTAAAAATAAAAGCACACTGTCCAGGAGATAGTAGTACCTGCTTACTGTCTGATGTACACATGATATAGAACACAAAATGAATGCACAAGGGGAACTTGGTTGAAATGGACCATTTCTTTTACACCTGTCCTATTCTTAACCCCTTAGTGACCACCAATACATCTTTTTACTGACCTGCAATATAAGATAATAGCATCACCGTACAGGGCACAATCGAGCAGCTGTTGGGTGTAGACTATAGCTGACAGCCATTTAACTCCTTCAATGCTGGGGTCAATATTGACTTCTGTATCTAGATGGCTAACAGAGTGTGGAGGCTTCATCTTTAAAGGGAATCTGTCACCCCATTTGTCGCCTATAAGCTGCGGCCACCGCCATCAAGGGCTTATCTACAGCATTCTGTAATGCTGTAGATAAGCCCCCGATGTAACCTGAAAGATAAGACAAACAAGTTAGATTACACTCACCCAGGGGTGGTCCCGGTGCGGTGCGGTCCGGTCCGATGGGCGTCTGGGTCAGGTGCCTCCCATGTTTATGCGATGACGTCCTCTTCCTTGCTTCCTGTCGGGGCTCCTGCGCAGGCGTACTTTGTCTGCCCTGTTGAGGGCAGCGTAAAGTACTGCAGTGTGCAGGCGCTGGGCCTCTCTGACCTTTCCCAGCGCCTGCACACTGTAGTACTTTGCTCTGCCCTCAACAGGGCAGATAAAGTATGCCTGCGCCGTAGCAGCGTCAGGAAGCAAGGAAGAGGACGTCATCGCATGAAGATGGGAGGCGCCGGACCGCGACACCCATCTGACAGGACCTCATCGGGACCACCCCTGGATGAGTATAATCTAACTTGTTTTTCTTATCTTTCAGGTTACATCGAGGGCTTATCTACAGCATTACAGAATGCTGTAGATAAGCCCCTGATGGCGGTGGCCGCAACTTATAGGCGAAAAATGGGGTGACAGATTCCCTTTAACACCATCAGCACCCTGAGATCTTGATCGTGTGCTCCTGATGTTTGCCATGGCAATTCATGGCCAAATAACAGCCTTAAGGTACCTTCACACTAAACGATATCGCTAGCGATCCGTGACGTTGCAACGTTGCAGCGTCTTGGCTAGCGATATCGTTCAGTGTGACACGCAGCAGCGATCAGAATCCTGCTGTGATGTCGTTGGTCGGGGCTAGAAGGCCAGAACTTTAGTTGGTCGCTGGCTCTCCCGCTGACATCGCTGAATCGGCGTGTGTGACGCCGATTCAGCGATGTCTTCGCTGGTAACCAGGGTAAACATCGGGTTACTAAGCGCAGGGCCGCGCTTAGTAACCCGATGTTTACCCTGGTTACCATACTAAAAGTAAAAAAAACAAACGCTTCATACTTACCTTCGGCTGTCTGTCCCCGGTGCTCTGCTTTCCTGCACTCACTGTGAGCACAGCGGCCGGAAAGCATAGCGGTGACGTCACCGCTGTGCTTTCCGGCCGCTGTGCTCACAGCCAGTACAGAGAAGCAGAGCGCCGGGGACAGACAGCCGAAGGTAAGTATGAAGCGTTTGTTTTTTTTACTTTTAGGATGGTAACCAGGGTAAACATCGGGTTACTAAGCGCGGCCCTGCGCTTAGTAACCCGATGTTTACCCTGGTTACCGGCATCGTTGGTCGCTGGAGAGCTGTCTGTGTGACAGCTCTCCAGCGACCAAACAGCGACGCTGCAGCGATCCGGATCATTGTCTGGATCGCTGCAGCGTCGTTTAGTGTGAAGGGGCCTTTAGAGTTTGCCAGCTATAGCAGCCTGTTCAGAAGTTAGCAGCATTTACAGTGAGTACGGAAAGTATTCAGACCCCTTTAAATTTTTCACTCTTTGTTTCATTGCAGCCATTTGGTAAATTCAAAAAAAGTTATTTTTCTCATTATTTTTCTCATCCAGGTGTGCAAAACTTGTTGCATCATTCCCAAGAAGACGCATGTCTGTACTATCTCAAAAGAGTGCTTCTACTCAATACTGAGCAAATGGTCTGAATACTTATGACCATGTGATATTTCAGGTTTTTTTTTTTATAAATTTGCAAAAAATTACTACATTTTTTTTTTTACAGTCAAGATGGGGTGCAGAGTGTACATTAATAAGAAAAAAATGAACTTTTTTGAATTTATCAAATGGCTGCAATGAAACAAAGGGTGAAAAATTTAAAGGGGTCTGAATACTTTCTGTACCTACTGTAGATGGTAAAAATATTTTTTTTCATTCCTGTCATGTCACTTTGCATTAATTCCTGAAAAGCACCTGAAGGGTTAATAAGATGCATGAAGGCAATTTTGAATACGTTGAGGGGCGCTGCTTTTAAAACGGTATCACTTTTGGGGGTTTCCAATATATAGGACCCCCAAAGTCACTACAAAACTGAAAAGGTCACTAAAAAAATAGGTTTGGTAAATTTGCTGAAAAAAAAAAAAGAAAAATTGCTGCTACATTGTTAAACTTTTTTAAATGCTAACAAAATAAAACAACATTTTACAAAGGGTGCTGATGTAAAGCAGACATGAGAGAAATGTTTATTACTATTGCTTTGCTATGAGTTGACTATCTGGATTAAAGGAATCATTCAGAGTTTGAAAATTGCTAATTTTTTTTTTAGTTTTGTAATATTTCTGATATTTTTTTATAAATAAACGCTAAACATATTGTGCTTAATTTACCATTATCATAAAGTACAATGCGTCACAAAAAAACAGTCTCAAAATTAATGGAATATGTTGAAACATTCCAGAGTTGTTTATCACATAAAGTGACACTGGTCAGATAAAAAAAAAAATGGCCCTGTGACTAAGGGGTTAAACAAATTACATGTTTATTCAATTATGTCCCTTGTAATTGATGTAGTATTTTTTACATGCACCTTGAGGTCACGTCTGCGCTTTCGATGGATGTATATGCATTTTTATGGTCCTGCATTTTGCTTGCCTGATCACTTGGTCATTAATTCTGTATGCTTTAACTTGCACGGTGGTATTGTTTGGGGGAAAAAAAGGGGTCAGTATTTAGATCCAAAATGGCACTTTTTGTGCCGCGTTCCATGGTGAACGATATATTGGTAAGACACCTGCACTCACCATCTGAAAGGGCTTCTCCTCGATTACACTTTTCTTCTATATATGCTATTAAAATTGTATCCAAAGATCTACTGATAAATGTGGCCATCAAATAAAACTCATCTTTGTGAGGAGAGAGCGTACAGAAATCAGGCTCTAGCTGTGCAGCTATCAGACGTATGTGGCCGATGCTTGGGTGCTAGGCCTTGAAGCAAAACGGCGATATATTGTGACGAGTGACTCATTGCAGAGAAGTTCAGTTTGCTGCACAGGCCCCCATCCTTTATGCCTAGCATGTAACAACACGTCCCCTGCTATATATATATTGCTTGGATTGTTTTTTTTTTTTTTATACTCCAAGTTCCTGCGAGATCCTCAAGCATAAAAAAGAAGCGGCGCTGCCACTGTACAAACCTGGCAGCCGTTGTAGAGCTCATTGCAGCAGAAAGCAAAGTCTGTCTGGCGAGGTGACTGTGCCAGGAGGAGATTAATGTTCAGACCTGTTAGCAAGGGATATATGGTGGTTGAAGGACGGAGATGCTCTATCACCCCCTCCGTCTCCCCATGGCTTCTTTCCTCCTGAGATGCTGCTCCTTTAGCTGAGCTGAAGTTTGCTTATTGGATTCTGGGCCATAGAGATCATTAAAACACTGCAGCGACATATAGGGAACATGCTGAGCTTAATGAAAGCAGAGGAAAGCCAGCGTCTGTATGGCAGATGTAGTGCCGCAGCTCTCCATTATGTGACGTCACAGGTTCCTCTGCACCCAAATGTCACATAGAGATACGATGGTGTTGGCTCATGTCAGGATGCACCATGTAGCAAACCCATCTCTAAAAATAAGGCGCAGCCAGCTGGTAGTTCCTGGTATTTTACTAGTTTGCTTCATTGATATTTAGAAATCTGTTTTCCTTCTTTTTTTCTTATGGTTCCCAGCACCTCGGTGTCCTACAGTAGTTGCATGTGCCCAGAACACAACCCACACGCTGTGACTGTAGCTGCCGCAGAGTCTGACAGGCACATAATTATGCTTTACACACCTCGAAGAATGGAGGCAGGATAAATGGGGCTCCCCAACCTGTGTGTCGTGGATTGCGAGAGTGCACCAATGCAGAAACCAGTGACTGGTAATTGCCAATGGGGATGTACATACACGTTTCCGTGAGTTCATGTTAAACCATGTGTATAGAAAAATACTTATAAAGTACAGCTGAAAAAACTGAATACTAGTAACTCCATTGTTCCCTGTAACAAGGCTCAGGTTGCTGGGGTAGAAAGCCACATAACAACCAGAAAAAAAATGTAATAAACCACTCTGTTCTCTATTAACATAATTAGGAAAACCCCCGAAAAAGCATCTTTAAAGGCAATCTGTGACCCCAAAAATTGTATATGAGCTGTGGCCACCAGCATCAGGGGCTTATCTACAGCATTCTGTAATGCTGTAGATAAGCCCCCGATGTATCCTGAAAGATGAGAAATAAAGGTTATATTATACTCACCCAGGGGCGGTCCCCCTGTGGTCCAGTCTGATGGGCGTCGCGGTCCGGGTCCGGCGCCTCCTATCTTCATATGAAGACGTCCTCTTGTCTTCCTGGCGCGGAGGGCAGAGCAAAGTACTGCAGTGCGCAGGTGCTGGGCCTCTCTGACCTTTCCTGGCGCTTGCGCACTGCAGTACTTTGCTCTGCCCTCAGCAGGTCAGACAAAGTACGCCTACGCAGGAGCCGCGGCGTGAAGACAAGAGGACGTGATCGTATGAAGATGGGAGGCCCCGGACCGCGACGCCCATCGGACTGGACCGTAGCGGGACCACCCCTGGGTGAGTATAATATAACCTGTTATTCTTACCTTGCAATGTGAACCCCTTAGATGCCTAGGTAAATGCTGACTGTGGCAGCTACCGTATTTTTCGGACTATAAGACGCACCCCCCCCCCCCAATTTAGAAGGGAAATGGGTGTATTTTATAGTCCAAATGTACTTACCATGAGTATGGCGGCAGCAGGTAAGTAGGTTGGGAGAGGTTTTTTCTCTTCCCAACGGTGCCCCTCCATTGCATGATACAGCTATAATAAAGCCATGGTTCGATAGCAAATCCTGAATAAGGCACGGTGGAAAGTGCTCACATTTATCTGCCTATGACCAGTTGAAAGGGTTGTTCAGTACCTTTTATTTTTAATAAACTGCACCATTCTGTGACAGATTTAGCCCGTCTTAAAATGTGATAAATTTGGAACAAAGACACATGCTATGTGCTAAATGTAGCGCATCTTTACAATATTTTGTTTAAGTGTGCATCACTTATTACTTGCTATACTTTGCTGCATTCATTTGCACCAAACATTTTTTTTTTTTTTTTTAAATTTCAGGCCGCATCCCTTTTCCGGCTTTACCACCCCACCTCTTCTTTATTCCATGCCCCATTGATTAACAAGGCAGGAAAAGTGTCATTCCAAATGAGGTGCACGGGATGTACTACACTTTCTGGCACGCCAGCTGCTCACATTGTGCAGCATTTAGCTTAGCGTCTAGAATGGAGAGGAGCCGTAATACCGGACACCACATATGACAGTCATGGCACTGCTTCTGGGGAGAAATAGCATCTCTTTCCTAATTTTGAAAACTCATATAAACTCTGCAGAGGTAGTGTGATGATGATCAAAAATAAAAGTGCTCGGAAGGCAGGGAGGTGATTTTTGTCATGGAAACACTGCACCTACAGTATAGGTTGGGAGCTTTTTCTGACAAGTTAAAGGGATTGTCCAGGCTGGAAGGAAAAGTCTGAGGGGTGCCATGTAAGTACAGTGAGCACAAAAAAGATCGTATTGGGGGGCCTCATATTTGAGAAACTTGCTAATGGAACTTTTGTAAGGACTTTTATTAATGCATGGATCCGTGGTCCATAGCTCTTCTATCCTCTTGTCTGTTAATTTTCTGATTTTTTTCCTTTATAATTATTGTTGATCTGTAGTGTTCTTACACAGGTGAAAAAACAACTAGGTCCATCAAGTTCAGCCTTTCTCCACCAGTTATGTTTTTTTCTTCTTTTACCTGTATTCCTAATATTTCACAACCTTTGTACATGGGGTTGTAAGGATGATTTTTAAGCCTGCTGAGAAATCATAGTTCTCAACAGCACATTTTCCAACTTAAAAAGGATATCTGCTGCCGAGAACAATGCCAATGTGTGTGTGAGGCCGGTTTCACACGTCCAGATAATTCCAGTACCGTATAAAATCGGTACTGGAGTTATCCGTGTCCGTGTGCTCACGTGGCACACGTGTGCCGCCCGTGTGCCCACTGGGTACCACACGCACCGTGCAGGAGACAGCGCTAAAGTTTAGCGCTGTCCCCTGCATTGTGCTGAATCCGCGTTTCATATCTTCCCTGCAGCAGCGTTTGCTGCAGAGAAAATATGAATAATAGTGTCGCTGCTTCCTGGTCTGGCCGCATCTTCTCCTGTATGCGGTCACGTGGGGCTGCCGATTACAGTAATGAATATGCAGCTCCACCCCTATGGGAGGTGGAGCCGCATATTTATTACTGTAAATGAGCGGCCCCACGTGACCGCATACAGGAGAAGATGCGGCCAGACCAGGAAGCAGCGACAGCCAACGAGGGAGGCGGGTGAGTATTTTCAGAACAGCGGGGGGGCGCACAGGGGGTGGGAGGTCGGGGGACAGATAGATCTTTATTTTAAACACTATTATTCATATTTTCTCTGCAGCAAACGCTGCTGCAGGGAAGATATGAATCGCGGATTCAGCACCAGTGGGGGGGGGGGGGGGGGGAGAACAGCGCTTAACGTAGCGCTGTCCCCTGCACGGCACACGGACTGCACACGGACAATGTCCATGTGCGGTACGTGTTTTACACAGACCCATTGACTTTAATGGGTCCGTGTAATCCGTGCGCTCCCACGAACACTGACATGTCTCCGTGTTTGGCACACAGAGACATGGTCCGCAAAAAATCACTGACATCTGACCAGATGCATTGATTTTTATGTGTCTACGTGTGTCAGTGTCTCCGGTACGTGAGGAAACTGTCACCTCACGTACCGGAGCCACTGACGTGTGAAACCGGCCTAAATGAAAATTAGGGATCAGTCTGTGCACGTGGAAGTGCGGCTGGAGGTCGTTTAACAGCCATGATGAGACTGTCTAAATGCATCTTTACATGACCGATCAGACATTGTAGTATATGTCCAATTAATGGGAAGTTGAATTTTATAAAAGGAATTTCCCTATAGCATGTGCTTTTTGGTCTATACATGTTATAGGATACAACTAGGGGCCCAATTAGTATAATGTCCAGGTTAAGACCCTGGATTATTTATACTGATCTATGGGAATGTATTCACATGGTGCTTAATAGCAAGCTGTGGTCATGTTTTTTTCTTTTGATTTGCTCTTTTTTTTTTTAAATCAAGACAAATTACAGGTGTTGGTTTAAATGTTAAAACCTCAATCTTGTTTGTATTCTAGATGTGAAACCTTAATTTATGATCATGAAAATACAGAAACCAGAGCAACAGGTTGGTAATCATCTTTTCTATGATTGCATATTAATTGTTTATTATAAATACATGTTCAGATGTTGTGGGTACAGAATCGTTAGCTAGCCTGGAATCCTGATCAGTGAGAAGGAAGAGGCAGAACATAGCTAGCATAGTTAATTATTTTAACAAAATGTTTACAACTATTTTTTTTTTTTTTAAAGACTCAAAATAGGTTAAAATATAAAAAAAAATTATCTGTACATCTAGAACACATTATTTATGTTACAACACTGCCTGGTCTTGTATTTTCTCTACTTCCTGTTACACTATTGTCCTGACATGATTGCTGCAGCCAATCACTGCCGGGGGTAAGTCAACACTGTGTCCAGTTCCCACAGTCCCTACTCCCTGTTCCCTACTGTACACGTGTTTATTTAGTCCTGCCAATAAAGCTTCTTTGAATTTGATTGGCTGAGTAGTACCATCCTGTGTCAAAAAGGGCCAGTGAATACAGATAGGGGGGTCATCAGTAAAGGCCCCTTCACATTAAGCGACGCTGCAGCGATACCGACAACGATCCGGATCGCTGCAGCGTCGCTGTTTGGTCGCTGGAGAGCTGTCACACAGACCGCTCTCCAGCGACCAACGATGCCGGTAACCAGGGTAAACATCGGGTAACTAAGCGCAGGGCCGCGCTTAGTAACCCGATGTTTACCCTGGTTACCATCCTAAAAGTAAAAAAAACCAAACAGTACATACTTACCTACAGCCGTCTGTCCTCCAGCGCTGTGCTCTGCACTCCTCCTGTACTGGCTGTGAGCACAGCGGCCGGAAAGCAGAGCGGTGACGTCACCGCTCTGCTTTCTGGCTGACCGATGCTCACAGCCAGTACAGGAGGAGAGCAGAGCACAGCGCTGGAGGACAGACGGCTGTAGGTAAGTATGTACTGTTTGTTTTTTTTTACTTTTAGTATGGTAACCAGGGTAAACATCGGGTTACTAAGCGCGGCCCTGCGCTTAGTTACCCGATGTTTACCCTGGTTACCAGTGAAGACATCGCTGGATCGGTGTCACACACGCCGATCCAGCGATGTCAGCAGGAGTCCAGCGACGAAATAAAGTTCTGGACTTTATTCAGCGACCAACGATCTCCCAGCAGGGGCCTGATCGTTGGTCGCTGTCACACATAACGATTTCATTAACGATATCGTTGCTACGTCACAAAAAGCAACGATATCGTTAACAATATCGTTATGTGTGAAGGTACCTTAAGGTGAAGAGCATAGCCCATTATCCTGCAAGTGTGTGTGAGGGGGGAGTAGCAAATAGAGCTGAAAGAGTAATTTCCATTATTTACTATAAGACCACTTTCACACTAGCAGTATTTGGTCAGTATTTTACCTCAGTATCTGTTAGGCTACTTTCACACTTCCGTCTTTATAAAGACGTTGCAATGCGTCGTTCTGTGCAAAAAACGCATCCTGCAAAGTTGCCCGCAGGATGCGGTTTTTTGCACATAGACTTGTATTACCGACGCATCGCAACGTATGTCCATACGGCGTGCACTGGATGCGTCGGTAATTGGCAGACCGTCGTCACAAAAAAAAAGTTCAGTGTTACGTTTTTTTGTGCGACGCGTCCGCCATTTCCACCGCTCATGCGCGGCCGAAACTCCGTCCCCTCCTCCCCGGAACTCAGAATGGGCAGTAGATGCGTCTGAAAACTGCATCCGCTGCCCACGTTGTGCACTATTTTGCACAACGTCCGTCGGGCCTACGGTTTGCGACGGCCCCGTACCGACAGAAGTGTGAAAGTAGCCTAAGCCAAAACCAGGAGTGGAACAGTCTGAGGAAAAGTATAATAGAAACACGTCACCACTTCTGTATTTATCACCCACTCCTGATTCTGGCTTACAAATACTGACCAAATACTGAATGTGGACCTTATGGGATGTTCTTCCATATTTGGCATAAATAGATGCAGGTTGCACTTTTAGCCTTCATCTTGCAAAATCCTCTGGTTTATATTTCCTGATTCACAGTGGCATCTCTCCTCATTGACTGCAGAAATCTTTACATATGGGCAAGGCTATCTTTATTGAAGTCAATCATGGTTACAACTGAATGGAATGCGGTGATTAGAGCATGCTGTATTACAGGGGAAATATTACATGGATGGCCATTCATTCAAAAGGCTCATGTAATATGTGCTTTTCTCAAGTCCCAGAGTGCTGCTAATCCACCCTCTGCTCCTGGTCATCAAGGTGCCTTCGACTGTTTGTGTAAATGGGTATATGGAACCCAAACTGGCCCACTCTTTGTGTGTTGTCCTGCATAATCATGCGTGGTAAATTGCTTTCAGCAGTCATATGACAAGCATTAGGTTTGATAAGCCAAGTTTGTTTGTTCAGAGTTTTCGAAGGTAATGAGAAACCTACACCGATGTATAGGGTTTTTTGTAATCGTTATTCTCTTGGTTCAGGGAGTTGATTTATGTTGATTGTGCAAGTTGTTTGATATTGCTGGAAAATCCGAACAGCAATGCTTTTATTAGTAAAGCTAGCCAGTACTTTAAGAAGGTTTGGTTTCCATATAAAGTCCCTTATGCAAATTCTCCAATATTCTCCTTCCATTATCGAAGAGAAATATATTCCCTATATTATTTTTTAATTATTAAAAACAGTATCCCATATTCCTATTTTTTCCTAATCTGTTTTTATTTAATTGTAGATTTTTAAAAATTATTCTCTGTAGACCATTATTGGGACAGACAACGTGCCTTCGTTTCTGTTAACAGAATTTACAAAGATGCTTTGCTGCAACTAAATGCACAATAAACAACAATAGTCAGGGTCCAACTCAATGACATACTAAAGAAAAAGATGAATGCAAACCAGGAATGCATTTCCAGAATAGGATAAATTATAGTAATCTTTATTAACTACCACAAAAAAACACATTGGCAGAACATGTTAGCATTAAAAGCATACACAAAATAATGTATTACTACTCCATCCCTAGACTAGTGAGATGCCTGTACTATACCCCAGATTAGGGTTTACTGTGCCAGGACCAAAGCCAACTGGAACCTGCAAATGTCACATATTTGAGCCCATAAGAGAATACTTATATATATATTTGCCTAAGGGGTACTTCCGTCTGTCTGTCTGTAACTTCCGTAACGGAAATCCTGGGTTGCTGATTGGTTGCGAGATTCGGGCGGGAGTTTTAATTTTTTTTTTAACAGGGATATGGTGCCTACATTGCTATAAACTACATGGCCTGTGTTATATACTGTGTACTCTGTGTTATATACTATGTGGGCTGTGCTATATACTACGTGGCCTGTGTTATATACTACGTGGCCTGTGTTATATACTGCGTGACCTGTGTTATATACAAGGTGGGCTGTGCAATATATTACGTGGCTGTGTTATATACTGCGTTGGCTGTGCTATACACTACGCGGGCTGTGCAATCTACTACGTGGGCTGTGCTATATACTACGTGCCTGTGCAATATAGTACATGGCTGTGTTATATGCTGCGTGGGCTGTGCTATATACTACGTGGCCTGTGCAGTATAGTACGTGGCTGTGTTATATACTGCGTAAACTGTGCTGTATACGTGGGCTGTGTTATATACTACGTGGCTCTGCTATATACTATGTGGGCTGTACAATATACTACGTGGCTGTGCAATATACTACGTGGCTGTGCAATATACTACGTGCCTGTGCTATATACTACGTGGCTGTGCAATATACTACGTGGCTCTGCTATATACTATGTGGCTGTGCTATATACTACGTGGGCTGTGCAATATACTACGTGGCTGTGCTATATACTGCGTGGGCTGTGCAATATACTACGTGCCTGTGCTATATACTACGTGGCTGTGTTATATACTGCGTTGGCTGTGTTATACTGCGTGGGCTGTGCAATATACTATGTGGCCTGTGCAATATACTACGTGGCCTGTGCTATATACTACATGGCTGTGTTATATACTGCGTGGGCTGTGTTGTATACTGCATGGGCTGTGTAATATACTACGTGGCTATGCTATATACTACATGGGCTGTGTTATATACTACGTGGCTGTGCATTCTAGAATACCCGATGCATTAGGATCGGGCCACCATCTAGTTTGAAATAAGCATATAAGATTAAATGTACAGTTTGAATAAAATAATGTGTCATCACACCTAAAAGGCGGCCATTTGGTCACCGGTATCTGTGATACTGGTATGGGTGAGGTTGGAGAGGGAAGGAAGACAGAACAATACACAAAAGGTTTAATCGCTGCATCTTTCGTTTTGTCTAGGTACCTGTAAACATTTTGGGTTTGGTTCCAAATTGTTAGGGTTTTTTTGGATTGGAAATTTGCTCTTATCTGTTGATGTAAGATGTAATTTATTCTTCTATTGGCTCAAATATATAAAATTTGCATGGCCCATTTGGGCTGGACCATGGCTGGGGTTCACTTTGTGTTATGGTACAGGCATTCCCCTGGTCTTTTTTTTTACGGGGGAGGAGTAGTAATACACTGCTTTTTGTATGTACTTAATTCTTTTAATGGTGTCATGTTTTTTGTGTTATTTAATAAAGATTATCATAATTTCTCATTCTGAAGATGCATTTCTGGTTGGAATTTGTCTTTTTCTTTGGTATTTTATTGGTTGCTTTGTATACATGCTGATTTAGCACTCCTGGTTGGTGTTTTTGGTGTGCCTGCCTATTTCTCCAATACAGGACCTGACTCCTTAACTTCTTCACAAGATTATTCTAAGCATGCTCTGTGATCTATACAGAGGTCATTGTGCGGGAATGAGGAGGAGATGAGCTGTGACCATCAGCTATGGTGTTTGGCAGATCCTGCGTCATGTATTGTATATAGTGTATACATAGTGGTGTTATCCTGCCTGAGATGACTGCTGAAAGTGAATTCTACAGCATATAATCTATGCTCCTAATTTTAGGCTCAGTGGCCAGAGTGAGATTTGTTTAATAACGATAGTGAATATGGAAAATCGAAAAAATATTACTGAAGTTTTTTTGTTTTTTTTTTAAACATCACACATAGAAACTTGGTTGAAACATTAGGCCATTACCTGATCTCATTCCCTTTTAATTTGTTCTGTTTCTCTCCTTTTCATCAGCTACCAAACCTGAAAGCACTTAGCTATTCACCAATGTCCAGTGCCTCAATATCCTGTGAGCGCCAGGTACTTGCCCCATTTTCTGAATCTAGCCTTGAAGATTTCCACCCTGTGACTCTTTTGGACACCCCTCCTCTACTCCTTTCAGAGAATGAACTATACCCTGGAGAGGAGACCTGTGAACTCAGTTCAGTGACTAATCTGAATGGGATGGAGGACAGTGGAGGGGGTGGGACGGGTGTGAAGAAAAAACGGAAAAAAAAGGAGCAAGGGGAGGAAAAGGAGACTAAACCAAAGAAAAAGAAAGAACCCAAGAAAGAGAAAGTCAAAGAATCTAAGAAAGTAAAAGAGGCCAAGGAACCCAAGCAACCCAAGAACCCTAAGGAACCGAAAAAACCTAGAAAGCCAAAGGAGCCAAAACCTCCGAAAGAGAAGAAAGCAAATTCAGAAACTGTTACGAAACCCAAATCTAAGAAAACAAGGTGGGCTTATCACTTAACTAATGTTTTCTAAGCTTAGAGTGTGTGACATTTTCTGATTTACTACTGTAATTATGCTGAACATGTAATGGCAGGATGATTTACTTGGGCTGCAATGTTTGCCTACAGAAAAAGTTTTTGCAGATGATGTTCTGTAACATTTGAGGTTTGGAAAAATTGGCATGTGGATGTGTATTCACTAGTGATGAGCGAACATGCTCGGATAAGGTGTTATCGATCATACTCGGGTACTAAGTGACTTCGTCCTATACAATTCTGCATAGTCAAATTTTTGATTTTGAAGTATTGTTGTCCTGTGGTGGATGTTTTGAGATCTCTTCACTTCATTGCTATTTACGTCCATCTGATATTTTTAAAGGTTTATTCCAGTGTGAGCAATTGATAAGCACACTGCTTATCATAAGAAGTACACCCCGTTTGAAAAGTAAGATTTTAATAATTATCTCGCTGAACACAAGAAGGATTTCCAAAATTTTCATAAAACTTTTTTTTACCGTGACAGTAATGAGGGAGTCACACTACCGTATAAAACGGCCGAGTGCAATGCGATAAAACATTGCATAGAACTCTGCAGATCTGAGCTGCCCCTTAGAATAACACTGGGCAATTATTTTCTCATGCCAATTTGACAGCATGCTGCGATTTGCAGTGAGACTTTGCTCACTTGCACCCGTACAAGTCTATGTAAAATAGTGAAGCTGCTACCATAACTCCATGCCCTTGATAGTTGTGCACTTTTCCAACATGACATTGATCAATAATACACATCAGTGGCGTTTCTGAAGAAGAACAGGGTGAAAGTAATTTAGTGGCTAAGTATATCCAATGGTACCTAGCACCCAGGTGTTTGCAGTCCTGTAGGCTGTGTGTTAGTGCCTCCACCAGAGTAGCATTTTTGCCATAAAAAAAAATGCTGGCACATTTGCTGAATTTGAAGGGCCAGTGTAACACTTATCCCATGCCTGCCCATCCTCAGCTCCGCTTATTTTTGTGGAGCTTCTTGATACTGGCGACGCCAAAAGTTGCAACCTTTTTGCGCAGCTTCACATTGCGTTAAAAAAAAAATCTATTTGTTCAAAATTTTCTGGCGTAAAAGATTTGATGAATCGACCCCCTTGTATTTTGACATCTTTTGTATCATTTCCAGTATTAGCTTTTTCAGCAATTTGTGCGGCAGGAGCTATTCCGTTGGATCAGACCACAAAGGTTAGCCTGGGTCATTGGTAGTCTTTTCTCAGACCACTTTTGATAGTTCACAGCTGGGAACACCTCACAAGATCTGCTATTTGAGATGCTCTGACCCAGTCGTCTAGCTTTAAAATTTTGGCGCTTGTCAAAGTCACTCCGACTCTTTCGCTTGGTGTTTTTTTTCCCACGTTAATTCGAGAACCAACCGTTCACTTGTTGCCTGTTACACATATATTTTACAATTGTCATGTTTTTGCCATGTTTCCATTGCACCTGTTTTCATCAGTTTTAATAGAGCTGATAGGTTTATCACTTCATGCTTTGATAATAATGTATTGTTAGAGTTCACATCATACCCCTGAGTAGAGGCTATTGGCCATAAGTGACATGTACGTGAATTTATGAAAACATTTTCCTCCGTTGGCTTCATTAGAATATATATACCAGGAGGAAATCTGAAGTGAGATTGCATGGCGAGTATCTGTGTCTAGACACTGACCATATGTCTTGACTCTTTGTGTGATAGATTGTCATAAATCTTAACCGTAAGGCAGGAAATTACACGACTTGCATGTACAAAACCGTTTCTGAGTATGGAGAACCACAAGAAAACCTAGAAGCGTATTGCAAAACTGTGCAATTGAAAAGGGATTAGATTTTTGTTTTCACAATGTATAGTGCAAAAACAAATTTGCAAGACAGTTATTTTACTTGTGCTATTTAATGTTGTTTAAACCAGGGGTGTCAAACTGCATTCCTCTAGGGCTGCAAACAGGTCATGTTATCAGGATTTCCTTGTACTGCACAGGTGATAATTTAATCACCTACACAAATAATGAGTTGGTGATTAAATTATCACCTGTGCAGTACAAGGAAATCCTGAAAACATGACCTGTTTGCAGCCCTCGAGGAATGCAGTTTGACACCCCTGGTTTAAACGTTTAGCTCTTTATTGTGAAATATGTGTATTCTTTTGTATTGTTTAATTACAGAGTTAATAAGCTGAGCAGACAGACAGACAGACGTCCTCCAAGAGTCATATGATGTCGGGCCTGGGACTGTACGGTATACATTGCCTATATGACTAATGAATAAGTCTTGTTTTTCTGTACAGCAAAGAACAGGGACCAACCCCAGTGGAGAAAAAGAAGAAAGGGAAGAGGAAAGCAGAATTATGTGAAGATAGCTTGGAGGGAGAGTTCTCTATGTTAAACTCGGGCTCTCAGAGCACAGAGGAGTCGACAGAGTCTCTAGACAGTCAGGTATGTGGATATTGCTGTTCTCTCCAAGTATAAGTGCTGCTCGTCTGCACCATGAATGTACACTTAATGTATGTTCACACATGGAGGATTTCATGCTTATTACACATAACGTATATAAGGAGATGATGATAGTTTTTGTAAATATTTCTAGCAGACAAGAGTTTTAGTAGAAAAGGTTATGCCATTGTGACCGAGGACCAAGTCGCATAGGAAACTAGATGGACAGACAGGTCCCCGGTGGCTTCTCCTCGCCATCTTCCCTGGAGTGACATGTATAGGGAGAGACCAGTGAGGCAGTGGGCAGAGAGAAGGTCACCAGCTGACTTTAACATATGTTTTTGTTTTTTTTTAAACACCGCAGACTTTCATAGTGAAGGATACATGGCTGATATCATAAAGCCAGTGTCTGATACATGCTACCTGTGGTTCGGGCAGTGTGCATCCACTTTCAGCATCCTTGTAACCATGTCAGGTGAAGGATGGACCTTTTGCGAAAACTTTCTCGTTTTTGCAGGATAATGCACCAACCCATAAGTCTCATAATACTCTGGAAAAAAAGTCAAAGAAACCGGCTTTGAATGATTGATCATCTGCCACATTAGGACAACTATAAATCAATACACCAGTACATCAATTTCTTTGTTGCTTTCAAAATGAACGGAGAGAAAAAAAATCTGTTCAAGGGAATGTCGCTTGTTTCGCACTGATAAACTTTCTTTTTTTAATAAATAAAATTGTTCTATGAATTGCTGCTATTAAAATGTACATTTTGGAACTGCATGTGACAACCATGTATTTGGTTCATACTTGGCATTTTCAATATTGCAGCTACATCACTGTGTAAAGAGGATAAGCTTTAACAAACAATCAGCAAATCTAGATTCGTACACAGGGGAATGGCACGGATGTCATAAATATATTGATTACAGTAATGACCGGTCACATTTCAAATTCCGCAATCGATTGTCATCACTCAACATTCCAGTTTATTGTTTCTTTTATATGTTGGAGATTTGAGTTTCCGTCCACTTGTTTGAATGTTGAAATTGAATTTTAAATCTATATATCAATGTTCCTGAAATCTCCAGTCCTCACGCTCCACCCCACTGCTCCAACAGGTCATGTTTTCAGGATTTCCTTAGTATTGCACAGGTCATGGAGTTGCAAAGGCATCAGACATTGCCACAGGTTCTCTCGCCTGTACAGTACTAAGGAATCCTGTAAACCTGATTTGTTAGGGTCATGAGGACTGGAGTTTGGGAAACCCTTTTATATATGCATGAACTTGTTTATTCGGTCTTACTGTGTACTCACCCCCCCGTAATATAGTCCTATAATACTTATGAATTGAATAGTCTGATTACTACGATTTATTTTTCGGTTGAAGTTTGCCCAAGGTTTAGCTGGTAGCTATGGTGGGTGGATAGGCTGACAGAGTGAGAGACAGGCTACGCTCATCCATGATATCCACGTGCTTTAATAGGGCATGTGGCATGGGATTTGGCTTTGGCATAGCCCTTTCAATATAATGTGCACCTTTAACCCCTTTACCCCCAAGGGTGGTTTGCACGTTAATGACCAGGCCAATTTTTACAATTCTGACCACTGTCCCTTTATGAGGTTATAACTCCGAAACGCTTCAACGGATCCTGGTGATTCTGACATTGTTTTCTCGTGACATATTGTACTTCATGATAGTGGTAAAATTTCTTTGATAGTACCTGCGTTTATTTGTGAAAAAAACGGAAATTTGGCGAAAATTTTGAAAATTTCGCAATTTTCAAACTTTGAATTTTTATGCAATTAAATCACAGAGATATGTCACACAAAATACTTAATAAGTAACATTTCCCACATGTCTCCTTTACATCAGCATAATTTTGGAACCAATTTTTTTTTTTGTTAGGGAGTTATAAGGGTTAAAAGTTGACCAGCAATTTCTCATTTTTACAACACCATTTTTTTTTAGGGACCACGTCTCATTTGAAGTCATTTTGAGGGGTCTATATGATAGAAAATGCCCAAGTGTGACACCATTCTAAAAACTGCACCCCTCAAGGTGCTCAAAACCACATTCAAGAAGTTTATTAACCCTTCAGGTGTTTAATAGGAATTTTTGGAATGTTTAAATAAAAATGAACATTTAACTTTTTTACACAAAAAATTTACTTCAGCTCCAATTTGTTTTATTTTACCAAGGGTAACAGGAGAAATTGGACCCAAAAAGTTGTTGTCCAATTTGTCCTGAGTACGCTGATACCCCATATGTGGCAGTAAACCACTGTTTGGGTGCATGGGAGAGCTCGGAAGGGAAGGAGCGCTATTTGACTTTTCAATGCAAAATTGACAGGAATTGAGATGGGACGCCATGTTGCGTTTGGAGAGCCACTGATGTGCCTAAACATTGAAACCCCCCACAAGTGACACCATTTTGGAAAGTAGACCCCCTAAGGAACTTATCTGGATGTGTGGTGAGCACTTTGACCCACCAAGTGCTTCACAGAAGTTTATAATGCAGAACCGTAAAAATAAAAAATCATATTTTTTCACAAAAATTATATTTTTGCCCCCAATTTTTTATTTTTCCAAGGGTAAGAGAAGAAATTGGACCTCAAAAGTTGTTGTCCAATTTGTCCTGAGTACGCTGATACCCCATATGTGGCAGTAAACCACTGTTTGGGCGCATGGGAGAGCTCGGAAGGGAAGGAGCGCAGTTTGACTTTTCAATGCAAAATTGACAGAAATTGAGATGGGACGCCATGTTGCGTTTGGAGAGCCACTGATGTGCCTAAACATTGAAACCCCCCACAAGTGACACCATTTTGGAAAGTAGACCCCCTAAGGAACTTATCTAGAGGTGTGGTGAGCACTTTGACCCACCAAGTGCTTCACAGAAGTTTATAATGCAGAACCGTAAAAATAAAAAATCATATTTTTTCACAAAAATTATATTTTTGCCCCCAATTTTTTATTTTTCCAAGGGTAAGAGAAGAAATTGGACCTCAAAAGTTGTTGTCCAATTTGTCCCGAGTACGCTGATACCCCATATGTGGCAGTAAACCACTGTTTGGGCGCATGGGAGAGCTCGGAAGGGAAGGAGCGCCGTTTGACTTTTCAATGCAAAATTGACAGGAATTGAGATGGGACGCCATGTTGCGTTTGGAGAGCCACTGATGTGCCTAAACATTGAAACCCCCCACAAGTGACACCATTTTGGAAAGTAGACCCCCTAAGGAACTTATCTGGATGTGTGGTGAGCACTTTGACCCACCAAGGGCTTCACAGAAGTTTATAATGCAGAGCCATAAAAATAAAACAAAATTTTTTTCCCACAAAAATTATTTTTTAGCCCCCAGTTTTGTATTTTCCCTAGGGTAACAGGAGAAATTGGACCCCAAAAGTTGTTGTCCAATTTCTCCTGAGTACGCTGATACCCCATATGTGGGGGGAACCACCGTTTGGGCGCATGGGAGGGTTCGGAAGGGAAGGAGCGCCATTTGGAATGCAGACTTAGATGGAATGGTCTGCAGGCGTCACATTGCGTTTGCAGAGCCCCTAATGTACCTAAACAGTAGAAACCCCCCACAAGTGACACCATTTTGGAAAGTAGACCCCCTCAATGAACTTATCTTGATGTGTTGTGAGAGCTTTGAACCCCCAAGTATTTCACTACAGTTTATAACGCAGAGCCATGCAAATAAAAAATATTTTTTTTTCCACAAAAATTATATTTTAGCCCCCAGTTTTGTATTTTTCCAAGGTTAGCAGGAGAAATTGGACCCTAAATGTTGTTGTCCAATTTGTCCTGAGTACGCTGATACCCGATATGTGGGGGGGAACCACCGTTTGGGCGCATGGGAGGGCTCGGAAGGGAAGGAGCATCATTTGGAATGCAGACTTAGATGGATTGGTCTGCAGGCGTCACATTGCGTTCGCAGAGCCCCTAATGTACCTAAACAGTAGAAACCCCCCACAAGTGACCCCATATTGGAAACTAGACCCCTCAATGAACTTATCTAGATGTGTTGTGAGAACTTTGAACCCCCAAGTGTTTCACTACAGTTTATAACGCAGAGCCGTGAAAATAAAAAATCTTTTTGTTTTCCCACAAAAATTATTTTTTAGCCCCCAGTTTTGTATTTTCCCAAGGGTAACAGGAGAAATTGGTCCACAAAAGTTGTTGTCCAATTTGTCCTGAGTACGCTGATACCCCATATGTTGGGGTAAACCCCTGTTTGGGCACACAGGAGAGCTCGGAAGGGAAGGAGCACTGTTTTACTTTTTCAACGCAGAATTGGCTGGAATTGAGATCGGACGCCATGTCATGTTTGGAGAGCCCCTGATGTGCCGAAACAGTGGAAACCCCCCAATTATAACTGAAACCCTAATCTAAACACACCCCTAACCCTAATTCCAACGGTAACCCTAACCACACCTCTAACCCTGACACACCCCTAACCCTAATCCCAACCCTATTCCCAACTGTAAATGTAATCTAAACCCTAACCCTAACTTTAGCCCCAACCCTAACTGTAGCCCCAACCCTAGCCCCAACCCTAGCCCTAACCCTAGCCCTAACCCTAGCCCTAACCCTAGCCCTAACCCTAGCCCTAACCCTAGCCCTAACCCTAACCCTAGCCCTAACCCTAGCCCTAACCCTAGCCCTAACCCTAACCCTAGCCCTAACCCTAACCCTAACCCTAGCCCTAACCCTAGCCCTAACCCTAGCCCTAATGGGAAAATGGAAATAAATACATTTATTTTTTATTTTTCCCTAACTAAGGGGGTGATGAAGGGGGGTTTGATTTACTTTTATAGCGAGTTTTTTAGCGGATTTTTATGATTGGCAGCCGTCACACACTGAAAGACCCTTTTTATTGCAAAAAATATTTTTTGCAATACCACATTTTGAGAGCTATAATTTTTCCATATTTTGGTCCACAGAGTCATGTGAGGTCTTGTTTTTTGCGGGACGAGTTGACGTTTTTATTGAAAACATTTTTGGGCACGTGACATTTTTTTATCGCTTTTTATTCCGATTTTTGTGAGGAAGAATGACCAAAAGCCAGCTATTCATGAATTTCTATTGGGGGAGGCGTTTATACCGTTCCGCGTTTGGTAAAATTGATAAATCAGTTTTATTCTTCGGGTCAGTACGATTACAGCGATACCTCATTTATATCATTTTTTTATGTTTTGGCGCTTTTATACGATAAAAACTATTTTACAGAAAAAATAATTATTTTTGCATCGCTTTATTCTCAGGACTATAACTTTTTTTTTTTTTTGCTGATGATGCTGTATGGCGGCTCTTTTTTTGCGGGACAATATGACGCTTTCAGCGGTACCATGGTTATTTATATCTGTCCTTTTGATCGCGTGTTATTCCACTTTTTGTTCGGCGGTATGATAATAAAGCGTTGTTTTTTGCCTCGTTTTTTTTTTTTTTTTCTTACGGTGTTTACTGAAGGGGTTAACTAGTGGGACAGTTTTATAGGTCGGGTCGTTACGGACGCGGCGATACTAAATATGTGTACTTTTATTGGTTTTTTTTTTTTATTTAGATGAAGAAATGTATTTATGGGAATAATATTTTTTTTTTTTTTTTCATTATTTTGGAATATTTTTTTTTATTTTTTTTACACATTTGGAAATTTTTTTTTTTACTTTTTTACTTTGTCCTAGGGGGGGACATCACAGATCAGTGATCTGACAGTTTGCACAGCACTCTGTCAGATCACTGATCTGACATGCAGCGCTGCAGCCTTCACAGCTGAGCAGGCTCTGTGAAGCCACCTCCCTCCCTGCAGGACCCGGATCCGCGGCCATCTTGGATCCGGGGCTCGAGCAGGGAGGGAGGTGAGGAGACCCTCGCAGCAACGCGATCACATCGCGTTGCTGCGGGGGGCTCAGGGAAGCCCGCAGGGAGCCCCCTCCCTGCGCGGTGCTTCCCTGCACCGCCGGCACATCGCGATCATCTTTGATCGCGGTGTGCCAGGGGTTAATGTGCCGGGGGCGGTCCGTGACCGCTCCTGGCACATAGTGCCGGATGTCAGCTGCGATAAGCAGCTGACACCCGGCCGCGATCGGCCGCGCTCCCCCCGTGAGCGCGGCCGATCGGCTATGACGTACTATCCCGTCCAGGGTCAGATAAGCCCAGGGCACCTCGACGGGATAGTACGTCTAAGGTCACAGAGGGGTTAAAGCACATACAGTATGTTGAGTGCAATCTGAAACACAACACATACTTTAACTTTCTGTATATTCCTTTTTTATGTACGGTATATGCTATTTATGCTCCTGTTTACAGATCTAAATAATTTTTGCGTACTTTAGAGTCACTAAGAAAATGCAAACGTTATTAAACTCTTGAGTTACAAAACATATTTATCATTTTGACTGCTATCTAATAATTCCTTTTTGGCAGAGTAAAGGATTTATCCCAAAATGTATCACTTATTTTTCCATTGTTATTTGTTTTTATACGTTTTTTTTTCCCTCATTGCCAAATTAAGTGGTTTTTTTATGGTTTCATGTAAAATAACAATCTCCCTTCTACTTAGAAGAGGAGGTCGGGTCGTCAAGTGAAACGAAGGAAGTATAATGAAGATCTTGATTTCAAAGTGGTGGATGATGATGGAGAAACTATCGCTGTGTTGGGAGCCGGGAGAGCATCTGCACTTTCTGCATCAACGCTGGCATGGCAAGCCGAGGTCAGACTGCTTTCTTGTGTATATCCTAAAATCTGTATGGTGTTCTGTATTTGACCTGACAGTAATCATAGACTTGATGCTGGAGGTAATGCTTTAGAAAAGGTATGAAAGCACAAAGACAGTGTTCTTTATCGCTTAAATCTCAGGCCTATGCTAAGCTTTTATATCAGGTTGGTAAGCATATGTTGTGTATGTGTGAAACGTTGTTAACTGGAGTAACTCTACCTGGAGATACCGCACATTCCCTGTTCTCCATTGTGCCTCCATGCAACCACAAATATATTGGGTAGTTTAAGCCCTGGTGTTGGGTGTTGTGTTGCATGGATTTTCAGATAGGACTCCCGTTCCGCCAAATAAAAGGGTTGTGATGAAGCTATCTGCAAACTAGTCATGATCTTCCGTATCCAACTTTGTACACTATATTTTTGGACTTTATAAAATATTTTTAATATGATATTGTCCTTATGCACAAAACAAAGTGCATAACAATGTCTTTTGTATGCTTTAGGATTGAGTTCTCTCCAATAACGATGCCAGCTTGAGAACAATCTCTCTCTTCCACCAAATTTACATGTACCACTGTGGCCACTTATGAGCCCACTTGGTGATGTACCGTGCATTACATTTCCATGGCTAATGCTTGGCGTTTTGCTTAGCGATATTGACTATCTTTTGAATAAAGGGACAAGAGGCAGCGGACACAACAAAAAATATATATAATGTATAAGGGTGCTTCTAATACTGTACAAAAAACAAATTGTGTAATCAAGGAGAAAAAGGTTGCACAGAAGGAATGAATAGTGTGCAGCAAATAAATATAAATATAAAAATATGACATTTTATTGAAACAGAGAAGCCACTGACAAGCATTAAAAATAATTAAAAGGTACAAGAATGTACAACCAAACTGGGTATGAATAAAATAATCCAAAAAGAATAAACTCCAAAAACCAGGCAAATGAGCAATAATAAACAAGTGTGAGGCTAAATGCAATACTCACATGAACAGATGAAATATATTGCAAGGAATGAATGAAAATAATTCTAAGACACTAATGAAAGACAACAAAAAGTGTGACACAAAATAAGACACATTATAGAAACCTGTCAACAAGTGAAAATATGACTAAAGTAAATAATTATTATCATTAATTAATAATAATAATCTTTATTTTTATATAGCTCTAACATATTCCACAGCACTTTACAGTTTGCACACATTAAATGAGGTGGATATAAATAGAAAAAAGTGTGATGCAAAATAAAGCACCCCAAAGACCTGCAAGCATAGGAAACTTGCAAAATTCACACTCGCAATGAATAAATATGCATGGAGAGATCCCCACGAGTATCGCTACAGAGCTAAAGCTTCGTCAGGTGTTCGGCTTTCTGTCTTTTGTTGCAGTGTTCATCTTGATAGACCTACGGTCAACACAAACTATCAGATTTATTTTTATTGGAGTTTTTGTTTTGCAGAGACTGTGATATGCACTATTTGGGCCCAATTCATCAAGACCAATGTTGTTAACACTGGTCTTCATAATAAAGCACAATGTATAACAAAATCCAGTGTCCATCTCAAATCAAGACCTCGGAAGAGTAAAGAGTATGTATGTAAGGTTACATCCTATTCACGTGGAAAATCTCAGACTGAGTGAACAAAGAGATAAAGGATGAAGCAGGAAAGAAAGAGAGGAAATAGGGCAAGAAAGGGAGGTGATCAAAATGCCTGGGTAAACAATTTGCAAAGGAGTCACTTGTCAACCAGGATGAGAAGGCCGGTGAAGACCTAAGCTCCGACCAAGGATTCTCAAGCCCCAATTCATTAAAACTGTTTTGTATGCCATACAGGAATAAGTGGTGCTGAAGTAATTAAGAGACGCACGCCACTTAAAGGAATCTATCACCAGGTTTTCGCTGCCTCATTTGAAAGCAGCATGATATAGATGCAGAGACCCTGATTCCAGTGATGTATCACTTAGTTTACTGGGTTCAGCAGTTTTAATAAAATCACAGTTTTCTCTGTATAACCCCGCTCATAGCTTTTTGTGTGCACTGTATATTGACAGGAAGCTGCTAATCAGTGGTGGGGGTGGGCTTACACAGAGCAGTTAACTACAAGTCACAAGACACCTAGTCTTGTAGTGATAATCTCCTGCTTATAACTACAGCACACAGCCTACTAAATGACATATCACTGGAATCAGTCTCCGTTTTAGATTACATAGAAATAGAGATTCACTTTAATTAATTTGGCACATATTATCAGTGGGGTACACCTCATCAGGAACTGGAGTAATGCTTTGGTCTATAGAAAGGCCACCACTTCCCATGAGTTTGCTTAGGCCTCGTATCTATGCCCCACCTCAGCTATTCCCATTTTTGTAGACCGTAAAAACTTCAAAAGCTGCAACATTTTACTCAACTTCGCAATGTTTTCTGGTATAAACACTTTGATGTATTGGATTTTAATGTGATAAATATTGAGAAACAGCATATAGGGTCCCATGTCATGAACAAGCAAAATAGTTGAGAGTCCCAGACTAAGGCTGGAGTCACCCCAGTGTATCGCCTCTGATGCGAGATGCTAATGACCCTCGGCTCCTGCTCTGCTGCTAACATGTTACTGTGCTCAGACCCTCTCGCACATCTGTGGAGGAGGTGGAGAAATTAATTTCTCCATCCCCTCGCTGCCGGCATATATCGAACCGCACTTGGATGATATCCGAGTGCTGTGCTTTGTGTCACTCGCAGCCATAGACGTATATGGGTGCAAGTGAGCCGAGTCTTGCTGACTCTCGCTGCCAATCTCCGCAAGCTGCGATTGTTTCCGCATTCCAGTTCGGCATGAGAAAATAATCGCGGATGGGAGCTGCCCCATAGAGTAACACTGGGCCGAGTGCTATGTGATGTTTTATCACATAGTACTCTGCCGTGTTATACTGTTGTGTGGCTCCGGCCTAAGGCCAGTAACCATTAGATGGTCATTAGCAAAATGCTCTAAATGTTTCTTGATGCACGTATGAAAGTATGCAAAAAAGAATGTGCAAAAAAAAAAAGTCTAAGGACCCAGTTCATCATTCGCATGTTTTGTTTTTTGTCTTTTGGTATTTGTTGATATTTTTATCTCAAAATTTTTCAAGAATGTGGTTCTTGACTTTTGCGCAGAATCAAAAATACTTTTTTTTTTTGCCTTTTAACCTGTTTTACGGCTTTTCAGTGCAAAATGTTGCAAAATTTGTAATACTTGTACATAAAATCACTCCAGGGAGAAAATGAAGTACATTTGTGCCCAAATTCTGCCATCTGGCTCTATTTTCTCTGTTATTTCTTAACTACGGTAATTAAAGACGTGAAAATTGTTGGTACGAGGCATTGCTGCTTTTCATAAAAATATTCAACATAATCAACAGTGTTGTAGGATTTGTTCAAATGCCCACTGTGATCAAAATTTGTGCCATCTATTGAAGTGATTTCTCTACCCTAACTTCAAAACAAGCAGTGATATTTGCCATATAAGCATATTCTTATCAACCAAATATAAGAAGATCAGTTATCATTTTCCTGTATAGAATAGTGTGATTGTATACAAAAAAATGGAAGTTTATGGACAAGAAGTTAACGGAAACTATAAAATCATGCCTTTTTATGTATTGTAGGAGCCGCCTGAAGATGATGCCAACATAATTGAAAAAATCCTGTCCTCAAGAATAGTTCAGAAAGAGGTAAGCCACTATTGCAGGAATGCATGAACCCCTTTAAAGGGGTTGTCCAATGAAAACAAATTATCAACTGTCCAAGGAATAGGTGATTACTTGTTGACCGGTGGGTCCAACCACTGGGACCAACACCAATCGGCACAACGGGGATCTTTTATCCTCATTAAAGTGGAGCAAATGCTCAACCTCTGTTCCAATTATTCCCTATCAGACTGCTGAGCATCGCATTCTACTTTTTCCAGCAGTTCCATAGAGCATGAATGGCACATGTTAGACAACCCCTTCAACGCATGCATGAATGCTTCAGGCCTGCAAACTGACAAAACTTCTGCTTTTAAAGAGGTGGTATCACTTGCTGATGAACAACTAACTGGTTGTTCACTGTTATCTTTGTTTAACAGATGTGTTGGGGGACATGATTTGGGTACAACTTACTATTAGAAAGGTATGATGGGTCCTCCTGCACTTGTTAGTGCAACTCACAGACTTCGCAGCTTTCCTGGCTCACATGACCAGACCAGTCCATCAGTCTCCTCCAATTGAAATGCAGCTTTCCCTTGTGAAGTTTTTTGTTTATTTTTTTTGGAGCAGGCAGATGGACAGGTCTGGTCACATGTTACTCTACCTACAGCCATTGTATGGATAGGAGACCTGTGCAGTCTGTGAAAAAAGCTGCACTAACAAGTACAGGCAGAGAACCTGTTATACTTTATACATATGTGTACACAAAATCCTGTCCCCAACAAATCTATTAAAAGACCACCCCTTTAAGGGTATTTGGTTAGCAGCATGTGACTTCTACTTTCCCTCTTAATTACTATGGAATTAGTAATGGTGTTCTTAGTTTTCTACACACTGCTGCTGCATTTTGTCTAGTTTTTGTTAAATAATATATATAATTTGTCTTATTTACCTAATTTTATGACATTTTATGACTTTTTTTTATTAAATTACAGAATCTGCCATCAGAATTTCACCCCCAAACTATTTATATGAGCATGTTGCTCTTTCAAAGACAAGTCTAGCAATACCTTTACATAGACAGTCTCTTCCTCCATTAGTGAGCAGTAAGCATTTGAATTGATATGCTAATGGACTATGGTAGATCTGAAGCATCTGTCACTCCAACTCTAGTGCTTGCCCAGCGCCGCCGCCTCCTTCTTAACGGACGGTGTCCATGCTGTGTGACTTTAGGCAAAGAAGCCGTCGGTCATGTAGGAGGAGGCGGGGAATAGAGCTAGATTGACAGATGCTTTATATCTACCTTAGCCATTTGCCTATAATTATGAATGCTGACTTCTCCGTAATGGAGGAACGGGCTGGCCTTGGAAAGGTATTGCTGGACTTGACTTTGAAAGATACATGCACCTATACGTAGTTTATTGGGTGAAATCCTGCTGACAAATTCCCTTTAAATTACCGTACATCCTGCTATGCAAAATCATACATTTCAAACAGGGTTGTGTTGTTTGATTTTTTTCATGACTGAATATATTTATCTCTGGGAAACTTTGAGTATTATTTTTTATTTTACAGGGTAAAATAGTCCCCATCTTCATCACTCGTCACTTGTAGAGATAATCTGAGTCTGCTAGGACCCAGCAAGCCTGCTATGCTTAACAGACACCCAAGGATCATGTGATCTTTAGGTCCTGTAAAAGCATTGTTCGCGCTGATGCTTCCATTCACAGCATGGTGATCATTGGGCACTATATAAGGAGTGAAAAAGAACAGAAACGTGGTAATAAACCACTTCTGTCTTCTCCCCAGGGGGTCTTTGGCTACCTCTCACAGCCAAGGACCAAGATTACACTTACAGCGCTTGGTCATTTTCAGGTTAAATTGGCTTAAAGGGAAATTCCCATCTCCAAGATCCTATTCCAATATGTGTTAGGTCTAATAATAATAATATTGGCAAATTCCTCCAATTAGAAGTGTATAGTTTTTTTGATTCACGATGTCTCTTTCCTCATGTACAGGCATTGCAGGACCTTAGGTAGTCATGGTTATGTCCACTTATTTAGTGAGTTTGCTAGTTGCTAGTGGTCATAACCATGAATACTTAAGGATCTGCAATGCCTGCGCATGAGGAAAGAGACATAGCGAATCAGAAGAACTATACTACATTTCAAATTTGAGTTATTTATCATTATTATTATTATTATTTTTACACCTACTAGCTATTGGGATAGCATTTTGGAGATGGGACTACCCTTTAACGACCACCGATAGGCATTAAAACGGCAGCCGTTAAGGGGCTTTGGTCCCGCATTGTCGTTTTAAAACTGCGATCAGTAATGAGGGTATAGCTTCCCCCAGCGTCAGAAAATGACACGATCAGGGCCTTTTTTCTGGTCCCCGATCACGTGATCACGATTTTTGAGTAAATACCGGCAATCACATAAAAAAAAAAGGTGTGCCCGCTATTAAGAACATTTCTCTCTCTTCTTACATGATATACATGGCAGAGGAGAGAGAAATGAGATCCCCAAGCCATCCCTCCAGCTCTGTCCCCAATCCTCCACCAATACTTCCTGGAAAAAAAATGACGGGCGCATGCACAGGGCGCCCACCGAGACCTGCCGGCAGTGATCATTTTGATCACTGTGATCAAAAGCCAATAATTGGTATGTTATCCCTTTAGTCACATTAAATTTTTTTATTTCTTTCATTATTTGCCATTAGGGTTAGGGCTGAGGTTAAATATAGAATCACTGCACTCAATAGAAAAGTATGTTTTCAAGTGAAATTAATTTTATTTATGGTGATGGGTGAAGCGACAGAGACGTTTCGGCCGAACTCCGGCCTTTATCATAAAGTCGCCTTGGAGGTCACCGAAAGGATATTGGAACCGTATTTTGGAATTTCTCAAATTGATGCAACATATCCAGCTTAGTGGATGGTCCAAGAGGGGTAAGCCAGGGGAGCGCTTTCCTGACCGTGACAGCTGGGAAACATCGGTGGCGCAGTGGTCCAAAATACGGTTCCAATATCCTTTCGGTGACCTCCAAGGCGACTTTATGATAAAGGCCGGAGTTCGGCCGAAACGTCTCTGTCGCTTCACCCATCACCATAAATAAAATTCATTTCACTTGAAAACATACTTTTCTATTGAGTGCAGTGATTCTATATTTGATTTGGACTTTACGGAACATTGGTTTCCCTTTCACTGGCACCTGTTCTCTACTTAGTCGAGTGCTAACCATCTATACTAGAATAGGGCTGAGGTTAGGTAGGGTTAGGTTGGGTTAGCGTTTTTTGAGCAAGTGCTCAACAACTCGAGTTTGCATCGGGGTCGCTCGAGCACCTGCAATACTTTGGTGGATACCCGAGCACCTTGATGCAAATTCGAGTAGCAAGCACTTACGCTCAATACTAATGACACATGGCACAACAGGGGCTCTCCAAACGCGACATGGCATCCGCTCTCGATTCCAGCCATTTTTGTGTTCGAAAATTCAAACGGTGCTCCTTCCCTTCCGAGCCCTGCCGTATGTCCAAATAGTAGTCCTCCCCCCATATGGGTAATCGACATACTCAGGAGAAATTGCACAACAATTTTTGTGCTCCATTTTCTCCTCTTACTCTTGTGAAAGTCATAAATTTGGGGCTAAAGCAACATTTTTGTGAAAAATAGGAAAAATTTTCATTTTTTTCCTTCCACATTCTATTAATTCCTGCGAAGAACCTGAAGGGTTAATAAACTTCTTTTTAATGGAATTTTGAAGGAGGCCGTTTTTAGAATTCTGTCACTGTTCGTTATTTTCTGTCATATAGACGCCTCAAAGTGACTTCAGATGTGATATTATCCCTAAACAAAAAATGGTAAACTATGTTGGAAAATTGAGAAATTGCTGGTCAACTTTTAACCCTTCTAACTTCCTTAAAAAAAATTGTAAAAAAAAAATAAATTATATATATATTTGAAAAATTGTGCTGATGTGAAGTAGACATGTGGGAAATGTTATTTATTAATTGTTTTGTGTGGTATAACTATCTGATTTAAGGGCTTAAAAATGTAAAATTTTGAAAATTGCTAAAATATATTTGTCAAATTTTGGATATTTTCATAAATATACGCAAATTATATTGACCAAAATTTACAATATGCCCCCAAAAAACTGTCTCGGAATCAGTGGGACTGATTGAAGCGTTCCAGAGTTATTACCACATAAACTGACACTGTTCAGATTTTTAAAATTTGGCTCGGTCATTACGGTCAAAATTGGCTTGGTCATTAAAGGGAATCTGTCACCCCAAAAATCGTATATGAGATAAGGCCCATGGTATCAGGGGCTTATCTACAGCATTCTGTAATGCTGTAGATAAGCCCCCCATGTAACCTGAAAGATGAGAAAAACAAGTTATATTATACTCACCCAGGGGCGGTCTCGCTGCAGTCTGGGTCCGATGGGCGTCTCTGTCCGGGTCCAGCGCCTCCTATCTTCATACGGTGATGTCATCTTCTTGTCGGCGCAGGCGTACTTTGTCTGCCCTGTTGAGGGCAGCGTAAAGTACTGTAGTACGCAGGCTCCGGGAAAGGTCAGAGAGGCCCGGCGCCTGCGGACTGCAATACTTACTCTGCCCTCAATAGGGCAGGCAATGTACACCTGCGCCGGAGCCGCGACAGGAAGACAAAAAGAGGACGTCATCGTATGAAGATGGGAGGCGCCGGACCCAGACCGCGATGCCCATCGGACCCGGACCGCAGCGGGACCGCCCCTGGGTGAGTATAATCTAACCTCTTTTTCTTACCTTTCAGGTTACATCGGGGGCTTATCTACAGCATTACAGAATGCTGTAGATAAGCCCCTGATGCCGGTGGCTTTCTCATATACGGTTTTTGGGAGTGACAGATTCCCTTTAAGGGATTAATGTACTATTTGTCAAAAGTTCGATACATTGTAATGGTTAATCTAGGATTTGGGGCTCATTATATTGAACACTAAAGGTTAAGTGATTTACAAGTCTATAAATCTTTGTTGGCTTGTGTTGCGTTTCTTGTCCTCACTCATAGGCCTCTTTCACATTTCCGTCGGTATGGGGCCGTCGCAAACCGTCGGCCCGACAGACGTTGTGCAAAATTGTGCACAACGTGGGCAGCGGATGCAGTTTTCCCGACGCATCCGCTGTCCATTATGAAGTCCAGGGAGTCGGGGGGGATTTCCGGACGCGCATGCGCGGTCGGAAATGGTGGTTCCGACGGACGAAAAAACGTTACATTCAATGTTTTTTTTTCACAACGGACCGCAAAAACACTACGCATCTGTTGCACGACAGATGCGACGTGTGGCCATACGTCGCAATGCGTCGCTAATGCAAGTCTATGGAGAAAAAACGCAGGAACTTTGCAGGAAGCGTTTTTTCTCCAAAACAACGCGTTGCGACGTTGGCCAAACGACGGAAGTGTGAAAGATGCCTTATAGTGGACTGGTGTATTTTTGTGCCTACCATATTTTAACTGCTTGATACATTGGTTTCTGTTTTTCAGTTCACTCCTGGAGGAATACCATTAGAGGTGGAGGAATTCTATGTCAAGTATAGAAATTTGTATGTTATTTCACATTTTTTGTTATTGTGATTGATAAATACTAGATAAATAAAGGTTTCAGCTTGGAATAATATACAGTAATTTCTTTATCGCCTCTCATTGGGGGACACAGGAACCATGGGTGTATGCTGCTGCCACTAGGAGGCTGACACTATGCAAATAAAAAAGTTAGCTCCTCCTCTGCAGTGTACACCCCACCGACTGGCATTATACTCTTCAGTTTAGCTTAGTGTCAGTAGGAGGTGGACACGGGTCTTTCATTAGACCCTTATCTACCTCAATGTGCGTCGTTTTCTTTCAGTTTTCCTCGGAGGGATACAGGGTGAACAGTCACACCTGTATTCCCACAAGCGGACTATGAGTACGGTGTGTACTGCCACCCCGTATCCTCATAGATCCCTCACCAGGACCAAGATCCTGGCACACCAGCGTGCTCAGAAGTCCGGTCCTGGCTCCGTCCCCCACCCACTCGCCCACCAGAGCCTGTCGGTTGGAGGAGACGAGGACGTCCATCAGCCCTGGATGTCTCACCCTCTTTTAAGGTTAGTACGGCGTGGGATGTTTTTTAGGTTGGCACGCGCAGAGGCCAGCCGGCTTCTAAAGCGACTATTGCTCGCTGGATCAGAACGGCAATTTTGGAGGCTTACCGGGTCAAGAACAGAGTGCCCCCTCCTGGGATTAAGGCTCACTCTACCCGGGCAGTCGGCGCCTCCTGGGCGGTGCACCACAGGGCTTCCGCCCTACAGCTTTGCAAAGCGGCAACTTGGTCTTCCATCCACATGTTCGCCAAATTTTACAAGGTCCATACCTACGCATCGGCGGACGCCAGCCTAGGCAGAAGGATCCTGCAGGCGGCAGTGGTGAGTCCTCTGACCTGATGGAAGTCTGTTTTCCCGCCCTTGGGACTGCTTTGGGACGTCCCATGGTTCCTGTGTCCCCCAATGAGAGGCGATAAAGAAAACAGGATTTTTTGGTTGCTTACCGTAAAATCTGTTTCTTGAAGCCTCCATTGGGGGACACAGCTCCCTCCCAATGTTTTCTGTTATCTGTTCTATGACTGTTCTCACGTTACAGTTCTCAAGTTTGTGGTTATGGTTTTTCAACCTTGTTTCATTATCTCCTACTGCTTTCTCACTAACTGAAGAGTATAATGCCAGTCGGTGGGGTGTACACTGCAGAGGAGGAGCTAACTTTTTTATTTGCATAGTGTCAGCCTCCTAGTGGCAGCAGCATACACCCATGGTTCCTGTGTCCCCCAATGGAGGCTTCAAGAAACAGATTTTACGGTAAGCAACCAAAAAATCCTGTTTTTCTGGCTGGTCACGCTATTTCTAGTCATTGCTGATTGATGGCTTTTCTTGTTTCTCCACTAATCAGCAAAATGAAGGGCCAGCGCTCACCAGTCAGTTCTGCGTCCCCTTACACTTATCACCAGCGTAGCAGATCGTCTGTCCCAACTGAATGCGTCGGAGCTGCAATACATGGCATACACAGATCTTTGCTCATAGGTTGTGCCCGAGATTAAAAAAAAATTATGCTAACTGCTGATAAGTGAGTTTTTATCTCCACCAATCAAAAATTAGTAGCCTAATTAATGGCATGTGATCGCGTTGCTGCGAGGGTCTCCTACCTCCTTCCTCCTTGCTGGACCCGGATCCAAGATGGCCGCGGTATCCGGGTCCTGCAGGGAGGGAGGTGGCTTCACAGAGCCTGCTCAGAGCAGGCACTGTGAAGCCTGCAGTGCTGCATGTCAGATCGGTGATCTGACAGAGTGCTGTGCAAACTGTCAGATCATCGATCTGTGATGTCCCCCCCGGGACAAAGTAAAAAAGTTAAAAAATTTTTTTCCAAATGTGTAAAAAAAAATATTCCTAAATAATGAAAAAAAAAAAAATATTATTCCCATAAATACATTTCTTTATCTAAATAATAATAAAAAAAACAATAAAAGTACACATATTTAGTATTGCCGCGTCCGTAACGACCCGACCTATAAAACTGGCCCACTAGTTAACCCCTTCAGTAAACGCCGTAAGAAAAAAAAAAAATGGGGCAAAAAACAACGCTTTATTATGATACCGCCGAACAAAAAGTGGAATAACACGTGATCAAAAAGACAGATATAAATAACCATGGTACCGCTGAAAGCGTCATCTTGTCCCGCAAAAAACGAGCCGCAATACAGCATCATCAGCGAAAAAATAAAAAAGTTATAGTTCTGAGAATAAAGCGATGCAAAAATAATTATTTTTCTATAAAATAGTTTTTATCGTATAAAAGCGCCAAAACATAAAAAAAGATTTAAATGAGGTATCACTGTAATCGTACTGACCCGAAGAATAAAACTGCTTTATCAATTTTACCAAACGCGGAACGGTATAAACGCCTCCCCCAAAAGAAATTCATGAATAGCTGGTTTTTGGTCATTCTGCCTCACAAAAATCGTAATAAAAAGCGATCTAAAAATGTCACGTGCCCGAAAATGGAAAAATTATAGCTCTCAAAATGTGGTAACGCAAAAAATATTTTTTGCAATAAAAAGCGTCTTTCAGTGTTTGACGGCTGCCAATCATAAAAATCCGCTAAAAAACCCGCTATAAAAGTAAATCAAACCCCCCTTCATCACCCCCTTAGTTAGGGAAAAATTAAAAAATGTATTTATTTCCATTTTCCCATTAGGGCTAGGGTTAGGGCTAGGGTTAGGGTTAGGGCTAGGGTTAGGGTTGGGGCCACAGTTAGGGTTGGGGCTAAAGTTACGGTTAGGGTTTAGATTACATTTACAGTTGGGAATAGGGTTGGGATTAGGGTTAGGGGTGTGTCAGGGTTAGAGGTGTGGTTAGAGTTACTGTTGGGATTAGGGTTAGGGGTGTGTTTGGATTAGGGTTTGTTATAATTGAGGGGTTTCCACTGTTTAGGCACATCAGGGGCTCTCCAAACGCGACATGGCGTCCGATCTCAATTCCAGCCAATTCTGCGTTGAAAAAGTAAAACAGTGCTCCTTCCCTTCTGAGCTCTCCCGTGTGCCCAAACAGGGGTTTACCCCAACATATGGGGTATCAGCGTACTCAGGACAACAACTTTTGGGGTCCAATTTCTCCTGTTACCCTTGGGAAAATACAAAACTGGGGGCTAAAAAATATTTTTTGTGGGAAAAAAAAGATTTTTTATTTTCAAGGCTCTGCGTTATAAACTGTAGTGAAACACTTGGGGGTTCAAAGTTCTCACAACACATCTAGATGAGTTCCCTGGGGGGGTCTAGTTTCCAATATGGGGTCACTTGTGGGGGGTTTCTACTGTTTAGGTACATTAGGGGCTCTGCAAACGCAATGTGACACCTGCAGACCATTCCATCTAAGTCTGCATTCCAAATGGCGCTCCTTCCCTTCCAAGCCCTCCCATGCGGCCAAACAGTGGTTCCCCCCCACATATGGGGTATCAGCGCACTCAGGACAAATTGGACAACAACTTTTGGGGTCGAATTTCTCCTCTTACCCTCGGGAAAATACAAAACTGGGGGCTAAAAAATAATTTTTGTGGGAAAAAATTTTTGTTTTATTTTTACGGCTCTGCATTATAAACTTCTGTGAAGCCCTTGGTGGGTCAAAGTGCTCACCACACCTCTAGATAAGTTCCTTAGGGGGTCTACTTTCCAAAATGGTGTCACTTGTGGGGGGTTTCAATGTTTAGGCACATCAGTGGCTCTCCAAACGCATCATGGTGTCCCATCTCAATTCCTGTCAATTTTGCATTGAAAAGTCAAACGGCGCTCCTTCCCTTCCGAGCTCTCCCATTCGCCCAAACAGTGGTTTACCCCCACATATGGGGTATCAGCGTACTCAGGACAAATTGTACAACAACTTTTGGGGTCCAATTTCTTCTCTTACCCTTGGGAAAATAAAAAATTGGGGGCGAAAAGATAATTTTTGTGAAAAAATATGATTTTTTATTTTCTTTATCGCCTCTCATTGGGGGACACAGGAACTATGGGTGTATGCTGCTGCCACTAGGAGGCTGACACTATGCAAATAAAAAAGTTAGCTCCTCCTCTGCAGTGTACACCCCACCGACTGGCATTATACTCCTCAGTTTAGCTTAGTGTCAGTAGGAGGTGGACACGGGTCTTTCATTAGACCCTTATCTACCTCAATGTGCGTCGTTTTTCTTTCAGGTTTCCGGATGGGATACAGGGTGAGCAGTCACACCTGTAGTCCCACATTATGGACTATGAGTACGGCGTGTACTGCCACCCCGTATCCTCATAGATCCCTATCCAGGACCAAGATCCTAGCACACAAGCGTGCTCAGAAGTCCGGTCCTGGCTCCGTCCCCCACCCACTCGCCCACCAGAGCCTGTCGGTTGTGGAGACGAGGACGTCCATCAGCTCCCTGGACGTCTCATCCCCCTTTTAAAGGTTAGTACCGGCGTGGGATTTTCGAGGTAAGTATCCGGCGCCGCGGTTTTCCCCCCATCCCTTCCTAGAGTTTCCTGGGGGTCTTACTAGGGGCTCCCGTATCCCGGGTCGCTGCTTGCAAGGATTCTCGTAGCACGACCTGGGCTTGCAGTTTCTCTGCAGATTTTCTCTTACAGACGCGGGGCCGTTATAGGCTGCCGCGCCGTTTGCCTGAGGTGGGCTCTGCGATTTCTCCTACTAGTCCTTCGGTAGGGGCCACATCTTCTCCCCGCGGCGCACTGACCTCTGCGCCGCGGTTTTCCAGGGGGCACACAGGCGCTACGGCCCTGTCGGGCCGGCGCGCCGCAGTTTTTGCTGGGGGCTCTCCGGCGCTGCCGCCCTGACAGGTCGGCGCGCCGCGATTTCCGGGGGCAGTCAGGCGCTGCGGCCCTGACGGACCGGCGCGCCGCTTCTTCCTGCGGCGCGCTGCTCTGGCGCCGCAGGGGGTTTCTCGGCAGCAGCTTTTCTCTAGCGGCGCAGCCTTTCCGGCGCATCTTTCCGGCGCCGCGGTTAGCCTCCTCGGCCGCCGGCTCCTACTTTAGGCCCCGGCTTCTCCGGGGCCTACTTCCAGTTTGCGCGCTCTCTCTCTTCCGGTCTGCGGGCGGGCTTTTTTCCCGCCCGACATATTTGTCCTGCCCACCGGCGCCTCTGTGGCTGGCTCCGCCCACTTCCTCCAGGGATTAGTCACTCTTCTGGTGTGCACTCCACAGCAGCACCTGCTCAGCTTGTAAGTAAATACAAAAAGGGTTAGGTACTCCTCTGCAGTATACACCGCCCACTGGCTCCGGATAATACCAGTTCTTGCTTCGTGTCCGTAGGAGGCAAACTGCGTCTGATTTTTTTTTTTCCAGACGTTTTATTTTTTTTTATTTTTAACCTTGCGCAAGAGGATGAAGGGGGCGACAGACCCTTTCAAGGGGGCCAATCTCCCCAGAAACATCAACAGGCGAACACGGCGAGTTTACTCCCCGTACCCTTCCCTGCGACGTGGGATGTTCGGCCGTGAACTAGCCCTGTGAAATCCTAGGGGAGCGAACCCTTGGGATACACAGAGGCACTTTTCCTGGGCACAGTCCGGCCGCCCTCCCTCTGCACCACCACTGTGGAACAGCGGTGCTGCATGGAGCTCCTCAGTCCCTCTCCACCCCCTCATCAAGAGGGTGGTGGATTAAGGTTGACTGCACCTCCCCTCGTACCTCACCTGAAGAGGACCACAAGCTAATTTAGTCCCCGGCTTCGGCCTCAGCTAGGCCACGTTCCGCGTCACGCGCTAGGCTCCACCCACCGCTTCAGCGCTTCTCGCACACTGCGGGAAGCGCCTCTCAACTCTCGGCGGCCATATTGGACGGAGTTTATGCACCTCTTCCGACCAGGACTCTGATCCTGAGTCTGATGGGCCTCTAGATCTGGAGTCGCCAGGTTATCAGAGCACTATAGATAGTCTCATCGAGGCCGTCAACCAGTCCCTTCAGGTTTATGAGGAACCGGCGTCCTCCAGTACGGATAATTCGGTGTCTTTCAAAAGGACCAAACGTATTCACAGGGTGTTTGCCAATCACCCGGAGTTCCAGGACATAGTCCAGCGTCATAGGGAGCATCCAGACAAACGCTTTCAAGGCCAGAGATCTCTGGAGTCCAAATATCCTTTTTCTCCTGATCTCTGCAAACAATGGACAGAATCCCCTCCTGTTGATCCTCCTGTCTCACGTTTGTCCTCTAAAACTGTCCTATCCGTGCCGGACGGATCTTCTAACTAAGATCCCACAGATCGCCTAGTTGACAGTCTCGCCCACTCAGCTTTCGAGGCTTCAGGTTCGGCACTCTTTCCCTCTTTCGCTGCTACCTGGGTAGCCAAAGCCGTTACTTGTTGGGCAGACTCTCTGCATAAGGCCTTACATAGCGGAGCTAGCAAATCAAATTTCCCTGGCAGGCCATTACTTAGTAAACACTTCCCTGGACGCGGCGAACTGCTCTGCACTTACGGCTTCAAACGCTGTAGCGATTAGGAGAGCGCTATGCCTGAGGAACTGGTGAGCGGACTCCGTATCTAAAAAGTCCCTCACGTCTCTGCCTTATTTCGGTGGCCGTCTATTTGGCGAAAAGCTGGACAAACTGATTTCAGACACTACGGGGGGAAAAGTACTTCCCTCCCCCAGCATAGGTTCAGGCAACCATTCTGAAGACAGTCGCAGTCTCGTTTTCGGCCCTTTCGTGGAACTTATGCATGGCATTCCTCAGCCAGTTCCCCTGGTTCGGGGTGCCGCGCCGGCAGAGACAAAAGCCCTCAGGCTTCAAACAGGCCCAACCATTCCTGGAGGGGCCACTCCACACAGTCTAGGTCCAGGGGATCCAGACCCCAACCATCTTCTTCTAAATGACTCGCAATCTCGTCCGGACGACACCAGCAAAGTAGGTGGCAGCCTTCTCTTGTTTCGTCATGCCTGGCTCGCATTCGTTCACGACGAGTGGGTCAGGGATCTGGTGTCCTCCGGTTGCAAAATCGATTTTTCCTCTCCCCCTCCATCCCGTTTTTTTGCTTCCCGCCCTCCCGAAGCGGGAATGCGCACTCGGGCTTTTTACTAGGCCATTCAGTCGCTCCGACAAGACTGAGTGATTGTCCCTGTCCCAGAGGATGAAAGGTTCTGCGGTTTTTATTCAAATCTGTTTATGGTCCCCAAAAAGGATGAAACAGTAAGGCCCATCCTGGACCTAAAGCTCTTGAACAGATTTGTCAAAGTCTGTCATTTCAGGATGGAATCTCTCCATTCCGCCATTGCCTCGATGGAACACGGCGAATTCTTAGCATCCATCGACATCCGAGATGCGTACCTCCACTTCCTAATCTTCCTACCTTATCAAAGGTTTTTTCGCTTCGCAGTCGGAGAGGAACATTTTCAGTTCACGGCCTTGCCTTTTGGATTCTCCACTGCCCCCAGAGTTTTCACAAAGTCATGGCGGCTGTCATGGCCATTCTGCATTCTCGGAGTGTAGTCGTGCTTCCCTACCTAGACGACTTACTGGCCAAAGTCCCATCTTTCCAAGCCTGCGAGGAGTGCGTCCGCATTTACTTACATACTCTTTCTCGGCTGGGCTGGTTGGTCAATTTAAAAAAAGTCATCTCCTGTTCCAGCTCAACGGATCTCTTTCCTGGGCATGACCCTGGACACCTCCCTAGGGTTGGTGCTTCTTCCTCTGGACAAAGTCTTGGCTCTTCAACAGGGAGTCTGGAAACTTCTTCAGCCGTCCCCCTGTTCCATCCATTTCGGCATGAGGATTCTCAGGAAGATGGTGGCCGCAATGGAGGCGATTCCATTTATGCAACTACACCTCCGTCCCCTCCAGCACGCTCTGCTGGATGCATGGGACAGGAGTCCACCTTCGCTCGACCGACTGTGTCCTCTCTCTCCTCGGGTCAAGCAGACACTCCAGTGGTGGATGCTCCGATCCTCTCTCCTCCAAGGGAGGTCCTTCCTCCCAGTCCATTGGCTGGTAGTCACTACAGACGCCAGCCTCCTAGGCTGGGGACCGGTCTTTCGCCATCACACTGCGCAGGGAACCTGGACTTCCCATCAATATCCTGGAGATACGTGCGATTCGGCTGTCCCTAAAGCGGTTCCATCATCTCCTAGCAGGCCGCCCCATCCGTATCCAGTCAGACAATGCCACGGCTGTGGCTTATATAAACCATCAAGGGGGAACTCGCAGCAGAGCTGCAATGCGCGAGGTAGAGCACATCCTTCGCTGGGCCGAAAACAACCACTCTGTTATTTTGGCAGTTCACATTCCAGGAGTGGAGAATTAGGCCGCGGATTTCCACAGCCGGCAAGGTCTTGCCTCAGGAGAGTGGTCTCTCCATCATGACATATTCCAACAGATTTGCCTTTGTTGTGGTATTCCGGATGTGGTCTTGATGGCTTCCTGGTTCAATGCCAAGGTACCTCAGTTTGTGGCCCTGTCCCGGGACCCCAGAGCGATCGGGGTGGACGCTCTAGTCCTTCCTTGGAGTCAGTTTCACCTCCCTTACCTGTTCCTCCCCCCCTGCCCCTGCTTTCCAGAGTCATCAGAAAGATCAGAGCAGAGGGTGTCCCGGTGATTCTCATCGCCCCGGATTGGCCTCGCAGGGCGTGGTATGCAGAGCTGTTCCAGCTCATCATAGACGTTCCTTGGTGCCTACCAGATCGTCCAGATTTACTTTCTCAGGGCCCGATCTACCACCAGAACTCAGGGGCCCTGTGTTTGACGGCATGGCTGTTGAATCCTGGGTTCTGACTCAGGCAGGTTTTTCCCGTGAGGTAGTTTCCACCTTGATCAATGGCCAAAAGCCGGTGTCATCGCGCATCTACCATCGGACCTGGAGGATCTTCTTTGATTCGTGCAGAAGCAGAGGTCGCCCTCTGATGGTTTTCAACATCCCTACCATCCTGGATTTCCTCCAATCCGGTCTGGACTTGGGGCTTTCGCCGAGTTCCCTTAAAGGGCAGGTCTCAGCCTTGTCAGTCCTTTTTCAACGAAAAATTGCTTCCAAACCTCAGGTCAGAACGTTCTTTTGTGGAGTCTCACGTGGTGCCTCCCTACAAAGCACCTCTAGAGGCTTGCGACCTTAATCTGGTCCTGGGTGTCCTGCAGGAATCTCCCTTCGAGTCGTTGCAGGACATCCCTTTATCTCTTCTTTCATGGAAGGTGACCTTTCTCGTTGCTATTACCTCGATCAGATGAGTCTCGGAGTTGGCTGCTCTTTCCTGTCTGACGCCGTTCCTTACGTTCCACCGAGACAAGGTGGTCCTCAGACCGTCCCCTACTTTCCTCCCGAAGGTGGTGTCTTCCTTCCACCTCAATGAGGATATCGTACTTCTGTCTCTTTGCCCTACTCCAACGCACCGTGTGGAGAAGGCTCTTCACTCCTTGGATGTTGTCAGAGCTCTCAGGAAGTACGTTCCAGGACGGCATCTTTTTGTCAGACAGATGCTCTGTTCGTGCTCCAGGCAGGACACCGGAAGGGACTGGCTGCTTCTAAGTCGACAATCTCCAGATGATTCGGTCGACCATTCAAGAGGCTTATCGCGTCAGAGGCAAGCCTATCCCTGCAGGTCTCAGGGCACACTCCACTTGGTCGGTGGGTGCTTCCTGGGCCATTCGGAATCAAGCATCTGCAGAGCAGTTTTGCAAAGCTGCGACCTCGTTTAGCCTGCACACCTTTTCAAAGCATTACAATGTCCATACTTGGGCATCCTCAGATGCAAGCCTGGGTAGGCATATTCTGCAGGCAGCGGTAGCGCACCTGTAGAGAGCAGGTGCCATAAGTTTACACTGTTGGGTTGTTAATTCCCACCCAGGGACTGCTGTTGGACGTCCCAAGGTCCTGTGTCCCCCAATGTGGCGATGGAGAAATAGGGATTTTTGTGTACTCACCGTAAAATCCTTTTTTCTGAGCCACTCATTGGGGGACACAGCACCCACCCTTGTTTTTGGCTTGTTGCCAATGATGAGTGTTTTAGTCTTTGACATGTTGTTCCTATGGCTAAATCTTGTTAATCTCCTACTGCTTTGCTAAGAACTGGTATTATCCGGAGCCAGTGGGCGGTGTATACTGCAGAGGAGGAGCTAACCCTTTTTATATTTACTTAGTGTCAGCCTCCTAGTGGCAGCAGCATACACCCACGGTCCTGTGTCACCCAATGAGTGGCTCGGAGAAAAGGATTTTACGGTGAGTACACAAAAATCCCTATTTTCTTTTTTAGTTCTAATGACTACTTTTGTCTTGGTATCTTTTTCCAGTTCCTATCTCCATTGTAAGTGGGCAACTCTAGAAGAACTTGAAAAAGATCCGAGGATTCAGCAGAAAATAAAGAGGTTCCGAAACAAGCAAGCACAGATGAAGCATATTTTCACTGAGGTTAGTATAGCGTCCGGTACAAAAATGCTGCTCTTGTATTTTTCTTAGTCCGTCTTGTATGTGCTGTACATGTCCGATTCTTCCATGGATTGTTTTTGTTTTACTTGACCAGTTTCACTCCCACAATTTTACTATCGGTCTAACAGCTTGTCAGCTTGTCTTATAAATTACTTTTCTTACTTTTTACACGTTCCTTATGTCGATACCATGATCTTGATCTGTCGGGTTTCTATCTAACGTTAGGGCCTTTATTTATATGGGTTGATGATTAGAAAATAGAACGCTGTTTCCAGATCATTACTTATTTTAAGACAATATTTTAATACAAGAGTGGGCAGCTCCATATTTGTTGAATGCTCTACATAACCCCTATTAAGAAAAGTGGTCTTCAGTGTTCCTAAAAGAGCTCTTGCAAATGTTGGATCCGAACTTCCGGAGTGTGGGATCCTAGCATACAGAGTGTTACACCGCAACCCTACCAGGGCCCATGTCGTTGTGAAAGAGTGAGATCTTGCATTAACCCAGCAGTCTTTTCTTAGCTGTCACTGATCGGTAATTGTTCTAATGATATTACCTTATGAAAATATGCAACAACGCCAGATCTTACCCTTTCATTGCAAAAGATGCGGAGGGTTATGGGATCCTGCAGTTCTTGCAAACTGGAAGTCGGGTCCTATTGGGGGGGGGGGGGTTGCGAGAGATGCACTTTTTTTTTTTTTTTTTTTTTTTAAACAATAAATTTTTATTGAAAGTTTTCGGTTTACATTTACGCGATAATCAAGATAATAAAAAAAAAAAAAAAATCAGGATAAGTCTTTACATACAATCTGAACAATAGTGCATGTGGTTAACTGACATGCAATCATACAACCTAACCAAAGTAAGGGAAAGGGGGAGTGGGGGAGGGGAGCCCGAGTAAAGAGGTGTATAACGTCTAAAGGGTTTGGTAGGTTATTCTGAATCCGACTGAATGTAGTTAGTTGGGTATAGTACCGGTGTGGCAAAAGGGGTATGGTTGGTGTATTCCGCCCAGGGGAGCCATATTTTCTCGAATTTTCCAACTTTGTCCATTAGTATAGCCGACAATTTCTCGTTGATCATGTACCAGGTGAGGCGTGTTTTGACCGCGGAAAAGTCTAAGTTTGGTTTTTTCCATGCCAAAGCAATGATTTGTTTCGCTGCTAAAAATATAAATGAGATAAGGGATCGGGTATGATTAGGGATGTTGGGGATGCGCTTGTTAAGTAGTGCCTCCCATGGGTTTTTTTTAAGGTTAATGTTCGCTATGGAAAAAACCAAATGGTATATCCTAATCCAGAACCTTCTGACAATCGGGCAAAGCCACCATATATGGAACATGTCTCCTATTGAATTGCAACCTCTGAAGCAATTTGGGGAGTGGTTAGCCACAGCTTTAGCTACTCTAGCGGGGGTCAGATACCATCGGGTTAACACTTTGTAGTTGGTTTCTAACATGAGTGTGTTTAACATTCCTCCAGTAGATGAGGACCAAATTTGGGACCATTCCGAGTCTGTCAGGGTAGATCCGATGTCCGACTCCCAACGAACGGTATATTTCAAACAATGCCTATGGGATGGGGCATTAATGTATGAGTAGAGGAGAGAAATAATCCCCGAGGCATGTGGGTTTTGACGACACTTTTGTTCAAAAGGGGTCATGGAGTAAGGAGGGGTAGAATTTTTTAATAAGGAGTTGGCTAAGTTTTTTAATTGTAAGTATCGAAAGATTTCTCCGGAGGGGAAGTGGTACTTTTCCTGTAGAGCCGCGAATGGGATTATCCCATCAATATTGAACAGCTGGTGAACCCTGGTTATGCCGGCTTCGACCCATCTATAAAAACTTTTGATAGATCCCACGCCTGGGGGGAATAGGGTATTACCCCAAATGGGAGCGAGGGGTAAAAAGGGTGAGATCAGTTGTGAGGAATATTTTAAAGTGTCCCAGATTGTAAGAGAATGCTTTATAATGGGGTTCGAGATATGTTTGCGTTGAGTTGGGAGGATCCATAGTACTGTGTCTAGAGTACTGGGTTGCATTTCGAATGCTTCCAGGGATAGCCATAATGGGGGTTCGTTATAAGCATGGTATAAAGTCAGTTGGCCTAATTGAGCTGCGCGGTAATATTTCAAGAGGTTGGGGACTCCCAAACCCCCCTTTAGGCGATGGCGGTATAAAGTAGCCTTGTTAACTCTCGGGATGCCTCCTCTCCATACGAAGGTGTCTATAGATCTTTGGGCCGTTTTAAGGAAGTGTGAGGGGATAGGTATAGGCAGAACGCGAAATAGATAGAGCAATTTAGGGAGGATTGTCATTTTTAGCGCACGTACTCGGCCCAACCAAGAGAGATGTAGTTTCTCCCATGATTGGAGCAGAAGGCGAAGTTTCCGGAGCATAGGAGGATAATTAGCCGCATAAAGGGAGTCTAGGTTAGCTGTTAGTTTAATCCCCAAATAGTCCAAATGGTCAGTGGCCCATTGGAACGGAAAGTTGTGCTGAAGTAGTGATACAGTAGGTCGCGAAAGGGATATGTTCATAGTGTAGGATTTGCTGGTGTTTAAGTGGAGGCCGGATATAGTTTCGAAGCTTTCTAGGGTATGTAAGAGGGCCGGCAAGGATGTCTTAGGGGACGACAAAAGCAAAAGCATGTCATCAGCAAATAAAAGAAGTTTATGAGAAACTGACGCCACTTCCACTCCCTGAACTTCAGAATTAAGGCGCATATGAATAGCTAAAGGTTCAAGCGCCAAAAGAAACAACAGGGGTGAAAGGGGACATCCCTGCCTGGTTCCCCTACTAATAGGGAAATACGTGGAGGAAAAGCCATTATAACGTACGTAGGCCGAAGGGGAGCTATAGAGAGCGTAAATCCAAGAGAGAAAGTGGTCGGGAAACTTCCATCTCCGCAGCACCGCAAACAAATATGGCCATGAGATAGAGTCAAAGGCTTTCTTGAAGTCTAATGACAGTAGCATACTTGGTATGTCACGGTGTTTGCAGAGGTGCAACAGATGGGAGACCCTCCGTATATTGTCTGAAGCTTGTCTCCGAGGGACAAAACCCACTTGATCTTTGTGGATTAGGGTACTCAGGCCAGAGTTCAGTCTTTGGGATAATATTTTGGCTAAAATTTTGAGATCTATGTTGATAAGGGATATTGGTCTATAATTAGACCAGAGTAGGTGGTCTGTGTTGGGTTTAGGTATCATAGATATTGCAGCAATTAGAGAGGCTGCACCTGGCTTATTGCCTTCTCTCAAAGAGTTAAAGTAATTAGTGAGGTGGGGGATCAGAATTGGAGCATATTTCTTGTAGTAGAGGGCCGTAAAACCATCGGGGCCTGGTTTTTTATTGGTTTTCAAGTGTTGAATGGCTAGTTCGATTTCACTTGGCGTTACGGCTTGGTTGAGGAGTTCAATCAAATCGGAGCTAAGAGCTGGAAGGGGAATAGAGTCTAAAAATGTCTCTATTGTTTCTGAATTCGAGGTAATTGGGGCCTTGTACAGCTGCCTAAGTTTTTGTTGGAAAAAGTGGGAAATTTGTTGTGGATTAGATGTGATACCAGCAGGTGTGCGTATTCGAATAGGGGGCCTGGGTAAGGGTAGGCATTTTAAGCGTCGAGCTAAATTAGAGTTATTTTTATTATTGAGAGCGTAGAAGCGTTGCTGTGACCATCGTATGGCCCGGTGAGACTAAGATCTAATTCAGTGCGAGCATGGAGAAGGTCGCGATACGTAGTTGGTGAAGGAGTGCTTTTCATCTGAGACTCTAAGGCTGACACCCTGCCCTCCAGTTCAGCTATCCTCGCGTTCCTGTCTTTTTTTTTGCGGGAGGCCTCTTGAATGCAGAGACCTCTAAGCACTGCTTTATGTGCTTCCCAAAGGGAGATTGGCGATGTAGCTGAATGTTGATTCAAGGAGAAATAATCATCAATGTGATTTTTCAGCCTTTGAGAAATATCGGGATAAGAGAGCAGTGAGTCATTCAGAGTCCAGTTGAATGAACGGGGCCGTGGGTGGAGCGTCGAGCATGTGAGGAGATTTGGGGAGTGATCCGACCAGGGTGTAGAAAGAATGGATATATTAGAGATGTTTGGGAGGAAGGATGGGTTAACGAATATGTGGTCGATTCTAGTGTGCACTAAGTGGCGTGCGGAGAAGTACGTGTAGTCTCTATTGGAGGGGTGGATCTCCCTCCATAAGTCCACCCAGTGGTGTTGGACGAGAATCTTATTAAGAGCGGTTGAATCCGCAGAAGGGTAAGGCTGCGGGGGATTAGAGGAATGGGGACTTGAGGATTTATCGAGGCTAGCTTTCAGTATGCAATTGGAGTCTCCACATAGTATTGTGGTGCCTTGGGCATGTTCGGAGACTAATTCCAATAACTGGGAAAAGAAGGCAGCTTGGTGGGAGTTGGGAGCATAATAGGAGACTAAAGTGACCAGTTCATCTGATATCGAACCTGTCACCATGATATAGCGTCCTTCCTTATCAGCCACTGACGACTTAAAAACGAAGGGGACAGATTTTTTAAAACAGACCGCGACTCCTTTGGTTTTATTTGGGGCGTTCGCCATGTAGAAAAGTGGATACGAAGTGGACATAAATTTGGGGTAGGAGCTGGTTGAGAAGTGCGTCTCTTGGAGGCAAACCACATCTGCCTGTTGGGATCTATAATAACGAAAGGCCTTAGTGCGTTTGTGAGGGGAATTTAGGCCCCTCACATTGTGTGATAGGATCGTTAATGGCATGATAGATGGTTGTTGAATTTGCTTATGTTGGCAGTAAGTTTTGGGTCGTTGGCGGAGTTAGAGAAATTATTGTTAGGTGGACCAAATTGGTAGAGTGTACTCGGGCGAGTAGTAGGGATGGAAGGGAGGGCAGGTTGAACAATAACTATGATTAGGAAAGGGTAGGAAGAACTCGTTGGGAAGGGGGGGGGTGGGACTGTTGTTGGCTAAGCACATAGTGCGAAGCATCAGTGTACAAGGACACTGTGGGGTCATGAGGGTCCGCTAGGGGGCACAATGAAACATATTTAAATGTCGTGAAGAACGGGAGTGAGAACGAGATAGTGGGTTAAGTTAAACTGGAAATTCAATTTCACAGGCTAGGAGTGGGCTTTTCATAGTGCCGGGGGAATTAGGGATAGAGGGCGTAGTGCGAGACCTGAAAATAACCATTATATTAAACATAGTTAATTAACGCCTTAATATGGTCTAGTGAAATATTTGAAACCTGGCTGCCCATTTAAAAGGCCTGACAGAATTCTACAACTTAACACGCTATAAAGAGGAGAAAAGAGAAAAAAAAAAAACACTATGAAAACTCGTGTAATAAACATAGTCACTTGTCTGAAGTGAAGAGCAAGTCAAATGGCGTTGTCAGTCTGGAAGTTCGGTTGAAGCGAAAGCTGTAACGGCTTCTGTAGGGTAGGTAGTGGAGCTGTACGCTCCAAGAACGCCTGTAACAATAAACTGAAAAAGAACACATATGAACTATTTGTTCCATTGAACATTATAAAGTATAGGCTAGCGTGTTGTATCCGGGACTACGCTATGAGGTTGTCCTGAAGAGAAGCCTATGGAGTAGTATAGGCACGAACTAATGTTAGTGGATATCCAGCACGTCATGGGGGGGCCGGTGGATCTCGTGGTCTGGGACGGAGGGTCGGAGGTTGAGGCCTCGAGGAAGAAGGTGGGGGGGATGATGGGAGGTCCATGAGTTGTAGTTTAGACAAGCAACGGCTCGCTCCTTCAGGGGAGAGAACTGTATGGACCATATCGAGATGAGAGAAGATCAGTTTAAATGGGAAGCCCCAGCGGTACTTGATGTTGTTGGAGCGTAGGACCTCCAGGTATGGTTTCATAGCACGTCTTTTGGCGATGGTAGTAGGGGCCAAGTCGGAGAACAGTTCATATGAGTGGCCTTGGAATACCAGCGGTGACGAATTTCTTGCTGCCTGTAAGAGCTGTTCCTTGGTTTTGTAATGATGTAATTTAAGGATGATATCCCTTGGTGGACCTTCCGGTTTGCGTTTGCTCAGGGCTCTATGAATTCGGTCCATTTCTAGGCGCTCTATAGGGATTCCTGGTATTAGTTCTTGAAAGAGAGCCGTCGCCGTGGACTGGAGATCGGTGATTGTTTCGGGTATGCCCCTGATTCTGATGTTGCACCTGCGGGCTCGATTTTCAAAATCCTCCAGTCTGTTGTTAAGGGTGTGAATTTTGTCGTGTAGCATCTCGATGTCTTTCTCGTGAGTAGCAAGGGTTGTGTGGGTAGCGTCCATTTTGTCCTCCAGGTCAGAGGTACGGGAACCGAGTTCTCTGATCTCCTTGGTTAAATCCTTGGTCAATTTTTCTGACATTTTGAGTAATTCTGAGTGTAAAATTGATTGAAACTGTGATAGTAAGGCAGATTGATCTGAGGTTGAGGTATTGGGGGTCTTGGTTGTTAAAGCTGGAATCATTTCAGAGTCCGCACCCTCAGGTATAGACGAGTTAGAGGATTCTGACTGGGAGAAGGGGCCAGAAGACATATCGCCGTCCAGATCTGTTAAAGCGGCAAATCTGTTGCTGGGTTGTTTTGAGCTAGCTCTGCGTGCTTTAGGCATGAGGGCGAGTTGAGTAGGAAAGGGCCTCCGTGGTGCTTATCCCGTTCAAGGAAAGAGGGTCAGTAGGAGGACATATTTCTGAGCGACCCCTAGCGGATATAGGGGGGGCACTTTAAGGCATTACAAAAGTCTTAAGGTGTATTATAAGCTGGGCTTATTTGGGGTGGAGACGTGGCGGAGGATTGTCAGAGATAAATACCAACTGCGATGGGAGGGTTGGTATGATGGTATATAGCCGAGAGGAGGATTTTTTAAGTAATCCTCATAATGTGCACGGAATTAGAGCTCAACATGGACACTAGGTGGCGCTATTGTATCAGTGAAGACGGTTGGTGACCAGCTGAGTCTTTTTTGTGTATTATAGAATGTATCACCAGTTCTTAGATTGAGCACTAGGTGTCACCAAACGTCTTTCTTCTAGGGCACCCTCTTTATCCCACTGTATATGACACTTTAGTGGAATGCAGACAGAATTAGCCTAGCGTGCCAGAGTATACTTGTATAGCTCAATCAGGGCTGCCACTAGAAATTTCGGGGCCCCATACTGGCAAAATTTTCGGGGCCCCCTTGAAACTCCGCCCAGGCTCCACCCCAGCCCCGCCTCCAGGCTCCACCCCACGAACTGTCCACAGTCCCACCACTCTCTCTTGGAAAATCTCCACTTCTCACCTATCACACATTGACAGTTCCCATCACCAGATCACACATATAGCCGGCAGCTTTTGTTTTGGCCAAAAGATTTTTTAAGCCGCCACCACAACAAGGTAGACGCTTTTGGCCGGGCCCTACTCTACTGTAACCTACTAAATATTTGTTAAAATATGCAATACAATTTAGGTATATTTTTATTTATTTTTCAATTTTTAAAATGACCTATAATACTACATACAAGGAACAAATACCACAACACTATGACCAGATGACATATTACCACCACAGTGATCGAATAATATAAAATACAAGGAACAAATACCGCTACACCATGACCAGACCACATATTACCTCCACATCATGACCAGACCACATATTACCAACAATGACTGAATACTACAATACTGATCAGTAATACAAAAAAAACCCACAATACTATCACCATCAGTGCCATTATGCACAGGAGATCTGTAATTAGTAAGCAGTGTCTGTGTACAGGTAATACAGTGATCACTGGTGACATTACACACAGGAGCTCTGTATATAATGTATAGATAATACAGTGATCACTGGTGACATTGTACACAGGACCTCTGTATATAGTATACAGTGTATAGTGTAAGTGTATAGGTAACACTGACTCACCAGTGACGTCTCTAGGTGAAGTCCTTCATCTTTCATCCAGCACAGACCGCCATCACTTTATCCAGCCAGGACTCGTCTCTGCAGGAAATAAAACAGTTATCTCGAGTTCCGCTTGTAGAACACATTACTTAATTTTCCCAACTTCTACATTACACCACATGAAGAAGGCAACATAGTATCACTCTACACAGTAACAGGACCGCCCCCCCCATTTAAAACAGTATACTCAAAAAATAAAATAAATACATCACTGCAATAATAATATCCCTTAATTAGCCCCTATGGTAATATTCGCCATCCTGGCCACCGTGTGTCTCATTTCAGGCTCCAGCCATATGTTCTCTCATCCTGCCCTCATGAGTATCCATTCTACCCCATATGATCTCCCCATCCTGCCCCATCTGTCTCCATCGTATCCATCCTGCCCCATCTGTTTCCAATCCTGCACCATCTCTGTCCAGCACTCTGCCCCATCTCTGTCCAGCACTCTGCCCCATCTCTGTCCAGCACTCTGCCCCATCTCTGTCCAGCACTCTGCCCCATCTCTGTCCAGCACTCTGCCCCATCTCTGTCCAGCACTCTGCCCCATCTCTGTCCAGCACTCTGCCCCATCTCTGTCCAGCACTCTGCCCAGCACTCTGCCCCATCTCTGTCCAGCACTCTGCCCCATCTCTGTCCAGCACTCTGCCCCATCTCTGTCCAGCACTCTGCCCCATCTCTGTCCAGCACTCTGCCCAGCACTCTGCCCCATCTCTGTCCAGCACTCTGCCCCATCTCTGTCCAGCACTCTGCCCCATCTCTGTCCAGCACTCTGCCCCGTGTCCAGCTTTCTGCCCCCCATGTGTCCAGCTTTCTGCCCCCCATATGTCCAGCTTTCTGCCCCCCATGTGTCCAGCTTCCTGCCCCCCCCCGTGTCCAGCTTTCTGCCCCGCCCCCCCTGTCCAGCTTTCTGCCCCCCCCCCCCCCCGTGTCCAGCTTTCTGCCCCCCGTGTCCAGCTTTCTGCCCCCCCCCATGTCCAGCTTTCTGCCCCCCCCGTGTCCAGCTTTCTGCCCCCCCCCGTGTCCAGCTTTCTGCCCCCCCGTGTCCAGCTTTCTGCCCCCCCCCGTGTCCAGCTTTACTGCCCCCTCTGTGTCCAGATTTACTGCCCCCTCTGTGTCCAGATTTACTGCCCCCTCTGTGTCCAGATTTACTGCCCCCTCTGTGTCCAGATTTACTGCCCCCTCTGTGTCCAGATTTACTGCCCCCTCTGTGTCCAGATTTACTGCCCCCTCTGTGTCCAGATTTACTGCCCCCTCTGTGTCCAGATTTACTGCCCCCTCTGTGTCCAGATTTACTGCCCCCTCTGTGTCCAGATTTACTGCCCCCTCTGTGTCCAGATTTACTGCCCCCTCTGTGTCCAGATTTACTGCCCCCTCTGTGTCCAGATTTACTGCCCCCTCTGTGTCCAGATTTACTGCCCCCTCTGTGTCCAGATTTACTGCCCCCTCTGTGTCCAGATTTACTGCCCCCTCTGTGTCCAGATTTACTGCCCCCTCTGTGTCCAGATTTACTGCCCCCTCTGTGTCCAGATTTACTGCCCCCTCTGTGTCCAGATTTACTGCCCCCTCTGTGTCCAGCTTTACTGCCCCCTCTGTGTCCAGCTTTACTGCCCCCTGTGTCCAGCTTTACTGCCCCCTCTGTGTCCAGCCTTCTGCCCCCCCTGTGTCCAGCTTTACTGCCCCCCTGTGTCCAGCCTTCTGCCCCCCGTGTCCAGCCTTCTGCCCCCCGTGTCCAGCTTTACTGCCCTTCTGTGTCCAGCGGCCTTCTGCCCCCCCCCCCCCCCCCCCGTGTCCAGCTTTACTGCCCCCGTGTCCAGCGGCCTTCTGCCCCCTCTGTGTCCAGCTGCCTTCTGCCCCCTCTGTGTCCAGCTGCCTTCTGCCCCCTCTGTGTCCAGCTGCCTTCTGCCCGCTCTGTGTCCAGCTGCCTTCTGCCCCCTCTGTGTCCAGCTGCCTTCTGCCCCCTCTGTGTCCAGCTGCCTTCTGCCCCCTCTGTGTCCAGCTGCCTTCTGCCCCCTCTGTGTCCAGCTGCCTTCTGCCCCATCTGTGTCCAGCTGCCTTCTGCCCCCCTGTGTCCAGCTGCCTTCTGCCCCCTCTGTGTCCAGCTGCCTTCTGCCCCCCTGTGTCCAGCTGCCTTCTGCCCCCTCTGTGTCCAGCTGCCTTCTGCCCCCCTGTGTCCAGCTTTACTGCCCCCCTGTGTCCAGCTGCCTTCTGCCCCCTCTGTGTCCAGCTGCCTTCTGCCCCCCTGTGTCCAGCTGCCTTCTGCCCCCATGTCCAGCTGCCTTCTGCCCCCTCTGTGTCCAGCTGCCTTCTGCCCCATCTGTGTCCAGCTGCCTTCTGCCCCCCTGTGTCCAGCTGCCTTCTGCCCCCTCTGTGTCCAGCTGCCTTCTGCCCCCCTGTGTCCAGCTGCCTTCTGCCCCCTCTGTGTCCAGCTGCCTTCTGCCCCCTCTGTGTCCAGCTGCCTTCTGCCCCCCTGTGTCCAGCTTTACTGCCCCCCTGTGTCCAGCTGCCTTCTGCCCCCGTGTCCAGCTGCCTTCTGCCCCCGTGTCCAGCTGCCTTCTGCCCCCTCTGTGTCCAGCTGCCTTCTGCCCCCCTGTGTCCAGCTGCCTTCTGCCCCCTCTGTGTCCAGCTTTACTGCCCCCCTGTGTCCAGCTGCCTTCTGCCCCCTCTGTGTCCAGCTGCCTTCTGCCCCCCTGTGTCCAGCTGCCTTCTGCCCCCCTGTGTCCAGCTGCCTTCTGCCCCCTCTGTGTCCAGCTGCCTTCTGCCCCCGTGTCCAGCTGCCTTCTGCCCCCTCTGTGTCCAGCTGCCTTCTGCCCCCCTGTGTCCAGCTGCCTTCTGCCCCCTCTGTGTCCAGCTGCCTTCTGCCCCCCTGTGTCCAGCTGCCTTCTGCCCCCTCTGTGTCCAGCTGCCTTCTGCCCCCCTGTGTCCAGCTTTACTGCCCCCCTGTGTCCAGCTGCCTTCTGCCCCCGTGTCCAGCTGCCTTCTGCCCCCTCTGTGTCCAGCTGCCTTCTGCCCCCTCTGTGTCCAGCTTTACTGCCCCCCTGTGTCCAGCTGCCTTCTGCCCCCGTGTCCAGCTGCCTTCTGCCCCCTCTGTGTCCAGCTGCCTTCTGCCCCCTCTGTGTCCAGCTTTACTGCCCCCCTGTGTCCAGCTGCCTTCTGCCCCCTCTGTGTCCAGCTGCCTTCTGCCCCCCTGTGTCCAGCTGCCTTCTGCCCCCCTGTGTCCAGCGGCCTTCTGCCCCCCTGTGTCCAGCGGCCTTCTGCCCCCTCTGTGTCCAGCGGCCTTCTGCCCCCTCTGTGTCCAGCCTTCTGCCCAAACCCCCCCCCCCCCCCCCCGATCGCCGCTCTCCGCTCTTAATAGAAAAAAAAAAAAGTTCTACTTACCTGCCGCGCTCCTCTCTCCACGCAGCTGCACTGTGCACTCGCCGGCGACTGACAATGACGTCAGACGCCGGCGACCTGCACGCTGCGGCTGGCGGCTGTTAACTATTGACGTGCGGGCGCGGGCCCGCATGTCAATAGCGTACAGCTGCAGCGCCGGCCGCCGCTAAGGGCCCGGTTCAGCCTGCGGCTGCCGGTAGGGGCCCGGTGAGCAGGTAAGAGGGGGCCCAATGCGGGCCCCCTCTGCTCACCGGGCCCCTTACGCCAGTCACGGCTGTAATGCCCTGATGGCGGCCCTGAGCTCAATGTAGCTATGGAGCCTGCAGGCTCAGCAAAACAGTGCACTGTAAAGTCAGTAAATTGTTGCAATTATGACCCCAGGGGAGAGGAGGGTCAGGGAAGCAAGGCTGAGAACCAAAAGAGTCCAGCATACAGTATCTCTGTTCAATGCACTCCCTTCCTCTCTGCAGCGTAATGAGAGATAACAGTAGCCCCAGCGATAGGAGACAACAGAAACTCAGCAGGGTGAGTGATAAGTTGGATCTCTAGCAGGTTTATCCTCGGTGCAGGGGGGAGGAGCACAGACAATAATGCAGACTAATGCAGACGCTGGGAGCCGGCCAGAGTTTATGTAGTTAATGAGGGAGCACGGGTCCCCGTCTCTCAGGGCACTCAGGGCACACACTGCACATTCCCCCTCTCATACCTCCAGGATTTCCAGCTAGTCCGTCCAGAGCCAAGTACCAGCACTCCGAGTCCCTCTCCTTCCAGGTGCACTGTTAGAAAATGGCTGCCGCCTCATGCAGACACTGCTCTCCACCAAGGTATCTCTGGATTAAATCCAGCTGCGGCCGTGATACCGACCTCCTCAGAAGCCGGATGCCTCCAGGTGCCCAGGGGAGCCCAGCGATACCGGTACCAGATCTCTCTGGGTAATATAGCTGCGGGTTATGGTTCAGGGTAATCGGAGCTCCAGCCAGGCACGTCTTTCCTGCTCCACTACAAAGCCACACCCCCGAGAGATGCACTTTTATTTAATAGGTGTCATTCTTAAATTAAAAAAAAGGCAGCCTCAGATTGCTGATCGGTACTCTTTAAACAGGCCCAGTCATCACCCGTATATACTTGAGTATAAACCGAGTTTTTCAGCACATTTTTTGTGCTGAAAAGGCCGAGGGGGTTTATACTCGAGTGAGGGTCCAGAAGATGGATGGGGGAGCGGCAGCGGTGGTACATCGGGTCACAGGGGCAGGAGCCGGCTGATGCAGCTAACTCCTGTTCCAGCTGCTAAAGAGAAATGATTAGTCACTGCGCTGGCAGTGAATATTCATATCTCTGTAATAGCACGCACAGTGTCAGCCGCAGCCGTCTCCTGTAGCGGCCGGGCGGTCCTGTGTGCCTGCTACTTAAGAGAAATGAATATTCACCTCTCTCCACTCCCAGTGACTATTCATTTCTCTTAAGTAGCGGGCACACGGGACCGCCCGGCTGCTGCTGACACTGTGCGCGCTACTTGCCGTATTTTTCAGACTATAAGACGCACCTAAGTTTTAAAGGAGGAAATTAGGGGGAAAAAAAAAACAGTGGTCACGTGTGCCGATACTTAAGAGAAATGGCCGCTGGCAGCAGCAGGAAGCAGGCGGCTGACAGTGCGCGCCACTGAAGAGGAATGGATACTCACCGGAATCTGATGAACACTATTCAGGCAGCTGTGCTCTCCTTGTGAGCAGCGCATGATGTCCCTGCCATGCGCTGCTTACAAGCATTAAGCAGCTGCTGGCATCGGAGCAGGACGCTGCGACTGCAAGGGAGCAGAGGAAGGTAAGAGTAAAGGGTTTTTTTAAAAATCTTTTCCAATGGGGCCATGGATACCAGGACTGGGATGGGGCCAATCATACCAGCAAGGGGATAGGGCCAATCAATCATACCAGGATGTCAGGAAGAAATGAATATGCATTGCCCTCCACGCCCATGGGCGTGGAATGCAGTGCATAATCATTTCTCTTTAGCAGCGGGCACAGGAGTTAGCCGGAGCCGCCGGCTCCTGCCTCTGTGACCCGCTGCTTTTATGATACCGCTCCCCCAGCACAGCCAGAGCCAATATATCCAGACTATAAGATGCACCCCCCATTTTCCTCCACATTTTGGGAGGGAAAAAGTGCATCTTATAGTCTGAAAAATACTGTAATAGCAATGAATACATAATGCTCTCCATACACATAGTCCCGGCGTGGGGAGTGGTGAGTATTCCAGCAGCTGTGCTCTCCTTGTGAGCAGCACATGACGTCCCAGCCATAAAGCAGCTGCTGGCATCAGAACAAGACGCTGCGAGGGAGCACTGTAAGGTAAGTATAATAGTACTAGATGGTGGCCCGATTCTAACGCATCAGGTATTCTAGAATATGCATGTCCACGTAGTATATAGCACAGCCACGTAGTATATTGCCCAGCCATGTAGTATATTGCCCAGTTACGTAGTATATTGCCCAGCCACGTAGTATATTGCCCAGCAACGTAGTATATTGCCCAGCGATGTAGTATATTGCCCAGTCACGTATATTGCCCAGCCACGTTAGTATGTAGTATATTGCCCAGCCACGTAGTATATTGCCCAGTCACGTAGTGTATTGCCCAGTCATTTAGTATATTGCCCAGCCACGTAGTATATTCCCAGTCACGTAGTATATTGCCCAGTCTCATTGCCCAGCCACGCAGTATATTGCCCAGTCACGTAGTATATTGCACAGCCCATGTAGTATATAGCACAGCCCATGTAGTATATAGCACAGCCCACGTAGTATATTACCCAGCCATGTTGCACAGCCCACGTAGTATATTGCACAGCCCATGTAGTATATTGCCAAGCCCACGTAGTATATAGCAATGTGGGCATCATATACCTGTTTAAAAAAAGAATTAAAATAAAAAATAGTTATATACTCACCTTCCGGAGCCCCCGGATCCAAGGGAAGCGGTTACCGACGCTCCTCCCGTGCTCCGGTCTCAAGAGTGCATTGCGGTCTCGCGAGATGATGACGTAGCGGCCTCGCGAGACCGCTACGTCATCATCTCGCGAGATCGCAGCATGGACTGGTTACCGGAGCGTCGCGAATGGGAAAGGCCTGTTGTGGATCCGAGGGGCTGACGGACGGTGAGTATATAACGATTTTTTTTTTTAATTATTATTATTTTTAACATTAGATCTTCTTACTATTGATTCCGCATAGGCAGCATCAATAGTAAAACGTTAATCACACAGGGTTAATGTCATGATCCAGTTCTGAGATTATGTTCATCTCTCTTGTCTCTGGACTGGTCATGTGGGAGTTAATCCTCTCTGCCTCACTCTGAAGCTGGCTGAGCTATTTAAGTCCTCTGCTGCCTGTGGGGCAGTGTCAGCTATAGTTCATCCTGCACTGTTTGAGCTCCTGACCTGGATCCCTGTACTAGTGTTCCTCTTTGCCTCTGACTGACTGCACCCGTTTATGACTTGTTCTGACTTTTGGCCTGTACCCCGACTCCGTCTTACGTCTCACATTTTGATTACCACGTTCCCGGTAGGTTCTGACGTCTTGCTTGTTCCCGACTATTCTCTGCTCGCCCCTTCTGTACCGCGTTGCTATCTCCGTGTATGACCTTGGCTTGTTTCATGTCCCTTTCATTACATGTGACACCTGTGTTGTTGTTCAGTGTTGCTGTGCTGTGTGTGCAACCTCCTTTCCTTAACCAGCACCCCCTGGTGGAGGTTGCTCTATACTGCACTGCAGCAGCACATTACAGTTAATAGCAGCGTTAACCGAGTGCGTTACACTACAGCATAGCGCGGTCGGTTAACGCTGCCATTAACCCTGTGTGAGCGCTGACTGGAGGGGAGTATGGAGGGGGCACTGACTGCGGGGAGGAAGGAGCGGCCATGTTGCCGCCAGGCTGTGCCCGTCGCTGATTGGTCGTGGCTGTTTTGCCGCGACCAATCAGCGACTTGGATTTCCATGACAGACAGAGGCCGCGACCAATGATTATCCGTGACAGACAGAAGGACAGACGGAAGTGACCCTTAGACAATTATATAGTAGATATTTTGTTTTTATGTTTTTTTGATGGGGGCCATGCATACAAGGATAGGGATGAGGAGCGATGCAGACAAGGATAGAGATGAGGAGCCATGCAGACAAGTATAGGGATGAAGAGCCATGCATACAAGGATAAGGATGAGGAGCTATGCAGACCAGGATAGGGGTGAAGAACCATGCAGACCAGGATAGAGATGAGGGGACAATGCATACAAGGATGGGGTTGAGGAGCCATGCATACCAGGATAGGGATGAGAAGCCATGCATACCAGGATAGGGATGAGGAGCCATGCATACCAGGATAGGGATGAGGGGGCATGCATACAAGAATAGGGATGAGGAGCCATGCATACCAGGATAGGGATGAGGAGCCATGCATACTAGGATAGGGATGAGGATCTATGCATACAAGAATAGGGATGAGGAGCCATGCAGACCAGGATAGGGATGAGGAGCCATGCATACTAGGATAGGGATGAAGAGCCATGCATTCTAGGATAGAGATGAGGAGCCATGCATACCAGGATAGGGATGAGGAGCCATGCATACCAGGATAGGGATGAGGAGCCATGCATACCAGGATAGGGATGAGGAGCCATGCAGACCAGGATAGGGATGAGGAGCTATGCACACCAGGATAGGGATATTTTATTGGCTGATGTTATCTCTTATGCATGCATAAGGCTGTGTGCACACGTTCCAGATTTTTCGCTCTAAAAATGCGATAAAACCGCAAAAAACCGCATCCATTAAGCATCCTATTAATAGAATGCAATCCGCAATTTTTGTGCACATGTTGCGTTTTTTTTTCCACAAAAAAACACATTGTGGTAAAAAAAACGCAGCATGTTCATTAATTTTGCGGATTTTTTGCGGATTTCCCGCCATTTAATGCATTGGGAAGCTAAGAAAAATGGGGAAAAATCCACACAAAAAAAAAAACGCGAGAAAAACGCGCAAAAACTGTGAAAAAAACGCATGCTGATTTCCTGCAGAAAAAGTCTGGTTTTGTTCAGGAAATTTCTGCAAAGAATCCTGACGTATGCACATAGCCTAAAAGTCATCACTTCTTGACAGGATGTTCTGTGTAACTCATGCTACAAACTGTATGGAGACGATTGATCAAAATCATGTTTCTTTGTCCCTTTACAGTTTGCACATTCATGATGTTTGCAGCATGTAAAACTATTGTCGCTCTTTGTCTGTAAACCCATGGAAATTGACCCTTAGGGTACTTTCACACTAGCGTTTTTTTAAATCCGTCACAATGCGTCGTTTTGCAGAAAAAACGCATCCTGCAAAAGTGCTTGCAGGATGCGTTTTTTCCCCATAGACTTCTATTGACGACGCATTTGCGACGGATTTGCACACTTCGCATCCGTCTTGCGACGGGATGCGTCGTGCTTTGGCGGACCGTCGGGAGAAAAAAACCCTACATGTAACGTTTTTTTCTCCCGACGGACCGCTTTTTCCGACCGCGCATGCGTGGCCGGAACTCCGCTCCCACCTCCCCGCACCTTACAATGGGGCAGCGGATGCGCCGGAAAAATGCATCCGCTGCCTCCATTGTGCAATGCAGCAAACGCTAGCATCGGAATCTCTCCCCGACGCATTGCGACGGGGAGATTCCGACGCTAGTGTGAAAGAAGCCTAACTGTGTACAATAGCTGCCATTGTGGTGCTGGAAGACTTGATAGAACAGAACCATGTATGACCCAAACAGGTGTCCATCAGAGCATAGATCAGCTGGACTCTTGGCGGAGTACTAGTTGTGGTGAAATATGTGTATCTATCTATCTATCTATATGTGTGTAGGGATATATGTCTAGGGTTATATGTGTGACCAGTGATGATGTAACCTCTGTCCTGAAGGCAAGTCGCACCTAGGTGTTAATAGGTACTTCCTTGGGACTAGTAGAAATTCTGTCTCCAGATCTCACCAGGAGGTCTAGCTAGAGCCAAAAAGAAGGTAACATTTGGCACCTCTGAGGTCTTGGAGGGGAGATGCTAAATTGCGGCCTGAGGTGATGTGTTCCTGAGAACCTTTTCACAAGAGAAAATAATATATTCATTAGTAGAGCGGCCGTGCCCAATTAAACAGACTTATGATATTAACCTGGGAGGTCGGTCTAGAAACCTGACCTCAGACCAAAGTTATAAATTTAGGCTGCAGACAGAGAATTGTGTTCACATGTGAGGGCAGCCTGAGAAGCTGATGTGTTCCACCAACTCCATTCACCCCCCCTCAGGGAGCAGAAAGCAAACTACCAGTTAAATGATTTCTGTAAGTTTTTCTCCTGTTTATTTTGACACTGTTTTGCATAAGTTGTATGTCTTTTTATTATCATATTTTTATACCTTTTTCTTATTGTAAGCATTGAACTTTTTGTTCTTAAAGTACAAAACTTTAACAAGCTGAACCTTGAATGTTCTAAAATAATCCTTAGCCTAAAGGTGTGTGAGCCTTATGAGTGATAGTCAGATTTTTATTAGTATTATTATTAGTCCGGGACTCATCGCTCGTGTATTCGATGAGTGGTGGCAGCGCGTATGAGCAGGTGTGTGGCCTGGGTCAGTGTGTTATTTATGCTCCCATTACATCATAGGACAGAGGTTGAATGCTGGGACTGAGACTGGGGAGATAGATTAACCCTTGCAGGCACAACCCCAAGTCATGTGTGAGAGCAGGCACGTGACGAATAAGTGACACCACGGAGAAGGGATCCGTGACACTAGTCATAACGGCTTTTTGGATAATCTTAGAGATCTAAAGTGTATTGTTGTAAATAGAATAGCAGATACTGTATATTTCTTGCATATAGGTTGATCTGATCGTTTTAATGGAAATGCAATACTAAAACATGGTTGCTTACATTTTGTTTACATTTCTCTCTTAGCCAGATGAAGATATGTTTAATCCAGACTATGTGGAAGTGGACAGAATTTTAGAAGTTGCTCATACAAAAGACTCTGACACAGGAGAGGTAAGTTGACCATTTTTCTCATTCAATGTACATGCCTACTGTCCACAGTAAATGCAATGGTAGATGGGGATATACGATAAATCTGCGGTGCTGCTGCTTTTTCTCATCTATCAGGTTACATTGGGGGCTTATCGACAGCATTACAGAATGCTGTAAATAAGCCCCTAATGTTGGTGGGCTTAGCTCACCTTCGATTTTGGGGGTGACAGGTTCCCTTTAATCAAGCATAGTCCAATATAATTTTTAGATTGAAAGTTTTTTTTTATAAGTTTAGTAGTTTAGAACCTCATTCAAGGATAGTGCTGTAAGAAATCTGCAACAGTTTTTATAGCAGTTTCTTGCCTCAATTGGCTGCAGAGATGTTACGATAACCAATTGGTTTCATGTAATTGTTAGTGGTAAAGTCTCAGGTATATGTTTGTGGACCATTACTTATTTACCACTGATAAATAAAACCAAGATATTCATATGCCAAATACCTTCAAAGTCCAGGTTGTGGTCGGTGTAGAAAAAAATCTTTCTGTGGTTGACTGAAGAAATCCAGGGATTTTGCTGCAGCAAATCTAAATGTGGGGAGTCCTGGCCTGTCAAGAGGAAGATGAGACACGAGACCCAACAATGCAGACGAGCTGAAGTCTGCTATCAAAGCAACCTGGGCTTCCATAACACCTCAGCAGTGCAACAGACTGATCACCTCCATGCCATGTCGCATTGATGCAGTAATTGATGCCAAAAGAGCCCCGACCAAGTTTTTGAGTGCATTTACTGAACATACATTTTCGTAGGCCAACATTTCAGATTTTAAAATCATTTTTTCAAGCTGGTGTTATAAAGTATTCTAATTTACTGAGATAATGACTTTTTGGTTTTCATTGGCTGCACACCATAATCATCAACATTAACAGGAATTAACACTTGAAATAGATCTCTCTGTTTGTAATGACTCTATATAATATACTAGCTATTAAACCCGTTCTACGCCCGGGTGGCGATCATTTATATTAGTATATGGTCTCCATCCTGGTATGTGCTGCTTCCATCCTGCGCCCTAATCTTGTCATGAGCTGCTACCATCTTGCGCCCCCACCCTGTTGTATGCTGCTCCCATCCTGCGCCCCCTTCCTGTCATGTGCAGCCCCATCCTGAGCCCTCATCCTGTTTTGTGCACCTCCATCTTGTTTTGTGCTACTCTCTTCGTGTGCTCTCATCCTGTCATGTGCTCCCATTCTGTGCCCCAATTCTGGTATGTGCTGCCCCCATCCTGGTAGGTACTACTCCAATTCTGCGTCCCCATCCTGTCATGTGGTGCTCTCATCCTGCGGCCCCCATCCTGTCATGTGGTGCTCTCATCTTGCACCCCCATTCTGTCATGTGCTGCTCCCTACCTGCACCCCCATTCTGTCAACTCTATAGCATAAGGCAGCTCCCATAGGCAGACTTTGTAGTATAAAGCAGCCCCCCACAGGCAGACTCTATAGTATAAGACAGCACCCCATAGGCAGACCCTGTAGTAGAAGGCAGCACCCCATAGGCAGACCCTGTAGTATAAGGCAACACCCCCCCCCCACAGGCAGACCTATAAGGCAGCACCCCTCCCCCCACATGCAGACTCTGCAGTATAAGGCAGCACCCCACTCCCCCACAGGCAGACTCTGTAGTATAAGGCAACACCCCCTCACAGGCAGACCCTGTAGTATAAGGCAGCACCCCATAGGCAGACTCTGTAGTATAAGGCAACCCCCCTCCCCCACAGGCAGACCTATAAGGCAGCACCCCTCCCCCCACATGCAGACTCTGTAGTATAAGGCAGCAGCACCCCCATAGGCAGACTCTGTAGTATAAGTCAGCACCCCATAGGCAGACCCTGTAGTATAAGGCAACACCCCCCCCCCCCAGAGGCAGACCTATAAGGCAGCACCCCTCCCCCCACATGCAGACTCTGTAGTATAAGGCAGCACCCCACTCCCCCACAGGCAGACTCTGTAGTATAAGGCAACACCCCCTCACAGGCAGACCCTGTAGTATAAGGCAGCACCCCATAGGCAAACTCTGTAGTATAATGCAGCACCACCAAAAGCAGACTCTGTAGTATAAATCAGCACCCCATAGGCAGACCCTGTAGTATAAGGCAGCACCCCATAGGCAGACTCTGTACTATAAGGCAGCAACTCCCCCCCACAGGTAGATCCTGTAGTATAAGGCAGCACCCCCCCCCCCACAGGCAGACTCTTTAGTATAAGGCAGCACCCCCCTCCCCCACAGGCAGACCCTGTAGTATAAGGCAGCACCCCCCCACAGGCAGACCCTGGAGTATAAGGCCGCACCCCCCACAGGCAGACCCTGTAGTATAAGGCAGCACCCCATAGACAGACTCTGTACTATAAGGCAGCAGCCCGCCCCGACAGGCAGACCCTGTAGTATAAGGCAGGATCCCCCCACAGGCAGACCCTGTAGTATAAGGCAGCCCCCACACACGCTACGCTACTGCCGGATGCGTAACTCTGTGGACTTCTCAGGCGCGTCGCGCTTGTGCAGTCTATAAAGGCTTCGGACAGAGTGACGCTCCTAGCATTATATTATAGATTAGTTTCACTTTTTATATTGAAGAACTGAAATAAATTAACTTTTTGATGCTAATTGACCCATATTAAGAGATGGCATCCAGGCCCTTCTTGAACCTGTTTAGTAAACCTTCATGAAATCCTTCCTCCATATGATATAATGTATGGTTAGTTCAGTCTTCCACTTGCTATAAGAGCTGATTGAGGGAGGTTAAAGAAGCTGTACCCATAAAAATTTATTTGTAGGCCTCAGTTCTTTTTTTAAAAAGGATTTTCTTTGTAGGGTAACCTTGTAAAGAGGATCTGTTACCACATTTTTGCCAACTAGTATGAGAGCAACATGATATAGAGACATAGACTCTGATTTCAGCAATGTTCCACTTACTGGGCTGCCTATAGTAGTTTTGAAAAAATTCCTGCTTCATCAAAACTGCAGTAAGCAGCACAGAATTTGACAGCATAGTAATTAAAGAACATAAATTGTATTTTTTCACAGGAGGTGACTCATTATTTAGTGAAATGGTGCTCGCTGTCATATGAAGAAAGCACATGGGAGCTTGAGGAAGATGTTGACCAAGGCAAAGTCAGGGAGTTTGAAGCCCTGCAAGTTCTCCCTGACATCAACATAATGGTATGGAAACATAGATTTTATTTATTAGTGGAATTAAGACCCATGCATCACAGAACAGCAAAAGATCTTTTGTTAAGCGAAATATCTTTGACCTTTGATTGCTCACTGGCAGATTATTCTTAGAATTATTGTTCGTTCATTTGCCGTGGTCAGTGACCTTGTATGGCCAGTTTGAAAGGCTTTTAACAGCCGATATAGAATAAATTGTGTATGACTGCCTTTGTGTAATGATGGCTTACTAGACGATCATTCAATCATGACTTCTATCATCTACGTACTTGTATGTACTGGATATTGCCGCCATAAAGAGTTATTCCCTCTAAGGTGGCTATCTCTGCCTGTCCAACAATGAATAGAACAGAGGTCGATCATGTACATCTCCACTCGGTTCAATACAGGGCTGCACAGAGCCTTATTCCAAGGTTCCAGAGCCCTTTGCTCAAGACCCCCAGCAATCAGTAATTTATCGTCTGTCTTAGGAATTTCTCTATCGCCTCTCATTGGGGGACACAGGAACCATGGGGTGTATGCTGCTGCCACTAGGATGCTGACACTATGCACAAAAAAAGTTAGCTCCTCCTCTGCAGTGTACACCCACCGACTGGCATTATGCACTTTAGTTTAGCTTAGTGTCAGTAGGCGGTGGACACTGGTCTTTCATTAGACCTTTATCTACCTCAACGTGCGTTGTTTTCTTTCAGGTTTTTTCTGGAGGGATACAGGGTGAACAGTCACACCTGTAGTCCCACAATACGGACTATGAGTACGGCGTGTACTGCCACCCCATATCCTCATAGATCCCTCAGCAGGACCATGATCCTAGCACACAAGCGTGCTCAGAAGTCTGGTCCTAGCTCCGTCCCCCACCCACTCGCCCACCAGAGCCTGTCGGTTGGAGGAGACGAGAACGTCCATCACAGCTCCCTGGAAGTCTGATACCTTCACCGGTTTGAGGTTAGTACCGGACGACGTGGGATGTTTAGGTGAATATTCCTGCTCCTCTTCCTCTGGGTCCTTCTCTGGCTGGCGGGGGTGGCCTAGGAGGAGTCATGTCTCCTTCGCGCTGCTCCCCCGCACTGTCTGGGTGACCGTACTGCCCTTTTTGCTGCAGCTGTTCCTTTCTCCGAGCGCTGCTTTTTGCTGCCGCCGCTCCTTCCTCTCTGGCGCGGCGGCACACAGCCGCGCTGTTTTCCACCGGCGACCGTGCTTTTCTGTAGGGCCGGTGCGGCAGGCCTGCAGGCAGCTGTGCTGCCTTTTTCTGCGGCCGTGCTGTTTTCTGTCCTGGTGCGGCCGTCTTGCTGGCTTTCCTGGCTGCACGTCCGCCGTCGCCGCGGCCCTCTCCGGCGGTCGTCGGCCTCTAATTTAGGCCCCGGCTTTTCCCGGGGCCTACTTCCGGCCGCGACTCCGTCCACTTCCTGCTTTCCATCGGGCGGGTTTTTCTCCCGCCCAACTGGTTCATTTCAGTGAGCTCCGCCCACCGGCGCCATTTTGGCGGTACTGACCCGACGGTTAGCCCCGCCCACTTTCTCCTGCTCCCCCAAATTTGTTTTTCGGCGCCAGGAATGCCTTGCTCCACTCCTTGCGGCTGCAGCTGGTCCCGGACAGAAGAGTGTACCAGAAGTCTGCTGTCTGCCTGCATTTCTGCGTTAAGCATCATCGCTATCTGAGGTGCATCTTCTATCAAGATCCTCCTCTGGGCAGCTATGCATCCTTTCCATCCGAAGATCGCTTCGCCTGTCGTGAGTAGCTCTGCTCTGCAGACTGACACTCTCCTCTGCCTTCCTGTCCCCTAACCTTCTGGCATTTCTCACATGTCTAATTCTAAGGGAGGTTGCTCCCGCCCTCCTACTTCTGCCTTAGTCAAACACTTTGCGTTGTCGTCTTGGAACTGCAATCTTCCCTTAGGTCAATCCTCTCTCTCAGCCCTGCAGCAACCCCTGCCCAGGACCCTCCCGCTGTTCTGCTATAGAGCGAAGACTCCACTCCAGCCTGGGTTTCCTCTCTATCACAATCCATAGCGGATCTAACACCGCTGTTTAAAACCCTTGTGTCTGTGGTTGATAGGTTGCCCCTGCAGACCCCCGCAGTAGCCAACGGGTTGCAGGAGGCTCCGTCTGAGCCTTCCGTTATAGGCCGCAAAAGGTCCAGACAGGAACGCTGGTCTGAGTCCTCTTCCCGTTCCATCTCGCCCCACGGTCCTTCTCTGCGGTCGGCTTTTCCCCGGTCCTCCTCCCCTGAGTCAGGCGAGGCTTTCTCTGTTGCGCCTTCGGAGGATATTTCAGCGCTGGATTCAAACCAAATCTATAGCATAAGGGATATGGTTCAGAACCTCATTGGAGCGATAAATCAGACCTGTGGCATCACATATTCCGCTACGGAACCCGCAGACCAGGCGGTTTCCTTTAGACGGGCTAAACCACCTTCCAAGGTTTTCGCTCCTCACCCTGAATTAGAGGATATCATGACCAGAGAAAGAGAGAATCCGGCCAGACGCTTTTAGAGAGGAAAGCGCCTTGGCGTTTTATATCCCTTTTCTCCGGAGATCACTGCTAATTGGACTGCCTCTCCCTCGGTGGATCCTCGGGTTTCCAGGCTGTTGAAAGACCAATACTTTTCTTCCGCTATCTGGCGGAGCATCTCTGAAGGATTCTAATGATAATCATAGAATCCTTTGCGAAGTATCCAAATGGGCCAAACAGCTCCGTCAGGGCATCCCGGACGGGGCTCCACCTAGACAGCTAGCGGAGCTTGCCAGCCAGATTTTTCATGCAGGTGAATACCTGGTCTACGCTTCCCTGGATGCCGCGTCTTGTGCGACTCAGGCTTCCAGCAATGCTGTTCCCTTCCGTCGGACCATTGGCTCAAGGCCTGGCAGGCGGATTTGTCTTCCAAAAAGTCCCTTACCAGCCGGCCTTTTCAGGGTTCACGCAGCAGAGGCCACAGGCACGTCACGAGAAGAAGGTATTCTTTAGGCCCACTCCTTCCTGGCGTTCTCACTACTCCCAAGGTAGATCCTCCAGGTTTAGGACTGGACCCCAGCCCACTTCCCAGGCTGGGCAGCCGTCTCCTCTTCCTCAGGAACTTCTGAATCTCCTCAGTAGAGGGCGCATGGGTCAGGGAAGTTGTATCCTTGGGATACAAAATAGAGTTCGTTTCACGACCTCGGGATCGTTTCTTTGAATCCCGACCTCTAAGACACCCCGCTCTAGTTCCGGGCTTTTTCGCGTCCATCGCTTCTCTCCTCAAAGCCGGGGTAATCGTTCCCGTCCCAGAAAAAGAACGGTTCACAGGTTTCTATTCAAACCTTTTTGTGGTACCGAAAAAAGATGGAAGGTTCGTCCCATTCTGGACCTCAAATTGCTGAACAGGAGAGTACGTCTGAGACACTTCAGGATGGAATCCCTTCGTTCAGTAATTGCTTCCATGGAGGCTCAAGAATTTCTGTGTTCCATAGATATTCAGGACGCCTACCTCCATGTCCCGATATTCCCGGGACATCACAGATTCCTGGGCTTTGCAGTGCTCCAGGACCTTTTCCAGTTTGTCGCCCTGCCGTTCGATTAACCGCTCCCAGGGTTTTCACGAAGATCATTGCGGCACTGATAGCCATCTTGAGGGTCAGGGGACTGGTACCTTTTCTGTACCTCGACGACATTCTCATCAAGGCTCCGTCCTTTTCTCAGGCTCGCGAGAGCCTCTCCATCGTCCTCGACACTAGCCCGTGTCGGCTGGCTTGTCAACAAGAAGAAATCCTGTCTTGTTCCTTCCCAGTGCCTCCTTTTTCTGGGCATGATTTTCGACACTCGTCAGCCCAAAGTCTTCATTTCCCGAGGGCAAGAGACCCATCCTTCATCGGGACGTACACTTGCTCCAGGGTCCTCAGCTTCCCTCCTTCCGATCGGCCATGAAGGTTCTGGAGAGGATGGTAGCAACATTGGAAGCGATACCCTTCACCCTATTTCATTCACAACCTCTTTAGCAGGCCATCCTGTCACAGTGGAACAGGTCTGTCTTGTCCCTGGATCGTCCAATCCGACACTCTCCCCGGGTCAAACGGTCCCTCAACTGGTGGCTGACGTCACCTCTCATCTCCCAGGTCAGGCCCTTCCTTCCAGTTCTCTGGCAGGTGGTGAAGACGGACGCCAGCCTGCTTGGCTGGGGCGCGGTGTTTCGCCACCTGACTGTTCAGGGTCGTTGGTCGGCGCAGGAGTCTTCTTTGCCGATCAACGTGCTCGAGATTCGGGCCATCTTTCTCTCCCTTCGTCTCTGGGAAAGGATTCTCAGGGGTCTACCTATCCAAATCCAGGCGGACAACGCCACGGAGGTGGCATATGTCAACCATCAGGGGGTGACTCGGAGTTCCTTGGCCGAGGTATGCAAGATCCTCCTCTGGGCAGAGGCAACGGTTCCGGTGATATCCGCGGTGCTTATCCCCGGCGTTGGCAATTGAGCCGCTGACTTCCTCATCTGCGAGGGCCTCGCGGCAGGGGAATGGTCCTTGCATCAGGAGGTCTTCCATCAGCTTTCTCTTCGATGGGGGACTCCGGACATGGACCTCACGGCGTCCCGAATGAACACAGGGAGGTTCCTCGGTTCTTCTCCAGGTCTCGCAGTGGGCGTCGACGCTCTGGCCATTCTCTTGTCGCAGTTCATGCTCCCCTATCTGTTCCCAACTCTTCCCTTGCTTCCCAAGCTGTTGAAAGGGATCAAGGCGGAGGGGTGCCGGTCATTTTGATCGCCCCGGATTGGCCCAGGAGAACTTGGTTTGCAGAGATAGTCAATCTTCTCACGGACGCCCACTGGCGCCTTCCAGACAGGCCCGATCTGCTGTCTCAGGGTCCGTTCTGCCACCCGAATTTTCGGTCGCTCAGTTTAACGGCATGGCTGTTGAGACCGCAGTTCTAAGAGCGTCTGGCCTTCCGGATTGGGTGATTCACACCATGACCCAGGCTAGGAAGCCTGCGTCTTCCAGGATCTACTATCGTACCTGGAAGGCTTAGTTCTGTTGGTGCGAGTCCAACCGCTTTTCGCCTATGTCCTTTTCCCTGCACTTCCAGCTTGGCCTTCCTTCAGGCAGGTCTGGATTCGGACTTTGCTCTTAGTTCCCTAAAGGGCCAGGTCTCTGCACTCTCTATCCTTTTTCAGAAGACGTTATCCTCTCAGCCACAGGTTAAGACCTTCCTTTAAGGAGTAGCCCATGCTGTCCCTCTGTACAGGGCCTCTGTGAATTCATGGGATTTAAATCTTGTGCTGGAAGCTCTGAGGGGTTCCCCCTTCGAGCCTCTCAGGGAGGTTTCCCTGTCTGTTCTATCTTGGTAGGTGGCCTTTCTTGTGGCCATCACTTCTATCCGCCACGTTTCCGAGTTGGCGGCCCTTTCTTGCCGACCTCCTTTCTTGGTCATCCACCAGGACAAGGTGGCCCTCGGGCCTCCGCCTTCCTTCCTTCCTAAGGTGGTTTCCACCTTCCACCTCAACGAGGACTTTGTTCTACCTTCCTTTTGTCCAGCTCCGACTCATCCTCTGGAGTGATCGTTGAACAAGCTGGACCTCGTCAGGGCAGTGAAGATCTACCTGGCTAGAATGGCCGCTTTCTGGAAGACTGATTCTCTTTTCGTCATTCCTGATGGCACGCGTAGAGGCCTGCTGGCTTTTAAGGCGACTATTGCTCGCTGGATCAGAACGGCAATTTTGGAAGCTTACCGGTTTAAGAACAGAGTACCCCCTCCTGGGATAAAGGCTCACTTTACCCAGGCAGTCTGTGCTTCCTGGGCGGTACACCACAGGGCTTCCGCCCTACAGCTTTGCAAAGCGGCATCCTGGTCTTCCATCCACATGTTCGCCAAATTTTACAAGGTCTGCGGATGCCAGCCTAAGCAGAAGGATCTTGCAGGTGGCAGTGGCAAGTTTTCTGACCTGATGGAAGTCTGTTTTTCCCACCTCAGGGACTGCTTTGGGACGTCCCATGGTTCCTGTGTCCCCCAATGAGAGGCAATAGAGAAAACAGGATTTTTGGTTGCTTACCGTAAAATCTGTTTCTCGGAGCCTTCATTGGGGGACACAGCACCCTCCCATGTTATTCAGTTTTTGTTGTTCTATGACTGTTCTCACGTTCAGAGTTCTCATGTTTTGTGGTTATGTTTTCAACCTTATTGTTTTTCTCCTACTGCTTTCTCACTAACTGAAGTGTATAATGCCAGTCGGTGGGGTGTACACTGCAGTGGAGGAGCTAACTTTTTTTGTGCATAGTGTCAGCCTCCTAGTGGCAGCAGCATACACCACATGGTTCCTGTGTCCCCCAATGAAGGCTCCGAGAAACAGATTTTACGGTAAGCAACCAAAAATCCTGTTTTTGCAAATAACACACTGAGGCTTTGTTTGTGTTACATTCCATACTTTCCACTTACACTCAAAGTGTAACTGTTGTTTTAGGAGAATTTGCAGTATGATGTTGGTCTCTGTCCAATACTTGCTCCTCATCCATAGGCTTTTATGGGCTTTGCCATCTCCTATCTCGGTAATGAGGAAATCTGTAGTCACTGAAAACCAATTTGACACCTTTCATCAATTAATTGAAATGGAACGCTTAATCCAGGAGGACAAAGAAGATTACTCTAATCTGAGTTGCTTATTTTCACATGTACTTTTGATTTATGAAATACAACTCTGTCTTTAACACTCAACAATCATTTGATGAGATTATTTGAATTGTGAGTAGTTTGGCTCTTCATAGTAACCCGCTGCACAAACAATGATTTGATTTGCTGTGGGAGGTGGAGATTTTGTAGATATTTGATAGTGTTTTTTGTTTTGTATTTTAATATAGGAGCGTCCGTCTTCTGACAGCTGGCAGAAGCTGGAGTGTTCCCGTACGTACAAAAATAATAACCAGCTAAGAGAGTACCAGCTGGAGGGCATGAATTGGCTACTCTTCAATTGGTACAACAGGTGAGATTCTATGCATCCATCCATCCATCCATCCATCTATTTCTGAGTTATCCAATTTTCTCATGTGTGGCTTTATGCTAAATTTGTAGGAAGAACTGTATTCTCGCTGATGAGATGGGCCTCGGAAAAACGATCCAGTCTATCACCTTTCTGTCTGAGATTTTCTTTATGGGCATCCGTGGACCTTTTCTCATTATAGCTCCACTTTCTACAATCACAAACTGGGAGCGAGAGTTTCGCACATGGACAGAGATGAATACTGTTGTGTACCATGGGAGCCAGATTAGTCGGCAGATGATCCACCAGTATGAAATGTCCTACAGGGATGTTCAGGTGAGCCTGCCACAGTAGGTAAATGTGACATTAAACAAGTTTTCCGGTTTTGGCAAAAAAAAAATTTGCTGTCATTCTATGTGATTGTAGTCTTAATTGTGACAGTGTCCCAATTTATCTCTGTATTCTCTGTGCAAGAGAACAGTGTTCAAGCAATTTGTATACTTGTTGTCATGTGCCAACTAGTTTCATCTGGCTCCACTCAGTTTTCTTCTATGGAAAGAAGCTAGGTGTGACTAGTCGGTGTGGGTCCTCAGCTCAAGTATGTAAATCGCATACATGCGGTCACATACAGTTGGTACGGAAAGTATTCAGACCCCTTTAAATTTTTCACTTTTGTTTCATTGCAGCCATTTGATAAATTCAAAACAGTTTTTTTTCACATTAATGTACACTCTGCACCCCATCTTAACTGAAAAAAAACAGAAATGTACAAACTTTTGCAAATTTAATAAAAAAGAAAAACTGAAATATCACTATCACATGGTCATAAGTATCCAGACTCTTTGCTCATACACTCATATTTAAGTCACATGCTGTCCATTTCCTTGTGATCCTCCTTGAGGTGGTTTTACTCCTTCATTGGAGTCTAGCTGTGTTTAATTAAACTGATAGAACTTGATTTGAAAGGCATACACCTGTCTATATAAGACCTCACAGCAGACAGTGCATGTCAGACCAAGTGAGAATCATGAGGTCAAAAGAACTGGCCAAGGCAAGGCAAGTTGTGGCAAGGCACAGATCTGGCCATGGTTGCAACAGAATTTCTGTAGTACTCAAGGTTCCAAGGGCACAGTGGCCTCCATAATCCTTAAATGGAAGAAGTTTGGGACCACCAGAAGTCTTCCTAATCCTGACCGTCCAGCCAAACTGGTGAGAGAGGTAAAGAAGAACCCCAAGATCACTGTGGCTGAGCTCCACAGATGCAGTAGGGAGATGGGAGTAAGTTTCACATAGTCAGCTATCACTGCAGCCCGCCACAAGTCGGGCCTTTATGGCAGAGTGGTCCGACGGAAGCCTCTCATCAGTACAAGACATATTAAAGCCTGCATAGACTTTGCTAAAAAAAACACATGAAGGACTCCCAGACTATGAGAAATAAGATTCTGTGGTCTGATGAGACGACTATAGACCTTTTTGGTGATAATTCTAAGCGGTATGTGTGGAGAAAACCAGGCACTGCTCATCACCTGCCAATACAATCCCAACAGTGAAACATAGTGGCAGCATCATGCTATGGGAGTGTTTTTCAGCTGCAGGGACAGGACTACTGGTTGTCATTGAAGGAAAGATGAATGCGGCCAAGTGCAGAGATATCCTGGATGAAAACCTTTTCCAGAATGCTCTGGACCTCAGACTTGGCTGAAGGTTCACCTTCCAACAAGACAATGACCCTAAGCACACAGCTAAAATAACAAAGGAGTGGCTTCAGAACAACTCTGTGACCATTCTTGACTGGCCCTGCCGTAAACCCAATTGAGCATCTCTGGAGAGACCTGAAAATGGCTGCCACCAACGTTCACCATCCAAACTGATGGAACTGGAGAGGATCTGCAAGGAAGAATGGCATAGGATCCCCAAATCCAGATGTGATAAACTTGTTGCATCATTACCAAGAAGACTCTTAGCTGTACTAGCTCAAAAGGGTGCTTCTACTCAATACTGAGCAAAGGGTCTGAATACTTGACCATGTGATATTTCAGTTTTTATTTTTTAATAAATTTGCAAAAATTACTACCTTTCTGTTTTGTTTTTTTTCAGTCAAGATGGGGTGCAGAGTGTACATTAATGAGAAAAAAAATGATCTTTCTCCTTTGCCTCATTGGGGGACACAGGACCATGGTTGTTATGCTACTGCCACTAGGAGTCTGACACTAAGTAAACACAAAAAGATTAGCTCCCTCTCTTCAGTATACACCCACACACAGGCTCCAGCCAAGCCTTTTTTAGCTTAAGGTACTGTCACACTAGACGATATCGCTAGCGATCCGTGACGTTGCAGCGTCCTCGCTAGCGATATCGTCCAGTGTGACAGGCAGCAGCGATCAGGCCCCTGCTGGGAGATCGCTGGTCGGGGAAGAAAGTCCAGAACTTTATTTCGTCGCTGGACTCCCCGCAGACATCGCTGAATCGGCGTGTGTGACACCGATTCAGCGATGTCTTCACTGGTAACCAGGGTAAACATCGGGTAACTAAGCGCAGGGCCGCGCTTAGTAACCCGCTGTTTACCCTGGTTACCAGCGTAAAAAAACAAACAGTACATACTTACATTCAGCTGTCTGTCCCTTGCCGTCTGGTTCCTGCACTGACTGCTGGCCGTAAAGTGAAAGCAGAGCACAGCCACAGCGGTGAGTCACCGCTGTGTGACTCACCGCTGTGCTGTGCTTTCACTTTCACTTTACGGCCAGCAGTCAGTGCAGGAACCAGACGGCAAGGGACAGACAGCTGAATGTAAGTATGTACTGTTTGTTTTTTTACGCTGGTAACCAGGGTAAACAGCGGGTTACTAAGCGCGGCCCTGCGCTTAGTTACCCGATGTTTACCCTGGTTACCGGGGACCTCGGGATCGTTGGTCGCTGGAGAGCTGTCTGTGTGACAGCTCTCCAGCGACCAAACAGCGACGCTGCAGCGATCCGGATCGTTGTCGGTATCGCTGCAGCGTCGCTAAGTGTGACGGTACCTTTAGTGTCAGTAGGAGGCACATGTGTCTTATTTTCAGACCACATCTTTAGCTTTTCATTTTTATTTTTTATTCTTAACTTTTTTCAACGGATTCCAAGGGGCAACGAATCCCTTAAAGGTGCCGCTATCCCCAAACCTACAACAGGGGGGAACGCAGAGTGTTGCCTACACGAATCCCCTCCGGCATCGTCTGCTTCCAGTATGCCTGAGGTATTTTTAGGGGAGACTGTTCCCTACAGGGCACCGCTTTCCCCTCACCAACAACAGATGGGAACATGGAGTGTTGCCTCCACGTACCCCCCTCTGCATTTAGGCTTAACCACCTCCGTTATGTGCCGGATCAACAGCTCTGTCCCATCCTGGGGGAGTGAACCGCTTGGATGTCCAGAGGCACCTATGGCGTCCGTGCAGCCCCCACTCCAACGCCGCTGATATACCTCTCCTTTCTGACTAAGGAGTGGTGGATGGAGGGTCCCCTGCACCGTTCACGCTACAGCAGCTGACCCGGAAGCAGAAACAGCCCGGGTCCTGCGCTTAATTTTCTCCTGTGGTGGCTCCATGCCGGGATGAACACCGCTGGTAAGAGGAGCTGGGTGTGCGTCTGGGCCATCGAAGGGTCAGTAACCCTGGACGGAGGGCTCCCGCAGGCGCGCTTGGAGCGTTATTCCCCATGGCGTCCCCTTTCCCTGCCCGGGACGCTCCGGCTGGTGGCGAAAATGTAGTCCCTGGCTCGGGCCTATCCTCGGCCGCAGGCCGGGAACTCCGCCCTCTTGATGACATTTCCAACAGTGGCTCCGCTCTCATCTTGGCGCTTTTTCTCACTGCAAGACTTCTCTTGGCGCTTCTCACGCCCCCTCTGCAACTCCCATCGGCCATTTTTCTCCACCCGGCCGGCTTTCTACACACTAGTACATGGCTGGCAGGCTCATCGTATTTCAGAGGGGCACAGTGCACTGGGAGGACCGTTGGGCCACATGACTGGGTAAGAACTCTGAGCTGCGGCACACACATTGGCCACTTCTCTTCAGTAATCACTTACAAGCCATGGCACTCCCTATTGGAGCATATAGGCAAAAGCAGGGACATACTGGGGTACATCATGTCACTTTCTAAGGCATCCAAGAAGGATAACAAGACACATACAGTGTTTTTCACCTCATGTACCACTTGCCAGACTTCACTGCCACGGGGACAGAGTACGCCACTCTGCAAGGCCTGTGATCACAAATGCATTCAGCAGCCCTCTGCCACTACCGAACCCAGTGTACCTAGTCCCCATGAGAGGGCTTTGCCACTGTCGCAGTCCTTGGCCTCTCTAGTTAATGCAATTGAGTCTTTCCAAGATCCCTCCACGGGTCAGGGCATTGGTCTGCCTATCTCGGAAGGCTCCTCTACCTCACGGGAACGGTCAGCAAGCATGTGTCGCTCTTTCGAAAACCCCACAGGCATCTAGGAAACGGACCCATAGCTCATCTCCCGGGCATTCTCGTGCCTTTGTATCCGTGGACTCCGTGTCCTGCTCCCCTTCACCCCGGGGCTTGCAGTGACCAGGACTCTGAATCCGATTCCGACATACCTCTTGATCTAGACTCTGCGGATTATAAGGCGACAGTGGACAGTCTCATTGGGACCGTGAACCAGACTTTGAAGGCTGACGAGGACTCCAATTCTGTCCCGGATGACGCGATGTTCTTTAAGAGGACCAAACGCCCTCATAGGGTCTTATCTAACCACCCCGAGTTTCGGGACATAGTTAGGCGGCATAGGGAGTGACCGGACAAACGCTTCGCAGGTCAGAAGCCTCTTGGGGCAAGATACCCTTTTTACCCGGATCTGCAGAAGGAATGGGCCGAATCCCCTCCAGTTGATCCGCCTATCTCCCGCCTGGCCACCAAAACCCTCTTATCCTTACCAGACGGGTCCTTGATTAAAGACCCCATGGACCGTCAGAGAATCTTGCCTGTTCTGTTTTCGAAACCTCGGGCTCGGCACTCTCTCCCTCCTTTGCAGTGGCGTGGGTGGCTAAAGCTATGGTCTCTTGGGCAGATACCCTGACCAGAACCATTCAGGATAGTGATCTTCCCCCGGAGGCAGCAGACCTGGCCAATCAGATTTCCTTGTTGGGGATTATTTGATGCACGTTCACTGGACATGGCTAACTGTGCTGCACTTGCAGCATCAAACGCCATCACCATCAGAAGGTCACTGAGTCTCAGGGAATGGTGAGTGTACGCTGCGTTCAAAAAGTATCTAACGTCTCTGCCTTACCAGAGCAGTCGCTTATTCGGAGAGAAGCTGTATCAGCTTATCTCGGACTCCACAGGAGGAAAAATAAGTTCCTCCCCCCCACAGAAGACTAGGCGACCTTTTCATCATCATCACCATAGAAATTTAAGCATACCAACTCACAAATTTTTATATTAAAAATATGTAATTTTATTAACAATAGAATCTATAAAACAGTAATCCAAAAGTATTATCAACAAGATATAACATCCAGAGCTATTTGAATATAAGGTATCGGTGCACCCAGTACACAGTCTCTATAGTCCAGGGCCCCCGAGGAAGCTGTGGGCGAAACGCGCGTAGGGGCGCGTGTTTACACTAATGGATGGAAATATTGGTAAGGACATTTGATGGAACTTTTTGTCCCTTTTACATCTGCTAGACTGAGGGGTCACTGGACTATAGAGATAGTTCCCTCTTAACCTTTGCAATAGTAGCACAATGTTACCATCCCTATATTGATTTTGCACTGGCACTTTAGTATGATATAGTGGTTGTGCATAGTGACTTACCTTGCTACTTATGCCCTAGTTCTATTTCCATGGTGTAACACTGTCTACTGGGTGCACCGATACCTTATATTCAAATAGCTCTGGATGTTATATCTTGTTGATGGTATGCTTCAATTTCTATGGTTATTACATACTAGGAAGTGCCACAGGGTGTTATCCCAAATCCTGGGTGGATTCACCAGGATTATTTAGTGATTATGGTATCTGTATCGGAGTCTGTGTACTTGACCTTTTCATCGTCCGCTACAGACCTGACTCCTGTCCTTTCGCAGCAATCCCTGTTGGTCCAATGTGAACTCCTTTTCCGGATCGGGGCTTTTCCCTCGGGGAGGGGGGGATGGGAGGGGGGACAGGGGTCCCCAGGTTTCGTATAAAACCAACCAGTCATGGAAGAGCCGAACTAAGCAATTTAGATCTAAGGGGTCTATGTCCCATAAATTTTTGGTCCAAAGACTCGCTGCTTTATCCAGTCGACACCAGCAGAATAGGCGGTCGTCTACTCCTGTTTAGTCATATCTGTCTCTCCGTCGTCGAGGACAAATGGGTCAAGGACCTGGTGTCTTCCGGATACAAGATAGTTTTCTTCCTGCCCTATGGGATTGTTCTTCCCCTCTCGCCCCACCGAAACAGAGGCCCAGGCTTTCCATTGAGCCATCCATTCGCTACGTCAAGACGGGGTCATTATTCCGGTCCCAGAAAACAAGAGGTTCAAAGGGTTCCACTCGAACTTATTCATGGTTCCGAAAAAGAACGGAATGGTGCTGCACTTTCTGGATCTGAACCTCCTAAACAAGTTCATCAAAGTCTGGCACTTCAGGATGGAGTCCCTCCATTCGGTCATCACTTCGATGGAGAAGGGGGAGTTCCTAGCATCCATCGACATCCGGGATGCTTACCTTTTATATCCCGATTTATTTTTTTTCCCTCCGCACCTAAGGTTCCTGTTTTTCTCCGTCCGCGAGGAACATTTCCAGTTTGCAGCCTTGCCCCTGGGCTTATTCACCGCTCCCAGAGTGTTCACAAAGGTCATGGCGGCCATCATGTACATTCTGCACTCTCGGGGCATGGTCGTTCTGCCTTACTTAGACGATCTCCTAATTAAGGGCCCGTCTTTCCAATCCTGCGTGGAGAGCGTCCGTATCACTTTGGATACACTTTCTCGCCTGGGCTGGCTGATAAACTTAAAACAAATCTTCTCCTGTCTCAGCTCAGCAGATATCCTTTTTAGGAATGACCCTGGGCACTTCCCAAGGGTTGGTGATTCTCCCTCAAGACAAGGTATTTGCTCTTCAACAGGGAGCCCGTTTCCTCTCTCTATCAGATTCGGCATGGGGGTCCTGGACAAGATGGTGGCAGCAATGGAAGCTGTTCCCTTTGCCCAGCTACACCTCCATCTTCTACAACTCGCGCTTTTATTGGCCTGGGACAGGAACCCGTTTTCTCTCGATCGTCTATGGCGCTTGTCTCCGTGGGTCAAGAGGGCGCTCAGGTGGTAGCCGTTGTGGTCTTTCCTAACCCAGGGGAAATCTTTTCTCCTGGTTCAATGGCTGGTGGTCACCACCGACGCCAGTCTTCTTGACTGGGGGGGGGGCCGTCTTTCGCCTTTGCAATGCTCAGAGGTGCTGGTCGCCTCGGGAGTCGCTTCTTCCGATCAACGTCCTGGAAATCCGGGCTATTCGGTTAGCCCTGCGGGATTCCATCACCTCCTGGCAGGTCGCCCCATCCGAATACAATCAGACATGGCGTATATCAACCATCAGGGGAGGCACCCGCAGCAGGGTGGAAATGCACGAGGTGGTACTCATTCTCCACTGGGCCGAGATGACCCACTCAGTCATCTTAGCAGTTCACATCCCAGGTGTTGAAAACTGAGCGGCAGACTTCCTCAGCCGTCAGGGTCTTGCCTCGGGGGGAGTGGTCACTTCATCCGGAGGTCTTCCAACAGATCTGTTATCACTGGGGGACTGCGGACGGGGATTTGATGGTATTAAGACTAAACGCCAAGGTTCCCGAGTTCATAGCTCGGTCTCGAGATCCAGAGGCCATTTGGGGCGGATACACTGGTCCTTCCGTGGCGTCAATTTCATCTTCCGTATGTGTTTCCTCCACTTCTGTTAGTCATCAGGAAGATCAAGGCAGAAAGGGTTCCAGTGATCCTAGTTGCTCCGGACTGGCCGCATCAGTGTGGTACGCGGAATTGGTGCAGCTCGTCGTCGACTTCCAGATCGACCAGATTTGCTCTCCCAGGGCCCGATTTACCACCAGAACTCAGGGGCCCTGTGTTTAACGACTTGGTCATTGAATCCTGGGTCCTACCACAAGCAGAGCAACAAAATACTAGTGATGTTTTGGAGTGTTTTTTTTTTTTTTTTTTTTTTCATGATTCCATAATTTTTTTCCTCAGAATTGAGTGATTCCATAATTTTTTCCCTATGCTTGGTTAAAAAAAGTAACCATTACTGACTACCACATTTTTTGTTCTTGATTTTCTTTTAGTGTTTCTTAAAGCCAGAAAGTTGGCATTTGAAATTACTTTAGTTTTGTGCTATGTCTGTGATCTGCTTTTTTTCTACAAAATTAAACAACTGAATGGACATCCTCCAAGGCCGGTGGTTCCATAATTTTTGCCAATGGTTGTATAATTGATCCAAATGGTACCGAAATATAATATGTGAAATAAAATATGACATAGTGCATAAAATACATATAATATATACATAATCAAAGTGAACATACATCTATATAAAAATAAATATAAAAACAAAATACGAGTGAAAAAAGGGAAAAATGTACAAAAATATGAAAAATAAAAACATTAACATTGTGTGACAAAACACTCTGGGATCGCCTTTGCTGGGGTCAAAGGACACGTGGTTTGTGCATTGAATCTGAGGCGTACAGCAGGTTTCTGAGCAGGCTGACCTCAGGTCAGATTTATTAACGTGAAAGCAACACAAAAAACAAAACATAAAAATAAATCCTAGCCTGTCCGGCACTAACTAAACAAATACGTTGCTATCTCAACAACTGGCGGGCTTCTCCCACCCAGCTAACATCATACAGATCTTGAGCAGAGCTCTTCACTCACGTTTGTCTCACACAGGCAGGCAATCTGTGTGCCCCAGGCAGACACTGGAAACACCCAGCTGGTCATCTTTTATTCCTGCAATCATTAACCCATTAGCACCCTGAAGATACTGAGTGGCCTAATTCACATAGGACAAACACCTGGGCGAGATATACCTGCCTCCATCTACCACACCAGCATGAGTCTTACATATCCCCCCCCCCTTGCTCAGACCACTCCGGTCGAGCAAGAACACTTTTGAAACAGTGCACTCGGGATAGGGCATCGGCGTTCCCCATCTGCACCCCAGGTCGGTGTTCCACCGTAAAAGAGTAAGCCTGCAGGGCAAGGAACCACCGGGTTACCCGACTATTACGGTCCTTGTGGAGGTGCATCCACTTGAGAGGGGCATGGTCGGTGACCAGCCTAAACTTCCTACCAGCCAGGTAATACTTGAGGGAGTCGAGAGCCCATTTAATGGCTAGGCACTCTTTTTCAACCACCGCATATCTCTGCTCATGTACATTCAGTTTCCGACTGAGATAGAGGACCGGGTGTTCGACTCCGTCCCTCAGTTGGGAAAGTACAGCTCCGACACCAGTATCAGAGGCATCAGTTTGTACCACAAACTCGCTGCTGAAATCAGGAGTCACTAGTACGGGCTGAGAGCACAAAGCCCGTTTCAGGCTGTGGAAGGCCTCTTCAGCAGCTGAGGTCCATTTTACCATGACGGAACCCTTCCCCTTGGTAAGATCCGTCAAGGGAGTAGCCATGGCTGCAAAATTGGGTATGAACCGGCGATAATAGCCGGCAATCCCCAGGAAAGCCTGCACTTGTTTCTTGTTCACTGGTTGTGGCCAGCCCTGAATTGCCTGTATTTTGTCGATCTGGGGTTTAACCACTCCTCTGCCAATCACGTAGCCCAAGTATCGGGCTTCTTCAAGCCCGATGTGGCATTTCTTGGGGTTTGCCGTTAAACCTGCATCTCGCAGGTCATCAATCACCGCTTGTACCTTCTGGAGATGAGTTTCCCAGTCCATCCTGTAAATTACGATGTCATCCAGGTAGGCAGAAGCGTACTGTCTGTGAGGCCTCAAGACTCGATCCAGCAATCTCTGGAACGTTGCGGGAGCTCCGTGAAGTCCAAACGGCATATAGACATACTGGAACAGACCTTCCGGTGTAGCAAATGCCGTCTTCTCTCTGGCCGCCTCGGCCAGAGGAATCTGCCAGTACCCCTTTGTTAAATCCAGGGTCGTAATGTATCGGGCTTTACCAAGCCGGTCGATCAACTCATCGACCCGGGGCATAGGGTACGCATCAAATTTAGAAACTGCATTCAGTTTCCTAAAGTCATTACAAAACCGGATGGAGCCATCCGGTTTAGGTATCAACACAATTGGACTGGACCAGGCGCTGTGTGACTCCTCAATGACTCCTAAGTCCAACATTGCCATCACTTCCCGGGAGACGGCTTCACGGCGGGCTTCCGGAATCCGGTAGGGCTTCACATGAACAGTGACGCCAGGCTCTGTGACAATCTCATGTTTCACCAACTTAGTCCGGCCAGGTTTTTCGGAGAAAAACTGTCGGTTCTGTAACAAAAATTGCTTAACCTCAGATTTTTGTCGTTCTGAGAGAGTCTCAGCAACCTGCACCTCTGGTATAGTAGGTGAACAAACCGGACGGGGCAGATGGCAGATCCACCGTTAGGGCAGAGCGGTCTTTCCAGGATTTTATCAGATTCACATGAGAAATCTGTTCCGGTTTTCTCTTACCCGGCTGGTACACTTTATAGTTCACTTCACCAACTCTTTCTCGGACCTCAAATGGGCCCTGCCATTTCGCCAGGAATTTACTATCCACCGTAGGGATTAGGACCAACACCCTATCGCCGGGTGCAAATGTACGGACCTTAGCGCCTCTATCGTAACTTTGCCTCTGGGCTCCCTGGGCCTGTAACATATGGTCCCTAACAATGGGCATGACAGCGGCAATACGATCCTGCATTTGTGTTACATGGTCGATCACCGTTTTAAAGGGAGTGACTTGACCTTCCCAGGTTTCTTTTGCGACGTCCAGCAGTCCCCGGGGACGACGGGCGTACAACAGTTCGAAAGGCGAAAATCCTGTGGAAGACTGGGGAACTTCCCTAATGGCAAACAGCAAATAGGGTAACAAGTAATCCCAGTTCTTCCCATCTTTGTCTATCGCCTTCCGGAGCATCTGTTTTAAGGTTTTGTTGAAGCGCTCAACCAGGCCATCTGTTTGAGGGTGATAGACAGACGTACGCAACGGGTCTATTTGTAAGAGCCTGCAGAGCTCCTTCATTACCCTCGACATAAAGGGAGTCCCCTGGTCGGTGAGTATCTGTTTTGGAATTCCCACCCGACTAAACACTTGTACCAATTCCTTGGCGATCGTCTTGGTAGCTGTGTTACGCAAAGGGACGGCTTCCGGGTAACGAGTGGCATAGTCCACGATGACGAGGATATGTTGGTGCCCACGTGCGGATCGGGGAAGGGGCCCAACCAAATCCATCCCAATTCTCTCAAAAGGGACCCCGATGATAGGAAGGGGTACCAAAGGGCTACGGAACTGAGATTTAGGGGCCGCGATTTGGCACTCTGGACAGGACTCACAATAGTTACGCACATCACAATGTATTCCAGGCCACACAAAACAATGCAATATCCTTTTTGTGGTTTTCTGTACCCCCAGATGTCCCCCCATTATATGTCCGTGGGCCAAATCCAGTACCTTCCGCCGATGAGGTTTGGGTACCACTAACCGTTGCACTGTGTCTTCCCCTTTTTTTTCTACCTGGTAGAGCAAATCATTTTCAAGAACCATATATGGGTACGCTAGCCTAGTGTCAGGTTCTACGGGTACCCCATCTATCATTTTTACATTTTTCCTAGCCGGAGTCAGGGTAGGATCTTTCATTTGCTCGCTGTGGAAGTCATCCACCTGGACTCCCAAATCTGGCAGGCAGGGTGCCGGATGGCTGTCTGCCTCCGCCTCTCGCTGAAGTTCCTCAGTTTCCTCTGTTTCCCCCGCCATGACGGAGAAGGGGTACTGAAGGTTAGATTCACTAACCTCCCCAGCAACATCTTCCTGTGGGGTCTCCTCTAGGGACTCGGGACCTCCAGATGGCATGGGAGAAGATTCACGGGTACAGCTACCGTGAAGGAGCAACTGATTCTCCCACAACTGCCAGAAATAGGGAAAATCCCTGCCCAGGATTACATCATGTAACAATGCGGGAACGAGTCCCACTTTGTGCTGCACTGACCCATAGGGAGTAGAAATCCATATGACCGCTGTTAAGTACGAGCGGGTGTCACCATGCACACACGTCACAGAAAACTTGTCAGACGGACCAGACGGAAGTGCCACTAGACTAGCTTTCACCAGAGTCACCACACTTCCAGAGTCTAGTAATGCCACAACATTTTTCCCATCAACAGATAATTCACACAGGTGTTTCACTGTATCATTTTGACCCGCATTCACACTCACTAGCTGTGTAACCAAAGACATGCGTTTTCTAGAGTCTATAACGTCGCACTGCATGGGTTCAGCGGTAACAGGACAGTTCGCAGAAACATGACCCTTCTCATGGCAGCGGAAACACCTAACAGGTCCCCTACTGAGACCACCGTCCAATACTCTTGGTCTCGGAGTGCGAGCAGTCCCGGACTCCTCCCCCACAGTTTTAAGCGATTTTCCTTCACCCGTGGTCCCTGGAACAGTCTTACCGGTTCCACGAGGAGGAGGCACAGACCGGGGTTTGGCGGTGTCGTCGGGAAGTCCTTCTGCCACGGAATAACGCTCGACCAACTCCACAAGTTGATCCGCTGTCGTGGGATTTCCTTGGCTTACCCACCTTTTCAGCGCTGGGGTAGTACTCTCAGGTACTTGTACAGGACAACCCGCTGGATTATTTCGGGTATTGTCAGTACCTCGGGTTGCAGCCATTTCTTTGTCAAGTAGATCAGGTCGAACATCTGAGACCGCGCTGGTTTATCTTGCTGGTATGTCCACTGATGTACCCTCTGTGCACGGACAGCCGTCGTCACACCCAGCCGGGCCAGGATCTCAGCTTTCAGCTTCTCAAAGTCCTGAGCGACCTCCGGGTCCAAATCATGGTAAGCTTTTTGGGCCTCGCCGGAGAGAAACGGGGCAATCGGCCCATCGTGCCTTCGGCCACTTCTCTCTCAATGCCGTCCGCTCAAACGTTGTCAGGTATGCCTCGACGTCATCTTCTGCAGTCAGCTTTTGCCAGTATCGACTCACATGGATCCTTCTGGACTCTGCTTCCGGGTTAGCGTCAGGCATGCTCACCAGGCGCTGCGCCACCTGTTGGAGAAGTTGGCGGTCTGCAACCGTCATGTCCAGTAACTCCTTCAGCTGTGCGGCCATCAAGCGATTAGCTTCGTGCTGTGCGGCAGTGGCCTGCTGCTGTACGGCAGTGGACTGTACTAAGGCTTTCACCACGTCTTCCATGCTGTCGCCTGTGCCACGGTATGCCCGCATTCTCCACCACAATGTGACAAAACACTCTGGGATCGCCTTTGCTGGGGTCAAAGGACACGTGGTTTGTGCATTGAATCTGAGGTGTACAGCAGGTTTCTGAGCAGGCTGACCTCAGGTCAGATTTATTAACGTGAAAGCAACACAAAAAACAAAACATAAAAATAAATCCTATCCTGTCCGGCACTAACTAAACAAATACGTTGCTATCTCAACAACTGGGGGGCTTCTCCCACCCAGCTAACATCATACAGATCTTGAGCAGAGCTCTTCACTCACGTTTGTCTCACACAGGCAGGCAATCTGTGTGCCCCAGGCAGACACTGGAAACACCCAGCTGGTCATCTTTTATTCCTGCAATCATTAACCCATTAGCACCCTGAAGATACTGAGTGGCCTAATTCACATAGGACAAACACCTGGGCGAGATATACCTGCCTCCATCTACCACACCAGCATGAGTCTTACAATTGGTACACCAAAAATATTAGTCCATAATATGCCGCTGCATCAGTTTTTTCCCCCATAAACTTGTATTTGCGACGGATGGACTCGCGTTTCATCTGTCGTTCACCGGAGCATTCGAAAATTGTTTATCCGGCGGCCGGAGAGACGGACAAAGTAACGTTTTTTGTGTACTTCGAAAAAAAAAAGTCGTTTGCTCGAATGGAAGCCTATGGGCATCGGATCTGTCAAATGACGGAATCTGGCGACAGATTCGGTTTTTTTAACTGAGAATGCTCCGATTTATTTAGGATCCAATTAGTCAGATCTGCTAGTCTGGGGCAGCATGGTGGCGCATTGGTTAGCACTGCAGCCTTGCAGCACTGGAGTCCTGGGACAACATCTGCAAAGAGTTATAATAATAATTTTATTTATATAGCGCCAACATATTCCGCAGCGCTTTACAAATTATAGAGGGGATTTATACAGACAATAGACATTACAGTGCGCAGGCGCCGGGCCTCTCTGACCTTTCCCGCCGCAGCATGAAGATGGGAGGCCCCGGACAAGACTGCGACGCCAGGCAGTTCCCTTTAACGAGGACATTGTCCTGCCCTAGTTTTGCCCAACACCAATGCACTGTTAAGCTCTCAAAAGATACGTCTCACGAACGATGTCCTTCCATAAGACAGACGCCTTATTCGTTCATCCCGAGGGTCACAGGAAGGGATTCACAGCTTCTAACTCCACAATAACCGTGTCAGAGGCAAGCCTATCCCAGCGGGGATTAATGCACACTCCACTCGTTCGGTGGGTGCCTCCTGGGCCATTCGGCACCAGGTGCCAGCGGAACAGGTTTGCAAGGCTGCGACTTGGTCCAGTCTGCACCCCTTTGCACTACAACATTCACACTCAGGCTTCCACAGAATGCGGATCTGGGAAGATGGATATTGAAGGCAGTGGTAGTGCATCTTTAGACAGCCACTGCATGGGGCTTGATCTGTATTGTCAGTTACCCACCCAGGGACTGCTTTAGGACGTCCCATGGCCATGTGTCCGGCGAAAGAGAAACATGGATTTTTGTGTACTCACCGTAAAATCCTTTTCTCCGAGCCACTCATTGGGGGATACAGCACCCACCCTGTTGGCCTGACGGCTTGAGTATGTTCTTTAGTTTGACATGTGTATACTCTTATATAATGTTCTTGATTTCCTACTGCTTTGTCGCAGAACTGGCTTGGCTGGAGCCTGTGTGTGGGTGTATATTGCAAAGGAGGAGCTAATCTTTTTGTGTTTACTTAGTGTCAGCCTCCTAGTGGCAGCAGCATAGCACCCATGGTCCTGTGTACTCCAATGAGTGGCTCGGAGAAAAGGATTTTACGGTGAGTACACAAAAATCCCTGTTTTTTTAATTTACCAAATGGCTGCAATGAAACAAAGAGTGAAAAATTTAAAGGGGTATGAATCCTTTCCGTACCCACTGTAACCATCCACTCGTAAACGGAAATACCGGGGAATTGTGTAAGTGAATTCATCACACAGTGTCACAATTTGACAGTCTGCAGTCGCATCTGAGACCGGAAAGCTTCTTTGAACTGTGCTGTCATTACATTGTATTATTCAGCTAATATTTGCAGAATTCATTGTGTGCCACCTGCACTGGGATACCCTATATAATAACCATTTAATGATTTGTCACGTAAAGGGAGTGCCTGTCCCAGGGATCTTCAAATTCCACGTGATTATCACAACGTTTGAGATGATTCTAGCAGACTGTCCAGAACTGAAGAAGATCAGGTGGAGTGGTGTCATTATTGATGAAGCTCATCGGCTTAAAAACAAAAACTGCAAACTTCTTGAAGGACTCAAGCTCATGGGATTAGTGAGTAACATGGGAACTCTATAGTTTCCGAAGACTTACTTGCCAGATTATATATCTTATATTTAACCTGTTCATGCATATGGCTTTACATAGTGGGCTCACTCCATACCTATTAGATGCTGTTTTTTCCAATTTGTTGCTATTTAGCTTATTAGATGCTGCTGAAAATCACTGATAGAAGTATTTAAATGGTTCGGTTGCCGGTTTGTGAATGCAGTGACGTCCTTGAGCCCTTCTGCAACATGATCATGGCATGCCAATGAAATGCCTTGGCAACTAGGCTGTCACTACCATCTTAGTTCTCCTGTGAAACCCAGCCTATAACTGAACTGTATATGAAGCCATGATTGACAATATATGCAGCAATACCGCAATCACAGGTTCAAGTGGGACCAAAAAATTAATTCAGATTTTTTTTTTTTTTAATTATTACAAAAATAAAAAGACTTAAAGGGAACTTCTCACCCCAAAATCGAGGGTGAGCTAAGCCCACCAGCATCAAGGGCTTATCTACAGCATTCTGGAATGCTGTAGATAAGCCCCTGGTGTATCCTAAAAGATAAGAAAAAGAGGTTAGATTATACTCACCCAGGGGCGGTCCCGGTCCGGTCCGATGGGTGTCGCGGCCCTGTCTGGCGCCTCCCATCTTTATCAGATTACGTCCTCTTCTGGTCTTCACGCTCCGGCGCAGGCGTACTTTGTCTGCCCTGTTGAGGGCAGAGCAAAGTACTGCAGTGCGCAGGCGCCGGGCTTCTCTGACCTTTCCCGCCGCCTGCGCACTGCAGTACTTTGCCCTCAACAGGGCAGACAAAGTACGCCTGCGCCGGAGCCGCAGCGTGAAGACCAGGAGAGGACGTCATCCCATGAAGATGGGAGGCCAAGGACCAGACCGCGACGCTCACCGGATCGGACCACCCGCCCAGGTGAGTATAATCTAACCTCTTTTTCTCATCTTTTAAAATACATCGGGGGTTTATCTACAGCATTACAGAATGCTGTAGATAAGCCCCTGATGCCGGTGGGCTTAGCTCACCCTCGATTTTGGGGGTGACAGGTTCCCTTTAAGGAAAAGCCAAAAGTTAGCTGTGGTGGAAATGGGCTAATATCATTTGCCTTTTTCAAGAAATTTAGTAGTGTATGATTATTATTTTCTTAAAAGTAACTGGTCAGTAGATTTATGCTGCCCAATCCACCAAAAGCATGAATCAGAGCATGATTGTTGCCATGAATGGGTTTCTTTGATATGCTACAGTATTAATCCCTTCACGCCGCAGCCCTTGCTCGTTTCTTTCCAGAGCCATCAGTTTTTTATTTTTCCATCAATATGGACATTTGAGGGCTTGTGGTTTTACAGGACGAAAAAAACGTAATTCCAGCGGTTTGACTTTTTTTTTACCCGCTATGCCGTTTACCAATCAGAATAATTATTTTTATATCTTGATAGATCGGGTGACTCTGAATACGGCAATACCAAATATGTGTATTTTTTTTATTTTTTTTTTAAATTGTTTTATTTTGAATGGGGCAAATGGGTGATCTGAACTTTTATTTATTTTTTTAATATTTTTTAAAACATGTATTTTTTTTAACTTGCTTCAATAATCTCCATGGGAGACTAGAAGCTGCAGTTGTCCAATTAACTCTTCTGCATACAGGTGATGATCAGATCGCCTGTGTGTAGCAGAAATGCTCGCTTGCGATGAGCGCTGACCACTGGGCGACGCTCATAGCAATCCGGCAATAACAACCACAGGCGTCTGCTGCAGTCCCCGGGTTGTCATGCCAACCCATCGGCGACCCACAGTTATGTGACACAGGCGCTGATGGGCGGGATTAGTGACATGCTTCTGGCGCGATCACATTAACTGCCGTTGTCAGAGATTGACAGCGGCATTTAACGGATCAACAGCCGCGGGTGGATCGCAATTCCACCCGCGGATATCAGGGGCACATTTCAGCTGTTGAAAACAGCTGACATGTGCTGGGAAAGATGTTGGCTCAGAACCCACATCAAAGAGAGAGACACAACATGTGCGGCACATCTCGTGAAGAGGTTAAAGATACTTTCCTGTGTATACACGTGAGCGACTGGTCAATCACAGGAGTGGTATGAGCTGAGGTCTGTAAACTATACTTTCACTGAAATCACTGAGCATTTAAGAGAAAAACATACCTGTAGTTGTGCAGCCAATCCCTGATTCATGCTGCCCATATCACAGGCAGCATGAATCAGGGACAGGTGCCCTTTAATTGACTGTGTTTCAGGGGGGCACTGAAATCTTCTACCTGTGTGTCTTCTAGGAACACAAGGTGCTCCTCACTGGCACCCCTCTACAGAACTCCGTGGAAGAGTTGTATAGCTTGCTCAACTTTCTAGAACCAAATCAGTTTCCTTGCGAAAACACTTTCCTTGAGGAGTTTGGAGACCTAAAGACTGAGGAACAAGTAAGTTGTATTTCTCATAATTGTTTTCTTAAATGAGTCAAGAGAATTGTACCTTAAAATTAAAAAAGTTTTTATTATGTCACTATAATAATGAAAACTGTTGGTTGTCCCCTAAGTAGCACTAAGGCTAGGTTCACATTTGCAGTTGAGTCCGCAGCGTTTCGTACGCAACCGCATGCAAAACACATTCAAACGCATGATGACGCTGCATTTTTTTATCCACATCAACTTACGCATGACGGATAAAAAAACCGCAACTTTTGCATGAGTTCGCGTTGTTAATGCGCATGCTTTTGTTGTGAAATTTTTTTTTAGGGACAATTTCATTGACACAATGGGTGTGGCTCATGGGATTTCTGTATATAGACCCTTGTGCAAACGCAAGCAAACGCACTTCCTTGCGTTCCTATGCGTTCCCATAAACTGTAATGCGTTGTTTTGATGCACTCCTTCCGCATGCCTATGGTGGCGGAAATTTGGCGCCAAAAAAATTCTAACTTGGTGCATCAGCCGCACACAGCTAAAATACACATGCGTAAGCAAAGGCAGGCGAACGCATGCACCTGCGCCTACAATGTTAGGCTACGTTCACATTTGCGTTGTGCGGTGCTGCGTCGGCGACGCAACGCACAATGCAAACAATAACGCATGCAAAATGCATCATTTTGTGACGCATGCGTCCTTTTTTGGCATGATTTTGGACGCAAAAAAATGCAACTTGCTGCGTCCTCTGCGCCCTGACGCTTGCTCCAAAAAAGACGCATGCATCACAAAACGTAAGACAACGCATGTCCATGCGCCCCCATGTTAAATATAGGGGCGCATGACGCATGCGTCGCCGCGGCTGCGCCCGACGCAGCCCCGCAAAACGCTAATGTGAACGTAGCCTATGTGAACGTAGCCTTAAAGATAGGAAATCAAGACGCATACGGATGTATGCGTCAGAAATGCTGCGGACACAACCGCAAATGTGAAACCAGCCTAACATTGCAGAATTATGTTGTGAGTAGCTTCTGACAATCTACTGGCTCAAAAAAAGAGTAGGCTTTTTAAGTCTTGGAAAAGCATACTGCTGTTGTTAGCTTTACAAAACAGACAACGCTCTGCTTGTTTGGAGCGGGCTCAGTTCCCGAGCCCTGTCCATATATAGTTGTGCTCATAAGTTTACATACCCCGGCAGAATTTTTGCTTTCTTGGCCTTTTTTTCCGAAAATATGAATGATAATACCAAAACTTTTTCTCCGCTCATGGTTCGTGGTTGGGTGAAACCATTTATTGTCAAACTACTGTGTTTTCTCTTTTTAAATCATAATGACAACCCAAAACATCCTAATGACCCTGATCAAAAGTTCACGTACCCCATTTCTTAATACCGTGTATTGCCCCCTCTAACATCAATGACAGCTTGAAGTCTTTTGTTGTAGTTGTGGATAAGGTTCTTTATTTTCTCAGATGGTAAAGCTGCCCACTTTTCTTGGCAAATAGCCTTCAGTTCCTGTAAATTCCTGGGCTGTCTAGCATAAACTGTGTGCTTGAGATCTCCCCAGAGTGGCTCAATGATCTTGAGGTCAGGAGACTGAGATGGCCACTCCAGAATCTTCACCTTGTTCTTCTGTAGCCAGTGACAGGTCGACTTGGCCTTGTGTTTTGGATCGTTGTCATGTTGGTACGTCCCAAGCGCAGCTTCTGGGCTGATGAGTGCAAACTTGCCTCCAGTATTTGCTTATAACGTGCTGCATTCATATTTCCTTCAACTTTGACCAAGTTTCCTGTGCCTTTGTAGCTCACACATCCCCAAAACATCAGCAATCTGTCTCCGTGCTTTACAGTAGGAATGGTGTTTTTTTTCAGCATAGGCCTTGTTGACCTCTTTCCAAATGTAACATTTTTGGTTTTGTCCACAAAGTTCAATTCTGATGTCATCACTTAAAATTACCTTGTTCCAGAAGTTTTGAGGCTTGTGTCTGTGCTGTTTTGTGTATTGTAGGCAAGATACTTTGTGGCATTTGCGCAGTAATGGCTTTCTTCTGGTCACTCAACCATGCAGCCCATTTTTCTTCAAGTGCCTCCTTATTGTGCATCTTGAAACAGCCACACTGCTAGTCTTCAGAGAGTCCTGTATTTCAGCTGATGCTATTTGTGGGTTTTTCTTTGCATCCCGAACAATTTTCCTAGCAGTTGTGGACGACATTTTTGTTGGTCTACCTGACCTTTTTTTTTTTTTTTTTTTTTTTTTTTTTTACAGAGCCCCTGATTTTCTATTTGTTAATCACAGTTTGAACGCTGCTGACTGGCATTATCAATTCCTTGGATATCTTTTTGTATTCCTTTCCTGTTTTATCCAGTTCAACTACCTTCTCCCGTAGATCCGCTGACAATTCTTTTGCTTTCCCCGAGACTCACAATCCAGAAGCGTCATTGGCTGAATGAAAGATGCAAGAGTCTGTCTGGATCCCAGAAACTGACTCAGCTTTTATGCACACTCACTGATTACAAGCAAACAGGTCACAGGTGAGGATGTTACCTCTAGTAGCCATTCAAACCCATTTGTGTCAACGTCTGTGCATGTTATCAGGCCAAAATTACCAGGGTATGTTATGTGAACTTTTGATCAGGGTCATTTGGATGTTTGGGTTGTCATTAAATTTTAAAACAGAAAACACAGTAGTTTGACAATAAATGGCTTCACCCAAACACTAACCATGAGTGTAGAAAAAGTTTTGGTGTTATCGCTCATTCTCTGAAAAAAGGCGAAGAAAGCAAAAATTCTGCCGGGATATGTAAACTTTTGAGCACAACTTTATACTCCTTTATAAATACATTTGTAAAAACAAATGTTCATGAAGGAAGAGGTTAAAGAGGTTGTCATTATCTGCCTTATACAGGAACAGCCACATTGTAGTGTACAGAACTCAAGCTGTTTAATCTTTGTAGACTACATACATCTGACCTCCTGACATTAGTGCAAGTCCTCAGTCCTGGACAACCCCTTAAAAGGAACCTGTCAGCAGGATTGTGCACAGTAAACTACAGACAATGTCAGGTTGGCCCCATTATACTGATTAAAATGATACTGTGGTTGAATAAATCCGTCTTGTGGTTTTATTTTCAGTTTTGAGTTAATGATATGCTCTTGCTCCGGGACGGCCTGTGGGGAGGTCTTCATGTGGTGATCTGCTTGGGTATTCATGTGTATGGCTTCTGACAGGTTACCGATCTTTGTGACTTGCCCCCTAGCTTACGTAATGAATAATATATATATATATATATATATATATATATATATATGTATATATATATATATATATATATATATATATATATATATATATATATATATATATAATTCATTACGTAAACTAGGGGGCAAGTCACAAAGATCAGTAACCTGTCAGAAGCCATACACAAGCAGATCACCACATGAAGACCTATATATATATATATATATATATATATATATATATATATATATATATATATATATATATATATATATATATATATAATATATATATATATATATATATATATATATATATATAAATAAATCCCCTTCTGAAGATAGTTGCCAGCGGGGGTCCCTGATCGCATATGTAATGTGTGTATAATTCATTTGTTTGAGATTATCCTGAAAGTCATAAAGAAAAAAAATTTGTTTGAAATGGTGCCGGTCGCGCCTGCTCAGTAGCAGTTAGCGGTGATCCGATAGCTGCTAATGCACAGGATAATTTCAGGATAAATATATACTAGATGGTGGCCCGATTCTAACGCATCAGTTATTCTAGAATATGCATGTCCACGTAGTATATTGCACAGCCACGTAGTATATTGCCCAGTCACGTAGTATATTGCCCAGCCTCTAGTATATTGCCCAGCCACGTAGAATATTGCCCAGCCACGTAGTATATTGCCCAGCCACGTAGTATATTGCCCAGCCACGTAGTATATTGCCCAGCCACGTAATACCATATATACTCGAGTATAAGCCGACCCGAGTATAAGCCGACCCCCCCAATTTTGCCACAAAAAACTGGGAAAACTTATTGACTCGAATATAAGCCTAGGGTAGGAAATGCAGCAGCTACTGGTAAATTTCAAAAATAAAAATAGATGCTCTATACCGTTCATTATTGCCCCATAAGATGCTCCATATAAAGCTGTGCCATATATAATGCTCCATACTGTTCATTATTGCCCCATAGATAGCTCTGCCATATAGTGCTCTGCAACGTTCATTATTGCCCCATAGCTGCCATATAGTGCTGTGTGCCGTTCAGTACTGCCCCATAGCTGCCATATAGTGCTGTGTGCCGTTCAGTACTGCCCCATAGCTGCCATATAGTGCTGTGTGCCGTTCAGTACTGCCCTATAGCTGCCATATAGTGCTATGTGCCGTTCAGTACTGCCCCATAGCTGCCATATAGTGCTGTGTGCCGTTCAGTACTGCCCCATAGCTGCCATATAGTGCTGTGTGCCGTTCAGTACTGCCCCATAGCTGCCATATACTGCTGTGTGCCGTTCAGTATTGCCCCATAGCTGCCATATAGTGCTGTGTGCCGTTCAGTACTGCCCCATAGCTGCCATATACTGCTGTGTGCCGTTCAGTACTGCCCCATAGCTGCCATATAGTGCTGTGTGCTGTTCAGTACTGCCCCATAGCTGCCATATACTGCTGTGTGCCGTTCAGTACTGCCCCATAGCTGTGCCATAGAAAGCTCTGCCATTGCTGCTGCTGCTGCAATAAAAAAAAAAAAAAAAATGCCATACTCACCTTTCTTGCTTGCAGCTCCCAGCATCCGGTCCCGGCGTCTCTGCGCACTGACTGATCAGGCAGAGGGCGCCGCGCACACTATAAGCGTCATCGCGCCCTCTGACCTGAACAGTCAGAACGGAGTGACGCCGGGAACATGGAGCGGCGCCCGGCGGCTGGAACGCGGACAGGTGAATATTACATACTTACCTAGTCCCAGCGATCCTGACGCTCCCTCTGCCTGTCACAGCTGGCCTTCGGTGCCGCAGCCTCTTTCTCTATCAGCTGTCACCGGCACCGCTGATTAGAGAAATGAATACGCGGCTCCACCCCTTATGGGAGGTGGAGCCGCCTATTCATTTTTCTAATGAGCTGTCCCACGTGACCGCTGAAGAGGGGAAGAAGCTGCAGCACAGAAGACCGTGGGACGGCAGGGGGAGCGTCAGGATCGCCAGGACTAGGTAAGTATGCCTCAGCGCCCTCTCCCCCTCACCCGCCGACCCCACCGCTACCGTGACTCGAGTATAAGCCGAGAGGGGCACTTTCAGCCCAAAATTTTGGGCTGAAAATCTCGGCTTATACTCGAGTATATACGGTATATTGCCCAGCCTCATAGTATATTGCCCAGTTACGTAGTATATTGCACAGTTAAGTAGTATATTGCCCAGCCACGTAGTGTATTGCACAGCCACGTAGTGTATTGCACAGCCACGTAGTATATTGCCCAGCCACGTAGTATATTGCCCAGCCACGTAGTATATTGCCCAGTCACGTAGTATATTGCCCAGCCACGTAGTATATTGCCCAGTCACGTAGTGTATTGCCCAGTCAAGTAGTGTATTGCCCAGCCACGTAGTATATTGCCCTGCCACGTAGTATATTGCCCAGTCACGTAGTATATTGCCCAGCCACGTAGTATATTGCCCAGTCACGTAGTGTATTGCCCAGTCAAGTAGTGTATTGCCCAGCCACGTAGTATATTGCCCAGCCACGTAGTATATTGCACAACCACGTAGTATATTGCCCAGCCACGTAGGACATTGCCCAGCCACGTAGTATATTGCCCAGCAACGTAGTATATTGCCCAGTTACGTAGTATATTGCCCAGTGACGTAGTATACAGCACAGAGCCACGTAGTATATTGCCCAGCTACATAGTATGTCACAGGTTAAAAAATAAACATATACTCACCTTCCGAGGACCGTGACGTCATGGCAGGTCCTTCTCGCGCAGGCCCTGTGATGACGTCGCGGTCACATGACCGTGACGTCATGGCAGGTCCTTCTCCCATACCATCCTTGCCACCGGAACCTGCCGCTTGCATGGAGCGCTCACCGGAGCGTAGCCAGTGTGGCGGAAGGTGAGTATATAATGATTTTTTATTTATTTTTTATTATTTTTAACATTAGATGTTTTTACTATTGACGCTGCATAGGCAGCATCAATAGTAAAAACTTGATCACACAGGGTTAATAGCGGCGGTAACGAAGTGAGTTACCCGCGGCATAACGTGGTCCGTTACCGCTGGCATTAACCCTGTGTGAGCAGTGACTGCGGGGAGTATGGAGCGGGCGCTGACTGCAGGGGAGTAGGGAGGGAGTAATCGGACTGTGGCCGTCGCTGATTGGTCGCGGCAGCCATGACAGGCAGCTGGCGAGACCAATCAGTGACTTGGATTCCATGACCGACAGAGGCCGCGACCAATGAATATCCGTGACAGACAGAAGGACAGACAGAAAGACGGAAGTGACCCTTAGGCAATTATATAGTAGATATTGCTTGAGAAAGGATTGTATCCGAAACGTCGCCACGCCATTTGGGCAAATAAACCTCCTTTTTTTTCTGGAAACCTGCTGTTCTGTTTCCCTTTTTTTTTCTACTATTGCAAGGAGCCTTCTGAGATTGCTGGCTCGGGGTGCGTGCACTTTAAGGTACTGTGTTTGGTGCTGTTCCAATTTTTTTAATAAATATATATGTACTGTATGTATGTATATAGACACACAGCTCTGACAAAAATTGAGAGACCACTGCAAATTTTTCAGTTTGTTGGATTTTTCACTTTCCAGGTATATTTTTAAGTAGAATGTAAATTGTTCTTTTATTCTGTAAACTACTGATAACATGTCTCCGAAGTTCCAAGCAATACATTTTGTATTTATTTTCTGAAAATGAGAAATGGTCAAAATACCAAAAAAATGCATTGCTTGCAGACCTCAAATAATGCAAAAAAAAAGTTCAGAAATCAATATTTTGTGGAATAACCATGATTTTTAATCACAGCTTTCATGCGTCTTGGCATGCTTTCGACCAGTCTTTCACAATGCTTTTGGGTGACCTTATGTCATTCCTGGTACAAAAATTTAAGCAGTTCTTCTTTGATGGCTTTTGAATATCCATCTTCCTCTTGATTACATTCCAGAGGTTTTCAAAGGGGTTCAGATCTGGAGATTGGGCTGGCCATGACAGGGATTTGATGTGGTGGTCCTTCATCCACACCTTGATTGACCTAGCTGTGCGACATGGTGCATTGTCCTGCTGGAAAAATAGGGATTTTTGTGTACTCACCGTAAAATCCTTTTCTCCGAGCCATTCATTGGGGGACACAGACTGTGGGTGTATGCTGCTCCCACTAGGAGGCTGACACTAAGTGATACAAAGAGCTCCTCCCCTGCAGTATACACCCTCCTGCTGGCTCTCAGCTAACCAGTTCAGTGCAAAAGCAGTAGGAGATCAATAAAAACATATGAGCTTACAGCATGTCATATTATATATGAGAGTATAGCATATCAGATTATAAAACAAACATAAGCTAATACCAGGGTGGGAGCTGTGTCCCCCAATGAACGGCTTGGAGAAAAGGATTTTACAGTGAGTACACAAAAATCCCTATTTCTCCTTCACCTCATTGGGGGACACAAACCGTGGGACATCCCAAAGCAGTCCCTGGGTGGGGACAACATCAGATCAGGCCCTGTGTAACCACGGCCTGCAAAGTCCGCCTGCTCAGACTCCCATCTGTGGAAGTGTGGGAATTATAGTGCTTCAAGAATGCATGCAGACTGGACGAATCCGCAAGCTTGCAGGCGTGCCTTGTTGACGCCTGGTGCCTAGAACCCACGAGAGACAGGGAGATAGGCTGACATCTAACACGGAAGGACTCCAGGATGGTGAAAGGAATCCACCAGGCTAACATGGCCGATGAAACGGCTAACCCTTCCTGTAAACATCAGGAAGCCCAAGATAAAGTGTCCAACCTTCAGAAGGACCCGTCCTCGAGACATACCTACTCAGTGCACTCACTTCGTCCGGAATATTGGGAACTCATTCCATTTTGTGGACTGGTGCCGAAAGGGATGAGGGAAGAACTATGCCCTGATAACAGTGGTAATACAATACCACCTTGGTAACAAGGGACGGGGATGGCCCGAGGACAACCTTGCCTTGAAGGAAAAAAGTTTGAAAGAACTGAGCAGCTAGCTCCAAAGACTCGTCAGGATGAGGATATCGCAGAGAAAAAAGGGGGACCTTCCCTGATAGTACAGTCTGTCCGGATCAAAAAAGGAGTCTACTGTAAGAGTCCTAGGACCATTAAGGTCCCAATGATCTAACGGTAGGCGATAGGGAAGAACTACGTGTGAAGACTCTCTGCGAGAAAGTCCCTACTTGCTGTTTGGTGCAGAAAGGCAGAAAGCTACCAGCTCCGCAAGCAAAAAACTGACGTGGTCAGTGCAGATTTCCAAGCATCACTGGGGCCCTTTCTGCTTCCGAAAAGCTTTCGGAAGTAGTGGAAAGGGAGTTATGGAAACTGGTACCACGGAAGAACCAGAGCATGCAGTGCGATGACTGGCTCTTGGATCTCGAGGCCAAACCGCAAACTCAAGCACATTGGCGATCAGTCTGGACGCCATCCGATCTACAACTGGAGAGCTCCAGTGAAGGCAGGTCTGATGGAAGACCTCCGGGTGAAGTTCCCACTCACTTGAGGCGAAACCCTGATGGCTGACTATGTTCGCCGCCCAGAGTTCTACTCCTGGGATTTGAACTGCCGAGATAACCAAATTATAGATTTCGGCCCATCAGAGAATGTGAGGTACCTCAGCCTTAGCGCCTGACCGTGGGTACCTGCTAGATGATTGACGTATGGCACAGCTGTGGCATTGTTCAATTGAATTCGGATGGGTTGACCCGCCAGAATGCAGTGGACCTGCTGTAGGACTACCGTTCGGATCTCCAGAGCAATGATCAGGAGAAGACTGGCATTGGTAGTTACTAATAACCATTGAACCGGGAGAAAGGCCCTGGATGAAGAAGGAGCTCAGAGGCTATTGTCTGAAAGTTTGTTTGACTTGCTGAAAACGAGCGGAGGGAAGGAAACTGCTTCCATTGTCGTCCCCATTTTTCCTCAGGACCCTCCCAGCAAATCGAATGAAATGAAGGGAAGAGTGATCAAGTGCGCGAGCTCCCTGTTGAAGGGCCATGACCTTGTCTCGAGGGAGAATTACTATCCTTCTGGAAGTGTGCCGGATCATCCTCAAGAAGGATATCTGCTGGGCTGGAAATGAGGAGAACTTGTCTGAGTTTAGCTGCCAGCCCAGGTGAGAGGGTATCGCAAGTGATATAGACTACTTAGCGTAATCCTGGAAGGGCGGCTAGACAGTCGGCCAAACAGGGAAGGACGACCACGCCTCTAGGGTGCAAGAGGAACATGACAGCCGCCATGAGCCTTGCGAACACTCTGGGTGCGATAGCAAGGCCGAAGGACAAGGTCGTGACTTGAAAATGCTGTTCACGAATGGAAAAGCGAAGGAATTTTTGAAGAGGGTAAGCATCCCGAATGTCGATGGATGCCAGAAACTCCACCTTTTTCTGTTGAAGTAATGTCTGAGCAGAGGAACTCCATTCGAAGAAGGAGAACCTTGTGAAAGGTTGTTCGAAGTTTGAGGTCCAGGATCGGTCTTACTTTATATTCCCCTTTTTGGAACCAAGATCCCTTAGATCTAGGCTGTTCTGGACAACCCTTCCACTGCTGGTTGGGGCTGTAGAAACGTACAATCCTTTGTTAGTCTCCCGCTCAAAAGATTTGATTGGCTAGTTGTACTGTCCTCAGGAAAAGGTTACTGGTGTGAATCAAAGAAGTTAAGGTCTCCAGCCAGGAGACCATTGCTCTAGCAATCCATGCGGCGGCTAGGGAGGGTAGAGCGCTGGACCCGAAGCCGCAGAACGGAACGAACCAGATTTGCTATCTGACAGTCAGTGGTATTTTCAATTGATGACACATTGGGCAGGGATACTGGTAGGTATACCACAGGAGATTCTACCTGGTTAATCTGCCAAGTGGCAGAATGCGCAGCTGCATCCAACAAGTCATAGTCTCTTGCCATCGCCGCTCTCTTTTGACGGTACAGAGTTAAAAATTAGGAACCCTCGATCCAGCATCCTCTTAACAGGGAAGTGGAGCGGAATCGTCTGCCTTTTTGCATCTTCTGCTAAATAGTGGTGATGCAGAGGGGGGTACTCAGACACCCGAAAAGTTTGCCTCTGTACATCCACAGAGTTCAGGTCTCCGGGTGGACAGGGCAGGTTGTCTGGCGTTAGGCCTGGATGCAGAAGAGGATACATGGAGGCGACACTCCGTGTGCTTGTCTGTTAATGGTGTGCTTGTCTGTTGATGGTGTGGGGAGATAGGTCCTTTAAAGGGCACCGGTCGCCCATAAAAATCAGACCAGGCATGGCATCCCACATAGAGGCTCCTGTCCAGTGAATCGTATATCCGGACTGAATGGCAAATTCTCTACGAGGGAGTTTAGTCTCCTTATGAGGGACACTGCATAGTGTAGAGTGGGACCGGAGTCCTCGTCAGTGTACAGAGATTGATGATATAAATAGGCGAGTTCATCCTTTACTGAAGCTCTGGCAAGTCCAGGTCCAAGGCAATTTCCGATCCATGTTCAGAGTCTTGTTCTCAGCAAAACCTTGGAGAGAGTTAGATCATGAAATGAAAACTTCCATTTTCTAGATGCCTGTACATTTCTAAAATACTCGCGACCCCTGCTTGCCGACGGATCCCATGTAGGAGAGGGACCATGTATATTGGTCCTGCGAGCACTCCGAGCCACGGAGGGATTCAATCTCTTGGTCAGAGAAACCATGGGTTGCGGCAGTGACGAAGTCCACTGAGGGAACTAGGTACACTGGGATAAACTGGGATCAGCGGCGGAGGGCTCCTGTACTCATTTCGGGTGACCGGGTTCGGATTGGTCATGTGCCTTTAAGACCAAGGAATACTGGTTGTGTGCCTTTTAGACCAGGGAATACTGGTCGTGTGCCTTTGAGACCAGAGAATACTGGTCATGTGCCTTTAAGACCAGGGAATACTGGTCATGCGCTTTTAGGACTAGGGAATACTGGTCATGTGCCTTTATCATGCCATGTTGAGTCGTTGTGCCCTTTTAATACAAAGTCGTCGCCCCTGTGTGAGCCGGCTGGGTGGACCAAGATGGCCACTGGGAGTTGCAGAGGTGATAAAATCTCGCAGAGAGCGAGAAGCGCCAATTCGGGGGCGGAGCCACAGGCACGATGTGGGCGGAGCCTCGAGACTTCCATGAATAGGCCCATATCGGGGCCTAAGTTTCCGCAGCTGGCGGGAGCGATACCAGTAGTAGAAGTGAGGGGCGTTGCAGTGGCCGAGAAAATTGAGCGCTTCCGTGCCAGGCAAGAAGCGCCAGAAAAGCGGGCAGGGCCGTCTTAGGGCACCATAGTGCGCTTCCGGGGTGCGGCCTATACATCGGCTTAAGCCAGGGGCCAAATTTTTGCAGCCGGCCGGAGCGTTACCTCAGGGAGGTTGGCCACAGGGAAGCTTGGGACTGCCTGTGAGCATGTGAATATCCCGCTGCAGAGGCTCATCGCTGACAGGATCCACTCACCATCGATGCGCAACCCGGCATGGAGCTGCCGCGGATGACTGCAGGTCGGGTATTGCAGCTGGACGGTGCAGGGATAGAGGGCTAAACCTCAATCCATCATCCCTTTGTTATGGAGGTGGATGGGAACCGTCCGCCTCCTTGTGCCATCTGCTTTCACAGTGGTGGGACAGTGGGGGCTGCTCGGACGCCATGGAGAGGGTGCCTCTGTACATCCACGGAGTTCAGTCCCCGGGTGGACAGTGCCAGTTGTCCGGCATTAGCCCTGGGTCAAGGAGAGGATACATGGAGGCGACACTCCATGTGGTCGCCTGCTGCTGGTGTGGGGAGATCGGGACCGTGAAGGAACAGTCACCTCTGAAGTGAGCTCAGGCATGGCTTCCCACGTTGCAGGAGAGGGTACGGGGAGGTATACTCGCCGTGCTCGCCTGTTGATGGTTCGGGGGAGATCGGAACCTTGAATGGATCCGTCGCCCCCTTCACTCCGTTAATTAAAAAATAAAAATTTACAATAAAGTAAAAAATAAAATAAAAACGGGATCTGAACCAGACCCTGTGTGCCTCCTACAGATACTGTACTAAGCAAGAACTGGTTAGCTGAGAGCCAGCAGGAGTGTGTATACTGCAGAGGAGAAGCTAACTTTCTTTGTATCACTTAGTGTCAGCCTCCTAGTGGCAGCAGCATACACCCACGGTCTGTGTCCCCCAATGAGGCGAAGGAGAAAACAGTCCTCAGTTTTGGAGAACATTGCCTGAGCAGAAGGAATCAACTGTTTCTCCAGGATAACCTTGTATGTGGCTTGATTCATACGTCCTTCGCAAAGAACAACCTGCCCAATTCCAACCTTGCTGAAGCATCCCCAGACCAACACCGATCCCCCACCAAATTTCACAGTGGGTCAAGACACTGTGGCTTGTACGCCTCTCCAGGTCTCCGTCTAACCATTAGCCCAATCTCCAGACCTGATCCCCAATGAAAACCTCTGGTATGTAATCAAGAGGAAGATGGATAGTCAGAAGCCATCAAAGAACTGCTTAAACTTTTGTACCAGGAGTGGCATAAGGTCACCCAAAAGCAGTGTAAAAGACTGGTGGAAAGCATGCCAAGACGCATGAAAGCTGTGATTTAAAATCATGGTTATTCCACAAAAAATTGATTCCGGAGTTAAAACATTAGTATTCTTTTTTCCAAATGATTATGTACTTTTTTTGCATTATTTGAGGTCTGCAAGCAATGAATTTTTTTGTTATTTTGACCATTTCTCATTTTCAGATAATAAATACAAAATTTATTGCTTGTAAATTCTGAGACATGTCGTCAGTAGTTTATAGATTAAAAGAACAATTTACCGTATACACTCGAGTATAAGCCGAGATTTTCAGCCCATTTTTCTCGGCTCATGCTCGAGTCATATCCAGGGGTTGGCAGGGGAGGGGGGAGCGGGGGCTGTCTAATTATACTCACCTGCTCCTGGCGCGGTCTCTGGCTTACAGGTGCCCCAGCTTCTTCCTGTACTGAGCGGTCACATGGTACCGCTCATTACAGTAATGAGCGGTAACGGTGACCACTCAGTACAGCAAGAAGCTGCGGCGCCGGGAAGCCAGGGACTGCACAGCGCCAGGAGCAGGTGAGTATAACGGGGAGGGGAGCACAGCGCTGCACGATATTCACCTGCTCCCCGTTCCGGGCGCCGCTTCGTCTTCAGCGTTTTCTGCAGTGACGCTCAGGTCAGAGGGCGCGATGACCTGGTTAGTTCGCGCCCTCTGCCTGAACGTCAGTGCAGAAGACGCTGAAGATGGAGCTGCGCCGGAACGAAGTCAGGTGAATATTGAAAGTGCCGGGGGCCTCAGCGACGGAGAGGTGAGTATGTGATTTTTTTTCTCTCGCAGCAACAGCAAATGGGGCAAGTGTCTGTATGGAGCATCTTATGGGGCCATAACGTTTGTGCAGCACTATAAGGGGCAAGTGTCTGTATGGGGCCATAATCAACGTTTGTGCAGCACTATATGGGGCAAGTGTCTGTATGGGGCCATAACGTTTGTGCAGCACTATATGGGGCAAGTGTCTGTATGGGGCCATAATGTTTGTGCAGCACTATATGGGGCAAATGTCTGTATGGAGCATCTTATGGGGCCATAACGTTTGTGCAGCATTATATGGGGCAAATATCTTTATGGAGCATCTTATGGGGCCATAATTAACGTTTGTGGAGCATTATATGGGGCAAATGTGTCTATGGAGCATCTTATGGGGTCATTATTAACCTTCATGCAGGATTATATGGGGCATATTTTAATATGGAGCATCTTATGGGGCCATCATAAACTTTATGGAGCATTATATGGGGCTCCTGATTCAATATGGATATTCAAAAACACTTAGCGTACTGATGTCTCAATTAATTTTACTTTTATTGGTATCTATTTTTACTTTTTACATTTACTGGTAGCTGCTGCATTTTCCACCTTAGGTTTATACTCAATACTCTATTATATACGCTACATTTTACTTAAAAATATACCTATAAAGAGAAAAATCAGACAAACTGAACATTTTTGCAGTGGTCTCTTAATTTTTGCCAGAGCTGTATATAATATTCATCATGTAAACTAGGGGGCAGGTCACAAAGATCAGTGACCTGTCAAAAGTCATGTACATGATTACCCAAGCAGATCACCACATGAAGACACCCCCCCCCACACACACACACACACAGGCCGCCCTGAAGCACAAAAGTCTCATTAACTGAAAATAAAGATTAAACAACAATCACAAGATGGATTTGATCACCAGGTACCATTTTAATCAGGCTAATGGCGCTGACCTGACACTGTCTGTAGGTTACTGTTTACAACCCGGCTGACAGGTTCCCTTTAAGTCAGATTTTTGTAACGAGGGCTTGCATAATATAAAAGCTAGAGGGAGCTAGATTGCAGACTTTTATTGTAATACTAAAAGACATATTAAAATGGTTTGCTTTATCTGCAGGTGAAAAAATTGCAATCAATCCTAAAGCCAATGATGCTAAGGCGATTAAAGGATGATGTAGAAAAGAACCTGGCTCCAAAACAGGAGACCATCATAGAGGTGGAACTGACCAATATTCAGAAAAAGTATTACCGGGCAATCCTTGAGAAGAATTTTACATTCCTGGCCAAGGGAGCCAACCAGCATAACATGCCTAACCTTATCAACACTATGATGGAGCTACGCAAGTGCTGCAATCATCCATATCTTATTAATGGTAAACATCCTTTATAAAGATAACCATATGGTAGAAACATCTTAAATACTTAACCCCTTCTGACCGGGACATGTCAACTGTTTTGTACAGCTAACATGTGCCCGCAATAGCAGCGGGTGGAATCACGATCCACCCACCGCTATTAAATAGTTAAATGCCGCTGTCAAACGCTGACAGCGGCATTTAACTAGCGCTTCCGGCCATCGGGCCGGAAATGCGCGCATCGCTGACCCCCGTTACATGATCAGGGGTCAGCGATGCGTCGGCATGACAACCAGAGGTTTATTGAAGACCTCTATGGTTGTTGACGCCGGATTGCTGTGAGCGCCACCCTGTGGTTGGCGCTCATAGCAATGCAGTAAATCTACTACATAGCAGCGATCTGAGCATTGCTCCTATGTAGCAGAGCCGATCAGGCTGTGCCAGCTTCTAGCCTCCCATGGAGGCTATTGAAGCATGGAGTTAAAAAAAAAATGTTTTACAAAGTATAAAAAAAATCAAAGTTTAAATCGCCCACCTTTTGCCCCAGTCAAAATAAAATAATAATAAAAAAAAAAAATCAAACCTACACACATTTGGTATTGCCGCATTCAGAGTCGCCTGGTCCATCAATAAAAAATAAGATTAACCTGATTGCTTATTGGCGTAGCGAGAAAAAATTAGAACACCAGAATTAAGTTTTTTTTGGTCACCGCGACAATGCATTAAAATGCAATAACGGGCGATCAAAATAACGTATCTGCACCAAAATGGTATAATTAAAAACGTCCGCTCAGCATGAAAAAAATAAGCTCTCACCCGACCCCAGATCATGAAAAATGGAAACGCTACGGGTATAGGAAAATTGCGCAATTGTTTTTTTTTAAAAAAAATTTTAAGCAAAGTTTGAATTTTTTTTACCACTTAGATGAAAAATAGCCTAGACATGTTTGGTGTCTATGAACTCGTAATGACCTGTAGAATCATAGTAGCAGGTCAGTTTTAACAGTTAGTGAACCTAGCAAAAAAGCCAAAACAAAAAACAAGTGTTTGGGATTGCACTTTGTTTTGCAATTTCACCGCACTTGGAATTTTTCTCCTGTTTTCTAGTACACGACATGCTAAAACCAATGATGTCGTTCAAAAGTACAACTTGTCCTGCAAAAAATAAGCCCTCATATGGCCAAATTGCCGGAAAAATAAAAAGTTATGGCTCTGGGAAGGAGGGGACCGAAAAACGAAAACGCAAAACCGAAAAAATCTGGGGTTATGAACCCCTAAAGGGAGGATGTCTTCAGAAAATAACACATTGCATGAATAAAGATTTTATGATTTTATGTTCTGTTTTTTTTTTTTAAATAAAAAATAATTACATTTCATTGTCAATATTAACAAAATCCTGAAATTCTGCATATTTCACACTGGCCAGTAAGCTTAATATTAGGCTGATACCTCCTGCCCTGTACTGATTAATTTTTAGCAGTCATTTCATTATCATCACAGACAAGACAAGGACAGATAACATCTCAATAATGTTATCACAGGATCCCACCTTTATAAATGATGGTCACAGATTGCTACCACACACACTTGCACACCCTCTTAAAAAAGCACTTCCATGAAAGTTTATATCCTCTTAATATATTGCAGTCATCATATTATATAGCACTGTGTACTTACAATTGCTCATTTTGCCTTTCTACTCATCTAATTCTTCTATGTAGATACAGGAAGTCTCATGTCCCTGCATTTATCATTTCCCTCGTCAATTCCTGACCCAGCTGCTCCCTCCTCCCCCTGCCAAGGACTTTTGCAGTAAGTTATGACTTGTGCTAAGAAAATTAACCTCCTGTTTCTAAATAGAGCTTAGAAAGATTTAGCTAGTCAGTTCTTATTCATGTGATGTCATAAACCTAATGGAAAACAGAAGAATTAGCTGGGCAGAAGGGTACAATGAGCAATTGTAAGTACACAGTGCTATATAGTATGATGACTGCAATGTAATCAGAGGATAAAAACTTTGGGAGGAGGGCTTCTGTAACAATTACCTCCACAGAGCATGCCTAGGTCACTGTTTAGAAAAGTCAATGGACATTTCCAAACTGTTCAATTTTTAGGCCTGTGAAGCTGTCATAAATCATGCCCCTAAAGTCAATGTTGACATTCAAACAAGGCAAGAGAGCTTCCCCAAAATTATAAAGTTAAAAAAAAAATCAGAAAATGACAAAAATATATTCCCTACCTGATTTAATTAGTAAAGACAATTAAGGTAATACATTCCCTTTAAGACAAGAATACTTTGAACAATTTGAAAAAACTTTGTTGGTCACATATGCAGTAACATGTTATTTATGTATTAGGTGCGGAAGAGAAGATTCTGGAGGATTTTCGCAAGACTCATAGTCCTGATGCATCTGATTTTCAGCTACAAGCTATGATTCAAGCAGCAGGGAAGCTTGTACTTATTGATAAACTCTTGCCAAAGTTGATTGCTGGTGGACACAAAGTTCTCATTTTCTCCCAGATGGTGAGGTGCCTTGACATCCTGGAGGACTATCTTATTCAGAGGAGGTGAGAAAACTAAATAAGGCTGGTTGGAGACATTGTCAAACATTTTTATGGTGAAATCAATTGAGTGAGATAAAAATTAATATTTTAATCTAATGGGTACTTATAGGTGTCGGCCCACCACTAAAATGTATCACTCGTCCAATTTCATTGTATTTAGGACTGACAAGGATTGCTGGTGACAGTGCTCAACTGTCACCATTGGTATCATAGGCGTTGTATAGAGCGATAGTGGCCATGCATCTATGGCCACCACCCATGGGAGATCTAGGACCTCTGTTCTAGTGTTTTCTGGAAGTCCCTGTAATCGTGCATTTCTCTTCTATCCCCTGGAAGTGAAAAGCGTTTTTAAAGAGGACTTTTCTTGATTTTTTTTTACCTTTTAAACTGGCTATGTCATAAGATTGGGACTGAAGAGGTGATTTCAAAGACGATTAGACAAGTACAGTTGTGCTCAAAAGTTTAAATACCCCAGCAGGAGGTCTGTGGGGTTGGGCGGGGTGGGGGGGCTCTGGGTCGGGGGGAAAAAGTTATCTGTAAATGTTTAATGAAACATTGTCATGAGAAATATTCTGATTGTTTATTCTTTGCGGATAATAAAAATCTATCTGATAAAAAAAAAAAAAATACCCCAGCAGAATTTTTGCTTTTTTGACCGTTTTTCAGAGAATGAATGATAATACCAGAACTTTTTCTCCAGTCATGATTAGTGGTTGGGTGAAGCCATTTATTGTCAAACTACTGTGTTTTCTCTTTTTAAATAATAATGACAACCCAAAACATCCAAATGTCCCTGATCAAAAGTTTACATACCCTGGTGACTTTGGCCTGATAACATGCACAGAAGTTGTCACAAATGGGTTTAAATGGCTACTAAAGGTAACATCCTCACCTGTGATCTGTTTGCTTGTAATCAATGTGTGTGCATTAGGGTATGTGCACACGTCAGGATTTCTTGCAGAAATTTTCCTGACAAAAAACGGACATTTCTGCCAGAAATCCGCATGCGTTTTTACAGCGTTTTTCACGCGTTTTTCACGCGTTTTTGGTGTGTTTTTTATGCGTTTTTTCCCAAATGCATAGAATAGCGGGAAAACGCAGAAAATCCGCAAAATTAATGAACATGGTGCTTTTTTTTCTACCGCGATGCGTTTTTTTCGCGGAAAAAAAACGCATCATGTGCACAAAACATGCAGAATGCATTCTAAATGATAGGATGCATAATGTATGCGTTTTAAATGAGTTTTTATAGCATTTTTACCGCGAAAAAACCTGAACGTGTGCACATAGCCTAAAAGCAGACTGAGTTTCTGGGATCCAGACAGACTCTTGCATCTTTCATTCAGCCACTGACATTTCTGGATTCTGAGTCATGGGGAAAGCAAAAGAATTGTCAACGGATCTACGGGAAAAGGTATCTGAACTGTATAAAACAGGAAAGGGATTAAAAAAGATATCCAAGGAATTGATAATGCCGGTCAGCAGCGTTCAAACTGTGATTAACAAATGGAGAATCAGATGCTCGGTATAAACAAAACCACGGTCAGCTACACCAACAAAAAAGTCGTCCACACCTGCCAGGAAAACTGTTCGGGATGCAAAGAAAAACCCACAAATAACATCAGCTGACATACAGGACTCTCTGAAAATTAGCATTGTGGTTGTTTCAAAATGCATATTAAGGAGGCACTTGAAGAAAAATGGGATGCATGGTCGAGTCGCCAGAGGAAAGCCATTACTTCTTAAATGCCACAAATTATCTCTCCTACAATACGCAAAACAACACAGAGACAAGACTCAAGACATCTGGGACAAGGTAATTTGAAGTGATGAGACCATAATTGAACTTTCTGGCCACATCCATAGACGTTACATTTGGAAAGAGGTCAACAAGGCCTATGATGAAAGGAACACCATTCCTACTGTAAAGCACGGAGGTGGATTGCTGATGTTTTGGGATGTGTGAGCTACAAAGGCACAGGAAACTTGGTCAAAGTTGAAGGAATGATGAATGCAGCATGTTATCCGCAAATACTGGAGGCAAATTTGCACTCATCAGCCCGGAAACTGCGCATGGAATGTACTTGGACGTTCCAACATGATAGCGATCCAAAACACAGGCCAAGTCGACCTGTTATTGGCTACAGCAGAACAAAACAGAACCTTCTGGAGTGTCCATCTCGGTCTCCTGACCTCAATATCATTGAGCCACTCTGGGGAGATCTCAAGCGCGCAGTTCATGCTAGACAGCCCAGAAATTTACAGGAATTGGAGGCTTTTTGCCAAGAAGAGTGGGCAGCTTTACCATCTCAGAAAATAAAGAACCTCATCCATAACTACCACAAAAGACTTGAAGCTGTCATTGATGTTAGAGAGGGCAATACACGGTATTAAGAAATGGGGTATGTAACCTTTTGATCTGGGTCATTTGGATGTTTTGGGTTGTCATTATGATTTAAAAAGAGAAAACACAGTAGTTTGACAATAATTTGTTTCACTCAACCACTAACCATGAGTAGAGAAAATGATTTGGTGTTATCATTCATATTCTCTGAAAAAAGGCCAACAAAGCAAAAATTCTGCCGGGGTATGTACACTTTTGAGCACAGCTGTAAACCTCAGCGTGAGCAATCCTCACTGCTGATAATTCATGGTTTGTACAGCTTGGAGATAGAACAGTAGAACAAACATTAGAATATCGCATGAACTAATGGACAGTCCGAGTCTCTGGTAAGCTGGATCATTTGGCCCCAATCACCAAAAAGAAATGGTTCCCCAAAAATGATGTTCACTGCACAGCAGCTGCAACCATGCCCCCATGACAGAAACTATGCCAACCCACAGCCAGGCAATCACTAGGTGATTGGATTTTCTGCTGCCAAACACCATCATTTTATGTCCATTGAGAGCCATTTAAAGACTGCTAGTGGCACTCACTGGGGAGCCAACTGTTTTGGTGAGCGCAGCCAGATTGATCACCAAAAAGAGCCGTACTGCATATCAATAGCGCAATTAAAGTACAGGACAAGGCACCATACATTTATGGCACTTTATTATTATGAGGTTAAGCCAGTGCAGCTTCATATTTCAGAAATGAGGCATGATTTCTAATAAGCTAGGTTCTGATTGGTTATTATATTTCTCTATCGCTTCATTGGGAGACACAGAAAACCATGGGTGTATGCTGCTGCCACTAGGAGGTTGACGCTATGCGCAAAAAAGTTAGCTCCTCCTCCACAGTGTACAGATTAATCAGTTTTAGCTTAATGTCAGTCTTTTTTCCTGCCTCACTGTGCAAGTTCTTCTGCACACGACTCCCTTTCCGCTAGTGGCGAGGAATCTCTGTGTGTTTTTTCACTCTGCGGGCCCTCCTCTTCCTCCCTGCGATCACCATTTGCCGGCATGGGAACACGGAAGGTGGCTTTTCTCTGCAGCAAGTTCTGCATTTATTCCTGCAATTGTCCTGGAGCACTCCTACTGCCTGTAACCAGATAGGGCTTGCATCTTTCTGAGTAGCTCTGCTCTGCAGACTGACACTCTCCTCAGCATGTATCTTTCTGTCCCCTTATCTTCTGGCATTAGTTAGTGGGTCTGTTCTTTTTATCATGCCTAATCCAAAAGGAGAGTGCTCTCGCACTTCTGCTTCCTCTTCTTCTGCTCTTGTCAGGCACTTTGTCTGCTCTTCATGTAAATGCAAACTTCTTTCAGGTCAGTCCTCTTCCTTCTGTCAGGACTGCATCAGCATCTCCGTTCCTGCTGCCCAGGAGTCCCCTACTGCCCCAGGAGTGAGTGGTGCCCCTATCCCAGTGTGGGCTACCTCTCTGTCACAATCTGTGGCGGACCTCACCAAGGTTTCGCAGACCCTGGTGTACGCTTTTGACAGGTTGCCCCTTTTTGTCTTCGCCGTTGCTAGCGGATCGCAGAACTCACCGTCTGTGCCTACCAGCATTGGACAAATGAGATCCAGGCAGGAGCATCGTTCTAGGTCTTCCTCCCGCTCTGTCTCTCCCTCTGGTCTTTCCCTGCGGACTACTTCTTCCCGTTCCTCCTCCTCCGAGTCAGGCGAGGCGGTTTCGGACTTACTGTCAGAGGATAACTCGGACCTGGATTCTGACCAGGCCTCTAATATGAGAGACATGGTCCAGAGCCTCATTGTGGCGGTCAATTAGACCTTTAACATTACAGACACCGTTACGGAACCCGCAGAACAGGCGGCTTTGTTTAGACGGTTGAGACCAGCTCCCAAGGTCTATACCACACACATAGAATTTGAGGAGGTACTTTCCAGGGAATGGGAAAACCCGACCATACGCTTCCAAAGAGGGAAGTGCCTCGGAATCCTATATCATTTTGCCCCTGAGCTCACGGCGAACTGGACCGCTTCTCCAACTATGGACCCTCCAGTTTCCAGACTGTCCACCAACACGGTCTTCCCGCTTATGAATGGAGCATCCCTCAAGGACTTCAATGACAGGATCTTTTGTCAAGTTTGCCTTTGAAGTGGTCACTTCTACATTGTGCCCTGCCTTTGCCACCATCTGGGTGTCAAAGTCCATAGCTGCATGGGCTAAACAAATCCTTCAGGGTATTCTTTCTGGAGCCCGACTGGAGGAATAGGCCGACTTCGCGGACCAGATTTCTCATGCAGGGAAGTACATGGTATCCGCCTTCCTGGACACTGCTTCATGCGCGGCTCAGGCGTCCAGCAATATTGTGGCCATCTGCCAGACTATTTGACTTAAGGTACCGTCACACTGAACGATATCGCTAGTGATCCGTGACGTTGCAGCGTCCTGGCTAGCGATATTGTTCAGTTTGACACGCAGCAGCGATCAGGATCCTGCTGTGATGTCATAGTAACATAGTAACATAGTTAGTAAGGCCGAAAAAAGACATTTGTCCATCCAGTTCAGCCTGTATTCCATCATAATAAATCCCCAGATCTACGTCCTTCTACAGAACCTAATAATTGTATGATACAATATTGTTCTGCTCCAGGAAGACATCCAGGCCTCTCTTGAACCCCTCGACTGAGTTCGCCATCACCACCTCCTCAGGCAAGCAATTCCAGATTCTCACTGCCCTAACAGTAAAGAATCCTCTTCTATGTTGGTGGAAAAACCTTCTCTCCTCCAGACGCAAAGAATGCCCCCTTGTGCCCGTCACCTTCCTTGGTATAAACAGATCCTCAGCGAGATATTTGTATTGTCCCCTTATATACTTATACATGGTTATTAGATCGCCCCTCAGTCGTCTTTTTTCTAGACTAAATAATCCTAATTTCGCTAATCTATCTGGGTATTGTAGTTCTCCCATCCCCTTTATTAATTTTGTTGCCCTCCTTTGTACTCTCTCTAGTTCCATTATATCCTTCCTGAGCACCGGTGCCCAAAACTGGACACAGTACTCCATGTGCGGTCTAATTAGGGATTTGTACAGAGGCAGTATAATGCTCTCATCATGTGTATCCAGACCTCTTTTAATGCACCCCATGATCCTGTTTGCCTTGGAAGCTGCTGCCTGGCACTGGCTGCTCCAGGTAAGTTTATCATTAACTAGGATCCCCAAGTCCTTCTCCCTGTCAGATTTACCCAGTGGTTTCCCATTCAGTGTGTAATGGTGATATTGATTCCTTCTTCCCATGTGTATAACCTTACATTTATCATTGTTAAACCTCATCTGCCACCTTTCAGCCCAAGTTTCCAACTTATCCAGATCCATCTGTAGCAGAATACTATCTTCTCTTGTATTAACTGCTTTACATAGTTTTGTATCATCTGCAAATATCGATATTTTACTGTGTAAACCTTCTACCAGATCATTAATGAATATGTTGAAGAGAACAGGTCCCAATACTGACCCCTGCGGTACCCCACTGGTCACAGCGACCCAGTTAGAGACTATACCATTTATAACCACCCTCTGCTTTCTATCACTAAGCCAGTTACTAACCCATTTACACACATTTTCCCCCAGACCAAGCATTCTCATTTTGTGTACCAACCTCTTGTGCGGCACGGTATCAAACGCTTTGGAAAAATCGAGATATACCACGTCCAATGACTCACCGTGGTCCAGCCTATAGCTTACCTCTTCATAAAAACTGATTAGATTGGTTTGACAGGAGCGATTTCTCATAAACCCATGCTGATATGGAGTTAAACAGTTATTCTCATTGAGATAATCCAGAATAACATCCCTCAGAAACCCTTCAAATATTTTACCAACAATAGAGGTTAGACTTACTGGCCTATAATTTCCAGGTTCACTTTTAGAGCCCTTTTTGAATATTGGCACCACATTTGCTATGCACCAGTCCTGCGGAACAGACCCTGTCGCTATAGAGTCCCTAAAAATAAGAAATAATGGTTTATCTATTACATTACTTAGTTCTCTTAGTACTCGTGGGTGTATGCCTCCGGACCCGGAGATTTATCTATTTTAATCTTATTTAGCCGGTTTCGCACCTCTTCTTGGGTTAGATTGGTGACCCTTAATATAGGGTTTTCATTGTTTCTTGGGATTACACCTAGCATTTCATTTTCCACCGTGAATACCGTGGAGAAGAAGGTGTTTAATATGTTAGCTTTTTCCTCGTCATCTACAACCATTCTTTCCTCACTATTTTTTAAGGGGCCTACATTTTCAGTTTTTATTCTTTTACTATTGATATAGTTGAAGAACAGTTTGGGATTAGTTTTACTCTCCTTAGCAATGTGCTTCTCTGTTTCCTTTTTGGCAGCTTTAATTAGTTTTTTAGAGAAAGTATTTTTCTCCCTATAGTTTTTTAGAGCTTCAATGGTGCCATCCTGCTTTAGTAGTGCAAATGCTTTCTTTTTACTGTTAATTGCCTGTCTTACTTCTTTGTTTAGCCACATTGGGTTTTTCCTATTTCTAGTCCTTTTATTCCCACAAGGTATAAACCGCTTACAGTGCCTATTTAGGATGTTCTTAAACATTTCCCATTTATTATCTGTATTCTTATTTCTGAGGATATTGTCCCAGTCTACCAGATTAAGGGCATCTCTAAGCTGGTCAAACAAATGTCGTTGGTCGCTGCAGAAAGTCCAGCACTTTATTTCGTCGCTGGACTCCCTGCAGATATCGCTGAATCGGCGTGTGTGACACCGATTCAGCGATGTCTTCACTGGTAACCAGGGTAAACATCGGGTTACTAAGCGCAGGGCCACGCTTAGTAACCCGATGTTTACCCTGGTTACCAGCGTAAAAGTAAAAAAAAACAAACACTACATACTTACATTCCGGTGTCTGTCCCCGGCGCTGTGCTTCTCTGCACTGGCTGTGAGCACTGGCCAGCCGGAAAGCACAGCGGTGACGTCACCGCTCTGCTTTCCGGCCGCTGTGCTCACAGTCAGGGCAGGAAAGCACAGCGCCGGGGACAGACAGCGGAAGGTAAATATGTAGTGTTTGTTTTTTTTACTTTTACGATTGTAACCAGGGTAAACATCGGGTTACTAAGCGCGGCCCTGCGCTTAGTAACCCGATGTTTACCCTGGTTACCGGCATTGTTGGTCGCTGGAGAGCTGTCTGTGTGACAGCTCTACAGCGACGCTGCAGCGATCGACATCGTTTTCGGTATCGCTGCAGCGTCGCTGAGTGTGAAGGTACCTTTAAGGCGTGGCAGGCAGACTTATCTTCAGAAAAGTCCCTTACCAGGTTGCCTTTCCAGGGTTCCTGTCTATTTGGCTCCAAGTTGGACCAAATTATTAAGGAGGCCACCGGAGGGACAAGCTCCCTCCTTCCTCAGTCCAAACCTCGCCGACCTCTGAAGCGCAAGTTTTCGCTGTTTCTCTGCAATGGAGGATTTTTCCCGCCAAGAGAGGCCACAGGCTCGCCAGGATAGGAAAAGGGCTTCTTTTAAACCCACACCCTCCTGGCGTTCCAGTAATGCGCAGGGTACATCCACCAGGCCTAGACCTGGCACATCTTCCTCTGCATGACTCTCCTCCAGATTCCATGAAATCTCCCAGATTGGGCAGCCGTCTCCGTATTTTCAGAGACGTTGGCTCACCTCGGTAGAGGACTCATGGGTCAGAGAGGTTGTATCCTTAGGATACAAAATAGATTTTGTTTTGCGACTCCGAGATCGATTCTTCGAATCTCGTCCTCCAAGAGATACTTCTCTGGTTCCGGGGTTCTTTGCGTCCATTGCCTCCCTGCTCAGTTCAGGTGTCATTGTTCCCATCCCAGACCAGGAACCTTTCACAAGATTTTATTCGAACCTATTTGTTATGCCGAAGAAGGACGGCGCGGTTCAACCTATCCTGGATTTAAAGTTACTGAACAAAAGGGTCCATCTGCGACATTTCAGGATCGAGTCCCTTCGTTCAGTAATTGCTTCCATGGAGTCGCAGGAGTTTCTGTGCTCCATAGACATCCAGGACCCCTACCTCCATGTTCCTATCTTCCCAGGGCATCCTCTGATTCCTGTGTTTTTGTGTTGCGGCAGGACCATTTTCAGTTTGTCGCCCTGCCGTTCGGGCTCGCATCCCCTCCGAGAGCTTTCACAAAGATCATGGCAGTGTTAATGGCCATTTTGAGGATCAGAGGTCTAGTTCTCATCCTACCTCAACGACATTCTCATTAAGTCTCTGTCTTTTTATGAGGCCCAGGAGCGTCTGTCCATCGTTCTAGATGCCCTGTCGCGGATGGCTAGTCAGCAGGGCAAAGTCTTGTTCAACACCTGCCAGACAAAGGTTTTCTTCCCAAGGAGAAGAGGGCAATTCTCCAGCAGGGGCTTCGCTCTCTGCAGGGCCCTCGGATTTCTTACTTCCGCTCGGCCATGGCGGTCCTGGGAAGGATGGTGGCCACCTCGGAAGCAATTCCTTTTGCGCAATTCCATTCAAGACCGCTTCAGCAGGTCATCATTTCTCAGTGGAACAAGTCTGTTCTCTCTCTGGATCGTCCAGTTCGGCTCTCCTCCCAAGTCAAACGATCTCTCAATTGGTGGCTGTCATCCACTCTCATCTTCCAGGGTCGGTCCTTCCTTCCCGTACATTGGCAGGTGGTGATGATGGACAACAGCCTTCTCAGCTGGGGTGCGGTCTTTTGTCACCTGACTGTCCAGTGTCATTGGTCAGCAGAAGAATCTTCCTCCGATCAATATCCTCAAAAAAAGGGCCATTCTTCTTTCCCTCTGTCACTGGGAAAGGCTTCTCAGGGGTCTGCCAATCCAAGTTCAGATGGACAATGCCACGGCGGTGGCATATGTCAATCACCAGGGATTAACTCTGAGTACCTTGTCGATGGCCTTATCCAAATTTCTACTCTGGGCAAAGGCGACAGATCCGGCACTATCCCGCAGTGCATATCCCCAGCGTGGATAATTGGGCCGCTGACTTTCTCAGCCACGAGGGTCTTGCAGCGGGCGAGTTGTCTCTGCATCAGGAAGTTTTCCAGCAGATTTGCCTTCGATGGGTTACTCCGGATGTGGATCTTGTGAAGGATTACCCCTTCCTCCCACGTCACCAATCCGTGACGTCACTACACAGGCCCAGCTCTCCGGCGCCCCCTTTGTCTCTCAGGTCAGTAAAGGAACTGCACCTAGAGCAAATGGCCGCCGGGGAGACTGCCCTGTTACCCACACTGGGTATTCTAGGATTCGCAATCAGAGTAAAAGGATCAGCCCAAAATTAATTTATGATTTAATTGCCTTGAGGGCGCACTAGGTAATTACAAGAAATATACAATCAAACTATATCAAGAGTTAGTCAGAGTACATTATAACAATAATAATACAAGGCTTAAAGGTATAACGCTGGAGGTCAATTTACCAGGTTGAAGGTCGCTTGTGGAAGCCGGGGCGCGCAGCATTCCGCAGGTCCAAAACTTAGTTGCCGGGCAGCCCCCAGAAAGCGTGTGCTTGCTCCCCTCTGGCTGGCATACCCTGTTCCTTAAGATATCATCATCATCTTCTTCTGTGGAGTGAGTGTCTCCCAGTGCCCTCAGCTCTTCTTAAACCTGGCTGTGCCCGCCGCCTGTAGCTGGGTGGGTTTAGCAATCTCCACCCCCTCTGCCTCCCTGCAAGATTTATTCCAATATCTAATAAATGGGATAACTTCTCTCAAGGATGATCGGATCAGCACACGGGCAGTACCAGCGCCTGTGGTTTGTTCTGCCGGTCGTACTGGGATCAAACCTGGACCCATTCGGTCCCTGTGGGAGGCTGATCCCTATATCTCGGGTTTCAGACCTCCCACGGACACGGGAGTCGCACTGTTAGATGCGCAATTTCTTTAGGGCGAGGAGAATATTTTTATGAGCCGGTGCCTCGGACGATGCGTCCATAATTCACAATTCCATGTTGGAGACGGTTCGACTGGGCTGCCATAATAGATGTGTATCCAGTGGCCACTTGGCATGCGTGTTTTAATTAAGCCCCCAAGCATTTCCAAGCCCCCTGCTGGCGTGGCTTCCTCACTGAGCTTTGAAGTACCTTCTGCATTTTACACTGAGCTCAGCCCATTACCATACTAATAGGAACTTTATTCAGAGGAAAAGGTGGGGGCCAGGAGCACTCCTCTCTGCAGACCTGTGACCAGGAGACAAAATGGAGTCACGCCAATCTCTGTTAGTATGCCAGTCCAAGATGGCGGCGGTTCCCTCATCACAGATCTCATGGCGTTTCAGCTAAAAAGGAAGGTTCCACTGTTGTTTTCCATGTCCTGCAATTCTCTTGCGGTAGGCGTCGACAGTCTGGCAATATCCTGTCACAGTTAGGAAAGATCAATCCGTTTCCTCCCCTTCACCCTCCACCCAGGCTGTTGAAGAAAATTAACGCGGAAGGGGTGGCGTTCATTCGGATAGCACCAGATTGGTCTTGGTTCGAAGAGATCATCAATCTTGCGGATACCCCATGGAGGCTTCCAGACAGACCGGATCTTCTGTCCTAAGGACCGATCTGCCATCTGAATTCTCGGTCGCTCGATTTAACAGTGTGGCTGTTGAAACCGTGGTTCTGAAAGCATCCGGGTTTTCAGATTGGGTGATCCAGGCTATAAAGCCGTCGTCATCCCGGGTCTATTATCGGACTTGGAGAGCCTTTTTCAGCTGGTGTGAGTCTAATGCTGTCCATTCCATTCTGGCGTTTATACAGGCGGGTCTTGACGTGGATCTGGCTCTTAGTTTGCTAAAGGGCCAGGTGTCAGCGCTTTCTATTCTTTTTCAGAAAAATGTATCCTCCCGTTCTTGGGTCAGAAATTTTCTCCAAGGGGTAGCGCATGCTGTGCCCCCGTACTGGACACCCATGGACCCCAGGTACCTCAACCTGGTCCTGGAAGCCATTAGGAGTTCTCCCTTTGAACCTGTCCAAGAGGTCTCTCTGTCCTTTCTGTCTTGAAAGGTGGTGTTTGTTGTGGCCATCGCCTTCATTAGAAGCGTCTTGGAATTGTTGGCTCTTACCTGTCATCCCCCTTTCCTGGTTCTCCACCAGGACAAGGTGGTTTTGCGGCCTCTACCTCCCAAGGTGGTGTCTGCCTTTCTCCTATATGAGGATATTGTCCTCCCTTCCCCTTGCCCGGCTCAGACTCATCCTCTCGAGCGTTTACTGAGCAGGTCTATTTGCCTAGGACCGTCCCCTTTAGGAAAACGGACTCTCTGTCATTCCTGAGGGTGCACGTAGCGGCCTGCTCCAGACCTCCAAGGCTACGATTGCTCGCTGGATCCGGTCAGCAGTTTTGGAGGCATACTGGGTTAAGAACAGAGTGCCTCCCCCTGGGATTAAGGCACACTCTATCCAGACAGTGGGCACCTCCTGGGCGGTACACCATAGGACATCTGCCCTGCAACTCTGCAAAGCGGCAACCTGGTCTTCTATCCACACGTTCGCCAAATTTTACAGGGTCCATGCCTACGCTTCGGCGGACGCCAGCCACGGTAGAAGGATCTTGCAGGCTGCAGTGGCGAGTTCTTCGACCTGAACTGAGTTTCTGCTGTTCCCTCCCGAGGGACTGCTTTGGGACATCCCATGGTTTCCTATGTTCCCCAATGAAGCAATAGAGAAAACAGGATTTTTGGTTACTCACTGTAAAATCTATTTCGTGGAACCTTCATTGGGGGACACAGCACCCTCCCATGTTTATCAGCTCTGCTTACTGTGTTATATTGTTACAGCTTGAGTTGTGTTTGTTTCTTTTACTTGTTGCTTCTCCTACTGCTTTCACACTAATTGTTTAACCTAGTGCCAGTCGGTGGGGTGTACACTGAGGAGGAGCTAAATTTTTTTGTGCATAGGGTCAGCCTTCTAGTGGCAGCAGCATACACCCATGGTTTCCTGTGTCCCCCAATGAAGGCTCCGAGGAACAGATTTTGCATTGAGTAACCAAAATCTTGTTTTTTAAACTGCTTTGTGAAAATGTAGATGCTGGTTAAATTTTTATATAAGAACATTAAATACGTACAAAATTTAAATGTATCTGTGTCATATTGATCACATTTAAGGGGTGTTCACATCTTAACATTTCCTGACCTGTTAAGATTTGATCTGAACTTTGGAATACCTGCTGATCCTGACATATTGGATGTGGAAAACATATTTGTGTAATATGATTGTCGTCCTCATAATAGGATCCACCTACAACCTGTGTTCTGATTTGAATCTGACAGGTACACGTACGAACGAATAGATGGAAGAGTAAGGGGCAACCTTCGTCAAGCAGCTATTGACCGATTCTGTAAGCCAGACTCTGATCGCTTTGTATTCCTGCTCTGCACTCGGGCAGGAGGCCTGGGAATCAACCTGACAGCTGCTGATACTTGCATTATCTTTGATTCTGACTGGAACCCGCAGAATGATCTACAAGTAGGATAAACCACGTTTCTTTATAAATATTTTTTATTTCAATACTTTTTTATTTTACTTTTTCACTTGCATTATGTTTGAATTAACTAGCATAGAGGTTGAAATGTAAGGATCCTTACCATCATAAATCAGAATTTATCCCCAAGAATACAAAAAATACAGAAAACTGGGATGTACATCTTTTTTTTTCTTTTTGTTCTACATTTTTAGGCACAAGCTCGATGTCATCGTATTGGACAGAGTAAAGCTGTGAAGGTTTATCGTTTGATAACCAGGAATTCCTATGAGCGGGAAATGTTTGATAAAGCGAGTCTTAAGTTGGGACTAGACAAGGCTGTGCTACAAGACATTAATAGAAAAGGCAACACCAATGGAGTAAGTGTGATTAACACAAATGTTTGAGTTTAGATATGTCCCTCAGAACTTGTAGACTATATGTAACAGAAAAATAATCTGGATCCCTGTATTATGCTATGTTGATACATAGAGAGGGTTGTCCAGGATTCAAACTGACGTCTGCTTTTTTCCAGAAGTCTCTCCACTCCTGTCCATCAGTTAATTAAAAGACAGGCTTGGCACTGTTTCTGGAACAAAAGGAGACTTTTTTGTTTTTTATAAACCTGTACGACCAATTTAATAGACATAATTATTTTGTGAGGATCTAAATGAGTGTTGTGTTTAGGTACAGCCATTGTCTAAAATAGAAGTTGAAGATCTCCTTAGAAAAGGAGCATATGGTGCACTCATGGATGAAGAAGATGAAGGTTCTAAATTCTGTGAAGAGGACATTGATCAAATTCTACAGCGCAGAACACAAACCATCACCATCCAGTCTGAGGGAAAGGGGTCTACATTTGCTAAGGTAAGAACTACAATGTAAAAGAGGGTGGCGAAGAGAAACAGATCCATAAATGTATTCTTTGAATTTTATCAACCCTAAAAATACAATTATTCCTCCATAGGCCAGTTTTGTGTCTTCTGGTAATAGAACAGACATCTCTCTAGATGACCCTAACTTTTGGCAAAAATGGGCAAAGATTGCAGAGATGGACACAGATGCTAAAAATGAGAAGGTAACTGATGCTTCAGATAGTTTTGTAATTTGCATTCAAGTATAGTATCTCACTACAGCAGTAATTTCTGCACTCCTTCTCTTGTTTAGGACAGTTTAGTCATTGACCGCCCCCGTGTAAGAAAGCAAACAAAACACTACAATTCATTTGAGGATGATGAACTGATGGAGTTTTCTGAGCTGGAGAGTGATACCGAGGAGCGTCCTACGAGGTCCCGACGATTGAATGACAAAACCCGGAGATATCTGCGGGCAGAATGCTTTAGGGTAGAGAAGAATTTGCTAATATTCGGGTAGGTGATTGTTGTAATAAAGGAAGCATGGTTTATAGAATTTTAGTTCTAGTTTGTGCCAGTGACTACGCTTGCAAAGCTCAGCATGTTCTAAACAGAGTTTAATATCTCGATTAGTGAAGAACAGGAGGAGCTATTTGTAACATTTGCACAGTTCAGTAGTCTATTAACTTGCAGATAAAGGGTTAATTTGCAGGTTAACCGCATTATTAAGGTGCCCGGACTCAGTACTGAAAGTGCATCACTCCGGAGAAAACTAACTTTATTTCTCCTAGGAGCTGCCAGCTTTCAGTCATGCAGGAGTGCCCAGAGCAATTACAGTCACAGCACTGAGAGGGGCGGCTGTAAGCATGCCCCTGCACTGAATGACAGCCGGCTCATCAGTGCAGAGAAGGTTGCCAGTTCAGTGAGAGGGCTAGTCCTTAGAAGCCACTCTTGGTGCTGTTAGCAGTGACTATAGCCATGCCAACACATCTGCTTGACTGAAAGCTGGTGGCCCCAGGGAGAAATAATTAATTTTCCCCAGGTGCCGCACTTCCAGAATTGCAGCCAATCACCTTCATAACTCTGTTAATTTGAAAATTAACCCTGTATCTGCAGGTTAATAACATTATCGAACATGACATGTTCCCTTTTAAATTAGTGCTGTGACTGCCTCCTCATTTTGTCAAATTACCCCATTGAGGTCCAGTTTCAATCCTCTTTGTAGTATGCACAGTATGATCTGCAGTTCTGTTTTGCTTTTCTGTAGAAGTATTGTAATTTGCTCAATCCTTTTCATTTTAATCTTTAATTCTCTAGCTGGGGACGTTGGAAGGATATCCTTACACTTGGGCGATTCAAATGGCATTTAAACGAAAAGGATATGGAGATGATCTGCAGAGCTCTCCTGGTTTACTGTGTCAAACATTACAAAGGAGATGAAAAGATCAAAAGTTTCATATGGGACCTGATCACTCCCACAAAGGACGGATACAACCTGGCTCTGCAAAATCACTCAGGTATGGGCATATTTTTTAAAATAATTTATTTTCTGTTTTTATCAGCCTGTGATGCATGGATGATACTTTTCATAGGTAGAGGTAGTTTTGTGTGTGTGAAATCACTGAATTTATGGGATATGCCAGACACACATAGATGTTGTGGATCATTCGGGCCTGCGTCTCTCATCAAGACGGGGTTCTGATGCACACTGCTGTCTGTGGAAATGTGGTTACATAGAAATGTTGACCACCTTTCCGCTGAATGCTGTGTATGGTGGGTCCTGTTCTCGAGATGGCTGCAGATTTTATTGGTTAGATTGACATATACTTCTGATAAATTCTGTGGATATGCCATACCTATATGAGGTGTCAATACAGTTTTAAAGTAGTGCGATATAGAGATGTCAGTATTTGTTCTAGCCCCCCTAAATGATCCCTAATAATCATGTAGATGTCAGACAATTGCCCTATAAAGAACAGCGTGTCAAAAATAGCTATCAGTTCACCCCTATGTCTTGTCCTTCTTAATTTTATTAGACATGTAGGCAAATTTATCAAGATAATGCATATGTGGATTAGAGGTTTCTGCAAAGTTTTCCTGACTAGTCATTTGGACATATGGCACAGTTTCTAGTTTAGCTACTCCATCCTGGAAACTACTGTTAAGCAAGAAACCTCTCCCAAAGCCTCCAGTTAGCCTTGTAACTTAGATGCAAACTTCCCTGCATACACTAATTGGGAGTCGAATATGGAGAGCTTCATCTGTCTGATTTTGACTATTCATATCATTTTTAATCACATGGAATGATTATTTGCTCTTAGGGCTTGCTATAGGTGTTATTGTATAGTACAGTTTATGCAGTGACAGCAATCTCGTCAGCATGGACCGTCGGACTCTAAAGCGAATTGTTAGAGAGGATCGCAAGTCCACGGCGCCGAAAATAACTGATGAGCTCAATGAACACAGAACCCAGTTTGCACGAAAACTGTTCGTCGGGAGCTGCACAAATCTGGATTACACGGAAGAGCTGCAATTAGAAAACCGCTGCTCTCAATGACAAATGTTTCCAAGCATTTAGAGTGGTGTAGAAACCTCCAGAATTGGTCCCTCGAGCAGTGGAAACATGTGATATTCTCAGACGAATCATCGTTTACCCTATTTCCAACCTCCGGCCGAGTATACGTTTGGAGACAGCCGAAAGAAGCATTCCATCCAGACTGCCTTCTCCCAACCGTAAAACATGGTGGAGGTTCTATGATGATCTGGGGTGCTATTTCGTGGAGATCCGCCAGGCCAATGATATCCATTCATGGAAGAATGAATTAACAGCCGAGATTATTTAGGCATTTTGGGCGACCAAGTGCATCCAATGGTTCAAGCACTGTTCCCGGAGGGAACTTCTGTCCTTCTCCATTTTTTCTCCCTGCCATGTCCTGCTATTTTATTGTGAAGCCATAAATAAAGAACGGACCTTTTGTACGGACGGTGAGGGCTCTTTTTTTTCTTTATGTTTTTCACTGTTCCCGGAGGGGAACGCCATCTTTCAGGATGATAATGCACCAATTCATACAACTAGAATCGTTAAAGCATGCCACGAGGAACATTCTAATGAAGTTGAGCATCTCATCTGGCCCCCACAATCCCCAGAGCTCAACATTATTAAGCATTTATGGTCGATTTTAGAGATTCAAGTTAGACGTCGATTTCCGCCGCCATCGTCGCTCAAAGAACTGGAGGGTGTTTTAACTGCAGAATGGACTAACATTCCTTTGGAAACAGTTCACACCTTGTATGAATCCATACCTCAGAGAATTGAGGCTGTAATCGCCGAAAAAGGTGTACCTACACCATATTAAACTAACTTCTGTTGATGTTTCCAGGTGTTTCCATCATTTTGTCCAACCCCTGTATAATTAAAATTATATATATATATATATATACACACACACACACACACACTAGCTGAAGAGCCCGGCGTTGCCTGGGCATAGTAAATATCTGTGGTTAGTTATAGCACCTCACTTCTCTTATTTCCCCCTCACATCTCTCATTTTCTCCCTTACACCTCTCATTTTCCCCCTCCACTCCTCATGCCCCCCTAAACACTTGTCATTTCGACCTCACATCTGTCATTTTCCGATCACTCCACTATTTTTCCTCACTCCTCTCATTTTGCACTCACACCTTTTAATTTTCAACTCACATCCCTCATTTTCACCTCACATCTCTCATTTTCCCCTCAGTATATACATGTTTGTCATCTCCCTTAGGCTGGGTTCACACTGCGTTGTGTGAACCCGTTTAACGGACTACGTTACACCGCGGAATAACGTGGTGTAACGTAGTCCGTTAACGCCGCTATTACTTGCAGTGGCGAACGCATTGCTAGCGCACGCCCACAATGGGCGTGCGCTAGCGATGTGACGTCATTGAGTGACGGATCCGCAACGCGGGCTGCAGCGTTTCCGGGTCCGTCACTGCTAGCGCAGATGGAGCTAGCAGATGCTCCATCTGCGCTACCGCAGTGCCAAAGTCGGCACTTGCGTTAGTGCAGTCCGTTTAACGGATTTGTTGAACGGACTGCACAACGCAAGTGTGAACCTATCCTTATATATAGTATACACCTGTATGTCATCTCCTGTATATAGTATATACCTGTATGTCATCTCCCCTGTAAATAGTATATACCTGCTATATGTCATCTCCTTCTGCATATTGTATATACCTATGTGTCATCTCCTCCTGTATATAGTATATACCTGTATGTCATCTCTTCTGTATATACTATATGCCTGTATGTCATCTCCTCCTATATATAGTATATACCTGTATGTCATCTCCCCTGTATATAGTATATACATGTATGTCATCTCCCCTGTATATAGTATACACCTGCTGTATGTCATCTCCTCTATATACTTATGTGTAATCTCCTCTTTTATATAGTATATACCTGTATGTCATCTCCTCCTGTATATAGTATATACCTGTGTGTCATCTGCTCCTGTATATAGTATATACCTGTGTGTCATCTGCTCCTGTATATAGTATATATCTGTGTGTCATCTCCTCCTGTATATAGTATATATCTGTATGTCATCTCCTCCTGTATATAGTATATACGTGTCATTTCCCCTGTATATAGTATATACCTGTGTGTCATCTCCTGTATATAGTATATACCTGTGTGTCATCTCCTCCTGTATATAGTATATATCTCTGTCATCTCCTCCTGTATATAGTATGTACCTGTATGTCATCTCCTCCTGTATATAGTATATACCTGTGTCATCTCCTCCTGTATATACCTGTGTCATCTCCCCTGTATATAGTATATACCTGTGTCATCTCCCCTGTATATAGTATGTACCTGTATGTCATCTCCCCTTTATATAGTATATAACTGTGTCATCTCCTCCTGTATATAGTATATACCTGTGTGTCATCTCCCCTGTATATAGTATATATGTGTGTCATCTCCTCCTGTATATAGTATATACCTGTATTTCATCTCCTCCTCCCTGAGGAAGTGGCACTGGTGGCCACGAAACGTGCGTTGGGGACCATCGCCCGACCGCCCCCCCCTACCTCTGTGTAGTGGTAAGTGCTAGCACCCTTTTTCCACCACCATACTTAATGGCATTACTATAGAATCCCACTGCTTTGGGGTGACCTTGGTTGGATAGTGTAGGTGCTTTTTCTTATGCATACCATTACAAGGGTATTTACATCTGGGGGAGTGGGGTGATGGGCGCTTTTCCTGCATTCCTGGGACATTCATCCTGTGCTCTAGTCATTAGATAATGTAATATTTTGATATATGTTTTTGTATTATTTATGGTAATTAAAGTTTGTTTTATAAATCATTGCTCTGAATTGCTCTCCTTTTGGCATCCTCCTGTATATAGTATATACCTGTGTCATCTCCCCTGTATATAGTATATATGTGTGTGTGTGTGTCATCTCCCCTGTATATAGTATATACCTGTGTGTCATCTCCACCTGTATATAGTATATACCTGTGTGTCATCTCCCCTGTATATAGCATATACAGTACAGATCAAAAGTTTGGACACACCTTCTCAGTTAAAGATTTTTCTGTATTTTCATGACTATGAAAATTGTACATTCACACTGAAGGCATCAAAACTATGAATTAACACATGTGGAATTATATACTTAACAAAAAAGTGTGAAACAACTGAAATTATGTCTTATATTCTAGGTTCTTCAAAGTAGCCACCTTTTGCTTTGATGACTGCTTTGCACACTCTTGGCATTCTCTTGATGAGCTTCAAGAGGTAGTCACCAGGAATGGTCTTCCAACAATATTGAAGGAGTTCCCAGAGATGCTTAGCACTTGTTGGCCCTTTTGCCTTCACTCTGCGGTCCAGCTCACCCCACCATCTCGAATGGGTTCAGGTCTGGTAACTGTGGAGGCCCTTACACAGCCTGGAGGTGTGTTTGGGGGTCATTGTCCTGTTGAAAAATAAATGGTGGTCCAACTAAAAGCAAACCGGATGGAATAGCATGCTGTTGCAAGATGCTGTGGTAGCCATGCTGGTTCACTATGCCTGGTCTCTAATCTGGGCTGCAATTACAGTCACAGCACTGGGCCTGTGATTTCTGAGGCTGGTGACTTGGATAAACTTATCCTCAGAAGCAGAGGTGACTCTTGGTCTTCCTTTCCTGGGGCGGTTCTCATGTGAGCCAGTTTCTTTGTAGCGCTTGATGGTTTTTGCCACTGCACTTGGGGACACTTTAAAGTTTGCCCAATTTTTGGGACTGACTGACCATCATTTCTTAAAGTAATGATGGCCACTCGTTTTTCTTTACTTAGCTGCTTTTTTTCTTGCCATAATACAAATTCTAACAGTCTATTCAGTAGGACGATCAGCTGTGTAGCCACCAGATTTCTGCACAACACAACTGATGGCCCCAACCCCATTTATAAGGCAAAAAAATCCCACTTATTAAACCTGAGAGGGCACACCTGTGAAGTGAAAACCATTCTCGGTGACTACCTCTTGAAGCTCATCAAGAGAATGCCAAGAGTGTGCAAAGCAGTCATGAAAGCAAAAGGTGGCTTCTTTGAAGAACTTAGAATATAAGACATAATTTCAGACGTTTCATACTTTTTTAACTATATAATTCCACATTCATAGTTTTGATGCCTTCAGTATGAATGTACAATTTTCATAGTCATGAAAATACAGAAAAATCTTTAAATGAGAAGGTGTGTCCAAACTTTTGGTCTGTACTGTACCTGTGTGTCATCTCCCCTGTATATAGTATATACCTGTATGTCATCTCCCCTGTATATAGTATGTACCTGTATTTCATCTCCCCTGTATATAGTATATACCTGTGTCATGTCCTCCTGTATATAGTATATATCTGTATGTCATTTCCTCCTGTATATAGTATATACCTGTATGTCATTTCCTCCTGTATATACCTGTGTCATCTCCTCCTGTATATAGTATATACCTGTGTGTCATGTCCTCCTGTATATAGTATATACATGTGTCATCTCCCCTGTATATAGTATATACCTGTGTGTCATCTCCACCTGTATATAGTATATACCTGTGTGTCATCTCCCCTGTATATATATATATATATATATATATATATATATATATATATATATATATATATATATATACCTGTGTGTCATCTCCCCTGTATATACATATACCTGTGTGTCATCTCCCCTGTATGTAGTATATACCTGTGTGTCATCTCCTCCTGTATATAGTATATATGTGTGTGTCATCTCCTCCTGTATATAGTATATACCTGTGTCATCTCCTCCTGTATATAGTATATACCTGTGTGTCATCTCCTCCTGTATTAGACCTCATTCACACGTTATTTGCTCAGTATTTTTACCTCAGTATTTGTAAGCTAAATTGGCAGCCTGATAAATCCCCAGCCAACAGGAAGCCCTCCCCCTTGGCAGTATATATTAGCTTACACATACACATAATAGACGGGTCATGTGACTGACAGCTGCCGTTTTTCCTATATGGTACATTTGTTGCTCTTGTAGTTTGTCTGCTTATTGATCAGATTTTTATTTTTGAAGGATAATACCAGACTTGTGTGTGTTTTAGGGCGAGTTTCATGTGTCAAGTTGTGTGTGTTGAGTTGCATGTGGCGACATGCATGTAGCGACTTTTGTGAGATGAGTTTTGTGTGGCGACATGGGTGTAGCAACTTTTTGTGTGTCGAGTTGCATGTGACAGGTTAGTGTAGCAAGTTGTGTGCAGCAAGTTTTGCGCATGGTGAGTTTTGCGCATGGCGAGTTTTGTGTGGTGAGTTTTGAGTATGCAAGTTTTGTGTGAGGCAACTTTTGCATGTGTTGCAACTTTTGTGCATGTGGCAATTTTTCCATGTGTGCAAGTTTTGCGTGTGGCGAGTTTTCCAAGAGGTGAATTTTGCACGTGTGGCGAGTTTTGCATGTGGCGAGTTTTGCGCGTGGCGAGTTTTGAGCGGCGACTTTTGTGTTTCGACTTTTATGTGGCGAGGTTGGTGTATGTGTAGTGAAATGTGTGCTGAGGGTGGTATATGTGTTCAAGCACGTGGTAGTGTGTGGCACATTTTGTGTGCGTGTTCATATCCCCGTGTGTGGTGAGTATCACATGTCGGGCCCCACCTTATCAACTGTACGGGATATAATCTTTGGCGCCATCGCTCTCACTCTTTAAGTTCCCCTTTTTCACATCTGGCAGCTGTCAATTTGCCTCCAACGCTTTTCCTTTCACTTTTTCCCCATTATGTAGATAGGGGCAAAATTGTTTCGTGAATTGGAACGCGCAGGGTTAAAATTTCGCCTCACAACATAGCCTATGACGCTTTCGGGGTCCAGACGTGTGACTGTGCAAAATTTTGTGGCTGTAACTATGACGGTGCAGATGCCAGTCCCGGACATACACACACACATTCAGCTTTATATATATATATAATAAATATATATATATATATATGTATATATATATATATATATATATATATATATATACACACAGTGTGTGTGTGTATATATATATATATAATATATATATATATAATATATAAAGCTTAATGTGCGTAAGTATGTATGTGTGTGGAGATGACACGCAGGTATATACTATATACAGGTGGAGATGACCTAAAGGTATATACTATATACTGGAGGAGATGACACACAGGTATATACTTTATACAGGAGCAGATAATACACAGGTATATACTATATACAGGAGGAGATGATTTACAGGTACATACTATATACAGGAGGAGATGACACGCGTATATACTATATACAGGAGGAGATGACATACAGGTATATACTATATAAAAGAGGAGATGACACATAGGTATAGATGAGGAGAGGACACACAGCAGGTATATACTATATACAGGGGAGATGACATACAGGTATATACTATATACAGGAGATGACATACAGGTATATACTATATATAGGAGGAGATGACATACAGGTATATAGTATATACAGAAGAGATGACATACAGGTATATAATATATACAGGAGGAGATGACACATGGGTATATACAATATACAGGAGGAGATGACATACAGCAGGTATATACTATTTACAGGGGTGATGGCATACAGGTATATACTATATACAAGAGAAGACATACAGGTGTATACTATATATAAGGGAGATGACAAACATGTATATACTGAGGTGAAAATGAGGGGTGTGAGGTGAAAATGAAAAGGTGTGAGGGGAAAATAGTGGAGTGATCGGAAAATGACAGATGTGAGGTCGAAATGACAAGTGTTAGGGGAGAACGAGAGGAATGAGGGGGAAAATAAGAGGAGTGAGGTGGAAAATGAGAGGTGTAAGGGAGAAAATGAGAGGCATGATGGGAAAATAAGAGACGTGAGGTGCTATAACTAACCACAGATATTTACTATGCCCAGGCAACGCCGGGCTCTTCAGCTAGTATATATATATTGCAAAGGATATATGAGATATGTCCTGGCTACTAATGGCCACATCTCAGCCTGAAATTCTCAGCTTTAGGCCGGGGTCACACTTGCGAGTGTGATGTGAGAAACTCGCGCGAGTCTCTCACATCAATACCCGGCACTGCCACCGGCACTCAGGACTGGAGTGTGTGGATGTATGTATTTCTATGCAGTCGGCCTTAGGCCACATTGAGTATTTGGTGAGTTTTTTACCTCAGTATTTCTAAGCCAAAACTAGGAGTGGGTGATAAATGCAGAAGTGGTGACTTGTTTCTATTATACTTTTCCTCTGATTGCTCCATTCCTGGTTTTGGCTTACAAATACTAATGTAAAATACTCACCAAATACTGAATGTGTGCACATGACCTTAAAATAAGCCCTGAATCTTTTCTTCAGCTATGATCCAGGCCTAGTTATAGCCTATTAAATTACTGGCTGTAGAGATCGGAGAGCGGCAATGTGTGAGCTCCTCCTGTCCCTGTGTAACACTAGGTTTTATGCATCACACCTGCAAAATTGTTGTTTTTTTTAAATGTATTGAAAAAAAACTAAACTAATTTGGCATTGTTGCAAAATTGGCTTGTCACAATAATAATAATAAAGCCAAAAATATATTTTGTGATCCTTTTGCTTTAAAAAAAAAATGAAAGAAAAAGCAACCAAAAATGTCTTAAGAATTCCAGATGGTATCAATAAAAACTACACTTTGTCACGCAACAAATTAGCCATCCTACAGCTCTGTCACCATGGTGTAGCGTTATTTTATATGACAGGTTCCTTTTGACATCTATGACGTATAAGTACGTCATAGGTTGTGTTCCTGTATTTGCTCCGGCACTGATAATTTTTTCCCCATTTTCCAGTACACTATATGATAAAATTAATAGTGTCGTTCAAAAGTACAACTCATCCCGCAAAAAAACAAACCCTCATATAGCCATATTGACCGAAAAATAAGAAAGTGATGGCTCTGGAAAGAAGGGGAGCAAAAGACGAAAAGGAAAATCCCAAGGTCGTGAAGGGGTTAATGCTGTTAGTGGTTCGGGCAGCTTGAATTGGCCATCTGATTCCCTTTAACTCCTTCATGGCCTTGGATGTATCCATGTTCCCTGGTTTAGGAAGTACTTAACGATTTTGATGCAACAGGAACTGTTTGCGCATGATCGTTGCTGGGTGTTCAACTCATAGGACAGATGATACCCGTGCCCGCACTGCTCCCGGCAGTTTAACCCGCTACATGCTGCTATCGATAGTGATGGCAGCATTTAGAAAGCAGGCAGATGGAGGTGGGCTTGCCTCTGCTCTGCTAGCGGGGGCCCTTGAGATGTCATCACAGGGAACTTGATCATTGCCATGGTGACCCAATGTCGTCATGGCGACATCCAGATCACCAGAACTAGCAAGCTTGTTACACAATGCTCAAAGCATGGTGTATCAAGCTTGTATGTCAGAGTAGCACTGACCGTTTATAAAGCATAGCAATACTGGAGCTATGCTTGATAAGCGATCACAGTAAAAAAGTGAAGTCCCATAGAGGGACTAAGTAAAAAAGGAAAAGAAAAAAAAATGTAGAAATACAAATGTTTGGTATCGCTGAAGCGGCCTGACCTATAAACCTGTCACACTAGTTAACCCCTTCAGTGAACAACATAAAAAAACAAGCCAAAAATGCTTTATCATACCGCCTAACAAAAGGTGGAATAAAATGCAATCAAAAAGTCGAATTTAAATAAAAATGGTACCACTGAAATTGTCATCTTCTTCTGCAAAAGCCAAGTTGTACTGACCCGAAGAATAAAGCTGCCTATCACTTTTACCACACGAGGAACGGCAAAAATAAAAATCCCTAAAAACAATTCCTGAATTGCTGGTTTTCGTTCATTCTACCTCTCAAAATTATAGCTATAAAAATATGTCACACGTCTTTTAGTGTGTAACAGCAGCCATGCATAAAAAAAATAAAAATAAATCTAGTATCACTGTAATCGCACCGACCTGAAGAATAAAGTTCTAAAAAATAAAGATTTTTTCCATTCTGTCTCCCAAAGACAGAAGTAAGTCTCGGCTCACATTTATCCTACACTCTGTGCTGAGCGCCTTAACCGGGGTTTCTGTATGATACACGTTGGGGCTCTGTAAACTATTCTATGAAAATTTGTGCTCCAGGAGGCAAATAGCGCTCCGTCCCTCCCAAGTCTTGCCATATGACTGAGCAGTAGAGCACAGCCACATAGGGGGTATTTCTATATTCAGAAGAAATTGTGGGACAAATTTTGGTGCCATTTTTACCCATTTCCCAGTATGAAAATGTAAAATATGGGACTAACACACAATTTTGTTGGTAAAAATGTAATTCTTTTTTCTTCATTGCCCAATCGTATAAAATTTTGTGACACACCTGTGGTGTCAATATGATCACTGCATCCCTAGATGAAATTCATTGAGAGGTGTAGTTTGTAAAATAGGTTAAATATGAGTGGTTCTGCTGTTCTGGCATTTCAGGTGCTCTCCCAGTTGGTCATGGCACCTGCAAACTATAATCATAAAATCTGCACAATAGTATGGCGCTTCTTCCCTTCTGCTGAGCTTGGAACTGTGCCTGAAAAGTATTTTGTGATTACATGTAGGGTATTGGCGCACTCAGGAGATATTTTTTACAACGAACTTGGATCCATTTTTTCCTGCTAGTCCTTAGACAAATTAAAAACTTGTAGCTTAAACAACATTTTAGTGGTAAAAATGTAATTATTCTTTCTTCACTGATCAATGGTATAAAATTCTGTGTGGCACATGTGGCATCAATATGATCACTGCACCTCTAGATGAATTAATTGAGTGGTGTAGTTTGTAAAATGGTGTCACTTATGGGGGGTTCTGCTATTCTGGCACCTTAGGGACTCTACTAGTGTGACATGGCACTCTCAAACCAGTCCAGCAAAATCTGAACTCCAATATGACGCTTCCTCCATCCTGATCTTTACATTGTGCGTCAAAAGTAGACATAGTTCTATAGGGTATTGATGTACTCAGGAGACATTGCACAGCTAATTTTACGGTCCATTTTCTCCTGGTATCCTTGAGAAAATTTGGGGCTAAAACAACATTTTTGTGGGAATTTAATTTTTTTTTTTTTTCATTTTCACAGATCAAAATTGTAAAATTCTGTGAATCACCTGTGGTTTCAAGGTACTCACCACACATGTAGATAAATTCCTTGAGAGGGTCTAGTTTCCGAAATTGGGTCACTTATGGGGGGGTTTCCACTAGTGATGAGCGAATATACTCGTTACTCGAGATTTCCTGAGCATGCTCGGCTGTCCTCCCGAGTATTTTTTAGTGCTCTGAGATTTAGTTTTTATTGCCGCAGCTGAATGATTTACATCTGTTAGCCAGCATAAGAACATGTGGGGGTTGCTAGGGAATTCCCACATGCACCTGTGCTGGCTAACAGATGTAAATCATTCAGCTGCGGCAATAAAAACGAAATCTCCGAGCACTAAAAAAATACTCGTAGGACACCCGTGCGTGCTCGGGAAATCTCGAGTAACGAGTATATTCGCTCATCACTAGTTTCCACTGTTAAGCCACATAAGGGACTCTCCAAACGTGACATAACACCCGCAGACCATTCCATCACAGCAGCGTCGGACTGGAGCACCTTGGGCCCACCAGAGAAAATCATTCTTGGGGCCCACTATGTAGCTACATAGAAATAGATACAAGACCACCAATTGTGCGGTAAAAAGTGCTAATATCAGGGTATAATATAAGGTAGTTCACGTCTTAATAATGTTGGGTTGGGGTAGCCCCCTCACAGAATATGATGTAGCCCCCTCATAAAATATAATGCAGTCCCCTCTCATAGAATATAATGCAGCACCCCACAAAATATAATGCAACCCTCTCAGGTATGACGCAGTCCCCACCATAGAATATAATGTAGCACCCCATAGGGTATAATGCAGCCCCCCTCAGATAGTATAATGCCACCCACCACAGAATATAATGTAGTCCCCTGAGAGAATGCAGTTCCACCACAGAATATAATGCAGCCCCCCCATAGAGTATACTGTAGCCCCCTCATATAGTATGATGTAGCCCCCATAATATTATGTCCCCTGAGAGAATAATGCAGCCCCACCACAGAATATAATGCAGCCCCCCATAGAGTATACTGTAACCCCTCATATAGTATGATGTAGCCCCCCATAATATAATGTAGTACCCTGAGTATAATGCAGTCCCCCCACAGAATATAATGTAGCCCCAGGGCCGTATTTAGAGTTTCTGCTGCCCTAAGCACTTTTAGGACTGCCTCCCCCTTTGGTGAGTATGACACTATCGGCAGTGACTTTGGCAAGAATCACTGATGTGAAAGTCGCCTTTTGCAGCAGATCCGGCAGTTTTTCTGCATCTGCCGCGTAACGGATCACTTATGGCAACACTGCGTTCGGCCTCATTCATTCCCTATGGGATTTGCGGCACTTGCCGTGATCTGGCAGATGCGGTACCATACCTCCCAACTTTTGAAGAAGGGAACGAGGTATAAAATTTGCGGCGTGCGTAGTGCGCCGTGGCAAATTTTAGGCCACGCCTCTGACTACACCCATTTCACAACTAGTCACACCCATATCCACGTCCCAACCGCAGCCATTTAGCACTGCTGATCACACTGTTTTATATACAATAATTGTAAGCAAACAAAAATATGGCCACACAGTGCTCCATACTGTATAATGGCCACACATGATGCTCAATACTGTATAACGGCCACACATGATGCTCCATACTGTATAATGGCCAAACATGATGCTCCATACTGTATAACGGCCACACATGATGCTCAATACTGTATAACGGCCACACCACACATGATGCTCCATACTGTATAATGGCCACACACAGTTCTCCATACTGTATAATGGCCACACACAGTTCTCCATACTGTATAATGGCCACACATGATGCTCCATAGTGTATAATGGCCACACATGATGCTCAATACTGTATAATGGCCACACATGATGCTCAATACTGTATAATGGCCACACATGATGCTCCATAGTGTATAATGGGTATAATGGCCACACATTGCTCCATACTGTATAATGACCACCCACACATAGTGCTCCATACTGTATAACGGCCACACAGTTCTCCATATTGTATAATGATCCCACATAATGCTCAATACTGTATAATGGCCACAAAACCATACTGTATAACGGCCACACATGATGCTCCATACTGTATAACGGCCACACATGATGCTCCATACTGTATAACGGCCCCCCTCCTGTATGCATGGCTCATCTCCCTCCCATCCCACATACATAGCTCATATTACCCCTCCTGTATGCATGACTCATATCTCCCCATGTATGCATGGCTCATATTCCCCCTCCTGTATGTATTGCTCATATTCCCCCCCACCTGTATGCATGGCTCATATTCACCCCTCCTGTATGCATGGCTCATATTCCCCCCCCCCCCCCGTATGCATGGCTCATATCCCCCCACCTGTATGCATGGCTCGTATTCCCCCCCTATGCATGGCTCATATCCCCCCCACCTGTATGCATGGCTCATATCCCATCCCCCCCCCTCCTGTATGCATGGCTCATATCCCCCCCCCTGTATGCATAGCTCATATTCCGCCCCCCTATGCATGGCTCATATCCCCCCCCCGTATGTATGGCTCATATTCCCCCCTGTATGCATGGCTCATATCCCATCCCCCCCCCTCCTGTATGCATGGCTCATATCCCCCCCGTATGCATAGCTCATATTCCGCCCCCCTATGCATGGCTCATATCCCCCCCCCCCCTGTATGCATGGCTCATATTCCCCCCTGTATGCATGGCTCATATTCCCCCCTGTATGCATGGCTAATATTCCCCCCTGTATGTATGGCTCATATTCCCCCCTGTATGCATGGCTTATATTCCCCCCTGTATGCATGGCTTATATTCCCCCCTGTATGCATGGCTCATATCCCCCCGTTACTGTATGCATGGCTCATAGTCCGCCCCTGTATGCATGGCTCATATCCCCCTGTTACTGTATGCATGGCTCATAGTCCGCCCCTGTATGCATGGCTTATATTCCCCCGTTACTGTATGCATGGCTCATAGTCCGCCCCTGTATGCATGGCTTATCTCTCCGCATCCGCTCCTGCTCGGCGCGCCGGCTTATGTCCTCCTTCATCCCCCCCGTCCCTCATACAGTACTCACCTGTCCCACTGCACGGCCGTGCCGACATCCCTCGCGCTCTGTCCCGGCTCCAGGCGCCAGCGCACGGGCGCAGCACCTTCTTCCTGCTTGAGCGGTCATGTGACACTGCTCATTTAAGGTCATGAATATGCGCATATTCATGGTCTTAATGAGCGGTGTCACGTGACCGCTCGTTCAGGACGAGCTGCAGTGCAGACGCCGAGACCATCGCTGGAGCAGGGTGAGTATCGTCTTCAAGGCAGGCGGCGGGGGGCCCTGGAGGCTGGAGCAGTGGGGGCCCTGGAGCAGTGGGGGCCCTGCCACGGTTCTCCGGTGGGCCAGTCCGAGCCTGCATCACAGTCTGTCGTCCAAAACATCACTCCTTGCTTTCTGAGTTCGGCCGTGCACCTAAACAGTAGTTTTTCCCCACATATGGGGTATTCACATACTCCGGAGACCACACAACAAATTTGGGGTTGCATTTTCCCTTTTTTCTCCTTCCCTTTTACCCTTGTGGAAATAAAATGAGGGTTAAAATAACATTTTTGGGGAAAAATGTAATTATTTTTTTTTTTCCATGGCTCAACGTCATAAATTTCTGTGAAGCACCTAGGGGTTTAAGGTGCTCACCACACAACTAGATAAGTTCCTTGTGGTGTCTAGTTTCCAAAATGGGGTCACTTTTGTGGGGGATTTCACTGCTTAAGATGGTTTTTGTGAAAAATAGGGATTTTTGTGTACTCACCGTAAAATCCTTATCTCCGAGGCAATCATTGGGGGACACAGGACCATGGGTGTTATACTGCTGCCACTAGGAGGACACTAAGTGAACACAGAAAAGATTAACTCCTCCTCTGCAGTATACACCCTCTCGCTGGCTGAAACTCAACCAGTTCGGTAACAAAGCAGTAGGAGTATTAAGCAAAGGACAATAAACTACCGTATATACTCGAGTATAAGCTGAGATTTTCAGCACATTTTTTTAGGCTGAAAATGCCCCTGTCGGCTTATACTCGAGTCATTGTCTCAGGGGGGTCGGCGGGGGAGCGGTGGCAGTGACATACTCACCTGCTCCTGGCGCGGTCCCTGCATCTCTGATGGTCTCCGGGCGCTGACAGCTTCTTCCTCTGTTGAGCGGTCACATGGTACCGCTCATTATAGTAATTAATATAGACGCGACTCCACTCCCATAAGGGTGGAGCCGCATATTCATTACTGTAATGAGCAGGACCGGTGACCGCTCAACGCTGGAAGAAGCTGTCAGCGCCCAGAGAAGACCATCAGGGAAGCCTCCAGGGACCGCACCGGGAGCAGGTGAGTATAATGGGGAGGGTGAGCACATTGCGCGATATTCACCTGTCCTCGTTCCACCGCTGGGCTCAGTCTTCCTCGTCCTCTGCTATGACGCTCAGGTCAAAGGGTGTGATGACGTAGTTAGTGCGCACCCTCTGCCTGAACGTCAGTGCAGAGGACTCTGAAGACAGAGCCCGGCGGTGGAACGAGGACAGGTGAATATTGCAAATGTCGGGGGCCTGAGTGATGAGAGGTGAGTATGTCAATTTTTTTTTAATCGCAGCAACAGCATATGGGGCAAGTATCTCTATGGAGCATCTTATGGGGCCATAATCCGCATTTGTGCAGCATTATATGGGGAAATATCTCTATGGAGCATCTTATGGGGCCATAATCACCATTTGTGCAGCATTATATGGGGCAAATATCTCTATGGAGCATCTTATGGAGCCGTAATCACCATTTGTGTGAGCCCTCGCGGGCAGGGTCCTCTCTTCTCCTGTACCAGTTGTGACTTGTATTGTTCAAGATTATTGTACCTGTTTTTATGTACCGTATATACTCGAGTATAAGCCGACTCCCCTAATTTTGCCACAAAAAACTGGGAAAACTTATTGACTTGAGTATAAGCCTAGGGTGGAAAATGCAGCAGCTACTGGTGAATTTCAAAAATAAAAATAGATGCTCCATACTGTTCATTATGGCCCCATAGCTGTGCCATATAGTGCTCTGCACCATTCATTATTACCCCATAGATGTACCATAGAAAGCTGTGCCATATAGTGCTCTGCACCGTTCATTATTGCCCCATAGCTGTGCCATATAGTGCTCTGCACCATTCATTATTGCCCCATAGCTGTGCCATATAGTGCTCTGCACCGTTCATTATTGCCCCATAGCTGTGCCATATAGTGCTCTGCACCGTTCATTATTGCCCCATAGCTGTGCCATATAGTGCTCTGCACCGTTCATTATTGCCCCATAGCTGTGCCATATAGTGCTCTGCACCGTTCATTATTGCCCCATAGCTGCCATATAGTGCTCTGCGCCGTTCATTATTGCCCCATAGCTGCCATATAGTACTCTGCGCCATTCATTATTGCCCCATAGCTGTGCCATATAGTGCTCTGCGCCGTTCATTATTGCCCCATAGCTGTGCCATATAAAGCTGTGCCATTGCTGCTGCAATAAAAAAAAAATGCCATACTCACCTCGCTGCTTGCAGCTCCCAGCGTCTCGTCCCGGCGTCTCTCCGCACTGACTGATCAGGCAGAGGGCGCCGCGCACACTATATGCGTCATCGCGCCCTCTGACCTGAACAGTCAGAGCAAGAGGACGCGAAGACAGAGCGGCGCCCGGCGTGTGGAACGCGGACAGGTGAATATTGCATACTTACCTGCTCCCGGAGTCCCGCTCCCTCTGCCTGTCACACGGTCTTCGGTGCCGCAGCCTCTTCCTCTATCAGCAGTCACCGGCACCGCTGATTAGAGAAATGAATATGCGGCTCCACCCCTATGGGAGGTGGAGCCGCATATTCATTTCTCTAATCAGCGGTCCCACGTGACCGCTGAACAGGGGAAGAGTTGCAGCACCGAAGACCGTGTGACGGGCAGAGGGAGCGTCAGGACCGCCGGGACTAGGTGAGTATGCCTCAGCGCTCTCTCCCCCTCACCCGCTGACCCTGCCGCCCACCGTGACTCGAGTATAAGCCGAGAGGGGCACTTTCAGCCCAAAATTTTGGGCTGAAAATCTCGGCTTATACTCGAGTATATACGGTATACCCCTCCTCACATGTAAAGCGCCATGGAATAAATGGCGCTATAATAATAAATAATAATAATAATAATTTGTGCAGTATTATATGGGGCAAATATCTCTATGGAGCATCTTATGGGGCCATAATCAGCATTTGTGCAGCATTATATGGGGCAAATATCTCTATGGAGCATCTTATGGTGCCATAATCAGCGTTTGTGCAGCATTATATGGGGCAAATATCTCTATGGAGCATCTTATGGGGCCATAATTAGCATTTGTGCAGCATTATATTGGGCAAATATCTCTATGGAACATCTTATGGTGCCATAATCAGCATTTGTGCTGCATTATATGGGGCAAATATCTCTATGGAGCATCTTATGGGGCCATAATCAGCATTTGTGCAGCATTATATGGGGCAAATATCTCTATGGAGCATCTTATGGGGCCATAATCACCATTTGTGCAGCATTATATGGGGCAAATATCTCTATGGAGCACCTTATGGGGCCATAATCAGCATTTGTGCAGCATTATATGGGGCAAATATCTCTGTGGAGCATCTTATGGGACCATAATCAGCATTTGAGCAGCATTATATGGGGCAAATATCTCTATGGAGCATCTTATTTTGCCATAATCAGCATTTGTGCAGCATTATATGGGGCAAATATCTCTATGGAGCATCTTATGGGGCCATAATCAGCATTTGTGCAGCATTATATGGGGCAAATATCTCTATGGAGCCATAATCACCATTTGTGCAGCATTATATGGGGCAAATATCTCTATTGAGCATCTTTTGGGGCCCAGCATTGTATGGGGCAAATGTGTCTATGGAGCATCTTATGGGACCATTATTAACCTTTGTGCAGCATTATATGGGGCATATTTTAATATGCAGCATCTTATGGGGCCCATCATGAACTGTATGGAGCATTATATGGGGCTCCTGATTCAATATAGATATTCAAAAACACCTACTGATATCTCAATTAATTTAACTTTTATTGGTACCTATTTTTATTTTTGAAATTTACCAGTAGCTGCTGCACTTTCCACCCTAGGCTTATACCGGAGTTAAGTTTTCCCAGATTTTTGTGGCAAAGTTAGGGGTCTCGGCTTATACTCGGGCCGGCTTATACTCGAGTATATACGGTATATCAAAACTGAAGAACTAAACAACAAGCCAATAGGCTAACAGGGTTGTTGCTGTGTCCCCAAATGATTGGTTCGGAGAAAAGGATTTTACGGTGAGTACACAAAAATCCCTATATCTCCTACGCCACATTGGGGGGCACAGGACCATGGGACGTCCTAAAGCAGTCCCTGGGTGGGGAGCAATACAACTGCTAATACCCCATATAAAACTGGCTTACGGCTGTGGTACTGACGATTGCAGAATGCGCCTGCCAAGAGCAGCGTCTGCAGAAGACTGAGAATGAATGTGATAGTGTTTTGTAAGAGTGTGCAAGCTGGACCATGTTGCAGCTTTCAGATCTGTTGTGCTGACACCTGGTGCCGAATGGCCCAAGAGGCGCCCACTGACCGAGTAGAATGTGCCTTAATCCCTGCTGGGACAGGAGTGCCCCTTACACGGTAGCTCTCCTGAATAGCCGAGCAAATCCACTTGGCTAGTGTGGCCTTTGAAGCGGCTAGACCCTTCCTATGCCCTTCTGGAAGCAGGAACAGGACATCTGACTTGTGGAAGGGAGCCGTCCGCGAGATGTACCGTCTAAGAGCCCTAACCACATCAAGAGTGTGAAGAGCTTTCTCGATACGATGGACTGGTGCCTGACAGAATGAAGGCAGAACAATCTCCTCATTGAGGTGAAAAGAGGAAACAACTTTGGGCTTGAAAGTGGGGGAAGTCCTCAAGACTGCCTTGTCTTGATGAAAAATCAGGAACCGGGGTCGGCAGGATAAGGCTGCCAACTTCGAGACTCGTCTGATTGATGTAATCGCCACTAGGATAACCACCTTCCAGGAAAGAAAGGTTAGTGATACGTCCTGCAGTAGTTCGAAAGGGGCCTCCTGTAAAACTCCGATGACCAAATTAAGATCCCATGAATCCAACGGCATTTTATAGGGAGGCGCCACACGGGAAACCCACTCCCTGAATGAACGTCTTTACCGGTAATCTGGTGGCAATCTTGCGTTGGAATAGAACTGACAAGGCTGAAACTTGTCCTTTGAGTAAACTTAAGCGCGAGACCCGACTCTAATCCGGATTGTAGGAATTCCAATATGGAAGGGATGGAGAACACCAGAGGAGATCGTCCATGGGCGTTGCACCATGAGAAGAAGATTCGCCAGGTGCGATGATAAATGCGCATGAACGCTGGCTTCCTAGCACTAATCATGGAGGTCACTTCAGGAGAGAATCCAGCTTTGGCTAAAATCCAAGATTCAACATCCACGCTGTCAAAGACAGGAGGCCCCGGAGTTCTGGTGGTAAATCGGGCCCTGCGAAAGTAGATCCATGTGATCTGGTAGTTCCGCGTACCATGCCTGGCGCGGCCAGTCCGGCATGACTAGGATCACTGGTACCAACTCTGCTCTGATTTTCTTGATGACCCCTGGGAGCAAGGGGAGAGGGGGAAAAATGTACGGGAGTCGAAACTGATGCCACGGCAGAACCAAGGCATCTGCTCCGACGGCACATAGATCATGTGATTGGGCAATGAACTGGGGAACTTTGTTGTTTAGCCTTGAGGCCATGAGATCCACATCTGGAGTCCCCCAGCGATGACAAATCTGCTGAAAGACTTCCAGATGAAGAGACCATTCTCCCGAGTCAAGGCCCTGGCGACTGAGAAAGTCCGCTGCCCAATTCTCTACACCCGGGATGTGGATTGCCGAGATTGGCGAATGGTTGCTCTTGGCCCAATGGAGGATGTGACTCACTTCGTGCATGGCCGTCCTGCTGCGGGTTCCCCCTTGACGATTGATATACGCCACCGCCGTGGCGTTGTTGGATTGTATCCTGATGTAGTGACCTGTGAGGAGATGGTGAAAACTCAGTAGGGCTAGTCTGATCGCTTGTATCTCCAAGATGTTGATGGGGAGGCGCGACTCTCAAGTGGACCAACGACCCTGTGCCGTGTGGTGGCTGAAAACTGCACCCCAGCCCAAAAGGCTGGCGTCGGTGGTCACCACTAACCAGCGTACCGGGAGAAAAGACTTCCTTTGGTTCAGGGAGGACTTCAGCGTCCATCACCTGTGGGTCTGCCTGACCCACAGAGTCAGACGGAACCAATGGTCGAGAGAAAACAGGTTCCTGTCCCAGGCCAACAGCAGTGCATGTTGCAAAGGGAGGAGATGGAACTGTGCGAACGGGACCGCTTCCATCGCTGCTACCATTTTTCTGAGAATGCCCATGCTGAAATGAATGGAGTGAGGGGCTGGGCGGGAAAGACTCCGTGCTCCCTGGTTTAAGGCCAAGGCCTTTTCTGGAGGGAGAATGACCAACCCGCGGGAAGTGTCCAGGATCATTACCAAGAAGGAAATTCGCTGAGGCGGTAACAGAGAAGAATTTTCGAAGTTTATTTTCCCGCACAGGCGAGAAAGTGTATTCACCGTGATACCGACGGACTCCTCACAGGCTGGAAGGGATGGACATTTGATCAGTAGGTCGTCCAGATACGGAAGTACCACCACTCTCCGAGCGTGAAGAATGGCCATGACAGCTGCCTTGACCTTGGTGAAGACTCTGGGGGCGGTGGCGAGGCCGAAGGGCAAGGCAACGAACTGGAAGTGTTCCTCGCGGAATGCGAAGCGTAGGAACTGTTGATGGGAAGGAAAAATTGAGATGTGAAGGTAAGCATCTTTGATGTCTATGGATGCTAGAAACTCTCCTTTTTCCATGGAGGCGACGACTGTACGGAGAGATTCCATTCTGAACCGTCGTTCCTTGACAAACGTGTTTAACAGCTTTAGGTCCAGTATGGGCTGCAGCGATCCATCATTCTTTCAGGCCACAAGTAGGTTCGAGTAAAAACCCTTGAACCTTTCGTACTGAGGAACCAGAATAATGACTCCGTCCCTTCGTAGCGCATGTATGACGTGGAGAAAAGCTGTTGTCCTTGTTTTTGAAGGGGAAGAAGGGAAAAAAACGTGTCGGGGAGGAGAAGAAAGCTCTATTTTGTATCCGGAGGACACCAGCTCTCTGACCCACTCGTCGTGGACGACTGAGAGCCAGGCTTGACGGAACGAAAGTAAACGGCCGCCTACTTTGTCGGTGCCCGCCGGATGTCGCAACGAGTCATTGTGTAGAAGATCTAAGGGATCTGGCTCCCTTAGATCCAGACGTCCTTGGTCTGGATTTCCAGGTATCGTTAGGTCTGTATGAGACCTGGGAACCTCTGTCTCCATGCGGAACCCATCCTGATCCAGAAGAGAAGGTTGTAGAGGACCAACTGAAATTGTTGCGAAAAGGCCGGGATCGAGGCTGTTGATTCCAAAACAGCCGGGTGGGCCTTTGTTGAGGAAAAAATTTACTCTTCCCTAACGTCAGAAATGATTTGGTCCTGTTTCTCTCCAAATAAGCGACCAGCTTGGTAAGACAGAGAGGTCAACGATTTTTTGGAAGCAGAATCTGCCCGCCAATCTCTGAGCCATAGGGCCCTTCTGATGGAGACTGCATTTGCAGCTGCCTGTGCTGCGCTATTGGCCGCATCTATCGAAGCGTTAACTACGAAGTCCCTGGCTTGAGCTATCTGACTAGCGAGGTTGGCAGCCTCTGGGGGAAGATTGTGGTCGTGAATGGTTGCGGTTAGCAGCTCTGCCCAAGCGACCATTGCCTTAGCCACCCAAGTCGCGGTGAAGGATGGAAAGGTCGCCGCTCCTGAAGCCTCGAAGACCGAACAAGCGAGGTAGTCAATTTGACGTCAGTGGGGTTTTTGACTGAGGAACCGTCGGACAAGGATAGGAGTGTTCTGGACGAGATACAGCAGGGTCCACTGAAGGGGACTGTAGCCAATCATTCATTAAATCCGGGGCAAAAGGATATTTGGACTCGATAGGCTTTTGACCAGTGAACCGTTTATCTGGTCGGTCCCTGTGTTTCTGGACAATGTCCTTAAACTCAGGATGATTGGCAAATACTTTTTGGACACGTTTAGTCTTTTAAAAAGACACCACGTGTTCCGGAGGGGATATGAATTCCTCGGCCACCCTCAGGGTCTTGTTGACCGCCTCAATAAAGGAATCAAGCGTCTCTTGACAAGTCGAGGAATCCTGGACTAAAGACGCATCAGACTTGTATTCGGAGTCATGTGTGCTGCGAACCTCAGGAGAGGGGGAGCGAGAAATTGAGCTCGCAGATGCTGAAGCACGAGCGTGATCGGGGGACGCGACATGGGTCATTTTTCTAGAGACCTGAACCCCCTTTGACTGAGTACGACCCCTGCTAACGGACTGTTCCCTACCATTGCCAGAGTCCTCCGCGGTCGACAAAGTGACGTTCTGACTTAAAGAGAGTCCCTGGAGAGAGTCTATTGCTTGGCCAGGGAAGCCATAGACCGTGACAGGGAAGCAGCCCACTCAGGGGGACTAGGCTCAGTAGGGTCTGTGGCGACGGCGAGTGGTGGCTGTGCTCAGGCCGGGTCACAGTTCGTACATAACGGAGTATTGTGAGCACGTGGCAAGGCAGTATTGCAAGTGGCACATGAGGTAAAAAAAAAACACTGTGTGTTTTTAGTTAACCTGTTTGGCCTCCTTAGATTGAGACATAGTGTGTCCCTAATGGTTAAAGACAGAGTATGCCCTACAGGTGCAGAGAAGGGGTTAAGCTCTCTTCCAGACACTGATGCAGCTTACCCAAGGTCCTGTTCCTGTGTCCCCAGGGAAGAAGTCGGTGGTATGAAAACCGCAGAAGGATTTTCGGCGGTCCTGTACTGTTGCTGGTGGTGCTGTCAGTCAGCGTGGCCCCACAGCCGTTGCAAAACAGGTTGCCTGAAAAATCATGGCCCCCGAGATTAGCAGGGCTCTTCTCATTCAGGATGAGAAGTGCCAGGAATGTGGGCGGTAGCTCCAGCGGTGTGAGGCGCCATGCAATTTGCGGCCTAATCTGGCTAAAAGCCAGGAGCTACATTTCTGGGGCCTGCCGGCGGTGCGCGCCGGCTGAGAAGAAGGGGGCCGCGACGGGACACAGACTGACTGCCGCTGGCACCGGGCCAGTGCCTCCTCTCCCCAGGGACCAGGACCCGCACCTTCCGTCTCGGATGCAGGGAAGCACGAGGGGACTCATACTCACGGAGGTGATGCTGCAGAGCCGGAGTTGTGCAGCGCCTCCTCTTTTCTTAAGGGTATAAACCTCAATCCATCTTCCCTATAGCGGGGGATGGAGAGGACCATCCGTTCGACTTGCGCCTGCGGTCGTGGGGCTGTAGTGACGCCATTGGGTGGGGGCCTCTGTCCATCCAGCTATGGGTTTTTCGGCTCCGGAGAGGAACATGAAGAGGAAACTCCATGTGCTCACCATTTTGTAGGTGTTGGGAGATCGGGACCATGAAGGAATCGTCACCCCAAAGTGAGGTTAGGCGTGCCCCAGTCATCGCAGGAGAGGGTACGGGGAGATATACTCGGCGTTTTCGCCTGTTAATGGTTCGGGGGAGAACAGACCCTTGAAAGGGATCCGTCGCCCCCTTCAGTCCATTAATTAAAAAATAAAAATTTACAGAAAAAAAAAAGGAAAAATTAAAAATAAAAACGTTGGGGTCTGAAACAGACCCAAGTGCCTCCATTAATTCCTGTGAACCACCTGATGGGTTAATAAACTACTTGAATATGGTTTTGAGCACTTTGAGGGGTGTAGTTTTTAGAATGTTGTCACTTTTGGGTATTTTCTGTCATTTGGGCTCCTCAAAGTCACTTCTAATGTGATGTGGTCCCTAAAAACAATGGTTTTGTTGGATAAATAAGAAATCGCTGGTTAACTTAATTTAAGTTTCCAAAAAATGTGCCGATGTAAAGTAGACATGTGGGAAATGTTATTTAGGTTACGTAATATTTTGTGTGACATAACTCTCTGGTTTAAGGGCATAAAAATTGAAAGTTTGAAAATTGCTAAATTTTTGCCAATTTTTGTTTCACAAATAAACCCAAGTCATATCAAACCAATCTTGTTGCAATATTGAAGTACAATATTTCACTAAAAAACAGTCTCCGTATCAGTGGGATCCGTTCAAGAATTCAAAAGGTGTTTCCACATATAGTGACACTGGTCAGAGTTGTGAAATTTGGCTTGGGGATGAAGGGATTAAAACCACAATGCCTGTAGACACCATTGCATGGATGCCAGCATAAAATATAGAAAAATAACGAATACATTTGTGCAGATGCTGATGCATTTAGCTCACAGACCATATTTTTAGATAGAAGGCTCATTTTGATGATGTATACATGTAATTTGCTGCAGGTTTATCTGCACCAGTCCCTCGTGGAAGAAAAGGGAAGAAAATAAAGAACCAGATGTTACTCCCAGAGATCAAGAACGCAGATTGGCTCGCTAGCTGTAACCCTGAGATTGTCCTGCATGATGACAGCTATAAAAAACATCTGAAGCAACACTGCAATAAGTAAGTCTATCTACTTGTTCACACATTGCATTTTTGCAAAGTTATAAAGGCTGTGCTTGACAGTATCAGCAAAGTGGGATTTCTGAAATCTCATGCACACGCTGCTTATTTTTTTCCTTGCAGATTTGAATTTGTTTTAAATCTGCAACATGTTAATTCCTTCACCATTTTTGCATCTTTTTTTACCCATTCCAGTGAATGGGTGAAAAAAAAAACATCAAAAACATTCATATTTTACCCAGAGTCTTTCCAGCCAACACTCCAGTATTTGTATTACAAAAACTGCTGCAAATGCTGAATGTGTGGACATACCCAATTGAAGAATTCACGGCAGATGTGCTTGCTGATGAAAGAATGAAACTAATTTAAAGTCATGCAACAAAATCTGTAGCGTGAGAATAGATCTTAAAGTTGTCTTGACTTACATGTGTAGAGGTTGATTGAATGTATGGTAGTTTTTCGAAGTATTTGAAGTTCTAACTTGCATAAAAGTGGCTGGAGCATTGACATCATGACTACAGCGTGCATCACCACTTAAGCCAATTACTGAGCTTGGCATCTGCTGCCATTAACAACAGGAGAGTGTCGATATGAGTGATTGGTTGTAGCTGTGATGTCACGACTACAGACAAAACAAAGATGCTGGACTAGAAGACTTGACAAGCGGCACTGGACCGAGGAAGGTGAGTAGAGATGGGCATACTCCTGGATGTTCGGGTCCGGCTGGTTAGGACGAACAGTTAAAAAACAAAGTTGGGGTACCAGAGCAGTACCCGGACCAGGGCCTGAACATCCAGTGTTTTCCATGCTGGCATGTACAGATTGGCGGTAAAATCATTACCACTGGTCAGAGAGCTGCGGTTCCCACGCTGTCAAATGACATTGTGAGCCCACAGCTGTGATCAGAGGTATAAAGTTTACTTCCGGTCACTGGTGTCGGCAGATGGGACTACTGCTCCCATCAGCCTACACCTGCTGCTGCTAATAACAGCAAGAGCAGGAGCAGCTGATGGGGAGTATTCATCAGCCTGCGCTCTAAATAAATAATTAAAAAAAAAAAAACAGCTTGGATTTCCCTGTATTTTTGATAACCAGCCAGGCAAAACTGACAGCTGAGGGAGCAACCCTCAGTTGTCAAGGTTAGCAAGGTTGGTTATCAAGAATAGAGGGGTCCCCACGGTGTTTTTTTTTTTTTTTTTTCAAATTATTTAAATAAATAATTTTAAAAAACGACTTGACGTTACCCCATTTTTGACAATCAGCCTTGCTAAAGCAGACAGCTGGGTGCTGGTATTCTCAGGCTGGTAAGATGTCACTGATATTGCCCCCCAGCCTAAAAATAGCAGCCCGCAGTCGGCCAGAAAAGGCGCATCCATTAGATGCGTCAATTCTGGGGCTTTGCCCAGCTCTTCCCACTTGCCCTGTAGCAGTGGTACGTGGGGTTCATATGTGGGGGGTTGATATCTCCTTTGTATTGTCCGGTGACATCAAGCCCACGACTTAGTAATGGAGAAGCGTCTGTAAGACACATATCCATTACTAATCCTATAGTTACCGTATTTTTCGGACTATACGACGCACTTTTTTCCTCCCAAAATGTGGAAGAAAATGGGGGGTGCGTCTTATAGTCCGGATATATTGGCTCTGGCTGTGGTGGGGAGGTGGGGGAGCGGTTTCGGTGGAGCATCGGGTCACAGGAAGCTGGAGCCGGTGCCTCCAGCTAAATCCTGTGCCCGCTGCTAAAGATAAATTAATATGCACTGCCCTCCACGCCCATGGGCGTGGAGGGCAATCAATATTCATTTCTTCCTGGCATCCTGGTATGATTGATTGGCCCCATCCCCTTGCTGGTATAATTGGCCCAATATCCTTGCTGGTATGATTGGCCCAATATCCTTGCTGGTATGATTGGCCCCATGCCAGTCCTGTTATGCATGGCCCCATCAGAAAAGATTAAAAAAAACAAACCTTTAATCTTGCCTTCCTCCGCTCCCTCGCATTCGCAGCATCCTATTCCGGTGCCAGCAGCTGCTTAATGCTTGTAAGCTGCGCGTGGCAGGGCCATCATGCGCTGCTCACAAGCAGAGCACAGCTGCCGGAATACTCACTGGGTGTTCATCAGAGATCGCGGTGAGTATCCATTCCTCTTCAGTATCGTGCACTGTCAGCCGCCTGCTTCCTGCTACTGCCGGCGGTTACGTGTGCCGATACTTAGAGAAACGAATATTCTGAATATTCATTTATCTTAAGTATCGGCACACGTGACCGCCGCCCCCAGCAGGAAGCAGGCGGCTGACAGTGCGCGATACTGATGAGGGCCATGCATACCAGGATAGGGATGAGGGGACCATATTTATCAGGATAGGTGATGTTAAGTACAGAATTGACCACATTTTTGGCTTTAGTTTTTTTCCCCTAATTTCCTCCTTTAAAACCTAGGTGCGTCTTATGGTCCGGTGCGTCTTATGGTCCCAAAAAAATACGGTATATTGCAAACAAGCACACAACCAGAATAAAGTCCTTTAATTAAACAAATGAAACGGACTTCTTAAATGATTCCAAATTAAACCATACTCGCGTCATCGCCCATTCCATTGAAGCCACAGTCTCCTGTAATAACATAAAAAAACAATAATATCCCTCACCTGTCCATCGTTCTGTCCCACGTCGTAATCCATGTATGGGCATAAACAGTTTTCAACCTGGACGGTGCCAAGATGCGAACGTTCAGGCTGAGAATCACTGGGAGAATGAGCTGCTGCGAGCGCAGCATCAGTGACTAGTGGTGGCATCATCAAGTTTACCGCCAGTCACTGATGCTGCGTTTCCAGCCTGTACCCTGAACTCCAGTGTTCTCGATGAGACTCTCGCTAGCACAGTGAGAAAGTCTCAAGGTGCAACGCTGAGCTCAGAGAGTTCACTGTGAGAAGTTTCTCCCGGTAAACTGCTGTGAACTCACCTCTGCACCATGAGGCTTTTTCTCACTGTGCTAGCGGGAATCTCTCAGCAACTCATTCATGTGTGGTTCTCTGTCTGGATGGTCGCATCTAGGAACTGTCCAGGTTGAAATCTGTTTATGGTGAAAGTAAGAAAAGAATCCAGCTCAGGAAAATGTATAAAATCGAAAATTCTTTATTCCAAATAATTTTTAAAACGAGAAGAAACACTGCATGTCAAAAATCAACAATATCCAAAAAATGGAAGGACAACCATGGTACAGCTGAACGCGATTCGAACACAAAGTGTTCTTAGTCCACAGCCTAGACAGTGGACTAAGAACACTTTGTGTTCGAAACGCGTTCAGCTGTACCATGGTTGTCCTTCCATTTTTTGGATATTGTTGATTTTTGACATGCAGTGTTTCTTCTCGTTTTAAAAATTATTTGGAATAAAGAATACTCGATTTTATACATTTTCCTGAGCTGGATTCTTTTCTTACTTTCACCGTTCCCAGAGAGCTTTGGCAGAAGCCCTTTCCGTGCTCGGATTGATTAAAACTCATGGAGATCATTCAAGAAGGGTGAGCTGAAATTTTGTGTGTGTTTTTCTGAAATCTGTTTATCCCCAGACATGGATTACAGCATGGGACAGAAAGACGGACTGGTGAGGGATAATATTGATTTTTATTTCTGTTTTATTAGAGAAGACGATCGCTTCAATAGAATGGGCGATGGCGTGAATATGGTTTAATTTTGAATCATTAAAGGAGTCTGTGTCATTCTTTCAATTAACCCCTTAGCGACCGCCGATACGCCTTTTAACGGCGGCCGCTAAGGGTACTTAAACCACAGCGCCGTTAATTAACGGCGCTGTGGAAAAAGTCCATAGCGCCCCCCAGAGGCCGATTTTCTCCGGGGTCTCGGCTGCCGAGGGTAGCCGAGACCCCAGAGAACATGATTCGGGGGGTTTTTAACCCACCCCGCATTTGCGATCGCCGGTAATTAACCGTTTACCGGCGATCGCAAAAAAAAAAAAAAGCGATCTCTTTTTAATTTCTCTGTCCTCCGATGTGATCGCACATCGGAGGACAGAGAAAAGGGGTCCCAGGTGGCCCCCCAATACTCACCTAGCTCCCCCGATGCTCCTCGTGTCTCCCGGTGGGCGCCGCCATCTTCAAAATGGCGGGCGCATGCGCAGTCCCGCCGGCCGGCACCGGGAGAATCTTTGGGGTCTCGGCTGCCGGGGGTAGCCGAGACCCCAAAGAGCACGATCGGGGTCGGTATTACCGACCCCTGTTTTGCGATCGCCGGTAATTAACTGTTTACCGGCGACCGCAAAAAAAAAAAAAAAAAGTAAAGTGTAATTCTCTGTCCTCTGATGTGATCGCACATCAGAGGACAGAGAAATAGGGGGATTCGGGGACCCTAGCATACTCACCTAGGTCCCTGGATCCTCTTGCTGCTCCTCCTGGCCGCCGGCAGCAGAACATGGCGGACGCATGCCCAGTGCGCCCGCCATCTGTCTCCATCTGCCGGCCGGCAGGAGAACAGCAGTTGGGGCTAAAATTAGGGGTAGGGTTAGGGGTAGGGTTAGGTTAGGGGTAGGGTTAGGTTAGGGGTAGGGTTAGGGGTAGGGGTAGGGTTAGGGGTAGGGTTAGGTTAGGGGTAGGGTTAGGTTAGGGGTAGGGCTAGGGTTGGGGCTAAATTTAGGGTTGGGGCTAAATTTAGGGTTAGGGTTGGGGCTAAACTTAGGGTTAGGCTTCTTTCACACTTACGTCGGTACGGGGCCGTCGCAATGCGTCGGCCCGACATACCGACGCACGTTGTGAAAATTGTGCACAACGTGGGCAGCAGCTGTAGTTTTTCAACACATCCGCTGCCCAATCTATGTCCTGGGGAGGAGGGGGCGGAGTTACGGCCACGCATGCGCGGTCAGAAATGGCGGATGCGACGTACAAAAAAACGTTTCATTGAACGTTTTTTGTGCCGACGCTCCGCCAAAACACAACTGATACAGTGCACGACGGACGCGACGTGTGGCCATCCGTCACGATCCGTCGGCAATACAAGTCTATGGGCAAAAAACGCATCCTGCGGGCACATTTGCAGGATCCGTTTCTTGTCCAAAACGACGGATTGCGACGGAATGCCAAACGACGCAAGTGTGAAAGTAGCCCTAGGGCTAGGGTTAGGGTTGGGGCTAAAGTTAGGGCTAGGGTTGGGGCTAAAGTTAGGGTTAGAGCTGGGATTAGGGTTAGGGTTTGGATTAGGGTTCGTATTAGGGTTAGGGTTGGCATTAGGGTTACGCTTGGGATTAGGGTTAGGTTTGGGATTAGGGTTAAGGTTAGGGTTGTGATTAGGGGTGTATTGGGATTAGGGTTAGGTTTGAGGTTAGGGTTGAGATTAGGATTAGGGGTGTGTTGGATTTAGGGTTTTGATTAGGGTTATGGTTAGGGTTGACTTGGGGTAAGGGTTGTGATTATGGTTAGGGTTAGTGATTAGGATTATGGATGAGGTTGGGATTAGGGTTAGGGGTGTGTTGGGGTTAGGGTTGGAGCTAGAATTGGGGGGTTTCCACTGTTTAGGTACATCAGGGGGTCTCCAAACACGACAGCCAATTTTGCGCTCAAAAAGTCAAATGGTGCTCCCTCCCTTCTGAGCTCTGCCGTGCGCCCAAACAGTGGGTTACCCCCACATATGGGGCATCAGCGTACTCGGGATAAATTGGACAACAACTTCTGGGGTCCAATTTCTCTTGTTACCCTTGTGAAAATAAAAACTTGGGGGCTACAAAATCTTTTTTGTGAAAAAAAAATATTTTTTATTTTCACGACTCTGCATTCTAAACTTCTGTGAAGCACTTGGGCATTCAAAGTTCTCACCACACATCTAGATAAGTTCCTTGGGGGGTCTAGTTTCTAAAATGGGGTCACTTGTGGGGGGTTACTACAGTTTAGGTACATCAGGGGCTCTGCAATCGCAACATAATGCCCACAGACCATTCTATCAAAGTCTGCATTCCAAAAAGGCGCTCTTTCCCTTCCGAGCTCTGCCGTGCGCCCAAACAGTGGTTTACCACCACATATGGCGCATCAGCGTACTCGGGATAAATTGGACAACAACTATTGCAGTCCAATTTCTCCTGTTACCCTTGTGAAAATAAAAACTTGGGGGCTACAATATCTTTTTTGTGGAAAAAAAAATATTTTTTATTTTCACGATTCTGCATTCTAAACTTCTGTGAAGCACTTGGGCATTCAAAGTTCTCACCACACATCTAGATAAGTTCCTTGGGGGGTCTAGTTTCCAAAATGGGGTCACTTGTGGAGGGTTTCTACTGGTTAGGTACATCAGGGGCTCTGCAAATGCAACATAATACCCGCAGACCATTCTATCAAAGTCTGCATTCCAAAACGGCGCTCCTTCCTTCCGAGCTCTGCCGTGCGCCCAAACAGTGGTTTACCCCCACATATGGGGTACCAGCATACTCAGGACAAATTGGACAACAACTTTTGGGGTCCAGTTTCTCTTGTTACCCTTGTGAAAATAAAAATTTGGTGGCTAAAAAATCTTTTTGTGGAAAAAAAAAATATTTTTTATTTTCACGGCTCTGCATTATAAACTTCTGTGAAGCACTTGGGCATTCAAGGTTCTCACCACACATCTAGATAAGTTCCTTAAGGGGTCTAGTTTCCAAAATGGTGTCACTTGTGGGGGGTTTCCACTGTTTAGGCACATCAGGGGCTCTCCAAACGCGACATGGCGTCCAATCTCAATTCCAGCCAATTCTACATTGAAAAAGTAAAACGGCACTCCTTCTCTTCCAAGCTCTGCGGTGCGCCCTAACAGTTGTTTACCCCCACATATTGGGTATCAGCGTACTCAGGAGAAATTGCACAACAACTTTTGTGGTCTAATTTCTCCTGTTACCCTTGTGAAAATAAGAATTTGTGGGCAAAAAGATCATTTTTGTGTAAACAAAAGCGATTTTTTATTTTCACGGCTCTACGTTATAAACTTCTGTGAAGCACTTGGGGGTTCAAAGTGCTCACCACACATCTAGATAAGTTCCTTAAGGGGTCTAGTTTCCAAAATGGTGTCACTTGTGGGGAGTTTCCACTGTTTAGGCACATCAGGGGCTCTCTAAACGTGACATGGCGTCCGATCTCAATTCCAGCCAATTCTGCATTGAAAAAGTCAAACGGCGCTCCTTCACTTCTAAGTTCTGCGGTGCGCCCTAACAGTGGTTTACCCCCACATATGGGGTATTGGCGTATTCAGGAGAAATTGCATAACAAAATTTATGGTTACATTTCTGTTTTAACACTTGTGAAAATAAAAAAAATGGTTCTGAATTAAGATGTTTGCAAAAAAAAGTTAAATGTTCATTTTTTCCTTCCACATTGTTTCAGTTCCTGTGAAGCACGTAAAGGGTTAATAAACTTCTTGAATGTGGTTTTGAGAACCTTGAGGGGTGTAGTTTTTAGAATGGTGTCACACTTCATTATTTTCTATCATATAGACCCCTCAAAATGACTTCAAATGTGATGTGGTCCCTAAAAAAAAATGGTGTTGTAAAAATGAGAAATTGCTGGTCAACTTTTAACCCTTATAACTCCCTAACAAAAAAAATTTTTTTTTCCAAAATTGTGCTGATGTAAAGTAGACATGTGGGAAATGTTATTTATTAACTATTTTTTATGACATATCTCTCTGATTTAAGGGCATAAAAATACAAAGTTTGAAAACTGCAAAATTTTAAACATTTTCGCCATATTTCCGTTTTTTTCATAAAGAATCGCAAGTAATATCGAAGAAATGTTACCACTAACATGAAGTACAATATGTCACGAAAAAACAATCTCAGAATCAGCGGGATCCGTTGAAGCGTTCCAGAGTTATAACCTCATAAAGTGACAGTGGTCAGAATTGTAAAAAAATGGCCTGGTCATTAAGTACCAAATTGGCTCTGTCACTAAGGGGTTAAAGGACTTTTTTCTGCCTGTGTGTTTATTTACAATATAACTATTGTAGTCCCATCAACCTGTGACCAGAGGTAAACTTTTATTCTTCCGATCACAGCTGTGGCCTCACGCTGTAATTTGATAGTGTGGGAACCGTGACTGTTTGGAAGTAATGATTTTGCTCGAGGTCCGTGCCTGAACAGTAGGTGCTCGCTACAAATGCCGAATTTTACTTTTTGGGTTTGCCCATTTCTAAAGGTGAGTACTATTTCTTTTTTTTCTACTGTATGACCATTTGGGGTCCATTTTTCTAGAAAAAACGAGGAAAATGCCTTTAATATTTTGTGCCAACATTATTTGAATACAACATCCATTTTGCTTTTGAGTCCAGGGCATAAGTAAGGTAAAGTTCATGTATTCTAAATGCTGAAAAACTACTAGAAGATTATGCCCTGAAAGCAAATGTTATTGAAGATAAAATTACTGAGATTTTGTGTAATTGAATTTAGATTTATTTTGCATAGAATGTCCTTTAGTCTGAACAGTGTCTTTGCCTTTTCATAGGGTCCTTCTTCGAGTGCGCATGCTTTACTACCTCAAGGCAGAAGTTTTGGGGAGTGCTGCTGGCAAGGCGTTGGAAGGTGTAAATGCGAGGTGAGGATAAAAGCAACTAGTTTTGATGCATCTGAATGGCATCTTAGATGGTTTACATTACATTACTGGAGTAAGTGATCTTAAATTCCTAAGAGTAGGTTAAAGGGAACCTGTCACCAGAAAAAAATACTATCAACCTACGGATATGGGGTTAATCTGCATGTTAATAGCGTTGCTATCCTGGCTGGCGCCTGCAGATGGCCAATTGCTGCTGGGAGAAAATGAGCTTTATTCTCCCCAGCAGTGTTTGGCTTTTAGTCACGGGGCGGCGCCGGTGATGGTTCAGTCATCACTCTGAGTATAGAAAGCGGCTACTGTAACCGCGCCAGGAGCGCGGTTACAGCTGTCGGAGCTGCCCTGTAAATGAAACTGGGACTCTTCTATGGAGGATCAAGTTCATTTTCTCCCGACAGCGTTCGCCTAAATGCCGATGCCATGCAGCTTCACAACTCTATTAACTTGCAGGTTAATAACGTTTTTTCTGGTGACAGGTTCTCTTTAAAATAATAAACTCAAGGGTTACTCCCCGTCTTCCCTGGTCCAGCAGCAGTTCTCCGATGCTGCTTCTTTATTGATAGGCTGCAGCGGTGATGTCACAACTACAGCAAAGGTGACTGCTGCAACCAATCACTGAGCTCTGCCAATGTAAACAGCAGGGGGTCACTGCGGTCGTGATGTAATCACTGCAGCCTGTTAGCAAAACTGCAGCAGTGACGGAGAGGCAGCACTGAACCAGGACAAAGTTAGTAAAACCTGAGTTTATTATTTCAACCTGGCTGATGTGGAGGGAAAGTTATTCACAGAAAACCACTTTAATACCCGTTTGCTGTTAAAGGGACATTGTCGGCAAAGAATGACTGTTCAAACTAAGTCCCTCTGTTGTTGCTTCACAGCGGGACCAATCATTTATATACACCTTTCCACCTGCTTATTTTCCCTCTATCTCCACCCTCCTCTTCTGTGACCTTTCTGGCTTCATCGAACAAGAGAATGTTAGAGAAAGATGGAAACCAAGCAGGTGGGAAGATGTATATAAGTGATTGGCTGCCATGATGCAGCGAGCGCCTGTACTTGCCTTGAATAGTCATCCTGTGCTGACAGGCTCCCTTTAAAGGGAATCTGTCATCTCAAAAATTGTATATGAGCTAAGGCCACCGGCATCAGGGGCTTATTTACAGCATTCTGTAATGCTGTAGATAAGCCACCGATGTAACCTGAAAGGTAAGAAAAACCGGTTATATTATACTCACCCAGGGGCGGTCCCGCTGCGGTTTGGGTCCGATGGGTGTAAAGGTCCAGGGCCTCCCATCTTCATACGATGACATCCTCTTCTTCTCTTCCTGCCGCGGCTCCAGCCCAGGCGTACTTTGTCTGCCCTGTTGAGGGCAGAGCAAAGTACTGCAGTGCGCAGGCGCCGGGAAAGGTCAGAGAGGCCCAGCCCAGCACCTCCGCACTGCAGTTTTACACTGCCCTCAACAGGGCAAACATAGTACGCGTGAGCCGGAGCCGCGGCAGGAAGACAAGAAGAGAACGTCATCATATGAAGCTAGGAGGCGCCGGACATGGACCGCAACGCCCATCGGGACCACCCCTGGGTGAGTATACTATAACCTGTTTTTCTTATCTTTCAGGTTACATCGGGGGCTTAGCTACAGCATTACAAAATGCTGTAGATAAGCCCCTGATGCTAGTGGCCTTAGCTCATACACGATTTTTGGGGTGACAGATTCCCTTTAAATTATCTATTGGTTCACTGAAAGAGAAATCCAGACTATTCTAAAGCAGCTCTTTAATAGAGTATTTGTACGAATGGAAAAAAGGATTCCTCTATGAACCGGTATTACAAAAAACGATTTCTGATCAGTTACTTTTCTGTTATAGAGACTTGGTCGTCCTGTTACCTGAGATAGATTATGTAGAAATACCTGTGGACTGGTGGGATGCAGACGCTGATAAATCACTACTGGTTGGTGTTTATAAGCATGGTAGGTATTTTTTCACAACAGTAATGCACAATAAGGTTAGGTTGAACAATTAAGAAATGTTCTCTCCAGTTGCCTACTCCTGGCCTAATGGATATTGATCAGGTGCGCACTAAAGAAATAACATCAGACAACACACAGTCAGATGTAAACTCTCCTTGATCAATCTATGGCTCAGCTCCAAGGTCTTTATTTAGTCAGAACACAGGTTTATATAACCCCTGTAAGGGGGGCTCGGTTAGCTCTAAAATGGGAGTGATTGGATGTATTCCATTGGTTAGTGTGTTGACCTAAGAGCAAGTCCGTGGGCGGATCCATGAGGTCATCAGGGTGGGTTGGTCCATGAGGTCATCACGGTGAGCGTCACTGTGGGCAGATCCATGAGGTCATCCGGGTGGGCGTCATCTTGGATATCAGCACATGGTGTGATGAAACAGGAAATTGCAGCCATCTTTAGTGTCCCACTGATCATCTTGGATATCAGCACATGGTGTGGTGAAACAGGAAATGGCAGCCATCTTTAGTGTCTTACTTTGATCTGAGAAAGCTTATGTAAGGTTAAACAATACACGTTATGGGTCGCTTCTCTCAATCTCTTATGTCTTGAGGTTAATTAAGTATTTGATCTTATGGCTCTCCTCAACAGTCCCCCCTAAATACTTTATTAACCTTTTTTTTTCTTTTCTTGATCCCACCGAGATTGCCTAACCCACCAGTGTTAAGTGTCACTATGAAATCAGAGGCTTCATGACAATACGGATACTATTGACACCAGAGAATGTGTGACCAATTTTGGGTATATTGGGGAGGTATATCGGAGTGCATTACCCATGTCCTTGGGACTTTCCTACCTGCTGGATCTATTACTCTCCAATCTCCCATCTCCATGGTTACATAAAATACACATGTGATTCACCCTGATGTAACACATCCTAGATCTGACCGTCTCGCCCGGGAGGGGGGAATTGGAGTTTTCACCAGTTTGAGACAAGTTTTCCCTTGTGGAAAACCTCCCTTTGTAGCTGGACTTTGGCAAGCAGGTCAGATCCTACTCTGTCCCTAACTGTCTTAACAAGTTTACAATGTGAGAGATGGATCCAGGAGGCGCTCAGCAACCCTGACCGAAGCAGGAGTAGTCAGGTGCACTTGGTAGGGACCCTCAAATCTCGACTCCAGGGATGTCTTTCTGATGAACTTCTTTACCAGCACGTAGTCACCAGGTTGGAAAGCATGGGTACCTTCCCTGGTATCTGGATCTGGAATGGATGATAAAACTTGTACATGTGTTACTGACAGTTCTTTAGCAAGGACAATTGCATAATTTACAAGAGTATCACTTCCTAAGGCTAGCTGTTGTGGAAAATATTGACCCAACCCTGGAGGTTCCCCAAAAAGAATCTCGAATGGTGTGAGTTTAGTGGAACCCCTTGGAGTGTCTCTGAATGAGTATGAGGCAATAGGCAAAATGTCTGTCCAAGTCTGACCTCCTAACTGGCTTTCAGTATTTTATTTTTGAAGGTGCCATTCAGTATTTCTACTTTCCCACTGCTCTGTGAGTGATATGGAGTATGTAAATCCAAATCAGCTCCTACCAATGTCCATATTTCCTTAGTCAGTACTGCAATGAACACAGGTCCTTGGTCACTCTCAATGACCTCTGGGACCCCATATCTGCATACTACTTCAGTCATCAGTCTCTTTAACAGTCACTCTGGCAGTCATGTTGGTTACTGGATAGGCTTCGGGTTATCCTGAGAACATGTCAGTCACTACCAGTACATTCTAATACTTCCCTACTTTTGGCATTTGAATGTGATTGATCTGAATTCTCTGAAAGGGATAGCGTGGTTTAGCCAAATGTTTCTGTGTAACTTTCTGAGGCGGTGCTGGATTGCATGTTGCACACACAAGGCAGGAATTGCAATATTTTTGCGTGACAGTAGAGATCCCAGGTGCCATATAAGTCTTCCAAATCAGGTCATTCATCTGATTCTTGCCTCTGTGGGTGATACCGTGTGCCCATTCTGTCACCGAGGGGTACAGATTACGGGGTAGACATACCTCTTTGTTTATCCTTTAGACTCCCATCTTCATCCTTTTTAGCTCCTCTTTCTTGCCATGACTTCTTTTCATCATCTGGTGTCTTGTCTTGATGTAGATGGATAAACCTCTAAAGTAAGCTTTGAGACCCTTCTTCAGTGTCTTGTGACACGTACATAGCTGCTTTCTCTTTCCCAAATGGATAAGCAGCATAAGTTTTTGCTGTTTTGTCAGCAAAGAAGTTCCCCCTTGCTTCTGGAGAATCCAATCTCCCATGAGCTTTGATCTTGATCACTGCAACCTCCGAAGGTAGATCTAGAGCGGCCATAAGTTCTTGTATGGTAGCAGCATGTTTTACAGGAGTTCCACTGGACATTAGGTATCCTCTGGCTGCCCAGATACTGCCGAAGTCATGAGCCACTCCGAAAGCATATCTTGAATCCATGTAGATGTTGACCAGCTTCTCCATCGCTTCCTGACAAGCCAATGTCAAAGCCTTAAGTTCCGCTTCTTGTGCAGACATGTGCGGTGGAAGGGATCTGGCTGAGATAACCTGGTCATGTGTAACCACGGCATATCCTGTATGGAACCTTCCTGTTTCATCTGCAAATTTGGAACCATCAGTGAAGAACGTCAGATCAGCATGTGGGAATGGATCTTCAGACACGTTTTTCTTGGAGGCTACTTCTTCCTGCATTTGTTCAACACAGTCATGATCCTCCTCTGAGTGTGTAGAGGCATCTTCACTGAGAGCATCAGCATCATCATCCACATCCCCCCTGGAAAGAGGAGGCAGCTTAGACAGGTTGAGGATGGTGCAATCAAGAGGGAACATTTGAGTTTCACATGACGCTGTAGCCACAGGTGTTTAGGTTGAGTCTGGCCTAGAATAGCTTTTATGTCATGTGGAGCCATTAAAAGAACCGAATGTCTTAAGATGATATCAGAATTTGGGATTCCAAGAGCTGGTGCAGTCTGTATGGCCTGTTTAAGAGCGTAGAAAGCTTCCACGGATTAGGGACATAGTGGAAACGCTGACGTCTTGAAGTCACCGTACAATGGCTGCATCAGCTTGGAGGCATCTGGAATCCATTGGCGACAATAAGTGATAGGTCAGCCAACTCATCCGAGGCCGATGTCTTAAGATTTTGGCAGAACTCCACACCAGAGTCCCATGTAGTGTCACTGGTAAGTGAGGCATCATTGAACGCGATTTCCATAACAGGCCAATATGCATCGCCTGCTTTAAGATTTGCCAGGGAAATGAGATCTTGGCACGTGGCTGGGTAATTACTTTGGATTTGTAGCATGCTTCTGTAGAAAGGCATTGGCTGTTTTTCTGGATCTGGAACTTGGGTCAGCAGAGTAGCAGCTTGCTGGGGTGTAAACTTGACATAGAGGGTGGGTCCTCAGACATAAGCATTGGCACTGTTGGTGGTGGCACCTGAGGCGGGAGTAGAGATGGCATCGGGAGTACAGATCTAATCCCTTGTGTATGAGGAGCAGGAGGAGGTAACAATCTTGGAATGAGGGGCTCTATTTGGGCAGCTCCAATATGTTGTGGGGTCCAGGTGACGCAGGCAGTCTTTAAAGCTTTAACAGTCCTGTCCTCATTACTAATTAACCTTATTTCAGAGAGGCAGCAAATGCTTTGGGGGCTACACTTGTTTATTATAATTCCAACAATTTCTCTTGTACATGCATGAACAGGGAAACTTAAAGTGCCAACCCCAAAGGCGGGAATTGTCAAGGTCTCAATCTGCTCACTAATATTCACATACTCTAAAATGCAAGTTATTGCTGCACGAAGTTGTTGAGTACTAACGTCTGGATGAATAGGGTCAAAAGTAGGGGTCACAGCGTGTATGATCATTCTACACGGAAGATTGCCAGATTTAGTCACCACTCTGTCCCCAACAGCTATCTGACCACGTGACTCAACAATGATTCGACTGTCAGCTTGAATAGTCGACCCTCCTGCTTCCACTGTAGCTCTAGCTACACCTCCGTTGTGCTCTAACCGAGAATTGGCAGCATTAACAATTATCGTCCGTTTCCATTGTTATGTCACCCTTTCCCACCACTAACAAGGGTCCCTCAGGAAGTTCTTTTTCAAAAATAGGTTGCCAACATTGCCTCCCCTTTGTGCTTCCTGTGCTTTTGGTATCCCACTCCCAGATTGAGCCCCCCCCCTTGATACAGTTGCCACCGTCCCATACAGGTGTGCGCTTGGCTGCAAGAGAGCCTGTGAGGTACTGGGTATAGGGTTAGGTGGACTGCGTGAGAGTGCTGTTGCAGCGGAAGCATTGGGAGGAAAGACTGTTGCTTGGAGCATCTCCTGTGGGTGTGCGGCTAAATTGGCAGTGGAAGTGACAGTAGAAAGGGTCGGTGCCGTGGATGATCCAGGTAGGAGGATTGCTGGATTCACGACAGGAGTGATAGGGGAAAGGGTCGGTGCCCCACTGGGCACCACTGAGACAGGAAACATGGGTAAAGCCTGTTCACTTCCCGAAGGAATATAGTATTGGCCGTTAGTGGTCATTACTGGTAACAAGGATTTAGTGATGTGGTATTTAGCCTTAGTCTAACCACCAGGAGTAGCACATTTGTCATCCACAAAATGGCCACTGCCAGAATTACATTTGCCATCCACAAAATGGCCACCGTCAGAATTACATTTGCCATCCACAAAATGACTGTCGCCAGAATTACATTTGCCATCCACAAAATGGCCGTCGTTAGAATTAACACTTTTGCCATCCACAAAATGGCTGCCGCCAGAATTACATTTGCCGTCAACAAAATGGCTGCTGCCATCAGAATAAGCACATGGCCCATCCACAAAATGGCTGCTATCAGAATTAACACATTTGCCATCCACAAAATGGCTGCTGCCATCAGAATTAACACATTTGCCATCCACAAAATGGCTACCATTAGAATTAGCACATTTTCCATCCACAAAATGGCTGCTGCCAGCATTAACACATTTGCCATCCACAAAATGGCATGCCCTAGCAGTAGACAACAAACCATTACCTTTTTTTTTTTTTCAAGACAATCTTCCACTCCAGGGGCTGTAACCTACCCCCTTCTGGCATTCCACACAACTTCATGAGCTTTTTACATTGTTTAACATGACTCTTCCCTTCACGAGTCGCCACTAATGTACACGGGTCTAACTTGCCATCTGAATTTGGCTTAGTGCCAATATGGCAGAACTGCATTACTTTCTCCATCTTTCTATATATATAATATATATATATATCTCAAGATAACAAACACCAAACAAACAATAAGATGGGGGAGATGACTCAAACCTGAGATTCTAAAGAGAATTGAGTCTGCAGCACACACTTCCTATTCCTTCTTGTCACATGGTCCCTTTCTGACTTCCGTGTTTCGTACTTTACAAATCAATTATTCCTTACTTAATCAAATTACTCCTAAATTACCAGGCCCTGTGCTGAGTCAATTCACTCCAAGTCACAAGGCAAAACTAAATTTATTAGACTCGAACTGAGTCATCTCACTCCAAGTTAACGGGCCTCTACTAGGCCGAGTCAATTCACTCCAGGTCCTAATTTCTCCTACACAGAACTGAAAATCGTATCACAGGCGACAACCGTGTACTGTACCACAGACAAGAATTTTTTTTTTAAACGCTGAAAAATCCACTTGCTCTCCTAACTACGAGTCATCTCCCCTCTTCACAACACGTAACAGGCAGTAGGCAACTAAAACGTGACGGTTCTTGCAATTAAATGACCAACATCGGAGAGACCCTTCTGCCGTCTTACAGATACCGCGAAAACCGTACACGGTCAGGCAATCTCCAAAGGATACCCCGAAGGACACAAATAAAGACTACAGGTGATAACTTACCGTGTTCTGATAAGGAGGTGATCAGTCTCCAGGTTCAGGGTATTCAGCGCGTCCTGCTGTTCCACTCGCCAGTCCTCAGGGTTCAGGGCTCTTCCTCTGCTGGCCCCACGTTGGGCGCCAAATATGTTAGGTTGAACAATTAAGAAATGTTCACTCCAGTTGCCTACTCCTGGCCTAATGGATATTGATCAGGTGCGCACTAAAGAAATAACATCCGATAACACACAGTCAGATGTAAACTCTCCTTGATCAATCTATGGCTCAGCTCCAAGGTCTTTATTTAGTCAGAACACAGGTTTATATAACCCCTGTAAGGGGGGCTCGGTTAGCTCTAAAATGGGAGTGATTGGATGTATTCCATTGGTTAGTGTGTTGGGCAATGAGCAAGTCCATGGGCGGATCCATGAGGTCATCAGGGTGGGTTGGTGCATGAGGTCATCAAGGTGGGCGTCACTGTGGGCAGATCCATGAGGTCATCAGGGTGGGCGTCATCTTGGATATCAGCACATGGTGTGGTGAAACAGGAAATGGCAGCCATCTTTAGTGTCCCACTGATCATCTTGGATATCAGCACATGGTGTGGTGAAACAGGAAATGGCAGCCATCTTTAGTGTCTTACTTTGATCTGAGAAAGCTTATGTAAGGTTAAACAATACACGTTATGGGTCGCTTCTCTCAATCTCTTATGTCTTGAGGCTAATTAAGTATTTGATCTTATTGCGCTCCTCAACATATACATGGTCTGTAATTATGCACTGCATGTTGTTTTTTTGTACTGTATGGCCTTTTATGGTATGTTGTTTTTCGTACTTTATGGCCTTTTATGGTATGTTGTTTTTTGTACTGTATGGCCTTTTACGGTATGTTGTTTTTTGTACTGTATGGCCTTTTACGGTATATTGTTTTTCGTACTCTATGGCCTTTTATGGTATGTTGTTTTTTGTACTGTATGGCCTTTTATGGTATGGTGTTTTTTGTACTGTATTGCCTTTTATGGTATGGTGTTTTTTGTACTGTATTGCCTTTTATGGTATGTTGTTTTTTCGTCTCTTTTTAGGTTATGAACGATACTGTGCCATGAGAGCAGATCCAGCCCTTTGCTTTCTAGAGAAGGTGGGGATGCCCGATAAGAATTCATTATCAGCTGATGGAGTTAATGATGTGGCTCCTGATGTAGCGGAACGGTAAGGAATCACAGAAATAGTTAAAGTTGCTTTACAGTGTGTTCAATCTAATTTAAAGGTTACATGAAATGGTTTTTTTCTGAGATTTTCTGCTTTTGGCCTATCCTTTGGATGTACTATCCAATATGATCAGGAGAGATCTGACTCCTGGGATCCTGTCTGTATAGTAAAAGGACCCCTTGACTGTGCCTGGCACTTCACATCAGTCATTTAAAGGGAACCTGTCACCCCGTTTTTTCAGATTGAGATAAAAAATACTGTTAAATAGGGCCTGCGCTGTGCGTTACAATAGTGTATGTAGTGTACCCTGATTCCCCACCTATGCTGCGAAATACATTACCAAAGTCGCCGTTTTCGCCTGTCAATCAGGCTGGTCAGGTCAGGTGGGCGTGGTGACATCGCTCTTTTCTTCCCCAGCTTTCCGTTGGTGGCGTAGTGGTGTGCGCATGTCCAAGTTCCGAATCCACTGCGCGCACGTGAAGAAACAGCGCGCGATCTGCACTATTACCCCTGTCACGGCTTTGGGAAAATGGCCGCCGCGATCTCCATCTGCGCACGCGCGGCATCCCGCGGCCATTTTCCTGAAGCCCCGTGCAGCAGAGCACTCCATCTGCGCACGCGCGGCCCCAGGAAGATGGCCGCCCCCACCGATGACAGGGGTAATAGCGCAGATCGCGTGCTGTTTCTTCACGTGCGCGCAGTGGATTCGGAACTTGGACATGCGCACACCACTACGCCACCAACGGAAAGCTGGGGAAGAAAAGAGCGATGTCACCACGCCCACCTGACCTGACCAGCCTGATTGACAGGCGAAAACGGCAACTTTGGTAATGTATTTCGCAGCATAGGTGGGGAATCAGGGTACACTACATACACTATTGTAACGCACAGCGCAGGCCCTATTTAACAGTATTTTTAGCTCAATCTGAAAAAACGGGGTGACAGGTTCCCTTTAAAGTAAATGAAGCAGGATTCCTGCACTAGAGACAGAGTCACATAACGGTTGCAGAGACCTCTGGAGTGGGGGCCATGCTGAGTGCTGGGCATCGGCTGCAAAACCCCTAAGGAATACAGTATTGGTTGAAGTTTGGCAATTTTCCTGACACCATCAAAATCTGCATAAAACAACAAATTTATATTTTATTTTTTTATTAAGGAGTGGTGGAGAAAAAGAAGAAAATAGTGACAGTAAACAAGAGCATCAGCAAGAGGTAAGAAACAAGCCCATGTCATTTTTTTCATTTTGGTATGGAAAAACTATTTGGAAGAAACTCGCAAGCAACTTGACAACTTGTTAAATGTATTTAACCTTTCCTTGATTGGTTTTTGGTGACTAGGTGGAAACAAATCCCAGTACCAACAATGTGGAGCAGACAGATGAAGAGAGTAATCCAGGTGAGCATCTAACATGAACATGTGATAATAGCATTTACATAATTTCATATAGTCATGAATGCCAGAGAGATTATATCTGAAGCTAACCATACGTTTTCATCAGCTGTCAGTCTAACACTCCATTGGCCAATTGCTAATCCACCAGTCTAACTAATACATGTGTACCCCTGGCTCTGTCAAGTGTGCCTCTGTTTTCCATGGGGTGTAAGCATCAAATGTTAACATTTCCCACTGTTTTATCAATACACCTAGAAACAATGACCTCATGCAACATTCATTTTTCATCTCATTTTGCACATAAATATCACTTTTCTTATGTTTGTAAGCCTATAACAACACAAAAGCAGCACCCACAATTGCCCTTGGACTAAAGAAAGCCACATTGTGACATATTTGACTAAGCTGAAAACAATAAGATCTAATGTTCAAATACAACATCCGTGGTCCTTCTTATTCCCCTCAGCATCATTTTCTATAGGGGCAACTTTAGCTTGCAAATCACTTTCCTTACATCACATGACAATATAAAATGTCCAGCCATGCTGCTGCTAATATTTTCCATGTTCTCTGAAGCCCAGGATAGCCCTGAGTCAGACAGATTGTTATGGCCTGTTGCATCTGCACTGACAGCAAGACTTCGTAGACTCATTACTGTATATCAGCGGTGTAACCGGAAGGAGTTGGCACGGCCAGAGATTTTGGCTCCCACAAGTCACAGCTATTGGCTTCAAGAAGAAATGGTCAGAAGAGCCGAGATGGATCCAATTATGAAAGAAATGCAGAAGAGGTATTTATATGTGTATTTGTATTTATCCTTTTTTTTATTATTTGTTAACTGCCATTCTGTATGAAATAACCATACTTAAGCACATTTTGTTAGAACTCCGGTGTGCCTTTCTTCTGCTACTCCTTCTGGAAATATATGAATACATTGAGAACTAAATGTTATCCTTCACTTTTTGTCAGTGGGCATTGTCCCTGCATAATCTGACACTGCACAATTACTGCAGGTCATATCAGGCTGTAATAGCAAACACACTAGTAAAGGGTAATTGCAGACTTAGTTGTGATTGTTTTTAATGCATTTCCAGGGGGAACACCCATAATTCATCTTAATTAAATGTGCCTGGGATTAGCCATACATGCCGTGTCTTCATTTCTTAGGTGGACCAGAAGAGAACAAGCTGACTTCTACAGAACGGTGTCCTCTTTTGGAGTAATATATGACCCAGACAAGAAGTGCTTTGATTGGATGCAGTTTAGATCATTGTCTCGCCTTGACAAGAAGACCGATGAGAGCCTAGAAAAATATTTCCATAGCTTTGTAGCCATGTGTAGAAATGTCTGCCGTCTCCCACTCAGAAAGGATGACGGTAAGGTCTACTCTCGCTTCTTGTTAGAACAGAATTTTTCTATTATTTCTGTAGGATAATCCCTAAATTTAAGAAAATGAAATATAACCACTTGTGTTTTATTTTTTCCCTTTTTTTTTTTTTTTTACATTTTTTATAATTAGGTTCAGCTGATCCCTCTCTCTTTCTGGACCCAATAACAGAAGAGCGTGCTGCAAGAACCTTGTATCGTATAGAACTTCTAAGAAAAGTCAGAGAGCAAGTGTTGAGGCATCCACAACTTCCTGAGCGTCTGAAGCTGTGTAGGCCTAGTTTGTATCTTCCTGTGTGGTGGGAATGTGGCAAACACGATAGAGATCTTTTAATAGGTACGGCCAAACATGGACTTAGCCGTACGGATTACTACATCATGAATGATCCTCAACTTTCCTTCTTGGATGCATACAGAAATTATTCTCAGCACAAGAAAAATGGTGATGAGAACATGTGTTGTCATTACCAGATGGCTTCTAAAGTATTTGAAGCTTCTCCTTGTCACATGGAAGGAACAAATGAGGCTGCAAAGACAGAGGCCGAGACTGGAATTAAGGCTGAAGCTGTGGATGAGCCAATTGAAAGTCGAATGTGCAGCCCCCAGGATCTTTCCTGTGAAAATTTAATCTGTCAAGTTGGTGATATGATGTCCAACAGCCAAGATGAGTGTTCTCTACCCGACTCTCTTATGTGCATGATGTACGGTGAGAAGGCATGTAACAGCTCTCTTCTGCAAGCTGGCACCAATGACCAGACCTCGCTCGTTGCAAGCTTCATGGGCATGGAAAAGAGTGCACCAACTGATTACACTCTAAGTAAGACCAAAGAAGGAAATTTAACACCAGAAGAGGAGCCAGTATCTAGAGACTGCTTCCTGGGGAGCAATGGACAAGAATGTGATCCTTTAGAAGGACAAGATACATTAGACAAACCATTTAACAGCAATCATAGTCATCTCAGTTTATCTGCAGGAGATGAAGAACAACCACAGACTCCAAAGATTGGAGAAAAAGACTCAGAGACTCTAAATGATAATCATTTTTGTACAAACCTTGACCAATCTGCAGATCAGTCCTTAAGTTTAGAATTTGAATTTCTGGACAAAACTTATGAAGAGCCTTCAGGTTTGAGCACTAGTCTTAATGAAGAAAAAAGCTGTGATATCATTGGGGAAAGTCCTCAAAACTCAAATTGTAATCTCCCAGTGGAGGAAAAAGAGGAATGGGGGTCTGAACTCCAGGAAATTAAGGATGACCCAATTGTAAAATGGCAAAAGGAGTTAGATGACATGAAGGAACTTCCCATAGAAGAATGTGGTGATGAGCACAAAGTGAAAGATTTAGGTGTGCAAACTGATGTTTCAAGTTCAGAGGAAAATTGTACAGCCCAACTCCTAGATGATAAAGACTCTTTCGAGTCTAAACAAAAAACTGGAGAAATGCTTTCTGGCCTCTTAAAGCAAAATGCCGAGGATTTGAAAGACAAAGACTCTGAGGAAAAACCAATGCACTGCTCTCTTTCTGATGTAAATGTGAAATTGGAGGTCTGTGAAGTTAAGAAAGAGAATATCGATGAGGACTGTGGTTGTAAGAGTAAGTGATTTACAGCACTCCTTTTTTCCCCCATCTTATACTCTTAGTATAGTCTGATGTGTGCACTTTATTATCGCATGTAGAGTCATAGATTCTCATTTACATATCCATGGATCCATTAATGTGCAGTTCTTTGCAATGAGTCCATTTTCTTCTATAATTTTAATTTTTTTAGTTTTAAATGGAGTGTTTAGCACATTTGCACTATTAAACTATTAACAACACTGTAATGAACTTTAGCTCTGCAGATAATGGTTATGTAATACAGCCATCATCTGCCTCTGGCAGCATCGCGTGGAGCTGAGCTCTGCTCTCCAATGTAAATGTCGCTGTCTGTCCATAATGGCTTGCTATGGCATGACATCCAGTAGTCTGCTGATGGACCCTTAACTGCCAGGAAGACAAGTCTGTGGCTAGTGTTCACAGGAGACTGATTTTTACTATACACTCCAATACTGTTGTTTTGCACTGTATAGTACAAATGTTTTGACAATCACAGGTTCAAGTCCCCTAAGGGGACTACAAAATAAAATACAAAGTACGAGAAAAAAAAAGGTTTTAAAAGTTTTAATCCCCCTTTCCCATTAAAAATAAATAAAATACACATATTTGGTATTTCTGTGCCATAATGAGTAAAAAAAAAATTGAACAACTCTGCAAGCAAAATGTAATAAGAAGCAATCAAGACAGATAGTGTTAGCAAAAAACACATTGTGACGAAAGTTACTAGCCCTCATACAGCGTCATTGACTGAAAACAATACAAGTCTTGGAAAGCGCAAGTTTGTATCTCTGTAATTACTGACCTGGAGAATCATGCTGACAAGTCATTTTTTTTTTACCATGCAATGAATACGGTGTTTAAAAAAAAAAAAAAAAAAAAAAGCTAAATTGTTTTTTTTTTCTCGAATGCTTCATTGGCGGACAATGGAGCCATGGGTTAATGCTGCCACCTGTAGGCTGACACTAAGAATACATCTGTTAAAAAAAACAGCCTACATCTGACCAATGCAACAGCAGTAGGAGGAACAAAATGTAAACCCCCTCCAAAAAGGTGGGCAAATGTGTGTGCTGGTCAAGGCCAAACCAGGGAGGTGTCCTTGCCTTTTCCACAGGTAAAGAGAGCCATTCCACCACGCCTACAAATTAGGCTAATGTCAGCTAAATGCGACAATATGGACGGGTTTTAGCGAGAGCTGTATGTGTATGGGAGTCCCGAATAATTTGGACTCTACATGTCCAATTTTGGACTGCCAGAGATAAACCAAAGCCAGGTAAACCTGGTAGTGGTTCTCATAGAGAACACAGGAGCGCATAGTGGGACAAGCATTCTTGTGCATTGGAATGGCTGTCTAACCTTTGTCCACTTACTGTGTATGGTGTGCTTTTACTCCGGTACATACAGCTGATTACACAGGATCCACTAGGTGATGCCACAGCCGCCCCTGCGCGCCCCTCCATCTACGTCACTGCACAGGCCCATTAGACATTTCCTTACAAAAGATGAGGTCGGGATCTGATCATTGTGGCTATGTACATTTCCTGAAACAACAGGAAGTTGGGAGTCTAAAAAAGACCCAGTGACCAGTGTGTAAATTGTTTATTTATAATATAAATTGTGACATGTAAAAAAATGGAAAAACCGGATTTAAACAATAGGTCATTCTCTAAAGATAGTTTTCCTTTAGGAATATATTTTTATCTCACCAAACTTTTATTTATCAGTAGTTTTTCTATGTAATAAAGTTTACCAACGGGGTCAAATCTTATAATAATAACAGGAAATGTATAGTGTCCGATTACTGAGTACATCTACATAAATCAGATTATTGCATATATTAATTAAACAAGGGACTCCATCCTGTTGCTTATTTTTAATTTATATTGAAATATATGCTGGCTCACCGGTAGATATTACTGGACAGTTTGGATTTGATTCCTGCTACTATGAGTATTGTACAGTCTATCAAACTATGTATTCTCACATAAAGGCATGATTATAATAAGCAATGTCAGTAATTCTGTTATCATGAGAATGTTCCATAGTAATCGGACAGCCTAATTGTCTTTCTTTGCTCTATGAAACCATTAAGCATTAAAGGGGTTGTTCACTTTCAATTACATTTCTATCCTCGCTGCAGTTTGCTATAAAAAAAAATAAAACGTGCTGTCCACCTTTGAGTTTCCTCCACTGCTCACAATGTCTGCCATTGGCTATGGCACTGATGTCACGTCAACAGCTAGGCAGCCAATCAGTCTGCTCAGTGACCCTGAAGATGGCGTTCTGCCTACACGGGAATGTCTCGCTAAAGCCATGGAGCTCACTGATTGGCTGCTGTGCAGTTTGACGTGTTGACGTCACAGACATCGGGAGCAGCGGCGGAGACTTCCTAGTGGACCCTGGGAATGTGAGTGCGGCACAGTTAGCTGTTTCTTACAGCAAACTGCAGCCAAGGGAGAAATGGAATTGAAAAGGAACAACCCCTTCCCGACTTGTGACACAGTGTATGCGTCATGAAAGTCGGTGCCAATCCGACCTGTGAAGCATATGCTGTGTCACAGAATGATCACGTCCCTGCAGATCGGGTGAAAGGGTTAACTCCAATAACTCCAATAAACTTCTGTGAAGCACTTGGGGGCTTAAAGTGGTCACCGCACATCTAGATTAGTTCCATGGGAGGTCTACTTTCCAAAATGGGGTCATATGTGGGGGAGCTCCAATATTTAGGCACACAGGGGCTCTCCAAACGCGACATGGTGTCCGCTAACGATTGGAGCCAATTTTTCATTCAAAAAGTCAAATGGCGCTCCTTCCCTTCCGAACCCTGCCGTGTGCCCAAACAGTGGTTTACCCACACATGTGAGGTATCACTGTACTCAGGAGAAATTGCCCAATACATTTTAGGATCCATTTTATCCTGTTGCCCATGTGGAAATGAACAAATTGAGGCTAAAAGAAATTTTTTGTGAAAAGTACTTTTTCATTTTTACGGATCAATTTGTGAAGCACCTGGGCGTTCAAAGTGCTCACTATGCATCTAGATAAGCTCCTTGGTGGGTCTAGTTTTCAAAATGGGGTCACTTGTGGGGGAGCTCCAATCTTTAGGCACACAGGGGCTCTCCAAACGCGACATGGTGTCCGCTAAAGATTGGAGCCAATTTTTCATTGAAAAAGTCAAATGGCGCTCCTTCCCTTCCGAGCCCTGTCGTGCACCCTGACAGTGGTTCCTCCCCCCACATATGAGGTATTGGCGTACTCAGGACAAATTGGACAACAACTTTCATGGTCCAGTTTCTCTTTTTACCCTTGGAAAAATAAAAAAAATTGTTTTGAAAGGTCATTTTTGTGACTAAAAAGTTAAATGTTCATTTTTTCCTTCCATGTTGCTTCTGCTGCTGTGAAGCACCTGAAGGGTTAACAAACTTCTTGAATGTGGTTTTGAGCACCTTGAGGGGTGCAGTTTTTAGAATGGTGTCACTTTTGGGTATTTTCAGCCATATAGATATACCCCTCAAACTGACTTCAAATGTGAGGTGGGCCCTAAAAAAAATGGTTTTGTAAATTTTGCTGTAAAAATGAGAAATCGCTGGTCAAATTTTAACCCTTATAACTTCCTAGCAAAAAAAATTTTTGTTTCCAAAATTGTGCTAATGTAAAGTATACATGTGGGTAATGTTATTTATTAACTATTTTGTGTCACATAACTCTCGTTTAACAGAATAAAAATTCAAAATTTGAAAATAGTGAAATTTTCAAAATTTTAGCCAAATTTCCATTTTTTTCCACAAATAAACGCAAAAATTATCGACCTTAATTTACCACTAACGTGAAGCCAATATGTCATGAAAAAACAGTCTCAGAACCGCTACGATCTGTTGAAGCGTTCCTGAGTTATTACCTCATAAAGGGACACTGGTCAGAATTGCAAAAAACGGCCAGGTCATTAAGGTCAAAATAGGCTGGGTCATGAAAGGGTTAAAGCAGATGGCCTACAGTGCTTCATGGTGCTGCAGCCCTACCTTAGTACTGTTTTATCACTGTCTTCCGGTAGCCTTGGTGACAGTTAGCCAAAAACATTTTTGCTAGTAGTAAACTCCCCTTTTCCAATATTGAAGGATGTAAAAAAAAATAATAATAATGCGCTCTTTCAGTGTTGGATGCAAAGTGCTGGATTGCATATCCCTATTCCTCTACCAACTCTCTGTACTGAGCACCACTTAGCCGGCATCTCCCAGCGGCAGTGCTTGCTACTAGGAGGGTAGAATGGATTTGGGCATCCCCTGCAATCACTTAGGTGTAAAAGATCATTCAACCAGAACAGGGTGATGTATATTATGTCAGAATCCTTCTTAGTGCTGGCAGGATTGAATATGTGTCACCACTGTGCAGGCACTGAAAGTAGTAGCAAAAAACTGTGCAGCACTCATTCCCCAAATTAAAAGAATTATTCCATTTTTAAACTTTTTTTTTTTTTTTTTTAATAAACCAATCTCTTAATCATTGACACTTTTTTTTACACCTGAAAAAATGTAACCTCACTTTTTATTTCTGCTCTGATACTTTCCTTTCCCCCATCCATATCTACTGGCTAATGTGCTGATGACCACTGGACTCAGGGATATGTGATCAGCTGCCGCCAATCACTGACTCCTGCAGGTCACTGCAGCAGCAAGAATTGATTATTTCCTCTATATTGAGGGGGAAGTATGAAGTATTAGAAAGGGAGCTGTGTGTGGTGAATGTTACTTTTTTACATTTGTTTTTAGCCATGTGATTTAAAAAAAAAGAAAGAAAGAAATAAATAGACAACATCTTTTATGATTAGTGATGAGCGAACATGTGCATGCTCGTGTGCTAACCGAGTGTCGAAAAATATGTTCAAGTTTCCACGGCCGTTCGACAGTCACAACACGCACAAGCATTTCCTGTTTGTTAGACAATCCCTGCATGTGTTGCTGCCGTCGAACAGCCATGAGACATGCAGCTGCAGGGACTGGAGCATATTTTTCGAGCACACTGAAGACACCCAGTTAGCACACGCACATACTTGGATAACACATTCTCTGAGCATGTTCGCTCATCACTACTTAAAAAGGTGTTGTCTATTTCTCTAGTTATGTATGTTGTAAAGCTGCAGTAGCATCGTACGCAGTGAAGAAGCAGTGACCCACAAATTCAAACACAAAAAGCCAGATTACTTACCGGTAATGCCATATTAATGAGCCACGACAGCACCCACAATGAGAGAGGGACCCGCCCATAGGAACAGGAAACATACAGAGATAAAAGGGCGGTCCCCCTCTCCTCCTCAGTTGTTTTTCAGAGTACGAGAGGAACCGCCGTTGTTAAATTAGTATATATCCGCAATTTGTTTGTATGTTATCTATAATCACCCATGAGAATAGCCTGTATATATAACTATACATAATTAATTAGGGTGGGAAGTGACAGGGTGCTGTCGTGGCTCATTAAAAGGGCATTACCGGTAAGTAATCCGGCTTTTTACCTTTCACCACGACAGCACCCACAATGAGAGATTTTCAGAGAACCTTCACCTGGGTGGGATCACCGTACTAAGGACTGCTCTCCCGAATGCCAAGTCAGATGCAGAAGATAGATCAAGTCTATAATGTCTATAGAAAGTCGAGGGTGACGACCAGGTTGCGACCTTACATATGAGCTCGATTGAGATGTCTTTATTCTCCGCCCACGAGGATGATACGGCTCGAGCTGAATGCTCCTTTACTCCCTCTGGAGGATCTTTGCCTTTTGACAAGTATGCAAGATGGATAGCCTCTTTGATCCACCGGGACAAGGTAGCTTTTGTGACCCTGTGGCCTTTTCGGTGACCCTGAAAAGATACAAACAGAGCCCTACTCTGTCTGCAGGACTGGGTTATCTCTATATATTTTAAGATTGTTCTTTTCACATCCAACATATGTAGTTTCTCTTCCTCTGGATTTGACGGATTGTCATAAAAGGAAGGCAGAAAAATCTCCTGAGATCTATGGTAGTTTGTTGCTACTTTGGGGAGATATGATGGATCTGGTTTGAGAACTACCCTGTCCTGGTATGTCATTAAGAATGAAGGGTCTATAGAGAGAGCCTGGCTGTCTCCCACTCTTCTGGCAGAGGTCAAGGCTATCAATAGGGCTACCTTATATGTAATATTCTTCAGAGAGATAGAATGTAAGGGCTCAAAGGGAGGTTCAGTCAACGCATCAAGGACCAGATTCAAGTCCCAGGGTGGTAAACGTGGAATATGCACTGGTGTACATCTTTCACATGCTCTAATAAATCTTGCTATCCACCTGTCACCAGCTATGTTAGCACTATAAAGGGCTCCTAAGGCAGACACCTGAACTCTTAGGGTATTGACTGATAAGCCCAGCGCAAGGCCTTTTTGTTGAAATTCTAGGATAGCTTTAATAGGCACCTTAGTAGAGAAGGGTTTTATGTAGAAATTAAGGAATTTTCTCCATACTCTGCTGTATATTAACCTCTCAAGTTCCACGCCGTAAGGTGGAGGCCCTTTACTTGTGGATGGTAGAATGGACCCTGAGACAGTAGGTCTGATGTCATTGGCAGAATCCAGGGATCGCAGACTGACATCGCTCGAAGACAGGAGAACCAGGGCCTCTTTGGCCAAAATGGTGCTATCAATATTACTCTTGCTTTCTCCTCCCTTATCTTTTTGATGACCAATGGGATCAGCATCATTGGTGGGAAAGCATATGCCAGATCGTAGTCCCACGGATACTGGAGCGAGTCTATCATGTCTGGATTGTCTGCCACATTCAAGGAAGCGAATGCCCGTACCTGTGTGTTGTTCCTGGTTGCAAATAAATCTATCTGCGGAAGACCCCACATGTCCACTATGTTTCTGAATATTTGAGGATTGAGGGTCCATTCTCCCTGGCGTAGCGTGTGGCGACTTAGATAGTCGGCCTTTGAGTTTTCTATACCTCTGATGTGGAGAGCTGTGAGTGATAGAAAATTGAGTTCTGCTAAGTCGAAGATGTTTGCTGCTGAAGACATCAGACTTTCAGATCGCGTTCCGCCTTGACGATTTAAATATGCGATGACCGTCGTGTTGTCTGACAGGATTCTGATATGAGATCCTCGGAGCTGGGGAAGGGAAAAATTCAAGGCATAATAAACCGCATTCAATTCTTTCCAGTTAGAGGACTGCTGGATCTCTGACGAATTCCAGCGACCTTGAGCTATATATTTATCCAGATGGGCCCCCCACCCTTCTGGCCCTGCGTCGGAAGTGACTAATTTAGAGGATGTTATTGTCCATGAGACTCCTCTGGACAAATGGGTTTTATCTAATCACCAGTGAAGTGAATCAAGTACATCTTTAGACAGGGTAATTTTCGTATTTAAACGACCATGGCAACGAGATTGCGCATGAAGTGTCTGGTGCTGTAGGGCTCTGGTATGATATTGGGCCCATTGGACCGCAGGAATGCAGGAGGAAAGTGAGCCCAAAAGAGACACGGCATCTCTAAGGGACATTTGAGGTTTTGCCCTTGCCATAGTGACTTTTGAAATTATTGTTAATTTTTTGGATTCTGGTAAGAAACATTTTTGACTTACAGAGTCCAAAACTAGTCCTAGGAAGGACTGACGGGTTTCCGGATGTAGTCTGGACTTTTTGAAGTTCACAATACAACCCAAAGCCTGTAATGATGAAATAGTATTAGTCAATCGTTCTTTACATTGAGAGGCTGAATCTCCAATTATTAAAAAGTCATCTAGATAAGGCACAATTAGCATTTCCTGATGACGCAAATAAGCCATCACCTCGAGCATAACTTTTGTGAAAACCCGAGGAGCCATAGACAAGCCGAATGGCATGGCTGTAAATTGAAAGTGACGGATCCGGCCTTGTAGGTCTACCGCCACCCTGAGATACTGTTGGTGCTCCGTATAAATGGGAAGATGATCCTTCCCATCCTTCAAATCTAGACCCGTCATAAAGCACCTAGGAAACAAAAGTTTAATTGTAGATTTTATTGATTCCATTTTAAAGGTATGATCGTACAGAAAGGAATTTAGTCTTTTTAGATTTATTATAGTACGAAAAGTACCATCTGGTTTTGGAACCAGAAATAAAGAGGAATAAAATCCCCTCCCTTCCTGATTTTTTTGGTACTTCTACGAGAACATTCTTAGCCAAAAGGCTTAGAATTTCTAACTGAAGCGCTTTTTGCTGTTCCGGCCCTTTCAGTAATGTAACAACGAAAGTATCCTGTGGGAATTTAAAGAATTCTAATTTTAATCCAGATTTTACTAGGTGGAGAATCCACTGATTTGAAGTTATACAGTGGGGCAAAAAAGTATTTAGTCAGTCAGCAATAGTGCAAGTTCCACCACTTAAAAAGATGAGAGGCGTCTGTAATTTACATCATAAGTAGACCTCAACTATGGGAGACAAACTGAGAAAAAAAAATCCAGAAAATCACATTGTCTGTTTTTTTAACAATTTATTTGCATATTATGGTGGAAAATAAGTATTTGGTCAGAAACAAACAATCAAGATTTCTGGCTCTCACAGACCTGTAACTTCTTCTTTAAGAGTCTCCTCTTTCCTCCACTCATTACCTGTAGTAATGGCACCTGTTTAAACTTGTTATCAGTATAAAAAGACACCAGTGCACACCCTCAAACAGTCTGACTCCAAACTCCACTATGGTGAAGACCAAAGAGCTGTCAAAGGACACCAGAAACAAAATTGTAGCCCTGCACCAGGCTGGGAAGACTGAATCTGCAATAGCCAACCAGCTTGGAGTGAAGAAATCAACAGTGGGAGCAATAATTAGAAAATGGAAGACATACAAGACCACTCATAATCTCCCTCGATCTGGGGCTCCACGCAAAATCCCACCCCGTGGGGTCAGAATGATCACAAGAACGGTGAGCAAAAATCCCAGAACCACGCGGGGGGACCTAGTGAATGAACTGCAGAGAGCTGGGACCAATGTAACAAGGCCTACCATAAGTAACACACTACGCCACCATGGACTCAGATCCTGCAGTGCCAGACGTGTCCCACTGCTTAAGCCAGTACATGTCCGGGCCCGTCTGAAGTTTGCTAGAGAGCATTTGGATGATCCAGAGGAGTTTTGGGAGAATGTCCTATGGTCTGATGAAACCAAACTGGAACTGTTTGGTAGAAACACAGCTTGTCGTGTTTGGAGGAAAAAGAATACTGAGTTGCATCCATCAAACACCATACCTATTGTAAAGCATGGTGGTGGAAACATCATGCTTTGGGGCTGTTTCTCTGCAAAGGGGCCAGGACAACTGATCCGGGTACATGAAAGAATGAATGGGGCCATGTATCGTGAGATTTTGAGTGCAAACCTCCTTCCATCAGCAAGGGCATTGAAGATGAAACGTGGCTGGGTCTTTCAACATGACAATGATCCAAAGCACACCGCCAGGGTAACTAAGGAGTGGCTTCGTAAGAAGCATTTCAAGGTCCTGGAGTGGCCTAGCCAGTCTCCAGATCTCAACCCTATAGAAAACCTTTGGAGGGAGTTGAAAGTCCTTGTTGCCAAGCGAAAAGCAAAAAACATCACTGCTCTAGAGGAGATCTGCATGGAGAAATGGGCCAACATACCAACAACAGTGTGTGGCAACCTTGTGAAGACTTACAGAAAACGTTTGACCTCTGTCATTGCCAACAAAGGATATATTACAAAGTATTGAGATGAAATTTTGTTTCTGACCAAATACTTATTTTCCACCATAATATGCAAATAAAATGTTAAAAAAACAGACAATGTGATTTTCTGGATTTTTTTTTTCTCAGTTTGTCTCCCATAGTTGAGGTCTACCTATGATGTAAATTACAGACGCCTCTCATCTTTTTAAGTGGTGGAACTTGCACTATTGCTGACTGACTAAATACTTTTTTGCCCCACTGTATGTTTCCACTGATGGTAAAAAAACTTCAGTCTTCCACCCACCGGAATTTCATCATTGATGGTATCTGCCATGTTTAGATGATTCGGGATTACCGAATAAAGCACCTTTCGGTTTCTCCTTCGTTTCCCAACGCTCTCTTTGCGGCTCAAACGGCCTTCTCCTGTTAAATGGCCGCCTTCTAAACGCTCTCCTATAAGAAGGAAGAAACTGTTTAGGGAATCCCTTCCTTCTTTCTCCTGCTTTATTAAGTAGGTCGTCAAGAACCTTCCCAAACAGGAACTCACCCTGGCACGGGATCGTACATGATTTAGATTGGTTAAAGGGAAGGAAAGGCGATGCACAAAGGGCACGTCGGGCTGCATTGACAAGGCCCGCTGATCTTGCTGCCAGTCGCAAGGAGTCCACTGAAGCATCTGTTAAGAATGCCGTAGCGCTTCTAATTAAAGGAATTGCTTGCAAGATTTTTTTTCTTGCCACTCTACCTTTAATCTGCTGCTCCAGCTGGTCTATCCATAGCAATAGTGAACTAGCTGTGCAAGTACCCGATATGGCGGGTTTAAAGGCCCCCGTATTTGTTTCCCATGACCTTTTAAGAAGAGCTTCAGTCTTGTGGTCTAATGGGTCTAGTAAGATCCCTGCATCTTCCACAGGGAGGGACGATTGTTTTAAGGTGGATGCTACCGCCGCATCCACTTTTGGCACCTTGGACCAAACTTCTAACTCTTCGTCACTGAAGGGATAACGCCTTTTGGAAGAGGAGGGAAGGAACCCTTTTCCCTGTTTGTCCCATTCTTTCTTTACAAGATCTTTCACGGCGGAGACCACTGGGAAAGTTCGCCGTTTTTTGTGACCTAGGTCTGTGAACATAATGTCCTGGGCCGATCTGACCCCTTTAGTGTCTGGACAACCCATGGTATTCCTTACTGATTTTATAAGGTTATTTATGCTGTCCAGTGGAAAGCATGCTCCACTTTCATCCTCAGAAGAACCGGATGATGATTCCGAGCTATTAGAGGACCGGATTAACCCCTCTTCAGACTCTGAACTAGAAGGAAGGGGACAGCTCTTACTCCCTTGTTTCTTTTGGCTTTTTGATCCTAGAGATTGGATCTCCTGCCTAATTATGGCCCTGATGTTAGTGGTGGTAACTGCAGCCTTATCCTGTAAGGTTTGATTTATGCAATCTTAACACAACCTCTTTGAATATGAATCAGGCAGGGGTTGTATACACAGGGCACACTCTTTATGCTTTGTTTTACTGATCATTTTAGCCTATGGGGAGAGGGTAGAGAAGGAAGGGATCAGCGTATAGGTAGAAGATTAAATACACTCACCCAGTGAAGCATTCATTGTACCGGTCTTGGAGGAGGAGACGCTGTGCGGCTTCTAAGTAGATCTGACTCTCTACTCCTTCTAACATGAGTGTCAGACTCATTAACAGAGCGACCACTCTTCTTTGCTGCTGTGGACTTTGAGGCCTTAGCGCTGCTGTCCTTGCCAGCGCTCACCTGCTCCACCGCTGGTGGATGCTCTTCACACGTTGGGGACGACATTCCGAGCACAACCGCTCTGTGTCCCGGCTCCATATTTGAATGGGCGGTGATCTGCCGCGCACCAGGCCGCGAACCGGAAGTGCTTTCACTACTTCCGGTTCAATCAGGATAGAGCGCACTTACCCGGGAGACGCTGCTGCCGCCGGCTTTTAGAAGCGCCGCTCCTCCTTCCTCCTCACCATAGGCCGGGTTTAGGGCCCGGAACCTGCCGGGAACATAACCAGACGAGGGGGGAGGCTGGATACAGTGGCTCCCCCGACGCTGCTACTGATGCCTCAGCCCCTGCTGCTCACAAGGAGACCACACAGGCGGGTGCATGGGTCAGGTACGATGGAGGTGCTCCAACCACCTCCGACATGTAGGTTATCCAGGGATTTCCGATAGGAACAGGAAACCAACTGAGGAGGAGAGGGGGACCGCCCTTTTATCTCTGTAGGTTTCCTGTTCCTATGGGCGGGTCCCTCTCTCATTGTGGGTGCTGTCGTGGCGAAGGGTAAAAGTCTCTTTTAATGTGTTTCTTCACAGCATTAAAGTCCAATTCACATAAATGCATATAACTTCAGTGGATATTATCAGTGACCAGTTTACACCAGTTCAAAGCAATACATATCACATGGCTTTAGATTTGCGGTCCCTAAACAGGCCAGACTTCCCTTGTCCAGTTCCTCTGGGTGACCGCACGCCATCTCACAGTCTCTATATGTCTCCATACACACAGCCTCATATGTTGCAGACACTACACACGCCAGCCCTTCTCTGACTAGTTCTCGTGGGTGTCCTGCATCGCTGTATCACAGTCTCTTTACAGACTCTTTACTCACACAGTCGTACACAGTTCAGGATATCCTCCGGATAGCAGCCGGGCACCATATCCACCTGTTTGCAATCGTTGCACATGCTAGTCCTCTTTCGGGTACAGGATATCCACCTCCAGGCATAGGACTGTCCACATCCGACTCATTCGGGCATAGGACATCCACCTCCGGGCACAGGACTGTCCACATCCGAGACCAGTACCATGGACGACTTGCATCTCTGTGTACACTGCGGGTGCCAAGCTATTTAGCTGCCCTGGGTGCTGGCTCTGCTGGCCTCCATGCACTCTGCAGTCCAGCACACACCAGACTGACACTGACGTGCAACTCGCACACCTGGCCTGACCTGGCCAGACACCTGACACACCCATACCCCTTACTGCAGGGTTTTTAAACACACACAAACCCGTGGCCTTCAGCCACGTGGAAAACCTGGACCAGAGATCCGTGACTCTCATGCACACCTATGGACTTCATCCGTCTGCATGCACACTCTGGGGAGAACAAACAGCGCCCCCTAGCTGTATCAGAGGCCACAGCCTCACATATCCTACCCCCCCGTTCATACCTGTGGGGTTGAACACTTGTTACCCCGTATGGGCACGAGATAATAAGTCATCAGTATGACCCTGTGACATTCCCGCCCAAAACAATGTTTTCAGTTTCTCCTGCCAATACCTCTAGGGGGAAGCCTATCGGGATTACACTCTGACCCTAATTTGGCGACCCCTATGGCAGGTATCTCAATATTTTCAGGTTCTATGCCCAAAACAGTACATAAACACATTCTCTGCTGCAACTGCAGCGCCTCTAGCTGCTGCTGCCAGAACTGCAGCTCCTGCTGTGCAGAATTCGTGGACTCGCAGAATTCGTGGACCCGCCGATCCACAGCAAATCTTCGTAACCCCACCGAGTTACCGCCAGAAGCCTTCAATCTTCATGGCCCCGCTGAGCCACAGCAAGCTGTCTTGAGAAGAAAAAAAAACATTTCCAGCCGACTTTGCACAATGCTATGCAGCACGCTTTGGGGTATGCCTCAGTTCACACTGCCCCTCGCATTCTCCACAATATGTAAAGCTGCAGTAGCATCGTAGGCAGTGAAGAAGCAGTGACCCACAAATTCAAACACAAAAGTCTCTTTTAATGTGTTTCTTCACAGCATTAAAGTCCAAATTCACATAAATTCATATAACTTCAGTGGATATTATCAGTGACCAGTTTACACCAGTTCAAAGCAATACATATCACATGGCTTTAGATTTGCGGACCCTAAACAGGCCAGACTTCCTTTGTCCAGTTTCCCTGGGAGACCGCACGCCATCTCACAGTCTCTATACATCTCCATACACACAGCCTCATATGTTGCAGACACTACACACGCCAGCCCTCCTCTGACTAGTTCTCGTGGGTGTCCTGCATCGCTGTATCACAGTCTCTTTACAGACTCTTTACTCACACAGTCGTACACAGTTCAGGATATTCTCCGGATAGCAGCCAGGCACCATATCCACCTGTTTGCAATCATTGCACATGCTAGTCCTCTTTCGGGCACAGGACATCCACCTCCGGGCACAGGACTGTCCACATCCGAGAACAGTACCATGGATGACTTGCATCTCCGTGTACGATGCAGGTGCCAGGCTATTCAGCTGCCCTGGGTGCTGGCTCTGCTGGCCTCTATGCACTCTGCAGACCAGCACACACCAGACTGACACTCACGTGCACCTCGCACACCTGACCTGACCTGGCCAGACACCTGACACCAATACCCCTTACTGGAGGGTTTTTAAACACACACAAACCTGTGGCCTTCAGCCACCTGGAAAACCCGGACCGGAGATCCGTGACTCTCATGCACACCTATGGACGTCATCCGTCTGCAGAGAGAGAACAAACAGCGCCCCTAGCTGTATCAGAGGCCACAGCCTCACAATGTGGAGAGCGCAGTAGGCCGCAGCTAGGCACCTGTGCAGGTAAGGCTACTTTCACACTGGCGTTTTTTGCCAGACGTCGCAATGCGTCGTTTATGGCAAAAAACGCATCCTGCAAAGTTGTTTGCAGGATGCGTTTTTGCCCCATAGATTAACATTAGCGACGCATTGCGACGCTTTGCCACACGTCGCAACCGTCGTGCGACGGTTGCACCGTGTTGTGGCGGACCGCCGGGAGCAAAAAACGTTACATGTAACGTTTTTTGCTCCTGACGGACCGCTTTTTCCGACCGCGCATGCGCGGCCGGAACTCCGCCCCCACCTCCCCGCACCTCACAATGGGGCAGCGGATGCGCCGGAGAAATGCATCCGCTGCCTCCGTTGTGCAGTGCGTTAAACGCTAGCGTCGGAATCTCTGCCTGACGCATTGCGACGGGGAGATTCCGACGCTAGTGTGAAAGTAGCCTAACACTTCCTGTCATTTTGGAGTCAGGAAATTGAAATAAAATTAAACACAATCCACTTAAAACCATGTCTTGGCTTAACAAATATGTCATTGCATGCAGATTTATTTTTTTCAGCCTTTTTTGTTGTGGTCTCATGCTGAGGCTTGTCCCTTTCATTGTATTGTCAGTGTGTGCAATCATTCTGCATGCAGTGTGTGTTTGTGCCTGTACAGATTTAATACTGAGCACTTGGCCTGGGATTTTTCTCTTTTTTTTCCTCTCTCATGTTCACCTGTCAGAAGATACCACACATTATGGCAGAACATGGATATGGAAGTCTGAACCCACAGGTTAGAGAGTCAATTCTGCTAGGCCGAAGAAAAGTCTTTCTTATAAAATGGGCATCTTATTACTTTGTTTACCTGTGAATTTTGCAAATTGCTATTTCATTAAGCAGTTTATGTTCTTTGGTTTTGTTTTTTAATGTTTTGTCATTTTGATTTCTGCATACGGTACTTACAATTGTATTCTTAATCGTTATACATTCTTGATAAAACCTCAAACTCCTCTCTATACATAAGTTGACAAGTCCAGTAGTTATCAGTTAGAACGGAACCAGCAGCAATCCGTTGACTAAAAATTAATGCAACTTTTTTGTGCTGTTGAAAAAAACTGCTTTCGAATAAAATTTCTGATTTTTAATAACATTGAAACCTATGGAAAACGGATCTGTTAACACTCAAATGGGAGAAACACAGATGACTAATTAACTGATCCATTTTCCATAGACTTCATTGTTGGAAAAAGAAAAAAACCAGATCCATTTGAAATCAGGATTTTTCAGGCAGACGAAGTTGTTTCCGCACAACTCTTTTCTAACGGATGATTACTGGATATGTGAACAAAAGCTAAATTGCAATATTGTGTCAAAAGAAAATGGAAGCTCTTAAAGGGAACCTGTCACCCCGGTTTATCAGTACGAGATAAAAATACTGTTAAATAGGGCCTGAGCTGTGCGTTACTATAGTGTATTTTGTGTACCCTGATTCCACCCCTAAGCTGCCGAAATAACTTACCAAAGTCGCCGTTTTCGCCTGTCAATCAGGCTGGTCAGGTCAGATGGGCGTGGCGACATCGCTGTATCTTCCCCCAGATCTTGCATGTATTTCCGTTGGTGGCGTAGTGGTTTGCGCATGCCCACCTTCTGAATGCACTGGGCAAGAGAAGAAAAAACGCGCGATCGGCGCTATTTCCCTGGTGATCTGTGGGGGCGGCCATCTTCCTGAGGCCGCGCGTGCGCATATGGAGTCCTCTGCTGCCCGGGGCTTCAGGAAAATAGCCGCGGGATGCCGTTCGTACGCAGATGGAGATCGCGGCGGCCATTTTCCTGAAGCCGAGTTCGCATCTCAACTTCAGGAAAATGGCCGCCGCGATCTCCATCTGCGCACGCGCGGCATCCCGCGGCCATTTTCCTGAAGCCCCGGGCAGCAGAGGACTCCATATGCGCACACGCGGCCTCAGGAAGATGGCCGCCCCCACAGATCACCAGGGAAATAGCGCCGATCGCGCGTTTTTTCTTCTCCTGCCCAGTGGATTCAGAAGATGGGCATGCGCAAACCACTACACCACCAACGGAAATACATGCAAGATCTGGGGGAAGATACTGCGATGTCGCCACGCCCATCTGACCTGACCAGCCTGATTGACAGGCGAAAACGGCGACTTTGGTAAGTTATTTCGGCAGCTTAGGGGTGGACTCAGGGTACACAAAATACACAATAGTAACGCACAGCTCAGGCCCTATTTAACAGTATTTTTATCTCGTACTGAAAAACCGGGGTGACAGGTTCCCTTTAAGTCAATGACATTTGTTGTGGCTCCTTTAACATCATTGGAACCCATGATGCTAGTATGAATAGAGGTTAAAGTTTGAATATTTGGTTTGTTCTTTCCTCTCATTGGCTTGTGCCTGTGTCTTTTCTAGAGCTTCTTGGAAAGTATCCAGAAGAGGAAGCTAAAAGTTGCACAATACCCACTTCTAAGGAATTTCCAGATGGCAGAGCTCCGACTATCGCCCAACTGCTGCAGGAGAAAACCTTGTACTCTTTTTCTGAGTGGCCTAAGGTGTTAAAATCAAATCGCCATTTTTTATTGTTTGTCACTTTCAGGTGTATTATTCAGATTTACAGCAGTTCTGTCACTTTTAATGGCAAGAGTAGCTTAGCATGTAGCATTAGTCTTACCAACAAAGCTGGGGGTCTATAACAAACCCCATTATAGGTCAATAAGGTTTGTTAAGTTCCATGTGGATTGTGCATTCTCACACAATTTCATATCTTTAACCCTTCCCTTAATAGTGCTTTTTGCGTCTGGTCCGCAAGTATGCAGTGGGCTCAGGAACTGCGCCTGCACTATACCCAACAGATGCCAGCTGTTTTGTACATCCAGCATCTGCAGTGACCAGTACTTGCTCTGACTTCTGCTATGTACTCCGTTAAATACTGCTGGCAATCTCTTGACATGGACTGGTTGCCGAGAACCACTTACAACTGCTCCCATCAGCCTTCTCATGACTTGAGTGCATACTGCCAATGGTTTGTCACGACAGCCAAGACTTGCTGAAGACACCCATAGTTTACACCCTGGGCCTTCTCTGAAGCGCAGCATGTGACAAGGCGTCTTGTGATAATGACATTCTCTATATACTACAATTATGTGTCATTGCAGCATGTAAAACAAGATTTATATACCTTAAAGGGAACCTGTCACCCCCCCAGGGTCTATTAAAGTAAAAGAACCACCTTCTGCAGCACTAAGGTTGCATTCTGTGAAGGTGGCTCTTATGTTTATTATCCCTAGGAATGCTGACATAATGAGTTTTATAAATTTCCCGCCATACCTCTATTGAGTCAAAGAGGGATGTTTTCTCCCCCTGACTCAACCGCCTCGCAGCTGTCCATCATCCCCCTCTGTCCTCCGGGCGCCGCCTCCTCGCTTTCTCTTGACTTCATCGGTGTCTGCGCTCTGCAATCCATTCTAGAGCATGCGCCGTGCGTGCTGCCCAGGAACTTAGATCAGGTGATGTAAGGATATCGCGCCTGCTTGTAGCGGCTATGATGTATTCACACTGCGGGGCTGGGAATCTGGAGCCTGCGCAGTGAGGATCTCTAGAGGAAACAGGCGGAGGGATATGGGGACAGACGCAGAGGAGGCGGCGCCCGGAGGCCAGAGGGACAGCTGCGAGATGGTTGAGTCAGGGGGAGAAAACATACCTCCCTGACTCAATAGAGGTATGGCGGGAAATTTATGAAACTCATTATTTCAGCGTTCCTAGGGATAATAAGCATAAATAAGAGCCACCTTCACAGAACGTAGCCTTAGTGCTGCTGAAGGTGGCTCTTTTACTTTAATAGGGTCTGAGGAGGTGACAGGTTCCCTTTAAGGAGACTGAACATTTTAAAAAATATATATGTGTGTGTATAATATATACACACTTTTTTTTTTTTAAATGTTCAGCCTCCTTAGGGTATATGAATCTTGTTTTATATCTTTTCTTTTTTACGACATGTACAGTACAGGTTAATTCATTTTATACTTTGATACATCGGACTTTTATGGACAGGTTTTTTTTGTTTTCTCTATTTTCTAATTGGGAAAATATAATGGGGTGATTCAGATATATATATTGGGGTGATTTATATTTTATATACATACACACTTGTGTTAAAATTGTGGGTTTAATATGAATATGTTTAAACCACCTTTACCCAGTTTTAAAATTAAAACAAATCTGTGGTTTTGCTGGGGTCCATAAAAGTCCGACGTATCAAAATATAAAGTTAATTAACCTGTACTGTAAATGTCATAAGAAAAGGAATGAAAATGTTAGATTTGGCATTTTTCTATTGCCTCAACCTCTTTAAAATTGCAATAAAAATTATCAAAATATTGCATTTATTTCAGAATGGTAACAATGAAAACATCAACTGTCCACAAAATACAGGCCCTCTGAAGAGAAATAAAAGTTTATCGCTGTAATCACATACCTAAAAATCAAGTTACCAGGTTATTTTTACCTCACAATGAACCCCATAAAAACAAAATCTAAAAATCAATTGCATGCTAAATGAATGGTATAATTCAAAACTACAACTTGTCCCGTAAAAAAATAAGCTGGCTCATGAAAGAAGGAAAGAAAAAAAAAAAAACAACAACAAATTGGCGGGAACAGTTTAAAAAATGAAGTCAGGGCATCCATTTGATGATAACCTTAGTTTTGAGGTGATCCTAATAACATTATGTAAGGGAATTGATATTGATGAGAAGAATCCATTTAATGTCTTCCTTCTTTTGTAGGATCGAGTGATCATTAACCGGATCGACAATATTTGCCATTCGGTGCTGAAGGGGAAATGGCCATCCTCTAGCCAACAGTTTGAAGCACAGTGCATGGTCCCGTCAGTATTAAATAATAAACTGTGTCCAAGGAGCAGCTACAGCGCTGCAGAAGCACAAAATCCCACATATAGCAATGGCTCTCCTGCGTCACATGGTCAGAAGGTAAGCCTGGTTAGTCATACATGTATATAGTAAGGCACAAGCAAGTAGGTTTCAATGAACTTGTGGGTTTAAGGGGTATTCCCAACTTGGACATTTAGGTCATAATCAATCAGGGTTCCCTCTAACCCATCTGTTGAGGCAGCCATGACATACATGGGTGAAAAGAATGAATAGATACAATGGGGGAAAAAGTACTTAGTCAGCCACCACAAATTGCACTTAAAAAGATGAGAGAGGTCTGTAATTGACATTATAGGTAGACCACAACTATGAGAGTCAAAATGAGAAAACAAATCCAGAAAATAACCATGTCTGATTTGGCAAGATTTATTTTGCAAATTATGGTGGAAAATAAGTATTTGGTCATTAACAAAAGTTCATCTCCATATTTTGTTATATATCCTTTGTTGACCATGACAGAGGTCAAATGTTTTCTGTAAGTCTTCACAAGGTTGGCACTTACTGTTGGTGGTATGTAGGCCAAATCCTCCATACAGATCTCCCCTAGAGAAGTGATGTTTTGGGCCTGTCGCTGGGCAACACAGTCTTTCAATTCCCTTCAAAGGTTTTCTATGGGGTTAAGATCTGGAGACTGGCTAGACCACTCCAGGACCTTCATTTGCTTCTTACGAAGCCATTCCTTCGTTGCTCTGGTATTGTGCTTGGGATCATTATCATGCTGAAAGACCCATCCAATGCCCTTGCTGATGGTAGGAGGTTTGAGCTCAAAATCTCACGATTCATGGCCCCATTCGTTCTTTCATGTACCCAGATCAGTCGTCCTGGTCCCTTTGCAGAGAACCAGCCCCAAAGCATGATGTTGCCACTCCCATGCTTCACAGTAGGTATGGTGTTCTTTGAATGCAACTCAGCATTCTGTCTGCTCCAAACACGACGAGTTTTGTTTCTACCAAACAGTTCTACTTTGGTTTCATCAGACCATATGACATTCTCCCAATACTCTTCTGGATAATCCAAATGCTCTTTAGCAATCTTCATACGGGCCCGGACATGTACTGGCTTAAGCAGGGGGACACGTCTGGCAGTGCAGGATCTGAATTTGTGGCAGTGTAGTGTGTTACTGATGGTAGCCTTTGTTACGGTGGCCCCAACTCTATGCATGTCATTAGGTCCCCCCATGTGGTTCTGGGATTTTTACTCGCCGTTCTTGTGATCATTTTGACCCCACAGGGTGAGATCTTGCGTGGAGCCCCAGATCGAGGGAGATTATTAGTGGTCTTGTATGTCTTCCATTTTCTTATTATTGCTCCCACAGTTCATTTCATCACACCAAGCTGCTTGCCTATTGCAGATTCAGTCTTCCCAGCCTGGTGCAGGGCTACAATTTTGATTCTGGTGTCCTCCGACAGCTCTTTGGTCTTCACCATAATGGAGTTTGGAGTGTGACTGAGGTTGTGGACAGGTGTGTTTTATACTGATAACAAGTTCAAACAGGTGCCATTACTACAGGTAATGAGTGTAGGACAGAGGAGTCTCTTAAAGAAGATGTTACAGGTCTGTGAGAGCCAGAAATCTTGCATTGACCAAATACTTATTTTCCAGCATAATTTGCAAAATAAATCTTGGCAAATCAGACAAGGTGATTTTCTGTATTTGTTTTCTCATTTTGACTCTCATAGTTGTGGTCTACCTATGATGCCAATTACAGGCCTCTCTCATCTTTTTAAGTGGGAGAACTTGCACAATTGGTGGCTGACTAAATACTTCTTTTCCCCACTGTTAAGTACCTGTGCATACATGCATTCATTGTTATGGAGTTATGGAAACAGTCCAGCTCTGGTGAAGGCACAAGAGCCCCCAATTAGAGAGCACAGCGTAACCGCCCGTTATTCTGTATTGTAACTTTAAAGGTTCAGTTAGTGCCTGCATAAAGGTGTAATGCTCATAGCACACAGTGTGGGGTAACTGTGCTACTTTTTATATCTCTTCTAGAATGCATGTGCATTGTAAAATCAGTATCCATTTGTGTTTCCATTAAAGGAAACCTTCACCACCCCGACATTTTCAAATGATGAACGAAAGCCTAGAAGGCCATTTGAGTTTGACAGTGAAAGGGCAGATGCCAAGCCCCGAAGTATGCAGCATCTCGGAACTCCACTTGGCAGAACCAGTGCAGCATTGAATGGATGGAGAGAGACCGCCATGGAACTATGTAGAGAGCAAGCTGCAGGAGGCAGCTCTACCTACTCCATCAATAGCAGCACACCCAAGATGGCTGCCATGACTGGCTTGCAGACTTCTTTAGGAATGGACTTGTCAGGAATCTTGCAGGCTGGACTCATCCATCCCGTGACAGGACAAATTGTTAATGGCAGTTTGAGGAGGGATGAGACTTCTCTCAGAAGGAGACGAGGAAGAAGAAAAAATGTGGAGGGGATGGATCTGGTTTTTCTGAAAGACAGAGGGATGCATGCAGGAATTGTGGTAAGCGTACATTTCGGCAATAAAAATACGATCTCTTGGCTTTGTAAATCAAAAAGGACAAATTTGTTACCCACTGATTGGCAGTTTTCTGCCTATGCACAGTGTACACACCTGCAATCAGTGCTGGAGGCGGGACTATGCAGAGCTCAGCATTTAGAGTACTGGTAGATCGACAGTAGATAAAACAGTGATTTCTTTCTCGCTTCACTGGGGACACAGGTAACCATGGGTGTATGCTGTTGTCGTTAGGAGGCTGACACTATGCAAATAAAGAAAAATAACTCCTCCCCGGAAGTATACACCCTCCGACAGTTACCAAGCAACTCAGTTTTTTGCTTTAAGTGTCTGTAGGAGGCGGACCTGGATCTAGCACCAGATCCGCATTTCTTTCAGGGATTGTGTGTGTTTATTAATCTTTTTCCCTTTCGTTTCAGATAGACTTTTGGGGGTTACAGGGTGCAGTTCTTCTCACCCTGATTCTCCGCATTAAACGACCGAGAGAACATTGTGGTATCACCCACATCGCACCCTCTTGGATCCGCTGGGCAGGACTTTGTTTCATGTCACCCTGGGGTGTTCATGTTGACTTTCAGTGGCCAGTCCTTGCCTCCCCCCCCCCCCTAATCCCTCTCCTCGGAGTGGGCTGAGAGGAAGACGGTGGTCACCTGCTGGGTTGACGCCGTCTTCTGCGCCGGTTGATATAGCGCGGGAAGGAGGACCACATCTCCTAGGACCCTCTCTGCCACCAAGGGATCCTGATGCGTTCCTCATCTTCAAGTAGGAAGATCTGCAAGCAACAGCAGCCCCTGTCCCCGCATCGTCGCAATCTCCATGCAGGGGCACTTAACCTTATTATCCAACAGCACTCGCCGCTGCACGGGCACTCTATTACCGGGCTAGGGGGTTTGGGGGCCATCGGCACTCTTTTATTTAAATCTCACGCCTCTTTCCTCGAGCGCTTTTTCCACCATATTCCTTTCCGGCAAGTCTCTGCCCCGGGAGGCTGCGCCCCTTCTTCCTCGTCCCCAGCTCTGGACGACCTCGCTTGCAGCCCAACGCTGGTATTTGCCGCACTCCAGCGGGCCACACTCCCCTTTTTCCGGCCGGCCTATCGGGTGATTGGTTTCTCTTCAGCAGCCACGCCCCACTGTTTGGCGCGTTCTCTGCACGAGCAGACGCTCGCAGCCTGCGCTTTCCCGGCCAGCTGCCTCCTGTGCATCGCGGCAGTTCCTCCATCATGTCCGTCTCTCAGGAGGCCCCTAATGCTCGGGACGAGTGCACTCCTCCCTCCCCCGGAGTGGGATGTTGCAATGTCTCAGTCAGTCTCCGACCTGACTAAAGTGTCTCAGTCCCTGGTTCAAGTACTAGAATGTATTCCGCTGCTGACTACTGCCACCAATGCCACGAACGCTTCTCACAGCAATTCGCTCGCACCTGTCCAAGACCCTCACAGGGGCAGACTTGAGAAAAGAACCAGAAAGCGTTTTCTGTCTAGTTCTTCATCCCCTTTTCCGGATCCAACTGCGTCAGCCGGAATACCGCTTTCTACCCGTTCCCCCTCTTCGCAGGCGGACGTTGGGTCAGAAGTACCCTCTCAGTCGGATTCTGACTCAGATGCAGATCAGACATCCACAATGCAGGATATGGTTGACAGCCTTATCTCAACCATTATTCAAACGGTTGAACTTAAGGAGGAAGAGGCAGCTTCTCAGGACATCTCCGTTTCTTTCAAACGGATGAAGCATCCTAGAGTTTTTCCCAATCATAAGGAATTTGATAACACTACGTCTAGACACTGGGAACAGCCTGGTAAACGTTTTTCAGGGAGCTAACGTTTAAACATTTTATACCCGTTTGCTGCAGACCTTGTTAGCAAATGGTCCGAATCTCCTATGGTAGATCCACCTGTGTCTAGATTGTCCTCCCAGACAGTGCTGTCCATTCCTGCCGCGGCGTCTCTATAGGACCCCACGGACAGACAAAGTGAGGCTCTAACCAAATCAGTTTTGAAGCTTCTGGTACCTCTCTCTGCCCCAATTTCGCCTCTACCTGGGTGGCGAAAGCAGTGTCGGCCTGGGCCAACACCCTACGCAGAGGCATTTTAGCTTCGACTCCCGCACAGGAGCTAGCGGATTTAGCAGATCAGATTTTACTGCCTGGAAAGTACCTTCTGAATGCTTCTCTGGATGCGGCTGCTTCAACAGCAATATTGTCACCATTCGCCGTGTACTCTGGCTGAAGGTGTGGAATGCAGATCCCGCTTCCAAAAAATCCCTCACAGGTTTGCCTTTCCAGGGATCCAGGCTCTTTGAAGTGCAGCTAGACCAAATGATCTCAGACGCCACGGGCGGTAAGAGCACTTCTCTTCCACAATCTAAGCCTAGGCGTCCCTTCAATAGAAAGGGACCCCATTCCTTTCGCCCCTTTCACTCCTTCGCCTCCTCAGGTGGTGCCTCTCAGCATGACCAGTCTTCCACTTAAAGGGACCGAAGGAAGCCTTCTTTCAGGCCTACACCTCACTGGAGAGCTAAAGACCGCTCCTCCAACTCTTCCAGTTCTGGCGACCACAGATTTTCTTCCAAATAACGGGTCACCCCCACCTGGAAATCTTTCCAGGGTGGGAGGCAGGCTTCTTCTGTTCACAGAGCCTTGGTTATCGGTGGTCGACGACGCCTGGGTCAGGGAGATTGTCACATCAGGTGACAAAATAGAATTTTCGTCGCCCTCAAGAAGACGTTTTTTCCTCTCCCGCCCACCCAAACAGCCCTCCCAGGTCCCAGGGCTTTTTCATGCGGGCGATTCCCTTCACGCCTTAGGGGTAATCGTCCCAGTACCTTCCAACCAGTGATTTTCCGTTTTTTACTCAAATCTATTTGTAGTTCCGAAAAAAGATGGCTGTCTTCACCCGATTTTGGACCTAAAACGGTTGAACCGCCACCTCCGGATTCGGCACTTCAAGATGGAGTTCTTGCGCTTGGTGATCGCCTCCATGGAACCGGGAGAATTTCTGTGCTCTGTGGACATTCGGGATGCGTATCTGCACATTCGGATTTGTGTTCAGCATCAGAGGCTCCTTCGTCTCGCGATCCAGGACCAACATTTCCAATTCATGGCTCTTCATTACGGATTGGTGTCCGCCCCCAGAGTCTTTACGAAGGTATTTGCGGCGGTCATGACCATCCTTCGGTCGAAGGGGATTCTCGTAATCGCCTATCTCTACGATCTCCTCGTAAAGGGTCCGTCTCGCCGCGACTGCGGTCACAGTCTCCAAATCACTCTGGACACATTAACCCGCCTCGGTTGGATAATCAGCGAACAAAAGTCCACCTTGATTCCGACCCAGCGTCTAGCATTCCTGGGCATGGAATTCAACACCATTCAAGCTCAGGTCTTCCTCCCAAGGAAGAAATTCCTCTCTCTTCGGAGGGGCATCAAAGCCCAAAAGTGTCCTACCCCTTTACCTCTACGGTTCGGCATGAGGGTTCTGGGCAAGATGGTGGCTTCCATGGAAGCAGTCCCTTATGCTCAGTTCCACTCTCGCCCTCTCCAGCTGGCCCTTCTGTCAGTTTGGGACAGGAATCCACTCTCCTTAGACCGCCCAGTTCGCCTCCCTCTCGATTTGAGACAGTCTCTCACTTGGTGGACGCTATCCACTTCCATTCTGCGCGGGAGATCATTTCTCCCTCTCCACTGGCAGGTCATCACCATCGATGACAGTCTCCAGGGGTGAGGTGATGTCTTTCTCCACTTCACAGCCCACGGGCGCTGGACTGCTCAAGAGGCAGGCCTCCCGATCAATCTCTTGGAGATCAGGGCTATTTTTCTAGCCCTCCTGCGCTTGCAGACCCTCCTCGGGAAAACCAGTCCGCATTCAGTCGGACAACGCCACAGCTGTGGCTTATATAAACCATCAGGGAGGGACTAGCAACAAGCAAGTCATACGGAGATGGCAAAAAATTCTGCGGTGGGCAGAGAACCACGTTCCCTTCATATCAGCTGTCCACATCCCAGGGAGGACAAATAGGAAGCAAGACTTTCTCAGCCATCAGGGGCTCATGTCAGGCAAGTGGGCTCTTCTCCCCGCTGTCTTCAACCACATTTGCCAAAGGTGGGGCGTGCCGGACGTTGACCTAATGGCCTCCTGAGCAAACCACAAGGTTCCCCAGTACTTATCCCGATCCCGGAATCCGAGGGCCATCAGCTGCGACGCTCTCGTGATCTCAGTTTTTGATGCCTTACCTGTACCCACTTCTTCCCTTACTTCCAAGGGTCGTAAAGAGGATAAAGTCAGAGGGGGTTCCCGTTCTCTTAGTAGCTCCAGATTGGCCCCGCAGGGCCTGGTACACTGAGGCTCCCTGACCGTCCAGATCTTCTATCGCAGGGTCCCCTCTTCCACTCGAGTTCTCGGTCTCTGAATTTAATGGTATGGCCGTTGAGGCCGCTATCCTGAAGGACGCAGCTTTTTCTCAACATGTCATACAAACCATGATAAGAGCACGTTAAAGGGTCATGTTTCTGCCTTGTCAATTCTCTTTCAAAGAGACATTGCTTCTCTCCCCCAGGTGAGAACCTTCCTTCAGGGGGTTGCTCATGTTGCACCTCCTTACCATCCTCCGGTCGCTCCTTGGGACCTCAACAGTGTGCTCGGCGCCCTCCAGTGTACGCCTTTTGAACCGATTCGGGACATCTCTTTGCTGGAAAGTATCTTTTTCGGTCGCCATCACCTCGATCAGGAGAGTTTCCAAGTTGGCGGCGTTGTTCTGGCGTTCTCCCTTTCTGGTCCTTCATCAGGCCTGTCCCCTCTTTTCTGCCAAAGGTGGTTTCGGCTTTTCACATCAATGAAGACCTCGTCCTTCCTTCTGTGTGCCCTTTCCCAGTTCATCCTTTGGAGCAATCTTTCCACAATTTGGATGTGGTCAGGGCTATCCGAGTCTACCTTGCCAGAACTCCTTTTTGTCAGTCCGACCCTCCGTTTGTCTTCTCGGAAGGTCGTCAGAAGGGGCTCCCCGCCTCTAAGTCCACAATTGCTTGATGGATCCGTTCGGCAGTCCTGGAGGCATACCGTGTTCAAGACAAGCAGCCTCCCCCGGGGGTGATCGCACACTCTTCCCGGGCTGCGGGAGCTTCTTGGGCAGTTTGTCACCAAGCTACGGCCTCGCAGGTTTGCAAGGCCGCAACTTGGTCGCCCATCCACACTTTGTGAAATTCTACAAGGTGCACACTCAGGCTTCTGCAGATGCAGGCCTGGGTAGGTAGATACTGCAGGCGGCAGTTTCGCACCGGCTGACCTAGTTCTCTATTCTTATTATACCGCCCTGGGGACTGCTTTTGGACGTCCCATGGTTACCTGTGTACCCCAATGAAGCGAGAAAGAAAGAGGGATTTTTGGTTCTTACCGTAAAATCTCTTTCTTGGAGCCTTCATTGGGGGACACAGCACCCTCCCTTTATGTTGTACCGTATTGGCCAACGTGCCGTTGTTGTGGGTTGGTACATAGGTTAAGTTGTTTATACTTGTTCCTACTACTGCTTTTGCACCAACTGAGTTGCCTGATGCCTGTCGAAGGGTGTATACTGCCGGGGAGGAGTTATTTTTCTTTATTTGCATAGTGTCAGCCTCCTAGCGACAGCAGCATACACCCATGGTTACCTGTGTCCCCCAATGAAGGCTCCAAGAATGAGATTTTACAGTAAGAACCAAAAATCCCTCTTTTATAAAAATGCAGCAAGCAGCTCAGTAAGCTCTGCGATCAGGGAGCAAAAACCTGGTGACAGATTCTTTTTAATACCTAGGTTCTCATTAGATGACTGTATATTTCATAAATATGGCTAAAACATCCTTAGTATCTTCCCAAAACAGAGAGTGAAAGGCTGTGTCTGTAAGGAGAACTTATTAGTTATTAGCCCCTTCATGACCTATGATGTATAGGTCGTGTCTTGCCCTTTAATGCGAGCTCCGGCACTGAACCTGCATCTGTCGCAACACATGACAGCTGATTTGCTCAGCTGTCATATGCCTCTAATCGCGATCGTGGAATCGCGATCCACCCGTAGCTGTTAACATGTTTTAATTGCCGCTGTCAATTTCTGACAGTGGTATTTAACTTGCGCCAACCGGAAGTGACTCACAAACCCCGCCCATTTGACGCCCTTGTCACATGATCGTGGGATGCCGATGGTTTGGCATGACAGCCACAAGTCTGCAGAAGATCTCTGTGCTTGACATTCCAGATCTCCTATGAATGCTGTTTCGTGGTTGGTGTTCATAGGAGATTTCTGCTACACATAGCAGGGCAGCACAAGCGATCGGATGATAGCAGCTTCAAGTCTCCTAAAGGCCCCGTCACACATAGCGACGCTGCAGCGATACCGACAACGATCTGGATCGCTGCAGCGTCGCTGTTTGGTCGCTGGAGAGCTGTCACACAGACAGCTCTCCAGCGACCAACGATCCCGAGGTCCCCGGTAACCAGGGTAAACATCGGGTAACTAAGCGCAGGGCCGCGCTTAGTAACCCGATGTTTACCCTGGTTACCATCGTTAAAGTAAAAAAAAAACAAACGCTACATACTTACCTATCGCTCTGTCCTCGGTGCTCTGCTTCTCTGGTCTGGCTGTGAGCGGCAGGCAGCCGGAAAGCAGAGAGGTGACGTCACCGCTCTGCTTTCCGGCTGACCGGCGCTCACAGCCAGACCAGAGAAGCAGAGCGCCGAGGACAGACAGCGATAGGTAAGTATGTAGCGTTTGTTTTTTTACTTTTAGGATGGTAACCAGGGTAAACATCGGGTTACTAAGCGCGGCCCTGCGCTTAGTTACCCGATATTTACCCTGGTTACCAGCGAAGACATCGCTGAATCGGCGTCACACAAGCCGATTCAGCGATGTCAGCGGGACCTCAACGATCAAAAAATGGCCCAGGCCATTCCGACACGACCAGCGATCTCACAGCAGGGGCCTGATCGCTGGTACGTGTCACACATAGCGAGATCGCTACTGAGATCGCTGTTGCGTCACAAAACTTGTGACTCAGCAGCGATCTCGCTAGCGATCTCGCTATGTGTGACGGGGCCTTAAGAGTGCTATTGAAGCAAGTAAAAAGTAGCAAAAAAATGTTTTAGAAAATATATATAAAAGTTCAAATCGCCTCCTTTTGCCCCATTCAAAATAACACATTAAAAAAATGCACCTACTTGGACTCCCTACATTCAGAAATGCTCGATCTATCAAAATCTAAAAAACAATCTGATCAGTAAATGGCGTAACAAGAAAAAAAAAAGAAAACCAGAATTACTTTTTTGGTCGCTGCAACATTGCATTAAAATGCAATAACAGGTGATCAAAACATCTTATCTACCCCAAAATGCTATCGGTAAAAAATGTCATCTCTGTGCGCAAAAAATAAGCCCTCACCCAACCCCAAATTCCAAAAAATGGAGACGCTACAGGTCTCGGAAAATGGCACCATTTTTTTTTTCCCTTACGAACTTTGCATTCTTTTTTCACCACTTAAATAAAAAAGAATCTAGACATGTTTGGCATCTGCGAACTCGAAATGACCTGAAGAATCATAATGGCAGGTCATTGTTAGCATTTAGCCAACCATGGTAATTTAAAAAAAAAAAACAAAAAAAAACTTTTTTTGGCAATTTCACCACATTTACATTTTTTTCCCCCCTTTTACAGTACACTATACGGTAAAATCAATCTCCTCTTTCAAAAGTATACCTCGTTCCGCAAAAAAACAAGCCCTCAAATGGCCATATTGACGGAAAGATAAAAAAAAGTTACGGCTCTGTGAAGAAGGGGAGCACAAATCAAAAAGGCAAATATGGAAAATCACAAGTTTGTGAAGGGGTTAACGTGCACCCTATTTGGAGTCACGCTTGTTTTATCCATTACCTGTTCTGTTTTTTGCATACAGGGGTTAAGGGAAGAGCCAACGCAACTGAGCTCAACTCATACAGAAGGCTCTGTCACTTCTTCACATTCAGCTACAGCCACTAATCCTCAAGCAGAGAAGGTGATTCCTAACAAAAGCCTCCTGGAGTGGCTGCGCCAGCAGTCGGACTGCACAATAGACATCCCAACATACGCAGGTGTAAGTAGCTAACCTCTGTCATCATCATTATGGGCATTTGTGGTTTCATAAGTTATTACATCTGCCTGTTTAAAACTGAAAGTCAGCTTATGAAAGACAACCTCTTCCAAGACCTAAAAGGCATGCATAGATAGGTTACCATTCCTTCATGTCTGCTATCAGCACCCCACAATTGTGTTTTAAAGGGAGCAGTGAGGTGACAGGGAGCCTCCTCCCTCTGTAAAACTACTTGGATGCTAACTAAGGCCCCTTTCACACATCAGTGTTTTGCCATCAGTCACAATCCGTTGGCTCGACGGATCCGTCGCAGATTGTGAAAAACTGATGTGACGGATCTGTTTTTGGACGGATCCGACTAGTGGATCTGGATAATTGGATCGGAGCATGCTCAGTTAAAAAAAAAAAAAAAAAAGAATCCGTCGCCGGATTCAGTCATTTGACGGATCCGGCACCATAGGCTTACATTCTAGCAAACGACCGACGGCTACGTCTTTTGACGGACAGAAAAAACGTTAATTTGTCCTTTGTCTCCGGCCGCTGTGACAAACAATTTTCGATGGATCCGGCGAATGACGGATGAAACGCGAGGCCATCTGTCGCAATCCGTCGCTAATACAAGTCTATGAGAAAACTGATCCGGCGGCATCAGTCGCCAGATCTGTTTTTTCCAAATTCCACAGGATTGCAACTGATGGCAAAAAACTGATGTGTGAAAGGGGCTTAATTGGTTAATTGTCGGAGATTAGAGCAACATATTTGTACTTTGAAGAGCGAGAATGTAGTTAATGTATGAGAAAACCCAAAGTAACTCTTAATGTCATGCAGAGTTTTTCAGATAAACCTAAACCGAGGCGCCAGCGGTGCAAGGATCTTAGCAAAGTGGACATCAGCATCCTCACTAATGAAGATAGGATCGCTGTTGCGAACAAAGACACAGGACGAAGGGTACGATAACCTCTGCATGATACTGCACTGTAATTATGTGAGATTACAAGCTGATTAATATTGCATTTATTTTAAAGGTTCATGCACAATTCTATATTATGGCTAAGTTTTGTATAAAGCTGTAATATGTTATATGGAGTCTCTACTATATCTCAATGTTCCTCCATCAGAATAAAAACATTTTTGGTTTATGTGATGTCACATACATGATTACCTTGTAGACTCTTCCCTAGAAATACCGCTTATAGGGGAAATTCTACATAAAAAATTCTGTAAAATGGAGCTTGTATAGCAGTAGCTCAGCCTGCAACTATAGCCATGTCATGCAAAGAATTTCTGGAATTCTGATGAACCTCATTAAAGGGGAACCTGTCTTGTTAAAAAAACCAAAAAATATTAACATGCAAATATTGGGTTAATCAGCAGGTTAATAGCATTCCTGGCTACCAGGAGGAAATTAAGTTTATTCTCCGTGGCAGCCTTCGGCATTGATTCATGGAGGCGCAGCTTCAGTCATCACTCATTATACTGTGAGCAGTGGCTGTAACCACACCGGCACTGACTGACAGCTGACTCCTCAATTTAGTGCTGGCTATCAGTCACTACCGAGCGTGGTTACAGCCGCTGCTCACTGCATACTGAGCATTAAGGGTACTTTCACACTGGCGGTTTTTTTAATATGTCGCAATGCGTCGTTTAGGGGAAAAAACGCATCCTGCAAAGTTGTTTGCAAGATGCGTTTTTGCCCCATGAAGTAACATTACCGACGCATTGCGACGTATTAACACACGTCGCAACCGTCGTGCGACGGTTGCGCCGTGTTGTGGCGGACTGCCGGGAGCAAAAAACGTTAAATGTAACGTTTTTTGCTCCAGACGGACCGCTTTTTCCGACCGCGCATGCGTGGCCGGAACTCCGCCCCCACCTCCCTGCACCTCACAATGGGGCAGCGGATGCGCCGGAGAATGCATCCACTGCACCCGTTGTGCGGCGCTAACAACGCTAGCGTCGGAATCTCGGCCCGACGCAATGTGACGGGCCGAATTCCGACGCTAGTGTGAAAGTAGCCTAACTGAAACTCTGTGTGGCGGATGCACAACTTTAACACTATTAAGCTGCAGATTGACCCATTATATGCAGGATAGCAGTGTTTTTTTTACATGACAGGTTCCTTTTTAAAGTCGATGATCTGGCGGTAAGAGCTTTATTATAGCTGGAAGCTGTAGAGCCTGTGTGTGCAGAGCCTTAAAGGGATTATTTGGGGCTTTTTTTAGGCTAATATCTTTCTGGCAGGTAGTAGATAATTGCTTGCCTGTTCTGTCCTGGGATGATCTTTCAGAGAGGTCACAGACCAATGATTGTGGGGAGCTATCTGTCAATCAGCATGACGTAGGGAGTGACTCCCATCAACAGAGCAGACGCGAAGAGAAAGGACTGCTTGTCGATGTGAAGTCCAAGGAAGCAGGAGAATCGCCATTTGAGCTGGGAGATATAGTCGCAGGGCAGAACAGGCAAGTAGTTATCAGCTACATGTCTGTAAATTCTTAGTCCCATAGGAAGAAAAAAAAAGTCCCAGATAACCCCTTTAATAGCTTCAGTCTCTGATGAATCCCTATATTGTCCATAGAGCTTAGGCTACACAGTTGTATCTGTAGTTAGGAAAATTTGTACTTGTTTTCCCGAAAAAAGTCACAGAGAAAAAAGCAGAGATGGTTACCTGCTCAGGCCTCCAAAACAAATGCACTGGCAGGGTGCGGCGGACCCGATTAATGATGGCAGAAACACAGGTGCAACAATACCGATGAAACAACCACTTTCAATCCAGTGTTGGCTGTTTGGTATTTTAGTGCACAGAAAGATAAAAGATAATAGTCTTTTTGTGCACTAAAATACCAAACAGCCAACACTGGATTGAAAGTGGTTGTTTCATCAGTATTGTGGCACCCGTGTTTCTGCCATCATTAAACGGGTCCGCCGCACCCTGCCAGTGCATTTGTTTTGGAGGCCTGAGCAGGTAACCATCTCTGCTTTTTTCTCTGTGACTTTTTTCAAATTTTTGGAGGATTTTTTAAGTCCTTTTTTGTGTCTGAGCTTTGTATTTGTTTTCTCATCTGTTTTTTGTCCACAGGGATTTCTTCCTGAAACAAAGTTCGGCAGGGTATTGTCAGATACTCTTGTATGTGACACAGGGCCCAGGAGGAGAGGAAGAAGACCACGTAGTGATCTGATAAAGACCCCAGGCGTGGTTGGATCTGATACCTCATCGTCTGGCATGAACCCACTTTTTATGAACGGCTTAATCGCTGGAATGGATATAGTGGGATTGCAAAACATGAGAAATATGCAGGGTATTCCACTGACAGGGCTGGTGGGGTTTCCTACTGGATTCGCAACAGTTTCGGCCAATGAGGACGTAAAAAGCACGTTAAGTATGTTACCCATGATGCTCCCGGGTATGGCTGCCATGCCACAGATGTTTGGCGTCGGAGGAATCATAAATTCTCCCATCTCATCCTCTGTGTCATCATCTTTAGGAAGCACAATAAAAGGTGGTGCCACTCATGCAGAGAAAGCCACCGAGGACAAAGACACCAGCCAAGTTAGTACTCAAGATTCCACAACTTCAGACAAAACTGCGGGCTCCCCTTTCAAAGAGCAGACGGATCCCACAGTGACTGCAAGCTGCCCAGTAGCTTTTAACCCATTCCTTATCCCAGGCATGTCCCCAAGTCTACTGTACCCTTCCATGTTTCTGTCGCCAGGCATTGGCATGGCAATACCAGGGGTGCAGTCTAGCCGTTCTTCAGAGGCAGGTGGTCATGATCCACAAAAGAGGAAGAGAAAGAAAGTAAAGGAGGACCTTCAGACTTCAGAACCAGAGTCTGTGCCCTTTGCTCAATCCCCAGACCATGAGCAGCCATCTCCCAGTGTCCAGAACTATGTAGATACAAATGAAACACAGGCATCTGAGAAGGACGATACTGGTTTGAGAGAATCTCCGGACAATGCTAATTAGAACTTGACTCCTTGAAATTGTGACTTGTGAGTTCTTTCTCTCATAGATATTTCCTACATTATGGAGTGTTCACCAGTAAAATTCTACCTAAATCGCTCCCCTTTATCTCCGTGGTATGTCTTTAACACCTTGACTCTTATAGTAGACAGAACCACAAATCGTGGATGTTGTAGGAAAGCAGAAAATTGTATTTACGTTTTATTTTATTTTTTAAATTTCCATTCCATAGATTATTTTTATGAAAGCAACTTATGTCTGTTTCTTGCCTTTTCCCTTAACACAGATCAGGCTCTTGACTTGATTTAAAGGCACAGTGTAGCACAAAGCCTTAAAGCAGCAATCCCTTCATCCAAAGACCGGTCTTTTTGGCTAAAGCAATATAACTGGTGCTGTCCACAATCAACCATGATGGAAAGCTAAATCTAAAGTATGACGTCCTGTTTGTGTGTACGTGTTTACCGGCTGCGCAGTGGACTCTGTGATCATAAAAAAGGTGGTCCAAAAAAAAAAATAGATCTGCATAAACCACAAAGCATCACAAACCATTATTTGCCATCAGTTAATGGTAATTGGGGTATGACCTCTCCCCTTTCCCCAGCAAACATGAGGTTGAAGCCTATTCTGCAGGCCCTTTACTGTTTTTGTCTGCACATTGGTCATCCCGGTCACCACCTACCTGTGCCGGGTACTGCAGTCAAGCCCATGTACTTAAATGGATCTGTGCAGGAGAAGGTGGGGAAGGGGCCAGATCTTTGAATCAGTGCACCTCCTTCATCCTTAGGATCAAGATGCCATCACTTTGGGATGGAAATACACCTTCAAGGGTCAGTTTTGTCATTTGGACAGTTAGTCATGAAGTTTATTTAGAATTTATGTAGAAGAAATCAGTGGGGATTCCTCTGTTCTGTGCACTCATGGTTTTGTTTTTTTTTCACAAAAATAATCTTTGGTGGCTCATGGGCAGTGGGGTTAAGCTTACTAAATGCCAATTCAAACTGATGGTTTGGGGGATTGGTTCGTTTCCAGGTGATTGTTTATTGCTGATCTCGGCTGACCCCTCTAAAATTCACCATTATTGGTGGCACAGTTTGTAATTGTCACACTTGAGTTTCCATTTACGCTCGCCATTGAAGTCTAGCACGAATCTGGTGAGAACTGTCACTGGGCAAAAATATCATCTGGTCCCGCTGGCTGTAATGATGGTTTTATCCATCAGATGCTCCAAAAATATTCCACTGACCTTGTAAATGGACCTTAGTAATGATGAATGGCCATTTTATGCAATAAGGAAGCAGTGTTTTTTCGCGCCATCTTCAAAAATGTTATTTTTGCTCCCAGAGCAAATTTTTTTATCATGCATTGCAAGGCAAGCTATTTTACCCCAAGCCCTTTTATACAAGGCTTACTCACATTTAAATTTCCACCTCATACTTTTCCTGACACTTTTTTTGTGGGACTTAGGCCGGGGTCACACTTGCAAGTGTGATGCGAGTCTCTTGGATCAATACCCGGCACGCGAGAGCGGAGTATTCAGCTGCATAGAAATACATGCATCCGAGTGCCGGCGGCAGTGCCGGGTATTGATGAGTGTTTCTCGCATCACACTAGTGTGACCCCGGCTTTAGGCTGCTAAAAATAAACCTGATAGATTTCATACTGAAAATTTGCCTTTATGTCTGATTTAAACTGTTATTGTCACTGATATACCCAGATATCAATATATACATCAAGCCGAGAATACTTTGTAAATTGTATCTGCCTGGCGATCGCCCTTATTACAATTTTTAATATGCTTTTGGGTTGTGTTAGATGGCAGGAGAGGCAATCCCACTATTGGAGGTGGCTGGGGATGTGTACATCCGCTGGAGAGACTAATGTTTAATCCTTGTTACGCAGTCATTTTGAAAGTTTTGCCTTAATGGACTTTTCAGGGATTAGAAGAAAGGGCATGTTTTGTTATTTTTTCCCCCCAGAAATGGTGATAGTTTTAATTTCTAATTACAACTTATCCCTAGTTAGCTACAACACTAACATAGTGTATGGACAAAGAAAAATGGCAGATCTTTTTCTTTAATCCTGGACTACTCATTTAAATTTAAAGCACCGTTACATACTAGGCACTTTCTACTTAGCCCATTTTATCCCCCCAATTCCTCTTGTACTTTAGCTTAAAGGGAGCACTTGATCCAAAAGTCACCTTATTTGAAATGTAAAGGTATGGCCTTCTGTATACCAAGTTTAAGCAAGTGGAAAAATTTATATATAGTGAGAGAAATATATATGTTTATAAGGTAGAAAATCACTGTAGAGTAGATGACCGCATTATAAATGGACGCATCGAAACAATGTTATAAGCGGGACTGCTTCTTAAAGGGAACCTGACAGCAGATTCATGGTGCCTGAACCATGGACAGTAGGGTTGAGCGAAACGGATCGTTCATTTTCAAAAGTCGCCGACTTTTGGCAAAGTCGGGTTTCATGAAACCCGACCCGATCCCTGTGTGGGGTCGGCCATGCGGTACGCGACTTTCGCGCCAAAGTCGCGTTTAGTATGACGCGCTTGGCGCCATTTTTTCAGCCAATGAAGGAGCGTGGGCAGAGTGATGACATAGGTCTTAGGGGCGTGGACGCCTATCGCCATCTTGTCGCTTGTGCGCTGTAGCGAGAGAGAGAACAAAAAAAAAAAATCCCCATTGACTTTGCATTGGGTTTCGTGTTTCGGTCGATCTCCGACTTTTCGCTATAATCGGCCGATTTCACTCGACTCGACTTTTGAGGTAGTCGGGTTTCGCGAAACCCGACTCGACCCTAAAAAAGTAAAAGTCGCTCAACCCTAATGGACAGCATGATTCGGAGACTATCTATGCTATTTCAGCCGTGTATATTTTTCTATGAAACACTTTGGCTTCTCAGAGAAAACATCTTAACAACCGGTTGGGGGACTAGTCCAAGAGACAGCGGCTTCTTGCTCACCTTGATTGGCATGTCTCTTTATACACACATAGGATAGACTTGTCAGTCTATGGTAGTGTGCGGGGAGAGCCCGCCGTGACTCATGATCCCTGGCTGGCCTGTGAAAGTATTTCATTTTTCTGATGCGCCATAGTTTTTCAGAGTAAAACATACCTAGTTGCAATAATGTACAAGGTCTCAGGTTCAGGCTGCCAGTGGTTTGGGCAGCATGAATTGCTGCCAGGTTCCCTTTAAAGAAAACATACCCAGCAGGACCTGAACTAATCTGGCACAGATCTGCTGTCCATAAATGCAGAACGGATTCAATTGGTGATAGAAATAAACAGAAGCAAAACTTTTATTGCCACTTTTCCTATGTGATCCTATGGAGAAGATGAATCGAGAGGTTTTTATTGTTAGTTTGTTTCTAACGTATGTAAGCCAAAATCTTTACTTAAACGAAGCAAAGAAAAAAAAATCATGGGCTAATTTTATTTTATTTTTTTCTTAATATTTCAAAGTTTTCCCCTATTTTATTATATTTTACTAGTTTTAGTGTAGATGAAAATGTACAGATATAAATAAAATGATGATTTAGGGAAAAGATAAAAATCATATTCATTCTTTTTTCTAAAAAGAAGAAAATAGATTGATTTGTCCATGAGTAGTTGATGACAGATATATTAATCACTGTCGTATATTTTTTTAATCTTGCGGTTGATGAGTGATTAAGCTGATTGTGACATTCTTGTCGTTGCTTTGTAAAGTTTTCTTTTTTTTCTAACAGTTATTCATTTCCCTACTCCTGCCAGGATGGGGTTAAGGCACCCATACACATTGGATTAAAATTGATGAACGTGAAGATGTTCCACTTAAACATTCATTCCTCATGTAAAGAGTAACTGCCTTTTTAATTTTTGTTTTCATAAATCAATAGTGCACAAGAAAATACCATAAACAACTTTGTAATATATCTCATCAGGGAAATCTGCTTCTTTCTCCGCCAAGACTCAAAATTTTCAATTCCCAGATAAAAATTGTATTCAGTAAAGACAGATTTTCCTATTACTGAGAATGGAGATAGCAGTTGGTGCTGATAAAGTTCTATGTAGATGGGAGGAAGAGCTACAGAAAGCTGTAGAAAGTGCCATCTCCTATCTCAGTGATAGGAAAATCTGTCATCACTGAATACAGATTTTACCCAGGAATTGAGAATTTGGAAAATGAAGGATCATTCCAGGGGGGGAAAGAAGCAGATTTCTCTAATGAAATATATTATAAAGCTGCTTATTTGTGTGCCTACTATTGATCTATGATTAAAATAATGGTTACTCCTTAAGAACAAAAATCATTTTAGCTGACTGATCAGAGACAATAATCATTTGACATGAAGTTGGAGGATTTTTTTTTCCCCAAAGAAAAGTTGGACGAAAGATTAGTAATGATCAAGCATACTGGGATAAGGTGTTATCTGAGAATGCTTGGGGGCTAACCGAATGACTTTGGCATGCTCGACATCATTCGTTTGAGTCCCCTCGCCTACATGTCTCGCAGCAACATATGCAGGGATTGCCTAACAAACAGTGCATGCAATCCCTGCACGTGTTGCGGCTGTTGAACAACAGCCAGACATGCAGCTGCGGGAACTGAAACACATTACTCGAGCATGCCAGTTAACACCCGAGCATGCTCAGATAACACTTTATTCAAGCACATTTGCTCATCACTACGAAAGCTCTTTAGTTCAAAGAAAGCTTGTTAATCCATGCACGAATATAAAAATATTTACCTAATATCACTGAACATCTTTGGCCAGGTTAAATGACTATATCGGCATTACCATTGTTCAACCCACAACATACTTTGTTCAATGTGTATGGGTTTTTTTTGCAAATACAATTACATAGCAAGTACTAAATTTGGAAAAAATATTATTAAGGCATTTAGAAGTTAGTTATTTTTCTCGTTTGAAAAAAAAAAAAAGGTTGGCGTTTTATCAGTGTTTGGTCCGTGTGTCAGTTTTTGCCATCAGTGTTTCATCAGTGATTTTCTCATATGAAAAAAATAAATAAATAAAAAAAAAAAATAAAAAAAAAAATAAAAAAATATATATATATATATATATATATATATATATATATATATATTGCAAAGCTTTTCTTGCCCATTGCAAAGGCATCTGTATGCTGTCCATTATTTCCACGGACCTGTAGTTTTGCATTGGCAAGTTTAATCCATGACTGATAAAAGGTGGTCATGTATCAGTCTTTTTTTTTTTTCTGCTGTCTGCAAAAACTTAGGATCTATAAACAGCACTATAGACTAATAGGTACGTATTCTATCCGTGAAAAAACTGGATCAAGCCTGTAGATGAAAAACCAAATGTCTGAATGAGGCCTAAAGGAGTAACTATGCTGACCGTTACACGTTAGGTGTTCTGATCCCTATCTGGCCACCAGCTCTCTCACTGACTCATTCATACATATACACAGTCTGCTTAACCTGTTGAGTGTACATGTCAGGCAATAAGTAATTACTATGCACATCTGGCACCTCTTGTCATCAACGATAGGACATTAGGACTTTAAAAAATGCGTGGTAAAAATGTCTTTAAAAAAATGCAACTTAAAAATACCCATGATATGTTTCACAAGCCAAAAATGCCACAGTAGGGACCAAGGGCCTTTTAGCAACCAAATATAAGGACAGAAGTGTTGTCATGGGCACGCAGTCTTTCATTTTATATTTTTTTTACGTACAAATATGAAATTGAGGGGTTCGGATAAAAATATTTTGGGGTATTTTTAACATTTAAGAAGCAAAATACACCCCAAATATTTGGATTTAGGTATTATTTGCACATTGGTTTCCATTATCCCGGTTTTTGTGCACATCCCGCTTCAACTTGTCCAGAATTGCAATAGGGCCGTCTACTTTGCTTCTATATGTCTCCGATTTCATACAGAGGTTCGTATGGTCCATTGTGCGCTCTTGTGCCCTTCATTTTATACAAGGGCACAACGCATGTGGTTATGAGCTTCAGAAACATTAAGATTTGTCTGAGACCAATTAGTTTGGTTTGGGGTAAATCAGGACTGGTAGCAGTTGGCCTGCAGCAGTCTCATGTCTCTGGCCAGTATTAATTGTGTTTTGTTTTTTGATCTGGTATCTCCTATCCTTCTCAAAACTCCAGAACTTTGAATTTCATGCGAGTGGTTCATAAAATGGTGCCACCACCATTTTTCTCTACTCATTCCTCTGATTACAGATTTTTTTAGGGGGGGAAATGATTTGTGTTAAGACCTGTCAACCAAAATTCAAACATGGCTTCCAGAGTGTCATGTTGGAAAACCTTGAAGCCTGAGCTGAATTACTGGATTGGTCATAATTGGTTGGTAAATGACAATTTTTTTCTGAGATGGATACTATTTAGCCTTATGAAGGTACATTCATGATCGAAAAGATTACTTGACTATGCACTCAGACTGGGAACTTCAGGCGTTACATTTTTTTTTGCAGAATTATTAGCACTTTATTATGAATCTACTTGTAAGTATTGAATACTTAGGATGACCTCTCGGCCAGTGTTTGCTTCAGTCAGGTACAGTTAGAATTGAGGGTGCTCAATGGAGATTCAATAGAAATCCGCTCAATGATATGTTTTCTAATATTGTGAAAATGAAGGAAAAGTATGTAGAAAAGAAATTGCTGTTGCGCTTCATCTATGACTTCTACATTTGTCACTTAGTAACTAAATCCCCTTTGCACCCAGCTTTAGCCAGTTTTATTTAAAAAAAAAAAAAAAAAAATGTAGTTACGTAAAATGAGTTGTATTAATTAGAGAAAGTCATCCTGCAGAAACTGCGCTCCTCCTGTCAGTAGGTTTGTGTGGTATTGCAGATGGACCCCCATAAAGTGAATGAGGCACAGCAGCAGTACCAGAGAGGGCCAGTAGCGAAAGGTGGTGCCGTTTCTGCAAAAAGAACCCCAGCTGTGATGTGATGCTGGACAATACCTTTCACTTTTTTTTCTAGGTCAGGAAAAAATATTTTTGGGGGTTCCAAATTGTAGATGGTGGCAGTTCTTGGTTTATTTCTCTCTAGGTTGATATCTACTTTCTATCGATTTACTGGTTATTTATCTACTTTTTTACACTACTGCTCTTACTTTATATCATCGGTCTTTAGGATTGTAGAATATCCTGTACATATTACAACCAAGAACACAATTCTTAGATGTTTTTCTTTTCTTTTGGCAAAAACGCAACCTGTAAATGTATCGGGGGGCATAAACATATCATACCTGTAACCAATAAAACACTGTATGCTCGATTGATAAGGGTAAACACTCCTGAGTTTGTGCTTGCAATGAACAAATCAATACAGTATCACTTTTCTGTAGAGATGCCCATGTTGCTGTACCCACTGCATAGATGCTTTCTTCTAGATGGGCATAGGAAACACCGCCAAGCTTGAGTCTAGTACTGATGGGGGGACTTGCGTATGTACTGCTTACCTAGAATGTTTACAGTAGTGGTCCATGGTGGGGCGGGTGGGGGGAAATAATTTCCTTGTATTCTCCTGAAAAGTTTGCAACTGATTGCATGTTAAAGTGTGTACATGTATGTGTGTGTATATATGTATATTTATATACAGAATATTTAAGCTTTTCGATTACTTATATATAAATGTTTATATGTATTGATTCACTTAAAAAGGTCATAACGATTAGATATGGGATGATTTTTATGTTACCATTTTGTACATCATAAATTATGAACGAGACGTGATCATTGAAGCCTTACCTTGTCTTAGCTACTGGTTTTAAATTAGAAAAAGTCTTTTTATTCCCCCCTAGAACAGTGCTATACTGTCCTTGTCATTTGGCTGTAAATTGGAATAACCCAGGCTTTTTCTTTCCAATTCCGGACAATCCATTTTTAGAACAAAGCAAATCCTTTGGTTTGGGAATAAATTCTGTTTGCTAGTGCCGGCCATAGTCCGAAAAGCTCAACCATCTAATTGCTTTTAGCACGTACCTGACCACCACAATCATACCAAGCAGAAAATGGGAAAGGTTTCAGAGCCATTATCATGTGACTGTATGATGCCAGTTTGGGGTAGACGACACTTGCAGTTGTGTGGGTGAGACTATGCCATGTTATGACTGTGGTGTATGATTTGACTTCTTTATATTCACGTCTATGAGTTGCGTCAGCACCAAGGTTGATACTTACACTGTGTCCTCCTTATTTAGTGGTTACGTTACAGCATTATTCCTCGTCCCAGTCACATTCTCTCTATCCAGGACTCATTCTCTATGCGCACAATGTATAAATTCTGAATATATATATTTCTATACATTCATGCACACACATATACCATTAGACAAAAAAAAAACATGAATTGGAAATTGTATGAATTTGGGGGTATTTTTTTAGTGTGTACTATAAGAAAATGACAACATAAATGAATTGCCTTGAATGTGAGGGAAGTGTTAAATACCTGTTCTGTTATTCTCTGCCTCATATCAATGGCTCTCATGGTTTTGTACTTTTTCTGTTTGTTCTGTTAGTTTTTTCTTTTGTAGTGTTACTAATTTATCGGAATGGTCCAGATGTGTCCACAACAACCGTAACATTTCATCCACTGAGTTATTTATTTGATTTTTTTTTTCCTTTTGTCACTTGTCTTTTATACACTTGGAATTATTAATGATGTATATGATGAAATTGATCTTTGAAAGACTATGTTAACTGTGCAAGTAACTGATTAGTTTTCTTCATCCTGATGCTGACATCTGGGTTTTCCTACATAAAAATGCTGTTAATAATCTGAGTTCTGTGATATTTTGTGCGCTGTATGTTGTTGGGTGGAGGAGAGGACTGGTCATTTTAGGATAGCTATATTAACATCTATAGCATTGTTCATATGGTGCAGTTTTTGCCCATAAACTTTTAAAGAGGATTCATCCATTCTCCTGACCTGTTACAGTAAATACTTGTAGTAACTATAAATAACAGTTTTCTGCTCCCAGAAATATGAGTAAATTATCAATTTGACATTGAAATTCACTTCGAGTGGCTTGTGCCCGTACTCAATTTGACAGTCAGCCATCATTGAACCATGTGAATTGACCGTGAGAATAGTAACTCCCAGTTTTTAATGTCTTCCTACATTTACAGGAGGAATGGCATAATGCAGAGTTCTGAAAGATGAATCAGTATTGTTTTATGGCAATTCATGTATTTACTAAAACAAACATGTCAGGGCCTCTATTCCAACTCTGGGAATTAATAAAAAAGGAGGTATAAATATTTAATCAGGTTATTCTTATCCTGTACTGCTGTTTCCCTCGCAGGGAAGATTTATCAAGCTAAATGTGTCGGAATTCTGGGGCAAAAAAAAAACTTTTTATGACTTGCACCGTATTTCTATTTTAAACACTTTTTGTGCCTTCCCTAACAAGGGGGAAATCTGACTTAAAGGGACACTGTCACCTGAATTTGGAGGGAACAATCTTCAGCCATGGAGGCGGGGTTTTGGGGTTTTTGATTCACCCTTTCCTTACCCGCTGGCTGCATGCTGGCTGCAATATTGGATTGAAGTTCATTCTCTGTCCTCCATAGTACATGCCTGCACAAGGCAAGATTGCTTTGTGCAGGTGTGTACTATGGAGGACAGAGAATGAACTTCAATCCAATATTGCAGCCAGCATGCAGCCAGCGGGTAAGGAAAGGGTGAATCAAACACCCGAAAACTCCGCCCATATGACCCAAAACCAGTCCCACCAAATTCAGGTGACAGAGTCCCTTTAATATGCAACATCATGTGTCAAAATTGTGATGACATTTCTGCCACAAAGTAAGCGGTATACTATTTAAAGTATTGTAAAATTAACTTTTTTTTTTTTAGAAAAATATTAAGATTTGAGAGTTCTCAGTGATTAATGTCTTTTAATGGCTAACTGAAAAGATGGTAGAAAATTGCAAGCTTTCAAGATTACTTGCGTCTCTTCATCAAGCATAAAATAACACAAAATCTGAAAAGTCACATATTTATGCACAACAAGACACATGCATAATGTAATAGATCATAAGACAAGTGACATGAACCAGAACTATCAATATTGGAAGGGGAGAAAACAGTTGTGGCAGTAAATATTGGAGCAGTTCATAGATAAGGAGTGTGAAAGGTTCATTGTCCATTGAGGACTCTCAAAATTTTAATATTTTTGTCTACTAGCAAACATGGTACAAAGATATATTTTCCCTGTGTCAATTTTTTTTAAAAATTATTACAAAAATACTGTCCACTTTGGACAACTTGAAGAAAAGGCGGAACTTGTTAGAGCTCACCTGACAAAATTTATAATTTACGGCATAAAAGTAGCATAAGGTATAACAGAAATGTACTCTAGTGCCAAGTGACATACAGTATTTGCCGTGGCACATGTCAGCACCAAATTCATTTAGAGGAGCTTTCTTAATGAATTTGGTGCACCTTACTTCCATGCACTCTTCATGCAAAATGCTAGTCTTGACAAATCCTGGAGTAACTTTTTATGCAGTGTCTTGTGGTATTTATACATCAGCCCCACAGTGTTTTTAGCCGTTTCTATTTTGTTTCTCATTTCTCGGAAATAAGAAGTGTGTTTTTTTTTGCCCTACGCCTTAGGTGCATTTTTTTTCTTGTTTTTTGTTTTTTTCACTAAATACCATATCCTGTAGATCAGTGCTCCCCAACTCCGGAACTCAAGAGCCACCAACAGGTCATGTTTTCAGGATTTCCTTGGTATTGCACAGGTGATGCAATTGTTACCTGTGCAGGTAATGCAAATTTCACCTGAGCAATACTAAGGAAATACAGAAAACATGACCTGTTGGTGGCTCTTGCAGACTGGAGTTGGGGAGCACTGCTTGTAGATGTTGCTTCTATTTAGGGAGAAAAATCCTATGAAAAAAAAAAGTCAAACGTCTGTTAGTTCTGCACAGTGATTTCGCTGAAAGATTCAATGTGCGTCAGAAAATTGAAGAAGCAGCTGCACTTACCTAGCAATTGTCATGGCCATGAAATTTCTTAGACCCCATGTACTGTATAATGCTAAGGGGCAACGTTTCTCCTTGTGGAGAGTGATATACCAGCTCTGGCTTGTCAAGGTAAGGAGGCTTATTCGCCGTGCAATGCTCCTCTGGGAAATATAATATGCAAGTTGCCTCTTCAGAGAAAAAGAGGACTTAAACTCTAGCGCCACCTGTTGGAAGTAGCGATCCTACAAGTCACAATCAACCCTTTAACCCTGCTGTTCTGTTGGTCAAAAATGACCGACTTTGAACTTCAATATTCTTTAAAATATTCAAGATGCGGCTCTGAAACCCGTGGCCGACCGACCCATCCTCATTTAAGTCAATCAACCACAAGTTTCAGAACCGCATCTTGAACACCCCAAAAAATACCAAAGTTCAAAATAGGTCTCCCCAGACCGAACAGAACAGCAGGGTTAATGAGTCGTGCAATATGACTTAGGATAAAAGCCAAATCAGTATCTCAATTCCCAGACACGGTGTTTCGGGCTGTTGGCCCTCGTCAGTGCGAAGCATGAGAACTAATTTGGCTAGGTGAGAGGCTCTGGACTGAGGTCTAAGGGACAACGTTTCTTCGCACTGACGAGGGCCAACAGCCCAAAACACCGTGTCTGCGAATTGAGATACTGATTTGGCTTTTATCCTAAGTCATATTGCACGACTCGTTAAAGGGTTGATTGTGACTTGTAGGATCGCTACTTCCAACAGGTGGCGCTATAGAGTGTAAGTCCTCTTTTTCTCTGAAGAGGCAATTTGCTTATCATTATACAATCGCTTGTCATCATAAAAATAGCCTTTTGAAGTCTTGTTCTGACTCCATAACTGGGCTGCAACTGTGGCGCTCTTGAGATAGTGTTTCTATGAATGTCTGTACCAAGAACTTTGCCAGTGTCATCTCCGTTAAAGAGACATGTATGAAGATTCTAGTAGGGGATTATTCTCGGGCTCAATTCTTGTATTATGCACACAGTAACAGCAGGTAAAAAGATAATTCTTAGACGGGTATGTAGAGAGGGTAACATGTGTTAATGGAGACTGAGAGAAAACTGAACAAGAAGAAGTGATGGGTTACATGCATCAGAGCTGAACTACAGGGAGACAAATAGAACAAATCTGAAAAATAACATAATATAATACTGTATAATTCTTAAGTTATGGGACATGGCACTCCCCATCGGAAATTTTTAGTTTTCCTATCACCATGACAGCACCCACTACGAGAGAGGGGATTCGCCCACCATCAGGACAGGAACCCACAGGTTAAAAAGGGGCGGTCCCCCTCGCCTCTCCAGTTTGGGTTCCTGTCCTGCACGGGAATCTTCAGGTTGAAGAAACTCACCCAGGTCCATCAAGCCTCTGTGGGAACGGCAGAGACGGGGGCACTGGAAGAAGCGTCGGGGGTGTACTGCTCGCAGACCTCCCCCCCCCTTCCCCCTCGTCTGGCCATATGTATGTCGCGATCCAGGGGCCGGGGAATGCCGCCCTGGGTCGCGTGAGCGCGGCGCTAATCAGGCGCTCATCCCAGGAAGATAAGCGCTCGTGACCCGGAAGTAGTTGCAGTACTGCCGGGAGGAGGCGCACTGCATTTTGTTTAAAACAGCCGGAGCAGGTGAGCAGTGTGCGGCAAGATGTCCTCTGTGGGGGACGCAGAGCACCTTCAGGCGGAGGTGCCCGAGCAGCACAGAAAGAGCGGTAGTAGCCGTTCAAGGAGCAGCAGCGCAGTGGTACGGGGGCGGCAGAGTTCAAACACCCCGACGTCACGTGGCAATTCACCTCCTCCGGAACCGGTACTCCTTTGATCAGCCTTGGGTGAGTGTGTGATCTACACCTGGTAGCTGATGTGTTCCGTTTTTCTTGTGCTTTGTTTTAGGTTAAAAAAAACAGCAAAAACTAAACAAGCAGTGTGCATTATGCCCAGTACTCTTGCCAGACAGCTATATTAACCCTTTCCCGACCTGTGACGCCACATAGGCGTCATGAAAGTCGGTTCCAATCTGACCTGTGACGCCTATGTACCGTCATGGAGGGATCGCGTCCCTGCAGATTGGGTGAAAGGGTTAACTCCAATTTCACCCGATCTGCAGAGACAGGGGGAGTGGAACTTTAGCCCAGGGAGGGTGGCTTTGCCCCCACGTGGCTACGATCGCTCTGATTGGCTGTTGAAAGTGCAACAGCCAATCAGCAATTTGTAATATTTCAACTATGAAATGGCCGATGCTGCAATATCATTGGCCATGGCTGGAAACCCTGATCTGCCCCCCGCCACCGATCTCCTCCCCAGTACTCCGTTCTGTGGTCCGCTCCCATCCTTCCTCCTGTCTGCTCCCCCTGTGCTCCGATTCAGCCTGCCCCCCCCCCCCCCCCCCCCCGTGCTCCCCCCACCCTCTCATACTTACCGAGCCTCCCGGTGTCCGTCCGTCTTCTCCATGGGCGCCGCCATCTTCCAAAATGGCGGGCGCATGCGCAGTGCGCCCGCCGAATTGGCCGGCAGATTCGTTCCATGTACATTTTGATCACTGTGATAAAACCTATCACAGTGATCAAAATAAAAAAAATAGTAAATGAACCCCCCCTTTATCACCCCCATAGGTAGGGACAATAATAAAATCAAGAAAATATATGAACTTTTATTTTTCCACTAGGGTTCGGGTTAGAACTAGGGTTAGGGTTAGAACTAGGGTTAGGGTAAGGCTATGTGCACACGTATTCTGGTCCTCTGCAGATTTTTCCGCAGCGGATTTGTGGTTTTACAACGTGCGGTTTTCTATTGGAGCAGTTGCAAAACCGCTGCGGAATCCGCAGAAAGAAGTGACATGCTGCGGAATGAAAACCACTGCGTTTCCGCGCAGTTTTTTCTGCAGCATGTGCACAGCGTTTTTTGTTTCCCATAGGTTTACATTGAACTGTAAACTCATGGGAAACTGCTGCGGAAACGCTGCGGATCCCGCAGCATTTTCCTAAGCGTGTGCACATACCCTTAGAATTAGGCTATGTGCACACGGTGCAGATTTGGCTGCGGATCCGCAGCTGATTGGCCGCTGCGGATTCGTAGCAGTTTTCCATCAGGTTTACAGTACCATGTAAACCTATGGAAAACCAAATCCGCTGTGCCCATGGTGCGGAAAATACCGCGTGGAAATGCTGCGTTGTATTTTCCGCAGCATGTCAATTCTTTGTGCGGATTCCGCAGCGTTTTACACCTGTTCCTCAATAGGAATCCGCAGGTGAAATCCGCACAAAAAACACTGGAAATCCGCGGTAAATCCGCAGGTAAAGCGCAGTGCCTTTTACCTGCGGATTTTTCAAAAATGGTGCGGAAAAATCTCACACGAATCCGCAACGTGGGCACATAGCCTTAGGGTTAGGGTTGGAATTAGATTTAGGGTTGGAATTAGGGCTAGGGTTGGAAATAGGGTTAAGATTAGGCTTCTGCTTAGGGTTATGGTTAGGGGTGTGTTGGGATTAGGGTTAGGGGTGTGTTGGGGTTAGGGTTGTGATTAGGGTTAGGGCTAGAGTTGGGGTTTGGGGTTAGTGTTGGAGTTAGAATTGAGGGGTTTCCACTGTTTAGGCACATCAAAGGTCTCCAAATGCAGCATGGCGCCACCATTGATTCCAGCCAATCTTGCGTTCAAAAAGTCAAATGGTGCTCCCTCCCTTCCGAGCCCCGACGTGCGCCCAAACAGTGGTTTACCCCCACTTATGGGGTACCAGCATACTCGGGACAAACTGGGCAACAATTATTGGGGTCCGATTTCTCCTGTTACCCTTGTGAAAGTAAAAAATTGCTTGCTAAAACATCATTTTTGAGGAAAGAAAAATGATTTTTTATTTTCACGGCTCTGCGTTGTAAACTTCTGTGAAGCACTTGGGGGTTCAAAGTGTTCACCACATATCTAGATAAGTTCCTTGGCAGGTCTAGTTTCCAAAATGGGGTCACCTGTGGGAGGTTCCTACTGTTTAGGCACAACAGGGGCTCTGCAAATGCAACATGATGCCCGCAGACCATTCCATCAAAGTCTGCATTTCAAAACGTCACAACTTCCCTTCCGAGCCCCGACGTGTGCCCAAACAGTGGTTCCCCCCCACATATGGGGTATCGGCATACTCAGGACAAACTGGACAGCGACTTTTGGGGTCCAATTTCCTGATACTCTTGTGAAAATAAAAAATTGCTGGCTAAAAAATAATTTTTGAGGAAAGAAAAATTATGTTTTATTTTCACGGCTCTGCGTTATAAACTTCTGTGAAGCACTTGGGGGTTTAAAGTGGTCACTGCACATCTAGATTAGTTCCATGGGAGGTCTAGTTTCCAAAATGGGGTGACATGTGGGGGAGCTCCAATATTTAGGCACACAGGGGCTCTCCAAACGCGACATGGTGTCCGCTAACGATTGGAGCTAATTTTTCATTCAAAAAGTCAAATGGCGCTCCTTCCCTTCCGAGCCCTGCCGTGTACCCAAACAGGTTTACCCCCACATGTGAGGTATCAGTGTACTCAGGAGAAATTGCCCTATAAATTTTAGGATCCATTTTATCCTGTTGCCCATGTGGAAATGAACAAATTGAGGCTAAAAGAACTTTTTTGTGGAAAAAAAAAAGTACTTTTTCATTTTACGGATCAATTTGTGAAGCACCTGGGGGTTCAAAGTGCTCACCTTGCATCTAGATAAGTTCCTTGGGGGGTCTAGTTTCCAAAATGGGGTCACTTTTGGGGGAGCTCCAATGTTTAGGCACACAGGGGCTCTCCAAACTCGACATGGTGTCCGCTAAAGATTGGAGTAAATTTTTCATTGAAAAAGTCAAATGGCGCTCCTTCCCTTCTGAGCCCTGTCGTGCGCCCAAACAGTGGTTCCCCCCCACATATGGGGTATCGGCGTACTCAGGACAAATTGTACAATAACTTTTGGGGTCCAGTTTCTCTTTTTACCCTTGGGAAAATAACAAAATTGTTGCTAAGAGATCATTTTTGTGACTAAAAAGTTAAATGTTCATTTTTTTCCTTCCATGTTGCTTCTGCTGCTGTGAAGCACCTGAACGGTTAATTAAACTTCTTGAATGTGGTTTTGAGCACCTTGAGGGGTGCAGTTTTTAGAATGGTGTCACTTTTGGGTATTTTCAGCCATATAGACCCCTCAAACTGACTTCAAATGTGAGGTGGTCCCTAAAAAAAATGGTTTTGTAAATTTCGTTGTAAAAATGAGAAATTGCTGGTCAAATTTTAACCCTTATAACTTCCTAGCAAAAAAAAATTTGTTTCCAAAATTGTGCTGATGTAAAGTAGACATGTGGGTAATGTTATTTATTAACTATTTTTTGTCACATAACTCTCTCGTTTAACAGAATAAAAATTCAAAGTTTGAAAATTGTGAAATTTTCAAAATTTTAGCCAAATTTCCATTTTTTTCACAAATAAACACAACAATTATCGACCTAAATTTACCACTAACGTGAAGCCCAATATGTCACGAATAAACAGTCTCAGAACCGCTAGGATCCGTTGAAGCATTCCTGAGTTATTACCTCATAAAGGGACACTGGTCAGAATTGCAAAAAAACGGCTAGGTCATTAAGGTCAAAATAGGCTGGGTCATGAAGGGGTTAAAAAGCTGTCTCAGGTGTGTATTTGTCTTACTTTAGAGGAAGAAGCTCCCCTCCGTACATTGGACTTGAGCGGTTATCAGGGGAAAAAATCAAATGTTCCCTTAAAGGCATACGGCATGAGAGACCTAGTATGGACTTATTGTCTGATTCCAGCCCATCTCTGCAGGAGGGTGAATGTTCAGACTCTTCTTCACCATCCTCCTTGGATGAGGAGGGAAGACTATGGTTTTCTGTAGAGAATATGGATACGTTAGGAAAGGCAGTTCGCACAACCATGGGAGTCGCAGATAATAAAGAACCTAGGTCCACCCAAGATAATATGTTTGCAGGGTTATGTCAGAAAAATCGCAAATCCTTTCCCATGGTAGACACAGTTAATGATCTGGTTAGACGTGAATGGGATAAACAGGATAAGGGGTTTTTACCATCATCCACAAAAAGGAGATACCCCTTTGATGATGAACTTTTGTCTCAGTGGGTTAAAGTCCCTTAACCTTCGTCAGGCTGCATAATTTTACAACGTTAACAGGCTGCAGAGGTACAATTGTACCTTCATATAGATTTTATTGAAATTTGGCCAATATATTCTGGACCAAAACTGCAGAGATGTCACGAAATTTCAGCCCTCTACGGCTTTTCTAAAAAAAAGTTATTGCAATTTTAACGGAATAGTTACAATTGTACCTACTCAGCCGGACGAAGGTTAAGTAGACGCAGCTGTGGCTTCTACATCAAGGTCAGCCACTCTACCGCTGGAAGATGTAGGCCTTCTTAAGGACCCATCTGACAGAAAAGCAGACGTGTTCTTAAAGAAGGTTTGGGAAACGTCATCTGGAGCATTTAAGCCTGCGATTGCCAGTACCTGTACTGCCAGATCTATTATGGTCTGGGTAAGTCAGCTGGAGGACCAGCTTAAAACTAAGGTTCGTAGAGAGAAACTGCTAGATTCTCTATCTCAGATTCGTGAGGGGGGAGCCTACCTGGCAGATGCATCGGTAGACTCTTTGAAGTTAGCAGCCAGATCGGCAGGTCTTTTTAGCGGCGAGCGCTCTGGCTAAAAACCTGGAAAGGTGATGCTCAGGCTAGAGCAAAATTGTGTACTATTCCATGCAGGGGTGAGTACCTATTTGGCCCTGTGCTGGATGATATCCTTGTGAAGGCAGAGGATAGGAATAAGGATTTCCTAAGGTATTTAATCCTACTTTCAGAAATGCCTTTCAGAAGACCTCATTCAGACCGAGATTGGGAACCAACAGAGCAAAAGAAAAGAGGTGCATACTTTCGGGGGCTCTTCATCATCATCAAGACGCAGACGCAACTATAGATAAGACTGATCTCCCAGTGGGGGGTAGATTAAGATATTTCTTTAACCAATGATGGGCCAAAATAACATCTAGTAGCTGGATCTTAGGTATAGTTGCATCAGGGTTGAAACTGGAGTTTGAGAAAATGACTCCAAATCATTATGTATTGACTACTCTTGATTCTTCGGACCAACAGCAGGCATTAGAAATAGAAATTCAGCAGTTGAGAAAGAAGCAAGTTATTGTAGAAGACCCAAAAGATCAAGAAAGGGAAGGGTTTTACTCTCCACTGTTGTATTTCCAATCCTGATGGATCTTTTAGGACCATCATAAATTTACGGAAATTAAATAAATTTCTACAATATCATGCCTTTAACCCCTTCATGACCCAGCCTATTTTGACCTTAATGACCTGGCCGTTTTTTGAAATTCTGACCAGTGTCCCTTTATGAGGTAATAACTCGGGAATGCTTCAACGAATCCTAGCGGTTCTGAGACTTTTTTTCGTGACATATAGGGCTTCATATTAGTGGTAAATTTAGGTCGATAATGTTTGCGTTTATTTGTGAAAAAAATGGAAATTTGGCTAAAATGTTGAAAATTTCGCAATTTTCAAATTTTGAATTTTTATTCTGTTAAACCAGAGAGTTATGTGACACAAAATAGTTAACAAATAACATTACCCACATGTTTAATTTACATCAGCACAATTTTGGAAACAAAATTTTTTTTTGCTAGGAAGTTATAGGGGTTAAAATTTGACCAGCGATTTCTCATTTTTACAACAAAATTTACAAAACCATTTTTTTTAGGGACCACCTCACATTTGAAGTCAGTTTGAGGGGTCTATATGGCTGAAAATACCCCAAAGTGACACCATTCTAAAAACTGCACCCCTCAAGGTACTCAAAACCACATTCAAGATGTTTATTAACCCTTCAGGTGCTTCACAGCAGCAGAAGCAACACGGAAGGAAAAAATGAACATTTAACTTTTTAGTTTTTTAGTCACAAAAATGATGTTTTAGCAACAATTTTTTTATTTTCCCAAATGTAAAAAGGGAAACTGGACACCAAAAGTTATTGTACAATTTGTCCTGAGTACGCCGATACCCCATATGTGGGGGGGAACCACTGTTTGGGCACACGACAGGGCTCGGAAGGGAAGGAGCGCCATTTGACTTTTTCAAAGAAAAATTGGCTCTAATCTTTAGCGGACACCATGTTGCGTTTGGAGAGCCCCTGTGTGCCTAAATATTGGAGCTCCCCCAAAAGTGACCCAATTTTGGAAACTAGACCCCCCAAGGAGCTTATCTAGATGCATAGTGAGCACTTTGAACCCCCAGGTGCTTCACAAATTGATCCGTAAAAATGAAAAAGTACTTTTTTTTCACAAAAAAATTCTTTTAGCCTCAATTTGTTCATTTCCACATGGGCAACAGGATAAAATGGATCCTGAAATTTATAGGGCAATTTCTCCTGAGTACACTGATACCTCACATGTGGGGGTAAACCTCTGTTTGGGCACACAGCAGGGCTCGGAAGGGAAGGAGCGCCATTTGACTTTTTGAATGAAAAATTAGCTCCAATCGTTAGTGGACACCATATCACGTTTGGAGAGCCCCTGTGTGCCTAAACATTGGAGCTCCCCCACATATGACCCCATTTTGGAAACTAGATCTCCCATGGAACTAATCTAGATGTGCGGTGACCACTTCAAACCCTCAAGTGCTTCACAGAAGTTTATAACGCAGAGCCGTGAAAATAAAACATTTTTCTTTCCTCAAAAATTTATTTTTTAGCCAACATTTTTTTATTTTCACAAAAGTAATAGGAGATATTGGACCCCAAAAGTTGTTGGCCAGTTTGTCCTGAGTACGCTGATACCCCATATGTGGGGGGGAACCACTGTTTGGGCACACGTCGGGGCTCGGAATGGAAGTAGTGACTTTTGAAATGCAGACTTTGATGGAATGGTCTGCGGGCGTCACGTTGCGTTTGCAGAGCCCCTGATGTGCCTATACAGTAGAAACCCCCCACAAGTGACCCCATTTAGGAAACTTCACCCCCCAGGGAACTTATCTAGATATGTGGTGAACACTTTGAACCCCCAAGTGCTTCACAGAAGTTTACAACGCAGAGCCGTGAAAATAAAAAATCATTTTTCTTTCCACAAAAATGATGTTTTAGCAAGCAATTTTTTATTTTCACAAGGGTAACAGGAGAAATTGGACCCCAATAATTGTTGCCCAGTTTGTCCTGAGTATGCAGGTACCCCAGGGCGCACGTCAGGGCTTGGAAGGGAGGGAGCACCATTTGACTTTTTGAATGCAAGATTGGCTGGAATCAGTGGTGGCGTCATGTTGCGTTTGGAGACCCCTGATGTGCCTAAACAGTGGAAACCCCTCAATTCTACCTCCAACACTAACCCCAACACACCCCTAACCCTAATCTCAACTGTAACCATAACCCTAGTCACAACCCTAACCCCAACACACCCCTAACCCTAATCCCAACCCTAATTATAACCCTAATCCCAACCCTAATCCTAATCCCAACCCTAACCCCAACACACCCCTAACCATAACCCTAACCACAGTCTAATCTTAACCCTATTTCCAACCCTAGCCCTAATTCCAACCCTAAGGCTATGTGCCCACGTTGCGGATTCGTGTGAGATTTTTCCGCACCATTTTTGAAAAATCCGCAGGTAAAAGGCACTGCGTTTTACCTTTACCTGCGGATTTACCGCGGATTTCCAGTGTTTTTTGTGCGGATTTCACTTGCGGACTCCTATTGAGGAACAGGTGTAAAATGCTGCGGAATCCACACAAAGAATTGACATGCTGCTGAAAATACAGCACAACGTTTCCGCGTGGTATTTTCCGCACCATGGGCACAGCGGATTTGGTTTTCCATAGGTTTACGTGGTAAACCTGATGGAAAACCGCTACGAATCCACAGCGGCGAATCCGCAGCCAAATCCGCACCATGTGCACATAGCCTAAGGCTAGGTTCACATTGTGTTAGTGCAATCCGTTTAGCGCATACGCTAACGGAATGCGCTAACGCAATGTACAAAAAGGGATTGCGTGTAGCGATCCCGGTAGCGCAGATGCCTGATCTGCGCTAGCGAAAACGGACCCAAAAATGCTGCAAGCAGCGTTCGAGATCCGTCAGAAAATAACGGGACATCACTAACGCATGCCAAAAATGGCATACGTTAGCGATGCGTTAGATACATTGTGGTCAATGGCTGCGCTAATGGATCCGTTACATTGCGTTAGTGGCGCTATGTAACGGATTCCGTTAGCGAACTGCCACTAACGCAATGTGAACCCAGCCTAATTCTAACCCTAATTCTAGCCCTAACCCTAGTGGGGAAAAATATATATATTTTCTTTATTTTATTTTTGTCCCTACTTATGGGGGTGATAAAGGGGGGGGGGGGGGTTATTTATTATTTATTTTATTTTGATTGCTGTGATAGAACCTATCACAGCAATCAAAATGTACTTGTAACGAATCTGCCGGCCGGCAGATTCGGCGGGCGCACTGCGCATGCGCCTGCCATTTTCCAAGATGGCGGCGCCCATGGAGCGGAGCAGACGGACGGACAACGGGAGGGACTCGAGAGGTCGGTAAGTATGATTACACTGTTGTTTTACCAATCTTGAACTAATACTTATTGCACTAATGCCCTCATAATATCAAACCCCTAAAGAATATAAGCACTAATGTTAACCTCATATACTGTATATACAGTAATGCAACTGATAGGTATGCTGTTACATTATAGTGGTGACTGGTCCCAATCTTGTATAAACCTCTGCCTTCCCTTGCGGAACTGGTCACACCACAATTAGGCCTACTGTACTGCCCTATGCATTTGCTCCTCTGCTAATTAAATAAGAGCATTCTAATAAAATTAGCACCAGTTTTTTATATCTATATCACTCATCCCTGTGCCTATTTAATCTATATATATAATTGTCTAAGGGGTACTTCCATCTTTCTGTCCTCAACTTCTGTAACGGAAATCCCGCGTCGCTGATTGGTCTCGGCAGCTGCCTGTCATGGCTGCCACGACCAATCAGCGACGGGCACAGTCCGATTAGTCCCTCCCCTACAGTCACAGTGCCCGCCGCCCGCTTCATACTTGCCGCAGTCAGTGTCCCCGGCGCTCCCGCTCCATACTCCCCGCAGTCAGTGTCTCTGTCGCCCGCTCCATACTCCCCGCAGTCAGTGTCCCCGGCCGGCGCTCCGCTCCATACTCCCCGCAGTCAGTGTCCTTGGCGCTCCGCGCCATACTCCCCGCAGTCAGTGTCCCCGGCGCTCCGCTCCATACTCCCCGCAGTCAGTGTCCCCGGTGCTCCGCTCCATACTCCCCGCAGTCAGTGTCCCCGGTGCTCCGCTCCATACTCCCTGCAGTCAGTGTCCCCGCCGCCCGCTCCATACTCCCCGCAGTCAGTGCCCGCTCCATAATCCCCTCCAGTCACCGCTCACACAGGGTTAATGCTAGCGGTCACATACCGCGTTATGCCGTGGGTAACGCACTCCGTATCCGCTATTAACCCTGTGTGACCAAGTTTTTACTATTGATGCTGCCTATTCAGCATCAATACTAAAAAGATGTAATGTTAAAAATAATAAAAAAACAACCTGCTATTCTCACCTTCCGTCGTCTGACGATGCGCTCGCGCCAGCGAAGCTGTGTGATGCGGCCGCCATCTTCCGTTCCCAGAGATGCATTGCGAACTTACCCAGAAGACTTAGCGGTCTCGCGAGACCGCTAAGTCATCTGGGTAATTTCACAATGCATCTTGGGAACCGAAGATGGCGGCCGCATCACACAGCTTCGCTGGATCCCAGGGGTGAGTATATAACTATTTTTTATTTTAATTTTTTTTTAACAGGGATATGGTGCACACACTGCTAAATACTGCGTGGGCACTGTTATATACCTACGTGACTGGCCAATATACTACGTGACTGGCCAATATACTATGTGACTGGCCAATATACTATGTGACTGGCCAATATACTATGTGACTGGCCAATATACTACGTGACTGGGCAGTATACTTCGTGGCTCTGTGCTGAATACTACGTCGCTGGGCAATATACTACGTGACTGGGCAATATACTACGTGACTGGGCAATATACTACGTGACTGGGCAATATGCTACGTGACTGGACAATATGCTACGTGGCTGGCCAATATACTACGTGACTGGGCAATATACTACGTGGCTGGCCAATATACTACGTGACTGGGAAATATACTACGTGGCTGGGCAATATACTTCGTGGCTGGGCAATATACTACGCGGCTGGGCAATATACTACGCGGCTGGGCAATATACTACGCGACTGGGCAATATACTACGCGACTGGACAATATACTACGTGACTGGGCAATATACTACTTGACTCGGCAATATACTACGTGGCTGGCCAATATACTACGTGACTGGGCAATATACTACGTGGCTGGGCAATATACTACGTGGCTCTGTGCTGAATGCTACGTCGCTGGGCAATATACTACATCGCTGGGCAATATACTACGTGGCTGGGCAATATACTACGTCGCTGGGCAATATACTACGTCGCTGGGCAATATACTACATGGCTCTGCTGAATACTACGTCGCTGGACAATATACTACGTGACTGGGCAATATACTACGTGGCTGGCCAATATACTACGTGGACATGCATATTCTAGAATACCTGATGCGTTAGAATCGGGCCACCATCCAGTGTATCATATGCTTCAAAGCATTTAACACCGCCAACACACACACAGACACAGTTTTTGTTGGGCTCATCAGCACGCTGATATCCTATTCTTTTTGTGCTAGAGTATTAGGTTCTAGCACTGGAGCAGAGATAGATTTTACTACTGGCCACGATAAAAGCCACTATTAATAAAAGTTCTATTTTATCTCTCAGTGCACTGACCCAAGCCAGGGGGAATGAGGGTACATACTGTATGTGTTTATACTGGGGGGGGGGGGGTGTTATTTACATTTCAGTACTTTTATATTTCAGTAGGGGGACCATCATAATGAGTGGAGGGACTGTGGAGACATGTTGGAGTTGGAAGGGTCCTCCCAGGGTCATCATGTCCAACCCCCTGCTCAATGCAGGATTCACTAACCCATCTCAGACAGGTGTCTGTCCAGTCTCTGAAGACTTCCTCATAGTGTACATGTTTGGTGAGTTGCGGGCCGGGCCTGTGGGGGGAAGTTAACTGTGGGATACCATACTGTCTGTGTGGGTGAGCAAACACTAAGTGGGCCTAAATAATGCAAAAATCCCCTAAATAATTAACAAAACAGCTCATCAACAATTGAAGGCCTTGTTTTAATAAAAACATACCATTTTTATTAATTCAAAGAAAATGACACACACAAAAAAACAAAAAGTGGCTATACCATAGATAATTGACACAAAATAACAGTCTTCATAAGACACGGTTTTTTGAGAATAATTCAATATCATATCTGCTCATACAGAGTTATGAATCTGGGCCTTAGCCAAGGCGAAGAAGATACCAAGACAGAAAATTAATTTTGACAAATGATATAACCTAGAAAAACCTAACAGAATAAAGGGTAAATAGACAATAAAGTGCTATGGGCATAACAAGGATATGGAGCCATATGTGATAAGTAACATCAAGTAACACAAACGATTAATCACAATGATCTTTAATAAGCACTATTACATTTCCAGCCATAATGCGGAAGGCTTTCAAACGTTATGTTGCCACCTAGTGGTGATAATTAGTAAACGGCAGACTGTGATTTGTCAAAAATTCTTTAGGAATAATTTTACTCCACTCGAATCCCTGATAGCATAGATATATAGATAAACAGATCTAGCTTATAGATAAGGAATAAAATATTAGCTATGGACTTACATGATACCCACAAAGATAAATATTTTGGTAAAGTATATGCAACAGCACAAGTGATAAAACACTGGTGAAATTACTACCAGTAACTATAAAGTGCTACGTGCAAAAAATACAGATTCTGAGGAAATTCCAGCACATGTGCTGTGCAGTATCTGCAAGTATCATATCCATATTTTACAACTAGGCATCAATAATTACTACTATTAAGTACAGGTCAGCCATGTTCTAAGACCCCCTAACACACATTTCAAGTAGGCTTCTTCTGAAGGGGTATACAGAGACTAAGGTCAGTCTTTTAAATGGTTCCTTAATAACCTCAGTAAATGTATGGAACTGCCTTCATGGCAATGAGTGTCGCTGGCCCCAGTCTCAGCGTCTGATTAAATGATTAATTAGTTTATATATATAACTTAATTCAAAGTGAAAAAAAGCACACCAATAAAAGATACAGGACTCGAAGGTAGGTCCTGTGGGAAGGTGCTGAAGTGCCAAGGCCCTTCAAAGGGCTAAGAAGAAAAAAAAAAGAAAACCAACTTCCGCAAACTTACTTTGGGGCTCAAGGATCCAACCACCTGCATCACCCTGTGTCAGTTATGGCCACAGAGAATGGAAGGGAGGATTTGTGCATCACATGGGTGAAAGGCAAAGATCTTAGGGCCCCAACGAAAATAGTGCAAAAGAAATTAAAATTAGACAAATCTTTTGGAAGTAGATCACCTAGGGGAAAAAATTAAAATTCATGTTAACACCCCCATTGAGACTTCCCTCTCCGCTGCCACTAAGCTTCTATCTCTCACTTCCTCCTTCAGCCTCATTCAATGGTCTTCTGCAGCCACTCACAAAGATGGTCACACACTGGACCTCGTCTTCACCCGCCTCTGCTCCCTATCTAAGCTCTCTAACTCACCTCTCCCTCTTTCTGACCACAACCTACTTACATTCTCTTCTCTCTCCACTCCTTGTCTACAATCCCCAACCCACAAACTTGCACACCGTCCTAGAAATCTTAAACACCTCGATCTACACTCACTCTTTGAATCCGTTCTCCCTCTTACAGAAATAAGCTCCCTACACAATGCGGATGCTGCTGCTGCTCTATATAACACCAGAAATGCTGTAATTTTGGAATCTGTTGCCCCTCTCACACATACCAAAGCTCACAAAATCAACAGACAGCCCTGGCACACCAGCCTGAGCAGAGAAGGAAAAGCTCACACTCCAACTTCATCACATTCAAACAGTCCCTCACTACTTTCAAGGCCACACTCGCCACAGCTAAACAAACCTACCGTACTTCTCATCTCTCATATCATCCCTGTCTCACAACCCTAAAAAGCTATTCAACACCTTCAATTCTGTCCTCCATCCCCCAGCACGTCCGCCCTCCCCACTTATCTCAGCTGAAGACTTTGCCTCATTTTTCAAGCAGAAGACTGATAACATCAGAGACAGTTTTGGTCGACAACCCCCAGAGCCCTTCCTCCCAACTGCCCAGCCATCCACCTCCAAAACCAACTTCTCCAACATTACAGAAGATTGACTCTCCACTCTACTCTCAAGATCGCATCTCACCACCTGTGCACTTGACCGGACCCCATCCCACTTCATCCCAAACCTCACAACAGTCTTCATCCCAACTCTAACCCATCTGAATCACACCTATCCTCAAAAAGCCCTCTCTTGACCCATCCTCTGTATCTAGCTATCGCCCTATGTCACTTCTCCCCTATGCCTCAAAACTACTGGAACACATCCATCTTGAACTGTCTTCCCATCTCTCTTCCTGCTCCCTCTTCGACCACTTACAATCTGTCTTCCGGTCACACCACTCCACTGAAACTGCCCTAACTAATGTCACCAATGACCTATTAACCACCAAGAGCAAGCGACACTACTCTGTCCTCCTCCTCCTGGACCTGTCCTCTGCCTTTGACACAGTGGACCATTCCCTATTACTACAGACCTTCTCATCCCTTGGCATCACATACTTGGCCCTATCCTGGATCTCGTCATACCTAACAGACCGGACATTCAGCGTCTCCCACTCGTACACCACCTCCTCACCTCGCCCCCTATCTGTCGGAGTCCCACAAGGTTCAGTCCTAGGGCCCCTGCTCTTCTCCATTTACACCTTTGGCCCGGGACAGCTCATAGAATTTCACAGCTTTCAGTATCACCTCTATGCTGATGACACAAAGATCTACATCTCTGGACCAGATATCACCACCCTACTAACCAGAATCCCTCAATGTCTGTCCGCTATTTCATCCTTCTCCGCTAGATTTCTAAAACGTACCATGGACAAAACAGAATTCATCATCTTTCCCCCATCTCACGAGACCCCCAACGAACCTATCCATTACAGTAAACGGCTGCCCACTCTCCCCAGTCCCACAAGCTCACTGCCTCCGGGTAATCATTGATTCTGATCTCTCCAAACCACAATAGGATGCAAAGATCTAAGAAGTAGCCTGTCTGTGGCTCCCCTGGGGTCCAGTCACCACAGAGGTACTGCACCTCAGGTAAGGAGGTGGCACCACCCAGGACTCTAACACTGACATCCAACAACACACACCAGTTCAGTCAGGGCACCTGACCGTACCCTTAGGGAGGAAGGCCTCATCACAGGCTGGATAGGAATAGGTGGTGGGAGTGGGCGGGGTTGATAAGAAAAGGGGAGGAGCTTAGAAGGCAGGAAGAGAGTGCAGAGAAGAGTGAGAGGAGAAGTGGAGCTGAGCAGACGTGAGGGTCTGCAGCTCCTGACAGCCTGAAGAGAATTGAGAGGGAGAGACAGAAGGAAGCTCCCAGGAGAACAGAAAGGGTCCTAGGGGAACGAGCAGTGCAGAAGCCACCCGTGGGGCTCATAGCCAACCGTAGTCGGGTGGAGGGACCAGGTCGCAGACAGGGGACCGGCCCCAACTTAGTGGGATACTTCAAGTTCAGCTAAGAAACCGGAGCCTGTGGCTTTTGCAAGTCACAGCCACATCCACCCACAATTCGCCAAAAAGGCAGCCATATAGAATCCAGGGACCTGAAAGGACGTCACCCGACCAGATTCGTGGCTGCTAGCTTGGGACACTGTGGGTGAGGCGTTGGGCAGGAGAAGTGGAAGCCAGTGTAGTGAGATGGCCAGAAAAAAGGCATATGAAAGGAGTCCTGGAAAGGTGCATCCCAATTTGCCTGGGAGTTTGCTGGACCACTGACCCGGAGAACACAGCATCCGGCTGGCGATTGTGGACTAGAGAACTGTGAGTAAAAGTGGAAACTGCACCTTGCTGTGTCCTTGCGTTATTCCTACAACACCTGCCCAGCATAACCACCACCATCATCTTGTCATACAACACTACATCTGCCCTGGGGTTAGCTCTACCCATGGAGAGCTGCACCAATGCTGCATCACCATCTGCCCCAGAGGATCTGAACTGCAGTGTCGGCCACTATCTCATTGCCAAATACCACGGGTGGCGTCACAAACATTTTCCTCAATTCCCCATAAACTTTTTTTCCCTTTAATTACCATTTCACTTCTATTGGATGCCTAGGGCCACGGACCGGGTCACTGCTGCCGTGACACATCCCCTTTAAAGAACTGTCGGACCCCACGGTCCTTGGGGGCACTCCAAATCTATAAAAGTCATACTGCAGGAGATGTGGAAAAATGAAGGAACCTAAAAATAGGATTAAAATTGAGATTAAAAATAAAAAAGAGACTTGTACCCAAGTCAGAAAAATGGTGTAAAGCTCAAGATTTCCTTCAGGTCTTTTGGGCATACGGTATCAATCCTCCAAATCCAACGTGATTCTAGTTGTGCTAGTTGCTTCAAGTCTCCTCCTCTATTATTCACATGTACTCCATCAATGCTTATTACTTTTAAAACTCTTGCATGGCAATCATGCACTAGTTTAAAGTGTTTGGGGATGAGCTTCAATTGAGAGACATCAATTGAGGAACACACCCCTCACCCCATGCTATACAAGCGTTAAGCTGGCAAAACATGATAGTCCCATAGTGGGACAAGGTAAAAAAGTAAGTTTTTTTTTAAATAATTATAAAAATATATATTAAAAAACCAGGATATCATATTGTATCCATAAAAAAGTACACATATTTGTTATTGTCGCGTCCAGAACGACCTAACCTATATAACTGTCCCACTAGTTAACCCCTTAGTGAACGCCATAAAAATAGGTACAAAACAATGCTTTATCATGCCATCAAACAAAAAGTTCAATAAAACGTGATAAAAAAGGATATAAACATGGTACTGCTGAAAACATCATCTTGTCCCACAAAAACCAAGTCACCATACAGCTCCATCAGCGGAAAAATAAAAAAGTTATGGTTTTAAGAATAAAGCAATGCCAAAATAATTATCTTTTTCTATAAAATAATAATAATAATCTTTATTTATATAGCGCCAACATATTCTGCAGCGCTTTACAGTTTAACAGTATCAAAATGATTTTTATTTTGTAAAAGCGCCAAAACCAAACAAGATATAAATGAGGCATCGCTGTAATGGTACTGACTGTGACGCTGCAGGGAGGCGGATGCTAAGAGTGGACCCGCTGGACCGTGGAACAGACCTACCCCTGGGCGAGCTGACCTAATAGAGACCGACCCCTATACAGGGATCATCAGGAGCAAGCCCAGAGGTCACTAGAACCTCTGAGACCGATACCAAGAGGGGCGGCTCAAGCAGTGAACAGGAGATATGATTGAATGGAGAGACGGGAGATTGAGAGATACAGGGGTGCGGGAGCCATGAACACAGATACTAAGACACAGACGGGAGCAACTGAAAAGAAAAGGCGAAACACAGGTAGAGGATTATGCTACTAGGGCAGGGTACTGGAGTACTGGTATATAGAAGACAGGAGAGGATACAAAGGCACGAGCGTGCGGTTGAAGGCATAGCAGTGCAAATGTATACAGTAGCGGTAAGGGTATGAGCACACGATGCGGCAGGCCAGGGTTACAGAGTGAGTAGCAAGTAACCAGGCACCTCCCCTTAGAGGAGGTGTCCAGAAATACCCAATGATTCACCCGGATTGGCTGCCGGGTTTTAATGAGCCAAAGCAAACAAAAGCATAAATTACAGGGAAAATGCGCGGGTGCCCTTTAAGGGACCCGACGCATGCGCAGATGCCGGGAAGAGCATGTGTGCGGAAGCTGAGGAGATACACGGCGAGACCGAGAAAAGACAGGGCGCCAGGAGAGAAGCCAGAGGGACCGGAACCAGCAGCGGGAGGACGGACCGCGACAGAAGTGACCGGCGGGCAGGCTGTTGTGAATTCTGTGGCTGAATTCACTCCTGTGGTCACAAGTGGTACTGCAGCTTCTGAGCTTCCTCCCTCAGGTGTTCTGGTGAGCTCGTTGGCTGCTTTGTTATTTAACTCCACCTGATTCTGTCTTCCTTGCTCCTTGTCAATGTTCCAGTGTTGGACCTGAGCTTCTGGATCTTTCCTGTGGCCTGCTGCTCTGCTTAGATAAGTGTTTCTTTGCTTTTGTTGCTACTTTTTCTGTCCAGCTTGTCTATTCGTTTTTGCTGGAAGCTCTGAGACGCAAAGGGTGCACCGCCGTGCCGTTAGTTCGGCACGGTGGGTCTTTTTGCCCCCTTTGCGTGGTTTTTTGCTTTAGGGTTTTTTGTAGACTGCAAAGTTCTCTTTGCTATCCTCGCTCTATCTAGAATATCGGGCCTCACTTTGCTGAATCTATTTCATCCCTACGTTTGTCTTTTCATCTTGCTAACAGTCATTATATGTGGGGGTCTGCCTTTTCCTTTGGGGTATTTCTCTGAGGCAAGTCAAGCTTGTTTTTCTATCTTCAGGCTAGTCAGCTCCTCAGGCTGTGCTGAGTTGCATAGGTAGTGACAGGCGCAATCCACAGCTGCCTTTAGTTGTGTTTAGGATAGGTTCAGGTATTGCGGTCTACAGAGATTCCACGTCTCAGAGCTCGTTCTATTGTTTTTGGGTTATTATCAAATCACTGTATGTGCTCTGATTGCTGGCACACTGTGTCACTGGATTGCCTTCATAACAGCAGGCACAGCGGCGGTAACACTGACCCAAAGAATAAAACTGCTTTATCAATTTTACCACACGCGGAATGACATAAACACCCACAATAAATTCCTGAATTGCTGTTTTTTGTACAGTCTGCCTCCCAAAAATCAGAACAGAAAGCGATCTAAAAATGTCATGTGCCTGAAAATTGCAAACTAAAAACGTCAACTCGTCCCGCAAAAAAAACAAGTCATCGCATGACTCCTTGTCAGCCAAAATATGGAGAAATTATACCTCTCAAAATATTGTGATGCAAAAAAAATATTTTTTGCAATAAAAGCATCTTTTGGTGTGTGACAGCAGACAAACATAAAAACACAATATAAATCTGGTATCGCTGTAATTGTACCAACATGAAGACTAAAGTCGCCAAAACACTTATACCGCATGAAGAACCACGTAAAAAATGGATGTTATGATTTAACATAAAGAAAATTTTGCTGTTCCTTGGATATAGTGCTATCCTTTGTTTGCCTTTTTGATTACTACTCAGTTCATCCTTTTTAAGTCCATGAGGACTTTCCTCTGTTCAGATGTAAAATTAGCATTTTTAGGTCTCACTGAGATTTTCTCAAGTTTCTCAGATACCAATTTCACAAAAATCTCAATATTACGGTGGAGATTCAAAGATGGAAATTTTTAGAATTGGGGTTTGACCCCTTAACAACCACCGATACGCCTTTTAATGGCGGCAGTTAAGGTTACTTAAACCACAGCACCGTTAATTAATCGCGCTGTGTAAAAAGTGTATAGCGCCCCCAGAGTTGGATTTTCTCTGGGGTCTCGGTTGCCGGGGGTAGCCGAGACCCCAGAGAACATGATTCGGGTTGGTTTTTACCGACCCCCAGGTTGCGATCGCTGGTAAATAACCGTTTACCGGCGGCCGCAAAAAGAAAAACGCGATTTGACATTTAATTTCTCTGTCCTCTGATGTGATCGCACATCAGAGGACAGAAATGGGGTCCCCGATAGCACCCGATACTCGCCTGTCTCCCCGATGCTCCTCGTGGCTCCCGATGGGCGCCGCCATCTTTTTCCGGGAAAAAAATGGAGGGCGCAGTGCGCTCGAAGGCCGTCACCCAGCAGATCTTTGGGGTCTCGGCTGCCGGGGGTAGCCGAGACCCCAAAGAACATGATCGGGGTGGGTTTTTACCGACCCCTGTTTTGCGACCGCCGGTAATTAACCGTTTAAAAAAAAAAAGCGGCGCGTCATTCTCTGTCCTCTGATGTGATCGAACATCAGAGGACAGAGAAATAGGGGGATTCGGGGACTCTGTTATACTTACCGGTGTCCCTGGGTCCTCCTGTGTCCCCTCCTGGCTGCCGGCATCTTCCTCCAGGAAGTGCGCCCGCCGTGATGTGTCGGCCGGCAGGGGAAGATTCTTCCTCTTGTTTTATTTTAGTCAAATTTTGTGGTCCAATTTCTCCTGTTACCCTTGAGAAAATAAAAAATTGCGAGCTAAAAAATCATTTTTGAGGGAAAAAAAAGGGATTTTTTATTTTCACGGCTCTACGTTATAAATTTCTGTGAGGCACTTGGGGGTTCAAAGTGCTCACCACACATCTAGATAAGTTCCTTAATGGGTTTAGTTTCCAAAATGGGGTCACTTGTGGGGGTTTCCACTGTTTAGGCACATCAGGGGCTCTCCAAACGCGACATGGCGTCCGATCTCAATTCCAGCCAATTCTGCATTGAAAAAGTCAAATGGCGCTCCTTCTCTTCCAAGCTCTGCCATGGGCCCAAACTGTGGTTTACCCCCACATATGGGGTTTCGGCGTATTCAGGAGAAATTGCACAACAAAATTTGTGGTTCATTTTCTCTTTTTACACTTGTGAAAATAAAAAAAATTGGTTCTGAATAAAATGTTCGCAAAAAAAAGTTAAATGTTCATTTGTTCCTTCCACATTGTTTCAGTTCTGAAGAAGCGTCTGCGAAACGCGCGTCGACAGCGGCGTGGCGGTGGTCGTATTCATCATGGTTAAGCACTGATAGATAGCTATGAGTTTACCGTATTTCTTGTGGGTTTTGTCTGAGGATTAAAAATTCCTGATACGCACTTTAGCGGTGACAATAGCTGAGGGGATAGTTATGTTTCTCCCACTTACCCTTACGTATACTTTAATATGATACTATATAGATATTGATTATTGCACTATTGCGGACACCGCTGCCACATGTCCACTGGATTTTAAAGCTTGATGTTATGTATGACATTATTGATGTAATTTTGAGACATAGTTAGTAATTTATATATTTTTACTAAAGGGGATGTTGCGGACATTACTCCATTTTTCTTCGGTATTATTTTTCTAATTAGGAGTGTTTGGTTAAAAGGTGCTATAGACCTCACCACATGGTATTTGGTCTTTGTAGCCATTTATTATTAATGGTTCAAAGGTTGGACTATATTTATTACATTGTTTCAGTTGCTGTGAAGCACGTCAAGGATTAATAAACTTCTTGAATGTGGTTTTGAGCACCTTGAGGGGTGTAGTTTTTAGAATGGTGTCAAGTTTGGGTATTTTCTGTCATGTACACCCCTCAAAGTGACTTTAAATGTGAGATGGTCCCTAAAAAAAATGGTTTTGTAAATTTTGTTGTAAAAATGAGAAATCGCTGGTCAACTTTTGACCCTTATAACTTTCTAACAAAAAAAATGTTGTTTCCAAAATTGTGCTGATGTAAAGTAGACATGTGGGAAATGTTATTTATTAACTATTTTGTGTGATATATCTCTCTGATTTAAGGGCATAAAAATTATTTTTTCATAAATAATCGCAGGTAATATCGAAGAAATGTTACCACTAACATGAAGTACAGTATGTCACAAAAAAACAATCTCAGAATCCGCGGGATCCATTAAAGCATTCCAGAGTTATAACCTCATAAAGTGACAGTGGTCAGAATTGTAAAAATTGGCTCAGTCATTAAGTACCAAATTGGCTCTGTCACTAAGGGGTTAAAAGTTTCGACTTGTTTACCTTCAGATTCTGTGGTCACTTCTGTCCCCTGCAATTTCTCTAGGGTTCCAGTGGCTACTCTTTCTCGTGTAGTCCACATGTTCTCTTATCCATCTGCTTTGTCAAATATTTTCTTGAAAACCAATTTTTGAGCAAAGAGGTTCAAGTCTTAATCAGTGCAAAAAGATCGGGGGCAGGGAAAAATGTAAGGCCTTAAGTCAACACTTCTTTGTGTGCAGGTGCTAAAACAATGTTAGACAAGTTGATTAACTGTAATTTATTTCCTGCTGTCCTTGGATTTTTGAGGTTTCATCTTCCCATTGCTGTGCAGTTATTGATTACCAGCTTTGAGTTTATTTCTTGTAAATACATCTGGTTCTCTTCTGCGGTATGAATCCACACTAGTTCCACTGGAGTACATAGAGGAAACAGAAGGTGATGACCTATTCCTTTTTATTTCCTTTGGTGTAATAGTATACCATTTGTATACTCTTATTTTAGAAGTCATGAAGTTCTCTCTGAAATTTCTTGACTTAGTTTCTTGGACCTCTTTCTCCCATACAGGAAATTGTGCGTCAATCTCCATTTTAAAGGATTCCATTGCCCCTGCAGTCATCTCAGAGGTAAGTTTGTTTCGAATAGTTTCAATTTCTCCTTCCAATTCTTCAAAATTCTTTTCATTGGTTAAATTTAAGAGTTCCATTAAGGATCTAGAGCACAAATTACACGTTTCTTCCCACTTTATTCTAATGTTCTTAGTTCGAATTACCTCATCAACAAATGAGAATAAAGGTAAAACCTAGGAATCAGATTTTTCAAAAGGTAATTCTCTAAAAACATCTTATTTCACCAAATTCTAAGTTGTTTTCGTAATAGAAATTGAAAAGGATTTCTAATCTTTTGAATTTGCAAATTTTCAGATACTCTTTCTTGGATCGCCTCACCTTTAAAAATCAAATTTGGGCATGTGCGGTCTTCGGCGGTGACAGTCATGTCTTGCTGATCTCCGCTACCCAACCTACCTATTTAGGCCCTAATTAGAACCTGAACTACACCAAACGCACCACAATTGGACTCACTACACTCTCAGGTGACCCTCTTCCTGGCGTTGCCTAAGGCTGCCATCACACTAGCAGTATTTGGTCAGTATTTTACATCAGTATTTGTAAGCCAAAACCAGGAGTGGAACAATCAGAGGAAAAGTATAATGGAAACATATGCACCACTTCTGCATTTATCACCCACTCCTGGTTTTGGCTTACAAATACTGATGTAAAATACTGACCAAATCCTTCTAGTGTGACGGCAGCCTAAGAAGGGAGGCACAACCACCGGGCCGTAACATCGCAGATCTTTTTCAGAGCGGCGGCACCTCCAAGATGGCTACTACGACATCTTTCCTCTCGGCCTCTGCAGGGAGCGCGGGAGATATTATAGACCAGGACGAGACCACATGGAGACAACAATCTTCACAGCAGCTCTTACCAAGTCTTTACAAGATACTTTCCGGTCAGAACTTACCTCAGCTATGCAGAAGATCTCCTCCCAGATACAGGACATTATGCTGCGTACGGTGGCCCTGGAGGAAAAGATGGATGCCACTGCAGACGCCTTAGAAGATCGTGAAACCCTCAAACTACATGCAGAGCGTGTCGCAGAGCTAGAACTCCGATGCGAAGACTATGAGAACAGATCACGTCGGGGTAATCTGCGGATCAGAGGACTCCCCGAAAATATTGTAGCACTCAAAGACACTGCTACCGCTCTTTTCACCGCGCTACTCCCTGACACAGAACAGTCTATGCTGCATATCACCAGAATCCATAGAGCCCTGGGCAGGCCGCGCAATAATGATGTGCCCAGGGATGTGATCCTAAAACTACACTATGAGGAGGCACGAGATCTAATCCTGAATGCTGCTCGAGATAATCCTGATCTGCCGGGACTGCCATCTTCAGTACATATCTATGCGGATATCGCGTCAACCACACTCGCCAGGAGGAGATCCCTCAAACCAGTAACAACAGCTTTGCAGACGGCACAGATTAAATACAGATGGAGCTTCCCCTTCGCCCTCATCTTTACATACAACTCTCAACTATACACCTGCCGTACAATAGAAGGGAAACAGGCCATGATTAAAGCTGGGATCCCGATCTCCATAGAGACTTCAGCCATGCCACAGAGAAAACCAAGACCATCAAAAGAATGGCAGAACACCCCCAGAACAAGGAGCCAAAACGCACGGATCGTTTGATCTGTCTAACTTACAAGATCATCTGCCTTGTTTCCTGGGGGGCGAAGTGGGTTGTTATTGTTCACCCTGAATGCTCCTGGAGTTGGGGGGAAGGGGATGATAGTTCCTTGCCGTCTCTCCTTTCAGCCCTCCAGAATTAGTAATTGTATACTGATCGTTTACATAGATAAACTATTCTGGCTTTAACGCAAGAGGTCCATCAGATTCCTACATCTTTAATCAACCCTATTTCTTCCCTACCCTACCCCTCTCTGATTCCCCCCTGCTCTCCCTTCTCTCCCCAACAATTCCCATTCTGCAGTTTCCCCCTTCCCCCCCCTTTCCTCCTCCTTCCCCCCCTCCCTTCTTCCCTCCCCCCTCCCTCCCCCCTCCTTCCCTATCCCTTCCCCCCTCTCCCTTCCTCCCCCCCCACCTTTCCCCCCTCTCCCTTCCTCCCTCCCCCCTCTCTCCCCTCCCCCCATTCCTCCCCTCCCCCCTTCCTTCCTCCTCCCCCCCCTTTTTTTTTTTTTCCCTTCACTCTTTCTCTCTTTCCTCTTCTTTGCACCTATCTTTCTATCAAGGGCCTAAATGTCGGGTCTACAACATGCTGCCTAAACTTGGCGACACCTGGTACTCCACCTAATATGGTAAACCAGATCGCCATATTTTTCGGATTTGATATCCGTTTGTTAATATTAATTGCTATGTTTGTCTTTGTCTCCCCCCAGTCTGTTTCCTTCCTATTGTTTTCCCACAGAGATTATCACTGCACTTATCAGTCAACTCAACAACCGCTAATCGAGGACACAGATCTGGACCCCGCTCGGGCCTCCTCATTCTTCAGCGGTAAATATTCACTGAAAAATGTGTAATGTTATTTCTCATAATGTCCGAGGATTCAACTCGCCCATAAAACGTAAGAAAGCCTTTCTTGATTACTCGAAGCACGTACCGGACATTATCTGTCTCCAGGAGACCTTTTTCCACCTCTTCCCACCCTAAACATTTTGATGCCAATTACTTACAACACTATATGTCGAGCTGGGATAAAAAAACGAGAGGTATTGCCACTTTCATTAGAAATAACTTCCCATTTCAACTCATCAGCACACATTCGGACCTTGAGGGCAGATTTCTCATTACTCTTGGAACATCACGAAATCAGACAATTTGCATTGTTAATAGCTATTTACCCGCAGCTTCCCAGAGGTCGGTCTTTCAGCTAATTAAATCAAAACTAGTCACTCTTACGTATGACCACCTTATCTGGTGCGGCGACTTTAACTTTACCATTAATCCTAAATTAGATAGCAGCGCTCAGAAGCGCTCGGACATAACAAAGGCTGACAAAAAGAAAATCCAACATCTAATGAAAGAAAACTGCCTGGTCGATGTGTGGAGGGAATTAAATGGTCCTGTAAAGGGTTACACATACTTCTCACCTGTACATCAGTCCTATTCGCGAATAGACCTACACCTAACTACAGCAAGAACGATCCCATCGGTCCTATTCTCTCGTCATATTACATCATCATGGTCTGATCACGATGTTGTCCTATCAACATTTAAATTCAAAGTCACCACCTCTAAATTATTCAAATGGAGACTGAACGAATCCTTACTCACTGACCCCACTGCTCTCTCAAAAATTAAAGAAGAGTTGGGACTGTACTTCCAGACCAATTCCACTGATGACACTTCCCCTGGACTAGTGTGGATGGCACACAAAAAATTCATTACCGGCTCACTAATCAAAATTGCATTCAATAAAAAGAAACAAAGATCTGAATTACAAACACGCTTAGAGACCAAACTTATGAAACTTGAACTTGCTAACCAAGCCACCACTTCCCTCTTTTTGATTAAGCAAATCAGAGACACTAAGCTACAATTAGATACTATTCTTACAAATAAAACAGAGAGAGCGTTAACATGGACTAATGGTACCGTCACACAGTGCAATTTTGATCGCTACGACGGCACGATTTGTGACGTTCGAGCGATATAGGTACGATATCGCAGCGTGTGACACGCTCCTGCGATCAGGGACCCCGCTGTGAATCGTACGTCGTAGCACATCGTTTGAAACTTTCTTTCGTCGTCTAGGGTCCCGCTGTGGCGGCATGATCGCATGGTGTGACAAAGGTGTGCACGATATTGTATACGATGTAAAGGGCGGAGGAGCTGGCTACGTAGGAGCGCTGAATTCTCCACCTCCCGTGTGCTGATTGGGCGGTACAATACTGTGCGCTCATTCGACAAAGGACTATTGTTCCCAGCGGATAAAACCGGAGCTCTCGAGCGCGCTATTCATTTCTCTCTAGCACGTGCTGTAAACAGAACTAAATTCGCTGGATTCCCTGGACTTTTAACTACTAGACTTTTACCGCTAAAGGTATGTATAACGCTACAGCGTAGCATATGTTGCGCTTAAACGGGGATAAACGTTGGAGTGTGGTTGATTGTTCCTTTGAGTAGGCCTGAGAACCTCAGGTACACAGCTGTAGCGTGGCCCAATTAATTAATCCTTTTACAGATCGAGATGGTTGACTGCCCCATTTAATACCAGTAGTAACATATATAGTTATTAGATCAATGGTCAGAAAATTGTTTTGTAAGCACGTGTATTTATTGTACGTTTGTTTTCTTTTTAGGAACTATGCTCACTTCCGATGAGAGTTCTGTTGTTGCTGCTGCCCTGGTGTTTGAGGCAGCACGTCTCCAAGAGGAGAGACGTCCTAAACGAAAACGTCGCATGTGGACCCGGAGCTGGCTGCAGAAAAGATCCACATTGTCACACATGGGTCTCATAAGAGAGTTACGTGACAATAACCCTCAAGATTTCCGAAACTACCTTCGGATGTCCGAGGAATCCTTCAAAATAATTCTGTCTGCTGTTACGCCACTCATACAAAGGTGTGATACGCCGATGCGTGCAGCCGTGCCCGTGGAGGAAAGGTTGGCGGTGACACTGCGCTTCCTGGCAACAGGAAGGTCTCTTCAGGATTTGCAGTTTTCCGCAGCTGTTTCCAGACCTTTCCTGAGCGTTGTGATTCCGGAGACATGCGAGGCCATTGTGCAGAGCTTAAGGCATTATATGGAGGTACTACTATATTTTTTTGGCTGCTGTGTTATGTCGATATATTATAGTAGCTATTGAACCAGTTCTACGCCCTGATGGCGAGCATTTCTATAGGTATATGTTCTACATCATATCATGTGCTGCTCCCATCCTGCGCCCCCATTCAGACATGTGCTGCTGTGATCCTGCGCCTCCATTCTGACATGTGCTGCTACCATTTTGCGGCTCCATTCTGATATGTGCTGCTCCAACCCTGCGCCACCCTTTTTTATTTGCTGCTCCCAACGTAATTTTATTGATTCTATTATTTAGATATATTGTTTAGCACCCCCTCTGAGTCACCGAAGCCATCTGTAAAAAAATGGCTGCCTGCATAGTCTGTGTTGTTGACTTTGTTATACTAATCCATACTGCGCCTCAATCACTGTAGGATGTCCACATGAGAGTGTATGTGCATAATATATTTGACCTAATTTGTACATGTTTCCTTCTCATCTTGCAGTTTCCCAAGACGGCGGATGACTGGAAGAGGATTGGTTCCGATTTTGATGAGCTGTGGCAGTTTCCAAACTGCGGTGGTGCATTAGATGGAAAGCATGTGCGCATCACGCAACCAGCCAACTCTGGATCTTTTTTTTTCAACTACAAAGGATATTTCAGTGTGATCCTCATGGCCCTTGTCAATGCAAACTATGAGTTTGTCGATGTGGATGTTGGCATGAATGGTCGAGTCTCCGACGGTGGTGTTTTTGAACACACTTCATTTGGGGAAAGCTTGAGGAACAATGAACTGCTGTTGCCACTAAATGAAGACACAAAAGCAAACCTAAATTTTGTCTTCATCGCTGATGAAGCTTTCCCTCTTCATCCACATTTGCTGAAGCCATTTGCACAGAGAACACTCACACCGGAGCGCAGAATCTTTAATTACCGGTTGTCGAGGGCCCGTCGTGTGGTTGAAAATGCCTTTGGGATAATGGCAAATCGGTTTAGAGTGTTCCACATAGCTATCAACTTGAAGCTGCCGTCTATAGACATTGTGGTTTTGGCATGCTGTGTGCTCCATAATTTCCTGAGACGTCATGATAAGAACTCCTATTCTCCTCCTTCGTTTATTGATGCAGTGGACGCAAGAACCGGAGATATTGTGCCCGGGGAATGGCGTACACAACCTGAAAATTTTACAGCTCTTCAAGCTCTTGGATCTGGCAGACAGGCAGACGATGCAAGGGACTGTCGCGAAAAATACTGTCAGTACTTTAATGGTTCTGGAGCTGTACCGTGGCAGGATCGCGCCGTATAACATAAAAATTAGTTTTTTTGCTTTGCTGTCATATAAACCTCTCTAAATAACTTTAAATGTGATGCCTATACAATGGTGCTGTTAACCCTTATAGCTTGGTAAACATTAAAGAAAGAATGCGAAGATTTTTGGTTTTTTTTGTAACACTTTCTTGGTTTTAAATTATTTTACAACAAAATATAACATAACCCCCCCACCAAAAAAAATATTATCTCCTGCCCAAGAGGTGTCGCAGCGTCACGCCCTGCTGCTCCACTTGACTCTGGAGGAGCGCTGCTGTCTGCTGCAGGAGCGCTGCTGTCCGCTCCAGTCGCAATTGTCTCGCCAGGAGCTCTCTTACGGTGGCCGTTTCTGTGGATAGAAGAGGTTGGAGAACCAACGTTGATTCCTCTGAAAATACATCTCGACCTCTGGGGCAGGACCTAATTTTCTGTGTTGTAAATTTCTATTTGGTCTGGCACCACAGGGCGATGTAAATTTTATTAAATTTTACAGTTTTGGTTGTCTATGGTGACATCCAGCAGAAAACCACTCGCATTATCTTGATACTTACGGAGAAGGGACGCCGGTTCCTCATTGCCAGAACCACAGCTGCTAATGTCCCATCCCAGCGATCTGGCCACTGCTGCAGCACCTAAAAGCAAATAATAACAGATCTGGTTAACTATGGAACACGCCGTTGGGAAGCGCTCGCAGTTTTGGTCACTTACGTATGTTAGCTTCTGGGGAGAATGCCGCGGACCCGGGGGAGGAAGAGGAGTGTCGAAAGGGAGGTGTTGAGGGTGGTGTAGGGGTGCGAGGCCGTCTGCTCTCTGGTGGTGGCGTGGTAGGCCGCTGGGTCATTACTGCGTCTGTAATGTATTCAAATATTTCCGCTACCCTCTTATGTCCCGTATGCAGTTGAAAAACTGTAATCTATGATTGTTAACTTACGTGACGTCACGGACTGTGGGCTCCCGCTGGTGGTGGATGCTGTGGTGCTGCTGGCAATGGCAGGTACCTGTTGCCGCCGCTGTCTCTCTACACAGAAAGTTTACAAACGCAATCTTTAAAAACACATGTAGAGTGCTGCAGATCAAAGCTAACAATATACTGAAACATAAAATTTATATCACACTTCACAGGGGTGCGAGGGTGCATGGTCGCAACAGATGGTGGAGGTGTGGTAGGCCGCTGGGTCATTACTGCGTCTGTAATGTCTTCAAATATTTCAGGTACCCTGTTATGTCCCGTGTGATGTTAAAAAAAATGCAATAAATGATTGTGAACTTACGTGATGTCCCGGACTGTGGGCTCCCACTGGTGCCTGAAGATGGGGTACTGGTGGCAATGGTGTGTCTGACTTGCCGCCGCTGTCTCTCTACACCTAAAGTAAAGAATCACTATGTTTACACACAAATGTTGAGTGCTGAAGATCAAAGCTTACAATATACTCAAACATAAAATAGAGATCACACTTTACAGGGGTGCGATACTCTGACATGTCTGTGGGCTCTGGGGTTCAATGGTCTTCCTGTCTTTGGAAAACGTATTATTTCATCTGTAGGCCAACCTCCTCCGTTAATATTTATGGGAAATTGAGAAAGTAAAAATTATGGACATCTTAATAATTTCAAGATGGAGGTTGAGATTAGGGAACCCGACAAGTTTTCTCACGGACAACGCATATTCTGCTTGGAGAATAACTAAATTGTACAAAACCGGGGCATGTGTTTTAATGCATTTGAGGTCACGTTGGCAACCATGAGCGCAAGCCTCCCTCCCACCCCCCCCCCCCCCCCTCCTGACAGCATGCATCTCCCAATCCCCCCATAATAGTACTTGCCTCGCCTTGCCTCCGCACGCAACTCCGCAAACATTTGTGGCGTTTTATAGCGGAGGTCAGCCCATTTTTTACGCAGCTGAAGCTGACTGCGGCAGACACCAAACCTCCTCTCCATCATTCTTGTTATTTGTCCAAGCACTTCTCGCTTGTGGATGTGTGGGTGGGCAGGGCGGCTCTCCAGACCCTCGTAATCCATGGCATCCATCTGAGAAATAAAAAAAAGGAGTTCTGGCTGCCCCAGAGGAGCAGAACGCATTCTCGCCGCCATTTTAGATGGAATGACCCTGAAGAGCAACGCCCAGAGGAGGAGCTGCGCTCCGCCGTCCTGCCGCGCCATTGGCATCGCAATAGCGTTGCCGTTTATGAACAGCGTCACATTTGTGACGACTGAGCGTTAAGAAAGGAACGCACATAGTAAATGCCGTTCGAAGTATCGTTATATAACGCCGGAGCGGCACGTAATGTACGCTCGTGGTCTATGACGGCGTGATGACGTTACAGCGTTCCTGCGTGCCTGCCCTAGCTTGTTTTTGTCCCCTGACATCGTGATAATGGCTGCCAGTCGCCGTGGTCCACCTATGGGCATCCCAGAGCTCAAGTTCCTTATTGGAACAATGGATAGGATGCAGTATGAAACCACAGGGATGGTGCTGCACCGCAACCAGCACAAGGAGGAAGTTGTCCGTGTGGTGTCTGAGGGCCTCAGGAAGCGGTTTGGGATAACTCGGACCAAGGCCCAGATTGTTAAAAAATGGGGCGATCTCAAGTCGAAAAGGCCAGAGCGCCTGCAGGAGCTTCGCCAGGAGATTAGCAGAGGTTAGTACTCAGGTACCCAAAAGTATGTTGGACAGCTATGGGACAGTTTGAACGTTGCAGAGCCACTATGTGCCACAGCTATGGGACAGTTTCTACGTTGCAGAGCCACTATGTGCCACAGCTATGGGACAGTTTCAACGTTGCAGTGCCACAGCTATGGGACAGTTTGAACGTTGCAGAGCCACTATGTGCCACAGCTATGGGACAGTTTGAACGTTGCAGAGCCACTATGTGCCACAGCTATGGGACAGTTTGAACGTTGCAGAGCCACTATGTGCCACAGCTATGGGACAGTTTCAACGTTGCAGAGCCACTATGTGCCACAGCTATGGGACAGTTTCAACGTTGCAGAGCCACTATGTGCCACTGCTATGGGACAGTTTGAATGTTGCAGAGCCACTATGTGCCACAGCTATGGGACAGTTTCAACGTTGCAGAGCCACTATGTGCCACAGCTATGGGACAGTTTCAACGTTGCAGTGCCACAGCTATGGGACAGTATGAACGGTGAAAAGTACTATGTGGCACAGCGAACTGCTGACCTAACTTTTTTTTTTCCTTCACAGAGGCAAAGAGACAGCGCCGCCGCCACGAGGCATCCCGCCCAGCCTCTTCTGGCTCTGTGCCCTCAGGGTCAAATGTCCCGGTGCCCTCCGGGTCAACTCCTCCAGATCCTAGTAGGTTCCCACAATAATGTGATTTGGATTTTGTTTCAGGTCCCCTTCCCCCCCCCCCGGCAGCCAGTGTTGCCATATATGCTAACAGACCTTTTTTAAAAAAATATATATTTTTTTTTTTCTTCACAGAGGCAAAGACACAGCACCGCCGCCGCCACGAGGCATCCCGCCCAGCCTCTTCTGGCTCTGTGCCCTCTGGGTCAAATGTCCCGGAGCCCTCCGGGTCAACTCCTCCAGATCCTAGTAGGTTCCCACAATAATGTGATTTGGATTTTGTTTCAGGTCCCCTTCCCGCCCCGGCAGCCAGTGTTGCCATATATGCTTACCAACCTTTTTTTTTTTTTATTTTTTTTTTTTTATTTTTTTCCTTCACAGAGGCAAAGACACATCACCACCGCCGCCACGAGGCATCCCGCCCAGCCTCTTCTGGCTCTGTGCCCTCAGGGTCAAATGTCCCGGAGCCCTCCGGGTCAACTCCTCCAGATCCTAGTAGGTTCCCACAATAATGTGATTTGGATTTTGTTTCAGGTCCCCTTCCCCCCCCGGCAGCCAGTGTTGCCATATATGCTAACAGACCTTTTTTAAAAAAATTTATTTATTTTTTTTCTTCACAGAGTCAAAGACACAGCACCGCCGCCGCCACGAGGCATCCCGCCCAGCCTCTTCTGGCTCTGTGCCCTCAGGGTCAAATGTCCCGGAGCCCTCCGGGTCAACTCCTCCAGATCCTAGTAGGTTCCCACAATAATGTGATTTGGATTTTGTTTCAGGTCCCCTTCCCCCCCCCCCCGGCAGCCAGTGTTGCCATATATGCTAACAGACCTTTTTTAATAAAATTTTTTTTTTTTTTTTTTTCTTCACAGAGGCAAAGACACAGCACCGCCGCCGCCACGAGGCATCCCGCCCAGCCTCTTCTGGCTCTGTGCCCTCAGGGTCAAATGTCCCGGAGCCCTCCGTGTCAACTCCTCCAGATCCTAGTAGGTTCCCACAATAATGTGATTTGGATTTTGTTTCAGGTCCCCTTCCCCCCCCGGCAGCCAGTGTTGCCATATATGCTAACAGACCTTTTTTAATAAAATTTAATTTTTTTTTTTCTTCACAGAGTCAAAGACACAGCACCGCCGCCGCCACGAGGCATCCCGCCCAGCCTCTCCTGGATCTGTGCCCTCCGGGTCAACTCCTCCAGATACTAGTAGGTTCCCACAATTATGTGATTTGGATTAAGTTGCAGGTCCCCTCTTAACACCCCCCCCCCTCCCCCGGCAGCCACTGTTGCCATATATGCTGACAGACCTTGTTTTTTTTTTTTCCTTCACAGAGGCAAAGAGACAGCGCCGCCGCCGACAGCACGAGGCATTCAACAGCGACTCAGATCCCGAAGTGCCCTCCGTGCCTCAACATCCTAGTAGGTTCCCACAATTAAGTTATTTTGATTTTGTTGCAGGCCCACTCTTTCACCCCCAACCCAAACCCCCACCCCCCCCCCCTTCCCCCCATAGTCAGTTTTGCTTACTTTTTTTTTTTTATTTTCATTCACAGAAGCAAAGACACATCGGGAGACTACTGTGTTATTAATGTTATGTTTTTTGACCCACAGCTGTCGTCACTGTCAACAAGGAGGATATTGAAGCCGGCATAGACAAGTTACTCCACACTATGGCACATATTCAGGAGCAGCACAATGTGGCAATGGAGGAGCTGCAGAAGCTGCGGGACATGTGCCAGCAGTTGTAGGCGGGCCAATAATCCATTTTTTGTTGTTCCAATTAAAAGATTTTGTTAAACTTTCATTCGATTTTTTTTTTTTAGTTAACTGTACATGAATTTGTTACGTTAATTTGTTCCCTCATACAGTGCTGTGATTGAGACACACCAATCAAAAAGTAGTGATAGAATTTATAATAAAAGCTTTTATTTGAAACATTATTTTAACAAGACAATAAAATAAAAAGGAATGTAAAAGTAGTTAGGAAATCACAAATTATGATACGACGATTGTTCCGGCTGAAAATTTTGGTGCCTGATGGGCGAAGCCATATGTAAAGGTATTGGCGTGTAGGAGTTATTAGGGGGTGGCTGGCCGAAGTGGGAAACGTGAGGATTGTGTCGCATCGATGTCTGACCCTGTGACCAACCATTGAAATTTGATGGCTCTGTCCGCTGTATTGGCCGGGAAGAGACCAAACAAGTGTTCTTGTCCAAATCGCCATCAGTACCCTTGTTTACTGCTTCCAGAATCAGACGCTCTGCTAGTATTCTTTGGTTGTCGTCCATTTTGGCCAGTTTGTCAACCACATAGTGTCCAAACCCCTCTAACGCAGGGCTAACATTTCTTGTCAACACCTTCTTTGCCAGGCTCAATAGTTCATTTGAGGCGTCTGAGATGGCTTTCCGTTTTCTTGGACCTTGCCTCGATTGAGTCCTGGCAGGTGCAGCCTCCACTAAATCTGTTGTTGTGCAGTCCTGTGAACAGTCTAGTGTACTCTCCTGCGCACTGTCATCCTGGGGGGGGGAAAAAAAAAAAAAAAAAGTTATGAACCCGGCAACAAAAAGTAGTACCACCATAACCGCATCCAAACTATATATTCGTAGTAGGTAACAAAAAGATTATAATATATTTGATGCTTAGTAATATTCTTTAACCCTCACTTTTATTGAATACTTTGAACTACACTGTTCTGACTGCTATGGGAACCTGACCAATATTTTATAGTCTAAATAGTCTCAACAAGAGTACATCGGCAGCTTGAAGCGATACTATTTTCTATATTGCTTAGATGGTATGGTTTACATATATCTCCATTTCATACATATTAAGTTCCCCATATAATACTTGACTGCGACAGGGTTACTTATGTGTACATGTTTTTGTAACAACTTCAAACTGATGTGATAATCAGAAGTATAAAACCTAAAATGCAGAGAAAAATTATGTAATTATAGGACACATTGGTGAACTTTCGTCCAAAGAGCTACTTACTTGTTGCCCTTGTGACTCCTGCTCGGCGTGGTTCTCCGAAACTATTGGTTCCACAGGTGCCAACAATCGAAGACACGTTGAAGTCCGTGGCACCTCTTGGTCCCTCAGAAAATTAAGATGCTCAAAATACCACAGTTTTGGCACATAAACTTCTTCAGTGGAAGCTCCGGACCTTGTAGTCTGAAGAACCTTGTTCAGCTCCTTCCTCCACACCGTGCGGAGCGCCTGGATTTTCTTTTTAATAACTGCTTCGTTAGCTGCCTCATCTGGTGCCTGACGATTGTAAAGCTCAATGAGCTGTAAGTAACCCTCCCTCCTCTTTTCCCTGTTACAATACTCAGGAGATTTTATTTTCCAGAGGCAGGGAAAAGACTGATAAATCTCGATGAAATCCCTGATGAACTCCACACGATTTGACATCTAAAAAGTAATTATAAAAAAAAATTACATGGTTGACAAAGAGTCCTATTAACAATACTTTTGCCAGTGTGCCAAACGCTTAACAACAGCAGCCACACAAAGCGCTCATGCCTACCATCGCTTCTTCCATCTGCCACTCCATAGGCCACCATAACCCAAAACAGTGTACCGCCCGCTTCCCTACAGCAGCCACACAAAGCGCTCATGGTGACCATACATTGTACCATCTGCCACGCTCTAGCTCAACAGACACAACCGGTCATAAGCAGTCACAACAGCGTACCATCCGCATCGCTTCAGCGGCGGAACGAAGCGGTCATGCCGAACAAACTGAGTTCCATCTACCACGCTGTAGCCCACCAGTCACGACCAGTCACGACCAGTCACAACAGCGTACCATCCGCATCGCTTCTTCCATCTGCCACGCCATAGGCCACCATAACCCAAAACAGTGTACCGCCCGCTTCCCTACAGCAGCCACACAAAGCGCTCATGGTGACCATACATTGTACCATCTGCCACGCTCTAGCTCAACAGACACAACCGGTCATAAGCAGTCACAACAGCGTACCATCCGCATCGCTTCAGCGGCGGAACGAAGCGGTCATGCCGAACAAACTGAGTTCCATCTACCACGCTGTAGCCCACCAGTCACGACCAGTCACGACCAGTCACAACAGCGTACCATCCGCATCGCTTCTTCCATCTGCCACGCCATAGGCCACCATAACCCAAAACAGTGTACCGCCCGCTTCCCTACAGCAGCCACACAAAGCGCTCATGGTGACCATACATTGTACCATCTGCCACGCTCTAGCTCAACAGACACAACCGGTCATAAGCAGTCACAACAGCGTACCATCCGCATCGCTTCAGCGGCGGAACGAAGCGGTCATGCCGAACAAACTGAGTTCCATCTACCACGCTGTAGCCCACCAGTCACGACCAGTCACGACCAGTCACAACAGCGTACCATCCGCATCGCTTCTTCCATCTGCCACGCCATAGGCCACCATAACCCAAAACAGTGTACCGCCCGCTTCCCTACAGCAGCCACACAAAGCGCTCATGGTGACCATACATTGTACCATCTGCCACGCTCTAGCTCAACAGACACAACCGGTCATAAGCAGTCACAACAGCGTACCATCCGCATCGCTTCAGTGGCGGAACGAAGCGGTCATGCCGAACAAACTGAGTTCCATCTACCACGCTGTAGCCCACCAGTCACGACCAGTCACAACAGCGTACCATCCGCATCGCTTCTTCCATCTGCCGCGCCATAGGCCACTACCGCCCGCTTCCCTACAGCAGCCACACAAAGCGCTCATGGTGACCATACATTGTGCCATTGTGCCATCTCAACAGACACAACCGGTCATAAGCAGTCACACCAGCGTACCATCCGCATCGCTTCAGCGGCGGAACGAAGCGGTCATGCCGAACAAACTGAGTTCCATCTACCACGCTGTAGCCCACCAGTCACAACCAAGCACAACAGCGTACCATCTGCCACATTGTAGCCCTCCAGTCACAACAGTGTACCATCCACTTCGCTTCAGTGGTGGAACGAAGCACTCATGCCGTCCATACAGCGTTCCATCCACCACGCCCAAGCGGTTTACATACCTCGAAGCAGCGGTGCAAAGCGTGGTATATTCAGCGAGGTACAAAATTCAGATGTCCAGGTCCACCAAGTGTCCAAGTACGAAGTGAAGAAAGGAAATTTTGAAAGCAGTGAAGTGGCATTGGGAACAATAGCGCTCAGGTGACAAATTTTCCAACCAATTGTGTGCACAGAACCTTTGGCCTATCACCACACTAACTAGTGGCACAACACGCCCCTTGTGAACAACGTCACGCACAGATTATGCAAAATTTGCTCTGAATCGTCGTGTGTGACACGACCGTACGACTGTCCCATACGACTTCTACATCGCAAATACGTCATGAATTTATCGCTTCAGCGTCGTGCATCGTGTAGTGTGACCGCAGTCTACGATGTTTGAAACGATAATTAAGCGACGATGCAACGTCACAAATCGTGCCGTCGTAGCGATCTAAATTGCACTGTGTGACGGTACCCTAAGTCAACTTTTTGTAAATACGCAAATAAACCATCTGGCATGTTGGCACGTAGGCTCAGATGCAAAGAATTCTTAAATAATGTCACCTCCATCAAAGATTCCAAAGGCAGAATTTCCGCACACCCGGATATAGTATACGAAACATTCCGAGACTACTATCAGAAACTATATACCTCCCCACGGATATCCTCGCCACAATCTTTATCCTCTTTCCTAGATGAATTAAAAATACCTAAAATCCCCAACTCCACTGTAGATCAACTCCATACGCCAATATCTGAAGACGAAATCTCTGCAGTAATTAAAAACCTAAAGAAAAACAAAGCCCCCGGACCCGACGGCCTCACAGCACTATATTACAAGAAATTTACAAACATCCTCACACCACACATTAAAAATGACTGTAATGCTCTACTAAATGGCACCCAGATGCCCCCTGAATTCTATATTGCCCATGTGACGGTAATCCCAAAACCAAAGAAGGACCATCTCCTTCCCAAGAATTATAGACCTATATCGTTGTAAAATGTTGACCTCAAACTCTTTACATCCATCATTACTACTAGACTCAACAAATTATTACCTACCCTTATTCACCGTGACCAAGTGGGGTTCATACCTAATAGACAAGGCCCCGACAATATTAGGAGAAATCTAAATATTATACATTCAGCAAACTTCCACAAACAACCCCTGCTACTATTAGCTTTAGACATAGAGAAAGCTTTCGACTCTGTCTCATGGTCCTACCTATTTGAAGTCCTATCCAGATTTGGCATCCCTCGCACCCTTATTTCATGCCTCCAACTACTGTATGACAGCCCTACAGCTTATTTGAAACTCCCGTCAACTAGACCTACTCCTATCAACATACAAAGGGGGACGAGGCAGGGCTGCCCACTTTCTCCAGCCCTGTTTGCCATGGCCATGGAGCCACTAGCTGAGGCAATAAGGCTTAACCCGAACATACTTGGGCCTGTAGGACTTGGCGCACAATATAAGGCAAGCTTATTTGCGGATGATTTATTGCTGACTTTGTCCAGTCCACTTACCACTCTCCCAAATTTGTTTTCAGTCCTACGTAGATTTGAGTCGATCTCAGGACTCAAAATTAATGTTGACAAATCCGAAGCTCTATTTCTTAACACCACTAAGGACATGCAAACAAATATTATTTCCCAGTTTAAATTTACAAAAAATGAACATTATATAACTTACCTCGGAGTCAATCTCACCTCTCATAAGTCGACCTTATTCAAGTGGAACTATCTCCCGTTAATAAAAAAACCTTCGAGCTGACTTAACTAGATGGTCTGCCATGAAGTTGACCTGGTTGGGCAGATTGCATGCGATTAAAATGGTCTCCCTTCCCAGATTTCTGTACTTATTCCGCTCTCTCCCCATTCCGTTGCCCCATAAGACTTTACACGAGATTCACTCTATGATTTCAAAATTTATTTGTCAGGGAAAAAAAAACAGAATCCGTCAAAAAACAATGTTCATACACAGAAGGTTAGGGGGGCTTTCCATGCCCAACTTCACACTGTATTACAAGTCGGCTCAGTTGGCCCAATTGACTAATGCCTGCGCTGCCAACCATGCTCCGAGATGGGTTGGCCTGGAATCGTCCTTCTTACTTCCGTTTTCCTTGCCTGACTTTATGTGGTCCACACAAAAACTACCAAAAGGCTTACACATTACAGCACCTTTCACAGCACATTCCCTGATCCTTTGGAGGAAGGAAAGGTTTAAATTTGATCTCCAATCTAAGTCCTCCCCACTGACCCCCCTCTTCTGTAACCCCATGTTCCCACCAGGACTTGACCCACGTTCTTTTGCTTGGTGGAAAGTTAATGGAATTACCACTCTAAAACACCTCTGCTCACCCTTTAATATAATTTTATCTAGACAAGAATTCCTCCATAAATACAATCCATCCATTAACGAAACTTTTCGTATCTATCAGGTTTTCCATTTTGCGGAACAGTTTCTACAACATAAAATCCCTTTTCACGCGACTGGCTTTGAACAGAGGTGTATGGACGACCCACTGGGAAGGGGAACTATTTCTCTGCTATACAAATCTCTCAATGCGGCACATGGAGTCGAAAAATTACATTATATGAAACAGTGGGAGGAAGACCTGGGTATTCAATTAACTTTGGAAAATTGGAGGCGATGCTGTGACACAGTTTCCAGGGGTAGTCATCAAGCCTCCCTGGCAGAGACATCCATTAAAGTCCTACACAGAACAAACCAAGTCCCAAGTAAACTCCACACTATATACCCCAACATTTCAGATAAATGCTGTAGAGGATGTGGCGCAGTGGGAGATATGAAGCATATTTGGTGGGAATGTCCGATAGCCTCGACTATGTGGCGGGAAGTAGGATTAATAATTGAAAAAATGTATGGCGGGGCAATACAACTTGATCCGGCCACATTCCTTTTGGGAGCCAAGTACCCAGGCTTTTCTAACAAATTCCACAGGTTGATAGGCCAGCTGCTTATGGCCGCTAAGCTACATATAGCTACCAACTGGAGGTCGCCATTTCTCTCTGTCCAATCAGTTAGAGATAAAATGAATACAATCCTCTTATATGAACGTATACATGCGACTAGGGAAGATTTATGGGAGGCCTTCTACCAAATTTGGAAACAGTGGATGGATCTTAACACGAACTTGAATCTTGAACAAACCTTGACTTTATCTATTTGAGACTTCATTATCCTGTGAGAGATTCTGATGACACTGGGGTTGAGCCTACGTTGGGTGGGGTGCGGGGAGGTGGGAGGTGGAACTCATAAAATGGAGCAAAGTATAATCCTGACTTGTAAATGTACTGCAGCTTACCATAAAGTAAAGTGCAGAATCTCATTTCCTTCCCCATTTTCCCTCTTTTATGTCCCCCCATGTTCTTGTCTCGTCATATCTGTATTTTCGAATTTGAGTTAATATATGTATGGTTTTTCCTCTTTGTTTAGATTTAAGCTTATTGAACTCCCTTGTAAAGGAATCTGTTGTTCAATTGCTATGTTATTGAAAATAAAAGTTATTGAAACTAAAAATCAAATTTGCTTGTGAAAGCCAAGATGAATCTCTTGCCGTTATATCCATGAGGGCCTATAAGGTCATGAGAAAATAACATAGACAATCGATAAGTAAGCCTAAATAATGCAAAGATCCCTTAAATAATCAACAAAATAGCCTACCAACAAATCGATTATTAAAAATATCCACTTTTTATTAATTCAAATAAAATGACACAATAAAAATATAAAGACTATGAAAATGCATCACGTGGCTATACCATTGATAACTGACACAAAATAACAATCTTCATAAGACACAGTTTTACTCTTCGTCACGACAGCACCCCACATGAGAGAGAGGGATCCGCCCATAGGAACAGGAAACCTACAGAATAAAAGGAGGCGGTCCCCTCTCCTCCTCAGTTTAGGTTTCCTGTTCCTATGGGAATCCCAGGACGTACCTACAGAAGATCCTGGGCCATGCACCCGCCTGCGTCGGTCTCTGTAAGGAACGGCAGGGGCTGCGGTTCCAGTAGCAGCGGCGGGGGAGCCACTGTGTACAGCCTCCCCCCTCGTCTGATGGATGGCCATGGTCCGGGTCCGGTCACCGCTGGTCCGCCCGGCTCCATGAGGGCGCGCGCGCTCAAAGCGGCCGGCTAAATAAGCAGCCGCTGCCGCATGGAGGAATGAGCGGCGCGTCTGACCCGGAAGTCGCTGGAGCACTTCCGGGTTCGGGCCGGGGAGGCAGGAGATTCGGCGCCACTTTTAAAAGCTGCAGCGCTACTGTCGGCCGGTGTGTGGATGTGAGTATGGCTTCACCGGCCGACGAAACGCACCTTGTAGTATCAGAGCGCTCTCCTAGTAAGGAGAAAAGCGCCAGGAGCAGCATTAAAGATGGTGGTCGTCAGGAGCGATCTTCCACCAAGCAAAAAGATCCCTCAAAGAATCCGCCTCCAGATCCGGTACCTGTCAGCTTCTCTGGGTGAGTTTAAAGACTTCTCTACCTATATACTGATGTATGTTCCTCCTATGTCCCCTTCCTTTAGTCCAGGAAAAAGGCACACAAGTCCAAGCACAAAGAATGTGCTTTATGTTCACAGCCCCTTCCAGACTCCTATATGAAGAAGTTATGCTCAGATTGCATCATACTGACCTTGCGTCAGGAAAACATTATGACTCCATCTGACGTTAGAGCCATGATTCGAGAAGAGATGCAGGGACTGTCACAGGCTAGTATCTCTAGCTCCCGCCAACCTAGCAGATCCCCATCTCCGGAAAATCCAGAATCGGAGGAGGTGCATAAGTCCTCAGATGAGTCGGAAACTCGGCCGAGTTCATCCGAAGATGAAGGGGGGTTATGTCTGCCTAACAGCAGCGTGGACAGCCTGGTAAAAGCAGTCAGAAACACGATGGGGTGCCCTGATGAGAAAGGGAAAAAATCAGCTCAGGACATTATGTTCGCGGGGTTAGGACAAAGGAAGCGCAGATCCTTTCCCGTTGTCGCAACCGTTAAAGAATTAATTAAAAAAGAGTGGGACAAACAGAGCGCCAGAGGTTTTCTACCATCTTCCTCTAAAAGGCGATATCCCTTTAGCGACGAGGAGCTGAATACTTGGTCGAAAGTGCCAAAAGTGGACGCGGCTGTAGCCTCAACCTCAAAACAGTCAGTCTTGCCTGTAGAGGATTCAGGGATGCTAACGGATCCGTTGGACCGTAAAGCAGAGGCCCTGCTTAAAAAATCTTGGGAGGCCAATACAGGGGCATTCCGACCAGCCATCTCTGCTACCTGTACGGCGAGATCTCTGCTGGTTTGGATGGAACAACTGGAGGAGCAGATCAGAGGTAGAACTGCAAGAGACTCCATTCTACCAAAGATCCCTCTGATGAAGGAGGCTGTAGCATTCCTGGCAGACGCCTCAGTAGATTCGCTACGCCTAGCAGCCAGGTCAGCCGGCTTAACAAACACAGCCCGGCGAGCACTCTGGTTGAAGAACTGGAAAGGGGACGCACAGGCAAAGGCAAAGCTTTGTGCGCTCCCCTGCCAGGGTGAGTTCCTTTTCGGGAAGACTCTGGATGAGATCTTAAAGAAAGCAGGAGAACGGAAGAAAGGTTTTCCTAATCAGTATCTTCCGTCTTACAGGAGAGCATTCAGGAGACGACCCTTTTCCAGGAAACCATTTGAGCAAAGGGATCGCTGGGAGGCGAAAGACCCTAAGCAAAAAGGAGCCCTGTTTACCGGGTCTTACAACGCAAAACGTGGCAAGTACCGCTAACCCTGAAGTAGGCGGCAGATTAAAATTTTTTCTATCCAAGTGGGAACATATAACATCCAACCGTTGGATCCTGGACATTATAAAAGATGGTCTTAAATTAGAATTTTTTAGAATCCCTTGGGATTCTTTTATAACAACATCTCCAAAGGGACAAGAACAACAAGAGGCTCTAGAGTCCGAGATTATTTCTCTCCTATCTAAAAAAGTGTTGGTAGAGGTTCCCCAAGATCAAAGAGGAAGGGGATTTTACTCCCCTTTGTTTTTGATCAAAAAACCAGATGGTTCATTCAGAACCATCATTAATCTCAAGAAATTAAATTCCTTTCTATATAATCGAACTTTTAAAATGGAGTCTATTAGTTCTACCATCAAGCTCTTGTTTCCTAGGTGTGTCATGGCCGGAATCGACCTAAAAGATGCCTATTATCATCTTCCTATACATGCCGAACATCAGCAGTATCTAAGGGTAGCAGTCATCCTGGCAGGACAGGTTCGTCACTTCCAGTATGTAGCAATGCCCTTTGGGCTTTCTATGGCTCCCCGCATCTTTACAAAGGTGATCCTAGAAGTGATGGCTCACTTACGCCAGCAAAACACTCTTATAATACCCTACCTGGATGATTTTCTTGTTATCGGAAATTCCAGATACCAATGTGAAATGCGGTTATCTAATGCGATCTCATCCTTGCAGGGTCTAGGTTGGATCGTGAATTACGAAAAATCCAGGTTGAATCCAGACACCATCCAGATATTTCTGGGAATTCAACTAGATTCTGTAAGTCAGAGGAGTTTTTTGCCACAGTCAAAGAAAATAATTATTCAAACAAAGGTGTCAGAGGCAGTATCAAAGCCCCGTATGACCCTGAGGAAGGCCATGTCCTTACTAGGATCACTGTCCTCATGTATACCAGCCGTACTGTGGGCTCAATATCATACCCGTCAATTGCAGTATGAAATATTATCCATTCAGAAGGAAGTACATTTAGAGGGTAAAATCACTCTCTCCAGTGACGTAATTGAATCCCTGAGCTGGTGGTTAGACATGGATCACCTTTCAGGGGGTGTACCATGGATGATAATTCCCTCCAAAACAATTATCACTGACGCCAGCCCTGTGGGTTGGGGCGCACATATGGAAGATAGTCTGATCCAAGACACCTGGAATCAGGCAGAGCAGGAGTGTTCTTCAAATTGGAAGGAGTTAAAAAGCAGTTGAATATGCCCTAAATCATTTTCTTCCACAGGTTCAGGGAAAGCATGTGAGAGTTCTGTCAGACAATTCCACCGCAGTGGCGTACATAAACCGTCAGGGAGGTACACGATCAGGAACCCTGATGAATGTAGCAGCAAACATCCTCCAGTTGGCAGAGGTTCATCTTCCATCCTTAACAGCCCTGCACATCAAAGGAGCAGAAAACACCAAGGCGGACTACCTCAGCCGAAACAGGCTACGACAAGGGGAATGGTCATTAAACAAGGACATATTCAACATGATAACAGAAGCATGGGGCGTACCCCAAATAGATCTGTTCGCCACAAGAGACAACAGACAGGTAAAGACATTCGCTTCCCTGAACCTCATGGATCACCCAGATATGTTGGACTCTCTTCACCATCCTTGGAGCTTCAAACTGGCATACGCCTTTCCTCCAATGTCTCTGATACCTCTAGTGATCAGGAAGATCAGGAGGGACCAAGCCAGAGTAATCCTGATTGCGCCCTTCTGGCCAAAAAGACCATGGTTCTCGTGTCTCCAGAGCATGTCTCTTTGCGATCCATGGATCCTTCCTTCACACAGGGAACTGCTGTCTCAGGGCCCATTTTTCCACCCGCAAGTGAAAGGTCTTCACTTGACGGCGTGGAATTTGAGAGGCAGTTGTTAAGATCTAGAGGGTTCTCGGAACAACTAGTTAACACCCTATTGTTGAGTAGGAAAAGATCTACCACCGTATTGTACAGCAGGGTATGGAAGAAATTCTTAGATTTTCATACAAAACCATTCTCTAAGCAGATTCCGATAGTTCCGATTCTAGAATTCCTACAAAGAGGAAGAGAATTAGGTTTATCGGTGAACACCTTAAGGGTTCAGATCTCAGCTTTAGGAGCCTTGTATGGGGACAACATAGCAGCCAACAAATGGGTCTCCAGGTTTATCAAATCCTGTGAACGTTCCAATCCGGTCCATATTCCCCGTCTACCTCCGTGGGATTTGAATTTAGTCTTAGAGGCCTTAACTGACTCCCCATTTGAGCCACTAGATACCATACCTCTAAAGGTCCTAACATACAAGGTCGCCTTATTGGTAGCCCTTACCTCAGCTAGAAGGGTTAGTGATATCCAGGCTCTATCAGTAGACCCGCCTTTCTTAGTGGTATTTCAGGATAGAATTGTCCTAAAACCTGATCCCTCATACCTCCCTAAAGTAGCATCCACCTATCACAGATCTCAGGAGATAATTCTGCCTTCCTTTTTTAATACACCTGTAAACCCAGAACAACATAGGTTGCACACCTTAGATGTCAGAAGAGCTATCCTGACGTATATAGAGAGATCTCAAACATGGAGGCAGAGTAGGGCTCTGCTTATCTCCTTTCAGGGCCTGAGGAAAGGATATGGGATCACAAAGGCTACCATTTCTCGATGGATTAGAGAAGCCATCTGTCTAGCCTACACATCAAGGGGCGAAATCCCACCAGTGGGGATTAAAGCGCATTCCACGCGGGCCATGGCTTCTTCTTGGGCGGAACATGCAGATGTACCGATCCATATGATATGTAAGGCCGCAACCTGGTCCTCACCTTCTACCTTTTACAACCATTACAGACTTGACCTTTCTGCTTCCTCTGATTTGACCTTTGGTAGAGCTGTGCTCAGTACAGTAATCCCACCCAAATAATGAATCTCTGAAAATCTCTCATGTGGGGTGCTGTCGTGACGAAGAGTAAAAATCCGGATTACGTACCGGTAATGCTCTTTTAATGAGTCACGACAGCACCCATGTATTACCCTCCCTAAATTATGCACAGCACTTTTCTTTAAGTTCAGAGAAGTAATGGTTGTATAGGGTTAAGAAATTTTTATGTTATTGAATAAGAATGAATACTAACACTTTTGCAGTTCCCTTTTTATACTCTGTAAACTAAACTGAGGAGGAGAGGGGACCGCCTCCTTTTATTCTGTAGGTTTCCTGTTCCTATGGGCGGATCCCTCTCTCTCATGTGGGGTGCTGTCGTGACTCATTAAAAGAGCATTACCGGTACGTAATCCGGATTTTTTTGAGAATAATTAAATATAATATTTGCTCATACAGGGTCATGAAACTGGGTCTGAGACCATCAGCCAGACAAGGAGAAGACGATTTCAAGACAGAAAATGAATTCTGACTAATGAGATAGCCTAGAAAAAGCTAACAGAATAATAGATTAATAGCCAATAAATTATTTTAAATGAAGGTCTTTATTATTAAGGGAAAATTAAATCCAAACCTACAGCACCCTGTGTGAAAAAGCGATTCCCCCCCTTAAAACATAAATTAATTCTGGTTTATCACATCTTTGGGAAGCGGAGTTCAATTTCCCTATGCACACCCTGAGTACTGCCACACCTGTTCTCAATCAAGAAATCACTTAAATAGGACCTGCCTGACAAAGTGAAGTAGACCAAAAGGACCTCAAAAGCTTTACCTCATGCCGCCATCCAAAGAAATTCTGGAACAAATGAGAAACAAAGTAATTGAGATCTATCAGTCTGAAAAAGGTTATGAAGCCATTTCTCAAGCTTTAGGACTCCACAATGTGAGCCATTATCGACAAATGACAAAAACGTGTAACAGTGGTGAACCTTTCTAGGAGTAGCCGGCTGACCAAAATTATCCCAAGACCATAGCGAGAACTCAAGCTAGAAGTCACAAAAGACCCCGCAACAACATCCGAAGAACTGTAGGCCTAACTTTCCTCAGTTAAGGTCTGTGTCCATGACTCCACCATAAGAAAGAGACTGGGCAAAAATCGCCTGCATGGCAAAGTTCCAAGACAAAAACCACTGCTGAGTAATAAGAACATAAAAGCTTGTCTCCGTCTTGCCAGAAAACATCTTGATGATCCCCAAGACTTTTGGGAGAATACTCTGTGGACTGAAGAGATAAAAGTTGAACTTTTTAGAAAGTTTGTACGATATCATAACAAAAATGCCCACAATTAGAAATACCGTATTTTCCGTTTTGTAAGACGCACTTTATTTCCCCCAAATTTGGGGGGGAAAATGGGGTGCGTCTTACAAAGCAGATATACCACTTACGTTACAGGCTGGGATGAGGGGGTGTCCGCCGCCGCCGCCCGCCACCGCTGTCACCTTGCCCGCCACCGCTGCTGCCCCGGGTGATGCTGGAGGCTCCGGTGCTGCGGGGGCTCTGGCGACATTTTGTGAAAGACCAGAGCCCCCTGGCAGTTCGTCCATGCGTTCCTGTATGACTGACGAGATTTTGGCGCTGAGATCTCATCTATCGAGATTCCGGCGGCCATTTTCCCGGAGTCACTCGTACAGGAACGCATGGACGAACTGCCGGGGGGCTCTGGTCTTTCACAAAATGTCGCCAGAGCCCCCCACAGCACCGGACACAGCACCGGAGCCCCCCTGCAGACCCCCTCATCCCAGCCTGCAGCACAGAAGCCCCCTGCAGCACCGGAGCCCCCCTGCAGACCCTCTCATTCCAGCCAGCAGCACAGGAGCCCCCTGCAGACCCCCTCATCCCAGCCTGCAGCACAGGAGCCTCCTGCAGCACAGAAGCCTCCCTGCAGACCCCCTCTTCCCAGCCTGCAGCAATGCTCCCACTCGTGCCTCCAGCAACGACCCTGGGACCCTGATCCAGCGCAGCCACAACCCCTGGTAAGTAATAAGACGCATGGATTATAAGACGCCGCACCAATTTATTAAAAAAAAGTTTTTTCCTATTTTTCTCCTCAAAATTTGGGGTGCGTCTTATAATCTGGAGCATCTTACAAAGCGAAAAATACGGTAAGTACTGGGGGAATAAGAAATTCTATCCTAAAAATTTTTAAAAAATATTTATTGATTCATAAACAGTAAAACATAAATAAAACTATAAAGATGAAAAACGGATATGGACCTCCAAAAAGAGGGAGACGCACAGTAAGGCATAGTCAAATTATAATAATGCAAAAAAAGCAGGAGTTCATCTTTTGCAATAAATCGGTATAAAGCTCAACACCATGGAAGGATAATATTCATATTCATAATATTAATATTCATTCAGAAGTTATCCTATTATCATCAAAAAAGAAGGATAAAGAAGGATACTAATAAGGTGTAAGTGCAGTGGTATATCAAAAAATTTATTATAATCAGACAATTAGACAACAGCATGGTCAATTCAAAAGGCATAAAAAGATACAGTAGTTGGCATATACAGGAATTCACAAAATAATTAAATGCTACAAGGCTAAAAAATTCATATGTATAATGCCTGTTTAAGCATGGAGATAATGTGAACTATGCAAAGATACAATCATAATATGAAGACAGAATAAGCGGTACATTACCTAATAACCGTGACCATAGAAGAGATTGAAGTGACAGCCATGCCTCCCCACCTCAACGCTTGTTTCACTCACGCTTCTTCCGGGCATGTTTAAACTCTGGGGGACAGGATGTTATATAGTAACTATGTCCAATCAGATCACACAGTATACAGGGAGAAAAAAGAACAAACGTAAAAAAGAATGAAAGAGGAGACTCTGTTGGAGGGATTTTATGGAACTAGTGACTTCAGGAAGGAGATTGCCCACTGATTGGTATAAGCGGCGCATTTGCACTCCTGCTGCATCCCTTTTGTGCAAAAAGGACTTTTTTGAACTATGCACTGTGAACCACTTATTAGAACGTAAGCGGGTCATGTGATAGCGCACTTCAGGAAGTCAGGTGCGCATGAGCACAACCAACCGACCATGGGTTATATAGAGCTGCTGCTGCTACCATAGTGAATTAAGAAGATTGTGAACCATGTCATGTAGTCAACCAATTGTCCCACAATAATGTGAGAAATACAAAATTAGTGTAAGCATAATGTATTAAGGTAGATGGGTAAAGAAAAGAAAAAAAGAAAAGATGTTAACACCCCCATTGAAGTGAAAGAGTGTTTGATGAAGGTAAAGATAAATTGTAAACAAACAATAATGGAATGAAAAAATAAGGTGTGGGGAGATGAAAGAAATGAGTGAATAAAGAGAGCAATATTTTATTGAAAACATACCAACAATCTAAATAAAATCATGTATAATGGAAGATATGGGAAAAATATAGGCCCATATAAAAAAAACCTTAAACAGAGAAATATGTTTTTCTAAAATACAGTATGAATTATTAAATGTATGTATAAAAAATAGTGCAAAATATTAGTCAACATGGTTAGAAAAAAAAAACGAATAAAGGCATACATTCCATTTAAATAACAGAATAACATAAAAGGAAGGGAAAGGGGAGAGAGGGATTTCGGGAATGAAAATTGTAATAAGAGTTTTGCATCACTTGAAAATAAAAAAAAACAAAAACAAATAGGCATGCTTACATAAAAAGACCAATGAAAAAAGGAAAAACAAGATAAAAAGAAGAGGGCGGGACACTGGAAATCAATAGAAAGCATAACATAGTCGTTCTTATTCTCTTGTCCTCATGCTTGTTAGAAGCTAGGTAAAAAGTCCTCAAATGCTGTTGTAAGGAAGAGGATTCCTTGGAGAAAAATCTTCCTTATACCATGTAACGTACGAAAAAAGGGATTACGCCACTCTACGATAAGTACGGTAAATGGTGCATTAGAAAACAACAAACAACGAATGCTGACCAACAGAAAACCTACCAACACTAAATAAGTAACAAAAATATTTATAATGAGACACACAAAATCAAACGAACAACTATAAAGATAAAAACAAAACCCTGAAAAAATATATGCAGTAACGCCAATTTACAGAAAATAACCAATTCCTGATGTGATGTTTCATTTAAGACCTGTGGTGTCAGAGAGCCCAAACAAAAGATTCATCTGCTTTCTAATTGGGCCAAGGTTTTACCCTAATCTCCTCCCCTTAGCCCCATATCAATCTGATCTGTACCCTTTATTTTTAAATGTCTAGAGTTGCAATTCTAAAATTGCTTAAAATGACATGGTATGGTTTTGAGGAGGGTAAGGTCATTCAGTTTTTGCCTTATCTATATCTTGGATGTGTTCCCTCACCCGTAGCTTCAGTTCCCTGGTGGTAAGGGCCCCAGAAATCTTCTGGCAGGGACATTCTACGTAGTGTATAACGCCCTTTGAAGTGCCGTTCAGATGTTTTCTTATGTCAAATGTTTTAGTGCCATCAAAGTTTAAATGTTTTAGCCTTAGTTAAGTTCATGCAGGGGAAAAAACTTTTATAATGGTATTCTTACCAGTTTTTGCTATTGTCATTATAGTATCTCACTACCAGGGTGACCAGACGTATAATGATCTCCACAGCGGTACTTATATAAAATCAATTTTTTATTAATATAAACCAGATAAAAATATATATAAGTTATACATAGCAAGAAGGGTACATAATCCAGAAAAAGAGGGACTACACTACCATAGGATTTTTCTAAAACGGAGGCTGTATATATGTGAATAAGTTACCAAATTACCACCAATGAAATGTCAGAATAAATGAGATATATAAATATATATTATTATTATTATTATTTATTATTATAGCGCCATTTATTCCATGTCGCTTTACATGTGAGGAGGGGTATACATAATAAAACAAGTACAATAATCTTGAACAATACAAGTCACAACTGGTACAGGAGGAGAGAGGACCCTGCCCGCGAGGGCTCACAATCTACAAGGGATGGGTGAGGATACAGTAGGTGAGGGTAGAGCTGACCGTGCAGCATATATATATAATATATACTATATAAAGCTGAATGTGTGTGTGTGTGTGTGTATGTGTGTGTGTATGTCCGGGATTGGCATCTGCACCGTCGCAGCTACAGCAACAAAATTTTGCACAGTCACACGTCTGGACCCTGAGAGCGTCATAGGCTATGTTGTGAGGTGAAATTTTAACCCCGCGCGTTCCAATTCACCAAACAATTTTGCCCCTATCTACATAATGGGGAAAAAAGTGAAAGGAAAAGTGTTGGAGGCGTCGCAGCTACAGCAACAAAATTTTGCACAGTCACACGTCTGGACCCTGAGAGCGTCATAGGCTATGTTGTGAGGTGAAATTTTAACTCCGCGCTCTCCAATTCACCAAACTATTTTTCCCCTATCTACATAATGGGGAAAAGTGAAAGGAAAAGTGTTGGAGGCAAATTGACAGCTGCCAGATGTGAACAAGGGGGACTTAAAGAGTGAGAGCGATGGCGCCAAAGAGTATATACCGTATAGTTGCTAAGGTGGGACCCCGACATGGGATACTCACCACACACGGGGATATGAACACACACACAAAATGCGCCACACACTACCACGTGCTTGAACACATATACCACCCTCAGCACACATTTCACCACACATACACCAACCTCGCCACATAAAAGTCGAAACACAAAAGTCGCCGCTCAAAACTCACCACGCGCAAAACTCGCCACATGCAAAAAATAGGCTCACGCAAAACTTGCCACAAGTGCAAAACTCACCTCATGGAAAACTCGCCACACGCAAAACTTGCACATGCGGAAAAATTGCCACATGCACAAAATTTGCAACACATGCAAAAGTTGCCTCACACAAAACTTGCACATACTCAAAAGGCACCAGACATAAAACTCACCACGCGCAAAACTCGCCATGCGCAAAACTTGCTGCACACAACTTGCTACACTAACCTGTCACATGCAACTCGACACACAAAAAGTTGCTACACGCATGTTGCCACACAAAACTCATCTCACAAAAGTCGCTACATGCATGTCGCCACACACAACTCAACACACACAACTTGACAAACGAAACTCGCCCTAAAACACACACAAGTCTGGTATTAGCCTTCAAAAATAAAATTCTGATTAATAAGCAGACAAACTACAAGAGCAACAAATGTACCATATAGGAAATACGGCAGCTGTCAGTCACATGACCTGTCTATTATGTGTATGTGTGAGCAAATATATACTGCCAGGGGGAGGGCTTCCTGTTGGCTCGGGATTTATCAGGCTGCCAATTTATCTTACAAATACTGAGGTAAAAATACTGAGCAAATAACGTGTTAACGAGGTCTAATACAGGAGATCACACAGGTATATACTATATACAGGGGAGATGACACACAGATATATACTATATACAGGAGAGATGACACACAGGTATATACTATATAAAGGAGGAGATGACATACAGGTACATACTATATACAGGAGGAGATGACATACAGGTATATACTATATACAGGAGGAGATGACACACAGGTATATACTATATACAGGAGCAGATTACCTACAGGTATATACTATATACAGGAGGAGATGACATACAGGTATATGCTATATATAGAAGATGACATACAGGTATATACTATATACAGGAGGAGATGACGCACAGATATATACTATATACAGTGGAGATGACACACAGGTATATACTATATACAGGAGGAGATGACATACAGGTATATACTATATATAGGAGGAGATGACATACAGGTATATACTATATATAGGAGGAGATGACATACAGGTATATACTATATATAGGAGGAGATGACATACAGGTATATACTATATACAGGGGAGATGACACACAGCAGGTATATACTATATACAGGGGAGATGACATACAGGTATATACTATATACAGGAGATGACATACAGGTGTATACTATATATAAGGGAGATGACAAACATGTATATACTGAGGTGAAAATGAGAGGTGTGAGGTGAAAATGAAAAGGTGTGAGTGCAAAATGAGATGAGTGAGGGAAAATAGTGTAGTGATCGGAAAATGACAGATGTGAGGTCAAAATGACAAGTGTTAGGCGGGAATGAGAAGAGTGAGGGAGAAAAAGAGAGGTGTGAGGGAGAAAATGAGAGATGTGAGGGGGAAAATTAAAGATGTGATTGGGAAAATGAGAGGCATGATGGGAAAATAAGAGAAGTGACGTGCTATAACTAACCACAGATATTTACTATGCCCAGGCAACGGCGGGCTCTTCAGCTAGTATATATATATTATCCCTGCCTAATATATACACATTTCCTGAACACAGGAGTCACTATTCATAAGTATGTGGGTAAGTCTCAGCTTATCCTCGTGATAACCTAGTGTATAGCAAACTATGAGAAATTGACATTCATATGGTGGATAAGTAATTATTTTTTCATGTACCTCACAAACAGCCACCTCACAAACAGCCACAGCTCCCACTGTCCTGGTATGTGTGGCTCGGCCTGTTGTATTCAAGGCTCCCCCGGTCCAGTATTGCTGTAATGCTCAGGTCCCGCATAGCTCAGCTCCCCCGAACCCACATTGCTCAACTCCTCCGGTCCCACATTGCTCAACTCCCCCAGTCTGCATCTCCGTTGTCCGGCGTTGGCGGCTCTCCTCTCCTCTGCTCAGCAGTCACGTGGTACCATTCATTTAGGTAATGAATATGCGCTCCATGCCTATGGGAGTGGAGACGCGTCTATATTCATTTCCTTAATGAGCGGTACCACGTAACCACTCAGCACAGGAGAGGAGAGCTGCTGGCGCCGTGACAGAGATGCAGAGACGGAGAGTGAGTATCATGTCCGCTCCCCCTCCCAGCATTCTGGACAATTGACTCATGTATAAGCCGAGGGGGGCATTTTCAGCACAAAAAATTGTGCTGAAAATCTCGGCTTATACACGAGTATACAGTGCCTTGCAAAAGTATTCGGCCCCCTGGAACTTTTCAACCTTTTCCCACATATCATGCTTCAAACATAAAGATACCAAATGTAAATTTTGTTGAAGAATCAACAAGTGGAACACAATTGTGAAGTTGAACAAAATATATTGGTTATTTTAAATTTGTGTGGAAATTCAAAAACTGAAAAGTGGGGCGTGCAATATTATTCAACCCCTTTACTTTCAGTGCAGCAAACTCACTCCAGAAGTGCATTGTGGATCTCTGATTGATCCAGTGTTGTCCTAAATGCCTAGTGATGATAAATATAATCCACCTGTGTGTAATCAAGTCTCCGTATAAATGCACCTGCTCTGTGATAGTCTCAGGGTTCTGTTTGAAGCACAGAGAGCATCATGAAGACCAAGGAACACAACAGGCAGGTCTGTGATACTGTTGGGGAGGATCTGAAGTGATCCTTCACGGTTGACGAGTGATTTTCAAATTACCGTATATACTCGAGTATAAGCCGAGATTTTCAGCCCAAATTTTTGGGCTGAAAGTGCCCCTCTCGGCTTATACTCGAGTCAAGGTGGGTGGCAGGGTCGGCGGGTGAGGGGGTGAGGGCGCTGAGGTATACTTACCTAGTCCCAGCGATCCTCGCGCTGTCCCTGCCGTCCCACGGGCTTCTGTGCTGCAGTGTCTTCCCCTCTTCAGCGGTCACGTGGGACCGCTCATTAAAAAAATGAATAGGCGGCTCCACCTCCCATAGGGGCGGAGCCGCCTATTCATTCCTCTAATCAGCGGTGCCGGTGACCGCTGATAGAGAAAGAAGCTGCGGCACCGAAGACCAGGCAGAGGGACAGCGCGAGGATCGCCAGGACTAGGTAAGTATAGCATATTCACCTGTCCGCGTTCCAGCCGCCGGGCGTCGCTCCATCTTCCCGGCCGGCGCCTCCATCTTCCCGGCATCTGCGCTCTGACTGTTCAGGTCAGAGGGCGCGATGACGCATATAGTGTGCGCGGCGCCCTCTGCCTGATCAGTCAGAGCAGAGACGCCGGGAAGATGGAGGCGCCGGAACGAGACGCTGGGAGCTGCAATCAAGGGAGGTGAGTATGTGTTTTTTTTTTTTTTTATTGCAGCAGCAGCAGCGGCGGCAGAGATTTATGTGGAGCATCTATGGGGCACAATGAACGGTGCAGAGCACCGTATATGGGCACAGCTCTGGGGCACAATGAACGGTGCAGAGCACCGTATATGGGCACAGCTCTGGGGCACAATGAACGGTGCAGAGCACCGTATATGGGCACAGCTCTGGGGCACAATGAACGGTGCAGAGCACCGTATATGGGCACAGCTATGGGGCACAATGAACGGTGCAGAGCACCGTATATGGGCACAGCTCTGGGGCACAATGAACGGTGCAGAGCACCGTATATGGGCACAGCTATGGGGCACAATGAACGGTGCAGAGCACCGTATATGGGCACAGCTATGGGGCACAATGAACGGTGCAGAGCACCGTATATGGGCACAGCTCTGGGGCACAATGAACGGTGCAGAGCACCGTATATGGGCACAATGAACGGTGCAGAGCACCGTATATGGGCACAGCTATGGGGCACAATGAACGGTGCAGAGCACCGTATATGGGCACAGCTATGGGGCACAATGAACGGTGCAGAGCACCGTATATGGGCACAGCTATGGGGCACAATGAACGGTGCAGAGCACCGTATATGGGCACAGCTATGGGGCACAATGAACGGTGCAGAGCACCGTATATGGGCACAGCTATGGGGCACAATGAACGGTGCAGAGCACTATATGGGGCACAGCTATGGGGCACAATGAACGGTGCAGAGCACTGTATATGGGGCACAATGAACGGTGCAGAGCACTATATGGGGCACAGCTATGGAGAAATATGAACGGTGCAGAGCACTATATGGCACAGCTATGGGGAAATATGAACGGTGCAGAGCACTATATGGCACAGCTATGGGGAAATAATGATCTATTTTTATTTTTGAAATTCACCGGTAAATGCTGCATTTCCACCCTAGGCTTATACTCGAGTCAATAAGTTTTCCCAGTTTTTTGTGGCAAAATTAGGGGGGTCGGCTTATACTCGGGTCGGCTTATACTCGAGTATATACGGTAATCCACAGGGCGTTGCAGGCAACTGAGAATAACCAGACGGAGACGTGTCTCTGTTTGGGAGAATCGAGCAGATCTCTAAGCCCAGTTTATTATGTCACTTCTTTTTAGTATTTAGCAAGTTATACTTCAACCAATAGAGTAAAATCACGCTTGCAGCGCTTAACCTATAAAAATACAGGAAAACCGTAAACTACATATATGGCCGTGTCTACGTGGCATAGAAAAAAAAACATAACAGCCTGTGCGTCAATGTCTCGCAGAACAATACACCCTCAGTCTCATATCTTATTCAGGCTAGAAAAATCTGGCCCTAAACAACTATAAACTTTTACCTAGTTAAATAACAGAATTTATCTTCTAAACAACAAGATGGAGTCGAAAAGCACAAAATGAAGCCCGCTTTACTCTTTCTTAATTTTAGTCCTTCACAATCCTCCCTGGATAAATTTTGTTAACTAATGTCCAGCATCAGAGGTACTATCCCAAGCTATAAGCTTGAGGGGTATTGGTCTTCACATGACTGGTGCCATGTTACTAGCCATGGCTGTTGCGGCGTAACCGTCCCCCCTGTATGCTAGAATTTACGAATAACAATTTTTGATGATGGGGATCTTTTGAAGGTAGCCATGTGCTTGGCCTCAACATCTTCATCAGATAACTTCATGAAATCGGTGTAGAGAAGCGCAGGGGTGGCAACGCTTTTGGTATCATCATTAGCTGTCTTAGTGCAGAATTTCCTAATACATACAGAAATACACCAAATAACAAACTTTGCAAGATTCCAGCTATCCAGCCTCCAATTCCTTTGAACCAATTGGTTGGATTGAGAAAGGAGAAGGTGTCTACCCACCAACTGTCCTTATTACGATCATTGTCTTTATTATATTGATCTCTGAGTCTTTGAATGTCTTCTAACTTTAACTTCATAGTGCTATTGGGATCTATATAATGACAGCAAGTGGGTCCAATAACCTGACACATACCACCCTGTGCTGCTGTTAAGTAATCTAGCACTATAGTATGTTGATTAGTGACTATGATAAGTTGGTTTTGAACAGCAACAGTAGTATTAACCCCTTCATGACCCAGCCTATTTTGACCTTAAAGACCTTGCCATTTTTTGCAATTCTGACCAGTGTCCCTTTATGAGGTAATAACTCGGGAACGCTTCAACGGATCCTAGCGATTCTGAGACTGTTTTCTCGTGACATATTGGGCTTCATGTTAGTGGTAAATTTAGGTCAATAAATTCTGTGTTTATTTGTGATAAAAACGGAAATTTGGCGAAAATTTTTAAAATTTTGCAATTTTCACATTTTGAATTTTTATTTTGTTAAACCAGAGAGTTATGTGACACAAAATAGTTAATAAATAACATTTCCCACATGTATACTTTACATCAGCACAATTTTGGAAACAAAATTTTTTTTGCTGGGAAGTTATAAGGGTTAAAATTTGACCAGCGATTTCTCATTTTTACAATGAAATTTACAAAACCATTTTTTTTAGGGACCACCTCACATTTGAAGTCAGTTTGAGGGGTCTATATGGCTGAAAATACCCAAAAGTGACACCATTCTAAAAACTGCACCTCTCAAGGTGCACAAAACCACATTCCAGAAGTTTATTAACCCTTCAGGTGCTTCACAGCAGCAGAAGCAACATGGAAGGAAAAAATGAACATTTAACTTTCACAAAAATGATCTTTGAGCAACAATTTTTTTATTTTCCTAATGGTAAAAGGAGAAACTGAACCACGAAAGTTGTTGTCCAATTTGTCCTGAGTACGCTGATACCTCATATGTAGGGGTAAACCACTGTCTGTGCGCACGGCAGGGCTTGGAAGGGAAGGAGCGCCATTTGACTTTTTGAATGAAAAATTGGCTGCACTCTTTAGCGGACACCATGTCACATTTGGAGAGCCCCCTTGTGCCTAAAAATTGGAGCTCCCCCACAAGTGACCCCATTTTGGAAACTAGACGCCCCAAGGAACTTATCTAGATGCATAGTGAGCACTTTAAACCCCCAGGTGCTTCACAAATTGATCCGTAAAAATGAAAAAGTACTTTTTTTTCACAAAAAAATTCTTTTAGCTTCAATTTTTTTTTTCACATGGGCAACAGGATAAAATGGATCCTAAAATTTGTTGGGCAATTTCTCCTGAGTACACCGATACCTCACATGTCGGGGTAAACCACTGTTTGGGCACATGGTAAGGCTCGGGAGGGAAGGAGCGCCATTTGACTTTTTGAATGAAAAATTATCTCCATCGTTAGCGGACACCATGTCACGTTTGGAGAGACCCTGTGTGCCTAAACAATGGAGCTCCCCCACAAGTGACCCCATTTTGGAAACTGGACCCCCCAAGGAACTTATCTAGATGCCTAGTGAGCACTTTAAACCCTCAGGTGCTTCACAAATTGATCCGTAACAACGAAAAAGTACTTTTTTTTCACAAAAAATTTCTTTTCGCCTCAATTTTTTCATTTTCACATGGGCAATAGGATTAAATAGATCCTAAAATTTGTTGGGCAATTTTTCCCGAGTACGCCGATACCTCATATGTGGGGGTAAACCACTGTTTGGGCACACGGCAGGGCTCGGAAGGGAAGGCGCGCCTTTTGACTTTTTGAATGGAAAATTAGCTCCAATTGTTAGCGGACACCATGTCGCGTTTGGAGAGCCCCTGTGTGCCTATGCATTGGAGCTCCCCCACAAATGACCCCATTTTGGTAACTAGACCCCCCAAGGAACTTATCTAGATACATACTGAGCACTTTAAACCCCCAGGTGCTTCACAGAAGTTTATAACGCAGAGCCATGAAAATAAAAAATAATTTTTCTTTCCTCAAAAATGATTTTTTAGCCTGGAATTTCCTATTTTGCCAACGGTAATAGGAGAAATTGGACCCCAAATGTTGTTGTCCAGTTTGTTCTGAGTACGCAGATACCCCATATGTGGGGGTAAACCACTGTTTGGGCGCACGGCAGGGCTCAGAAGGGAAGGCACGCCATTTGGCTTTTTAAATGGAAAATTAGTTCCAATCATTAGCGGACACCATGTCGCGTTTGGAGAGCCCCTGTGTGCCTAAACATTGGAGCTCCCCCACAAATGACCCCATTTTGGAAACTAGACCCCCAAAGGAACTAATCTAGATGTGTGGTGAGCACTTTGAACCCTCAAGTGCTTCACAGAAGTTTATAACGCAGAGCCATGAAAATAAAAAATAAATTTCTTTTCTCAAAAATGATTTTTTAGCCTGCAATTTTTTATTTTCCCAAGGGTAACAGGAGAAATTTGACCCCAAAAGTTGTTGTCCAGTTTCTCCTGAGTACGCTAATACCCCATATGTGGGGGTAAACCACTGTTTGGGCACATGCCGGGGCTCGGAAGTGAAGTAGTGACGTTTTGAAATGCAGACTTTGATGGAATGCTCTACGGGCATCACGTTGCGTTTGCAGAGCCCCTGATGTGGCTGAACAGTAGAAACCCCCCACAAGTGACCCTATTTTGGAAACTAGACCCCGAAAGGAACTTATGTAGATATGTGGTGAGCACTTTCAACCCCCAAGTGCTTCACAGAAGTTTATAACGCAGAGCCGTGAAAATAATAAATACGTTTTCTTTCCTCAAAAATAATTTTTTAGCCCAGAATTTTTAAATTTTCCCAAGGGTAACAGGAGAAATTTGACCCCAATATTTGTTGTCCAATTTCTCCTGAGTACGCTGATACCCGATGTGTGGGGGTAAACCACTGTTTGGGCACACGTCGGGGCTCAGAAGGGCAGTAGTGACTTTTGAAATGCAAACTTTGATGGAATGGTCTGCGGACATCTCGTTGCGTTTGCAGAGCCCCTGGTGTGCCTAAGCAGTAGAAAGCCCCCACAAGTGACCCCATTTTGTAAACTAGACCCCCCAAGGAACTTATCTAGATATGTGGTGAGCACTTTGAACCCCCAAATGCTTCACAGACGTTTACAACGCAGAGCCGTGAAAATAAAAAATCATTTTTCTTTCCTCAAAAATGATGTTTTAGCAAGCAATTTTTTATTTTCTCAAGGGTAACAGGAGAAATTGGACCCCAGTAATTGTTGCGCAGTTTGTCCTGACTATGCTGGTACCCCATATGTGGGGGTAAACCACTGTTTGGGCACACGTCGGGGCTCGAAGTGAGGGAGCACCATTTGACTTTTTGAATACAAGATTGGCTGGAATCAATGGTGGCGCCATGTTGCGTTTGGAGACCCCCTGATGTGCCTAAACAGTGGAAACCCCTCAATTCTACCTCCAACACTAACCCCCCCACACCCCTAACCCTTATCCCAACTGTAGCCGTAACCCTAATCACAACCCTAACCCCAACACACCCCTAACCCTAACTACAACCCTAATTCCAACCCTAACCCTAAGGCTATGTGCCCACGTTGCGGATTCGTGTGAGATTTTTCAGCATCATTTTTTAAAAATCCGCGGGTAAAAGGCACTGCGTTTTACCTGCGGATTTACCGTGGATTTCCAGTGTGCGGATTTCACCTGCGGATTCCTATTGGGGAACAGGTGTAAAACGCTGCGGAATCCGCACAAAGAATTGACATGCTGCGGAAAATACAACGCAGCGTTTCCGCGCGGTATTTTCCGCACCATGGGCACAGCGGATTTGGTTTTCCATGGTACTGTAAACCTGATGGAACACTGCTGCCAATCCGCTGCGGATCCGCAGCCAAATCCGGACCGTGTGCACATAGCCTAATTCTAAAGGTATATGCACATGCTGCGGAAAACGCTGCGGATCCGCAGCAGTTTCCAATGAGTTTACAGTTCAATGTAAACCTATGGGAAACAAAAATCGCTGTACACATGCTGCAGAAAAACTGCACGGAAACGCAGCGGTTTACATTCCGCAGCATGTCACTTCTTTTTGCGGATTCCGCAGCGGTTTTACAACTGCTCCAATAGAAAATCGCAGTTGTAAAACCGCAGTGAAATGCGCAGAAAAACCGCGGTAAATCCGCGATAAATCCACAGCGGTTTAGCACTGCGGATTTATGAAATCCGCTGCGGAAAAATCCGCAGAGGACCAGAATACGTGTGCACATTCCTAACCCTAACCCTAGTTCTAACTCCAACCTTAGTGGGGGAAAAAAAAATTCTTTATTTTATTATTTTCCCTACCTATGGGGGTGACAAAGGGGGGGGTCATTTACTGTTTTTTTTTTTTTTTATTTTGATCACTGTGAGGTTTTATCACAGTGATCAAAATTCACTCTGGAACGAATCTGCCGGCCGGCAGATTCGGCGGGCGCACTGCGCATGCGCCCGCCATTTTGGAAGATGGCGACGCCCAGGAAAGAAGACGGACGGACCCCGGGAGGCTCGGTAAGTATAAGGGGGGGAGATCAGGGCATGGGGGGGGGGGCGTCGGATCATGGGGAGGAGGGATCGGAGCATGGGGGGGTGGATCGGTGTGCGGGCGGGTGGATCGGTGTGCGGTCGGGTGGATCGGTGTGCGGGGGGTGGATCGCAGTGCGGGGGGGTGGATCGGAGTGCAGGGGGGTGGGATTGGAGCACAGTGGGTGTGATTGGAGCACGGGGGGAGCGGACAGGAGGACCGGGGAGCGGAGCACAGGACGGAGGGGAGCGGACCACAGATCGGAGGGCTGGGGAGGCGATCGGTGGGGTGGGGTGGGGGCACATTAGTGTTTCCAGCCATGGCCGATGATATTGCAGCATCGGCCATGGCTGGATTGTAATATTTCACCAGTTTTTTAGGTGAAATATTACAAATCGCTCTGATTGGCAGTTTCACTTTCAACAGCCAATCAGAGCGATCGTAGCCACGAGGGGGTGAAGCCACCCCCCCTGGGCTAAAGTACAACTCCTCCTGTCCCTGCACGCCGGGTGAAATTACAGTTAACCCTTTCACCCGGCCTGCAGGAACGCGATTCTGCCATGACGCATACGCTGCGTCATGGGTCGGAATGGCACCGACTTTCATGACGCAGCGTATGCGTCAAAGGTCGGGAAGGGGTTAAAGGGAAGGTGCCATCAAAAAAAAAATTTTTTTCAGAAATTGTAAAAATGTAAAGAATTAATGATTACATTTTCTTAAAAAATATGATCATTTGTTTATAATTTAGTAAAATATGAAAAATAATTTGAAAAGTTTTGGAATTTCCACTTTTAAACACAAAGGGGAGCAGCTGCTGAAATTTCAGAAAAACCTAGTGTACAACTAGCTCACATTACAGCACTGCAGTAATTATGGGCGGAGTCTGCTGACCTGTGTGATGTCTCCTCTCCTCTCCTTCTGGGTGTTTGCTAAGGGATTAGAGAGGATGATATTCAGGAACCCAGTGAGCAGCCATTTTGTTGGTGACTGCAGAGTATGGCTGCCGTCACACTAGCAGTATTTGGTCAGTATTTTACCTCAGTATTTGTAAGCCAAAACCAGGAGTGGAACAATTAGAAGAAAAGTATAATAGAAACATATGCACCACTTCTGTATTTATCACCCACTCCTGGTTTTGGCTTACAAATACTGAGGTAAAATACTGACCAAATACTGATAGTGGACGGCAGCCTTAGGCTACTTTCACACTAGCGTTGTTGGCTGTACGTTGCAATGCGTCGTTCAGGAGAAAAAACACATCCTGCAAAGTTGTCTGCAGGATGCGTTTTTTCCCCATAGACTAACATTATCGACGTATTGCCACACGTCGCAACTGTCGTGCGACGGTTGCGTCATGTTTTGGTGGACCGCCGCCACAAAAAAAAGTTACATGTAACGTTTGTTTGTGCGTCAAGTCCGACCATTTTCGACCGCGCATGCACGGCAGAAACTCCGCCCCATCCTCCCCAGACCTTACAATGGGGCAGCGGAAGCGTCGTAAGACTGCTTCTGCTGCCCACGTCGGACATTTCTTTCACAGCATACGTCGGTACATCGGCCCGACACACTGCGACGGGCCCGTACCGACGCTAGTGTGAAAGCAGCCTTATACTGACAAGTAGACGGTCACCGAGGATGGCAGGCAGCAAGGATTCTGGGAGATATGTGGTGGAGGGAGCAGGGTGACAGCAGCACAGAGTATTTCAGGAGAGCAGTGTGCTGGTCTATGGGGGCCCCCTATTCGGTGTGCGGAGCAGCCAGGGATTATGCATAGAGCGCTGTCTTTTATGCACATGGATGGACCGTCTGCTTCACAGAAATCCAGGAAACATTTCTGCGGATTGATGGCCTGTTCTAATCCAGACTTTGCATGCAGACCCCATTCCCCTCCTCAGATCCTGTCTTCTCCATCCTGTCCTGGCAATATGTGAAAGCGAGGTGACAGGCGCAGTCGGGGTGATGCTGGGAAGGAAATGTAGCCATATAGTAACGATAAAAATGAGACCCCTCTCTTCAGCTACCTCACCAGCCTTCTCCTGACTACACCTAACTGGAGGTCATGCTGCCCCCTCTATTACCCCAGACCCGCGTGCAGGTGCTCAGCCAGAACCACCATAGAATGGGTCTGCTTTCTGAAGATAATACTGCCATAGTGTTCTCACATAATACCGCCATATAGATCACACATAATACCACCAGTGTTCTCACATACCGCCATATAGATCACACATAATACCATCAGTGTTCTCACATACCGCCATATAGATCACACATAATACTGCCAGTGTTCTCACATAATACCGCCATATAGATCACACATAATACTGCCATAGTGTTCTCACATAATACCGCCATATAGATCACACAATACCACCAGTGTTCTCACATACCGCCATATAGATCACACATAATACCACCAGTGTTCACATACCGCCATATAGATCACACATAATACTGCCAGTGTTTTCACAATACCGCCATATAGATCACACACAATACCACCATATAATTCTCACAATACTGATCAAGCATAATACCACCATACAGATCACATAATACTGTCATATAGATCTCACGTAATGCCATAATACAGCATAACGCCCGCAGCTCCTGTTATCGCACGCATTGAGTTGTGTGTGCAATGGGGAAAGATATGCAGGGGGGAGAGGAGTGCATAGGAGTGGATTAGATACACGGTTCACCAGACAGTATCACACAAGAGAGGATTAGATACACGGCTCAGCATAATATCACACAGTATAGGATTAGATACACGGCTCAGCATAATATCACACAGGAGAGGATTAGATACACGGCTCAGCAGACAGTATCACACAGGAGAGGATTAGATACACGGCTCAGCATAATATCACACAGTATAGGATTAGATACACGGCTCAGCAGACAGTATCACACAGGAGAGGATTAGATACACGGCTCAGCAGACAGTATCACACAGGAGAGGATTAGATACACGGCTCAGCATAATATCACACAGGAGAGGATTAGATACACGGCTCAGCAGACAGTATCACACAGGAGAGGATTAGATACACGGCTCAGCATAATATCACACGAGAGGATTAGATACACGGCTCAGCAGACAGTATCACACAGGAGAGGATTAGATACACGGCTCAGCATAATATCACACAGGAGAGGATTAGATGCACGGCTCAGCAGACAGTATCACACAGGAGAGGATTAGATACACGGCTCAGCAGACAGTATCACACAGGAGAGGATTAGATACACGGCTCAGCAGACAGTATCACACAGGAGAAGATTAGATACATGGCTCAGCATAATATCACAGTATAGGATTAGATGCATGGCTCAGCAGACAGTATCACACAGGAGAGGATTAGATGCATGGCTCAGCATAGTATCACACGAGAGGATTAGATACAGGGGCCAGCAGACAGTATTACACAGGAGAGGATTAGATACATGGCTCAGCACAGTATAGTGAGAGATGCACGGTCTGATGTCCTGTGAAGAGCTGCAGTGAGGTTGGAGCAGCACAGAGCCTCCCCCATCCCCCTCTGTTACCTCTCTGCAGCTCCTGATAGAGGACATCAGACGGCAGCACTCCTTCACCCTCTCTAGGGATTACAGCCACACACCAGGCAGCAGAGGACAGGGAACGGCCGCTGACAGTGTGAGGGGAGACAGATGGAGCTGCCTCTCCAACAGCACAGCTCTCAGTCACAGTGGAGCTCACAGGTACACTCCACTGTAGGCTGAAGCAAGATGGCGGCGATCTCCTGCCTCTGCTGTGATGTGGAGACAGCCCAGGGGGCGTGGCCACATCACAGCAGAATGATAGCTATGGGGTCGGCTCCCGACTGCAGCCTCCTATGTCCAGGGCTGCCGTATTTTGCACAGTGTAAGTGTCGTGCTGGGACTCTTACACTGCTGCAAAGCAAAATGGCGGCGCCCAGTGGCTGCAAAAATAATTAATAATAAAAAATATATTAAAGTTAAAAAAAATTATTTTGTATTAAAAATAATTGTTTATATAAACAATTATTTGTAATACAAAAACAAAATTGCGGCACCTTCCCTTTAAGTATATCCAATATATCCAAAATTTGGTCATCTAGTCTGTGGCCCTAACCAATTTATCCCACATTTGTGTAATCATAGGGTAAATGAAAATAGAACAGACAATTTTATTGGCTATACCCATCTGTACTACATATGGTCGCCACGAAGAGCGGGATGAGTTATCTGCAGCTCTTTTATATAATGTATTTTGGGGTATAGTCTGTGTATCCAACTGTTTATTTGAGAGGACAAAGGTGGCCGGGGTCAATCGACCTAGAGTACAAGTACCCTTTACCCCTACTGACAACCATTTACAGTTAGGGCCAGAAATATTTGGACAGTGACACAAGTTTTGTTATTTTAGCTGTTTACAAAAACATGTTCAGAAATACAATTATATATATAATATGGGCTGAAAGTGCACACTCCCAGCTGCAATATGATAGTTTCCACATCCAAATCGGAGAAAGGGTTTAGGAATCATAGCTCTGTAATGCATAGCGTCCTCTTTTTCAAGGGACCAAAAGTAATTGGACAATGGACTCTAAGGGCTGCAATTAACTCTGAAGGCGTCTCCCTCGTTAACCTGTAATCAATGAAGTAGTTAAAAGGTCAGGGGTGGATTCCAGGTGTGTGGTTTTGCATTTGGAAGCTGTTGCTGTGAGCAGACAACATGCGGTCAAAGGAACTCTCAATTGAGGTGAAGCAGAACATCCTGAGGCTGAAAAAAAAGAAAAAATCCATCAGAGAGATAGCAGACATGCTTGGAGTAGCAAAATCAACAGTTGGGTACATTCTGAGAAAAAAGGAATTGACTGGTGAGCTTGGGAAAAAGTCCTGGGCGTCCACGGATGACAACAGTGGTGGATGATCGCCGCATAATTAATTTGGTGAAGAAGAACCCGTTCACAACATCAACTGAAGTCCAGAACACTCTCAGTGAAGTAGGTGTATCTGTCTCTAAGTCAACAGTAAAGAGAAGACTCCATGACAGTAAATACAAAGGGTTCACATCTAGATGCAAACCATTCATCAATACCAAAAATAGACAGGCCAGAGTTAAATTTGCAGAAAAACACCTCAAGAAGCCAGCTCAGTTCTGGAAAAGTATTCTATGGACAGATGAGACAAAGATCAACCTGTACCAGAATGATGGGAAGAAAAAAGTTTGGAGAAGAAAGGGAACGGCACATGATCCAAGGCACACCACATCCTCTGTAAAACATGGTGGAGGCAACGTGATGGCATGGGCATGCATGGCTTTCAATGGCACTGGGTCACTTGTGTTTATTGATGACATAAGAGCAGACAAGAGTAGCCGGATGAATTCTGAAGTGTACCGGGATATACTTTCAGCCCAGATTCAGCCAAATGCTGCAAAGTTGATTGGACGGCGCTTCATAGTACAGATGGACAATGACCCCAAGCATACAGCCAAAGCTACCCAGGAGTTCATGAGTGCCAAAAAGTGGAACATTCTGCAATGGCCAAGTCAATCTCCAGATCTAAACCCAATTGAGCATGCATTTCACTTGCTCAAATCCAGACTTAAGACGGAAAGACCCACAAACAAGCAAGACCTGAAGGCTGCGGCTGTAAAGGCCTGGCAAAGCATTAAGAAGGAGGAAACCCAGCGTTTGGTGATGTCCATGGGTTCCAGACTTAAGGCAGTGATTGCCTCCAAAGGATTTGCAACAAAATATTGAAAATAAAAATATTTTGTTTGGGTTATGTTTATTTGTCCAATTACTTTTGACCTCCTAAAATGTGGAGTGTTTGTAAAGAAATGTGTACAATTCCTACATTTTCTATCAGATATTTTTGTTCAACCCTTCAAATTAAACGTTACAATCTGCACTTGAATTCTGTTGTAGAGGTTTCATTTCAAATCCAATGTGGTGGCATGCAGAGCCCAACTCGCGAAAATTGTGTCACTGTCCAAATATTTCTGGCCCTAACTGTATAAGCATTGTCTCCACACACCCAGAACATATCAACAGGTAAATCCCATAAGGCTGAATGTTGTAGTACCAATCTATGGACTAAGTCTATAAATGCAGACACATTCTGAAGCAAACACCAAGTCGGAGACTGTCCCAAAGGACTTCAATAACCCACATCAGGATTCCCGCAAGTGGGGGTTCCTGGCACATACCAGAGGACTCATTACAAGGTATATTGCCAGGAATACTAGCGCAGATGTCTTTAGAACCTTGTAAAAACAGACTAGAAAATTTCCATTATGTATTATGTATCATTCTTTCTAACAATATTGGTTTGAAGGCATCAGTAGAGTGTGAAGTCACATCAAAACAAATTTGTAAACCATACGTTGGAACTTGGCCTAGATTGGTTAAACTAATCCTATTCTTAGGTCCTATAGGCCAGATATTGAAGGTGTGCATTGCTCCCTGAAAGGATACCTTGCCACCAAGGGTACCCCACCCATCCCACAATAGGTATACCAACAGTAGTATTCCATAATTTAGCATTATCTGTGGCATTGTTAGCAAATGTGTCAGAACAGTTGGTCCAGACAAACAACTCCTCAGGCAGGATGGGTATAGCCAAAAAGGGGATACTTCTGGCTGAGACTGGTGAATGTGTGCAAATCCAACAGACTGCCAAAAACTGGGAATTATCCAACAAATCTCTCAGTAACTTCTCATGATGTTGTACAAACTTATTATTCAAGGATGTTGGGGAACTTAGGCTGTACCATGCGGTTACCAATGTTATTATAGAAAATGCGAAAAACCAAAACATTATGACCCCTTATTTGCTACTAGTCTGTTTGACCAGCTTGCAGTGTGATGCGTGGATCTACGTCGGCCTTCCTTCCAGCTTTACTGACGTAGGAGTGATGAGGAGGACTTGATAAGGACCATCTTACAAGGGTTCCAGTCCGTGTTTTCTGACTTGCCTTTTCACAACCACAAAATCACCAGGCTTCAAGTTGTGACAAGTGTCGGTTTCTGCTGAATCTGGAAGGGAAAAGAAGCTAGAGCATGGGTGTTAGCAAGATTTTTACTAAGCTGAATAACATATTGAACAGCACGGTCAGTTTCTTCTGATAACTGCTGAGGCTGGAAATTTGTAACTGGGGGCCTGGTACCAAACAATATCTCATATGGGGACAGGCGATGTTTTGAAATAGGGGTAGTATGAATGTGGTACAGTACAATGGGTAGGAGCTCTGGCCATGGAGCCGTAGTCTCCTGCATCATTTTGGTCAATTGTCCCTTCAGTGTGCCGTTCAGCTTCTCAAATTTCCCACTGGATTGTGGATGGTACGGAATATGGAGGGCTACAGTGGCTCCAAGCATTGTCTGTACCTCCTGATACACATGAGAAGAAAAAGCCGGACCTCGGTCACTTTCAACGACTTCTGGAACACCATATCTGCATATGACTTCAATCACCAGTTTCTTTGCTGTAATTTTTGCAGTCATGTTGGTAACGGGGAATGCTTCCAGCCAACTGGAGAACATGTCGACAACCACCAGACAATATTCATACCACCTGTCAAAAACTGAACTCCTCGTATTCGCTCCCTCTACTAACCTACCTTTGCCTGACATTGCCATCTCCGTGTGCGGTTCCACCATTACTCCAAAGCAACATGCCCGCTGTCTTGGGGTCATCCTTGATTCCGAGCTTTCATTCACCCCCCACATCCGATCACTGGCTCGCTCTTCTTATCTGCATCTCAAAAACATTTCTAGAATTCGCCCTTTTCTTACTTTCGACTCTGCAAAAACTCTTACTGTTTCACTTATTCATTCTCGTCTGGACTATTGTAACTTTCTACTAATCGGCCTCCCTCTTGCCAAACTCTCCCCGCTCCAATCTGTGCTGAATGCTGCAGCCAGGATCATATTCCTCACCAACCGTTACACCGATGCCTCTACCTTGTGCCAGTCATTACACTGGCTACCCATCCACTCCAGAATCCAGTACAATACTACCCTCATCCACAAAGCATTCCATGGCTCAGCACCACCCTACATCTCCTCTCTGGTCTCAGTCTACCACCCTACCCGTGCCCTCCGCTCCGCTAATGACCTCAGGTTAGCATCCTCAATAATCAGAACCTCCCACTCCCGTCTCCAAGACTTTACACGTGCTGCGCCGATTCTTTGGAATGCACTACCTAGGTTAATACGATTAATCCCCAATCCCCACAGTTTTAAGCGTGTCCTAAAAACTCATTTGTTCAGATTGGCCTACCGCCTCAACGCATTAACCTAACGATCCCTGTGTGACCTATCATAAAAAAACAAAACAAAAAAAAAAAAACATAATCGGGTTCCTCGTATCATGTTCTCATACACTTTATGCAGTTAATAGCCCTCTGTGTCTGTACTGTTACATACTTAGGCAGTTAACTGGTTCATGCAGCTTTACATGAACACCCGAGCCTTACACTATGGCTGGTCCGAATAACTAAAGCAATTGTTACCATCCACCTCTCGTGTCTCCCCTTTTCCTCATAGTTTGTAAGCTTGCGAACAGGGCCCTCACTCCTGTTGGTATCTATTTTGAACTGTGATTTCTGTTATGCTGTAATGTCTATTGTCTGTACAAGTCCCCTCTATAATTTGTAAAGCACTGCGGAATATGTTGGCGCTATATAAATAAAATTATTATTATTATTATTATACCTTCCAGACTTAGACAACGTGATGTGGTCCACCTGAAGCCTTTGGAAAGGATAGTCTGGCTTAGCAAGATGCTTCGGGAGTACACGTTGAAGTTGACTGGGATTGCAGGTCTGACAGATGTTACATGCACGGTTGAGTGCTGTCAGGACTGTAGAAACACCTGGAGCCCAGTAGAATTTTTGTACCATGGCTAGGGCCTGTTTTTTTCCTCGATGTGTGGCCCATGTGCCCACGTGGCAATAGCAGGGTACATCCGCTTAGGGAGACACAGAAGTTGGTCCTTTTTCCAGAGACCATTGTCCATACGTGCTCCATCAGCCTTCCACTGCTTCACTTCTTCCTTTGGGAACATTCTCTGCATTGTCATTAAGCGGTCTCGCAGGGTCCAACAGAAAACCTCAGTCTGTCGTGGAGCAGCAGGTTCCTGTAGAGTCAGTGTTTCTTGTAACTGTTTACGCTGAGAGCGTATGGTTAACATAGTTGGTATGGTCGGTTCAACAGGTAGGAGAGCAGCAGCTTTTGCTTGCATATCTGCAAAGGCGTTACCAACAGTCTTTGGACTGTTCCTAGGACCGTGCGCCTTGACCTTGATAATGGCTGTTATGAAAGGTAATTCAGTACCACAATGGACATAGAGGTCAGCGCACATACAGTGACCTGGCAATAACCCAAAAAACAAGAACGAGCTCTGAGACGTGGGAACTCTGTTGACCGCAATCTCTAATCCTCTCCAACCACACTAAAGGCAGCCGTGGATTGCGCTTAACGCTCCCTATGCAACTCGGCACGGCCTGAGAAACTAGCTAGCCTGAAGATAGAAAATAAGCCTACCTTGCCTCAGAGAAATACCCCAAAGGAAAAGGCAGCCCCCACATATAATGACTGTGAGTTTAGATGAAAAGACAAACGTAGAGATGAAATAGATTTAGCAAAGTGAGGCCCAACTTTCTGAACAGAGCGAGGATAGGAAAGGTAACTTTGCGGTCAACACAAAACCCTACAAAAACCACGCAAAGGGGGCAAAAAGACCCTCCGTACCGAACTAACAGCACGGAGGTACACCCTCTGCGTCCCAGAGCTTCCAGCAAGCAGTAAAAAACAAATAGACAAGCTGGACAGAAAAAAACAGCAAACAAATAGCAAAGAGTAACTTAGCTATGCAGAGCAGCAGGCCACAGGAACGATCCAGGAGGAAACAGGTCCAATACTAGAACATTGACTGGAGGCCAGGATCAAAGCACTAGGCGGAGTTAAATAGAGCAGCACCTATCGACTTCACCACATCACCTGAGGAAGGAAACTCAGAAGCCGCAGTACCACTTTCCTCCACCAACGGAAGCTCACAGAGAGAACCAGCTGAAGTACCACTTGTGACCACAGGAGGGAGCTCTGCCACAGAATTCACAACAGTACCCCTTCCTTGAGGAGGGGTCACCGAACCCTCACTAGAGCTCCCAGGACGACCAGGATGAGCCATATGAAAGGCACGAACAAGATCGGGAGCATGGACATCAGAGGCAAAGACCCAGGAATTATCTTCCTGAGCATAACCCTTCCACTTAACCAGATACTGCAGTTTCCGCCTTGAAACACGAGAATCCAAAATCTTCTCCACAATATACTCCAACTCCCCCTCCACCAAAACCGGGGGAGGAGGATCAACAGATGGAACCATAGGTGCCACGTATCTCCGCAACAATGACCTATGGAATACGTTATGTATGGAAAAAGAATCTGGAAGGGTCAGACGAAAAGACACAGGATTAAGAACCTCAGAAATCCTATACGGACCAATAAAACGAGGTTTAAACTTAGGAGAGGAAACCTTCATAGGAATATGACGAGAAGATAACCAAACCAAGTCCCCAACCCGAAGTCGGGGACCCACACAGCGTCTGTGATTAGCAAAACGTTGAGCCTTCTCCTGGGACAAAGTCAAATTGTCCACTACATGAGTCCAAATCTGCTGCAACCTGTCCACCACAGTATCCACACCAGGACAGTCCGAAGACTCAACCTGCCCTGAAGAGAAACGAGGATGGAACCCAGAGTTGCAGAAAAACGGTGAAACCAAGGTAGCCGAGCTGGCCCGATTATTAAGGGCGAACTCAGCCAAAGGCAAAAAGGACACCCAGTCATCCTGATCAGCAGAAACAAAGCATCTCAGATATGTTTCCAAGGTCTGATTGGTTCGTTCGGTCTGGCCATTAGTCTGAGGATGGAAAGCCGAGGAAAAAGACAAGTCAATGCCCATCCTACCACAAAAGGCTCGCCAAAACCTCGAAACAAACTGGGAACCTCTGTCAGAAACGATATTCTCCGGAATGCCATGTAAACGAACCACATGCTGGAAGAACAATGGCACCAAATCAGAGGAGGAAGGTAATTTAGACAAGGGTACCAAATGGACCATCTTAGAGAAGCGATCACAGACCACCCAAATGACTGACATCTTTTGAGAGACGGGAAGATCTGAAATAAAATCCATAGAGATATGTATCCAAGGCCTCTTCGGGACCGGCAAGGGCAAAAGCAACCCACTGGCACGAGAACAGCAGGGCTTAGCCCGAGCACAAATCCCACAGGACTGCACAAAAGTACGCACATCCCGCGACAGAGATGGCCACCAAAAGGATCTAGCCACCAACTCTCTGGTACCAAAGATTCCAGGATGACCAGCCAACACCGAACAATGAACCTCAGAGATAACTTTATTCGTCCACCTATCAGGGACAAACAGTTTCTCCGCTGGGCAACGATCAGGTTTATTAGCCTGAAATTTTTGCAGCACCCGCCGCAAATCAGGGGAGATGGCAGACACAATTACTCCCTCTTTGAGGATACCCGCCGGCTCAGATACACCCGGAGAGTCGGGCACAAAACTCCTAGACAGAGCATCCGCCTTCACATTTTTAGAGCCCGGAAGGTATGAAATCACAAAGTCAAAACGGGCAAAAAACAACGACCAACGAGCTTGTCTAGGATTCAACCGCTTGGCGGACTCGAGATAAGTCAAGTTCTTATGATCAGTCAAGACCACCACGCGATGCTTAGCTCCTTCAAGCCAATGACGCCACTCCTCGAATGCCCACTTCATGGCCAGCAACTCTCGATTGCCCACATCATAATTTCGCTCAGCAGGCGAAAACTTCCTGGAAAAGAAGGCGCATGGTTTCATCACCGAGCAATCAGAACTTCTCTGTGACAAAACAGCCCCTGCTCCAATCTCAGAAGCATCAACCTCGACCTGGAACGGAAGCGAAACATCTGGTTGACACAACACAGGGGCAGAAGAAAAACGACGCTTCAACTCTTGAAAAGCTTCCACCGCAGCAGACCAATTGACCACATCAGCACCTTTCTTGGTCAAATCGGTCAATGGTTTAGCAATACTAGAAAAATTGCAGATGAAGCGACGATAAAAATTAGCAAAGCCCAGGAACTTTTGCAGACTTTTCAGAGATGTCGGCTGAGTCCAATTATGGATGGCTTGGACCTTAACAGGGTCCATCTCGATAGTAGAAGGGGAAAAGATGAACCCCAAAAATGAAACCTTCTGAACACCAAAGAGACACTTTGATCCCTTCACAAACAAAGAATTAGCACGCAGGACCTGAAACACCGTTCTGACCTGCTTCACATGAGACTCCCAATCATCCGAGAAGATCAAAATGTCATCTAAGTACACAATCAGGAATTTATCCAGGTACTCTCGGAAGATGTCATGCATAAAGGACTGAAACACTGATGGAGCATTGGCAAGTCCGAACGGCATTACTAGATACTCAAAATGGCCCTCGGGCGTGTTAAATGCAGTTTTCCATTCATCGCCTCGCTTAATACGCACAAGATTATACGCACCACGAAGATCTATCTTGGTGAACCAACTAGCCCCCTTAATCCGAGCAAACAAATCAGATAACAATGGCAAGGGGTACAGAAATTTAACCGTGATCTTATTTAGAAGGCGGTAATCTATACAAGGTCTCAGTGAACCATCCTTCTTGGCTACAAAAAAGAACCCTGCTCCTAATGGCGACGATGACGGGCGAATATGCCCCTTCTCTAAAGACTCCTTCACATAACTCCGCATAGCGGCGTGCTCAGGCATAAATTAAACAGTCGACCTTTTGGGAATTTACTACCAGGAATCAAATCGATAGCACAATCACAATCCCTATGCGGAGGTAGGGTATCGGACTTGGGCTCATCAAATAAATCCCGGTAATCAGACAAGAACTCAGGAACCTCAGAAGGGGTGGATGACGAAATAGTCAGAAATGGGACATCACCATGTACCCCCTGACAACCCCAGCTGGACACAGACATGGATTTCCAATCTAATACTGGATTATGGACTTGTAGCCATGGCAACCCCAACACGACCACATCATGCAGATTATGCAACACCAGAAAGCGAATAACCTCCTGATGTGCAGGAGCCATGCACATGGTCAGCTGGGTCCAGTACTGAGGCTTATTCTTGGCCAAAGGCGTAGCATCAATTCCTCTCAATGGAATAGGACACTGCAAGGGCTCCAAGAAAAACCCACAATGCCTAGCATACTCCAAGTCCATCAAATTCAGGGCAGCGCCTGAATCCACAAATGCCATGACAGAATAAGATGACAAAGAGCAGATCAAGGTAACGGACAAAAGAAATTTTGACTGTACCGTACCAATGGTGGCAGACCTAGCGAACCGCTTAGTGCACTTAGGACAATCAGAGATAGCATGAGTGGAATCACCATAGTAGAAACACAGCCCATTCAGACGTCTGTGTTCTTGCCGTTCAACTCTGGTCAAAGTCCTATCGCACTGCATAGGCTCAGGTAATACCGCCAAATGGTGCACAGATTTACGCTCGCGCAAGCGTCGACCGATCTGAATGGCCAAAGACATAGACTCATTCAGACCAGCAGGCATAGGAAATCCCACCATGACGTCCTTAAGGGCTTCAGAGAGACCTTTTCTGAAAATAGCTGCGAGCGCACCTTCATTCCACTGAGTGAGTATGGACCACTTTCTAAATTTCTGACAATATACCTCTATTTCATCCTGACCCTGACACAGAGCCAGCAAATTCTTCTCTGCCTGATCCTCAGAATTAGGCTCATCGTACAGCAATCCGAGCGCCAGGAGAAATGCATCGATATTACTTAATGCAGGATCTCCTGACGCAAGAGAAAATGCCCAGTCCTGAGGGTCGCCACGCAAAAAAAGAAATAACGATCCTAACTTGTTGAACTGGGTCACCAGAGGAGCGAGGTTTCAAAGCCAGAAATAGTTTACAATTATTTTTGAAACTCAGAAATTTAGTTCTATCTCCAAAAAACAAATCAGGAATAGGAATTCTCGGTTCTAACATAGAATTCTGAACCACAAAGTCTTGAATACTTTGTACTCTTGCCGTGAGCTGATCCACACATGAAGACAGACCTTTAATGTCCATTGCTACACCTGTGTCCTGAACCACCCAAATGTCTAGGGGAAAAAAAAGGCAAAACACAGTGCAAAGAAAAAAAAATGGTCTCAGAACTTCTTTTTTCCCTCTATTGAGAATCATTAGTACTTTGGGCCTCCAGTACTGTTATGAAAGGTAATTCAGTACCACAATGGACATAGAGGTCAGCGCACATACAGTGACCTGGCAATAACCCAAAAAACAAGAACGAGCTCTGAGACGTGGGAACTCTGTTGACCGCAATCCCTAATCCTCTCCAACACACTAAAGGCAGCCGTGGATTACGCCTAACGCTCCCTATGCAACTCGGCACAGCCTGAGAAACTAGCTAGCCTGAAGATAGAAAATAAGCCTACCTTGCCTCAGAGAAATACCCCAAAGGAAAAGGCAGCCCCCACATATAATGACTGTGAGTTAAGATGAAAAGACAAACGTAGAGATGAAATAGATTTAGCAAAGTGAGGCCCAACTTTCTGAACAGAGCGAGGATAGGAAAGGTAACTTTGCGGTCAACACAAAACCCTACAAAAACCAACGGCACGGAGGTACACCCTCTGCGTCCCAGAGCTTCCAGCAAGCAGTAAAAAACAAATAGACAAGCTGGACAGAAAAAAACAGCAAACAAATAGCAAAGAGTAACTTAGCTATGCAGAGCAGCAGGCCACAGGAACGATCCAGGAGGAAACAGGTCCAATACTAGAACATTGACTGGAGGCCAGGATCAAAGCACTAGGTGGAGTTAAATAGAGCAGCACCTAACGACTTCACCACATCACCTGAGGAAGGAAACTCAGAAGCCGCAGTACCACTTTCCTCCACCAACGGAAGCTCACAGAGAGAACCAGCCGAAGTACCACTTGTGACCACAGGAGGGAGCTCTGCCACAGAATTCACAACAAATGGCTACCTGGGTAGGTAATTTGATTGAGTCCATGAGGGTTTTAACAGCTTCAGCATTCTTCACTAGAGTACCGGCGGTAGTAATAAACCCTCGATTGGCCCATAGAATTCCAAAATCATGAGCAATACCAAATGCATACCGTGAGTCTGTGTATATTTAAGCCCGCCTGTCCTTGGCCAAAATACATGCAGTAGACAGAGCCTGAAGTTCTGCTTCTTGTGCTGACTGTGAGGGTGGGAGCGCAGCTGCATGTACTACAGTGTCTTCCGAAGTAACAGCGTATACGGTGTGGAATCTGCCAAACTCATCAGCATATCTTGAACCATCCGTGTATAACACCAGATCAGGATTTGGAAGTGGATTTTTGCTGACATTTGATGGAGTAGCTGTCTCTTCAGTCAGAAGTTGGGAACAGTCATGTTGGAGGTAATCCTCATCACAGCCATCTTTCTTGGGGACCGGCAGTAAAGTAGTGGGGTTGATTGTAGTACAGCGATGCAATTTGACATAGTCAGGCAAAACGAGTGAACATTGCAGCCGCAAATGTCGTTGTACAGTCAGATGTCTTGGCTGTTGGAGAGTCAGTATTGCCGCAATATCATGCGGGGCAAAAATGTGCGTTTCATGTCCAAGAATTATGTCTGCAGTCTTGTTAAGCAACAAATAAGTGGTGTGAACTGCCCTCATGCAACTTGGTGATGGCCGGGCCACGGGATCAATGGCGGGTCGAATAATAGCCCAGTGGTCTTTGCCTATTGCCATGTGATTGTGTAAGTACCCCTGCTGCATGTCCTTCATTTTCAGACACATACAAATGGAATGGTCGAGTATAGTCCGGCACGCCCAAGGCAGGGGCAGAAGCAATAAGCTGCTTTAATTCAGAGAAGGCACGATGAAGACTTTCCATACAAACCGGTGATCTTTCCTTATAGTTAATTATACCGTCTGTTAAGGCATTGTAAAGGGGTTACATTATGCGGGATGCTGTTATGAAAAGTAATTCAGTACCACAATGGACATAGAGGTCAGCGCACATACAGTGACCTGGCAATAACCCAAAAAACAAGAACGAGCTCTGAGACGTGGGAACTCTGTTGACCGCAATCCCTAATCCTCTCCAACCACACTAAAGGCAGCCGTGGATTGCGCCTAACGCTGCCTATGCAACTCGGTACGGCCTGAGAAACTAGCTAGCCTGAAGATAGAAAATAAGCCTACCTTGCCTCAGAGAAATACCCCAAAGGAAAAGGCAGCCCCCACATATAATGACTGTGAGTTAAGATGAAAAGACAAACGTAGAGATGAAATAGATTTAGCAAAGTGAGGCCCAACTTTCTGAACAGAGCGAGGATAGGAAAGGTAACTTTGCGGTCAACACAAAACCCTACAAAAACCACGCAAAGGGGGCAAAAAGACCCTCCGTACCGAACTAACGGCACGGAGGTACACCCTCTGCGTCCCAGAGCTTCCAGCAAGCAGAAAAAAACAAATTGACAAGCTGGACAGAAAAAAACAGCAAACAAATAGCAAAGAGGAACTTAGCTATGCAGAGCAGCAGGCCACAGGAACGATCCAGGAGGAAACAGGTCCAATACTAGAACATTGACTGGAAGCCAGGATCAAAGCACCAGGTGGAGTTAAATAGAGAAGCACCTAACGACTTCACCACATCACCTGAGGAAGGAAACTCAGAAGCCGCAGTACCACTTTCCTCCACCAACGGAAGCTCACAGAGAGAACCAGCCGAAGTACCACTTGTGACCACAGGAGGGAGCTCTGCCACAGAATTCACAACAGGATGCATCCGGTATCCACTGATGACAATAAGTACATAGTCCAAGAAAACGCTGGAGTTCAGTCTCCTCTTTCAGAAAAGGAAGGGAGCTGCCAGCTATTTTTCCTTCTTTCATGAGGTGTCTGACACCCTGAAGGAGACTGTGACCCAAAAATATCACTCGACCAAGGCAGAACTGAAGTTTCGAGGCCGAAACCCGACAGTTCAGATCTGCCAGATACTTGAGGAGGCTAACAGTGGCAGCAATGGCTTCCTGCTCTGTTCGTGCACACAACAAAAGATCATCCACATACTGGAGCAGCGTGACATAGGGGTGATCTAACTACCAGGGTAAAAGACACTCACCCATATTTTTTGCAAGCTGATTAAGACTGTTTTGGCCCCTTGTGGCATAATTGTCCACGTCAATTGTCATCCCTGATAAGTGAATGCAAACAGAAACTGGCAATCTGAGTGTAATGGAATGCTGAAGAAGGCATTGGCAAGGTCGATTACTGTGAACCAAGCAGCATTCTGAGGTATCTGGAACAAAAGAGTATGTGGATTAGGCACCACCGGAGTTTCCAGAACAGTAGCTGCATTAGCTGCCCGTAGATCTTGTATCAGCCGGTACACAGGGGGTTGGCCGGGTGGGGTCTTTTTCTTAACGGGAAACAAGGGCATATTACATGGGGAAAAACAGGGTACCAGGGCACCATTATCGAGTAACATTTGTATTTGCCCCTTGAGACCCCGCTCCTGATCATGTTTCAAAGGGTATTGATGGACTTTGGGAAAAGGGGCACCAGGTTTGAGAAACACTTTTACTGGTTCTACAGGCATTTTCCCTATATCATCTGGCCCTTTTGACCAAAGTTTGGGTGGTATCTCTGAGAGATATGGGGTGAGTCGCTGGTCCTCAGGCATTATTGGGGGTGGATCTGGGCCTATCAGGGCCATCATTACCGTGGGAAAGGCGTGTAAGATACAGATCTCCTCACTATCTTCATCTGCATAAGGGTTATGTAACGTAAGAACCATCTAACCATCATCTTGGAATTTTATTCTGGAGTGGAACTGTGATAATAAATCTGCCCCCAGTAAATTTACTGGACATGTGGGAGAGATTACTAACTGAGCAATAACTTCAGGGAAAGGTCCCACAGGGATTGGTTTTGTAAGAGTATGTTTATTGGGTCTACCATCTACTCCAATTAAAACAAGCTCTTGATCTGAGAATTGAATAGGAATATCCATAGGTACATCTGATGACTTGATTATGGAATTGGCCGCCCCAGTGTCTACCATGAACTTAACAAGGGTGTCCCCGACAGGAAGCGTGACTGATGAGCATGCCCCCGGTTTGGTGGAGGACATTGTGATGGCAGACCCTGGTTGGCCACCCCTTCAGTATGGGCGATTATCAGGATTTTGGGGCTGTCTGTAACTAGAGTATCCCCCAGGGTTCCCAGTATTCAGGTTACGACTGGAAGGGGGAACTTGACGGTAGCATCTGTCAGCAGGGGTATGACAATCTCTCTGAAAGTGACTGAGTCGGACACAGCTCCAGCACGGCAAGCAAGAACTGGTGCGGCAGGGCTGAGGAGGGGGGTTCCCAGACATAGGGTGGGAAGGGATATTGGAGTAGGGGACTGGATTTGTGTACAGTGGGAGGGCAGGAACTGGAATCTGCTGCTGCGCAGGCCACTGATAAGGAAGGAGCTGTGTGCTTGCAGTTGGGGAGGGGGCTGGGGTTGGTGTAGGAATTGCTGGAGTTGCTGGTTTAACCTTTAATTTCCCTGCTGATGCAGAGCGGGCTAAATTCTTCTGAAAACTTTTTACTATTTTCAATGCATCATCTGGAGTGGAAGTCTCGATATCAGGTCTGACTGACATTATTGCCTCTTTCAATTCATATTTAAGGCCAGACATCAAAGCTGCCACAAAAAGGTGTGAATGGGCTTTATTATACAGTGAAAACCCCAAATCTTTAAACACTACCATAAGACGCCCATAAAACTTCTTGGCAGTCTCCCCTTGTCCTGTGTAACATCTGTGAGGGAGGTAGCTTGGTCCCCTAGTCTATCTTGTGCCCAAACTTTTAAAGCATTGCAGAAATCAACACCACTCTCATATGTTCCCCCATCCAAATTCACATTATGTGTTATGCCACCCTCAATAATTGCAAAATACCCCTCCCCAGCCTTCACTCGGAGTAAGTATAACAGATCTCTCTGGGGAGTGGAATAAATCTCTCGATTCGCTGACATTTGTCTATAAAAGGCCATGGGGGAGGTTTCTGGATCGGGTAACTGGTTGCAAAGGGTGTTTATTTGGGATGGGGAAAAGGGGGTATACTTTGGCCTGTCAGGAGTAGTTTCCACATCATCTTCTTCAAATTCGGATATTACTGACTCAGGGGCAGGAGGAGGTGGCGGTAGTACGGGCACAAGAGGCTACTGCGGCGGAAGCGGGGCAGGAGGCTCTGTTACAGTTAGAGATTGTATTGCCTGATTGGCCATTAGGCGGCTATCGAGGACAAATTGGACCTCCTCCAATTTTATGGGGTTTTCCTGTATACACCGCTCTATTGCTGATACTATTGACCATGGCGGCATCCTTCCTGGGATATTGAAAGATACCGGCAGAGATTAATGGTATGGCCATTGTATGTTGAAGCATCGTACCGAGGGGGACAGAAGAGGCATACAAGATTGCGTTCTGGACAGCCTCGGTAAGTAATTGTTGAGACCTAGGAATGTTGGTAGGATTATATTGTGGTCCCACTGCATGTATTACATATTGACACGGCAGCTGTCCTGCTTTGGTGTCTGTGACCTGTCCTGTTTCTACCTGGCCATACATTTGTATATATGATTTAGATTCTTCCTGTATCATGGGTCCGCCTTTCTGTGAAATTGTTACGGCCACTCCTCCAGCATGGTGGAGTTGATTATTTGCGGCATTTACTATGGCCCCAATCTGCTGCTGTCCCTATACTAAAGAACACATCATGACGGTGGGGTCCAGGAATAACATTGTATTACATTTCCTGGAAATCTTCTAGCTCTGTGTATCCTGTCTCTGACCGGGTGACTAAAGTAGGAGGGGGTGGATACTCATAACCACTAGCAATACTAGGCATAGCAGGGACTGGTGCTGGCAGTGGCTGATAATAAGTGCCATCAGCGTTTAGCAAGGTGGGGGCTACAACTTCTGGTCTTCTTGCTCCACAATTGTAACAGACCTCTTCCCACTGAGAATTAGTAACTCCGCATACATCACAAATCCACCCGGCAGGAACATAGGGTGGGGGTGCACTGAGTTTTGGCAACCCAGGATATATTGGTGCTTTGGGGTTGAGGGGAACGGAGCTTACAGTCGGGAGAAGAGGCGTGATTTCCTGGGGAGGGACCATATTATCTAGCAGGGAGACCCCCTGTCCCAGATCTTCATTTTTAGTAGTTTGTCTTTCTGGCACATTACCCTCAGTCACTTTCTCAATTCCTTCTTGCACCACAAAACATCCAGTCTTTGTAGTAGTAGACAACTTTCCGTTTTCAACGTAACAATAACAGAAACAACCAGAATTCACTTCCTCTTCTACTTTCACATAACCTTCATCACACAATTCATGTGCCAGACCATGGAATTCCTCAGCGTCTTTAAGCAAACCATTATCAGTTAACCTTCCCTTGTTCTTTCTGATACCCTTGTCCCATAACATAGGCTGTAGCCTCCCCCCTTAGGAAAACCCATGATTGAGAATATTATTCCTGCATTCCTGACAGATTTCTTTCCCCGTCTTTGAATCATAAGACTAATAGTATCAGATCCATCACACAAATCCAAACTCTTCTTTTTCTTCCACGGAAAAATGATTCTCCTTTAGAGCTAAATATCCTTACTTCAGTTGTGCACAGTACTGGAGCGGCCGTTCAGTCTGCTCCACCGGGTCTGTCCCCCACTGGGACAACCCAAAATTCCAACGCTCTACTCAGTGAAAGGAGGAGGGCGTCTTAGACTATCCCTCCAGACACCCCTGATTATATATATATATATATATATATATATATATATATATTCCTCAGTTACGTATCCTACCCAATCTTCGATCACCTCACCGCGCCTGATTCTAACAGTGATCAGGATTTCAGGATATTTTGACCGAAAAGAGAATTACATCACTGGTCAATCCGGGGTGTCCGTCCCTTATGAGGTGCGGTTTGAACACTGGGCCCCCAACGGAACTACACCTCTATATGATTCCACCCAAGAATCACCCCACCTTGAGGGACAACCTCAGATCCTCTTTGCAGCAACAAACACCACACCACAAAAACCACACCAAACGGTCAGTCTGAACAGTATAACTGCCAAGTTACCGTGGTTGTCGTGGGGGATGATCAGTCCCAATTTTCCAGTGCCTGTGTCCGGTCCAAGGGTCCTTTGTCTTGTTGTCCTCCAGGGGGCAGAAGCGTCCCTTTTTGGGGGCCCCACGTTGGGCATCAAGCTGTTGGGGGAGGATATGAAGTGATCCTTCACGGTTGACCGAGTGATTTTCAAATTAATCCACAGGGCGTTGCCGGCAACTGAAAATGACCAGACGGAGACGTGTCTCTGTTTGGGAGGATCGAGCAGATCTCTAAGCTCCATTTATTATGTCACTTCTTTTGTAGTATTTAGCAAGTTATACTTCAACCAATAGTATAAAATCATGCTTGCAGCGCTTAAAGGGACTCTGTCACCCCCTCCAGCCGTTAGAAACTAAAAGAGCCACCTTGTGCAGCAGTAATGCTGCATTCTGACAAGGTGGCTCTTTTAGTTATTGGTGCAGTCAAAGCAGAAATAAAGCGTTTTATAATTTTGCAAAAATACCTGTCTTTAGTCGTGGAGGCAAGTCTTAACCCCCCTGCTGCACACGCCACACTGCCGTCACTCAAGGCTTCTTCGGTGCCGCCCCCTCAGCGCTGTTTACAAATCAAATCCGGCACCTACGCTGTTTTATTCTGCCTGGGGCAGGGGCAGTGAGCGCTGCCCGTCTGACCTCAGATGCAGTCTCGCAGACTGCGCCTGTGCAGCCACCCAGCTTGTGAATCCCAGCCCCGCAGTGTGTTATGCATTATGCACAGTGTGGGGCTGGGATTCACAAGCTGGGTGGCCGCACAGGCGCAGTCTGCGAGACTGCATCTGAGGTCAGACGGGCAGCGCTCACTGCACCTGCCCCAGGCAGAACAAAACAGCGCAGGTGCCGGATTTGATTTGAAAACAGCGCAGATGGGGCGGCGCCCGGTGCCAAAGACGCCTTGAGTGACGGCAGTGTGGCGTGTGCAGCAGAGGGGTTAAGACCTGCCTCCAGGACAAAAGACAGTTATTTTTGCGAAATTATAAAATGCTTTATTTCTGCTTTGACTGCACCAATAACTAAAAGGGCCACCTTGTCAGAATGCAGCATTACTGCTGCACAAGGTGGCTCTTTTAGTTTCTAACGACTGGAGGGGGTGACAGAGTCCCTTTATCTTATAAAAATACAGGAAAACCGGAAACTACATATATGGCCGTGTCTACGTGGCATAGAAAAAAAACATAACAGCCTGTGCGTCAATGTCTCGCAGAACAATACACCCTCAGTCTCATATCTTATTCAGGCTAGAACAATCTGGCCTTAAACAACTATAAACTTTTACCTAGTTAAATAACAGAATTTATCTTATAAACAACAAGATGAAGTCGAAAAGCACAAAAAGAAGCCTTAATATTAATCCTTCACAATACTGTTGTGGAGAAGTTTAAAGCCGGATTTGGATACAAAATGATTTCCAAAACTTTAATCATCGCAAGGAGCACTGTGCAAGCGATCATATTGAAATGGAAGGATTATCATACCACTGCAAATCTACCAAGAACTGGCCGACCCTCTAAACTTTCATCTCAAACAAGTAGATTGATCAGAGATGCAGCCAAGAGGCCCATGATCACTTTGGATGAACTGCAGAGATCTACAGCTTAGGTGGGACAGTCTGTCCATAGGACAACAATCAGTCGTACACTGCACAAATCTGGCCTCTATGGAAGAGTGGCAAGAAGAAAGCCATTTCTCAAAGATATCCATAAAAAGTGTCATTTAAAGTTTGCAACAAGCCAACTGGGAAACACACCAAACATGTGGAATGTGCTCTAGTCTGATGAAACCAAAATCAAACTTTTTGGCTACAATGCCAAACGATATGTTTGGCGTAAAGGCAACACAGCTCATCACCCTGAACACACCATCCCCACTGTCAAACATGGTGGTGGCAGCATCATGGCTTGGGCCTGCTTTTCTTCAGCATGGACAGGGAAGATGGTTAAAATTGATGGGAAGATGGATGGAGCCAAATACAGGACCATTTTTGAAAAAAACCTGTTGGAGTCTGCAAAAGACCTGAGACTGGGACGGAGATTTGTCTTCCAACAAGACAATGATCCCAAACATAAAGTAAAATCTACAATGGAATGGTTCACAAATAAACGTATCCAGGTGTTAGAATGGCCAAGTGAAAGTCCATACCTCAATCCAATTGAGAATATGTGGAAAGAGCTGAAAACTGTTGTTCACAAACGATCTCCATCAAACCTCAATGAACTCGAGCTATTTTCCAAGGAAGATTGGGCAAGAATTTCAATCTCTCAATGTACAAAACTGATAGAGACATACCCCAAGCGACTTGCAGCTGTAAATCGCAGCAAAAGGTGGCTCAACAAAGTATTAAGTTAAAGGGGCCGAATAATATTGCACGCCCCACTTTTCAGTTTTTTAATTTCCACAAAAATTTTAAATAACCAATAAATTTCGTTCAGCTCCACATTTGTGTTCCACTTGTTGTTGATTCTTCACCCAAAATTTACATTTGGTATCTTTTATGTTTGAAGCATGATATGTGGGAAAAGGTTGAAAAGTTCCAGGGAGCCAAATACTTTCGCAAGGCACTGTAATCAGCTGTAAGGGATTATAATGCCACATGACTCACCCCATTTTTAATGGTGCTATTATTAGCATCCTAAAGGATCAATTGTGGCGATATCACCATCAAGTCGTCATAGGTGGTGGTGCTGTCGTCATAGACACGCATAAGTATATAGCTGAAATTGAACGGCAATTATCTGAGGTGGAAATATATAAAAAAATGAAACGGCGACCCAAAGTTTATGATATTGAGGAAAATTAGCAATATACTTAATGAAGGTAAAAATAAGAATATTATTGATGAACTATATAAATTTCTACAGATTGAAAATCCGGTTACTCCGATGAGATATATATTACCTAAAATTCATAAGTGAATGGAAAATCCTCCGGGACGTCCAATATTTTCAGGTAGTGATTTCAATTTTTTGTCATATTCGTATTTTCCTTGATAGAATATTGGGCCCACTTGCCAAACAAACAGAATCATATATTTTGGACACTTCAGATTTTTTTAAAAAATTGGGATCTGTAAAAATTGTCAAAAACATCATTTTTGCATAATTTGATGTAGTATATTTGTATATCTCTATTAGTCATGATACACGTCTTAGGGCGGTATAGAGGAAACTAACTGAAACTGGTTATACAACAAAAATGATTGATTTTATTCTAAGACTGTTGAAATTAATATTGAAACAACTATTTTCTGTTTAGTGACACCTTTTATATGCAACAATGAGGGACCGCGATGGGTGCCAATATGGCGCCTGTGTATGCAAATTTAACTATGATGGCCATGGAGGATGACCTCGTCTGTGTCCAACCACTTTAGCAAAGTTTTGCAGTGGGGGAGGTACATAGATAATGTCCTCCTCCTATGGTTGGGCTCCTTAGATGAACTTATGGAGTTTCATTGTTTTCTTAATGGGTTGGATCCAGATATAAAATTTACTTTGGTTCACTTGGGAGACTGAAATTCAGTTTCTTGATGTGATGATTAAAAATAACAATAGGCAATTGAGTACAGCATTGTTTGTGAAGCCTACCGAAAGGAATAATGTGTTAAGATTTGACAGCTACCACCCAAGCAGGATGGTGGAATCACTTCCGTATAGCCCATATTTGCAAACAAAAAGAATCTATAGTGATTCTACTACATTGGAAAAATCTTTGGACGGAATGAGAAAAAAGTTTTAAGACCGTAAATACCAGAAACAACTCCTTGATAAATGGATAACAATATGATTTATGTGGATAGATCTATGTTGCTGGAAAAAAAATCAAATAGGAATGAAGTTACTAAAAGGTTGACATTAGTGACCACATACTGTGAGGAGAGTAGGAAAATTACCAACATAATTTAACGGCATTGGCCAATGCTAGGAAAATGTCTTCCAAAAATAGTGGAATATAGGAGTCCATCTTTGATTTCATATAAAAGAGCTAAGAACATAAAGGATCGGATTGTCCGTTCTGATATAGGCTCACATATAGGAACCATCCAAACATCACTTCCTGACATGTTCATCTGAATTTATCTATCTTCTCCAATGTCCCTGTAATTTGTGTAGTATATTGCACAGCCCGCGTAGTATATTGCACAGTCCGCGTAGTACATTGCCCAGCCCACGTAGTATATTGCCCAGCCCACGTAGCAATGTGGGCATCATATCCCTGTTAAAAAAAGAATTAAAATAAAAAATAGTTATATACTCACCTTCCGTTGGTCCCTGGATCCAGGAAGCGTTTACCGACGCTCCTCGCGTGCTCCAGTCTCAAGAGTGCATTGCGGAATGCATGGACCGGTCACCGGAACATCGCAAGGAGCGGGAAAGGCGCCGGAAGGTGAGTATATGATGATTTTTTTTATTTTTTTTAAATTATTTTTAACATTAGATCTTTTTACTATTGATGCTGCATAGGCAGCATCAATATTAAAAAAGTTGGTCACACAGGGTTAATAGCAGCGTTAATGGAGTGCATTACACCGCGGCATAACGCGGTCCATTAGCGCTGCCATTAACCCTGTGTGAGCGCTGACTGGAGGGGAGTATGGAGCGGGCACTGACTGCAAGGAGGAAGGAGCGGCCATGTTGCCACTGGACTGCGCCCGTCGCTGATTGGTCGTGGCAATGGTCGTGGGCGTTTTGCCACGACCAATCAGCGACTTGGATTCCATGACAGACAGAGGCCACGACCAATGAATATCTGGGACAGACAGAAAGACGGAAGTGACCCTGACAATTATATAGTAGATGTCCGTTTTGGGGACAGAGGTTGAGTGCTGTGCCCTGTGAAGGGAACATAACTCCCACTGACCCCCTAGGTTAACAGGTTGCCAGCCCCAGCTCATGGGAGGTGTTTCTGTTCAACTTAGGTATAATTCGTTGCCCTTATCATTTATGCTATGGGTCTTTTCAGTAAATGGTCATTAACAATAAGTGGGTTGGATCTTTTGCAGTTGCGCTGACTATGACACTGTATCCACTTTGTATGGTAAGAATGTGTGGCTATGATCCCTTAAAAAAGATGGCCCTGGGTGCTTTTAATAGTACTATATGGTGGTCCGATTCTAATGCATTGGGTATTCTAGAATATGTATGTAGTTCATTTATAAAGATTTAAGAATAATGCAATGAATACACAGGATTTTCCGGGTAAAATATATACATGATCAGTGAAGCGGTGTTTAAATCCCGCGCCAATATCACTGATTGGTCACAGCCGGCCAGCCACGACCAATCAGCGAAGCGTGGTTCAAATACCACGCCAATTCGCGGCCGGACTGCGCCAGTCGCTGATTGGTCGCGGGTAGCTGGCAAGACCAATCAGCGACGCGGGATTTCCGTTACAAACAGACAGAATTAGACGATTATATAGTAGACTAGATGGTGGCCCGATTCTAACGCATCGGGTATTCTAGAATATGTATAGTAGTGTATAGCACAGCCCATGCAGTATATAACATAGCCCATGTAGTATATAAACAGTCCATGTAGTATATAACACAGGCACGTAGTATATAGCACAGCCCACGTAGTATATAACACAGCCCACATAGTATATAGCACAGTCACATAGTATGTAACACAGCCCACGTAGTATATAACACAGCCCATGTAGTATATAGCACAGCGACATAGTATATAGCAGCCACGTAATATATAGCACAGCCACGTAGTATATAGCACAGCCACGTATTATATAGCACAGCCACGTAGTATATAGCACAGCCACGTAGTATATAGCACAGCCACGTATTACATAGCACAGCCACGTAGTATATAACAGCCCACGTAGTATATAACAGCTTACGCAGTATATAGCACAGCCACGTAGTATATTGCCCAGCCACGTAGTATATAGCACAGCCCACGTAGTATATAACTGCCCACGTAGTGTATAGCATAGCCCACGTAGTGTATAGCAATGTGGGCGCCATATCCTTGGTAAAAAAAAGAATTAAAATAAAAAAGAGTTATATACTCCCCTTCGGTCGGCCTCCGGATCCAGCCGAGGCCTTCAGCGATTCTCATCATGACGCTCTGTTCCCAGTAATGCCTTGCGGCAATAACACGTGATGATGTAGCGATCTCGCAAGACCGCTACGTCATTTCCGGTCATTGCCGCAATGCATTCTTGGGACCAGAGCATCGCAAGGAGCGGGAAAGGCGCTGGAAGGTGAGAATATAATGATTTTTTTATTATTATTTTTAACATTAGATCTTTTTACTATTGTCAATAGTAAAAAGTTGGTCATACAGGGTTAATAGCAGGGTTAACGGACTTCGTTACACCACGTTATGCAGCGGTGTAACACAGTCTGTTTAACGGACTGCTTAACTGCTATGGGGGCATTGACTGGGGAGTAGGGAGGGGGCACTGACTGGAGGGGAGTAGGGAAGGGCGAATTCGCGGCCGGACTGTGCCCGTCGCTGGTTGCGACACTACATAGTACATAACAGCCCACGTAGTGTATAACACAGCCCATGAAGTGTATAGCACAGCCCACGTAGTATATAGCACAGCCCAAGTAGTATTTAACAGCCCATGTAGTGTATAACACAGCCACGTAGTATATTGCACAGAAACGTAGTATATTGCACAGCCACGTAGTATATTGCACAGCCCACGTAGTATATTGCACAGCACACGTAGTATATTGCACAGCCCACGTAGTATATAGCACAGCCCACGTAGTATATTGCACAGCCCACGTAGTATATTGCACAGCCCACGTAGTATATTGCACAGCCACGCAGTATATTGCACAGCCCACGTAGTATATTGCACAGCCCACGTAGTATATTGCACAGCCCTCGTAGTATATTGCACAGCCCTCGTAGTATATTGCACAGCCCACGTAGTATATAGCAATGTGGGCATCATATCCCTGTTAAAAAAAAGAATTAAAATAAAAAATAGTTATATACTCACCTTCCGTTGGCCCCCGGATCCAGGCGAAGCGTTTACCGATGCTCCTCGCGCGCTCCGGTCCCAAGAGTGCATTGTGATGACATCATCATCTCGCAAGATCGCAATGCATGGAGCAGCCACCGGAGCGTCACGAGGAGCGGGAAAGGCCTGTTCTGGATCAGAGGGGCCGACGGACGGTGAGTATATAACTATTTTTTATTTTTTAAATTATTTTTAAAAAAATCTTTTTACTATTGATGCTGCATAGGCAGTATCAATAGAAAAAAGTTGGTCACACAGGGCTAATAGCAGCGTTAACGGAGTGGGTTACTCACGGCATAACGCAGTCCGTTAACGCTGCCATTAACCCTGTGTGAGCGCTGACTGGAAGGGAGTATGGAGCGGGCATTGACTGCGGGGAGTAAGGAGTGGCCATTTGCCGCCAGACTGTGCCTGTCGCTGATTGGTCGTGGATAGTGTTGAGCATTCCGATACCGCAAGTATCGGGTATCGGCCGATACTTGCGGTATCGGAATTCCGATACCGAGATCCGATACTTTTGTGGTATCGGGTATCGGTATCGGATACATAGAGATGTGTAAAATAAAGATTTAAAATAAAAAATATTGATATATTTACCTCTCCGGCGGCCCCTGGACTCAGCGCGGGTAACCGGCAGGCTTCGTTGTTCAAAATCAGCGCTTTTAGGACCTGAGAATCACGTCCCGGCTTCTGATTGGTCGCGGACCGCCCATGTGACCGCCACGCGACCAATCACAAGCCGCGACGTCACCGCAAGCTATTAACGCGCTCATTTTTAAAAATGAGCGCGTTAATGGCTTTCAAAGACGTAGCGGCTTGTGATTGGTCGCGTGGCGGTCACATGGGCGGTCCGCGACCAATCAGAAGCCGGGACGTGATTCTCAGGTCCTAAAAGCGCTGATTTTGAACAACGAAGCCTGCCGGTTACCCGCGCTGAGTCCAGGGGCCGCCGGAGAGGTAAATATATCAATATTTTTTATTTTAATTCTTTATTTTACACATCCCTATGGATCCCAGGGCCTGAAGGAGAGTTTCCTCTCCTTCAGACCCTGGGAACCATGAGAATACCTTCCGATACTTGATGTCCCATTGACTTGTATTGGTATCGGATATCGGTATCGGCGATATCCGATATTTTTCGGATATCGGCCGATACTATCCGATACCGATACTTTCAAGTATCGGACGGTATCGCTCAACACTAGTCGTGGATGTTTTGCCGCGACCAATCAGCAACTTGGGATTTCCGTGACAGACAGACAGACAGAAGTGACCCTTAACCCCTTAATCCCATATGACGTACTATCCCGTCCAGGTGACCTGGGACTTAATTCCCATGGACGGGATAGTACGTCATATGCGATCGGCCGCGCTCACGGGGGGAGCGCGGCCGATCGCGGCCGGGTGTCAGCTGCCTATCGCAGCTGACATCCGGCACTATGTGCCAGGAGCGGTCACGGACCGCTCCCGGCACATTAACCCCCGGCACACCGCGATCAAAGATGATCGCGGTGTGCCGGCGGTGCAGGGAAGCATCGCGCAGGGAGAGGGCTCCCTGCGGGCTTCCCTGAGACGATCGGTACACGGTGATGTGCTCACCGTGTACCGAGCGTCTTCTCCCTGCAGTCCCCGGATCCAAAATGGCCGCCGGGCTGCATCCGGGTCCTGCAGGGAGCACTTCCGGGTCAGGATCAGGCTGCAGCTGCAGCTCTAATCCTGCCCGGCTGTATGTCAGATCACCGATCTAACAGAGTGCTGTGCACACTGTCAGATCGGTGATCTGTGATGTCCCCCCCTGGGACAAAGTGAAAAAGTAAAAAAAAAAATTTCCACACTTGTAAAAAAAAAATAAAAAAAAATTCCTAAATAAAGCAGAAAAAAAAAAATATTATTCCCATAAATACATTTCTTTACATAAAAAAAAAACAAAAAAAACAATAAAAGTACACATATTTAGTATCGCCGCGTCCGTAACGACCCGACCTATAAAACTGGCCCACTAGTTAACCCCTTCAGTGAACACCGTAAGAAAAAAAAAAAAAAACGAGCCAAAAAACAACGCTTTATTATCATAACGCTGAACAAAAAGTGGAATAACACGCGATCAAAAAGACGGATATAAATAACCATGGTACCTCTGAAAACGTCATCTTGTCCCGCAAAAAACGAGCCGCCATATAGCATCATAACCAAAAAAATAAAAAAGTTATAGTCCTGAGAATAAAGCGATGCCAAAATAATTATTTTTTCTATAAAATAGCTTTTATCGTATAAAAGCGCCAAAACATAAAAAAAATGATATAAATGAGGTATCGCTGTAATCGTACTGACCCGAAGAATAAAACTGCTTCATCAATTTTACCAAACGCGGAACGGTATAAACGTCTCCCCCAAAAGAAATTCATGAATAGCTGGTTTTTGGTCATTCTGCCTCACAAAAAATCGGAATAAAAAGCGATAAAAAAATGTCACATGTCCGAAAATGTAACCGATAAAAACGTCAACTCGTCCCGCAAAAAACAAGACCTCACATGACTCTGTGGACCAAAATATGGAAAAATTATAGGTCTCAAAATGTGGAGACACAAAAACTTTTTTGCTATAAAAAGCGTCTTTTAGTGTGTGACGGCTGCCAATCATAAAAATCCGATATAAAAAACTCGCTATAAAAGTAAATCAAACCCCCCTTCATCACCCCCTTAGTTAGGCTAGGTTCACATTGCGTTAATGGGTTAACGCTAACGGACAGCGTTGCACGGCGAAAATGTCACAATTAACGCCGTGCAACGGGTCCGTTAGCACAACCATTGACAGCAATGTGATTTTCGGGTGTAGCGCATCGCTAGAGCGTGCCATTTTCGGCTCGCGCTAGCAAGGTGCCGTTCTTTTGTGGCGCGCCTCAGACGCTGCTTGCAGCGTCCGCGGCGCGCCCGAGGTCCGATCCCCGATCTTCCAGAGCGGGGACGTTAACGCGACCACTAAACACGACACCTAAAAAGACATTGCGTTAGCGCAATCCGCTAGTGCTAAACGGATTTCCCTAATGCAATGTGAACCTAGCCTTAGGGAAAAATAATAAAATTAAAAAAAATGTATTTATTTCCATTTTCCCATTAGGGTTAGGGTTAGGGCTAGGGTTAGGGCTAGGGTTAGGGTTAGGGTTTGTATTACATTTACGGTTGGGATTAGGGTTGGGATTAGAATTAGGGGTGTGTCAGGGTTAGGTGTGTGGTTAGGGTTACAGTTGGGATTAGGGTTAGGGGTGCGTTTGGATTAGGGTTTCAGTTATAATTGGGGGTTTCCACTGTTTAGACACATCAGGGGCTCTCCAAACGCGACATGGCGTCCGATCTCAATTCCAGCCAATTCTGCATTGAAAAAGTAAAACAGTGCTCCTTCACTTCCGAGCTCTCCCGTGCGCCCAAACAGGGGTTTACCCCAACATATGGGGTATCATCGTACTCGAGACAAATTGGACAACAACTTTTTGGGTCCAAGTTCTCTTGTTATCCTTGGGAAAATAAAAATTTGGGGGGCTAAAAATCATTTTTGTGGGAAAAAAAAGGATTTTTTATTTTCACGGCTCTGCGTTGTAAACTGTAGTGAAACACTTGGGGGTTCAAAGTTTTCACAACACATCTAGATAAGTTCCATGGGAGGTCTAGTTTCAATATGGGGTCACTTGTGGGTGGTTTCTACTGTTTGGGTACATCAGGGGCTCTGCAAATGCAACGTGACGCCTGCAGACCAATCCATCTAAGTCTGCATTCCAAATGGCGCTCCTTCCCTTCCGAGCTCTGCCATGCGCCCAAACAGTGGTTCCCCCCCACATACGGGGTATCAGCGTACTCAAGACAAATTGAACAACAACTTTTGGGGTCCAATTTATTCTGTTACCCTTGTAAAAATACAAAGCTGGGGGCTAAAAAATCATTTTTGTGAAAAAAAAAAAGAATTTTTATTTTCACGGCTCTGCGTTATAAACTGTAGTGAAACACTTAGGGGTTCAAAGTTCTCACAACACATCTAGATAAGTTCCTTGGGAGGTCTAGTTTCTAATATGGGGTCACTTGTGGGGGGTTTGTACTGTTTGGGTACATCAGGGGCTCTGCAAATGCAACGTGACTCCTGCAGACCAATCCATCTAAGTCTGCATTCCAAATGGCGCTCCTTCCCTTCCGAGCTCTGCCATGCGCCCAAACAGTGGTTCCCCCCCACATATGGGGTATCAGCGTACTCAGGACAAATTGGACAACAACTTTTGGGGTCCAATTTATTATGTTACCCTTGTGAAAATACAAAACTGGGGGCTAAAAAATAATTTTTGCGAAAAAAAAAAAAAAAATTATTTTAACGGCTCTGCGTTATAAACTGTAGTGAAACATTTGGGGGTTCAAAGCTCTCAAAACACATCTAGATAAGTTCCTTATGGGGTCTAGTTTCCAAAATGGTGTCACTTGTGGGGGGTTTTAATGTTTAGGCACATCAGGGGCTCTCCAAACCAACATGGCGTCCTAACTTAATTCCAGTCAATTTTGCATTGAAAAGTCAAATGGCGCTCCTTCCCTTCCGAGCTCTGCTATGCACCCAAAAAGTGGTTTACCCCCACATATGGGGTATCGTCGCACTCAGGACAAATTGCACAACAACTTTTGTGGTCTAATTTCTTCTCTTACCCTTGGGAAAATAAAAAATTGGGGGCGAAAAGATCATTTTTGTGAAAAAATAAGATTTTTTATTTTTACGGCTCTGCATTATAAACTTCTGTGAAGCACTTGTTGGGTCAAAGTGCTCACCACACATCTAGATAAGTTCCTTAAGGGGTCTACTTTTCAAAATGGTGTCACTTGTGAGGGGTTCCAATGTTTAGGCACATCAGGGGCTCTCCAAACGCAACATGGCGTCCCATCTCAATTCCAGTCAATTTTGCATTGAAAAGTCAAATGGCGCTCCTTCCCTTCCGAGCTCTGCCATACGCCCAAACAATGGTTTACACCCATATATGGGGTATCAGCGTACTCAGGACAAATTGGCCAACAATTTTTGAGGTCCAATTTCTTCTCTTACTCTTGGGAAAATAAAAAATTGGGGGCGAAAAGATCATTTTTGTGAAAAAATATGATTTTTTATTTTTACGGCTCTGCATTATAAACTTCTGTGAAGCAATTGGTGGGTCAAAGTGGTCACCACACATCTAGATAAGTTCCTTAGGGTGTCTACTTTCCAAAATGGTGTCACTTGTGGGGGGTTTCAATGTTTAGGCACATCAGTGGCTCTCCAAACGCAACATGGCGTCCCATCTCAATTCCTGTCAATTTTGCATTTAAAAGTCAAATGGCGCTCCTTCCCTTCCGAGCTCTGCCATGCGCCCAAACAGTGGTTTACTCCCACATATGGGCTATCAGCGTACTCAGTACAGATTGTACAACAATGTTTGGCATCCATTTTATCCTGTTACCCTTGGTAAAATAAAACAAATTGGAGCTGAAATAAATTTTGTGTGAAAAAAAGTTAAATATTCATTCTTATTTAAACATTCCAAAAATTCCTGTGAAACCCCTGAAGGGTTAATAAACTTCTTGAATGTGGTTTTGAGCACCTTGAGGGGTGCAGTTTTTAGAATGGTCTCACACTTGGGTATTTTCTATCATATAGACCCCTCAAAATGACATCAAATGAGATGTGGTCCCTAAAAAAAAATGGTGTTGTAAAAATGAGAAATTGCTGGTCAACTTTTAACCCTTATAACTCCCTAACAAAAAAAAATTTTGGTTCCAAAATTGTGCTGATGTAAAGTAGACATGTGGGAAATGTTACTTATTAAGTATTTTGCGTGAGATATCTCTGTGATTTAAGGGCATAAAAATTTAAAGTTGGAAAATTGCGAAACTTTCTAAATTTTCGCCAAATTTCCGTTTTTTTCACAAATAAACGCAAGTTATATCGAATAAATGTTACTACTAAAATGAAGTACAATATGTCACGAGAAAACAATGTCAGAATCGCCAAGATCCGTTGAAGCGTTCCAGAGTTATAACCTCATAAAGGGACAGTGGTCAGAATTGTAAAAATTGGCCCGGTCATTAACGTGCAAACCACCCTCGGGGCTTAAGGGGTTAAAAAATTATATACAGTTGTGGCCAAAAGTATTGACACCCCTGCAATTCTGTCAGATAATACTCAGTTTCTTCCTGAAAATGATTGCGAACACAAATTCTTTGTTATTATTATCTTCATTTAATTTGTCTTAAATTAAAAAACACAAAAAGAATTGTCCTAAAGCTAAATTGGATATAATGCCACACCAAACAAAAAAGGGGGTGGACAAAAGTATTGGCACTGTTCGAAAAATCATGTGATGCTTCTCTATTTTGTATAATTAACAGCACCTGTAACTTACCTGTGGCACCTAACAGGTGTTGGCAATAACTAAAGGTACCGTCACATTTAGCGACGCTGCAGCGATCTAGACAACGATCCATATCGCTGCAGCGTTGCTGTGTGGTCGCTGGAGAGCTGTCACACAGACAGCTCTCCAGCGACCAACTATGCGAAGTCCCCTGGTAACCAGGGTAAACATCGGGTTACTAAGCGCAGGGCCGCGCTTAGTAACCCGATGTTTACCCTGGTTACCAGCGTAAACGTAAAAAAAACCCAAACACTACATACTTACATTCCGGTGTCCCCCGGCGCTGTGCTTCTCTGCACTGTGTAAGCGCCGGCTGGCCGTAAAGCAGAGCACAGCGGTGACATCACCCCTGTGCTTTCCGGCTGGCGCTCACAGTCAGTGAAGGAAGCACAGCGCCGGGAGACAGACACCGGAATGTAAGTATGTAGTGTTTGTTTTTTTTACGTTTATGCTGGTAACCAGGGTAAACATCGGGTTACTAAGCGCGGCCCTGTGAAGACATCGCTGAATCGGCGTCACACGCGCCGAATCAGCGATGTCTGCGAGAGTCCAGCGACGAAATAAAGTTCTGGACTTTCTGCTCCGACCAACGATGGCACAGCAGGATCCTGATCGCTGCTGCCTGTCAAACTCAACGATATCGCTAGCCAGAACGCTGCAACGTCACGGATCGCTAGCGATATCGTTCAGTGTGAAGGTACCTTAAGACACTTCTTTCAGCTGTGTAGCCAATTTTTAATTGTGTTATCCTGTTTTGGTAACTTATCCTATTTTGACATCTATTATGTTTGTTTATTCAATTTGCAGCTCTGCATGCCATTGTTAATTAGGATTGTGTTATCCACTAACTTGTTAGGGTATTTGACATCCTCTCTCGTCTACATATGTTGTGAACATTTGCACATCTGCATGCAAACACGCATTATATCCGATGACATGATTGGCTCTTTCACATGACCCGACTTTAATTTTCTCTGCACATGCCCTGGCGTCCTTGCTTGACTCCATCATTCTTCTCACGGTGACCAGAAAATTGCCCACATGGAAAATTGCCCACACGGAAATTTGCCCACACAGAAAATTGCCAATTGCAGCATCACAAAGTTTCAGATCCATGATAATTGAGGTGCAAGGTGAAGAATGCCCACAGAAAATTGCCCACAGGCTGAATTATAGGTTAAATGCTCTGTAGGACAGGGGGATAGTATATGCATGTATACATGAGATGCTCTGCAGGACAGAAGAATAATATATTATAGGTGAGATGCTCTGCAGGACAGAATAGCAAAGACCTATAGGTTAAATGCTCTGCAGGACAGGGGGATAGTATGCAGGTATACGTGAGATGCTCTGCAGGGCAGAAGAATAATACAGAATTATAGGTGAAATGCTCTGCAGGACAGAATAGCAAAGAGATATAGGTTAAATGCTCTGCAGGACAGGGGGATAGTATGCAGGTATACGTGAGATGCTCTGCAGAGCCAATTGCAGCATCACAAAGTTTCAGATCCATGATAATTGAGGTGCAAGGTGAAGAATGCCCACAGAAAATTACCCACAGGCTGAATTATAGGTTAAATGCTCTGTAGGACAGGGGGATAGTATATGCATGTATACATGAGATGCTCTGCAGGGCAGAAGAATAATATATAATTATAGGTGAGATGCTCTGCAGGACAGAGAATAGCAAAGACCTATAGGTTAAATGCTCTGCAGGACAGGGGGATAGTATGCAGGTATACGTGAAATGCTCTGCAGGGCAGAAGAAGAAGACAGAATTATAAGTGAGATGCTCTGCAGGACAGAGAATAGCAAAGAGATATAGGTTAAATGCTCTGCAGGACAGGGGGAAGTATGCAGGTATACGTGAGATGCTCTGCAGGGCAGAAGAATAATAATATAGAATTATAGGTGAGATGCTCTGCAGTACAGAAGAATATAGAATTATAGGTGAGAAGCTCTGCAGGACAGTGAATAGCAATAAGATATAGGTTAAATGTATGCAGGTATACGTGAGATACTCTGCAGGGTAGAATAATATAGAATTATAGGCGAGATGCTCTGCAGGACAGAGAATAGCAAAGAGATATAGGTTAAATGCTCTTGAGGACACGGGGATATTATGCAGGTATACGTGAGATGCTCTGCAGGGCAGAAGACTAATATAGAATTATAGGTGAGATGCTCTGCAGGGCAGAATAATATAGAATTATAGGTGAGAAGCTCTGCAGGACAGAATAGCAAAGCAATAGGTTAAATGCTCTACAGGACAGGGGGATAGTATGCAGGTATATGAGATGCTCTGCAGAGCAGAAGAATAATATAGAATTATAGGTGAGTTGCTCTGCAGGACAGAGAATAGCAAAGATCTATAGATTAAATGCTCTGCAGGACAGGGGGATAGTATGCAGGTATATGTGAGAAGCTCTGCAGAACAGAGAATAGTATATAATTATAGGTGAGATGCTCTGCAGGACAGAAGAATGATATAGAATTATATGTGAGAAGCTCTGCAGGACAGAGAATAGCAAAGAGATAAGTTAAATGCTCTGCAGGACAGGGGGATAGTATGCAGGTATACATGAGATGCTCTGCAGGGCAGAAGAATATAGAATTATTGGTGAGTTACTCTGCAGGATGGAGAATAGAAAAGATCTATAAGTTAAATGCTCTGCAGGACAGGGGGATAGTATGCAGGTATATGTGAGATGCTCTGCAGAACAGAGAATAGTATAGAATTATAGGTGAGATGCTCTGCAGCACAGAATGTCGGCGAAAATTGCCCACATAAAAACTACCGACAAGTTTATTAAGAACAGTTTATTAAGGAGACCCTTATTCCACTCTCATTGTGGTGTGTCTGGGCCTAGAGACCCTTATTCCTCTCTCATTGTGGTGTGTCTGGGCCTAGAGACCCTTATTCAACTCTCATTGTGGTGTGTCTGGGCCTAGAGACCCTTATTCCACTCTCATTGTGGTGTATGTGGGCCTAGAGACCCTTATTCCACTCTCATTGTGGTGTGTCTGGGCCTAGAGACCCTTATTCAAATCCACTCTGCATTTCCTTCCATCCTATGCCTGCACCTGCAGTATATGTGTATGATACATAACTAGGTAGGGTCTGTTCACTCTTACTCTTGGTAGTCATAAGTGGACAGGGAAGGAAGTGCAGGCCCCAGATCCACTGCCACTGAAGTCAATGGGAGAGCGGAGCTGCTATGGCACTTCCGCTCCTCTGACAGATTCTTACAGAATCTCACCTTTCTGCTGTGCCTTCTGGGCTTCCAGGACCATCTATCTCAGCCAGCAGCACCCACTGAGATGATAATGTATTAGATTTGACCTGCTGTCCCATGTAACTCCACAGATAATACAGTGATTCTTTTGTGGGTACTGATAGCAGTGATGGGCTCTATCGCTGAGAATGACAGACAGCTACAAACCACAGATCTTCAGCATGTTTGCAGTTTTGCACTAGGTCAGCTGTAAATCACAAGTTGATCACACATCATGTGAACATCCTCACCTTTCACCTCAAATATCATAGATCTGAAACTTTGTGATACTGCAATTGGCAATTTTCCGTGTGGGCAATTTTCCTGTGGAAAATTTTCAGTGAACCCCTTCTCAAATCTGAGAAAAGCATGCATGTAATTGAAGTGATCGAGTTAGCTATTGGTCAGTCTTCACCATATAAGGTGCATCTCACACAATTAGAATATCATCAAAAAGTTAATTTATTTCATTTCTTCAATACAAAAATTTAAACTCGTATATTAGATAGATCACTCTATTTGTAATGACTATTTAAAGTGTTTATTTCTGTTAATGATGATCATGGCTTACAACCAAAGAAAACCTAAAAGTCATTATCTCAGTAAATTAGAATACTTTATAACACCAGCTTCAAAAGTTATTTTAAAATCCGAAATGTTGGCCTACTAAAATGTATGTTCAGTAAATGCCCTGAATACTTGGTTGGGGCTCATTTTGCATCAATTACTGCATCAATACAGCGTGGCATGGAGGCCATCAGCCTGTGGCACTCCTGAGGTGTTATGGAAGCCCAGGTTGCTTTGGTAGCAGCATTCAGCTCATCTGCATTGTTGGGTCTGGTGTCTCATCTTCCTCTTGACAATACCCCATAGATTCTCTATGGGGTTAAGTTCAGGCGAGTTTACTGGCCAATCAAGCACAGTGATACTGTTATTTTTAAACCAGGTATTGGTACTTTTGGCAGTGTGGACAGGTGCCAGGTCCTACTGGAGAATTAAGTTTCCATCTCCAAAAAGCTTGTCAGCAGAGGGAAGCATGAAGTGCTCTAAAATTTCCTGGTAGATGGCTGTGCTGACTTTGATGTTGATAAAACACAGTGGACCTACACCAGCAGATGACATGGCTCCCCAAACCATCACTGATTGTGGAAACTTCACACTAGACCTTGGAAATCAATGTTAATGCCGTAATCCATGTCTGGGGGATAATTAGTTTTCAACCAGGATGGTGCCAAGATGTGACCATCCCAGCTGAAAACCATTGGTGAATGAACTGTTGGGAACAAAGCTTCAGTGTCAGTGACGTCACTGAAGCTGCGCTCCATGCCGTGCTGAATTACATTGACCTCTGGACCGTGGGAAAATGCCAGTGATGAGGTCACCGCAGTTAAAGCAGAGTCTTCACAGCAGATCACTGTGAGAATTTTTCACGGTGATCTGCTGTGAAGACACTGTGCTTGAACTGCGGTGACCTCATCACTGGCATTTTCCCACGGTCCAGAGGTCAACGTAATTCAGCACGGCTGGGAGCAGAGCCTCAGTAACGTCACTGACACTGAAGCTCTGCTCCCAACAGCTCATTCACCAGTGGTTTTCAGCTGGGAAGGTTGCATCTTGGCACCGTCCTGGTTGAAAACTAATTATCCCCAGACATGGATTACAGGGTGGGACAGAACAACCTACAGATATGGTATATTGCTTTTTTAATTTTACTTTTATTATGGAAGATCGAGGGCTTCGGTGGAATTAGGCGAGGTCGTAAGTATGGTTTAATTAACCCCTTAAGCCCCGAGCGTGGTTTGCACGTTAATAACCAAGCCAATTTTTACAATTCTGACCACTGTCCCTTTATGAGGTTATAACTCACTCAGTGATTCTTACGTTGTTTTCTCGAGACATATTGTACTTCATGATAGTGGTAAAATTTCTTTGATATTACCTGCGTTTATTTGCGAAAAAAAATGGAAATTTGGTGAAAATTTCGCAATTTTCCAAATTTGAATTTTTATGCCCTTAAATCACAGAGATATGTCACACAAAATACTTAATAAGTAACTTTTCCCACATGTCTACTTTACATCAGCACAATTTTGGAAACAATTTTTCTCTAGTCACCTTCCACGACGGCATATGGAGGTTGTCTCTTTGCCCTAATGGGGAACAGGAAACACAGAGAGGTTAAAAGGACCTCCCACTCGCCAGTGTCTTTCCTGTTCCCCATGGGACAGGGAGAGGTTTTCCATATGCTGTAGTGGCCGGCGACTGCAGTTACTGTTACAGGTTTTTACCTGTCTAGCCGGGCAGCTGGTGATCGCTCCGTGCCTCTCCTTATGCTGCTCCCGTCGTCCTGTATTCAGGTACCTCGGGACTCTTCCCGGCCTTCCCGCGCCCCCACGAGGGTAAAGCAGGCCGGGGATCCCCAGCCAGGATCCTCTCTGAGCTTCCCGGCTTCTCCCCCTCCATGCTGCTCGGCTTGGCATTCCGGAAGGGACGTCAGCGGTCGCACGCGCGTCACTTCCGGTTTTCGTATCTCCCTGAAGCCGGTACTTCCAGGTTTCGCCGGCCGGCATTGTCGGAGCTATGGCGTCCCACACGTGGATCCTGGAGGGGGAGGGGGAATTATGTCCTTTAGGGGGTTAGCTCCTCACTCTTCTCTCCCTTTATGTTTCAGGGAGAAAAGTCTGCCCCTAAAGCTACTAATAGGAAGAAGTGCCCGGTCTGTTCTGTTAAATTCCCTCCTATCTGGGATAAGAAACTCTGCCAGCCATGCACTGACAGGATTATTAAAGGGAACCTGTCACCTGAATTTGGCGGGACTGGTTTTGGGTCATATGGGCGGAGTTTTCGGGTGTTTGATTCACCCTTTCCTTACCCGCTGGCTGCATGCTGGCTGCAATATTGGATTGAAGTTCATTCTCTGTCCTCCATAGTACATGCCTGCACAAGGCAAGATTGCTTTGCGCAGGCGTGTACTATGGAGGACAGAGAATGAACTTCAATCCAATATTGCAGCCAGCATGCAGCCAGCGGGTAAGGAAAGGGTGAATCAAACACCCGAAAACTCCGCCCATATGACCCAAAACCAGTCCCGCCAAATTCAGGTGACAGAGTCCCTTTAAAGCTGAGCAACCATCCTTACTAGATGAAATACGCTCTCTTGTTAAACAGGAGGTACAATCTTCCTTGGCAGCTTTTACACCTCCACCCCCCCACCTCCGCCACCACATGCCCCAGCTAAAAAGAGGAAGATTCAGGTCATAGAATCCGATTCTGATTCAGACCACTCTCATTCTTCATCTGTTGGTTGGGAAGATCCAGCATCTCCTAAGGCTGAGGTCAGGAAATACCTCTTTTCCTCAGATTATATTGAGGACCTAGTGTCTGCTGTCCGTAACACAATGGGTCTTGAAGAGGAACCTGTACCACAGTCCATACAGGATCATGTGTTTGGTGGGCTCAGATCGGAGAAAAGGGCTGGGTTTCCCGTTCACGCCAATGTTGTTAATATGATTGAGCAGGAATGGGAACTCCCTGAAAAGCGCCTTAATATGTCTTCAGAGATGAAACATAGATTTCCTCTAGAAGGTGATTTTGTCAAACTTGACATTCCCAAGGTTGATGTGCAGGTGGCCAGAGTTGCCAAAAGAACGGCACTCCCCTTTGAGGACTCTTCACAATTAAAAGATCCTATGGACAGGAAGATTGAGAGTCTCCTGAAGAAGTCTTGGGAAACTTCTACGTCTATCCTCAGGGCTAATATTGCATCTACCTGTGTGGCTAGGGCCCTCTCCTGCTGGTTAGAAAAATTAGAATCTCACATATCTTAAGGTACCTCTAGAGGTGAGATGTTGGATTCACTCCCTATACTACATAAAGCTACTGGGCTTCTGGCGGATGCTTCTCTGGAATCCATCAGGATTGCCGCCAGATCTTTAGTGCTTTCCAACTCTGCCAGAAGGGCCCTCTGGCTTAAATTATGGAGTGGTGATATCACCTCTAAGGCTAAATTGTGTGCCATTCCCTTTAAAGGAGACTATGTCTTTGGTCCAGCTTTAGACGACATTCTTGACAAAGCTACGAACAAGAAAAAAGCGCTCCCGGAGCAAAAACAACCGAAAAAACGTTTTTTTCGTGCCCCACTGTCTCAGCCCTCTCAACCGAGAGGTAAAGGCAAAACAGGCAGATGGAGCTATGCAAAAGGTAGAGGGAAAAACATTTTTGTCTCTCAACAACAGCAGCAGCAGCCATTCCAACAGGATAAACAATGACTCCGACCCGGTGGGGGGAAGACTCTCAAAACATGTGGGTCAGTGGGAAAACATCACCAGTTCCCATTGGGTCCTCAATGTTATCAAGGAGGGCCTATTGATTGAGTTAATTCCCCCCCCCCTCCCCTCAGGGTCTAAAGATTACTACCCTTTCAACAAAGGATCACAATTTATTAAAATTGGGTCTCAAAAATCTTCTAAGAGCAAACGTGATCTCCCCAGTTCCACAATCGGAATGGACTCTGGGACATTATTCCCGTTTATTCCTGGTACGCAAACCATCAGGGGAAGTCCGTATAATAATAAATTTAAAGGGTCTGAATCAGCATGTGAAATATCGAAGGTTCAAGATGGAGTCTGCAAAATCAGCCATTCCTTTAATAGATCAACACTCCTTTATGGCAACCATCGACCTAAAGGACGCATATTTTCACATTCCTATTCACCCGAGACACAGAAAATATCTCAGGTTTGCGATAAAGGGGAGTCGTCAAGTGGAGCTCTATCAGTTTGGAGTCCTTCCCTTCGGCATTTCTTCAGCTCCGAGGGTGTTCTCCAAAGTAATGGCAGAGGCGGTGTCATTTATCCGGAGACAAGGGGTCTGTATAGTGCCCTATCTGGACGATCTGCTGATAGTAGCTCCCACCGAGATAACCCTGATATCCCATGTGTCAACTACATTAGAGATATTGAAGTCTCTGGGTTGGATTCCGAATATAAAGAAATCTCAGCTTTAACCCTCAAAAACCAGAAAGTTTTTAGGAGTGGTTCTGGACTTGGCAAAACAAATGTCCTTTCTTCCAGACGATCACAGACTACCATTAGTAGTAAAGATCAGGAAATACAAAGAGATGAGATCTCCTACACTCCGGGAGGGATGTCGCTCCTAGGCTCCATGACAGCCTGCATTCAGTCGGTGGCTTGGGCTCAAGCACACTCAAGAATTCTTCAAACCCACATTCTGGACAATTGGGATGGTCGTCCCGGCTCTCTAAACAAAAGGATTCATACACCAGGTCGGGTGAAAGCATCCTTAACATGGTGGATGAAATCCAAGAACCTTCTCAGGGGTGTGAGTTGGATTCAGTTCCCAATAATCACGATCAAAACAGATGCCAGCAAGAGAGGCTGGGGAGCCATGATAAATCAGGTTCCTTATCAGGGTCGTTGGGACCAGTCAGTCAGAGAGAGATCGTCAAATTTCCGAGAACTCAAAGCTGTGGAAGAAGCTCTCTTAGCAGCAAATCGTCAGGTTTCTAGGCAACATGTTCTGATATACTCGAACAACATGACCAAGGTGGCCCATATCAAACACCAGGGCAGTACAAAATTCGCCAGCCTAAAACAGGTCTCTGCTCGAATTTTTGCCTGGGCCGAAAAACACTTACTGTCCCTGACGGCAACTCACCTAAAAGGTACTGCCAATACTCAGGCAGATTATCTGAGCCGCCAGGATATTCACCCGGGCGAATGGAGCCTGGATCGTCAAACATTCAACTTTCTGGTAAACAAGTGGGGTCTCCCGGAAGTCGACCTCTTTGCCTCTCGCCAAAATGCAAAAGTCGAAACATATTTCTCCTTGGATCAAAGAGGAAATCCCAGAGCAGTAGATGCTTTAGTTCAAGATTGGCATTTTCATCTGGCCTACGCATTTCCACCAATCCCGATCCTTGCAAAGGTGCTACGGAAAATACGGATGGAAGGGACCCCAACAATTTTGGTTGCTCCATTTTGGCCCAAGAGAAGTTGGTTCAACTTGATCATACAACTACAGGTGGACGGACCAATAATGTTACCGATGAAAGACAATCTCCTCTCTCAGGGGCCAGTTCTCCACTCAGACCCCCCGAAATGGAATTTAGCGACGTGGTTTCTGAAGCCCAGGTATTGAAAGCAAAAGGGTTATCAAACTCTGTTATGGCTACGCTACAAAGATCCAGGAAACCAGTAACAAACGCCATTTACAATAAAATCTGGAAAAAGTTTTCATCTTTTTGTCTGCCTAACCCTCCAGACCCTCAGGCCATATATACCGAAGATATTAGATTTTTTACAAAAAGGCTTGGAGATTGGTCTGAAACCCAGTACTCTGAAGGTCCAGGTTTCTGCGCTCAGTTCTATCTTTGATCAAGATTTAGCAGGCCATCGTTGGATCAAAAGATTCATGACCTCAGCGATTAGAATAAACCCTAGGAAACAAGTCATTGTTCCTCCATGGGATCTTAATGTTGTGCTCCAAGGTCTTACAGGTCCACCCTTTGAACCTCTGTCTACCTGTTCCCCACAAAATCTTGCTTACAAAACTGTTTTTTTGATAGCTATAACTTCAGCCAGAAGAGTGGGTGAGTTACAGGCCTTATCAATAAGAGAACCTTATCTACTGGTTAGAAAAGACTCAATAGTGCTCCGACTTGATCCTTCTTTCCTTCCAAAAGTGGTCTCTGATTTTCATCGTTCTCAAGAAATCGTTTTACCAACCTTTAGCAATAAACCTGCAAACTCGGAAGAAAGGAGATTTAACACTCTTGATGTTCGGCGTATTCTGCTACATTACTTGGATCAAATCCGTGATCTTAGAACTGATCATAATCTTTTCGTCCATTCCTCAGGACAAAATAAGGGGAAGAAGATAGCCAAGAGTACCATTGCTACATGGATTAAAAGAGCCATATCAGAATCTTACCTTGCTCAAAATAAACTACCTCCGGTAGGGATCAAGGCCCACTCAACCAGATCTACGTCGGTTTCCTGGGCAGAGAGAGCAGGCGCATCTCCGGAGCAGATCTGCAGGGCAGCTACGTGGTCCTCACTCCATACCTTATCGAAACATTATAGATTGGATGTACTATCCAATAAGGATTTAGTCTTTGGCCGCAAGGTTCTTCAGGCCGTTGTCCCTCCCTAGTGCCAAATTAGTTGGTATTCCTCCATATGCCGTCGTGGAAGGTGACTAGAGAAAATAGAATTATTCTTACCGTTAATTCGGTTTCTAGGAACCTTCCACGACGGCGCTAATTTCCCACCCTCTATATTTCCTGGATTAATTCTGGGATTCAGAAGGTAAACCGGTGCTATGGTCTCAGTTGTAAGTCACTGGCGAGTGGGAGGTGGGAGGTCCTTCTAACCTCTCTGTTTCCTGTTCCCCATTAGGGCAAAGAGACAACCTCCATATGCCGTCGTTGAAGGTTCCTAGAAACCGAATTAACGGTAAGAATAATTCTATTTTTTTGTTAGGGAGTTAAAAGAGTTAAAAGTTGACCAGCAGTGCGGACTACCAAGAGAGAGGTTATAGACTTCTTGCTCGGTGGTATAGATGCCCAGACAGCATCCACTCTATGTTCCCAAATACCCCAGACACGTGCTGGAGGTGTTGGGGGGAGAGGGGATCATACATACACATTTGGTGGTCTTGCCCATGCATTAAAGGTTTCTGGGAGGATGTGTTTAACCTACATAATAAGCTATCTATGCATAAAGCCCGACCCACAATAGAGGTGGCTCTGCTATCTATCTGTGAGCTTTCCGTAGCTAAATTTAAGAAAGGCCTCCTCAGACATTTCTTGACAGCTGCGCGTAACTTAATACCTCGCTACTGGAAGCAGACGAATACCCCTTCAAGATCCGAGCTTGTGGTGGAGCTGAACCACCTCTTTAGAATGAAGCAACTGGTTGGTCAGGACACCGGGACCTTGGACAAGGTCCTAAACATATGGGCCCCTTGGATAATGTTTAGGGAGACCGCAGGTCTGACTGCATGGCTCAGCGGAGTCTCTGACTCAAATCTTTAATTTTCTCAGACTGGACCCCTTGCGTTGTGAATGAATAAGCACCGATTTTGATTCCAGGCTGAGTTGGATGGGACAGCGGAGACCGGTTGCCCCCCCACCCTTCCCCTCTTGTCTCTTCTTTTCTATCTATCCTTTCCCACTCTCTTCTCTTTGTCTGTTAATTGTTGTATGGGTTATAAAGGTGTTTGGGTTATGATTAGGATTTAATTTGGATAATTTACTCCGGTGATATTTCTGAGCATAGCTGTTAAACGGAGTTCCGGAGAAACAGATCCACACTGTGACTGTGACTATAGGCATATTCCGCCATCATTGGTTACAGCAAGAAGATAACGGAGTCATGGTGTGTGATTAGAGAGTATTGTTTTATATATTTTCTCTTGGCTACAGTGTTAATAACTCAAATGTCATTTCAAGTTGTATCATTTTACTATTATCTTACTTCAATGGTTTTTGTAAAAGTGACCTCATTCAATAAACATGATTTACACAAAAAGTTGACCAGCAATTTCTCATTTTTACAACACCATTTATTTTTTAGGGACCACGTCACATTTGAAGTCATTCTGAGGGGTCTATATGATAGAAAATACCCAAGTGAAACAGCATTCTAAAAACTGGACCCCTCAAGGTGCTCAAAACCACATTCAAGAAGTTTATTAACCCTTCAGGTGTTTCACAGGAATTTTTGGAAGGTTAAAAAAAAATTAACATTTAATTTTTTTTCACAAAAAATTTACTTCAGCTCCCATTTGTTTTATTTTACCAAGGGTAACAGGAGAAAATGGACCCCAAAAGTTGTTTTACAATTTGTCCTGAGTACCCGGATACCCCATATGTGGGAGTAAACCACTGTTTGGGCGCATGGCAAAGCTCGGAAGGGAAGGAGCGCCATTTGACTTTTCAATGCAAAATTGGCTGGAATTGAGATGGGACGCCATGTTGAGTTTGGAGAGCCACTAATGTACCTAAACATTGAAACCCCCCACAAGTGACACCATTTTGGAAAGTAGACCCCCTAAGGATATTATCTAGATGTGCTGTGAGAGCGTTGAACTCCCAAGTGTTTCACTACAGTTTATAACGCGGAGCCGTGAAAATAAATTCCTTTTTTTTTTTTCAAACATTTTTTTTAGCCCCGTTTTGTATTTTCCCAAGGGTAACAGGAGAAATTGGACCCCAAAAGTTGTTGTCCAATTTGTCCTGAGTACACTAATACCCCATATGTGGGGGATAACCACCGTTTGGGTGCATGGCAGAGCTCGGAAGGGAAGGAGCGCCATTTGGAATGCAGACTTACATGGATTGGTCTGCAGGTGTCACGTTGCATTTGTAGAGCCCGATATACCTAAACAGTAGAAACCCCCCACAAGTGACTCCATATTGGAACCTAGACCCCCCCAAGGAACTTATCTTGATGTGATGTGAGAACTTTGAACCTCCAAGTATTTCACTAGTTTATAACGCAGAGCCATGAAAATAAAAAATCATTTTTGTCCCACAAAAATGTTTTTTAGCCCCACAAAATTTTATTTTCTCAAGGGTAACAAGAGAAATTTGACCCCATAAGTTGTTGTCCAATTTGTCCTGAGTGCGCTGATACCCCATATGTTAGGGTAAACCCTTAATTGGGCGCACGGGAGAGCTCGGAAGGGAAGGAGTACTGTTTTACCTTTTCAACGCAGAATTGGCTGGAATTGAGATCGGATGCCATGTCGCGTTTGGAGAGCCCTGATGTACCTAAACAGTGGAAACCCCCAATTCTAACTGAAACCCTAACCCAAACACACCCCTAATCCCAACCCTAACCACACCATAACTCCAACACACAACTAACCCCAACCATAACCCTAACCACACCCCTAACACTGACACACCCCTAACCCTAATCCCAACCGTAAATGTAATCCAAACCCTAACCCTAGCCCCAAACCTAACCCCAATGGGAAAATGGAAATACATTTTTTAAATTTTTTTATTTTTCCCTAACTAAGGAGGTGATGAAGGGGGGTTTGATTTACTTTTATAGCGTTTTTTTTTAGTGGATTTTTATGATTGGCAGCTGTCACACACTAAAAGACGCTTTTTATTGCAAAAAATATTTTTTGGCGTTACCACATTTTGAGAGCTATAATTTTTCCATATTTTGGTCCACAGAGACGTGAGGTCTTGTTTTTTGTGGGACGAGTTGATGTTTTTATTGGTAACATTTTCGGGCACGTGACATTTTTTGCTCATTTTTTATTCCGATTTTTGTGAGGCAGTATGACCAAAAACCAGCTATTCATGAATTTCTTTTGGGGGAGGCGTTTATACCGTTCCGCGTTTGGTAAAATGGATAAAGCCGTTTTATTCTTCGGGTCAGTACGATTACAGCAATACCTCATTTAGATAATTTTTTTTATGTTTTGGCGCTTTTATACGATAAAAACTATTTTGTAGAAAAAAATTATATTTGCATTGCTTTATTCTGAGGACTATAACTTTATTTTTTCACTGATGACGCTGTATGGCAGCTTGATTTTTGCGGGACACGATGACGTTTTCAGCGGTACCATGGTTATTTACATCTGTCTTTTTGATCGCGTGCTATTCCACTTTTTGTTCGGCGCTATAATAATAAAGGGTTGTTTTTTGCCTTTTTTTTACAGTGTTCACTGAAGGGGTTATCTTGTGGGACAGTTTTATAGGTCGGGTCGTTACGGACGCGGCGATACTAAATATGTGTACTTTTAGGCTATGTGCACACGTTCAGGATTTCTTGCAGAAATTTCCTGAGCAAAACAGGACATTTTCTGCAAGAAATCCACATGCGTTTTTCTCGTGTTTGTGTGTTTTTTTTGCGGATTTTTCTGGAGGTTCTTAATGCAATAATATAGTGGGAAATCTGCAAAATTAATGAACATGCTGCGTTTTTTACCGCGAAGAAAACGCATCATGTGCACAAAAATTGCGGAATGCATTCTAAATGATGGGATGCATAATGTATGCGTTTTTTTTTGCATTTTTATAGCGAAAAAACACGAAAAATCTGCAATGTGTGCACACAGCCTTGTTTTTTTTTAAAATTTAGATAAAGGAATGTATTTATGGGAACAATATATTTTTTTTCTTTATTTAGGAATTTTTTTTTTTTACTTTATAACATGCCGGGGATCATCATGTTATACGGTCAGATCGCTGATCTGACACTTTGCACAGCACTGTGTCAGATCAGCTATCTGACAAGCAGGGCTGCAGGCTTACCAGCACTTGCTCTGAGCAGACGCTGGTAAGCCACCTCCCTACACGACCTGGATGCAGCCCCGCGGCCATTTTGGATCCGGGGCCTGCAGGGAGGAGAAGCTCTGTACAAGGTGAGCACATCGCCTTGTACAGAGGGTCTCAAGGAAGTATGCAGGGAGCCCCCTCCCTGTGCGATGCTTCCCTATGCCCCTGGAACACTGTGATCATGATCACTGTACTGGTTGTATTTGTCACTGACATCTATATATCTACCTATCCTATTTGTATTTACTGTATGTAATCCATTTCTTCTATCCCGTCGGCTTATGCAGTGATTTTACACAACAAGGCAGATGAATTGCCGGCTTTTCTTCTATCTATGCAATATAAATACATATACTATATATATATATATATATATATATATATATATATATATACACACACATATATATATATATATATATACATATATATATATATATATATATATATATATATATATATATATATATACATATACATATATAATAATAATAATAATAATAATTTTTATTTATATAGCGCCAACATATTCCGCAGCGCTTTACAAATTATAGAGGGGACTTGTACATACAATAGACATTACAGCATAACAGAAATACAGTTCAAAACAGATACCAAGAGGAGTGAGGGCCCTGCTCGTAAGCTTACAAACTATGAGGAAAAGGGGAGACACGAGAGGTGGATGGTAACAATTGCTATAGTTATTCGGACCAGCCATAGTGTAAGGCTTGGGTGTTCATGTAAAGCTGCATGAACCAGTTAATTAATTTTTTTTTTCTTTTTAATATAGGCCACACAGGGATCGTTAGGTTAATGCATTGAGGCGGTAGGCCAGTCTGAACAAATGAGTTTTTAGGGCACGCTTAAAACTGTGGGGATTGGGGATTAATCGTATTATCCTAGGTAGTGCATTCCAAAGAATCGGCGCAGCACGTGTAAAGTCTTGGAGACGGGAGTGGGAGGTTCTGATTATTGAGGATGCTAACCTGAGGTCATCAGCGGAGCGGAGGGCACGGGTAGGGTGGTAGACTGAGACCAGAGAGGAGATGTAGGGTGGTGCTGAGCCATGGAGTGCTTTGTGGATGAGGGTAGTAGTTTTGTACTGGATTCTTGAGTGGATGGGTAACCAGTGTAATGACTGGCACAAGGTAGAGGCATCGGTGTAACGGTTGGTGAGGAATATGATCCTGGCAGCAGCATTCAGGACAGATTGGAGCGGGGAGAGTTTGGTAAGAGGGAGGCCGATTAGTAGAGAGTTACAATAGTCCAGACGAGAATGAATAAGTGAAACAGTAAGAGTTTTTGCAGAGTCGAAAGTAAGAAAAGGGCGAATTCTAGAAATGTTTTTGAGATGCAGGTAAAAAGAGCGAGCCAGTGATCGGATGTGGGGGGTGAATGAAAGGTCAGAATCAAGGATGACCCCAAGGCAGCGGGCATGTTGCTTTGGAGTAATGGTGGAACCGCAAACGGAGATGGCAATGTCAGGCAAAGGTAGGTTAGTAGAGGGAGAAAACACGAGGAGTTCAGTTTTTGACAGGTTTAGTTTCAGATAGAGGGAGGACATGATGCTAGAGACAGCGGTAAGACAATCACTGGTGTTTTCTAATAAGGCAGGCGTGAGATCAGGAGAAGAAGTGTATAGTTGGGTGTCGTCAGCATAGAGATGGTACTGGAAGCCAAATCTACTGATTGTTTGTCCAATAGGGGCAGTATACAAAGAGAAGAGGAGGGGGCCTAGGACTGATCCTTGAGGAACCCCAACAGTAAGGGGAAGGTGAGAGGAGGAGGAACCAGCGAAACATACAGTGAAGGATCGGTCAGAGAGATAGGAGGAGAACCAGGAGAGAACGGTGTCCTTGAGGCCGATGGAGCGGAGCATAGTGAGGAGGAGCTGATGATCCACAGTATCAAATGCTGCAGAGAGATCCAAGAGAATTAGCATGGAGTAGTGACCATTAGATTTAGCTGTTAGTAGGTCATTAGAGACTTTAGTGAGGGCAGTTTCAGTAGAGTGTAAAGAGCGGAAACCAGATTGAAGAGGGTCGAGAAGAGAGTTATCTGAGAGATAGCGGGTAAGACGGGAGTGGACCAGGCGTTCGAGGAGTTTAGAGATGAAGGGAAGATTAGAGACAGGTCTATAATTAGCGGCACAGTTTTGGTCGAGGGATGGTTTTTTAAGTAATGGATGTATGATGGCATGCTTAAATGAGGAGGGAAAAATACCGGAAGTGAGGGAAAGGTTGAATATTTTTGTTAGGTGAGAGGTGACAGCCGGGGAAAGGGACTGGAGGAAATGTGACGGAATGGGGTCACTGGTGCAAGTGGTCGGGCGAGAAGATGCAAGGAGCCTGCTTACTTCTTCTTCTGTAACTGGTTCAAAGTCAGAGAGTGAACTAGATGCAGTGGGGGAGGGAGGACAGTGCATGGTATGAAGAGATTGGGAGATGATTTCCTGTCGAATATGGTCAATTTTTTCTTTGAAGTAATTGGCCAGATTGTCAGCACGGAGATCCGTGGTTGGGGCCTGCGCTCTTGGGTTGAGTAGGGACTGGAACGTGTCAAAGAGACGTTTAGGGTTATTGGACAGGGAGGTGATGAGGGTGTTGAAGTAGGTTTGTTTGGAGAGGTGAAGGGCAGAATTGTATGTCTTTAGCATGAACTTATAATGGATGAAATCTTCGGGTAGATTAGATTTTCTCCACAGACGTTCTGCGCACCTGGAGCACCGCTGCAGGAAACGTGTTTGCAGCGTGTGCCACGGTTGTTGCCGTCTGTGCCGAGTTGTTTTATGTATAGGAGGAGCAGCTTCATCCAGGGCACTTTGCAGGGTTTCATTGTAATGCTTCAGAGCAGAATCAGGACATGAGATGGAGGAGATTGGGGCCAATGAGGACTGCAAGTTCTTCATAAGTTCCTGGGTGTTAATGGCCTGTATGTTTCTATAAGTGTGGAAAGTGGGGGTGACCTGAGCGGGATGGCAGTTCTTGATAGAGAATGAAAGAAGGTGGTGGTCAGAGAGTGGGAGAGGGGAGTTTGTGAAATCATCCACTGAGCAAAGCCGGGAGAAGACCAAGTCAAGGGAGTTTCCATCTTCATGTGTTGGCGAGTTAGTATGCTGCGAGAGGCCGAAAGAGGAGGTTAGAGCCAAAAGGTGAGAAGCAGATGGGGAGAGGGGAGAGGCAATAGGGATGTTGAAATCACCCATGATAAGGGTGGGGGTGTCACAGGAAAGAAAGTGTGGAAGCCAGGTGGCAAAGTGATCCAGGAACTGATGAGAGGGGCCGGGAGGACGATACACCACCACCACTCGCATGGAGAAGGGGACGTAGAGTCTGACCACATGGACCTCAAAGGAAGGGAAGACAAGTGAGGGTACTTGGGGGATAACTTGGAAAGTACATTTTGGTGAAAGGAGCAGACCAACGCCTCCACCTGCTCTGTTGTCCGATCTTGGGGTATGAGAAAAGTGTAGTGCACCATATGAAAGAGCAGCAGCAGCGGTGGTGTCTGACTGCTGGATCCAGGTTTCAGTAAGAGCCAGGAGATTAAGAGAATTAGAAAGGAAGAAGTCATGGATGAAGGAGAGTTTATTACACACAGAGCGAGAATTCCAAAGGGCACAATTCAAAGAGACAGAAGGCATGCAGGGAATATTAATAAGGTTAGAGGGGTTTCTGGGTGTAGCAATTGGGAGGTTTGACTGGCTATAACATGGGGGGCCGGGGTTTGGAGAGATGTCTCCAGCAACTAGGAGGAGGAGGATCGAAAGAGTGAGCAGATGGTTAAGTGATTTGTGAGAGCGTCTCTTGTGTTGGATGGTGGGACTGAATGGATCTGCGCTGCTAAGCAATGTGAACAGAGCATGAGTGCTATACATAGGAGAGGCAAGGACAGAGGGGTCGATATGGATGGAGTGTAGAGAGTTAATGCAAGGGCGGTGAATGTGAGTGAATGCAGCAGCCAGGATATAGAATATGCAAATAAATATGGTGAGTATTTGTGTTGTTTCAAGTGAATAGGGAATAGATTTAGATTGTCTTACCTGTCTCCTGCCCTGTCTAACTGCCATGTTATAACTGCCGAGTACTTAGAAAAAAAAGTACTTTGAATAAAAAATACACGAATACAAGTGCACGAATGCACCCCTGCATGAATGCTTCCCCAAGCTAAGTCTACATTTATAGAAGGCTAGCCCTTAGATCTTCCTATTTTTTTTTTTTTTTTTGTGTTAAAGCTCGTTAGCAATCAATCAAACTCAGTTGAGACAACAGGACACAATAAATGTAGTGATCAGATAAACAAATGTCCAGGTCTACATGGATCATAGACCACTTTGAAACAGTTATGTGATCTCTCTGAGTAAGGACATGCAAAGTCAGATTAAATATCTATAAACACAAAAAATGCATAATAGGATGACTAACATATATAGATATATGCAGGATTCAATGCCGAAGATGGAATGACTCAGATACCATTCAAGCTGCTTGCTGTCAGGGACTGGAGCAATAGACATGCAGGATATTTCAGCTCAGAGAATGAATGATCTGTTTACCATTCAAGCTGCTTGCTGTCAGGGACTGGAGCAATAGACATGCAGGATATTTCAGCTCAGAGAATGAATGATCTGTTTACCATTCAAGCTGCTTGCTGTCAGGGACTGGAGCAATAGACATGCAGGATATTTCAGCTCAGAGAATGAATGATCTGTTTACCATTCAAGCTGCTTGCTGTCAGGGACTGGAGCAATAGACATGCAGGATATTTCAGCTCAGAGAATGAATGATCTGTTTACCATTCAAGCTGCTTGCTGTCAGGGACTGGAGCAATAGACATGCAGGATATTTCAGCTCAGAGAATGAATGATCTGTTTACATATATAGATATATGCAGGATTCAATGCCGAAGATGGAATATATATACATATACATATATATACATATACACATATATATATATATATATATACATATATTGTAGGGATTTCACTCACTCAGGTGTGACGGCTGACACTCAGGAGGCAGGTTCCTTTAAAAGTTCACAGGGTTTATTACTTCATAAACCACGCGGCAAAAATAACAGAAAACAAATAGCCTTTTGCTCAGGGAAAGAAAAACAAATGTCCAGTCCATCAGGCTCAATTCTGGAGCCTTAACACACTCTGGAGGCTAGCACCTCCACACATACCCCCTGTGTTAAGCATTAGGCTTTCTTTTATATGTCTAACCACACCTAGAACCTATCACATGACCAGACATGTGGTTGTGACATCACCACAGGTCCTGAAACACATATAGGTAGCTATGGTTACATCACAGCGGCAAGCCATCTGTGTGACACATATCTCCCGTCGATTAGACACCCTTTAGCCACGCTACATACCTCCCCCCTCTGCCTAAAGCCGTGGGGCTTGGCACTTTCCCCCACTAGACAAGGGATTCTTGACAAGGCATCAGCATTACCGTGCAGCTTTCCGGCCCTATGTTCCACATGGAAACAGAAGTCCTGCAGGGCTAAGAACCAACGGGTGACCCTAGCATTTCTACCCTTCGTTTCCATCATCCACCTAAGTGGGGCATGGTCGGATATCAGTCTAAATTTACGTCCCAGCAGATAGTACCGTAATGTGTCCACCGCCCACTTTATGGCCAAGCTCTCCTTCTCTACGACTGAGTATTTCTTTTCAGATGAGGACAGCTTCCTACTCAGATAGAGAACAGGATGCTCCTCCCCGTGTAATTCTTGGGAAAGGACTGCTCCTACCCCAACATCTGAGGCATCTGTCTGAAGGATAAACTCTTTCTTGAAGTTTGGGGCCATCAGAATGGGTTGCTTACACAGAGCCTCTTTCATCTCTTGGAAGGCTAACTCTGTTTCTTCGGACCATTTAATCATTACTGATTTTGTCCCTTTTAGCAGATCAGTCAGAGGCGCAGCCATCGTGGCGAAGTTTGGGATGAACCTCCTGTAATATCCCACGATTCCCAGGAAGGCTTTAACTTGCTTTTTGGAAACTGGTTTTGGCCATGTTTGAATTGCCTCAACTTTACTGATTTGGGGTTTTATTTCTCCATGACCCACTATATATCCAAGGTACTTAGCTTCTTCTTTACCCACGGCACACTTCTTCGGGTTTATTGTAAACCCCGCCTCTCTTATAGCATCAAACACCGCTTGGACCTTTTCCAGATGACTCTCCCAGTCCGGGATAAAGATGACGATATCATCCAGGTACGCAGCAGCGTATGCCTTGTGGGGTGCAAGGATTCTATCCATAGCCCTTTGGAAGGTGGCCGGAGCTCCCTGTAGGCCAAATGGCATCCGGACATACTGGAAGCATCCATCTGGTGTAGAAAACGCTGTCTTCTCCTTGGCTTCCTGTGCCATGGGGATCTGCCAATACCCCTTCGTTAAATCCAAGGTGGCTATGTACCTGGCGGGCCCAAGCCTTTCGATGAGCTCATCAACGCGGGGCATGTGATATGCGTCGAACTTGGAGACCTCATTCAACTTTCTATAGTTGTTGCAAAATCTCCACTCCCCATCAGGTTTTGGGACCAGGACAATTGGGCTCGACCAACCGCTCTTGGATTCCTCAATGACTCCAAGCTTCAACATACGCTCCACTTCCTTGGAGACTACTTCTCGACGGGCCTCAGGAATTCTATAGGGCTTCACGTTCACGCGCACATGTGGCTGTCAGGACCTCATCCTCTATGACCTTCGTGTACCCAGGCAACTCAGAAAACAGGTCCCTGTTTTTCTGGAGTAACTCACGGCACTGCTGTTTCTGGGTCTTCGATAGCGTTTCCGCTATAGTAACCGCTCCAACCTCACCTTCGGGGTTGCTTAACAACGATGGAGTTACTGTCGGCTCTCTATCTTGCCACGGCTTGATGAGGTTGACATGGTATACTTGGAATGGTTTCCGTCTTCCTGGTTGGTGAATTTTATAATTTACTTCACCAAGTTTCTCGACAACCTCATACGGCCCTTGCCATTTGGCCAAGAACTTGCTTTCCACCGTTGGAACTAACACAAGAACTCGGTCTCCCGGATTGAACTGCCTCACTCTTGCAGACCGGTTGTAGACTCTGGCCTGAGCTTCTTGTGCCTGGAGGTGTTCTTTCACGATAGGCATCACCTTTGCAATCCTCTGCTGCATCAGGGCCACATGCTCAATGACGCTTCTGTGGGGCGTGACTTCAGCTTCCCAGGTTTCCTTGGCTATATCCAGGAGTCCTCGCGGATGTCGGCCATATAGAAGCTCAAACGGTGAGAACCCTGTGGAGGCCTGTGGAACTTCACGAATGGAAAACATCAGATAGGGTAAGAGACAATCCCAGTCTCTACCGTCTTTCTCTATAGCTTTTCTCAGCATGCTTTTCAGTGTCTTGTTAAATCTCTCAACAAGGCCATCTGACTGGGGATGGTACACCGAGGTCCTCAACTGGGAGATTTTCAGGGCTTTGCATAATTCCCTCATCACCTTGCTCATGAAAGGTGTCCCCTGGTCAGTCAGGATCTCCTTCGGCAGACCTGTCCGGGAAAAGACATGGACCAACTCGCGAGCTATACTCTTTGAGGAAGAATTTCTCAAGGGAATTGCCTCAGGATAGCGTGTGGCATAGTCCAGGATGACTAATATATACTGATGGCCCCGGGCTGATTTAACTAAGGGACCGACCAAGTCCATGGCAATTCTCTCAAATGGCACCTCAATAATGGGCAGTGGCACAAGGGGGTTCCGGAAATGAGGAGTGGGAGCAGTTAGCTGACATGTAGGGCAGGACCTGCAATAGTTCACTATTTCCCGGTGACACCCAGGCCAATAGAACCTCTGCACAACCCGTTCCTGCGTTTTTTTCCACCCCTAGGTGTCCACCCAAGATGTGTGAATGGGCCATGTCCAACACCTTCCGTCTATACGGACCCGGCACTACCAACTGCTCTACCAACTCCTCCCTTACTTTTGTGAGCCGGTACAACAACTCCCCACTCATTATAAAATGGGGAAATCTTGTGTCCGCCCCCGGCTCCTGTACCACCCCGTCAATAACTGTGACATTATTAAAGGCTTCCCGCAGAGTGGGGTCCCTATGTTGGGCAGTCCCAAAATTTTCATAGGTCACCTCTAACTCCAACCTCTGCTTTGTTGTACACTTTGACTTTTGATTTTTCCTCCTGTTTGCCAGTCGTTGCATCATGGCTGAATTCATCATCATCCTCCTTGTCTTCATCTGGATGATGCAGAGAAATAACAGTGTTCTCCGGCAGCTCTAAATCAGGGCCAAGAATCACCTTTGAGGTTAGGACGCAGTGTTCATTTATCCTCACTCTGTTCTTCACAATAACATTATTACAAACTACAGATTTTCTAATTGTCACATCATCCTCAATTCGCACATCATCCCAAATATACACATTATCCAAAACTACTCGATCACCAATTGTGCAGTTTTTCCCAATACTGGTGTTGCTGATGCTGCATTTAGACCCAATGGTCGTGTTGCTCCCAATTAGTACATTCTCACAGAGGACACTGCCATGGCCACGCCTGACATCTGCCCCTCTGTATATATTGTGCCGGGAGTGTGTGGAACTCTGGTCCTCCTGGTCAGTAAAGTTCGTTTCAGGCGTTCTGGGATACAACCAACGGCACAGGATGTCCGAAGTGACAGCTTCATACATTGACAGGTTGGATACACGAGCACCATACTCCTCCTGAGTCACATAGAGGTGTATCTGATTACCTAAAATCTCCTCATTAACCAAGATGCAACAGAACCAGCAGGAGCAACGGCAGCAGATGCAGCTTCTGGCAACCGCCATCCAGGGCAAGATGAGCGCCCCAACCCCAGGTCTGGCTGATGACACCCATGTTCGGAAGACGGTAAGACGCGCATTGCAGAAAATGACTCCCGGGGATGATGTTGAGGCCTTCCTGACGGTGTTTGAGAGGGTCGCTGAGAGGGAAAAACTTCCGCCAGAGCAGTGGGCAGAGGTATTGGCGCCTTACCTGACGGGGGAACCTCAGAAGGCGTACTATGATTTGACCTGCGGAAGGTGTGTTAACGAAACGCGCGTCGGGGTGGGCGCAAGGACCCTGGGAGTCACACAACTACATGGTAATTAGCACTTTTTTCATTTTGCTATTTAATATGGGAACCACGTAGTTTGCTGTTGTTATATTTCCTACAAAGGTATATTTTTAAGTCTATTGTGGCCCTCATTTACTTACTTATTTGGACGTTGAAAGTGCACCCATGCTTTTCCATATAGACATGTATGTACCCTTTATCTCTCCTCCGGTAGAGGGAATGCATGGTTCTCTATAGCAGAGGTCCCCAACTCCAGTCCTCAAGGCCCACCAACAGGTCATGTTTTCAGGATTTACTTTGCATTGCACAGGTGATGCAATTATTACCTGGGCAAGACTAAGGAAATCCTGAAAACATGACATGTTGGTGGGCCTTGAGGACTGGAGTTGGGGATCTCTGCTCTATAGTGATCTATTGTAGTATTTATGTGTTGAATTCCCGGCTCTGTGCGCTCTTGGTTTATTACACGACTGTGCAGTATCTTTGTATGCCATGCTGCGTCTTGCCCCTACCTGTCTGTTATTGTTTTATTAATAAAGTTGTTTGATATTTTGCTACTTTTTGAACTTTTTTTTGGTCGTTCTTTTGGTCCACTCCTCCTCTATGATTTGACCTTGCAGGATGCCAAGGAATATCACAAATTGAAATCCGAGGTTCTCACACGTTTGGGGGTGACACTGACTGTTAGGGCACAGCGAGTTCACTGCTGGGCCTATCATCGGGACAAACCGCCTCGCTCCCAAATGTTTGACCTGTTGTATCTGCTACATCAACAGCCTGTTGGTCTCTTGCTGCTGTGACTGCAACAGCCTGTTGGTCTCTTGCTGCTGTGACTGCAACTGGACCAAGTGTTTCAGCAGTTCCTCCATTTTTCCCGGCAATGTTTGCTGGCTTACAACAGACTTGACCCAGGACATCCAATAATAGAATTATGTCTTCGCTGGGAATGCTGCCCGCATTCTCCACCAATTGTAGGGATTTCACTCATCAGGTGTGACGGCTGACACTCAGGAGGCAGGTTCCTTTAAAAGTTCACAGGGTTTATTACTTCATAAACCACGCGGCAAAAATAACAGAAAACAAATAGCCTTTTGCTCAGGGAAAGAAAAACAAATGTCCAGTCCATCAGGCTCAGTCCTGGAGCCTTAACACACTCTGGAGGCTAGCACCTCCACACATACCCCCTGTGTTAAAGGGACACTGTCACCTGAATTTGGAGGGAACAATCTTCAGCCATGGAGGCGGGGTTTGGGGGTTTTTGATTCACCCTTTCCTTACCCGCCGGCTGCATGCTGGATGCAATATTGGATTGAAGTTCATTCTCTGTCCTCCGTAGTACATGCCTGCACAAGGCAATCTTGCCTTGCGCAGGCGTGTACTATGGAGGACAGAGAATGAACTTCAATCCAATATTGCAGCCAGCATGCAGCCGGTGGGTAAGGAAAGGGTGAATCAAAAACCCCAAAACCCCGCCTCCATGGCTGAAGATTGTTCCCTCCAAATTCAGGTGAGTGTCCCTTTAAGCATTAGGTTTTCTTTTATATGTCTAACCACACCCAGAACCTATCACGTGACCAGACATGTGGCTGTGACATCACCACAGGTCCTGAAACACATATAGGTAGCTATGGTTACATCACAGCGGCAAGCCATCTGTTGTGTGACACATATCTCCCGTCGATTAGACACCCTTTAGCCACGCTACTATATATATATATATATATGTATATATATGTATGTGTATATATATATGTATATATATATATATATATATATATATGTATACACACATATATATACCGTATATACTCAAGTATAAGCCGACCCGAGTATAAGCCGACCCCCCTAATTTTGCCACAAAAAACTGGGAAAACTTATTGACTCGAGTATAAGCCTAGGGTAGGAAATGCAGCAGCTACCGGTGAATTATAAAAATAGATGCTCCGTACCGTTCATTATTGCCCCATAAGATTCTCCATATAAAGCTGTGCCACATATAATGCTCCATACTGTTCATTATGGCCCCATAGATGCTCCATATAAAGCTGTGCCCCACATATAGTGCTCTGCACCGTTCATTATGGCCCCATAGATGCTCCATAAAAAGGTGTGCCCCACATATAGTGCTCTGCACCGTTCATTATGGCCCCATAGATGCTCCTTATAAAGTTGTGCCATATAGAATGCTCTGCACCGTTCATTATGGCCCCATAGATGCTCCTTATAAAACTGTGCCATATAGAATGCTGCTGCAATAAAAAAAAAAAAATCACATACTCACCTCTCTTCGCTCAGGACGCCGGCGCTTTCAACTACGTCACCGCACCCTCTGACCTGAGCGTCACTGCCAGAGGACGTTGGAGACGGAGCCGCACCGGAGCGAGGAGCAGGTAAATATCGCACAGCGCTGCCCCTCCCCGTATACCTGCTCTCGGCGCGGTCCCTGCTTCTTGCACCACTGCATCTTCTTCCTGTATTGAGCGGTCAGTTACCGATCATTAGTCATGAATATGCGGCTGCACCTCTATGGGAGGTGGAGCCACATTCATTTCTGTAATGAGCGGTACCATGTGACCGCTCAATACAGGAAGAAGATGCAGCGCTGGAAGAAGCAGGGACTGCAGGGTCCGCATCGGGAGCAGGTAAGTATAATTACACAGCCCCCGCTCCCCCTCCCCCTCCGACCCCCGGGCATGACTCGAGTATAAGCCAAGAGGGGGACTTTCAGCCCCAAAAAATGGGCTGAAAATCTCAGCTTATACTCGAGTATATACACACACACGTGTGTCACTGACATATATATGCATAGGATATATACATAGATCTCTCTCTTCTAACTTGTCACTCTGTAATAACACTGTATGCGGCGGATGATTTGCCGGCTTTTGTATCTAAATATATGTATTACTAGATGGTGGCCCGATTCCACAGCATCGTGTATTCTAGAATATGTATGTATGTATGTACAGTACATATGTTAGTATGTCGCGCTTAGCACAGCCATGTAGTATATAGCACAGCCATGTAGTATATAACACAGACAGCCACGTAGTATATAGCAGCCATAGTATATAACACAGCCCACGTAATATATAGCACAGCCCACGTAACACAGCCACGTAAAATATAGCAGCCACGCAGTATATAGCACTGCCCACGTAGTATATAACAAAGCCCACGTAGTATATAACACAGGCAGGCCGCGACCCATCAGCGACGGGCAGAGTCCGGCCGCGAATTTGCACCTTCCTACTCTGTCAGTATCCCCTCCAGTCAGCGCTCACATAAGGTTAATGGCTGCGTTACACCGCGGTGTAACGCAGTCCGTTAACGCTGCTATTAACCGTGTGACCAACTTTTTACTATTGATGCTGCCTGTAACAACTCTGCTGGCATCACAGCATGGCCTCACATCTCTCACACAATCTTACCCACTGCTCCAGGCCATGATGTGCTTTCTCTTTAATGCCAGCTCCATGTTCTGTGTCTTTGCTCTCTGCATGCCTCATGGCTATGTGTATAGGGGGCCGGCGCCTGAACTCTCTGGTTCTTATAGGAATCAGGTGCACCTGTCCAATCAGTTCCTGACCAATTACCAAGAGGCCTCCTGTATATAGTGCAGCTCCACCCTGTGTTCTGGGCCTGTGCAATGTGTTAGCTCAGTTAGTGTTTAGCTGCTGAGTTTGCCTGGCCTTGCTCTGAGTTACTCCCTCTGACCTTTTCTCTGTGCTTTTGCCTTGTTCTTGTAGTCCGCCCTCCAGGAGGCAGAATATCCTGGTCCCTGTGTCTTGTTCTATTGCCTTGTCTGTACTTTGTCTTTTCTCGGTCTCCTTGTTTGTGGCTTCCTTCCCTGCTTTCTTTCCTTGTGTTTTCTGTCTGCTTACTCTCCGCACTCTTGCGGCTCTGCACTCAGACCTTGCTTCGCACTCTCTGGCTTTGCTCTGTGGCTCCGCTCTTTGCGGATCTATCTGGCTCCGCTCTTTGCGGTACTATCTGGCTCCGCCTCCTGTGTTTCTGCACTTGGCTCCGTCTCTGCTCTTGGCTCCGCCTCCAGCGTCTCCGCTCTTGGCGTTACCTCCAGCGTCTCCGCCTCCAGCGTCTCCGCTCTTGGCTCCGCCTCCAGCATCTCCGCCTCCAGCATCTCCGCCCTTGGCTCTGCCTCCAGCGTCTCCGCCCTTGGCTCCGCCTCTTGCGGCTCCGTCCTTGGCTCTGCCTTCTCCTTCTCTTAGTTCCACCTTCTACTTGTTACCTGTTCCTCTGGTGTGAACAGGTCCCTACCTGTTCCTTCATTCTCCTTTCCTTCTGGCTTGTTTCCGTACCTGCATCTTGTGTGTACAGGTCCCTACCTGTTCCTTCATCACACTCACAATAGGACTGCACTCGGGTGTCATCAGAGTGTAGCCTGATTCATACACCACACCAGTCCTGTGTATCCTGTGTTCCTGCCCTGCCTTCCAGTCCTGTGTTCTCTGCAGTGCCTCCCAATCCTGTGTTCCTGCCAGTCCTGCCCTGCCTTCCAGTCCTGTGTTCCTGCTGTCCTAGCCAGTCCTGTTTCCTGCCGTGTCTCTGCCAGCCCTGTCTCAGCCGTACCAGCCTACTCGTCTGTGTTCCAGCAGTGCTCTTCTGCCAGTCCTGCCTAATGCCCGCACCAATCCAGGTGTTCCTGTCTCCCAAGTGGGATCAGCAGCCACAGCCAGACACCACCCTGGAGTAGCACCTGGCAGCTGCCTGCTGCACAAGCCTGTCCTCACCATCAGAGGCTCCAGTGAAAACCCAGGCAGCTGTCATAGTCACGCCCCTTCCAGGGTAGTCTGGTTTGTGGCACAGTGGGGCCACAAACCCCCCGAGCTCACGCCCACCAGTCAGGGCGTGAGCGTGACACTGCCTAAGCAGCATCAATAGTAAAAAAAAAAAAAAAAAAAAATGTAACGTTAAAATTAATAAACAAAATAAAAAATCATTATATTCTCACTTTTCGTCGCCTTTCCAGCTGTTCCTCGTGACGCTCCGGTCCATGCATTGCGGTCTCGCGAGATGATGACTCGTGCATTCTTGGGACCGGAGCATTGGTAAACGCCTGGGCTGGATCCGGGGGCCGACGGAAGGTGAGTGTATCACTATTTTTTATTTTAATTCTTTTTTTAAGTGCGATATGGTGCCCACATTGCTATATACTACGTGGGCTGTGTTAGATACTGCATGAGCTGTGTTATATACTAAGTCTCTGTGCTATATACTACGTCGCTGTGGTATATATGACGCGGCTGGGCAACATACTACATCGCTGTGCTCTATACTACGTGGCCTGTGTTATTAACTTCATTTGATGTGTTATATACTACGTGGCTGTGCAACATATTACATGGCTGGGCAATATAATACGTGGGCTGTGTTATATACTACGTGGCTGGGCAATATACTACATCGCTGTGCTCTATACTATGTGGCTGGGCAATATACTACATCGCTGTGCTCTATACTACGTGGCCTGTTATATACTGCATGGGCTGTTATATATTACGTCTCTGTGCTATATACTACGTGGGCTGTATGCTACTTGGCTGTGCTATATTTCTCTGCTGTATCTGTGCATCATGAATCGTGGTATGTTAAAGAAGGGTGCCCACTGAGACTCTTTTGCCCGGGGCCCTCAAAAACCTGGAGCAGGCCCTGCCTTCACTGATTGTTCGCGGCCGGGCGTGACAGGCGCAGTCCGGCCGCGAATTTGAACCACGCTTCGCTAATTGGTCGCACCCGGCCTGACGAATCTTGTGTATAAATTGCATTATTTTGAATACTTCATAAACTACATTCATATTCTAGAATACCCGATGCGTTAGAATCAGGCCACCATATATACTGTACTAGATGGTGGCCCGATTCTAACCCATCGGTATTCTAGAATATGCATGTCCACGTAGAGCGACGTAGTATATTGCAGTTTGCCCAGCCACGTAGTATATTGCCCAGCCACGTAGGATATTGCCCAGCCACGTAGGATATTGCCCAGCACAGAGCCACGTAGTATAGAGACTTAAAAAAATAAACATATACTCACCTTCCGAAGGCCCGTTGGAAGTCCTGCTATACTTACCATCCGCCACCTTTACCGCTCCTCGCCACACTCCTGGGACCGCTCCATTGCAAGCGCCAGCATTCCGCTCCCAGCACTGGTGTGAGCAGGACCTATGATGACGTCGCGGTCACATGACCGTGACGTCACGGCAGGTCCTTGTCGCACAGCAGCGCTGGGAGCGGAAGCTGCCGCTTGCAATGGAGCGGTCCTGGGAGCGTGGCGAGGAGCGGTAAGGGTGGTTTCACACTTGCGTTTTTGTCTGCGTTTTTTTTCCCTATATTTAACATTGAAAACGCATGCTTTTTTTGTGTACGCGTTTGGTCGCGTTTTGTGACGCATGCGTTTTTTTACTGCATGCGTTCATTTTCTGAAATGCTACTTGTAGTATTTTTAATGAACATAAAGCACCAACCCATTTCCTCAAATAAAGGATGGGTCACACTCCAAATAAACTATAAACATATTGACCAAAGAGTCATTAAACTCAGTCACAAAGTGTATTCAATCTTAAAACCAATCTTTATTAACACATAGACAATAAAAAACATTAAAATAGTGCCTCAAAATCAGAATACATATACACTCAAGGTAAGCGACGGGAACTACAGATGCATTCAATCCAATAACTATAAAGATTAAATAGTCCTAAAGGGATGTTTCCTTATAATTTATATAACAGTCATCAGGTGATCCTTAACCATATTGTTAACACGTCTCTCCATGGGAAATACCCAATTATTCAAAGTGATAATCCACCGAGATTGATGAATCACAGATGGTCCACACAGAGGAGGATGTGTTCAGGACCCAGGGCTAATCCCTTACCACATTAATTTAAATCCAGGAGGGATTACAAAATATTACACATATCCCATACTACTAAGATCCAGGGCAAAACAGCCCCTGTCATCAGACGAGACGCCTCTGTGCACCTCAGTTTGAACACACCAGCCATACAGGTGACCCCCTTATACTGTCAATGTAAAAATATGCAAAGAAATGGGCAATTTGCCCGATACATATTACCTTAGTGGACTCACTGTTCCCCTGCCTCGTGGCACGCTATCCCTTGACAACCCCGACGCGCGTTTCACATCCGCTTCCTCCTGGGGGCGCCCCCAGGAGGAAGCGGATGTGAAACGCGCGTCGGGGTTGTCAAGGGATAGCGTGCCACGAGGCAGGGGAACAGTGAGTCCACTAAGGTAATATGTATCGGGCAAATTGCCCATTTCTTTGCATATTTTTACATTGACAGTATAAGGGGGTCACCTGTATGGCTGGTGTGTTCAAACTGAGGTGCACAGAGGCGTCTCGTCTGATGACAGGGGCTGTTTTGCCCTGGATCTTAGTAGTATGGGATATGTGTAATATTTTGTAATCCCTCCTGGATTTAAATTAATGTGGTAAGGGATTAGCCCTGGGTCCTGAACACATCCTCCTCTGTGTGGACCATCTGTGATTCATCAATCTCGGTGGATTATCACTTTGAATAATTGGGTATTTCCCATGGAGAGACGTGTTAACAATATGGTTAACCCCTTCCCGACCCATGACGCCACGTAGGCGTCATGAAAGTCGGTGCCATTCCGACCCATGACGCCTATGCGGCGTCATGGAAAGATCGCGTCCCTGCAGATCGGGTGAAAGGGTTAACTCCCATTTCACCCGATCTGCAGGGACAGGGGGAGTGGTAGTTTAGCCCAGGGGGGGTGGCTTCACCCCCTCGTGGCTACGATCGCTCTGATTGGCTGTTGAAAGTGAAACTGCCAATCAGAGCGATTTGTAATATTTCACCCATTATAACGGGTGAAATATTACAATCCAGCCATGGCCGATGCTGAAATATCATCGGCCATGGCTGGAAATACTAGTGTGCCCCCACCCCACCCCTCCGATCGCCCCCCCACCCCCCCGATCTGGCCGGTACACTGCTCCGGCTCCCCTCCGTCCTGTGCTCCGCTCCCCCCCGTGCTCGTGTCCGCTCCCCCCGTGCTCCAATCACCCCCCCTGCACTCCGATCCACCCCCCCCGTGCTCCGTTCCACCCCCCGTGCTCCATTCCAGCCCCCCCGTGCTCCGTTCCACGCCCCCCGCGCTCCGTTCCACCCCTCCCGCGCTCCGATTCCCCCCCCCGTGCTCCGATCCCCCCCCCGTGGTCCCCCCCCACCCTATCATACTTACCGATCCAGCCGTGGTCCCGTCCGTCTTCTCCCGGGCGCCGCCATCTTCCAAAATGGCGGGCGCATGCGCAGTGCGCCCGCCGAATCTGCCGGCCGGCAGATTCGTTCCAAAGTGCATTTTGATCACTGAGATATAATCTATCTCAGTGATCAAAATAAAAAAAATAATAAATGACCCCCCCCCTTTGTCACCCCCATAGGTAGGGACAATAAAAAAATAAAGAAATTTTTTTTTTTCCACTAATGTTAGAATAGGGTTAGGGTTAGGGTTAGGGCTAGGGTTAGGGTAAGGGGTAGGGTTAGGGGTAGGGTTAGGGTTAGGGTTAGGGGTAGGGTTAGGGTTAGGGGTAGGGTTAGGGTTAGGAATGTGCACACGTATTCTGGTCCTCTGCGGATTTTTCCGCTGCGGATTTGATAAATCCGCAGTGCTAAACCGCTGCGGATTTATGGCGGATTTACCGCGTTTTTATGCGCATTTCACTGCGGTTTTACAATTACGATTTTCTATTGGAGCAGTTGTAAAACCGCTGCGGAATCCGCACAAAGAAGTGACATGCTGCGGAATGTAAACCGCTGCGTTTCCGTGCAGTTTTTCCGCAGCATGTGTACAGTGATTTTTGTTTCCCGTAGGTTTACATTGAACTGTAAACTCATGGGAAACTGCTGCGGATCCGCAGCGTTTTCCGCAGCGTGTGCACATACCTTTAGAATTAGGCTATGTGCACACGGTGCGGATTTGGCTGCGGATTCGCAGCAGTGTTCCATCAGGTTTACAGTACCATGTAAACATATGGAAACCAAATCCGCTGTGCCCATGGTGCAGAAAATACCGTGCGGAAACGCTGCGTTGTATTTTCCGCAGCATGTCAATTCTTTGTGCGGATTCCGCAGCGTTTTACACCTGTTCCTCAATAGGAATCCGCAGGTGAAATCCGCACAAAAAACACTGGAAATCCGCGGAAAATCCGCAGGTAAAACACAGTGCCTTTTACCCGCGGATTTTTCAAAAATGGTGTGGAAATATCTCACACGAATCCGCAACGTGGGCACATAGCCTTAGGGTTAGGGTTGGAATTAGGGTTGTGGTTAGGGTTAGGGGTGTGTTGGGGTTAGTGTTGTGGTTAGGGGTGTGTTGGGGTTAGGGTTGTGATTAGGGTTATGGCTACAGTTGGGATTAGGGTTAGGGGTGTGTTGGGGTTAGTGTTGGAGTTAGAATTGAGGGGTTACCACTGTTTAGGCACATCAGGGGTCTCCAAACGCAACATGGCGCCACCATTGATTCCAGCCAATCTCGTATTCAAAAAGTCAAATGGTGCTCCCTCACTTCCGAGCCCTGACGTGTGCCCAAACAGTGGTTTACCCCCACATATGGGGTACCAGCATACTCAGGACAAACTGCGCAACAATTACTGGGGTCCAATTTCTCCTGTTACCCTTGTGAATCTAAAAAAATGCTTGCTAAAACATAATTTTTGAGGAAAGAAAAATGATTTTTTATTTTCACGGCTCTGCGTTGTAAACGTCTGTGAAGCACTTGGGGGTTCAAAGTGCTCACCACATATCTAGATAAGTTCCTTGGGGGGTCTAGTTTCTAAAATGGGGTCACTTGTGGGGGGTTTCTACTGTTTAGGCACACCAGGGGCTCTGCAAACGCAACGTGACACCCGCAGACCATTCCATCAAAGTCTGCATTTCAAAAGTCACTACTTCCCTTCTGAGCCCCGACGTGTGCCCAAACAGTGGTTTACCCCCACATATGGGGTATCAGCGTACTCAGGAGAAACTGGACAACAACTTTTGGGGTCCAATTTCTCCTGTAACCCTTGGGAAAATAAAAAATTCTGGGCTAAATAATTATTTTTGAGGAAAGAAAACGTATTTATTATTTTCACGGCTCTGCATTATAAACTTCTATGAAGCACTTGGGGGTTCAAAGTGCTCACCACACATCTAGATAAGTTCCTTTCAGGGTCTAGTTTCCAAAATGGGGTCACTTGTGGGGGGTTTCTACTGTTTAGGCACATCAGGGGCTCTGCAAACGCAACGTGACGCCCGCAGAGCATTCCATCAAAGTCTGCATTTCAAAACGTCACTACTTCAATTCCAAGCCCCGGCATGTGCCCAAACAGTAGTTTACCCCCACATATGGGGTATCACCGTACTCAGGAGAAACTGGACAACAAATATTGGGGTCAAATTTCTCCTGTTACCCTTGGGAAAATTAAAAAATTCTGGGCTAAATAATTATTTTTGAGGAAAGAAAACGTATTTATTATTTTCACGGCTCTGCATTATAAACTTCTATGAAGCACTTGGGGGTTCAAAGTGCTCACCACACATCTAGATAAGTTCCTTTGGGGGTCTAGTTTCCAAAATGGGGTCACTTGTGGGGGGTTTCTACTGTTAAGCCACATCAGGGGCTCTGCAAACGCAACGTGACGCCCACAGAGCATTCCATCAAAGTCTGCATTTCAAAACGTCACTACTTCACTTCCGACCCCCGGCATGTGCCCAAACAGTGATTTACCCCCACATATGGGGTATCAGCGTACTCAGGAGAAACTGGACAACAACTTTTGGGGTCAAATTTCTCCTGTTACCCTTGGGAAAATAAAAAATTGCAGGCTAAAAGATCATTTTTGAGAAAATAATTTTTTATTTTATTTTCATGGCTCTGCGTTATAAACTTCTGTGAAGCACTTGGGGGTTCAAAGTCCTCACCACACATCTAGATTAGTTCCTTTGGGGGTCTAGTTTCTAAAATGGTGTCATTTCTGGGGGATCTCCAATGTTTAGGCACACAGGGGCTCTCCAAACGTGACATGGTGTCCGCTAATGATTGGAGCTAATTTTCCATTTAAAAAGCCAAATGGCGTGCCATCCCTTCCGAGCCCTGCCGTGCGCCCAAACAGTGGTTTACCCCCACATATGGGGTATCAGCGTACTCAGGACAAACTGGACAACAATATTTGGGGTCCAATTTCTCCTATTATCCTTGGCAAAATAGGAAATTCCAGGCTAAAAAATCATTTTTGAGGAAAGAAAAATTATTTTTTATTTTCATGGCTCTGCGTTATAAACTTCTGTGAAGCACCTGGGGGTTTAAAGTGCTCAATATGCATCTAGATAAGTTCCTTGGGGGGTCTAGTTTCCAAAATGGGGTCACTTGTGCGGGAGCTCCAATGTTTAGGCACACAGGGGCTCTCCAAATGCGACATGGTGTCCGCTAACAATTGGAGCTAATTTTCCATTCAAAAAGTCAAATGGCGCGCCTTCTCTTCCGAGCCCTGCCGAGTGCCCAAACAGTGGTTTACCCCCACATATGAGGTATCGGCGTACTCGGGAGAAATTGCCCAACAAATTTTATGATCCATTTTATCCTACTGCCCATGTGAAAATGAAAAAATTGAGGCGAAAAGAATTTTTTTGTGAAAAAAAATTACTTTTTCATTTTTACAGATCAATTTGTGAAGCACCTGAGGGTTTAAAGTGCTCACTAGGCATCTAAATTAGTTCCTTGGGGGGTCTAGTTTCCAAAATGGGGTCACTTGTGGGGGAGCGCCAATGTTTAGGCACACAGGAGCTATCCAAACGCGACATGGTGTCCGCTAACGATGGAAATAATTTTTCATTCAAAAAGTCAAATGGCGCTCCTTCCTTTCCGAGCCTTACCATGTGCCCAAACAGTGGTTTACCCCCACATGTGAGGTATCGGTGTACTCAGGAGAAATTGCCCAACACATTTTAGGATCCATTTTATCCTGTTGCCCATGTGAAAATGAAAAAATTGAGGCTAAAAGAATTTTTTTGTGAAAAAAAAGTACTTTTTCATTTTTACGGATCAATTTGTGAAGCACCTGGGGGTTCAAAGTGCTCACTATGCATCTAGATAAGTTCCTTGGGGCGTCTAGTTTCCAAAATGGGGTCACTTGTGGGGGAGCTCCAATTTTTAGGCACACGGGGGCTCTCCAAACGTGACATGGTGTCCGCTAAAGAGTGGAGCCAATTTTTGATTCAAAAAGTCAAATGGCGCTCCTTCCCTTCCAAGCCCTGCCGTGCGCCAAAACAGTGGTTTACCCCCACATATGAGGTATCAGCGTACTCAGGACAAATTGGACAACAACTTTCGTGGTTCAGTTTCTCCTTTTACCATTGGGAAAATAAAAAAATTGTTGCTAAAAGATAATTTTTGTGACTAAAAAGTTAAATGTTCATTTTTTCCTTCCATGTTGCTTCTGCTGCTGTGAAGCACCTGAAGAGTTAATAAACTTCTTGAATGTGGTTTTGAGTACCTTGAGGGGTGCAGTTTTTAGAATGGTGTCACTTTTGGGTATTTTCAGCCATATAGACCCCTCAAACTGACTTCAAATGTGAGGTGGTCCCTAAAAAAAATGGTTTTGTAAATTTCGTTGTAAAAATGACAAATCGCTGGTCGAATTTCAACCCTTATAACTTCCTAACAAAAAAAAATTTTGTTTCCAAAATTGTGCTGATGTAAAGTAAACATGTGGGAAATGTTATTTATTAACTATTTTGTGTCACATATCTCTCTGGTTTAACAGAATAAAAATTCAAAATGTGAAAATTGCAAAATTTTCAAAATTTTCGCCAAATTTCCGTGTTTATCACAAATAAATGCAGAATTTATTGACCTAAATTTACCACTAACATGAAGCCCAATATGTCACGAAAAAACAGTCTCAGAACCGCTAGGATCCGTTGAAGCGTTCCTGAGTTATTACCTCATAAAGGGACACTGGTCAGAATTGCAAAAAACGGCAAGGTCTTTAAGGTCAAAATAGGCTGGGTCTTGAAGGGGTTAAGGATCACCTGATGACTGTTATATAAATTATAAGGAAACATCCCTTTAGGACTATTTAATCTTTATAGTTATTGGATTGAATGCATTTGTAGTTCCCGTCGCTTACCTTGAGTGTATATGTATTCTGATTTTGAGGCACTATTTTAATGTTTTTTATTGTCTATGTGTTAATAAAGATTGGTTTTAAGATTGAATACACTTTGTGACTGAGTTTAATGACTCTTTGGTCAATATGTTTATTGTAGTATTTTTAGAAGCGTTTTTTGGACAAAAAAAAAACGCATGCGTTTTCATGCTTTTTTTTGGGTCAAAAAATACACTGGAGTCAATGGGGACGCATGCGTTTTTTGGTGCATGCGTTTTTTGCGGTAAAGAACGCACGCTTTTTTTATTAAAAAAACAGAAAACACACTGATATGCCACCCCCCAACATAAAGGTGATAAAGGGAACCTAACCCTACCCCTAAGGGATCCTAACCCTAACGCTACCCCTAACCCTAAGGGATCCTAACCCTACCCCTAAGGGATCCTAACCCTAATCACTTTATGGTTAGGGTTAGGGGTAGGGTTAGGATCCCTTAGGGTTAGGGGTAGGGTTAGGATCCCTTAGGGTTAGGATCCCTTTAGGGTTAGGGGTAGCATCCCTTTAGGGTTAGGGGTAGGATCCCTACCCCTAACAATACCCCTACCCCTAACTATTTCTGTTTATAGTGGGTTTTTTACTTTATTTTGATGATTGGCAGCTGTCACACATTTCTCAGCATGCGTTTAAAAAACGCAAACTCATGTAAAAACGCATGTAAACGCGTCAAAACGCCACGTTTTTTTCACCACATGCAAAAGCGCATGCGTCAAAAAAACGCAGCGTTTACACGCGTTTTTTCACCATGCGTTTTTTACCGCAAAAACGCACCCCAAAAAACGCCAATGTGAAACCAGCTTAAAGGCGGCGGAGGGTGAGTATAGCAGGTTTTTTTTTTATTATTTTTAACATGACATTTTTACTATTGATGCTGCATAGGCAGCATCAATAGTAAATAGTTGGGGACACACAGGGTTAATAGCAACGGTAACGGAGTGCGTTACACCGCGGGCCGTTACCGCTGCCATTAACCCTCTGTGAGCGGCAAGCGGAGGGGATTACAGAGCGGGCGCCGGGCAGTGAGTGTAGGGGAGGGACTAATCGGACTGTGGCCGTCGCTGATTGGTCGCGGCAGCAATGACAGGCAGCTGCCGAGACCAATCAGTGAACGAATAACCGTGACAGAAGGACAGACAGACGGAAGTACCCCTTAGACAATTATGTATATATATATGGTAAATAAAATTTGTTTGTTTTGAGAAATATTTCCTTTGAAAACGATGTGTAAAAATGACGGAGAATTGCTTTATGTATAAGCTCATGTTAAAATCGCATTGCAATCGCACTGCATGCTGATGTATATCGGATGCTAGTTGGGAAAAATTGGATACTAGCATAAAAAAAACACATGACACTCGCATTACACTTGTCAGACTCTGATGCATCAAAATCGGACAGATTTTAAAAATCGCTAGTGTCTCCACAGTGATTTTATCAAAACTGCAGCAAGCAGCTCATTAAGTGATAAATGGCTGGAATCAATATATACAGACACATACACGCTGCTCTGTGGGCCGGTATACTGTGATTAAGGGCTCATCCTCACTTGCGAGCAAAACAGACGAGTGCAATCCGACAAAAAAAATCAGATTGCACTCGGACCAATGTTATTCAATAGGTGACATCTCATTTGCGATTTTTTTTTTCGCATGACAATCGCATAGTTTGCATCCATCTTTTTTTGGTCCAGATTACGGACATTTTTTTTTTTTTTTTACTCGCAAATGGGTATAAGCCCTTAGGCATATAGGACTCCGTTGCCCATGCTGCAGCCAATTCCACACAACTCCTTTGACAGCAGTGAGCTGATTGCATCAAATCCGCGCCTGCGTTCTCTGCCAAGAGATGCAGAATCCGCACAAAAAATTCCACAGGGTAATCCGCAACGTGGGCACATAATCTAATACAAAAATTGACGAAAAAGGAGAAGAAAATTGACACAGTACTTGACTTCATATGACACCCCTTGTACCTTGGCTGCAGGGGAGCATATGGCACTGAGGTGACCGCCATTTTTCTCCACAGCTAACACTATCATCACTGTCCCAGCACGCCATGACAATCTGCAGTACGAACAGCAGAATTACCAGCCCCGTTATAACAGACCAAACACCAGACTTTTAACTTTCGCAGAAACTACAACTCCAAGAGTGCATTGCGATGCGAGCTACAAATTCATCCGCCGCTCATGAAAAAAAACTCCTCATTACTCATCTTTCCCATATATTCATTCCCTTCACAGACAGTAACCAGTGTAGAGACAGGCGGGACGAGCAGGGGAGTAAGCATCGGGTTTGTCACTTTACAGCGGAGGAATACAGCGCGGAAGTCAGGGAGTGAGCCTGTCAGTTTTCGCGCCTTTTTCGCAGCGCAAGGTCCTCTGGGAAGAGTCGGTGTTTGCTACGAGAAGTGCGGGGAATTGGGAGAAGTTTGGGGCCGGGAGGACGCGCTCACCGCCGCTATGCAGAGAGACGAGGCCGACCAGGAATCCTCCAACTCCTCGGACGGGGGCCCCGGGGAGCTGGTGCGGGAGCAGCTGGACAGTCTGTGCCGGGAGCTCAACTTAGACCAAGAGACGGCGGCCGAGACTATGAGCGACTTCACCAAGACGTGGAGCACGTACAGCCTCGAGGTGAGCGCTGCCGGGGCTCTGGGAGGGACCGGTGGGGGAGGCCGTCACCTGAGGAAACCGTCACCTGAGGCTTAGTACCTGGAGGGGAGGGCTAATGGGGCATCTGGGGTGCAGGTGGGCGTGGTCTGGGAGTGTGTGTGGCAGGGCTCCTCCCACTCAACTTTCCGGCACCACTGCCCTGGTCACTACTGAGCATGTGCATAAAATGCTGCACAGATTCATCGCCTGTAGGACTCCACAGCCCTGGTTACTACTGAGCATGTGCATAAAGTGCAGCACAGATTCATCGCCTGTAAGACTCCACAGCACTGGTCACTACTGAGCATGTGCATATTCTAAAGCTCATTAGGATTCATCTCAACTAAACCTCTGACTTCACATCACTTTCTCTCTGCTGAGCATGTGCATATTATGAAGTGCAGCACAGATTCATCTCAAACTAAAAGCTTGGAGCAGAACGATACAGTAAAGATATATATCTTGGTATCGTGTTAGCCAGTAGATAGAAAAATATTTAGAGTTGAGAGTCCTCAGTGGTTGATACCTTTTTATAGTTTACCTTTTCAGTTAGCCATTAAAAGGTATCAACCACTGAGGACTCTCAATTCTAAATCTGGAACAGAACGGACACTTCAGAACTTTCACTAGTTCTAATGACAACCAGCACGTCCTGCATTGCGCTACTGCACCCAATTCATTATATATTGTCTGAGTTGGTCCATTTTATTCTGACGCCACAGCCTTGGTGCATGGGGTGGCCTGAGGCTTATGGGGCTAGTGAGGGTGCACTGGTTGGGGGAAGGACGTGATGAGAGCTTCTCTGGAGGCACTGGTTGGGGATGGTCTGAGGTGATGGTGGACTGAAGGGTGCTGGCTCCCATTAGATCCCACTGCCCTCACTATGATGCCTCAGAAGCTGTTTCCTACCAGGTATGGTGCGGATGGAGCTGTAAGAAAAAAAGTTACTAACTTTAGAAGAGTCTAATTATAAAGATCTGAGGTCTACCTGTTAATGGACATTATTAAAAAAAATTACAAAACCTATTTTTTTTTTTCTTTCTGAATGATAAGTAACTTATGTTTTTCTCATAGGGGGATGTCAAGCACTGGTTGGCCTGTGCTTTATATGCTGCATGTCGGAAAGGTTTCATCCCAACCGTTGGGAGAGGTGTAATGGAGGGTAACGGGGTGTCTCTTACCCGTATTCTTCGCTCTGCCAAGTTGAGGTTGGTTGCCTCTACATCTCCTTTTCCCCTTTTTTCTTTTTGTCCTCTGTTTTCTACCTGAAATAATGGTCTCATCATGCCCATCTACGTTCCACAGTCTGATACAGTTCTTCAATAAGATGAAGAAATGGATGGACATGTCCAATCTTCCCCAAGACTTCAGGGAAAGAGTGGAAAGGCTTGAGAGGAACTTTGAAGTTTCAACTGTAATATTCAAGAAGTTTGAACCAATATTCATGGATATATTTCAAAACCCTCATGAAGAGCTTCCAAGACTGCCAAGGAGCAGAAAGCAAAGGTAACCACAGAATACGGGTAGGTGATGGATGTCTTATTACTGGGACCACATTAATCACCAGGACAGGGGTCCTTAGACATACCTTCTTGATGAGGAGTCCAGTCGCCCCAGCAGTTGTCTATGGGACTGATCTACATAGTGCAGTACAAGGCACAATAACTATTGCGTTCTCGTGATGTGAAGAGAATAGTGAGACCTTTCCTGGATGTTCAGTTTGGATTCTCTTATTGATATTTAAAACATTCTTTCTAAGTCAGGATTGACTGTCAGTAAAACAGTCACAGAGGTGATGGGTCCTGCTTTACTATTGGACTGTAGTATTGATATTTGTGGTCTTCTTTTCAGGAAACTGCAGTGTAATGCGAAGGAGCTCTTTAACTTCTGCTGGACATTGTTTGTGTATACCAAAGGTGAGTGCGATCGGTAGTTATTTCAGACTGTGCCTTTGATAAAATGTCTTGTTGTACGAAGAGTTGCTTTACTTTTAAATTTTTCTTTTTTAGGCAATTTCAGCCTAATAGGGGACGACTTGGTTAATTCCTACCACTTGCTTCTGTGCTGCCTGGATTTGGTTTATTCCCACACGTTGCAGTGCTCTTATAAGGATGATTTGCTAAATCCATCATTCACAGGTAAGTGGTTGTATTGTTTCCTATTCAGCTAGGAAACTGATTCGTCAAGACACGAGGAAGAGTGTTCTGGAGTAAGATGCTCTAATGTCTAAAAAATGACAGCTGTGAGCCAGATTAGGTTTCTGCTATTATTTGCACCACTGGCTGAATCTTTGCAGCCTCCCATTAATCCGTACCCAATTTTTAGAAATGTGGTTAAACATATCTCAAAGAACGACAACATTTTTATACCAGAAAAAAACTGCCATGAAGGTTATTATGAAATTCTTTCTTAAAGGGAACCGGTCTACAGTTTTGTGACAGCAGCTAAAAATATCACCTTTTTCAGCGTCTGCACTGCATGCCTTAAGTCCTTATGCCTCCGATAAACCTTTTTTAATTTCTCCCATGCTGTATGGTAACCACCTTGGTCCAATTCGATGGATGTTGCTTCGGGCCTATCCATCCCCAGATGCTGCTCGCCATCCTCCTTTAATTTGATGTGCAACATCTCACTCCAGTGCAGAAGAAATATAGCATCTCACACTTGCACTGTATGGTTTGCCCAACTGCGGGCAGAGCCGAAAAACAAGTGCGCATGGGTTCCACTCCAAAGATGGCTTGTACTCTGTGCAGGGACATTTACCCCGCTGAGTGCTAAGTATTGTTTATAGCTGTTCTTTGACTTGCTATCTTGCCAGCTATTATTCAATTTATTGTTTTAGGCTACTTTCACACTAGCGTCGGCCCGACGTACCGACTCATACTGTGCAAGCGCCGCACAACGGGGGCAGCGGATGCGTTTTTCCAGCGCGACGTGTGGCAATGCGTCGCTAATGTTAGTCTATGGGGAAAAAACGCATCCTGCAGACAACTTTGCAGGATGCGTTTTTTACCCTAAACGACGCATTGCAATGTATTCAAAACGACGCTAGTGTGAAAGTAGCCTTAAGGTACCTTCACACTAAACGATATCGCTAGCGATCCGTGACGTTGCAGCGTCCTGGCTAGCGATATCGTTCAGTTTGACACGCAGCAGCGATCAGAATCCTGCTGTGATGTCGTTGGTCGGGGCTAGAAGGCCAGAACTTTATTTGGTCGCTGGCTCTCCCGCTGACATCGCTGAATCGGCGTGTGTGACGCCGATTCAGCGATGTCTTCGCTGGTAACCAGGGTAAACATCGGGTTACTAAGCGCAGGGCCGCGCTTAGTAACCCGATGTTTACCCTGGTAACCATCCTAAAAGTAGAAAAAACAAACACTTCATACTCACCTTCCCCTGTCTGTCCCCGGCGCTGTGCTTTCCTGCACTCACTGAGCACAGCGGACGGAAAGCAGAGCGGTGACGTCACCGCTCTGCTTTCCGGCCGCTGTGCTCACAGCCAGTACAGAGAAGCACAGGGCCGGGGACAGACAGGGGAAGGTAAGTATGAAGCGTTTTGTTTTTTTTACTTTTAGGATGGTAACCAGGGTAAACATCGGGTTACTAAGCGCGGCCCTGCACTTAGTAACCCGATGTTTACCCTGGTTACCGGCATCGTTGGTCGCTGGAGAGCTGTCTGTGTGACAGCTCTCCAGCGACCAAACAGCGACGCTGCAGCGATCCGGATCGTTGTCTGGATCGCTGCAGCGTCGTTTAGTGTGAAGCTACCTTTACTCTTGCACTCTTGCTGCCTTTGATATTTTGCATGGACTTGTTGTGGTTAGAGGACATGGTACATTAAACATGGTGTTTTATGGGATATGAGACACAGCTGCACCTTCATTGCCTTTATATTATTATGCATTTTGTGTTTTTTTTTTTTTGTTTTTTTTTAAATCTTAAGCTTTATTCAGCTTAAACTTGCTCATGGAGTCCATTATTTAGCACCATTGCACTTTTTTTCCAAGTTTACATGCTCTGCTCATTATTGATTTATACCCCACAACCCATTTCTGGGACCATTAGCAACCATATCACAGGTTGTTTCTGTGTGTGTGTGTGTTTTTTTTTTTTTTTTTTTTTTTTTTTTTTTTTTTTTTGGTAGAGAAGATTACCTTACAGCGTGGGAGAAATTTCAAAAAGGTTTTCTGTATCGCCTTTCATTGGGGGACACAGGAACCATGGGTGTATGCTGCTGCCACTAGGAGGCTGACACTATGCAAATAAAAAAGTTAGCTCCTCCTCTGCAGTGTACACCCTACCGACAGGAAGTAGGATATTCAGTGTAGCTTAGTGTCAGTAGGAGGTGGACACGGGTCTTTCATTAGACCCTTATCTACCTCAATGTGCGTCGTTTCTTTTCAGGTTTCCGGAGGGATACAGGGTGAACAGTCACACCTGTAGTCCCACAATACGGACTATGAGTACGGCGTGTACTGCCACCCCGTATCCTCATAGATCCGACAGCAGGACCATGATCCTAGCACACCAGCGTGCTCAGAAGTCCGGTCCTGGCTCCGTCCCCCACCCACTCGCCTTCCAGAGCCTGTCAGTTGGAGGAGACGAGGACGTCCATCACAGCTTCCTGGACGTCTCATTCCTCTTCAGGTTAGTATCGACGTGGGAAGTTGAGGTGAGTATTTCCCATCCCAAATCTTTCAAGGGGGGTTCTGGCTAGGGCTCCCAGATTACCTGGTCGTCGCTTGCTCCCAGATTGCGCAGCACGGCACGAGATTACTGTTCCCATGCAGCCCCCTCTGCCTTCTATTCCGGCACAGGGCCTTTACAGCCTGCCGCGCCGCTTCCTCCACTCTCCCCAGTGAGACAGCCCTGACTAGCTGTCCTGCCGTTCTTTCTGCGGCGTGCTTCCCTGGCGCCGCGGCTTTAATGGGGCCACACTTCTTTCTCCAGCGCGACAGCCCTCTCAGGCTGCCGCGCCGCTTCTCCCTGCGGCGCACTACTCTGGCGCTGCGGGTGTTTCATAGCAGTCGCTCCATCCTCTTCAGCGTGACAGCCTTGGCAGGCTGCCGCGCTGTTTTTCTACCTTTGGCGCACTGATCCGGCGCCGCGGCTCTCCTCCGGCGGTCGCTGGCCTGTAATTTAGGCCCCGGCTTCTGCCCGGGCCTACTTCCAGTGCCGCGCTCCGTCCACTTCCGCTTTCATCGGGCGGGCTTTCTCCCGCCCGACAATCTCTTTACTCCCCGCCCACCGGCGCCATCTTGGTGCTCCTGGGCCCATGATTTCTACGACGCTGCTTAGCGCCACATCGCAGCAGGGCGCACGTTCCAGCGCCCTTTTCAGCGGTCTCCTTCTACGGTTCTTCCAGACTGCAGCCAGGACCTTTTTTCCCCAGCACACGTTTCCTCCGGCGGGGTCCCCTGCATCCTCCTTAGGTTGCCATTTCATCGCTGGTGCCCTGGACCTGTGCCATGATGCCGGTCGCAACTACAGTCAGGAGCAGTCTACAGGACTCTACTATTACTGTGAGTAGCTCTGCTATGCAGCCTATTACTCCCCTCTCCTGTTCCCCTAACCTTCGGGCATCATTTAGTGGGTCTGCTCCCAGGCCTAACCCTACAAGGAGAGCGTCCCCGTCCTCCTGCTTCCTCTTGTCAGCTGCAGCAACTCCCTGTCCAGGAGTCCCTAACCCGGGTGAGGCCGAGACCCCTATCCCTGGGTGGGCTTTCCTTCTGTCTGTCTGGGGCGGACCTCACCAGGATGTCACGACCTTGGTATCCGTGCCTGTCCGCAATCGCTAGTGGGTCACAGGATTCTCCGTCCAGCCTTGTTCAACTTGGCCACAAGAGAAACAGAACAGAGGGATACAGGGTGAACAGTCACACCTGCAATCCCACATTATGGACTATGAGTACGGCGTGTACTGCCACCCCGTATCCTCATAGATCCGACGGCAGGACCATGATCCTAGCACACAAGCATACTTAGATGTTCGGTCCCAGCTCCATTCCCCACCCACTCGCCCTCCAGAGCCTGTCGGTTGGAGGAGACCAGGACGTCCACCATCAGCCCCATGGACGTCTGACACCTGTCTTTCCCGCTCCATCTTGCCCTCAGGTCTGGACCGGTGAGATCCCTCTTCCTGATCCTCCTCTCTATCGAGAGAGAGACGGGCTTCCTCGGTCATGTTTGCAGAGGAAGTTTCAGACTTGGATAACCTTATTGTTGCGAACAACCAGACCCTAAGCATCATGGATACCTCTACGGAACCCGCAGAATAGGCGGTTTTCGTTTAGACGGTCAAACCACCTTCCAGGATCTTTGCCCCACACACACTGAATATGTGGTGGTACTTGCCAGGAGAAATGCGAGCCATACCAGATGCTTGCAGACAGGGAAGCGTCTCGGCATCCTATATCACTTCTCTCCTGAGCTCATCGCTAACTGGTCTGATTCCTCGGCAGGAAGTGGGCAATTCTGGACTCGTCAGTTCCCAGACTGTCTACCAGCTTGGCACGGGTTCCAAGGATACTTTTATAGAACCACTGGAAAAATCAGCCTTTTGTAACGGCTGCTTCTACTTTGTGCCTCGGCCATTACCTCTACCTGGGTCTCAAGGACCATAGATAGATGGACCAAACAGCCTTGTAAGAGCACCCCGCCTGGAGCTCCTCCGGGGGAGCTAGCCGACCTGACGGACCGGATTTCCTATGCAGGGAAATATTTGGTATCTGCCTCCCTAGATGCGCAGCTTGTGCAGCTCACGCATCCAGCATTATGGTGGCCATCCGACGGAATATTCGGCTCTACACACAGCCCTTCCAGGGGGCCTGTTTCTTTGGCTACATGAGGGAACAAATTATTAATGACGCCACGGGAGGCACGAGTTCCCTTTGTCCCTTCGCTGTTTTGCGGTGTCGGAAGATTCCTCTAGCTAACACAGACTGTGATCTCGTCTGGCTAGAGAAAAGGCTTCCTTTAAGCCTATCCCTTCCCTGTGTGCCCGCAACTCCCATGGTTGGTCCACCAGGCCTAGACCTGGCAGATCTTCTTCGGCATAATAACTTGTGCTAACGGCCCAGCGTTTCTTCCAGTTTGGGCGGGCATCTCCTGCCTTTTTCAGGGATGTTTGGCTGGCTTCGGTGGAGGACGCCTAGATCAGGGAGGTGGTATCCTCTGGATACAAGATAGGGTTCGCTTAGCGGCCCGGAATCGCTTCTTTGAATCCCGCCCTCTAAAAATCCTCCTCTGATCTCAGGTTTCTTTGCGTCCATTACCTTCCTTCTTTGTTCGGAGGTTATTGTTTCCGTCCCACAGCAGGTACGCTTCCCAGGTTTCTATCCAAACCTGCTTGTAGTGCCGAAGAAGAGCGGCGCAGTTCGACCCTTTCTGTCTCTGAACTTAGTGAACAGAAGGTTCCGCATGCGGCATTTCAGGATGAAGTTCCTCTGTTCAGTCCTGGCTTCCATGGACCCACAGGAATTCCTGTGCTACATGGATATCCAAGAGGCCTTGCTCCATGTCCTGATATTCCTTGATGATCAGGGGCCTTAGTTCTCATTCCATACCTTGAAGTAATCCTCATCAAGCCTCTGCCCCTCTCTCAGGCCCCGAGGGTCTGACCATCGTCCTAGACTCCCTGTCCTGTTTCTGGTGGCTGGCCAACAGAACAAAGTCTTGTCTTGTTCCGAGTCAGCGTCTCGTCCTCTTAGGCATGTTGTTCGACATCGCCGGGGGGTTTTCTTCTTGAGAAGCGGGCAATTCTCCATACGGAGTTCGCTCTCTGCAGGGCCCTCGGCTGCCTTCCTTCCGTTCAGCTACGACGGTCCTGTGATGCATGGTGGCAGCTCCGTAAGCGTTCTCTTTTGCGCGGTTCCACTTGAGACCACTTCAGCAGGCCATCCTTCCTCAGTGGGACACGTCTGTGCTGTCTCTGGACCCTCCAATCCGACTTTCCATCAGATTCTAATAGCCTCTCAACTGGTGGCTGTCATCCCCTCTCATTCCTCATGTCCGGTCCTCCCCAAGGCAGGTGGTGACGACGGTCACCAGCCTTCCCGGCTGGGGTGCGTTTTCTCGCCATCCGTCATTGAAGGGGGCGTTGGTCGGAGCAAGGGTCCTCTCCGCCGATCGACACCATTGAGAGAGGGGCCTTTCTTCTATCCCTGAGTCACTGGGAAAGGCTTCCCAGAGGTCTGCCAGTCAGAATCCAGACGTCCAATGCCTCGGCTGTGGCTTATGTCAATCGCCAGGGAGGGAATCAGTCTCTTGGCAATGGCGGAGGTATCCAGGATCCTCTGGGCAGAGGCGACGGTTTCAGCACTATCCGCAGTGCATATCCCCGGCGTGGACAACTAGGCCGCAGTGTTTTCTCTGCCACGAGGTCCTTGCGGCAGGACAGGGGTCCCGACTCAGGAGGTCTTCCTTCAAATTTTCCTTGGATGAGGAACTCCGGACACGGATCTCCTGGCGGCCCGACTGCTTAGGAAGGGTCCACCGTTTTGTTTCCAAGTCCGCGATCCTCTTGTTGTGGATACCGATACCTTGACCATTCCTGGGTCGCCATTTGTACTTACCTTTCTGTTCCTCCCTCCCCTTTCTTCCCAGACTGTTGAAGATCTATGTGGAGGGGGTGCCGGTCATTCTGACCAGAAGGTCTGGTTCGCTGAGATCGTTTATCTCCTCGCGGACTCTCACTGGAGGCCCCAGTCAGGTCAGATCTTCTGTACTAGGGATCCATCTGCCGCAGAGTTCTTGGTGTCTCAAGTTAACAGCTTTGCTGTTGAAACCTTCCTTTTTGGCCGTTCTCTCTAGGCGGGACTTGATGCTGGCCTTGCCCTTAGTTTTCTGAAGGGTCAGATAGCAACCCTTTCCATCCTTTTTCTGAAGTCCCTTTTCAGAGGTCCTTCGCTACTGGCTATCACGTTACGAAGATTTATATACGTCCCGTTCTCAGATCAGAACCTTTCTTCAGTAGCGCATGCAGCTCCCTCGTACCACACTTCCGTGGATCCCTGGGACCTCAGTCTTGTTCTGGAGGCTCGGTGGACTTTCTCCCTTGAGCCTCTCCATGAGCCTCACTGTCTGCTCTGTCCTGCAAGGTGGCTTTGCTGGTGGCCATCTCCACGCATCTCTGAGTTGGTGGCTCACTCCTGTCGCCCCTTTCTTGGTTTTTCACCAGGATAGGGTAGTTTTACGGCCTTCGTTGCCTTTTCTTCCCAGGGTGGTGTCCTCCTTTTACTTGAATAAGATCGTCCTTCCCACCTTTGTCCTGCTCCGATCGATTCTCTGGGGCGTTCTCTGAACAGGCTAGTCCTGGTCAGGGCGGTGAGGATCTATTTGTCTAGGGCCGCCTTCTTTAGGAAGACGGACTGTCTTTTGTCATTCCAGACGGTACGCCAAGAGGCCTGCCGGCTTCCAAGGTTACGATTGTTCTCTGGATCAGACCTGCCATTCTGGAGGCTCACCGGATCAAGAACAGAGTGACTCCTCCCTCTGCTGCGGGCAGTGGGCGCCTCCTGGGTGGTGCACCATGGGGCATCCGCCCTACATCTTTGCTTAGGTGGCAACCTAGTGTTCCGGTCACTCCTTTGCCAAGGGGTTATAAGCTCCATACCTACGCTTCGGCAGTTGCCAGCCTAGGCGGAAGGATCTTGCAAGCGGCAGTGGTGATTCCTCCGACCTGAATGGAGTTTTTCTGCTGTTCCCACCCCAGGGACTGCTTTGGGACGTCCCATGGTTCCTGTGTCCCCCAATGAAAGGCGATAGAGAAAACAGGATTTTTGGTTGCTTACCGTAAAATCTGTTTCTCGGAGCCTTCATTGGGGGACACAGCACCCTCCCAAGTTGAACAGCTCTGTTTACTGTATACGTTTGAGTTCTTTGAACACTCTTTGAGTGTTTGAAACTATTGATCTGTGAAGCGCCGTGGAGTTTGTTGGCGCTATATATAAAGTTTATTATTATATTATTATTCTTTCTCTTTTACACGTTGCTTCTCCTACTGCTTTCTCACTAACTGAATATCCTACTTCCTGTCGGTAGGGTGTACACTGCAGAGGAGGAGCTGACTTTTTTATTTGCATAGTGTCAGCCTCCTAGTGGCAGCAGCATACACCCATGGTTCCTGTGTCCCCCAATGAAGGCTCCGAGAAACAGATTTTACGGTAAGCAACCAAAAATCCTGTTTTTCTGGGCTGTACAGAGGGGTCGGTGTTATAGAAGGACTAAGGGAATGCAGTGCAGACGCTGAATGAGGTGATATTTCTAGCTTCTATATCACCAATCAGGTGATGGGGTCGCTTTTGAAGGGGTTGTCCGCTATGTATCCTGGGTCAAAATCGACAAATCCCCACAGCGTACAGTGTATGCTTTGGGGGGGATTCATTAGGTTGCAGTCACATGGTAAGTCAGCAGTCACCGTATCTGTTGTGAATTCTGTTGTCGGGCTCCCTCCTGTGGTCATGAATGGTACTTCGGCTGGTTCTGTCCATGGACTTCCTCGGGTGGCTGTGGATGTTTCTGAGCTTCCTTCCACAGGTGACGAGGTTAATTCGTTAGCTGGCTGCTCTATTTAACTCCACTTAGATCTTTGCTCCATGCCACCTGTCAATGTTCCAGTATTGGTCTAGTTCACTCCTGGATCGTTCTTGTGACCTGTCTTCCCAGCAGAAGCTAAGTTCCAGCTTGTATTTCTTTGGTTTGCTATTTTTCTGTCCAGCTTGCTATTTTTATTGTTGTCTTGCTTGCTGGAAGCTCTGGGACGCAGAGGGAGCGCCTCCGCACCGTGAGTCGGTGCGGAGGGTCTTTTTGCGCCCTCTGCGTGGTCTTTTTGTAGGTTTTTGTGCTGACCGCAAAGCTACCTTTCCTATCCTCAGTCTGTTCAGTAAGTCGGGCCTCACTTTGCTAAATCTATTTCATCTCTGTGTTTGTATTTTCATCTTTACTCACAGTCATTATATGTGGGGGGCTGCCTTTTCCTTTGGGGAATTTTCTCTGAGGCAAGGTAGGCTTTATTTTTCTATCTTCAGGGCTAGCTAGTTCCTTAGGCTGTGCCGAGTTGCATAGGGAGCATTAGGAGCAATCCACGGCTATTTCTAGTGTGTTTGATAGGATTAGGGATTGCGGTCAGCAGAGTTCCCACATCCCAGAGCTCGTCCTATATTATCAGTAACTATCAGGTCTTTCCGTGTGCTCTTAACCACCAGGTCCATTATTGTTCTGACCACCAGGTCATAACACGTATCTATTTGGACCAGGCAACCGCTTTAATTGTTTTTTCTTTATTCTTTCACATATAAACATTAAATAAGTGGAAATCTGTTTTTCTGATGTTGTATTTCCATGTTTTCATGTCATCCTTAATTAGTGAGGTAAACCCCCACATAGTTAACATCTTGATACTTCTTAATGGAGGCAGTTGGGTGTGTGTCACCGGTTCAGGAGATAAGCTGGCTCCACACAGGGCAGAGGCTGGCGCTGTTCCACAGCCGAAATCTGCCTTTAATGGCCAGACATCACTCTGAGTATTTAAGCCACACAAACCCACCTTGTCATTCGTTCTGAGCGCCCATTGCCCAGATGATAGTAGGTGTCGGGAGAGAATGAACATACGTTTCACTTAAACATCCCCCATCCTTCTCCCTGGCCCCCTTCCTCTGTGGCTGTTCTCCATGTTTTGATAATTTTGCACACTTGTATTTTTTTTTTTTTTATATATATATATTATGTGAGGTTGTCACCCTTATTAAAGTTTTGACATGTCCATAGTTTTCAACTATTTTGAAAATGTAATTCTTTTGTCTTCTTTTCTTGTCTGACCAGCAAAGTTGTCCACTTCAGATAATGATGATGGTGAAGATCCTCCTTGTGTCATCAGTACATTATGTGACTATTACGATGGTCTTACAGTAGAAGCTAAAGGAATAAAGCAACATTACTTTAAGCCTTACATATCTAGATTGTATGACAGAAAGGTACGGTTTCTATTATCATGTACTAAATATTAAGATGCAGCTCTAACTTTGAATGCCAAGCCTTTAAGGTTAACGTTATGCACTAGTTACCCTTTTTTTTTTTTCTTCTTTTTTTCAAATATATATTTACATGTGTATTTTGAGATATAAATATTTTTTTGAAATGGAATTTTACTAAAAAAGTTTCACAGTTAATCTTTTTAATGGTATTTGTTTTTCTGCACATTGGTGACTGCAAAACGAGAATTTGTTGGTGAGCTGTTCTGGCTGGGGCTTTTTAACTGTTCTGTCTTTTCTGTACTCCTCAAAGCTGATTTATAACCATAGACTATCAAAGTTGAGCTGAACTTTCATGTGATCATAAATTGACGGTGAAAAGGCTCAGAAAGACAGATGAGTTACAAGCTCACCAACAGAAGAATCGATAATAAAAATGTATGAAATTTTATTTAGATATTTTAAAACATACTTGACAAATTTTTTAGTCAATGACACAGAAGATTAAAACTTATAATCACAATGGGACATAGTAACAAGAACTATAAAACAGGAACACACCTCATAATCTAGCATATCTGGAATAATATAGAAATATTTTATAATGGGTATCGATTGGACTGATTGAAACAAATATTACCAAACTCATGTTATGAAATGGATACCTATATACCCTTGTTGTAATACTGCACATGTAAAGGACGGATCTAGAAACTATGAAAGACCAAATTTATATGTAGTAGGAGTGGAACCATAATAGGAATGACACAGTGGAGGCACATAGTCACACATCCGCCAAAATCGCTGATCCATAACCTGTAGCCATAATCAAGAGGTGTGTGTCCTGCTTACTCGGATTTCAATTAATTCAATAGATACATATTATAACACTAGATGGTGGCCCGATTCTAACGCATCGAGTATTCTAGAATATGTATAGTAGTATAATGCGCAGCCCACGCAGTATAATGCGCAGCCCACGCAGTATAATGCACAGCCCACGCAGTATATAGTAATGTGGGCACCATATCCCTGTTAAAAAAAGAATTAAAATAAAAAATAGTTATATACTCGCCTTCCAGCGGCCCCCGGATCCAGCCCGGGCATTTAGCGAGTCTCCTCGCGACGCTCCGGTCCCGAGAATGCATTGCGGCAATAACACGCGATGATGTAGCGGTCTTGCGAGACGGCTACGTCCTATCCGGTCATTGCCGCAATGCATTCTTGTGACCGGAGCGTCACGAGGAGCGGGAAAGGTGCCGGAAGGTGAGAATATAATGATTTTTTAATTATTTTTAACATTAGATCCTTTTACTATTGATGCTGCATAGGCAGCATCAATAGTAAAAAGTTGGTCACACAGGGTTAATAGCAGCGTTAAGGGACTGTTACACCGCGGTGTAACGTCCGTTTAACGGACTGCTAAACCGCTATGGGGGCACTGACTGGAGGGGAGTAAGGAAGGGCGAATTCGCGGCCGGACTGTGACCGTCGCTGATTGGTCGCGGCCGGCCGCGACCAATCAGCGACGCAGGATTTCCGTGACAGACAAACAGACGGAAGTGACCCTTAGGCGATTATATAGAAAGATTTCAGTATTATTCTAGATACTCTAGATTATGAGGCGTGTTACTGCTTTATAGTTCTAGATATCATGCCCTATTGTGATTGTTTTAAACTTGTGTTATGGACTATACAATTTGTCCATTATGTTTTACAATAACTAAATTAAATTTGATATTTTTATTATCGTTGATCGTTTACTCCCTAATAATCGCTATTGGTTTTTATGCTCTAACTAAGCAGGATCATCATACCATACATTCTTTGTTAACTCATTCTGCAGTCAGCATGCACAAATGACTCTTATTATCGCAGTCCTGTATGTTAGGTTTGTGCGCACGATGGTATCTGCGTTTTTTTTTTTCTTTTTCTGTTTTTTGCAGTTTTGTCACAAAACGTAAACATATTGAACTGGTTTAAAATCTGTACCATGTTAATTCTTTCAGTGTTTTTGCAGCGTTTTTTCATCAATGCTATTGATCTAGGAAAAAAATTATGCAAAAATAGGAAAAAAAATATGCAAAAACAAGTTTCTTTATGTAGCATTTACAGCAAGTACTTAACATGTCACGTACTCGGATGCAGAGTTTCAGAGAAATGCAGGCTAGGGACCATGCATCATGGATGACTGGTCTGAGACAGGTCACTGCCTGTGTCTCCGTTTCCCAATCCCTTTAAGTCTCCCCCTCACCTGATTGTTTTGTGTAGCCCACAACAATTTCAAAACTTTGGTAAGCCAGCTGCTGCAGAACCATGGGTCCCAAACTAGGAACATACTGTAGATTTTTTTTTTTTTTTTTGGGGGGGGGGGGGGGACCTGCAGTTCCCTGCACTGCTGGTGGAGTCATACAGGATGGACCCAGGATACACAATGGTTGAAGAAATGCGGTTTTATTAGACACGGCAATCCAACGAATGGTTCCTGAGAAGTCCACTTTTTTCTCACTTTCAAATTGGCTGACGATCTTTGCGACAGATTAATGTGTAAAGGGAATCTGTCACCTCAACCCCCCCCGGAGGTAAAAGACCTATTAATATGGGCATACACGTAACAGAAATATTCCATTAGTCCTACTTGTCTGCCTCATATTAACGGTCTTGATGCTAAGAAATGTTATATTCTGTCTTTATGGTAATGATTTCTTCCAGGCTCCAGGGCGTGCAGTGCCTGGATGAGATCCTGCCTCTTGTCTTCATTATAATACTTACCCTGTCCCATCATCGTCAGTTCTGGTGCTGGAATCCCGTGCCCTGCACGCAGAAATACATACCCCATCCTCCATTCTATGGGCACTGCATTCAGGGATCTTCTGCACAGGCTGGGTCACTGCGTCCTCCAGTGTGTGCCCCGATAATACGCTCTCCCCCCCCCCCCCCCCCCCTTCCTCCCTGCATAGTCATCGCTAGGAACCATGTGTACATGGCGATGACTATGCAGGAAGAGGGGAGAGCACCTTATCGGCGCACACACCGGAGGTTACTGGAGCGGAAGTTACCTGCTGAGAAGATCCCTGAATGCAGTGCCCACAGAAAGAGAGGATGAGGTATGTATTGTGGAGGGAGTGCAGGGCGCAGGATTTTGGGGCCCTAACTGACGCTGATTGGAGGAGGTAAGTATTACAATGAAAACAGGAGGAAGGGATTTCTTACGGGCACCGCACGTCTGGAAGAAATCATTAACATAAAGAGAGAATATAACATTTCTCTGCATCAAGACCATTAATATGAAGCAGACAGGTAGGACTAGTGTAACATTTCTATTAAAAGAGAAAAATGTGACAAAGACCGTATGGCCGAAACGCGTAGCTTTCTTCACTTGTGATATGGCATTGTCCCAGGAGTGTGTCTTCTACTATTTTATATGATGGATTAAGTTTACATTTTATCAAGAAGCTGGAACATTTTTCTCTTTTACTTGGATTTGCACTACGTCGAGTCAGGACGAAGTTCCGTGCTCCTTGCACATATCGGTGAGCTGGCTTTTTTCTTTCTTTGTACTTAACATTTCTATTACCTGTATGCCCATGTTAATAGGTCATATACGTCCCGAGGGGTGACAGGTTCCCTTTAATCTCTGTGCCAGAGATGTTTCTTTCTCGCCTCATTGGGGGACACAGGTAACCATGGGTGTATGCTGTTGTCACTAGGAGGCTGACACTATGCAAATAAAGAAGAAATAACTCCTCCCCGGCAGTATACACCCTCCGACAGGCACCAGGCAACTCAGTTTTTGCTTAGTGTCTGTAGGAGGCGGACCTGGATCTAACACCAGATCCGCATTTCTTTTTACAGGGGTTTGTTTTGTTTATTAACCTTTTCCCTTTCTTTTTCAGATTTTTCCTTCAGGGTAACAGGGTGCAGTTTTCTCACCCTGTTTTCCCCACTTTAAGCGACCGAGAGAGCAGTGTGGTATCACCCACATCGCACCCTCTCGGACCCGCTGGGCAGGACCTTGTCCCCTGTCACCCATTCGGGTGTTCAGGGTGACCACCTTCCTCGGTGGCCGGTCCTGCCCGTTTCCCCTCCTCATCCCTCTCCTCGGAGTGGGCTGAGAGGAAGACGGCGGTCACTTCCAGTGACCCTCTCCCCCTGGTTAGGGGTCGACGCCGTCTTCTGCACCGGAGAGTTCGTGGCGTGGGAAAGAGGACTTCTTCCAGGACCCTCTAGTCTACAAGGGATCCTGTTGGTTCCTCATCTCCAGGTAAGGGATCTTCAATCAACAAAGCACCCCCTTCCTTCCCTCACCCTGCCAGGCAGCGATCTCCATATAGCTTACCAGGCTTCCCCTGTGATAGGAGAGAGGGTCACATTTTCAGGCGCTGGGACACGCTAAACTGCGAAGAAAAGCTTCACATAATGCCGGCATTCTTTCCCTCCTTTTTTCTGTCTCCCGGATTTTCTCCTTTTTTGGCGCTTGGAATTATTGCGGCCAGAAGTTTTTTTTTTTTTTTTTTTGTTTTTGTTTTTTTTTTTGTTTGTTTTTTTGTTTGTTTTTTTTCCCTCTCCTGGTTTTTCTTCACTTTCCTTTTGGCGCCTGAGCGCCGGCATTATTGCGGCTGGGATTCTTTCAGCGCTGTTGGGGACGTTTTCTTCTGCTTCCCCCTTCAGCGCTTGTGCCCACCCACAGCGTCGGGCTGTCTCAGCGCTCTTTTCACTGTCAGCGTCTGCTCACCGCGTGGGACAGAAGTTTTTCGGGGTAACACAGGCACCTGCGGTTGCTGCTGTCGCTTTTTTCGGCAGGCTCAGCGCTACTGCTCTCTCGGGCTCAACTCCTCCCGACAGTACTTCTCCGCTCCAGGACAAGGTAATATCCACCTATGTCCGACCCCACCCCGGCCTTTGCCACTACGGCCATCCATTACGCCTGCGCTCACTGTAAGAAAAAGTGGGCCTCAGGTCAGCCTCCACCCTTCTGCCCGTCCTGTGTTCCTCCCACCATGTCCGTCCCTCAGGAAGCTCCTAGGTCCCGGGATAAGTGCACCCCCCCCTCCCCCGGAGTGGGCTGTTGCTATGTCTCAATCAGTGTCTGACCTGACTAAGGTTTCTCAGTCCCTGGTCCAGGCACTTGAACGTATCCCGCCTCTCTCTAATGCCACCAGTGCCACGAACGCCTCACACGGAGATTCGCTCGCACCTGTCCAAGACCCTCACAGAGGCAGACCGGACAAAAGAGACAGAAAACGGACCTTATCTAGATCCTCGTCCAGTTCCCTGGACGGGATTCCCCTATCTGCCCGTTCCCCCTCCTCGCAGGCGGACGTCGGGTCTGACCTATCCTCTGTCGGGATCTGACTCTGATGCAGATCAGACTTCCGAAACACAGGAGATGGTTGATAGCCTTATTTCGGCTATCATTCAGACGCTTGATCTTAAGGAGTATGAAGCGAGCTCTCAGGACGTCTCCGTTGCGTTTAAATGGATTAAACGTCCTAGGTTTTTTCCTAATCACAGGGAATTTGACAACACTACCTCTACACACTGGGAAAACCCCGGCAAGCGTTTCCCTGGCAGGAAACGGCTTGACGTGTTATACCCTTTTCACTCCGACCTTGTTTCCAAATGGTCCGAGTCTCCTAAGGTCGACCCGCCCGTCTCCAGGCTATCCTCGCAGACAGTTCTGTCTATCCCGGACGCGGCTTCCCTTAAGGACCCCACGGACAGGAAAATCGAGGCATTAGCAAAATCGGCATTTGAGGCTTTTGGAACCTCCCTCTGCCCTAGTTTCGCCTCGTCCTGGGTAACCAAGGCTGTGTCAGCCTGGGCCAAGACCCTGCGCAGAGGCATTTTGGCCTCTGCTCCTGCTGAGGAACTGTCTGAATTGGCGGATCAGATTTCTCTTGCGGGAAAATACCTCATGAATGCCTCCCTTGATGCAGCGGCCTGCTCCACCAGGGCTAACAGCAACATTGTGGCCATTCGCCGGATTCTCTGGCTAAAGGCGTGGAACGCTGACCCCGCTTCTAAAAAAAATCTCTCACTGATCTGCCCTTCCAGGGTTCTAGACTCTTCGGCACGCAGCTGGATCAAATGATCTCGGACGCTACGGGTGGTAAGAGTACCTCCTTACCCCAATCCAAGCCGAAACGTCCCTTCAACTGGAGGGGCCCTCAGTCCTTTCGTCCCTTTCGGTCCTTCGCCTCCTCAGGAAACCCCAACCAGAACCGTTCTTCCTCGCAAGGAGACCGAAGGAAACCTTCTTTCAGGCCTCCACCGTGCTGGAGAGCTAAGAGCCACCCCGCAAGACCATCTGGATCTCGGGGCCACAGGTCCTCTAATTAATGACGGGTCGCCCCCACCTGGAAATCGCTCCAGGGTGGGAGGCCGACTTCTCCTGTTCTCGACGACGCCTGGGTCAGGGAGATCGTCACTTCGGGCTACAAGATAGAATTTTCTTTGCCCCCAGGAAGACGTTTCCTGCTCTCTCGTCCTCGCAAACAGCCCTCCCACCTCTCAGGACTTTTCCAGGCCGTCGAGTCGCTCCTCGCCTCAGGAGTCGTAGTTCCGGTGCCTCATCGCGAGCGGTTTTTGGGTTTTTACTCAAACCTGTTCGTGGTTCCAAAAAAGGACGGTTCTCTCCATCCAATTTTGGATCTCAAGCGGCTGAACCGCCATCTCCGGATTCGGCGTTTCAGGATGGAATCTCTACGCTCGTTGATCGCGTCCATGGGAACCGGTATAGAGTTTCTGTGTTCCGTGGATATCCGAGATGCGTACCTTCACGTCCCTATTTGCGTACGACATCAGAGATTCCTCCGGTTCGCGATCCAGGGTCATCGCTATCAGTTCACGGCCCTCCCTTCCGGTCTGGCGTCTGCGCCCAGGGTCTTTACGAAGGTCATGGCCATCCTACGTTCAAAGGGGATTCTGGTAATCCCATACCTCGACGACCTCTTGATCAAGGGTCCGTCCGGTCGAGATTGCAGTCAGAGCCTCCAGCTTACTCTGGACACGCTTCTTCGCCTCGGCTGGATAATCAATTACCAGAAGTCTTCCCTGATTCCTTCTTAGGGGTTGGAGTTGCTGGGCATGGAATTCGACACCTCTCAGGCTCAGGTCTTCTTTCCCAAAGAGAAGTTCCTTTCTCTTCGTCGGGGGGTCAGGACACTAAAGAGTCAGCCCTCCGTCTCTCCGCCTTGCCATGAGGGTTCTGGGAAAGCTGGTCGCCTCCATGGAAGTGGTCCCCTATGCCCAGTTCCACTCTCGTCCCCTCCAGCTGGCCCTTCTGTCGGCCTGGTACAGGAATCCACTTTCCCTGGATCGCCCGTTTCGCCTCTCCCCCAGAGTGAAAGTCTCTCTCTTGGTGGACGCTGTCCACCCCCATGCTGCGCGTGAGGTCATTCCTCCCTCCCCGCTGGCAGGTGATCACCACCGACGCCAGTCTCCAAGGTTGGAGAGCAGTTTTTCTCCACCTCACGGCCCAGGGCCGCTGGACTGCTCAGGAGGCGCGCCTCCCTATCAACCTCATGGAAATCAGAGCCATCTTCCTAGCCCTCATCCGCTGGGAGTCTCTCTCCTTTCATGGAAACCAGTCCGCATTCAGTCACGGCCGTGGCTTACATAAACCATCAAGGAGGGACTCGCAGCACACAAGTCATGGCGGAAGTGGCAAAAAATCTGCGTTAGGCGGAGTATCACGTTCCCTCTATGTCAGCCGTCCACATCCCAGGGGTGGACAATTAGGAAGCCGACTTTCTCAGACGCCAGGACATCGTGGCGGGCGAGTGGTCTCTTCTCCCCTCAATCTTCAGCCAGATTTGCCAGCGGCGGGGCATCCCAGACGTCGACTTGATGGCATCCCGGGCAAACCACAAGGTACCCCAGTACGTCTCCAGATCTCGGGATCCGATGGCCGTCTGATGCGACTCTCTCGTCATCTCGTGGACCCAGTTCCAGATGCCCTACCTGTTCCCACCCCTCCCCTTGGTTTCAAGGGTCGTAAAAAAGATCAAGACAGAAGGGGTTCCCGTACTCTTGGTAGCTCCAGATTGGCCTCGCAGGGCCTGCTATGCGGAACTGGTGATCATGCTATCGGACGTTCCGTGGAGGCTTCCGGATCGTCCGGACCTTCTTTCGCAGAGGCCCCTCTTCCACCCGAATTCTTGGTCTCTGAATTTAACGGTATGGCCGTTGAGGCTGCAGTCCTGAAGGACACGGGTTTTTCTCATAGCATCATCCAGACTATGATAAGGGCGAGAAAGCCGGCTTCCTCGTGAATTTATCACAGGTGTCGGAAGGCCTTTTTCAGGTGGTGTCAGGACAACAATCTGTTTCATATGACCTTTTCCCTTCCATCTCTTCTCAGTTTCCTTCAAGCGGGTCTAGATTCGGGTCTTTCCCTTAGCACCTTGAAGGGTCAGATTTCCGCTCTGTCCATTCTTTTTTCAAAGAGACCTGGCCTTCCTGCCTCAGGTGCGGACCTTCATCCAGGGGTTCGCTCATATAGCTCCTCCTTATCGTCCTCCTGTCGAGCCTTGGGACCTCAACCTCGTTTTGGACGCCCTCCAGCTTGTGCCTTTTGTTTCAATAAATTTTTATTTGAAAAGTATCACATAGATCTCCCAACATGGGAGTATTGAATGTACAGAAATCACATACATATCAACAATAACATGGTATAGTAATTGGGGGTTAGAGATGTTGATAATATTAAGACAGGACAAAGACAAGACAGAAACGAGAGGGGATAAGCTCAAGATCATGAACACTATAAAACCGCTCCACAATTTTACAAAAAAAAAAAAAAAACTTCTCTCATATCAACAAATATTAGTCGGACACCATCGTCGGACACCATCACCGGCCCAATCAGGCATCCCCAGACCACCACAGAGTCAAAAAAGAATCGACGACTCATGGAGAAAGAGTAAGAGCCAACCTCACTTGATCGTCCGGATGTAATTCCAGCCATGGCGACCAAGTTTGAAAAAAAGAGTTCCAGTTATCAATCCTCGTCGCTTGGATGCGCTCGTATATCATGATAGTGTTCATTCTATCTTTTACAAGAGAAATCGAGCGCGAGGGAGACCTCCACTTTGACGCTATGTGTATTTTAGTCGCCATTCCCAGCAGGACCACCAATCTGTGTAGGTTTTTGGATAATCCCTTCGGTTTTAATTTCAGGAGGAAGGTCAATGGGCTCATTGGTATCTCTTTTCCATACATCCTCTCCACCAAGAGCTTCACCTCTCGCCATAGGTCAGACACCACCGGGCAGGTCCACCATATGTGACCCATATCTCCAGGTGCGTCACAACCTCTAAAACATTTATCAGAAACCTGAGGATATATGGCATGCAGCCTCGTAGGGACTAGGTAAGTTCTATGTAAGACTCTGAGAGAAGACTCCACTAGGGATACTTGGTGGGAGCCTCTTGATAAGGCGTTACAACAACTCTGCATTCTCCCAGCGATATGTCAAACCCCAGCTCCTCCTCCCATTGTTGCATAAATCTAAGCTTCTTCTCTTCCTGTATAATGGCGAGGGAAGAGTATAAGTAAGAGATAAAATCCCCCCCCCCCCAGCGGATCACTTGAGCATTTCTGTTCAAATCCAGTGATTCGGAAAGGCCTCCCACCCAGTGCACACTTTCTAGCAAAATCAAAGATTTGATTAATACGGAATGCTTCCCGGACTGGCGGTTCATACTTTTGAATGAACTCCTGTTTAGATAGGATTACATTAAACGGGGAGCAGAGATGCTCCCCGCCTCCAAGTCCACAATTGCACGTTGGATCCGTTCAGCGGTTCTGGAGGCATACCGTGTTCAAGACAAACGGCCTCCATCGGGGGTGAAGGCTCACTCTACCCGGGCTGTGGGGGCTTCCTGGGCAGTTCGTCACCAAGCTTCAGCCTCGCAGGTTTGCAAGGCCGCTACGTGGTCATCCATTCACACCGTTGTAAAATTCTACAAGGTGCATACTCGGGCTTCTGCGGACGCGAGCCTGGGTAAGAGGATACTGCAGGCGACGGTTTCTGACCGGCCGACCTAACTCTTTTTCTGCAGAATATCCCGCCCTAAGGACTGCTTTTGGACGTCCCATGGTTACCTGTGTCCCCCAATGAGGCGAGAGAGGGATTTTTGGTTCTTACCGTAAAATCTCTTTCTTGGAGCCTTCATTGGGGGACACAGCACCCTCCCTTGAAGTTGTACCGTGTTGGCTAACGTGCCGTTGTTGTGGGTTGGTACATAGGTTGAGTTTTAGATTACCTGTTCCTACTACTGCTTTTGCACCAACTGAGTTGCCTGGTGCCTGTCGGAGGGTGTATACTGCCGGGGAGGAGTTATTTCTTCTTTATTTGCATAGTGTCAGCCTCCTAGTGACAACAGCATACACCCATGGTTACCTGTGTCCCCCAATGAAGGCTCCAAGAAAGAGATTTTACAGTAAGAACCAAAAATCCCTCTTTTCGGCTCATTTGCATGTAAAAAAAATTGGACGTCTCGTGAACCACTTCATTGGATTCCAGATATCAAGGTATCATTTGGCGTAACTTCTTATGACCTGTATGTCCATGTTAGCCTACAGACAGATTCACTTTAAAACATTTTTTTTTTTCAATTAAAAATGTAACTTTTGGAGTAACCAACTCTCTCATATTTGTGTGTGTGTTCGGTGTTTTTTTTTTTTTTTTTTTTGTAATAAAAAAAAATGAATGGTAACTCCTGTGGGACATGCAGTGACTAGCATTTTGATAGTTGCCTTTCATTTTCCAGGCTATTACAAAAAACAGTGATATTTATTGTAACATTTATCCTTCCCCACATGTATTTCAGATCATAAGAGGAGACTGTTTGCTGGATCTTTCAAGTTTTACAGACAATAAGTGCGTACATGTAATGGTTACATTTTACTTACTTTCTAACTACGGTACTCCCTTTAATTATGGTGAAGCTTTTCTGCCATTACTTAGCTGTGTAATTAAAACTTTAAGGGGTTCTCCGAGAATATCCTACAAATGGCCACCATTGCATATTTTAATTTGGTCATGTGTCAGGATGGGTTGCAGCCTGAAGAAACACTGCTCAAGACATGTCTTGACTGTCAGCAGGCTTGTGAGGCTCAGGTATGCAGGGCTGGAGCAGGAAAAAAAAATAAATTTGTTTGTTGGCTGAACAGAACAGCCATCCTCCCTCCCAGCTGCATCTTGCTCTGCTCATTAACTTGAACTACTGAATACAGGAAAGATATATATCTTCGTGCTGTTAGCATACTGAATAGTCAGTCCGGCAGCTTTACAGCAGGGAACTGAGACTTGAGTAGTCGCAGCATAGCTTGGCACAAGGAAGAAAAAAAAACATGTTCTGCTCAGTTCAGTCAGCCGATGAGGTTTATTTTTTGTTCGCACCCCCCCTCCCTACCCCCCAGCTCTTCCGTTGAGTATCAGATCAGGTATGTTTGTACACGACGATGCTCCTTTGACACTGGAGACAAGTTTTTGAGTTTTCACTTTCTCGGAGAACCCTTTTAAAGAGTAACTAAACTTCAACTGTGCGTGGGTTAAGTACTTGTGGGCTTTTTTAATTCCAATCATTCAAACATCCATCCGAGAGGACATGGAGTGCAGCTCCTGCGTGAGTTTGCACGCAGTACAGAGTCCGGAATCTATAGCCTATGCTTTTTTTTGAATCTGGACTTCCCTTTTCAGGCCATTAGTGCTTCACTGAAATGGGAGTAGGATTAAAGTAGGGACAGCGGGGTACAGATATGTGTCCATAAGCACAGCGCTGGAGAAATGGGGTGCTTTCTCTCTTGCCCTGCACTGAACAGAGTGGCCAGAGTCTTGCAGTGTGAGAGAATACCTAGCTGCAATATTCATTGTGACCAGGAGGAGTGCTACATGAGTCAGAGGAAGGTGGACTTCTAACTGCAGACTACAAGGCTGGGTGCTCACAATCTGGAACTTGCAGCTCATGTTTGCTGCGTCCAAAGCGATGCCATCTGGTGAACGCAGGTATATACACACATGGTAACTGAACCATGCGGATTCAGTTCAATACATTCTATTGGGGAGACGTCTCTTGCGTAGACTAGCGTTACCGCAAGTGAAATTGACATGTTGCGGTCTGGAAAGATGCGTCACATGTCAGTCTCCGCGGGTAAATGTCAGTCGTCTGTGGACACATAGAGGACATGGCTTTTCTTGAAATCCCATCCTGCTGTCACAGCTGGCTGCTGCAGGTTTGACGCTGCATAAATATTGCAGCGTCAAACTCTCAGCAGTTCTTGATCGTGGGCACGTACCCTAAGGCTACATTCCCACAATGAGCTTTTGGTGAGGTTTTTGAAGCTGCAGAATTCCTGAACCTACGTTTTAAATTGATTACTTGTGATTTTTTTTTTTTTTTTGTGTACTTTTTTTTTTATTTTTTTATACATGTATCTAGTTTTTGATGCTGCTTTTTTTTCTGTGTGTGAGCTGCTTCAAATAAAGCTGCTTTGCTTTTCATACCTCCTGGTATTTGGCTTTGACAACTTTATTAAGGTGCAGAATACATGCTTTTTTATGTGTTTACACGGCGGCAATGCGCTAAAAATGCATGTGCGTTTTTTACCTGCTAATTTTTCACATTTAATGCAAGTGTATGGGGAATATGCACACCGAAAACTCTGCTTTCAAATTTGAAACACGCAATGCAGGTCCGTTTACACTGAGTATATAAAAGCACAGTGGGCATGATATTTCTATAAATCTGATCCACTTTGGTGGAACTGTAAGACACTGTTTTTGATGCATCAAAAATATGCGGCGTTAAAAACGCATCGGAAGCTCATCATGGGAACATAGCCTAAAGATTAAGTGCATCTTAGGCTATGTTCACAGGCTACGTTTTTGCTGCATTTTTTTTTTCTGCAGGAAAAACCTGCACTCTTGGCAGTAATGCAGTCGTTGCTATGTTTTTCAGGATCTCAAAGTTCAGCTTTGCTTGCATTGCTCATGCTTTTGTGGTGGAAAGGGGTCACCAATGCAAGACGTGTGAAACCATGAAACCATTTTTTTTTTCTCCTTCGTCTCATTGGGGGACACAGGACTGTGGGTGTATGCTACTGCCGCCAGGAGGCTGACACTAAGTAAATATAAAAACGTTAGCTCCTCCCCTGCCGTATACACCCTGACACTGGCCGCAGGTGAACCCAGTTCATGCTTAGTGTCCTAAGGAGGCACATCTGTTTTTTTTTTTTTTTTTTTCCCCCAGATTTTTTTTTTCTTTTTGTTATGAAGATGAGACAGAGGTGACCGACCCTTTTGAAAGGGGCCGATCTCCCCAAACCAACAACGGGCGAGCACGTGGAGTGTCGCCTCCACGTATCCTCTCCCGCAACGTGGGACAAGATGCTGGACTCAACCCTGAACTACCTAAGGTAAAGAAACCCCAAGGCTGTACAGAGGCATATGACAGTCCGTGCGGCCCCCACTGCATCACCAGTTCTAAGAACTGTGGTGATGCAAGGAGTCGGATGGTCCCTCTCCTCATCCCCTGTAGGGAAGATTGAGTTAGGGTGCCTGCACTGTCCTTTACGCAGCCCCCCTCCCTCTCTAACCTGAAATTGGGAGCGCTCCATCTGCGGATGTTTTGCAAGAGCTGGGGGTTTGGGAGGGCTCCTGCTGCACCATTTCCCTGGGCGATCTCTGGCTGGTTTGGCCCAAGTCAGGATTTCCGGTCGTCCACGTTCTGGGCAGGAGCGGCACTATGCGCGTGCCTTTCCCCCCCCCCCCCCGTAAATGGCACCGTAAATTTAGTCCCTGGCTTCTGTCGGCGCTAGGCCGTGGGCAGAAGTCCCGCCCCATTAACCGCCTCAGCTTTCGGTGAACCCACCCCCTGTATCCTCATGCGGGCACTGGAAATTTAGCTCCCTGCTAAGGCCGTCACTAGGCCGCGGGTGGAAATCTCGCCTCCGCAAGATGGTTTTTTTTTTTTTTTTTTTTTCCCCCGGTACCGCCTCCAGCGCTTGTCTGTCTGGGTCCAAGGTCTGCCCACAGAAGCAACATCCGGCGGAACCTTAAAGAGACATTGCTGAAGTCTCAGGCGGCGCCCTCTTACGTGTTTTGCAGAACGGCCAGAGACTCAGGACTGAGGTAAGTGCTACTCCCCCCAGCCTGGCAGCTCCACTCTCTACTCCTGCACCTTATCCAAATTCTCCTGCTTCAGATCATATCGGCATCAGGTCCAGCATGTCTAGAAGGACCAAGACTCATACGGTATTATATGCCTCATGTGTTGCCTGTCGGTCCGCTTTTCCGCATGCCCAGAGTAATCGTCTCTGTGAAGCCTGCGATTCTGAACGTGCCCAGGGGCCCTCCCCTGCGACTAAGCCCAGTGTGTCAGGTTCCCGGAATGGGCCATGTTTCTGTCGCAGTCTATGGCGTCACTAACAAGAGCAGTTGAGTCCCTTCAGGCCCTTGATAGGGGCAGTGGTTCACCTGTCTTGGAGGGGTCCTCCGTCTCGCAGGAGCCTCCGGACTGCAGGGGGCCGCTTTCTCACCAGGCAGACGCGGGGGAAACAAACCCACACAGTCTCGCCTGGTCCGTCCGGTGCCTCTGCATCCATGAGTTCCGTCTCTCCCTCACCAGCAGAGATTAGCAAACTAGGCTCAGATTATGATTCCGAGGGGCCCCTCAATTTAGAGGCGCTTAATTACTAGGAGACAGTAGACAGTCTCATTGAGGCTGTCGACCAAACTCTGGGGATGGATGATGAATCCACCTTGGCTTCCGGTCATAAGGTGTCCTTTAAGCGGATCAAACAGCCCCGTAGAGTATTTTGCACTCACCCAGAGTTTGAGGACTTAGTGTAACTCCACAGGGAGCGGGCCGGATAAGCATTTCTCAGTCCCTTACTGCTCTGCCCTATTATTCGGTGAAAAAATTGGATCAGCTCATTTCTGACACCATAGGAGGTAAAAGCAGCTTTCTCCCGCAGCAAAGGATTAAGCAGCCATTTCGTTGCCAGCTTCAGGCACTGTTTAAGTCCTTTCGCAACCCTGGTGGGACTGCAGCGGCAAACCCCATCTGCTCAGGTCGGCCTAATCAGGACATAGATCGTCAGATCTCTTACAGCGCCAACCCGTTGGGAAAAATGTGGTCCCACCAACCAAAATCAAGGGGATCTAGGTCCCAAAGATTTTCAGCCAAATGACTGGAGGCAGGCTTCGGTCGACACCAGCATATTAGGCGGCCGCCTCCTCTGGTTTCACCATTTGTCTTGTCGTTCGCAACAAGTGTGTAAGAGAGCTGATGTCCTCAGAGTACAAGATAAAATCTACTCGGGTCAGCTCCAATTGTCCGCTCAGATCAGACAGGCGCTTACATGGTGGACAATCAGTTCCTCTCTTCGACGGGGGAAGCTGTTTTCTCCAGTCTTATTGGCTAGTGGTCACGACAGACACCAGTCTTCTCGGATGGGGAGCAGTGTTTCGTCACTACACAGCCCAGGGACTCTGATCTTCACATGAGTCAACCCTCCCAATCAACCTTCTGAAGATTCGGGCTGTTTGGCTGGCTCTACAGCACTTTCATTATCTTCTGGCAGGCTGCCCCGTCCCGAATCAATCAGGCAATGCCATGGCCGTGGCATACATAAATCATCAAGGGGGTACCCGCAGCAGGGTGGCCATGCATGAGGTAAAACATGTCCTCTGCTAGACTGAGAGAAACCACTCCGTGATCTCGGCAGTCCACATTCTGGGCGAAGAGAACGGGGTGGCGGATTTTCTCAGTCAACAAGGTCTTGCGTCGGGAGTGGTCGCTCCATCCCGACATTTTCTGGCAGATTTGCCAACGCTGGGGAACTCTGAACGTAGACCTGATGGCCTTTGGGATAAACTCCAAAGTACCCAGGTTTGTCGCCCGATACAGAGATCCACAGGCAATCCTATTAAGTCAGGGGGTCCCAGCAATTCTGGTTGCTCCAGATTGGCCTCGTCGGTCATGGTACGCAGACCTAGTGCAGCTGCTCGCCGTGGCTCCGAGCGCCCGAACCTTCTCTCCCAGGGCCCGATTTACCACCAGAACTCAGGGGCCCTGTGTTTAATGGCCTGGCCTTTGAATCTTGGATTATAACCCAGGCTGGCTTCTCCCAGAAGGTAGCCGCTACTATGATTAGCGCCCGGAAGCCCGCCTCAGTACTTTTGTACCATCACACCTGGAAGGTCTTCTTCGCATGGTGCAGAAAGCACGGTCTTTCCCCGCTTCGTTTCTCTATCCCCAACATTTTAGGGTTCCTCCAAGCCGGCCTAGGTTCGAGTCTAGCACCAAGCACTCTCAAAAGGCAGATATCAGCTTTGTCTGTCCTTTTTCAGCCCAGGATCGCTACCAATTTACAGGTGAACACTTTCATACAAGGTGTTGCTCACATGGTACCGCCTTACTAGGCCCCCCTGGATGCTTGGGTCCTTAACTTGGTCCTTTTGAGCCTTTTCAGGATGTCTCTCTGACATACCTTTCCAGGAAGGTTGTTTTTAATGGCCATAACATCCATCAGGCGGGTTTCGGAGCTGGCGGCTTTATCCTGCTGAACTCCGTTTCTACCGTTCCATCAGGATAAGGTGGTGCTCAGGCCAACACCCTCCTTTTTTTTTTTTTTTTTTTGCCAAAAGTGGTTTCCTCGTTCCTCATTAACGAAGACATTGTTTTGCCCGGCGCCAACGCACCGTGTGGAAAGAGCTCTCCAGTCGCTGGATCTAGTGAGAGCGCTCAGGAGGTATGTGTCACGCACGGCGTGTTTTCGACAGACAGACACGCTGTTCGCCCTCCCCAAGGGTAGCAGGAAGGGACTCGCCTCAAGAGTGACCATAGCCAGGTGGATACGATTGACTTTTCAGGAGTCCTACCGCATCAGAGACGCAGTCATTCCGGCTGGGACCAGGTCACACTCCACCCGGGCAGTGGGTGCTTCCTGGGCACTTCGGCACCGAGCATCGGCAGAACAGGTGTGCAAAGAAGTGACTTGGTCCAGTCTACATGCTTTTTCCAAACACTATAGTATCCATACTCTGGCTTCGACGGATGCAAGTCTGGGTAGAAGGATTCTTCAGGCAGCGCTAGCGCACCTATAGGCAGTAAGTGCCTAGGGCTTATACCGTTTAGTCAATTTCCCACCCAGGGACTGCTTGGGACGTCCCACAGCCCTGTGTCCTCCAATGAGACAAAGGAGAAATATGGATTTTTGTGTTACCATAAAATTCTTTTCTCTGAGACGCTCTTTGGGGGACACAGCTCTTTTTTTTTTGCATTGCATTTATCAGTCGGTGGGGTTTTCTGGACATGTTGGTCCTGCATTAAAGCTGATTTACTTTTTGTTCTCCTACTGCTTTTGCACCAAACTGGGTTTGCCTGCGGCCAGTGTCAGGGTGTATACGGCGGAGGAGCTAACCTTTTTTTTATGTTTACGTAGTGTCAGCCTCCTGTTGGCAGTAGCATACACCCACAGTCCTGTGTCCCCCAATGAGCGTCTCGGAGAAAAGGATTTTACGGTAACACAAAAATCCATATTTTTTGGTGAAAAAAGATTCTGGAAAAAAAATTAACTACTCTGAACAAAAAAGATCATGTGAGTTCGTAAAAAAAAAAATAGTCACAAATGTAACAGCAGGGGGAGGGGTGAATTGGTCAGGAATAGGTTAGCTAAGACATTGGCAGAGCAGTGTACCTGTTCCTTTTTTTTAATCTGATACTTGCTTTTTTGTATTTGCTCATTGCTTTCTATGGGTGAAAAAAACACTGCAACAATGCTGAAAAGTGCCGTTTTCCAATTCAGTCAGGGAAAAATAAAACTCTTCACATGAGATTTCTGAAATCACATTGCTCTTGCTGGTACTGTACTGTAAAACACTGTAAAACACAGCTTTTAATTTGCATAAAAAACTCAAAAACACAATATGTGAACATAGTCTAAGTAAGACATTATCTTGCTAAAGTCATCTTGTAATCCAAAATTATATTTGCTGGGGTTCCATATGTTTTCTTAGAGTAGGTTCTACAGCCACTTCACATTGTAGACTGTTTAGGGTTGAGCATGTAAAACAATGTAAGTCCATATAGCCAAGATCTCTGCAATACTATATACAACTTTTTTTTTTTTTTTACAGTAAATTACTAAATAAGGAGTATGAGGAGTATGTCCTAACTGTAGGAGACTTTGATGAGCGGGTGTTCTTGGGAGCTGATGCAGATGAGGAAATCGGTACCCCTCGTAAATTTTTGACTGAGCTTCCATGTACTGTAGGCAACAGTACACCAAGGAAAAATTTGGAGTCCAGTCTCCAGCAACATTTTGAGAAGGTAGCAATCAAGGTCTTTATTTATTTTTTTGCTTGCAAACTGTCACTTGTAATAACTGGCATGAGACCACAGTGAGAGGGGCTAGCATTACCCTACCAATGTGCTGTCATTTTAGTATTCTGGGACATATTAGCAGATCTGTATGTTCAGATATCCGATTGGATTTGAACCTGCTGTAGCCTACCAAAGTTCATTTTAAATCTGATTTTTGATTTTAAAACCTTAATGACTTGGCATATTGGGCATTTAGGAGAAAGTACTGTATTTTCTGGCGTATAAGACTACTTTTTAACCCTTGACAATCTTCTCAAAAGTCGGGTATCGTCTTATACGCCAGGTGTCGTCTTATAGGGCAGGTGCGGAGTAATCTGCGGTCGCCGCATATTGTGGGGGGAGCGACCCCAATGACTAGGAGAGTGGGCACCTCACCGGGAAGGTGTAATTGAAGCAGAGAAGGAGATAATAGGATACAAGGGTGAGCTAGATTAGTGAAAGAGGAGTGTTTTTCTAGGCACAGCACCGCTCTGTCTCTTATTTGCATAACCTTGGCATCCCAGACGCTGACAGTTTGCTGCTGACAGTTTGCTTCACTTACACCTTCCTGGTGAGGCGCTCCCTCACCTCGTCATCGGGACCACTCCCCCCCCACTATATACTTCGACCGCAGATTGCTCCGCACCCACCCTATAAGACGACACCCGGCATATAAGACAACCCCCGACTTTTGAGAAGATTTTATATTTTAACTGGAAAAGTTGGGGGTCGTCTTATACGCCCAGTCATCTTATACGCCGGAAAATACGGTAGTTTTTTATTTATTTCATTCTTGTATTCCAAAGTGCCATAATTTGCTCATTACGGTAATTTTTATTCTGGGGAGAAATGGATAAAGGAGCAAACGAAGAGCAATTCTGTTCTTTGATGTTTTGAAGTTTACTCTAATTATGTCCTGCATAAATAGTGTTAACTTCAGTGTTCAGTGTTGTCCATATGATTATAGTACTTTTTGAAGGTATGTAGTTGTATCATTTGTACAAGAAATGCACTGTTTAAAAATTTGTCTTTGTGTCTCTATATACTGAGGGGCACACATTTTAGTCTTCACTCAAAGGAGCTGTATGACAGCTTATATTTTACGTGATAATTAAGTGGCACCATTTTCTGGTACATTTGAATTTTTTATCACTTTTTGGAGGTGGAATGACCAAAGTAACAGTGATTCTTGAAATTATTTTTTTTTGTTAAAAACTGTTCACTCTTCAGTTCAATTGACATGTTCACTTCATTCTGCAGGTCAGTACGATAAAAACAAAACCCAATGTGTTAATTTTTTTGGCCATGATCTGAGACCCATAACCTTTTTTTTTTTTTCTCCCTTCATTGGGGGACACAGGAAACCACGGATGTATGTTGCTGCTGCTAGGAAGCAAAAAAAAAATTAGCTCCTCCCTAGCAGTGTACACCCACCAACTGGTTTGAAGTTAACATATTTTGTGGACTCTGATACTCACCCCAAGCTTTGGCGAGGGGAAATAAGGAAAACACATTTATTTATTTTTTTTATAAACTAGTGCATTTTAGTCTGATTTTTTTTTTTTTACGGTAGCTTACCGGGGCATGTGGTGGAGCAAGGTCACTGCGGCAGGAAGCTGGCGGCGAGGGGGCCCCTGAGCTGTCATAAAATTTCAGCTTTGATCAGAGTCCCCTTGCTTTACCTTTGATTTCTCTGTGGTGGGCTTTGAGAAAATGTTTGCCGGAGACAACGCATGCGCAGATTAGGGTCTCAGCTCCTGACTTTTTCAGAGCACTCTCAACTTTATTTCTGTTTCCCCTACCTGGGGTTACCCCAGGACAAGGTAGTCCTGTGTCCGATCCACTCCTTTCTTCCTAAGTTCGTTTCCTCATTTTACCATAGTGAACACATCATATTTCCTTCGCTTTGTACTTCTCTTTCTCATCCTCAAGAGCAGTCGCTAAACAAGCTGGGCCTGGTGAGAGCTCTGTCTCTACCTCTCCAGAATGGCACCCTACAGATGAGTGAATTCTCTGTTCGTAGTGCCCGGTTATTGCAGAGTCCTTCCTGCTTTGTGACCTACCATGGCCCGTTGTTTTTTTTCCCATTCTGGAAGCCTGTCAAATAAGGGACAGAGTGCGTCCACTAAGGGTCGCTGCTCACTCCACTTGTGCATTGGGACCTCCTGAGCTGTTTATCAGCAGCTTTGCAAAGCTGCTACATAGTCTTCCATTCATACCTTCTCAAAGTTCACACCAAGTTCAGTTGTGAACCTCAGTAGAAGGGTCATGCAAGCCCGAGCTTAGACTTGAATACTGTCCTTTTTTTTTCAAACCCTTGGGACTGCTTTTGGTCGTTCCGTGGTTTTCCGTGTCCTCCAATAAAGCGATAGAGAAAATAAGATTTTGGGTTCTCACCATAAAAAGTTTCTTGCTGCCTTCATTGGGGGACACAGCACCCGCCCTTGTGTAAAGTTATCTTGGTTCGGCTATGTTGTTTTCAGATACGTTCTTGCCTTTTTGTTGCTTCTCCTACTGCTTTCTCACTAACTGATTAACTGTGTCAGTTGGTGGGTGTGTACACTGCTAGGGAGGAGCTTATGCTTTTTTGCTTAGTGGCAGCAGCATACAGCCATTTATTTCCTGTGCTATTATCACGTCCCCATCCACAAGAACTCCCAGAAATAACTCAGACTAGCAGTAGTCAGGGGAGGGGAAGTAAGGGAATATCAATACAAAGCTCTTCCCTTTCGCATATCAGTGGCACCCTGCATATTTATCAAATTGATTGCGGAAATGATGGCCCACCTGAGAGAAAAAGACATTTTGATAATTTCATACTTGGACGACTTTCTGATTGTAAGCAATTCAGCCCAACACTGCTGTCAACAATACGACAGAGTGATAGAAACTCTAACAGAGTTAGGGTGGCTTATAAATCTTCAGAAATCAAAACTAGAACCGACCAGAGATCAAGAGTTTTTGGGCATAACCCTGGACTCAATAACACAGGAATGTCGCCATCCAGACCAGAAAAAAACAAAAAATATTAAATCTTGTCTAAAAGGCTCGCTCAAACCCTCGTATGACCCTAAGAAGGGCAATGTCATTGCTGGGGTCCCTTTCTGCCTGCCTCCCAGCAGTCCAGTGGGCACAACTCCACACAAGAAACCTCCAGTGGGACATTCTGAGGAATCAGAATACACTAAGGGGACGTCTAGAAGACCACATCACTCAAAATTCAACCACTATTCATTCCCTAGTTTGGTGGTTGGATCCCAACAACCTGTCAAAAGGGGTCCCCTGGGTAATAGATGTATCTCGAATAGTTACCACAGATGCGAGTCCCACGGGGTGGGGAGCTCACCTGGGCAACAGTGTCACTCAGGGAATCTGGAGGGGTCAGGAATACAAAGCTTCCTCAAACCAAAAAGAACTCTGGGCGGTGGGCCGCGCTCTATTATCCTTCCTTCACAACCTACAGGGGCATCATGTCCGGGTGTTTTCGGACAATCAGGTAGTGGTAGCCTACCACACCGGGGGGGGGGACCAGATCTCATGCCCTTATGAAGGCCACTTCCGAAATCTTCAGTTTAGCGAAGAACAACTTCCTATCCCTTTCTGCACTACATATAAGAGGAGTAGAAAATCAGAAAGCAGACTTCTTAAGCCGTATCCATTTAAAACAGGGGGACTGGACTCTAAATCAAAGCATCTTCGATCAGAGCACAAAGATTTGGGGGGTCCCTGTAATAGACCTTTTTGCCGATGTAAAAAAACAGAAAAGCAAAAGAAATTTGTTCTCTAGACCCCAGGGGGGGGGCCCTCAGGCGATGGATGCATTCACGATTCCCTGGACTCAGGGTCTCGCATATGCTTTACCCCCTCCTATGCTTATTCCGGCAGTTCTGAGGAAATCAGACAGGACAGGGCGAGATTCAATAGCCCCTTCTGGCCCAAAAGGATCTGGTTTTCCAGGCTGAGGATGCTATCGGTCACCGATCCCTGGGTTCTTCCAAACCTCCTATTACAGAGACCGGTGCTCCACCCTCACGCAGAGGGTCTCCACTTGACAGCGTGGAACTTGAGAGGTCACTACTAAAAGGAAGGGGCTTTTCGGATAAATTAGTTTCCACACTGTTAAAAAGTAGGAAAACGGTAACCACTAAAATATACGGCAAAACTTGGAAAAAGTTTCTGTCCACCTCTGGGGTGAAATTACAAGATGGGGTCCAAATTCCTAAGGTGTTAGAATTTCTATAGCGGCCTTGGGGGCATTATACAGTGAGAATATAGCTGCTAACCCATGGGTAACACATTTTATTGAAGCTGCTATAAGATCGAAACCCATAAGCATAAAAAAACTACCAACTTGGGACGTAAACCTGGTCTTGTCAGCTCTAACAGAACCCCTGTTTGAGCCTATAGATTCATTATCCCTTAAAACTTTATCACTTAAATCAGCCCTTCTAACAGCCTTAACATCTGCCCGTAGAATAAGTGATCTCCAGGCCATATCTGCAAGGCCTCCCTTTACACAAATCCTGGATGATAGGCAGGGTTTGTTCTCAGGATAACCCTATCTACCCAAGGTTGCGTCCAAATTCCACAGGTCCCAGGAGATAATCCTTCCTTCCTTCCTTCTGCCCACACCCTAAAAATAAAAAAGAGGAAAAATTCCACACATTAGATGTGAGAAGGTGTCTAGCTCAATACTTAGAATCCACCCAGCGGCATAGGAAGGAAGGCTCTCTCTTTGTCTGTTTCCAGGGACCCAGGAAAGGACTCAAAGCCTCCAAAGGCACTATAGCACACTGGATAACAGATGCGATAGCCTTGGCGTACTCGTCCACAGGAAACACAGTTCCCGAGGGGCTGAAAGCGCACTCTACAAGAGCTATAGCGACCTCCTGGGCCGAAAGGTCGGAGGTATCAATAGACCAAATCTGTAAGGTGGCCACCTGGTCATCACCTTCAACCTTTTTTAGACACTACCGTTTAGACCTAGCCTCTTCATCTGATTTAACCTTCGGAAGAAGGATTCTGCAGGCTGTGGTCCCTCCCTAAGCAATAATCTCTGCAATTCTCTCTGGTAGTGCTGTTATGGGAGACTGAGAAAAGCATAGTTACTTGCCCATAACTGTATTTCTCAGAGCCCATGACAAGCGGCCCTGCGCTTAGTAACCCGATGTTTACCCTGGTTACCAGTGACGACATCGCTGAATCGGCGTCACACACGCCGATTCAGCGATGTCAGCGGGAGATCCAGCGACAAAATAAAGTGCTGGACTTTCCCCAGCGACCAACGATCTCCCAGCAGTGGCCTGATCGTTGGTCGCTGTCACACAGAACGATTTAGTTAACGATATCGTTGCTACGTCACAAAAAGCAACGATATCGTTAACGATATCGTTCAGTGTGACAGTACCTTAAGCTGAGCCCACCAGTCTAGAATCTTCTGGTGGACCCAACCATTGAATAGAAGGTGTGACCCCTATCCCCCTTCATGGGCTAATCCCAGGAGCTCAGACAATCCATTCTTATTTTTGAGATCAGATGTGAGTTGATCCTTAAAGGAGAAGGAGTGGGGATTCTTAGCTGAGGCAAGACCCCATGTCCATCTGTGACTGTGGAAGCGAACGGGGCGAGACTTGAGCTGAGGACATATCTCGTCGTTCGTGAGATTGTTTTGGGATCCCTTGGACTCGTGTGGACTATTGCTTTGTTAGTTGGCACAAGGATTATCGGGAGGTGCCCCCGAATCTGTTCCGTTGGACTAATTGTGGACTCTGTAGATCTACCTGCATGTGTTGTTCCAGCGTTCTTGATAATAAATCTGTTGAATCATCCCTCGGCCTGTTGTCCCTTCTTGCTCTGCCGTACACCCCGTCACAATGACCTATTCAGGCAGACTAATTACGGTAGTTTGGTTTCTCCCGTATGTCTAACTTGCTGTCCACTGCCTATTGTGATATACAGTTTCTCTAGCTTCTGAGATAATGTAAACGTTAACTTTATTTCTTTATGAAGGCAAATGTTGAGGTGTTGTGTTCTTTCCACTTTTGGCACCAGAAGAGAATGTGCTTATATGGGAGCTATTACAGCAAACTGACCTCATAATCTGCCCATTATTTCATTTCCTTATTCTCTACCAAAGCATCTGACCAAAATTTCAACTGGAAATATTGTCTTCGGAAAGTGGTAGTAAAGCACCTTAGTCCTTGGGCCTTCTGCCTAGTCAGTTGTGATATTGCTATATACCAGAGCCTTCTGGTAAATTTCTGGCAAATTGTTATGTCAGTAGTATTCATTATATGGTAATATTATATATTGTTCCACAGAAGAGATCATTTGCTCCATCCACTCCATTAACTGGTAGACGATACCTGAAGGAGAAGGAGGCGGTAATCACTCCTGTCTCATCAGCCACACAGTGTGTGAGTAAGCTTCAGAGCATGGTGAGCGGACTCCGGAATACGCCCAGCGACCAGCTGATTACGATCTTTAAGTAGGTATCAGCTATACTTATTTTCTCACTCCTATGTTAGTGATGGTGGTGTCAGACGTGTGTGGTTTTGCTCTAGGTCATGTGCCCGCAATCCGATTGAAAATATACAGAACACAGTGAATGACGTCCAGAGACGCTTTTGTCATCATTATACTCAGCCATCAGGAGATCAGCCTGGTTCTCATATTGGTAAGCTTCGGAAACCATTTGCGTGGACTTTTTTTGTTTTTAGTTAATACATTTGGCATTACTTTTGCAGCAGTGATGTCACCACTACAGTGTACATCACCGTCTACATCAGCTGAGCTCAGTGATATCTGCAGAGGTGATGTGCTCTGTAGTCCATGTAGGGCAGCTTGTAAAACAAAGGCAACTCTGTATAGGAGAGTCGTTGCTGGAACAGCGGAGAGAATAAATGCTATTTTAGTCATTTAAACCTAGTTCAAGATGATGGACTGAATAAAGTTGTTTGTTGGACCCCCCTCTAACCAGTTTCATAGAAAATTCTAAACTGCAACTTTTGCTTATGAAAGCACTTATGTACCGTATATACTCGAGTATAAGCCGACCCGAGTATAAGCCGACCCCCTAATTTTGCAACAAAAAAATGGGAAAACTTATTGACTCGAGTATAAGCCTAGGGTGGGAAATGCAGCAGCTACCTGTGAATTTCAAAAATAAAAATAGATGCTCCATACCGTTCATTATTGCCCCATAGATGCTCCACATAAAGCTGTGCCATATATAATGCTCTGCACCGTTCATTATGGCCCCATAGATGCTCCATAGAAAGCTGTGCCATATATAATGCTCTGCACCGTTCATTATTGCCCCATAGATGCTCCATAGAAAGCTGTGCCACATATAATGCTCCATATTGTTCATTATGGCCCCATAGATGCTCCATAGAAAGCTGTGCCATATAGAATGCTCTGCACCGTTCATTATGGCCCCATAGATGCTCCACATAAAGCTGTGCCATATATAATGCTCTGCACCGTTCATTATGGCCCCATAGATGCTCCACATAAAGCTGTGCCATATATAATGCTCTGCACCGTTCATTATGGCCCCATAGATGCTCCTTACAAAGCTGTGCCATATATAATGCTCTGCACCGTTCATTATGGCCCCATAGATGCCCCATATATAATGCTCTGCACCGTTCATTATGGCCCCATAGATGCTCTACATAAAGCTGTGCCCCACATATAATGCTCTGCACCGTTCATTATGGCCCCATAGATGCTCCATAGAAATCTGTGCCATATAGAATGCTCTGCACCGTTCATTATGGCCCCATAGATGCTCCATATATAATGCTGCTGCTATAAAAAAAAAAATCACATACTCACCTCTCTTCGCTCAGGACGCCGGCGCTTAAAATATTTACCTGCTCCTTGTGCGGCTCCGTCTCCAGCACTGACGCTCAGCAGAGGGCGCGCACTGACTACGTCACCGCGCCCTCTAACCTGAGCGTCACTGCTAGAGGACGCTGCAGACGGAGCCGCAGCGGAGCGAGGAGCAGGTAAATATCGCGCAGCGCTCCCCTCCCCGTATACTTACCTGCTCCCGGCGCGGTCCCTGCTTCTCCCGGCGCTGCATCTTCTTCCTGTATTGAGCGGTCACAGTTACCGCTCATTTACAGCAATGAATATGCGGCTCCACCTCTATGGGAGGTGGAGCCGGATATTCATTGCTGTAATGAGCGGTACCATGTGACCACTCAGTACAGGAAGAAGCTGCAGCCCCGGGAGAAGCAGGGACTGCAGGGACCGCGCCGGGAGTAGGTAAGTGTAACTAGACAGCCCCCGCTCCCCGTCCCCTGCCGACCCCCGGGTATGACTCGAGTATAAGCCGAGAGGGGGACTTTCAGCTAAAAAAAATGGGCTGAAAATCTCTGCTTATACTCGAGTATATACGGTACATTAATAAACAACAAGGCCTATCTTTGTTTTCTATTTTCAGACTTTGCTGTTAATCGATGGAAGCTGGCCGAGATTTTGTACTATAAAGTATTAGAATCTATTGTTTTTCAAGAAATCAGAAGGCTTAATGGGAAAGACTTGACGGTAAGACGAGAAACTACTTGACCTTTCCTCACATTGATGCTTAACTGTAGGCTAAAAATTCACTGAAATTTTTTGGCACCTGACTCGTAGGCCGGGTGCCCACGATCCGGATGTAGCAGTGCTTTAGACACAGCGCATGTTTGCTGCATACAAAGCGCTGCCTTGAGCACAGGTAAATTCAAATGTGTTCACTGAACCATGCAGATTTACCGCAGTCATTACATTTCTATTGAAGTAAGAGATGCGCCACATATTAGCCTCCGCAGAATATCCACAGGCGTCTGTGGACGCATAGTGGACATAGAATTTCTTGAAATCCCATCCACTATGCTGTTACAGCTGGCAGCAGTGGGTTTGACACTGCATAAACATTCAGTGTCAAACCCTCAGCAATTACTGATCGTGAGCACATACCCTTAGAGAGTGATGTATTCAGGTGATGAGGTACAGTAAAAATTGCAGTTGCAAGACTGTGTTGCAGGTATTTGATTCAGTAGCAGTTTCTACATGTGGGTGAAATACATCTTAATTTACATATTTTTTTGAGAACTGTAACTGGTTTTTGTGGCCAAATTTCAAGTATTTATATCACCTACAGTTCTAATGCAATTTAACTTCAAAATCTGATTACATTCTACAAACCTATACATCGCCATTGTAAAAATCTGTCTTTTTTTTTTTTGTAGGCATTACTGGAGCAGGATATTTTTCACCAATCTCTGCTGACATGCTGTTTAGAAATTGTTCTATTTGCTTATAGTTCTCCTAGAAAATTTCCTTGGACCATTGAAGTACTTAACCTTAGTCCGTTCTATTTCTATAAGGTAAATTAGCGGGGGGAAGGGGAGGGGTGGGGGGTGAAATTGTTGCATTGCTCAACTTCCAAAGTCTAAGAGGTTATATAAAAATGGTTCTTAAATGGCCACTGTAAAACTTAAATCAATAGCTCAAGCACATATAAGAAACTGTGTAATATGTTATCAGGGAAATATATTCTCCACTTATGAGCCATCTCTCCCCCTACCTCCTAAATTCATCATTCACTTTGAAAAAACAAAATAACTCAACTACTTACTGCTCAGCACAAGAATGCCTGCCAGCACAGTGAAATGGCAGGTTACAGAACACGTTGAATTATATGGGAGGAAGTGCAAGAGACGGATTATTTGTGCACTGAATGTCTGGCTTATCCCAGAGTTGGATTCACAGCTACACTTCCCATTACTGCAGGAATCCCTTCCTGTGTGCTGTGCTGTGTCTGGGAGACATCATAGCAGCTAGTCTTCTCCCATCAGCTCGGGGTCACTTGAAAGTTAAAGAGCTCTCAAAGGGAAAAACTAGTAAAAATGCAGGATATGTCATATGATGAGCAGAGTTTAACCCCTTAGTGACAGAGCCAATTTGGTACTTAATGACCAAGCCAATTTTTACAATTCTGACCACTTTAACTACTTAAAATAACCTGTGGCTGATGGGAGTGGGAGTGCACATGTCCAAAAAGGCTATAACACAAATAGAGAAAAAGACCAGCACATCCAAGCTAGTGTGAACAGGCGCCAACCAATTAAAGCATATAAATTGAAAAACGATTAAGGTTGCACCATGATTTACCAAGAATGATTACTCTAGAACATAGAAAATGCATTCCTGCATTAGAAAAGGGGGGGGGAAAGCACTATATAATGTACACATGAAATATTTATCTTCAAAAATTGCTATGAAAGGAGATTGATGGGGAGAGTGGCTTCTTGGGGGCCCTAGCGATCCTGTGCTGTGTGATGTAGAAAAACCGCTCCCCAACCGAGGAGACTGGCAACGGTGGTGACCTGCCCCTGGAGAGGAAGGAAGGACTTCCCATGTAGGACTGATGCTGGTAGCGTCCACCAGGTCAGGGACTGCCTCACCTTGAGAGGCAGAAGCACGGGTTGGTCCGGGGAGACAGTCCTCTAGTCCCAAGTCGACGAGTGCCAGCTGAAGAGGATGGGTATGGAACTGGGCAAAAGGCAGGGCTTCCATGCCAGCAATCATGTTCCCCAGAACTCTCATGCAGGACCGCAGGGGAAGAGTAGCTGGTCTCTTTAGAGTGCGGATCCCCTGGCAGAGAAATCTTTTCTCTGATGGAAGACACTGGCTTGGGCCGTGTCGAACCTCATACCCAGAAACATCAGATGCTGAGCTGAGGTCAGGGAGGACTTCTCTCTGTTGACAATCCAGCCGAGATGGAACAGCATGTCCAGAGTGATCTGAAGACTTTAGTCGCATTCTCAACGGGACGGCCGCTTGATCAGAAGATCGTCCAAGTAAGGAATTCTGAGAATCCCCTTCAAGCGAAGGATGGCCATGACCGCTGCCATGACTTTCATGAACACTCTGGGGTCAGAGGCCAGGCCGAAGGGAAGGGCTGCCAAATGAGTGATCCTCCTGGATTGCAAACCGTAGGAATCTGATGCTGAACACAAACAGCAATGTGAAGATAAGCATGTCTACCAAACAAAGAAATTCTCCCGGTTCCATGGAGGCGATTACAAAACGTAGGGACTCCATCCTGAAATGACGGATCCGAACGTGATTGTTCAATCGCTTGAAGTCCAAAACCGGACGGAGCGATCCGTCTTTCTTGGGGACTACGAAAAGATTGAAGTAGAACCCTGAGAACTGTTAATTCTGGGGAATGGATACGACTACTCTTGTGCATAGTAGGGAAGAGATGGCCTGAAGAACCCCTGTAACCTGAAATGGATGTCTTGGCGGGCAAGACCGAGAGAAACGTCTTCCTTGGGGGGGGGGGGGGGGGTTAGATTTTGTAACTGGACGTGACTCTCTTACCATGCATCATCAACCACCGACAACCATACTTCCTGGAAGAGAAGAAGCCAGCTTCCACCCTGGAGAAATTGGAGGGGGTGACTTGTCACGCCGAGGAGAATCTGTTGGCGCGGGACCCTGAAGACTTGGAAGAGCGACCCTTTGGACGTCAGTGAGGGGCAAGTTTGAAAGACTGCTTCTTCCTTTCACCTTGGGCGGAAAAGCGGTCCTGCTGGGCGGAAGTCCCTGAAGCAGAGAAGGGCCGACAGGAATGAAATTGAAGTGACCTCTTCTTATTTAAAAAGATGTTTAGACTTGGACTGGGGAAGCGAGGTGCTTTTTCCGCCGGTTGCATTGGAAATTATTTGATCCATTTTTTTTAAAATTTCGTTTATTAACCCCTTTCTGACATCGGACGTACTATCCCGTCGAGGTGGGGTGGGCCCCTATGACCACGGACGGGATAGTATGTCCAGCGCGATCGGCGGCGCTCACGGGGGGAGCGCGGCCGGGTGTCAGCTGCCTATCGCAGCTGACATCCGGCACTATGTGCCAGGAGCGGTCACGGACCGCCCCCGGCACATTAACCCCTGGCACACCGCGATCAAAGATGATCGCGATGTGCAGGGAAGCATCGCGCAGGGAGGGGGCTCCCTGCGGGCTTCCCTGAGCCCCCCGCAGCAACGCGATGTGATCGCGTTGCTGCGAGGGTCTTACCTCCCTCCCTGCTTGCTCCAGGCCCGGATCCAAGATGGCCGCGGATCCGGGTCCTGCAGGGAGGGAGGTGGCCTCACAGAGCCTGCTCAGAGCAGGCACTGTGAAGCAGCCTGCACTGCTATCAGATCGGTGATCTGACAGAGTGCTGTGCAAACTGTCAGATCATCGATCTGTGATGTCCCCCCCTGGTACAAAGTAAAAAAGTAAAAAAAAATTTTTCCAAATGTGTAAAAAAAATAAAATAAATAAAAAATATTCCTAAATAATGAAAAAAAAAATATATATTATTCCCATAAATACATTTCTTTATCTAAATAAATAAAAAAAAAACAATAAAAGTACATATATTTAGTATCGCCACGTCCGTAACGGGCCGACCTATAAAACTGGCCCACTAGTTAACCCCTTCAGTAAACACCGTAAGAAAAAAAAAAAAACGAGGCAAAAAACAACGCTTTATTATCATACCGCCGAACAAAAAGTGGAATAACACGCGATCAAAAGGACAGATATAAATAACCATGGTACCGCTGAAAGCGTCATCTTGTCCCGCAAAAAACGAGCCGCCATACAGCATCATCAGCAAAAAAATAAAGTTATAGTCCTGAGAATAAAGCGATGCAAAAATAATAATTTTTTCTATAAAATAGTTTTTATCGTATAAAAGCGCCAAAACATTAAAAAATGATATAAATGAGGTGTCGCTGTAATCGTACTGACCCGAAGAATAAAACTGCTTTATCAATTTTACCAAACGCGGAACGGTATAAACGCCTCCCCCAAAAGAAATTCATGAATAGCTGGTTTTTGGTCATTCTGCCTCACAAAAATCGGAATAAAAAGCGATCAAAAAATGTCACGTGCCCGAAAATGTTACCAATAAAAACGTCAACTCGTCCCGCAAAAAACAAGACCTCACATGACTCTGTGGACCAAAATATGGAAAAATTATAGCTCTCAAAATGTGGTAACGCAAAAAATATTTTTTGCAATAAAAAGCGTCTTTCAGTGTGTGACGGCTGCCAATCATAAAAATCCGCTAAAAAACCCACTATAAAAGTAAATCAAACCCCCCCTTCATCACCCCCTTAGTTAGGGAAAAATTAAAAAAATGTATTTATTTCCATTTTCCCATTAGGGCTAGGGTTCGGGCTAGGGTTAGGTTTAGGGCTAGGGCTACAGTTTGGGTTGGGGCTAAAGTTAGTTAGGGTTTAGATTACATTTACAGTTGGGAATAGGGTTGGGATTAGGGTTAGGGGTGTGTCAGGGTTAGAGGTGTGGTTAGGGTTACCGTTGGAATTAGGGTTAGGGGAGTGTTTGGATTAGGGTTTCAGTTATAATTGGGGGGTTTCCACTGTTTAGGCACATCAGGGGCTCTCCAAAAGCGACATGGCGTCCGATCTCAATTCCAGCCATTTCTGCGTTGAAAAAGTAAAACAGTGCTTCTTCCCTTCCGAGCTCTCCCGTGTGCCCAAACAGGGGTTTACCCCAACATATGGGGTATCAGCGTACTCAGGACAAATAGGACAACAACTGTTGGGGTCCAATTTCTCCTGTTACCCTTGGAAAAATTCAAAACTGGGGGCTAAAAAATAATTTTTGTGGGAAAAAAAAGATTTTTTATTTTACGGCTCTGCGTTATAAACTGTAGTGAAACACTTGGGGGTTCAAAGTTCTCACAACACATCTAGATAAGTTCCCTGGGGGGTCTAGTTTCCAAAATGGTGTCACTTGTGGGGGGTTTCTACTGTTTAGGTACATTAGGGGCTCTGCAAATGCAATGTGACACCTACAAACCATTCCATCTAAGTCTGCATTCCAAATGGAGCTCCTTCCCTTCCGAGCCCTCCCATGCGCCCAAACAGTGGTTCCCTCCCACATATGGGGTATCAGCGCACTCAGGACAAATTGGACAACAAATTTTGGGGTCCAATTTCTCCTGTTACCCTCGGGAAAATACAAAACTGGGGGCTAAAAAATAATTTTTGTGGGAAAAAATTTTTGTTTTATTTTTACGGCTCTCCATTATAAACTTCTGTGAAGCCCTTGGTGGGTCAAAGCGCTCACCACACATCTAGATAAGTTCCTTAGGGGGTCTACTTTCCAAAATGGTGTCACTTGTGGGGGGTTTCTACTATTTAGGTACATTAGGGGCTCTGCAAACGCAACATGGCGTCTCATCTCAATTCCTGTCAATTTTGCATTGAAAAGTCAAACGGCGCTCCTTCCTTTCCGAGCTATCCCATCCGCCCAAACAGTGGTTTACCCCCACATATGGGGTATCAGCGTACTCAGGACAAATTAACAACTTTTGGGGTCCAATTTCTTCTCTTACCCTTGGAAAAATAAAAAATTGGGGGCGAAAAGATAATTTTTGTGAAAAAATATGATTTTTTATTTTTACGGTTCTACATTATAAACTTCTGTGAAGCACTTGGTGGGTCAAAGTGCTCACCACACCTCTAGATAAGTTCCTTAGGGGGTCTACTTTCCAAAATGGTGTCATGTGGGGGCTTTCAATGTTTAGGCACATCAGGGGCTCTCCAAACGAAACATGGCGTCCCATCTCAATTCCAGTCAATTTTGCATTGAAAAGTCAAATGGCGCTCCTTCGCTTCCGAGCTGTGCCATGCGCCCAAACTGTGGTTTACCCCCACATGTGGGGTATTGGCGTACTCAGGACAAATTGTACAACAATGTTTGGGGTCCATTTCTCCTGTTACCCTTGGTAAAATAAAACAAATTGGAGCTGAATTACATTTTTTGTGAAAAAAAGTTAAATGTTCATTTTTATTTAAACATTCAAAAAATTCCTGTGAAGCACCAGAAGGGTTAATAAACTTCTTGAATGTGGTTTTGAGCACCTTGAGGGGTGTAGTTTTTAGAAAATACCCAAGTGTGACACCATTCTATCATATAGACCCCTCAAAATGACTTCAAATGAGATGTGGTCCCTAAAAAAAAAAAAAAATGATGTTGTAGAAATGAGAAATTGCTGGTCAACTTTTCACCCTTATAACTCCCTAACAAAAAAAAATTTTGGTTCCAAAATTGTGCTGATGTAAAGTAGACATGTGGGAAATGTTACTTATTAAGTATTTTGTGTGACATATCTCTGTGATTTTAATTGCATAAAAATTCAAAGTTGGAAAATTGCGAAATTTTCACAATTTTCGCCAAATTTCCGTTTTTTTCACAAATAAACGCAGGTACTATCAAAGAATTTTTACCATTGTCATGAAGTACAATATGTCACGAGAAAACAATGTCAGATTCACTGGGATCCGTTGAAGCGTTTTAGAGTTATAACCTCATAAAGGGACAGTAGTCAGAATTGTAAAAATTGGCCCGGTCATTAATGTGCAAACCATCCTTGGGGGTAAAGGGGTTAAACATCAGAAAAAAAGAGAACAATAAGACATTACATGTTTTGCTTGCAACCAAACCAGTACAAATGTATACAATAAGCCTTATCAGTACGTATCTTGGTACACAGAACTGGTCTCCTAAAACTTGAAATAGTAAAGTATGTCTAAAGCACCTGTAATAAAACCCTAAAACTGTTTGCTGCCAAAACCAATTCCATTTCGATAATAGTTTAATATTGAAGCAAGGCGTGAACCAATGTAAATTCTACCATTTATTATAGTGAAGCTAGGCTATCTGTCACATAACGACAGTGAGGTGTGATGAGTTCCATATATCCCAAATTTTACCAAATTTCCCCAAACAGCCCCTATTTTGGTATAACGTACATTCATAAGGTATAATTGAGTTCACCAAATCAATCCAGGCCCTAAGAGATGGGTGATTGTTTCCCATCCAACGCAAAGCTATTATTTTCCTTGCCAGGCAATCCCTCAAAGATTTAAACATGGTGTCCCCATGTCTCTTCTTCCAGTACCCCGAATAAGCATACTAATGGGCTCAAAGGAACGGAAATATGTATGAGGAAGGTTAGTAACGAAGTTACCTTGCTCCAAAAGGATTGGATAACTGGACATCTCCATATCATATGTATAAAGTCTGCTTCCACTACGTGGCATCTCAGTCATTCTGAAGAATTAGTCCATCCCATGTTAAATAGTCATGACGGAGTTAAATATGATTGGTGTATTATACACAGTTGGATTATTTTATTGTTGGCTGAGGGAGATACCCCAGTTGGGGATTCAAGAATTATCTCCCAGTCCTCATCTTGAAGATCAGGAACTAGGAGTTTCCATTTTCCTTTTATCGTCAATGCCCACGGATAACGTGTGATTTTAAGGATCCCTATTAACGGGAAGGATGATATTATTATCATGGTATTTACTTTCCGCATATGCGATTTTATTGCTGATCTGAGCTGCAGATAGCGAAAGAATTGGGGTTTCGGAATGTTATGTTTAATTTGTAAATGTTCAAAAGACATTAGAATGCCCTGCTCATACAGATCATAGATTGAAACCACACCATATGAAGTCTTAAAACTGAGTAGATGCGTGATTCAGTTGCCCTGGAAAGTACATGTTATTCCATAATGGCATTTCGGCTATAATGCCATCGAAATGAATGATACTTTTCACCTGTTTCCAAACCAACCTCACTAAGCAGAGAAGTTGTAATAATTTAGGGGTATTGGGTCTATCAATTTCCAATAAACCTATCGAGCAGTCAAGCTTCGCAGCGTGGGCCAAATGGCTCTCTGAATTTGGTAAATAACCCCCAGGCATCCATTCACCCTAAGCCCTGATTTGTCGGCCAAATAATACAGGAAGAAGTCAGGTAACGCCGCACTTCCCATTTGCTTAGACCTATGTAGGCTAGATAATATAAGTTTAGGCCTGGCTTTCCCCCATATAAAGGATGAAATTAAAGAGTTTAGATTTGAAAAAAAGATCTGGGAACAGGAACTGCACTATGTTGAAGGGAGTAATTGAGCTTCGGAAGTACCATATATACTCGAGTATAAGCCGAGATTTTCAGGCCATTTTTTTGGGGCTGAAAGTCCTCTTCTCGGCTTATACTTGAGTCATACCCAGGGGTCGGCAGAGAAGGGGGAGCAGGGGCTGTCTAATTATACTCACCTGCTCCTGGCACGGCCCCTGCAGGTCCCTGCTTCCCCAGCTACAGCTTCTTCCTGTACTGAGCGGTCACATGGTACTGCTCATTATAGTAATGAATATGCTGCTCCGCCTCCCATAGGGGTGGAGCTGCATATTCATTACTGTAATGAGCGGTAACGGTGACAGCTCAGTACAGGAAGAAGCTGCGGCCAGGGACTGCACCGCGCCAGTAGCAGGTGAGTATAAGGGGGAGCGCTGCGCGATATTCACTTGCTCCTCGTTCCGGCGCCGCTCCTTCTTCAGCGTCTTCTGCAGTGACGCTCAGGTCAGAGGGCATGATGACATGGTTAGTGCGCGCCCTCTGCCTGAACGTCAGCGCAGAAGATGCTGAAGACGGAGCGGTGCAGAAATTAAGTCAGATGAATATTGAAAGTGCCGGGGGCCTGAGCGACGGAGAGGTGAGTATGTGATTTTTTTTTTTTTTTTTTTTAATCGCAGCAACAGCAAATGGGGCAAGTGTCTGTATGGAACATCTTCTGGGGCCATAATCAAGGTTTGTGCAGCATTGTATGGGGAAAATGTCTGTATGGAGTATCTTATGGGGCCATAACGTTTGTGCAGCACTATATGGGGCAAATATCTTTATGGAGCATCTTATGGGGCCATAATCAACATTTGTGCAGCATTATATTGGGCAAATGTGTCTATGGAGCGTCTTATGGGGCCATTATTAACCTTTATGCAGTATTATATGGAGCATATTTTAATATGGAGCATCTTATGGGGCCATCATAAACTTTATGGAGCGTTATATGGGGCTCCTGATTCAATATGAATATTCAAAAACACTTAACCTACTGATGTCTCAATTAATTTTACTTTTATTGGTATCTATTTTTACTTTTGACATTTACCGGTAGCTGCTGAATTTCCCACCCTAGGCTTATACTCGAGTCATTAAGTTTTCCCAGTTTTTTGTGGCAAAATTAGGGGGGTTGGCTTATACTCTGGTCGGCTTATACTCGAGTATATACGGTAATATCATCTTAATCAGATTTATGCGACCAGAGACGGACAATGGTAATTTACTCCACACCGCAAATTTATGCTTAACTAGATCCAGTAACGGAAGAACATTAAATTTGTAGATCAAGTCTAAATATTTAGGAATAATTATACCCAAATACAGTAAAGTGGGACATCACTGGTAATAAGGATAGCTCTTCAAGGTGATCTGCTGAGACATGGGAACGAGGCATCAAAACGGATTTATTCCAATTTATATACAACCCCGAGCATTTACTAAATTTGTTTATGATACTAATCACATGTCACTGTCTCCTCTACGTCATCCATGAATATTACGATATCATCCGCATATAAGCCAACAACTTCCACGCGGTCCGCTACCTAAATACCTTTAATGATTGGAGTGGACCTCCTACGTATTGCTAGTGCTTCAATCGTGAGAGCAAAGAGAGCCGGTGAGAGAGGGCAACCCTGACGGGTTCCTCTGTTCAAGGAGAATGTCTCCGACATGGAGCTATTAATAATTATCCGAGCTTTAGGTTTCATATAAATTGCGCTAATCCATCTTTGAAATTCAGGGCCAAATCGATATCTCGGTAGACATGCAGATAGAAAGGGCCACTCAAGGGAATCAAATGCCTTGGCTGCGTCCAGCGAGGCCATAGCCCATTTATTCTCCGTTATCAATGAGCTATATTGAGCTATTGATTGGACTCTCCTAATATTAATACACATATTTTTACCTGGCATAAATCCGGTCTGGTCTGGGTGTATTATGTCCAATATTACTATATTTAACGTAGTGGCTAAGATTTTAGTAAAAATGTTATAATCTACATTTACTAATGAGAGAGGGTGATATGATTCACATTCCAGGGTAGTCCTTTCCTTCTTTTTTTAAAACTATAATATTTGCTTCATAATAGGAATCTGGCAGAGAACCCCCCCCACCACCTCCTCTCCAAATCCCCTGGAACACCTTCAAAAGACTCGGCGCTAGAATATCCCGATATTTTCTATCCATTTCTATGGGGAACCCGTCCGGGCCTGGTGCCTTTCCAGAGGCCATATCCGCTATGGCCGTATTAATCTCTTCCAGAGTGAAGTCTGCGTCTAGAAAAGCTTGTTTTGTAGGAAACTCAATGTCTGACAGGTAGTCTAAGCAACCTGAAGTATCAAAGTCCCCCTTAGAGCGATACAACTCTTTATAATAATCATGAAAACATTGAAGTATATCATTTGTGGAGGTCACTACTGCGCCGTCTGGTTTCCGGATTTTAAGTATAGTATTAGATGCATTGTGTTGTCGTACCATTAACGCTAGAAGTTTACTAGATTGATTCCCTAGTACAAAGTATGCTTTTCGGGTGAAAGAGTTTACGCTTAGATTTAGTATCTACATATTGAGTATATAACCTATGGGAATGTAACCACTCAGCCCTGTTCTCGCTGGTTTGGCTATCTATATAGGCCGCTTCCGAGTCACTCAGACGTCTCTCCATCTCATCATCTTCCCGTGAAGACACGTTTAATATAGGTAATTGTAGAGGACAAACTTCCTCTCAGATATGCCTTGAGACTGCATCCTAAAAAACATATTTATATTCTGTGGCTCTGGGTCAGATGTTATAAAACAGTCTAGTTGGTCTATAGTTCTATCATTGGGGCCTATCCGCTTTATCCAAAATGGATTTAGTTTCCAAACCGCATTATGTCTTGCCCTACCAAACTTAAGCTTAAGTATTACCGGGCTATGGTCAGAACATGGGAACAGGGGCATTTCAATCTCCCCCACCCACATCGCCAAATTACTGGATCCAAATATATAATCCAAACGGGATAGTATGTGTCTAACGGATGATTGGCAGGTGTATTCTTTTACGTCAGGATGGCGCATTCTCCACAAATCTAGCCACCCACTACCCTCCATGAATATTGACATTTGACAGACGAGATGAAGGAGGCCTGAGCATATCAAGGCAATCATCCATAACTAGATTAAAGTTTCCCATGCATATATGTGCATTCGGATAATTCAAAGCAAAACTCAATGCTCAATGCCTTTTTTATAATCGACATATTATAAGGGGGAGGGGGGTTGTATACACACATAGCATAATCTTTCAAATTAACCCATGCATGTACAAAGACAAAACGACCCTCAGGATCTCTCTATACCTCCCCAACTTCCCATCTGACATCTCTATGTATTAATAGAGAGACCTCTCTGGAATAGCTAGTGTGGAATGAACGTACAGACCATTGCACTCACAGCTTTTGCACATAGCGGACTGAGTCTCTGGTCAAGTGTGTTTCAACTTGGGTTACAATATGTGGATGGTAACGCCTTATTTGAGAAAATACTTTAACTCTCTTTCGGGGTGACCCAAGACCTTTCACATTCCAAGTCATACATGTAAGGTCAGATGCCATACCCCTTCATCCACAAATAATATACATTATCACGCCAATTACACTTCTGGTGTACAATGGAAAAAAACATGGCAGCAATTTCTATATAACGAATACCTAACAATACTAAAATAAAATAAAGCAAAATATGCTTCAAAAGGGAGCCAACTTTCATGCTCCTGACACAGTCCAAAAAAGAGGGTACCATTTCTGAACACAGAGTCCGGTATAGTTGTTTTCCTGGACTTTGGCGGAAAGAGCTCCTATCATTGAAAAAAAAAAAAAAAAAGAGAAAATAAAAGGAGAAAAAAAAACCAATGAGAGAGTTCTATTTCCAATGTATCTATCTATATATAGAGACGGCAGATGATCTAGGATTTTTCCTCCCCATTCGCTCCCACATGAGATCACATCCATTCCTCGGCTTCTGCTGGGGTCGTAAAAAAGAAGGAAGAGCCCTTGTAAACAATCCGAAGACGGGCAGGATAGATCATTGAATACGTATCAGGGCTGTGGAGTCGGTAAGCCACAGTTTTGACTCTGACTCCTGGATTTTATCAGGTTCCAGCTCCGACTCCTTCATAAATGGCCAATTCGTAACAATAAATTTACTGTTGTAAAATATTAACATCGTGCTTATTCAGTTTTTCACCATCATATAAGTAATCAGACCACTTAGAGCAAAAAATATATTTATTAGAATACAATTAGAATATAGCAAATAACTTTTCTAAACATTTCTAAACTCTTGTAAGTAAATATGCAATAAACACTTATGCAGTTAATAAGAAGAAATCTATAAATTTGTCCTCCGAAAAAGTATTGCCTCTGTCAGATCCTCCTTCATGGATGCCCTCAAATCTGATCTGATTTATTTTGAGAGCAGAGAACAAACTCTCTACACTAACTTGGGTTGGTGGCAAAGCAGTAACCACTCGTGCAACATCCCTGACTATGTCAGGATACAGAGGAATCGCTTGTTGCACTGTTATTTTTGATGACTGGTCAAATTTCTCAATTTCTTTTAGTGCACATGAAAAATTCTGCTGAAATGTATTGGCTGTGTTCTTTGATGGGGATGACTCTTCTATGCGGGAACACTTTGCATGGTCCTTGTGATCCAAATATTTTTCGAAATTAAATTCATCAGTTGATGAGGGTGAAGATGTGGCAGGACGAGCAAATTCTTCTTGTTCCTCCTGACTGTCCTGCAACCCTTTCATCCTTACTGCTATTTCAGACAGAGCTTCTTTTCCTTTAGTTAGCTGTTGATCATCTAGAAGAATCCGATGCATTGGGTCTACATAAACAGCTGCCAAAAGAATGTTATTTTGTAATAGTAGCTCCTCTCTCCGTTTCATTGATGTAGCAATGCCACTTGCAATTAACCCTCCTCTTTGGGACAGGCAAAACATCAGGTTTTTCCACTCCTTTAAATACCTGGAGTTAAGTCCTCTGCTTGTAATTTTTTAGTCACTGTAAATGGGTGCTCTAGCAATTTTTCCAGCTCAGTCACCTGATTCCACTGACTTTCATTTAGCGTCAGTTGAGGGTTAGCCATGTCTACAAGAAAGATTTTTCAGTTCAACCAAGCGCTGAATCATTAAGTAAGTACTGCCCCATCGTGTGGCTTGATCAATAATTGCCCCTTTTCCAGCACGTCTCTTCAAAATTGAGTCAACTTTAGGGGTTCTGGCAACAGTAGCCAATTTTCTCACCTTGCCAATAATCAGTGCAGCAGCATGTCCTTCTTGCAGACTGTCTCTTATAGCCAGCTGTAGCGTATGCACAACACAGCGCATGTGATGAATGAAAGAACGTATTGACACAGTTTCAACAAGATCATGTAAACTATCATGTTGCTGTTCATCTGAAGCAACTTCCGTTTGCTCCTCAGTTACAATACTGTCTTCCTCTATTTCAAACATTTCTGTGTCTGTGGACCCAGAATGTTCTTCTAGCTGCTGGTCACCATCATTACTCTCATTCATTAGCTTAATAGTACTTATCATATTTGAAGCATTGTCAGTTACAACAGAAAGAACTTGCTCTTTTTTAAGTTCATAGTCTTGCAGAACCTTTTCCACCAAGACCTGGAGAAACTCACTGGTGTGATGAGCTTTGGTGTCTTTTACTGCCAATGTCTTGGTAACTATTTCATTTTTGTCACAAACAAATTGGACATTGATGGCAAAGTAGTTCACTCTGTGACGTGTGCAGGCATCCATTTTAAGAAACAGAAAGCATCCCTTGAGAGTTTTTTTAAGTTCTTCCTTTTGTTTAAAAGCTTCTTCGATTACTAATTTTCTAATACACTCTCTCTCTCCAGAGAAACACCAAGCTTGCGGGCCATTTCCCCATTCAGACACATAAAAGCTGGTCGTGAAAATAATGAAATAGGCACACTATCCTTTACAACAAGCTCTATGATCTGTTTTTTAAATGTATCTACTGTCATTGTCACAGTAACTTTGTCACTGACAAAATATCTTGCAACTGATGGCTGCAAAGTTCTCTGCTCCTTTGTTTGGCTGGAAGAGCTGGGCACTGGTTCATTGGTTTGGATGCAGTCTTTCTTATCCACTGCTTTCAGTACTTCTGGATGAAAGCGCTGTAAATGTCTGTTTAGATTAGAAGCTCTGGTAGGAGCATTTTTATCTTTGCCTGAATATGCACTGATCTTGGCTTCACAGCATTTGTTTTCGTCTGGATCATTTGTCATACACTGACAGACAATGTTTTCTATCTTGAGTGATGGTGAAATGTTCAAATACAGCTGATTTAATGTGACGCTTCTTTGACATTCTCAGGTTTTTAATTCTGCATTTACAATCCAAATGACAATTGTTTTTCCTAAAAACAATTGTACAAAATTATTACCAGGTCGTACAACTGATATAGTGGTCAGTAATACGGTTATTCCTCACGTACTAACAGTTAACAGATGCAAAGTTTGTTGAAAGGATAATACTTCTTACAGTCTTCCTCTTCTGAGTAGCAGCTGTGAGATGCTTGGAAGACGCACACCTAGTAAACATCTAGTCTAGAGGAGGGGCTTTACTACTAAGAATTTGAAACACATTTTCACTTTCAGTTTACTACATTGTAAGTAGGGGGGTTGGGGCAGCATGAGGTTAACCAAGTATAAGATTAGATAAGGGCAGTGGAGAACAGTGACACACAAGAAGTAGGAAATGTCTCTATCTCCAGCAGAACTGCTTATCACTGTTCATAGTTTGATAGAACATATATATTTGAGTAACACTTATAAAATTCATATGAAAGTTCAATTATGAAATATTAATACATTTTTTTTAAAGCTGGAGTCTGTACATTTCTTCCGACTCCAACCAAAACTAACTGCGACTCCGACTCCACAGCCCTGCCTCGTATAAAATGTTTTTATCCTTGAGTTGCTACTTTATCTCCATGAATTGAGCACGTTGTTTTTGCAGTTCCATAGAGAAATCCGGGAATATTGAAGTAGTAGCATTATTGAATTTAATGGGACTTTTTTGGCTTGCCTTACGATGCACAGCATCTCTATCTCTGCAATTCAAAAGGCGCGCCAAAACTGGTCTCGGTGGGGTGCCCGGAAGAAGAGGTTTTGTTGGAACGATATGGGCGATTTCCACAGAGAATGTAGAGGAGAATTCATCTCCCAAAGTATCTTTGAGTCAACTTTCCAAGAATTGTTCAGGTTGTTGAGCGTTCTGATAGCCCAATAATACGGATATTATTCCGACGTAGTCTGTTTTCTAGGTTGTCCGCCTTCTGTTTCCAGGCATTTATAGAGCCTGCCACTTTTGTCAGTTAATAATAATATAATAATAATAATCTTTATTTTTATATAGCGCTAACATATTCCGCAGCGCTTTACAGGTTGCACACATTATCGTCGCTGTCCATGTTGGGGCTCACAATCTAAATTCTCTATCAGTATGTCTTTGGAATGTGGGAGGAAACCGGAGTACCCGGAGGAAACCCACGCAAACACGGAGAGAACATACAAACTCTTTGCAGATGTTGTCCTTAGTGGGGCTTGAACCCAGGACTCCAGCGCTGCAAGGCTGCTGTGCTATCCACTGCGGTCAGTTTAGTTTCCATGGGTACAGAATTGTCTTCCAGGCGAGATACCCGTGACTCCACCTCTGTGATACGACCCCTCATGGATTGCATGTCTTGTCAAAGGCGTCCCACCTCAGAGTGTACCTCCTCTATTTTCCCATTTGGGGATGTCCTGGTTAGAGAAATAGCCTGCCTCAACTGCTCAGATGCTTGTTTCAAAGTTAGGGCCCCCTGATCCCCATCCTCCTCGCTATTAGAGGCAGGTTTTTTTGGCTGGCTTGCAGTCTTGGCCCCAAATAAATTGTATTTATTTGACCGCAGGTTATCAGGGGATCAGATCGTGCACATTTTCTTAGTTTTTCAGTTGCACCTGAGGTTCTTGGGCGATGCATAGTTAATATTTTTAGGAGTAAGTTCCAATTACTATAGCACTCTAATAGGATACAGTCACTACTTGTTTAATGCACCAGTATGCTACAGTGTAGATATTTCTGTGCTAAATATCTGCACAGCGTGCAAAAGTCCTTACAGAAGGAGTAACGTGTAGCACCAAAGATTTATTGCAGATTTTACACTTATTTCCCTGGGGGGAGGATCAGGTCAGGAAAGATAGCCACTGTCTCCTGCAAGATCCGTCTCCTGTCCTGGCCTCCCCGATGTTTACCCAACCGGAGCTGCGCTTCACAACTCTGCAGAAGCCGGATGCCTCCAGGTGCCCCGGGGGAACACCACAGTGGCCAAAGAAATTCTCTCGGGTGAGTACACAGCAGGATGTTAGTCAGGATTATGGGAGATCCAGCCAGACGCGTCATCTCCGCTCCACTACATCGCCACACCCCCTTATTTCATCCAGTTTGGACCCCAAAAGTCTAGAGCCTTGGAAGGCGAGGCCAGTGAGGGACTTTTTTTGATGGCGGATCTGCATTCCACGCTTTCAACTAGAGAATGCGGCGTATAGCAACAATATTGCTGGTAGCCCTGGCGGAACAACTGGCCGCATCCAAGGAAGCGGTCAAAAGATGTTTGCCAGCATGGGCAATCTGATTTGCCAAATCTACCATCTAATCCGGAGGAGCTGCCGCTAGATTACCCTGGCGAAACATTCTTGACCAGGCAGACATGGACTTTGCCATCCAGGTGGAGGCAAAAATGGGACAGAGGGAGGCACCAGCTGCTTCAAAAGCGGAGTTAGCCTATGATTCAATCTGTCTATTCGTAGAATCCTTAAGGGATGCACCATCCGGTAGAGACAAGAATGTCTTAGAAAACATACGAGAAACAGGCGGAACCACATTAAGGGATTCTGCCAATCTACCAGCGAGGTCTGGGCTGAAGGGACAGAGAATATCTAGCTGCTTCCTTCCTGGAAAGCGCTTTTTAGAGTGTTAACAGTGTTTGGACATAATTGCTTCAAATTTCCTGTGATTAGGGAGATTCCAGGACGGACGTTTTACCTGTTTGAAGGAGACAGATTGCTCATGGGCAGGTGCCTTGTCCTCCTTTTAGGTTCAGAGTTTTGGTAATTGCCAGGATAAGGCTATTGATCACATCCTGCATCTTTGAGGTCTGGTCCGTATCAGACTCAGACTGGGAATCCACGTCTGACCCAAAAGCCACCTCCGAGGAGGGGGCATGGTTTGAGGAATGCATCCAGGAGGACACAGAGGGACCCGGAGAACTATAGAAAGAACCAGAAAGATCTTGCTTCCTTTGCTTTGTACCTGATTTTGTCCTTGTTAGGTCAGGTGCATTCAAATCCTTGTGAGAAGCATTCGGAGCACTGGTGGTGGTAGATAAATGTGGAAGTCGTTCCAGGACCTGGACCAGGGACTGAAACTTTTGTCAGGTCTGAGACCAACAGAGACATGGCAACAGCCCACTCCAGAGGGAGAGGAGTTCTCTCATCCCAGGCGTTAGAGGGCTCCTGTGGGGCAGACATGGTGGAGGGGCTGCAGGACAGGTAGAAAGGGAAGACTGGCCTGAAGACCACTTTCTTTTGCAAAGGGCACAGGTGTAGTGAATCACTGAGTTTAGAGGGGCAAGAAGAAGCCTCTCTAGAGTTGGGCATAAGTTGAGCCTTGGGGATACGGCTGTGGGGGAGCCAAAACAAACAAAAAAAAGAACAGAGCCTTCTGGATGCCAGCGACGACCAGCAGAAAGTCCTGTGGAAGCTGTGTGTGAGCACAGGTATAGCTGTGTCCTCTGTGTGCAGAGCGCCAGCAGGTTTGCAGAGCACGCAGGACATGGCAGTGTGAAGAGGCTGATGCAGCCTTGGCTTGTCCCCACACCGCTGCAATCTGCTGGCCGGCAAAAGAGAAAGCTAGTGTCCTATTGGCTGACATGCCGGGGGAAGGAAAACTGGAAAGGAGTGTGGCTGGCAGAGGGAGTGGGAGTGCCTACAAGTGCTGAGCTCGGCCATGGGAAACATGGCCACGGCCGCTGGCTGTTCCCCATCACGAATGCTGCTCTGTCTCCTTGCAATGAAGGGACAGTGTACCCCGGGATGACGCCTGTCGCTGAGGAGGGAGACATACCTGCGGTGAGTCCCCGTCCCTCTGCAACGATGAGGATCACATCAGGAGCCCTCAGGTGGGTGAGGGTCACCAGAATCAGGGATCCTCCTTCCTGCACCGTATCCAGATGGTGCAGAAGACCATGTCAATCCCTTACAAGAAGGGGGAGGCCACCACTAGCGCCCACCGTCTTCCTCCCAGCCCTCTCCACCTGGAATCACCCTAATGCACCCGAAAGGTGACAGGGGATCAGATCCTGCCTTGCGGGACTGAGAGTGGGTGACACCACACTGCTCTCTTGGTTGCATAGGTACAGGAAAACGGAGTGAGAAATTACACCCTGTTACCCTAAGAAAAAAGGAACCTGAAAGACAAAGGGGAAAAAGGTTAATAAACAAACACGGGGAATATGAAAATGGATCTGGGAGCAGATCCCGGTCCGCCTCCTACAGACAAAAAGGTTAGTGAAGTACTTGGTGCCTGTCAGTGGGTGTATACTGCTGAGGAGGTGCTATGTTCCTTTTTTGCCTAGTGTCAGCCTCCTGGCGAAAGCAGCATACACCCACGGGCACGTGAGTCCCTCCCAATGAAGTGATATAGAAATAACATTTCCCTTTTTTTTTTTTTTTTTTTGCAGTTGCCGTTATTCTGTTATCGGCGATTGCAACACTGCCGAGACCCCAGAGAAATTCCGACACTGGGGGGTGTTATACACTTATTTTTCTGAAAAATTACTTTAACATATGGTTACTCTTTTAAAACGAATATGTTGTGATATTCATGCTGCCTGGAGCACAAGACATCATGAATCGGACACTTGCTGCATTATTGCATCTTATGCGACACCTATAAGAAACAAAGTGAGCAAAAACCCTGCTGTAACTAAGTAAAAAGCGTTCTTAGTAATACTATTTTTGATAAAAAATAGCATAAAAGCCATCCCGCCATCGGCAAGGTGACTCTGATCGGGGAGTCCTACACTGACTAATATTAAAAACCTTACCATGTGTCAAAGTTGACCTCGGTGTGTGAATTAGGGCAGACAAAAAGGACTGAGTCCCAACAAGTGGACACCAGTCTGGTGATTTCCAGCTCAGGAGAGGGAGGCCACACCCCGGCTTGCATAGAATGCAAAAATACAAAGAAAAAACACACAAATTGAGCTTGTACTCACATCAGCCAACGCCTCTGATTGGAGGTAAACTTTCTATCCCCTGTCACAGCTGCAGGCTTTCTAACCGGTGGTGGTAATCTTACTGACTATCATGGCTGCCGGTGTTTATCGTACTGTCATGAAGATGACAGCATGGGAAACACCTGATGGGTGCCAAACCCGAACAGTAACACTGACTTCCTAGGGATGTCAGTGTTCGGGGTCTGTGCCCAAACAGTAGTTGTAGGCTTTGGACCCAAAACTTTACTATTTGTGTGCGCCCATGACTAAACACTAGTTTCTGGGGAAGGAAGCCATCAACCTGGAGCAGCAGTTTCATTGTACTCTTCAAAAGCCTATTTACAGCAGGTAAAATATCTTGAGAATAAATAATTAAAATCTGTTTATCACATAGGTCATTGAAGTGTTCATCCGGTCAGAGGATGGGTTGTCACGAGATATGGTGAAACACCTTAACAGCATTGAGGAACAGATCTTGGAGGAGCGAGCCTGGACAAACAGCTCTGTTCTGTGGGACCTACTTCGGGCATCAGAGACTGTGCCAACCTGTGAGGAGGTATGTATAGTGTACAAATTGTATGTTGATGCACATCTCAAAGGTAGTAATTATGCTACTGAACCTACCTCATATTGATTGTGTTTTTCATATTTATTTTTCACTTTTAGGTTATAATGCCAAGCAACTTTGAATCTGGCAATGATGCAGGCTTAGGACATCTCCCTATGATGCCTGCTTCACCAATCATTCATCCTCGTTTGAAAGAAGTCCGCACGGATCTTGGAGGCTCTTGCAGAAGAGGTATAGTTACTTTTGACTTGTATACTTCAATTGTAACCATGTATATTGTCTGTGTAAGGGAGGGTAGTGGGGTGTATGGACTTAGCCAGTTAAAAAGATTGTTATTGGACCTGAAAGTATCTCTGACATTTAGGCTATGTGCCCACGTTCAGGATTTTTAGCATTTTCTTTTCGTTTGTGCGGTGGTTTTCCGCTGCAAAAACACTTACATTAAGCATCCCATCATTTTAATGCGTTCTGCAGTTTTTGTGCCTATGCTGAAAAAAACGCATCATGTTCATTAATTTTGCAGATTTTTTTGCAATTTTGCAGCTGTATTATTGCATTGGGAAGCTCCGGGAAAAAAAACTTGAGAAAAACGTAAAAAAAAAACACGCGAGCGGATTTCCTGCGCAGGGAGTTTGGTTTTGCTCAGGAAAATTCTGCAGACCTTCTGCAACGTGGGCACATAGCCTGAGTCTTCAGGGGAAAAAAAAACCTTTTTTAGACACCACGATGGGATCTGCGACGTGTTTTTTTTTTTTTGTTTTGTTTTTTTTCCCCACTCTTGTCATCTGTGTAAATCTATTTAGTGTACAGAATTCTAAGAAATCTCCCATGTAGTGATATTGGTTTGACCCAGTCAGATAAAGGCGTTTTCTCATCTTATTGAATAGGAATGCACCACTCCGAAGCCTGCTGCTTGCTGGGAGATTGTGTGTGTGTGTGTGTGTGTTGCTCCTAATTGACAGTGCGTGCAGTTGCCTGGGTGAGCTGGTGGCACCAACTATGTGCTTTCTGATAATGCAGGCAGAGGCAGCTTTCCTTCTAACATCATCAGAGGAGTGCACGACCATTCAAGCTGGCCAGATTCACAACAGCGTTTGTAAGATCTAGAGAAAAGAGCTTCTAGTCACTGCTTTCCTTACATAGGAGACTGGCCACAGACCATATAGGTGGCCATAAACCTAGGCAACAAGCGGTTAACTATACAAAACCCTCTATTCTTGAGAAAAAAATTAAAGATGAGTTGATTTCAAAGTTGCTTGTTTATAGAAGTAGTTTGCAATTTTAGTTATTTACAATGATAAGACCACTGCAACAAATGGAGAGGCCTATTGAGGATGTTCCAGTAGTCAGGATAAAAATGTACACTTTTCTTTTATCTGGATAGTCACCTAACAAGGTACTTATTTAAAAACAGGCTTTTGATTAAAGGGATTTATAAATGTAGTGTTTTTTGAAGGTTTCTTTTTAATTTCCAAATTTAAGATCTGAAACTCCTATTTCTCCTTCACCTCACTGGGGGACGCAGACCGTGGGTGTATGCTGTTGCCACTAGGAGGCTGATACTAAGTAGACAGAAAAAGATTAGCTCCTCTTCTGCAGTATACACCGCCCACTGGCTCCAGCCGAAACAGTTCAAACTTAGTGTCAGTAGGAGGCACATGTGTTCTGATTTTCAGACCACATCTGATTTTTATTTTTATTCCCAATATTTTTCAAAGGATTACAGAGGGTCGACTGATCCCTTAAGTGCTCCACTCTCCCCAAACCTACAACAGGTGGAAACGCGGAGTGTCGCCTCCACGTACCCCCTCCTGTATCGCTTGCTACGGTATTTCTGAGATCTTTTAGGGGTAACGGGTCTCTTCAGGGCATCGCTCTCCCCACACCAATAACAGATGGGAACATGGTGTCGCCTCCATGTACACCCTTTTGCATCCAGGCCTATTACAGTGATACCACACATTTTGATCAGTCTGCTCCAAACCCTTTGACCATTGACTGACAGTCTTCTCATCACACTTGATATTAAATCCCTTTACTCTAATGTCAGCCATGAATTAGGTTTATTTGCTATTAATCATTATCTAATGAAGGATGATTCGATGTGGATAAACAGAAAGAATTCATTCTGAATGGCATTTCCTTCATTCTTCAGAACGTTTTTTCCTTACCTATCGCCAGTTGAGGGGCTGCGCAATGGGGACGAGGTTTGCCCCGAGTTATGCAAATTTTTTTATGGGGCTCTTCAAATCCATTTACATTGCGCAATCCGATCTGGCTCCAACCCACATTGTTTTATATCGTTGCTTTATCAATGATTTGTTCTTTATATGGAGAGGCACTAGGGAGGAGGTTATTGGGTTTGTGGCCCATTTGAACTCAAATTCTTGGGGGCTGTCTTTTACATCTTATATTGCCGACGGAGCCATTCAATTCCTGGACTTGTCCATCCTGCTGGATGCCTCTGGGAGGTTTCCACAGCCATGCATTTCAAACAGGTTGACGTGAAATGGGTTCGACAGTGGACACCTTCCCAGTTGGATCAAAAATATCCCATATAGTTAATATTGGAGAATATGTAAGAACTGTAGTAGTGACCATGATTTTTTTTCTTGGAGTCACAAGTTCTGCAAAAAAGATTTTTGGCTAAAAGATATCCAAAAAGGCTGCTGAATGATGCTTTTAATAGAATTAAGGCCTTGATGCAAGCAGATTGTATTGAAATGATCCACTCCACATCAAATTCAAAAGAACGGGATGATGTTGTTAAAAATTTGAGTCTTGTAACAACCTTCAGCCAGTCTCGGCAGAAGCTCCAAAGATTGATGAATAAATACTGGTTTATTCTTATGAGTGACCCAATTTTGTCAAAAAGCTTGCCCACTAAACCAAGGATTATCTATAGGCGTAGCCAAAATCTTAGAAATGTAGTAGCTCCTAGTACAGTATATTATAATAATAATACTTTTATATAGCGCCATTTATTCCATGGCACTTTACATGTGAAAAGGGGCAAATATAGACATGCACAATAAACATGAGCAATACAAGGCACACGCAAGTACAGAAGGAGAGAGGACCCTGCCAGCGAGGGCTCAGTCTACAGGGGATGGGTGAGGATACACTAGGAGAGGGTAGAGCTGGTCGTGCGGCGGTTCAGCAGACTAAAGGCCCCGTCACACATAGCGACGCTGCAGCGATACCGACAACGATCCGGATCGCTGCAGCGTCGCTGTTTGGTCGCTGGAGAGCTGTCACACAGACCGCTCTCCAGCGACCAACGATCCCGAGGTCCCCGGTAACCAGGGTAAACATCGGGTAACTAAGCGCAGGGCCGCGTTTAGTAACCCGATGTTTACCCTGGTTACCATCGTTAAAGTAAAAAAAAACAAACGCTACATACTTACCTATCGCTGTCTGTCCCCGGCGCTCTGCTTCTCTGGTCTGGCTGTGAGCACAGCGGCCGGAAAGCAGAGCGGTGACGTCACCGCTCTGCTTTCCGGCTGACCGGCGCTCACAGCCAGACCAGAGAAGCAAAGCGCCGAGGACAGACAGCGATAGGTAAGTATGTAGCGTTTGTTTTTTTTACTTTTAGGATGGTAACCAGGGTAAACATCGGGTTACTAAGCGCCGCCCTGCGCTTAGTAACCCGATGTTTACCCTGGTTACCAGCGAAGACATCGCTGAATCGGCGTCACACACGCCGATTCAGCGATGTCAGCGGGACCTCAACGATCAAAAAATGGCCCAGGCCATTCCGACACGACCAGCGATCTCACAGCAGGGGCCTGATCGCTGGTACGTGTCACACATAGCGAGATCGCTACTGAGATCGCTGTTGCGTCACAAAACTTGTGACTCAGCAGCGATCTCGCTATGTGTGACGGGGCCTTAAGGATCACTGCAGATTGTAGGCTTGTCTGAAGAGGTGGGTCTTCAGGCTCTTTTTGAAGGTTTCCGTGGTAGGCGAGAGTCTGATGTGTTGGGGTAGAGAGTTCCAGAGTGTGGGGGAAGCACGGGAGAAGTCTTGTCTGTGGTTGTGGGAAGACGAGATAAGAGAGGAGTAGAGAATAGAGAAGGAGATCTTTAGAGGATCGAAGGTTGCGTGTGGGTAAGTACCAGGAGACCATGTCGCAGATGTATGGAGGAGACAGGTTGTGGATGGCTTTGTATGTCATTGTAAGGGTTTTGAACTGGAGTCTCTGGACAATAGGAAGCCAGTGAAGGGCTTGGCAGAGAGGAGAGGCTGGGAAATAACGGGGAGAGAGTTGGATTGGTCAGGCAGCAGAGTGTAGGATGGATTGGAATGGTGCCAGAGTGCTGGAGGGGAGACCAGAGAGTAGGAGGTTGCAGTAATCGAGGCAGGAGATGATGAGGGCATGCACTAGCCACTAGCGGTTTTGTGGTTTCATGGTCAAGGAATGCACGGATCCAGGAAATATTTTTGAGTTTGTCGGCAGGCAAGGGCTTGGATGTGAGGTTTGAAAGAGAGGGCAGAGTCGAGGATCACCCCGAGGCACTGAGCATGTGGGACTGGGGAAAGTGAACAGCCATTGACACTAATGTATAGGTTTGGTGGAGGGGTAGAGTGAGAAGGGGGAAAGATGATGAATTCTGTTTTGTCCATGTTCAGTTTTAGAAAGCGAGCAGAAATAGCAGATAGACATTGTGGGATTTTGGTGAATACAGAGCTGAGGTCGGGTCCAGATAGGTAGATCTGTGTGTCATCGGCGTAGACCTGATACTGCAAACCATGGGATTCTGTGAGCTGTCCCAGGCCGAAGGTGTAGATGCAGAAGAGCAGGAGCCCTAGGACTGAGATTTGGGGAACACCGACAGACGGGGCGAGATGAGGAGGTTGTGTGGGAGAGGGAGACACTGAATGTTCGGTCTGTTAGATATGACGAGATTCAGGATAGGGCCAAGTCTGTGATGCCAAGAAATGAGAGAATCTGTAGCAGGAGGGAGTGGTCCACAGTGTCAAAGGTAGAAGACAGGTCCAGGAGACTGAGGACCGAGTAGTGTCGCTTGCTCTTGGCGGTTAGTTGGTCATTGGTGACTTTAGTTGAGGCAGTTTCAGTTGAGTGATGCGATCGGAAGCCAGATTGTAACCGGTCAAAGATGGAGCAGGAGGAGAGGTAGGAGGACAGTTCAAGATAGACATGCTGTTCCAATAGTTTTGAGGCATAAGGGAGAAGAGAATATCGGGCGATAGCTAGACACAGAGGATGGGTCGACGGAGGGCTTTTTGAGGATGGGTGTGATCGAGGCATGCTTGAAGGATGAGGGGAAGACACCAGTTGTGATTGAGAGGTTGAAGAGATGTTTTAGGGTTGGGATGAAGACTGTGGCGAGGTTAGGGATGATGTGGGACGGGAGCGGGTCAATCGTGCAAGTGGTGAGATGTGATCTTGACAGGAGGATGGAGAGCTGATCTTCTGTCATGGCGGAGAAGCTAGTTTTGGAAGAACAAGGCTGAGCAGTTAAGAGGAGGGGCATTGTGGGCTGCGGGCAAAAGCTTTCTTTGATTGTATTGATCTTCTGCTTAAAGAAAGAGGCAAAGTCTTCAGCAGAAATGAGAGGACAGGGGGGATGGAGTAGAGCATTGAAAGTGTTGAAAAGCTGTTTAGGGTTGTGAGTCAGGGAGGATATGAGATAAGCAAGTTTTGTTTTGCGGCAGTGAGTGTGGACTTGAAGCTGGTGAGGGACTGCTTGTATGCGATAAAGTGCTTGGCAGAACGGGATCTCTTCCATCTCTGCTCAGCAAACATGGAAGCCCGTTTCAGTTATTTGGTCAGCCAGGGCTGCCTGTTGATTGTACGTGTTTTGCTGTGCGTGAGGGGGACACCGAATCAAGTGCTGCTGTTATTTTGGTGTTGTATAAAGTGGCAGCAGCATCTGTGTCATGTAAGGAAGCTATGTCTGTAGAGGGAAAAGGAACTCGGAGAGTGAGTGTAAATTGAGGTGTTTGAGATTTCTGGAATGGGGGTTGCAAATGGAAAGGGAAGAAAATGTTAGTAGGTTGTGGTCAGACAGGGGGAGGGGTGAGTTAATGAGATTAGTAAGGGAACAGAGGCGGGTGAAGATGAGGTCCAGCATGTGGCCATCTTTGAGAGTGGCCGCAGAGGACCTTTTCTCCGAGCCACTCATTTTGGGACACAACACCCACCCTGTTGACCTGACTGCTTGAGTATGTTCTTTGGTTTGATGTTTTATTACCCATGTATTGTTCTTGATTTCCTACTGCTTTGTCACGGAACTGGTTCGGCTGGAGCCAGTGTGTGGGTGTATACTGCAGAGGAGGAGCTAATCTTTTTGTGTCAGCCTCCTAGTGGCAGCAGCATAACACCCATGGTCCTGTGTCCCCCAATGAGGCGAAGGAGAAATGGGAGTTTTAGATTTGGAAATTAAAAAGAAACCTTCAAAAACACTACATTTATAAATCCCTTTAATCAAAAACCTTTTTTTAAATGAGTACCTTTTATTTTGTTAGACAACTATCCAGATAAAAGAAAAGTGTCACGGATCCCTCTCCTTGCTGTCACTAATTCGTCACATATCTGCTCTCAGCACGTGACTTGGGGTTATGCCTGCAAGGGTTATTCTATCTCCCCACTCTCAATCCAGCATTCAACCTCTGTCCTATGCTGTGATGGGAGCATAAATCACACACCCGCTCATACACGCTGCCACTACTCACCAAATACACGGGCGATAAGTCCTGGAAATTACTAATATTGTCTACCACTCATAAGGCCGGCTTCACACTCAGCGTATGAAAATACGGTCCGTATATTACGGCCGTAATACGCTGAAATGTCCCGAAAATAGTGGTCCGTAGCTCCTCCGTAGGCAGGGTGTGTCAGCGTTTTTTGCGCATGGCATCCTCCGTATGTAATCCGTATGGCATCCGTACTGCGTGGTTTTCTCGCAGGCTTGCAAAACCAACATACCGCTACAGAAATGATCCATGTGTCCCAAAAAGAAAAAAATATGTATACTGTGTATATATATATATATATATATATATATATATATATATATATATATATATATATATATATATATATATATATATATAGTCATTAGACACATATATGTATATATATTTAATATTTTTTCCAGCGCTATACAGCTTGAAAGCCGGTAATTCAATTACCGGCTTTTTCTTTCTCCTTCCTAAAACCCGACATGATTTGAGACATGGTTTACATACAGTAAACCACGTCTTCTCTCCATTTTTTTTGCAGATTCCACACTACTAATGTCAGTAGTGTGTATCTGCAAAATTTGGCCGTTCTAGCTCTTAAAATAAAGGGTTAAATGGCGGAAAAAATTGGCGTGGGCTCCCGCGCAATTTTCTCCGCCAGAGTAGTAAAGCCAGTGACTGAGGGCAGAGATTAATAGCCTGGAGAGGGTCCATGGTTATTGGCCCCCCCCCTGGCTACAAATATCTGCCCCCAGCCACCCCAGAAAAGGCACATCTGGAAGATGCGCCTATTCTGGCACTTGGCCACTCTCTTCCCATTCCCGTGTAGCGGTGGGATATGGGGTAATGAAGGGTTAATGCCACCTTGCTATTGTAAGGTGACATTAAGCCTAATTAATAATGGAGAGGCGTCAATTATGACACCTATCCATTATTAATCCAATTGTAGTAAAGGGTTAAATAAAACACAAACACATTACCGGTATTTAAAATTATTTTAATGAAATAAAAACAATGGTTGTTGGAGTATTTTATTCTACGCCCAATCCAGTCACTGAAGACCCTCGTTCTGTGAAAGAAAAAACATAATAAACCAACAATATACTTACCCTCCGCAGATCTGTAACGTCCAACGATGTAAATCCTTCTGAAGGGGTTAAAACATTTTGCAGCAAGGAGCTTTGCTAATGCAATGCTACTCCTCGCTGCAAAACCCCGGGGAATTAGTCTAAATATAGATCAATGATCTATATTTAGCTTCATTTGCGGTGAGGCGCCCTCTGCTGGCTGTTCCTAGATCGTGGGAACTTACCTAGAAAGCTCCCAGGCTTTCTAGGAAAGTTCCCACGATCTATGAACAGCCAGCAGAGGGCGCCTCACCGCAAATGAAGCTAAATATAGCTCATTGATCTATATTTAGACTCATTCCCCGGGGTTTTGCAGCGAGGAGTAGCATTGCATTAGCAAAGCTCCTTGCTGCAAAATGTTTTAACCCCTTCAGAAGGATTTACATCGTTGGACGTTACAGATCTGCGGAGGGTAAGTATATTGTTGGTTTATTATGTTTTTTCTTTCACAGAACGAGGGTCTTCAGTGACTGGATTGGGCGTAGAATAAAATACTCCAACAACCATTGTTTTTATTTCATTAAAATAATTTTAAATAATGTGTTTGTGTTTTATTTAACCCTTTACTACAATTGGATTAATAATGGATAGGTGTCATAATTGACGCCTCTCCATTATTAATTAGGCTTAATGTCACCTTACAGTAGCAAGGTGGCATTAACCCTTCATTACCCCATATCCCACCGCTACACGGGAATGGGAAGAGAGTGGCCAAGTGCCAGAATAGGCGCATCTTCCAGATGTGCCTTTTCTGGGGTGGCTGGGGGCAGATATTTGTAGCCGGGGGGGGGGGGGGGGGGGGGCCAATAACCATGGACCCTCTCCAGGCTATTAATATCTGCCCTCAGTCACTGGCTTTACTACTCTGGCGGAGAAAATTGCGCGGGAGCCCACGCCAATTTTTTCCGCCATTTAACCCTTTATTTTAAGAGCTAGAACGGCCAAATTTTGCAGATACACACTACTGACATTAGTAGTGTGGAATCTGCAAAAAAAATGGAGAGAAGACGTGGTTTACTGTATGTAAACCATGTCTCAAATCATGTCGGGTTTTAGGAAGGAGAAAGAAAAAGCCGGTAATTGAATTACCGGCTTTTTGCTATATCGCGGCTGTATGAAGTAAGAATATATATACATATATGTGTCTCACTTACATATATATATATATATGTATAGGTATATATACCTATACATATATATATATGTATAGGTATATATATATATACCTATTCTATGTGTACATATTTATTCTACCTATTCTAATGTCAGCTGTCAGTGTGATTTTACTGTACACCGCACTGAATTGCCGGCTTTTCTCTCTAACACCGCTGCGTATTCCTCGCAAGTCACACTGCTGGTCCGTGTGTAATCCGTATTTTTGGGGCTTCCATAGACTTTCATTGGCGTTGTATTTGCGCAATACGGTGACAAACGCAGCATGCTGCGATTTTCTACGGCCGTAGAAAGCCGTATAATACTGATCAGTTTAATTCGGCAGATAGGAGCAGGGGCATAGAGAGTAATTGTGCCGTATTTTTTGCGAGTTTTACGGACGTAGTTTCTGCGCTCTTACGTCCGTAAAACTCGCAAGTGTGAAGCCGGCCTAAGGCTCACACACCTTAGGCTATGGATTCTTTAGAACATAGAAGGTTCAAATGTTAGTTTTATGCTTTAATACAAAAAGATTCAGTGCTTACAGTAAAGAAAAAGGTATAAAAACATGATAAAAAGACATACAGGTATGCAAAACAGTATAAAATAAACAGGAGAAAACTTGTGAATATGGAATTGGTGGAACACATCAGCTTCCCAGGCTGCCCTCACATGTGTACAATTTTGAATGTATACAAGCCAAATTTATAGTCAACCTGGAGGTCAGATTGAGTTGATATTCTAAATTCTTGTTCTTGATTGGACCACGGCCGCACCCCCAATGAATATATTATTTCTCTGAGACTCTTCCTGTAAAGCTTCCTGCAGATAGTGTCAGACTGTACTTGACATCTCTCTTCCAAAGAGCTAGGAGGTGTCAAATGTTCCCTTTCTTGGTTCCCAGCACGACCCCCTGGTGAGATTTGGAGACAGAAGTCTGCTGTCTCAGGAAAATACATATTAACACCTGGGTGAGACCTGCAGCCTTCAGGACAGATGTTACATTATTACTATAGGTTATTATTAGAAGAGCGGTCCCTCCACGTTATATTCAAAGGAGCACATACGGCACCGTGCACGTCGGCATCCCTTCGAATTACAACATAGCATATAAGTTCCTGGTAAACACTCTGCATATGTCAATGACTTTAATAAACTATAATGCACTGAGTATCGTCATGGAGACCCAAAAAGGACCGCCCACTAGTCTCTAACAGGAACCATATTATAGAGGGATAGTATCAGTAGTACATGTGAGCTTCTCACACACCTCGAAGATAAGGAGAAGAGTGTGCATCCATAGAGCTTACTAAATGATTAAATTCCACTTCCATGGTTATCTAGTAATCGCACTCCACCATTCATCAAAGTCGTACATACACACTAATAATACCTAATTGAATCAAACTGATTCATCTAGCGAACTAGCAGAATAGACAGAGGACATGTCCACAGGGCATGTGGGCGGTCCTTTTTGGGTCTCCATGACGATACTCCGTGCATTATAGTTTATTAAAGTCATTGACATATGCAGAGTGTTTACCAGGAACTTATATGCTATGTTGTAATTCGAAGGGATGCCGACGTGCGCTGACCCGTATGTGCTCCTTTGAATATAACGTGGAGGGACCGCTCTTCTAATAATAAGTCATGTGCCGGTGGGCGTGCCTTTATGGTAACCATGACGACTTTTAATGCGGTTTAATATATGAGAAGTATGTATGCATGCAGTGAGTGTGCTTGAAATATATTGTTATGCTGTAGTTTGTAGAGGCTGCTGATAGGCGCGAGGTGTGCAGAGCCGTTTGTGATCGCCAGAGTATAATTCCCGGGGCCGCCCCTCTTGGATGTGTGACGGGACCATGTGACTGGTGGGCGTGTCTTGCTGGTTATCATGGCGGTGTCGCATGCATAGACTTGTGACGTGCAGCTGTGGGGCCGGTCGACATGTGCATTGCGCTCAGGGGCCGTCTGCACACTGTGATATGGGTGAGTCTCCAGATCGCCAGAGTATAACTCCCAGGGGCCGCTCCTCTTGGACGTGCGACGGGACCATGTGACTGGTGGGCGTGTCCTGCTGGTAACCATGGCGGCGTCGCATACATAGACTTGTGATGCGTGACTGTGGGGCTGGTTGACATGCGCATTGCGCTCAGGGGCCGTCTGCACGCCGAGATATGGGCGAGTCACCTGTGATATGGTTGGTTGATGTCCAGCTTTGAGAGTGAATCTGGATTGGTTCTGATACAGTGGGATAGACTTACGTCGGTATCTAGGATTGGGCCGACTGCAGGAGTATTGATTTGCTGGTGAGAGATTGTGAGTCACGGATTATGCTATTGGCTGGTTGCGCACATGAGTGCCTCTTTGAACATGATGATTGGTGCTGACTTGACAGGCAGTGCAGTTTGTTTGTTTTGATTCACTACATGTGCTGAGTATTATGATTGTGGATTGTATTTTGCATCATATGGGGCATTTGGGACATTGTGATAAGCTTTTTAATATGTATATTTCAATGTATGTTAATTTTTTATATTGGTAATATGATTATCAAACACTCTGTATGTAAATTGTATGGGTGGTCACAGACAAGGTGATTGGTGGGTGATTATCCACTTCCTATTTAAGGCCGTCTTCTTGATTATGTATGCTTGAAAAAGACCCTTGAGGTTGAAACGTTGCACTTTTGGCACAATAAAGGAAATATTTGCTTTCACCTGGATTGGATGCTGTCCTTCACTTCAACCTATGGTATGTATGGTTCCACTTGGATCCAGTGGAAGTAGGACGGGCATCTGCCTTTGTCAGTACTTCTATAAACAAACAACTTTGAAATCGACTCATCACAAATTTTCTCACGAATAGAGGGTCTGTATAGTTAACCATTTGGTATCGCCGCGTTCAGAATCACCCGATTGATCAATAAAAAAAAAGCATTAACCTGATCGCTAAACAGCGTAGCGAGAAAAACATTTGAAATTACGTTTTTTTGGTCGCCGCGACATTGCATTAAGATGCAATAACGGGCGATCAAAAGAACATATCTGCACCGAAATGGTATCATTAAAAACGCCAGCTCGGCACGCAAAAAATAAGCCCTCAACCGACCCCAGATAACGAAAAATGGAGAATCTATGGGTATTGGAAAATGGCGCAATATTTTTTTTTTTTTTTTAGCAAAGTTTGGAATTTTTTTTCACCACTTAGATAAAAAAATAACCTAGTCATGTTAGGTGTCTATGAACTCTGAATGACCTGGACAATCATAATGTCAGGTCAGTTTTAGCATTTAGTGAACCTAGCAATAAAGCCAATCAAAAAACGTGTGGGATTCAATCAAAACACGTGTGGGATTGCACTTTTTTTGCAATTTCACTGCACTTGAAATTTTTTTCCCGTTCTCTAGTACACGACATGCTAAAACCAATGATGTTGTTCAAAAGTACAACTTGTTTTGCAAAAAATAAGCCCTCACCTGGCGATATTGACGGAAAAATAAAAAAGTTATGGCTCTGGGAAGGAGGGGAGCGAAAAACGAACATGGAAAAGCAGAAAATCCCAAGGTCATGAAGGGGTTAAAGGATTCTACTGATTTTGAGATCTTTTTTTCCGTGACATATTGTAGTTCATGATAGTAGTAAAATGTTTGATATGACTTGCGTTTTATTTGGGGAAAAAACAAAACAGAAAATTAGTGAAAATTTGGAGTACTTTGCCATTTTCAAACTTTTGTTGCTCAAAATACTTAATAGCATTCCCACATGTCTACTTTACATCAGCACCATTTTTGAAAATAAATTTTGTTAGGAAGTTGGAAGGGTTAAACGTTGACCAGCCATTTCTCACTTTTCCAATTAAATTTACAAAGCTATTTTTTTTTTGGGACCACATCACATTTGAAGTGACTATGAGGGGCCTATGTGACAGAAAATACCCAATAATGAAACCATGATAAAAACTGCCCCTCTCAAGGTGCTCAAACACATTCAAGAGCATTTAATAACCCTTCAGTTGCTTCACAGGAACTGAAGCAATGTGGAAGAAAAAAATATAACATTTAACCTTTTTTTTCACGCAAAATTTACTTTAGGTCTAAACTTTTTTTATTTTCACAAGGATAACAAAATTTGTTGGCCAATTTCTCTGGAATATGCTGATACCCCATATGTGGGGGAAAACTACTGTTTGGGCTTTGAACTGGTGCTTTCGGACGGAAATGCGTGCATCGCTGACCCCCGTCAAGTGATCAGCAATGCGTCGGCATGACAACCAGAGGTCTATTGAAGATCTCTATGGTTGTTGATGCCGGATTGCTGTGAGCACCATCCTGTGGTCGGCACTCGTAGCAATGCAGCAATTCTACTAACATAGGAGCGATCTGAGCTTTGCTCTTATGTAGCAGAGGTGATCGAGTTGTGCCAGCTTCTATCCTCCCATAGAGGCTATTGAAGCATGGCAAAAGTTAAAAAAAAAAAAAGTTTTAAAAAATATGAAAGAATATAAGTTTAAATCACCCGCTCCTTTCGCCCCATTCAAAATAAAACAATTAAAAAAAAAAATCAAACCTACACATTTGGTATCGCGCGTCCAGAATCGCCCGATCTATCAATAAAAAAAAGATTAACCTGATCGCTAAACAGTGTAGCGATTTTGTTTCGCAAAAAATAAGCCCTCACATGCCTATATTGATGGAAAAATAGAAAAGTTATGGCTATGGGAAGAAGGGGAGCGAAAAAGGAAAAAAAAAACCTGGTCATGAAGGGGTTAAAAAAATTCTAACCCTAACACAACCCTAATCCCAAATGCAAAGAATGGATTTTTTTTTAAGAATTTTTTTTCTAACGAAGGGGATTTGACTTCCTATCACAGTGATTAAAATGAACCAATAGGAAAAATTCCCTATTGTTGTCAGGTATTGGCCAGCAGATGTCCATTATTTATTTTTCCAGGGTGGTGATGCAGAGCACCCAGGGACGGAACAGGAGGTACAGGGGCAGCTCGGGAAACCTAATTTCTCTCTTCTCTGATCTGTATATCCTGTCAAAAGAGAGAAATTATTTTAACAACGGGCACAAGTTTTAGTTTTTTTTTTTTTTTGAAATAGCCATTATTGATTGAATAATGGTGATGACTTGATCAGCGACCAGAAAATCTGGCCCTGATCATGCTCTCCAGGGTCTGTTACCCCAGTAGATTTTATGACTCTGGGGGACGCTATACCCTTATTCCCGATCACCGTTTTAAAATAGCATTGAGGGAATAAGGCCCTTAGTGGCCGTCATTGAAGTGCGTATGGGCGGTTGTAAAGGGGTGAAATAATCATGATGATGCTTAGTTTCTTACGCATATTCCTATTCATTTTTTAGATATGCAGCCACTGTCGCCACTTTCTGTCCATGAACGATACAACTCTCCTACTGCTGGCAGTGCTAAAAGGAGACTGTTTGGGGATGATGGGCCAAAGGAGTCACCAGTAGAAAGATTGCACACTACACCAGAGATTACCAGGATAAGAATTGTTCCCTGTCAGGCCTCAGAACAAATGTGCGTGTCTCCAGTTAAAACGCTGTGGTGTGGACAGAAGGTGAATATAACAGGTAATTGTTCACTGTCCTGCCAAAGGATTATTTTAGGTAATTTTTAAATGTCCACTATTTAACGTGTATATATATTTTGGATCATGACATTTATCAGGTGTTCAGAATGAATCTGGTCAACAGTCTTCACAGTCAGTAAATACCTATCCACAGTCACAAAGTGAAAATGGCATTCAGGTCCCCCTGACGGCACAGGCTTTGGTCAGCACTAAAAGTCAGCTCTTTAAATCCCAAGATGTCTGCTCCACATCTACTAACAAGCCCAAGAAAACAGGCTCTCTAGCTCTGTTCTTCAGGAAGGTATGGAGTTTTATTATTTTGTTTGATTGTAATGATTTTCTTTAGTGGTGTGACAGTCAGTTTCTACTTGTGCTGTAGGTGTACCATTTGGCCAGTGTTCGTCTGAGAGACTTGTGTTTGAAGCTTGATTTGTGTAATGATTTGCGACGCAAGATTTGGACCCTGTTTGAGTACTCACTGGTTCACTGCACAGATCTGATGAAAGACAGACACATTGATCAGCTTCTTTTATGTGCAGTTTACATTATGGCAAAGGTAAGACTTTACTGTTCATGATCTTCGAATTCCTGTTTTTTCCCCGATAAGATCATTTTTATTGAGAAAATTCATCAATACTAACTCTTGTTGTTTTTAAGTGAGACTTGCTTTTTTTTTACATGTCCTCGTATAGTAATAAACAATCTTATAAACACAAGGAAGCCTTATGCCAAGTATATAAGACAAGTATCTTTATTTAAACATATACATAAGCAAAAACTATAAAAAAAAAATGGGGGTGATGCAAATACAAAAATGTATAGCATCCAAAGGGTGTATGCTGATTCTATAAAGGATTGAATAATTTCATATATTATCATGGCTTTCTTATTATTACAGAACATTAGTCTAAAGAGGTTATTTGTAGAAGTGTCTGAGATCAATATGGATTAGTCTGTAAGGAGATGAGCCACATACACAAAAATAGAGTATGGTAGATATTAACCCCTTCCTGACCTTGGGATTTTCCGTTTTTCCGTGTTCATTTTTCTCTCTCCTCCTTCCCAGAGCCATAACTTTTTTATTTTTCCGTCAATATGGCCGCATGAGGGCTTGTTTTTTGTGGGACGAGTTGTACTTTTGAACAACATTGGTTTTATCATGTCGTGTACTAGAAAACGGGAAAAAAATTCCAAGTGCGGTGAAATTGCAAAAAAAGTGCAATCCCACACTTCTTTTTTGTTTGGCTTTTTTACTAGGTTCACTAAATGCTAAAACTGACCTGCATTGTGATTCTCCAGGTCATTACGAGTTCATAGACACCAAACATGTCTAGGTTCTCTTTTATCTAAGTGCTGAAGAAAAATTCCAAACTTTGCTAAAAACAAAAAAAAAAAATTGCGCCATTTTCCAATACTTGTAGCGTCTCCATTTTTCATGATCTGAGCGTTCCAAGCTGACGTTTTTATTGATACCACTTTTATGCAGATACGTTCTTTTGATCGCCCGTTATTGCATTTTAATGCAATGTTGCGGCGACCAAAAAAACAGAATTCTGGCGTTTTTAATTTTTTTCTCGCTATGCTGTTTAGCTATCAGGTTAATGCTCTTTTTTTATTGATTGGGCGATTCTGAACGCTGCGATACTAAATATGTGTAGGTTTGATTTTATTTTTTTGATTGTTTTATTTTGAATGGGGCAAAAGAGGGGTGATTTAAACTTTTTTATATTTTTTTATTTTCACTTTTTTTTTTTAACTTTTTTTAACTTTTTTTTTTTTTTTTAAACTTTTGCCATGCTTCAATAGCCTCCATGGGAGGCTAGAAGCTGGCACAACTCGATTGGCTCTGCTACATAGCAGCAATCATCAGATTGCTCCTATGTAGCTGAATTCCTGCATTGCTATGAGCGCCGACCACAGGGTGGCGCTCACAGCAATCCGGCATCAGCAACCATAGCAGTCTCAAGGACCTCTATGGTTACTATGGAGACACATCGCTGACTCCCGATCATGTGATGGGGGTCGGCGATGCGCTCATTTCCAGCCCGATGGCCGGAAGCGCCGGTTAAATGCTGCTGTCAGTGTTTGACAGTGGCATTTAACTAGTTAATAGCAGCGGGTGGATCGCGATTCCACCCGTCGCTATTGCGGGCATATGTCAGCCGTTCAAAAAAGCTGAAATGTCCCGGCTTTGATGCGGGCTCACCACCGGAGCTCACATCAAAGTGGGGGTTCTGACCTCGGACGTCCTATCCCGTCCGAGGTCATAAAGGGGTTGAGTCAATGTTGCTCTTGCATTAAATTTCTATGTATGGGAGGATGGGCTCCAGTGGTGAAGGTCTGTTAGGCCTCTTTCACACTTCCATCGTGCATTTCCATCACAATGCGTCGTTTTGTGAAAAAAAAAAAAAACACGCATCCTGCAAATTTGCCTGCAGGATGCGTTTGTTCCCCATAGATTTGTATTAGCGATGCATCACGATGCATGGCCACACGTTTAGTCCATCGCGCCCTGGATCCTGCGCAATTTGACGGCACGTCGTCTGGAAAAAACGTTCAATGAAGCGTTTTTTTTGTCAGCGTCGGAAAAACGTGCAACGACGCATCCTGCGGCATACGTTGTTGGATATAATGGCAGCCTATGGACGCAGGATGCGTTGTTACCTGTGAAAAGCAGGAATCCTGCGACGTATTGTGTTTTTCTATTCTGCGCATGCCTGGAAGGATTTTTTCTAGTCTGGGGAAATATTCTCCCTCTCCCGCTCCAGAAATTTATACCTATAAATTCAGGCACTTCCTCATTCGATTGATGCGTTGGATCCGGTTTTCTTTGTTTTCCTGACATCCGTCGATACATCACAACAACGCATTGTGACGGCCGCCGAATGACTGAAGTGTGAAAGAGGCCTTAGTATAATAGCCTGAGTAATGCACAATTTCGCTTCATTGGGGGACACAGGTAACCATGGGTGTATGCTGCTGTTGCTAGGAGGCTGACACTAGGCATAAAAGGAAAACTGCTCCTCCCCAGCAGTACACACCCACCAACAGGCACAAAGTACCTTAGTTTAAGCTTATTGTCTGTAGGAGGCAGACCTGGATCTGGATCCATTTTCTTTTTCAGGTTCCCTGTGTGTGTTTAATAACCTTTTTCCCTTTATCTTTCTTTTTCTTAGGGTAACAGGGTGCAATTTCTCACCCTGTTTTCCCGTACTTATGCGACCAAGAAAGCAGTATGGTGTCATCCACATTGCCCACTCTCGGGCCCGCAAGGCAGGATCTGATCCCCTGTCGCCTTTACAGGTGATTCCAGGTGGCCCATCCTTTGCCTTTTCCCTTCCCCCTTCTTGTAAGGGATTGACACTGTCTTCTGCACTTTCTGGATACGGTGCAGGAAGGAGGATCCCTATTCCAGTGACCCTCACCCACCCGAGGTCTCCTGATGTTATCCTCCATTGCTGCAGAGGGAATAGGACTTACCGCAGGTGTGTCTCCCTGCTTTCCCTCCACAGCGGCAGGCGTCATCCTTGGGAACACTGTCCCTTCATCGCAACAGTCGGCACAGCCGAGACCATTTCTCCTATGGCCGGGCTCGGTTCTTGTGGACACTCCCCCTCCCTTTGCTGTCTGCATCCCTTTCCGGGACACTTTAGCCACTCACCGTCGCGCGTTTAAATCGCGCCCCTTTTTTATCCAATAGGAGGCTTTGTCCTCTTCTTATCTATCTGTCCATGCCCCCTGCAGCGTGCACTTTTTCAGCCCGTTTTTTCCGCTCCTATCACAGAGCTTCTTCCTGGCTGTTCAGTCTCCCGATGTGTCAGCCAATCGGAGGGGGAATTTCTTTTTCAGCGGCCGGCAGATCTTGCTGGCTGTTCACGCCTCCGCCATGTCAGCCAATATGATGCTTGCTTTCTCTTTCACCGGCTGCCAGACTTCAGGGAGCAGTGACACAGCCAAGACTGCATCATCTTCTTACACCGCATATCACGGGGGACACAGCTATATCCTAAGCTCTCTGCAGATCTGCAGACGCTCTGCACATAGGGGACACAGCTTCCACAGTTCTTTCTGCTGGCATCGGGTAGGCTCTGTTATTTTTGTCTTGGCTCCTCCACAGAGTACCCCGAAGGCTCAACTTATGCCCAACCCTCGAGAGGCTTGTTTTTGCCCCTCTAAGCCCACTGTAATTAACTACGTGTGTGCCCTCTGCAAAAATAAGTGGCCTTCAGGTGAGCCCTTCCCTTTCTGCCTGTCTGCAGCCCCTCCACCATGTCTGCCCCACAGGAGCCCTCTAACTCACAGGATGAGAGCACTTCTCTCCCTCCGGAGTGGGCTGTTGCCTTGTCTGTCGGTGTCTGACCTGACAAGAGTTTCAAAATCCCTGGTTCAGGTACTGGAGCAACTTCCACGTTTGTCTACTGCCACCAATGCTCCAAACGCCTCTCACTGTGATTCGCATGCACCTGACCATGACCTTCACAGGGACAAGTCAAGTACAAAGCAAAGGAAGCGGACTCTTTCTAGTTCTTCCTCTAGTTATCAGGGTCCCTCTGCATCCTCCTGGATGCATTTCTCACCCCATGCCCCCTCCTTGGAGGCGGGTTTTGGGTCGGATGTGTATATTCCCAGTCTGAGTCGGAGTCCGATACGGACCAGACCACAAAGATGCATTATATGGTCAATAGCCTTATCTTAGCAATTACTCAAACTCTGAACCTAATGGACGACGAGTCACCTGTTCAGGAGCACTCTGTTTCCTTCAAACAGGTAAAACGTCCTTCACGGAATTTCCCTTTTCACAATTTGAAGCGATTATGTTTAAACACTGGGAACACCCTGAAAAACTAGATGTTATCTATTCTTTTAGCCCCGACATCGTTGGTAAATTGGCAGAATCCCCAAATGTGGATCTGCTGGTTTCTCGCCTGTCTTCCAAGTCTTGTTTCTACCAGACGGTGCATCTCTTAGTTATTCTACGGATAGACAGATTGAATCATTGGCCAAGTCATCCTTTGAAGTATCTGGGTTTCCCTCGTTCCTATCTTTGCCTTCAACTTGGTGGCAAAGTCTGTTTGCCTGGGCAAGAATGCTTTGTCAGGGTATTCTAGTGGCAGCTCCTCTGGATGAGATGGCAGATTTGGCAGATCAGATTGCCCATGCCGCCAAATATCTTTGCCACTTCCTTAGAAGCGGCTGGTTGTTTCACCAGCGCTACCAGCAACATCATTGCTTTACGCCGCATTCTCTGGCTGAAAGCGTGGAATACAGATCCGCCATCAAGAGTCCCTCACTAGTGTTGCCTTCCAAGGCTCTAGACTTTTTGGGTCCAAACTGGATCAAATTTTTCCCCGATGCTACCGGCGGAAAAAGCACTTTGCTTCCCCAGTCCAAATCTAAACGTCTTTTTAAAGGGAATCTGTCACAACAAAATTCGCCTATAAGCTAAGGCCACCGGCATCAGGGGCTTATCTATAGCATTCTGTAATGCTGTAGATAAACCCCCGATGTAATCTGAAAGATGAGAAAAAGTTAGATTATACTCACCCAGGGGCGGTCCTGCTGCGGTCCGGTCCGATGGGCGTTGCGGCCCGGTTCCAGCGCCGCCCATCTTCATACGATGACGTCTTCTTCTTGCCGCGGCTCCTGCGCAAGCGTACTTTATCTGCCCTGTTGAGAGCAGAGCAAAGTACTGCAGTGCACAGGCATCGGGACTCTCTGACCTTTCCTGCTGCCTGCGCACTGCAGTACTTTGCACTGCCCTCAATAGGGCAGATAAAGTACGCTTGCGCAGGAGCCGTGGCAAGAAGAAAAAACAACGTCATCGTATAACGATGGGAGGTCCTGGGACCGGACCGTGACGCCCATTGGACCTGACCACCCCTGGGTGAGTGTAATCTAACTTCTTTTTCTTATCTTTCAGGTTACATCGGGGGCTTATCTTCAGCATTACAGAATGCTGTAGATAAGCCCCTGATGCCGGTGGCCTTAGCTTATAGGCGAATTTTGGGGTGACAGATTCCTTTTAATAGGAAGAGGTCACTTCAATTTCATTACTTTCGGCCCTTCTCTGCTTCGGGGACTTCCGCCCAAGGGGAAAGGAGGAAGAAGCAGTCTTTCAAACTTGCCTTGGAAGGGTCGCTCTTCCAAGTCTTCAGGGTCCTGTGCCAACAGGTTCTTCTTGGCGTGACGGGTCACCCCTCCCGGGAATCGATCCAGGGTGGGAGACCGGCTTCTTCTGGGAAGTATGTTTGTCGGTGGTCGACGATGCCTGGGTCAGAGGGATGGTCACGACCGGTTACAATATCAACTTTTTTTCCCCCTCCCCTAGGAAGATGTTTCTTTCTGTCTCGTCCATCAACATCCATCTCAGGCCTGTGTCTTCCTTCCAAAGGAGAAGTTTTTACCCTTCGCCACGACAGCACCCACTATGAGAGAGGGACCCGCCCATAGGAACAGGAAACCTACAGAGATAAAAAGAGCGGCCCCCCTCTCCTCCTCAGTTGATTTCCTGTTCCTATCGGAAATCCTGGAACTCCTACATGGGGGGAGGTGGTCGGAGCACCTCCATGTTACCTGACCCATGCACCCGCCTGTGTGGTATCCGAGGGAACAGCAGGGGCTGCGGTGTCAGCGGCAGCGTCGGGGGAGGCACTGCACGCATCCTCCCCCCTCGTCTGAGCACCATCCGGCAGGTTCCGGGCGACAGAAGTCCGGCCTATGGAGGAGGTAGGTGTGGAGGATTATCCGCTCTCCAGCGGCGCTGCTGTGTGAGTGTGCACTAGGAGCGGCGGCGGAAGCATCGCGCGGGTAAGTCCGCGCTGATTCACTGAACCGGAAGTGGATGGGTACACTTCCGGTTCGCGGCAGGCGGCGTTCTAATGACCGCGCTTTTCATATACAGGCCGGGGCACAGCGCTAATCGCTCACTATGCTGTCCCCGGCACATAACGAGCTTCCACCAGCGGTGGATGACAGCGCTGACATGAGCAGTGCTAAATCTGCAAAGAAGAGTGATCGCTCCATGGCAGGAGCTGATACTCACAGGACTAAGACAAGAAGTAGAGATTCAGATCTACTTATTCCCCACACAGAATCTCCACCTCCAAGACCGGTATGGCGTTAGCTTCACTGGGTGAGTGTTTCATGGTCCTCTACCTATAAGCTGATCCCTTCCTTCTTTGCCTCTCCCCTTAGGCTAAAAAGACCAGTAAAACTAAGCACAAGCAATGTGCCCTATGTTTACAACCCCTGCCTGACACGTACCCCAAAAGGTTATGTCAGAACTGTATAAAGCAGACTTTGCAAGACGAGGAGGCTGTAACAACCACGAATATTAGGGCCATGATACGACAGGAGATCCAGTCTCTCGGATCAAAATCCTTAGAGAAACATGGAACTAAGCGCCTCTCTCCTGCCTCTAATACGGAGTCTGAAGAGGGCCTCATCCGGTCTTCCAATACTTCAGGATCATCTCCCAGCTCGTCTGAAGATGAAGGCGGAGCATGTTTTCCCGTAGAAAGTATAGACAACCTCGTAAGATCCGTCAGGAACACTATGGGGTGTCCAGACACGAGAGCTGTAAAATCTGCACAGGATATCATGTTTTCAGGTCTGGGTCATAAAAAAAGGCGAGTTTTTCCAGTTGTTTCTGCCATCAAAGACCTCGTAAAAAAAGAGTGGGATAAACAAGGAAAAGGGTTTCTCCCATCCTCTTCTAAGAGGCGTTACCCCTTCAGTGACGAGGAGCTAGCAGTATGGTCCAAGGTTCCGAAAGTAGATGCAGCAGTGGCATCCACCTCGAAACAATCATCTCTTCCTGTGGAGGATGCAGGGATCCTATTAGATCCTGTGGATCGCAAGACTGAAGCACTCCTGAAAAGATCCTGGGAGACAAATACAGGAGCCTTTAAGCCTGCCATATCTGGCACGTGCACTGCAAGGTCATTGCTGGTATGGGTAGACCAGCTGGAACAGCAGATAAAAGGAAAAATCGCAAGGGACAAAATCTTACAAGCAGTCCCTTTAATTAAAAGTGCTGCGGCATTTTTTGATGACGCTTCAGCGGATTCCCTAAGCTTGGCGGCAAGGTCTGCAGGACTTGTCAATGCGGCTCGTCGAGCTCTCTGGTTGAAGGGATGGAAGGGCGATGCACAATCTAAGTCCAGATTATGTACAATCCCATGTCAGGGTGAGTTCCTGTTTGGGAAGGTTCTTGACGAACTCCTTAACAAAGCAGGAGAAAGAAGGAAGGGATTCCCTAAACAGTTTCTTCCTTCTTATAGGAGAGCGTTTAGGAGACGGCCGTTCAACAGAAGGAGGCCGTATGAACCGCAGAGAGACTGTTGGGATTCGAAGGAAGCAAAACCGAAAGGTGCCTTATTCAGTAACCCCGAGACCTCTAGACGTGGTAGATACCATCAGTAGTATCCCAGTAGGGGGAAGACTGAAATTTTTCCATCAACAGTGGGAGCAGATATCTTCGAACCAATGGATCCTTAACATAATCAAAAGGGGCCTAAAATTGGAGTTCTTCAAATTACCATCAGATACTTTTGTAGTTACATCATTAAAAGCGCCGGAACAACGTAAAGCGCTTCAAATAGAAATTCTGAGCCTTTTGGCTAAGATTGTTCTCATAGAGGTACCAAAAAATCAGGAGAGGAAAGGATTCTATTCTTCTTTGTTTCTGATTCAGAAACCAGATGGTACTTTCCGTACTATAATAAATCTAAAGAGATTAAACTCCTATCTCCGTGATCATACCTTTAAAATGGAATCGATAAGATCAACTATTAAACTTTTGTTCCCTAGGTGCTTTATGGCGGGTCTAGATTTGAAAGATGCATACTACCATCTTCCCATCTGTGCAGAACACCAACAGTATCTCAGGGTAGCAGTACAGCTACAGGGCCGGATCCGTCACTTCCAATTCACAGCCATGCCGTTCGGCCTCTCCATGGCTCCTCGGATTTTCACAAAGGTTATGCTCGAGGTGATGGCTTATCTACGTCATCAAGATACATTAATTGTCCCTTATCTAGAGGACTTCCTGATAATTGGTAACTCCGCTTCACAATGTAAAGAACGTCTGACTAATGCCATTTCATCATTACAGGATTTGGGTTGGATTGTGAACTTCAAAAAGTCCAGACTACATCCAGAAACTCTTCAGTCCTTCCTAGGTCTAATCTTGGACTCTAAGTCAAAGATGTCTCTTGCCAGAGGACAAAAAATCAGTTATAATTTCAAAGGTGACTATGGCGAGGTCTAACCCTCGGATGTCCCTCAGAGACGCTATGTCTCTCTTGGGTTCACTGTCCCCTTGTATTCCTGCGGTTCAATGGGCCCAGTACCATACTAGAACCTTACAACATCAAATTCTGCAGGTTCAGTCGTATTGCCATGATCGTTTAAATACAAAGATGACCCTGTCTAAGGACGTACTTAGTTTTCTCCTTTGGTGGCTAGATAGAACACATTTGTCCAGGGGAGTCTCATGGTCAATAAAACCCTCAAAATTAGTCACTATTGACGCAGGTCCAGAAGGTTGGGGGGCCCATCTGAATCAAGATATAGCTCAAGGCTGCTGGAATTCTAATGAAATTCAGCAGTCCTCCAATTGGAAAGAATTAAGAGCAGTTTATTATGCGTTGAATTTGTTTCTTCCCCAGCCCCGAGGATCTCATATCAGAGTGCTATCGGACAACACGACGGTTGTCGCGTATTTAAATCATCAAGGAGGAACGCGATCAGGAAGTCTAATGTGTTCAGCGGCAAACATCTTCAACTTGGCAGAAAACAATTTTTTATCACTAACAGCTCTCCACATCAGAGGAGTAGAAAATTTAAAAGCCGACTTCCTAAGTCGCCACACACTCCGTCAAGGAGAGTGGACTCTCAATCCTCGGATATTCAAGAACATAGTGGACATATGGGGCCTGCCGCAAATAGATTTATTTGCAACCAAGAACAACAGACAGGTACCGATGTTTGCCTCCTTAAATCCAACAGACCATCCAGACATGATAGACTCACTCCAACATTCGTGGGAATACGATCTGGCTTATGCGTTCCCTCCAATGATGCTGATTCCTTTGGTCATCAAAAAGATAAGGGAAGATAAAGCGAGGGTGATATTGATAGCACCGTTTTGGCCAAAGAGGCCCTGGTTCTCATGTCTTTGAGCGATGTCAGTTTGCGATCCCTGGATTCTGCCAATGACCCCAGACCTACTATCTCGGGGTCCATTCTATCACCAGCAAGCCAAAAATCTTCACCTGACAGCGTGGAACTTGAAAGGCAGATACTAACGCTAAGGGGATTTTCTCAAAAACTTATTAACACACTGCTGCTAAGTAGAAAGAGGTCTACAACCCTAATATATAGCAGAGTATGGAAAAAATTCCTTACCTTCTATACAAAGCCCTTCTCTAGTAAGGTTCCTATTAAAGCTATCCTAGAGTTCCTACAAAAGGGACATGAGCTCGGTCTATCAGTTAATACCTTAAGAGTTCAGGTGTCTGCTTTAGGAGCCCTCTACAGTGCCAACATAGCGGGTGATAGATGGATAGCTAGATTTATTAGAGCATGTGAACGATCTACTCCGGTTCATGTCCCACGTCTACCACCTTGGGATTTGAATCTAGTTCTAGACGCCTTAACGGGTCCTCCCTTTGAGCCTTTAGATTCTATCTCTCTAAAAAATGTCACATACAAGGTAGCTTTACTGATAGCCTTAACGTCGGCCAGACGAGTAGGAGACATCCAAGCCCTCTCCATAGACCCTCCATTCCTAATGACATACCAGGACAGAGTGGTTCTCAAACCAGATCCATCATATCTCCCTAAAGTAGCGACAAAATATCATAGATCTCAGGAAATTTTCCTACCTTTCTTTTATAATTTACTAAATCCAGAGGAAGAGAAGCTACATATGTTGGACGTAAAAAGAGCAGTCCTAAGCTACATAGAGAGAACCCAGTCCTGCAGACAGAGTAGGGCTCTGTTTGTATCTTTTCAGGGTCACCGAAAAGGCTACGGTGTCACGAAAGCTACCTTGTCCCGTTGGATCAGGGAGGCTATCCATCTTGCATACTCGTCAAAAGGCAAAGATCCTCCAGACAGAGTGAAAGCACATTAAGCTCGGGCTGTGTCATCCTCGTGGGCGGAGAATAAAGACATCTCCATCGAACTTATATGTAAGGCCGCAACCTGGTCGTCGCCTTCGACTTTCTATAAACATTATAGACTTGATCTGTCTTCCACATCTGACTTGGCATTCGGGAGAGCCGTCCTTAGTACGGTAATCCCACCCAGGTGAAGGTTCTCTGAAAATCTCTCATAGTGGGTGCTGTCGTGGCGAAGGGTAAAAAGCCGGATTACTTACCGGTAATGCCCTTTTAATGAGCCACGACAGCACCCTGTCACTTCCCACCCTAGTTATATATATAATTTTTTATAAAAAATATTCCACGGGTGAATATAAATTAAATGATTTATGCAATAATGAGCGTATATGCTAATTGGACAATGGCGGTTCCTCTTGTACTCGGAAAAACAACTGAGGAGGAGAGGGGGGCCGCCCTTTTTATCTCTGTAGGTTTCCTGTTCCTATGGGCGAGTCCCTCTCTCATAGTGGGTGCTGTCGTGGCTCATTAAAAGGGCATTACCGGTAAGTAATCTGGCTTTTTTCCACCTTTCCCCTTGACTCAGTCGTAAACATTAAGGCAGAAGTGGTTCACGTAATCCTGATGCCTCCAGACTGGCCAAGACAGGCCTGGTACGCGAAGCTGGTGAACATGCTCATGGATGCTCCCTGGAGGCTTCCAGACCATACAGATCTTCTGTCGTAAAGCCCCCTCTTCCACCAGAGTTCAGTCTGAGTTTAACACCATGGCTGTTGAGGCGGCAGTTTTGTGGGAGGCTGGTTTTTCCCATCAGGTCATGCAGACCATGCTTGGGGCGAGAAAACCAGCAACCTCTGGTATCTACCACAGGTACTGGAAGGCCTTCTTCCGTTGGAGTGAGGACAAAAATTTGGTCCCTGTGTCCTTTTCCTTCCAACCTTGGTTTTCTACAAGCGGGCCTTGACTCTGGTCTATCACTCAGTACTCTTAATGGGCAAGTTTCTGCTCGGTCAATTCTTATCCAACGAAATCTGGCTTTTCGTTCCCAGGTGAAGACTTTTCTTCAAGGAGTCGCCCAACTGGCACCTCCTTATCGTCCTCTGATAGATCCATGGGATCTTAACCTTGTCCTTGGCGCACTCTAGCGCTCTTCTTTTGAGCCCATTCAAGACATTCCCTTTCCTCTCCTGCCATGGAAAGTTGCCATTATGTCCATCGGGAGAGTTTGAGTTACCAGCTTTATCCTGCCTCTCCGCGTTCCTGATTCTATATCAAAACAAGTTGGTTCTCAGACCTGTTCCTTCCTTCTTGCCTAAGGTGATTTCTTCAATTCACATTAATGAAGACATTGTCCTTCTTTCTCTGCCCCTCTCCAGTCTATCACCTGGAGAAGGCCCTCCACAAATTGGATCTAGTTAGAGCTATCCGAGTCTACCTTTCAAGGACTGCTTCCTTTTGCCACTGATGCCTTATATGTCATCTCTGAATGTCTTCGTAAATGGGGTCCCTGCTTTTAAGTCCACTATTGCCCATTGGATTCGTTCGGCAAATTGAAGGCATACCGCGTTCAGGATAAACTGCCTCCTCCGGGGGTGAAGGCTCACTCCACTCGGGCAGTGGAGGATTCCTGGGCAGTTCGTCACCAGGCCTCGGCTTTACAGATTTGAAAGGCCACAACCTGGTCATCTCTGCACACCTTCATGAGGATTTACAGGGTTCATACCCATGCCTCGTCTGATGCAGGCCTGGGAAGGAAGATTCTGCAAGCTGTGGTTACGCACTGGCCGGCCTAAGTCTGTTTTCTTTGCTTTTTTTTCTGATTCCCACCCTAGGGACTGCTTTGGGATGTCCACGGTTACCTGTGTCCATCAATGAAGCAATAAATAAAGAGGGATTTTTGGTACTCACAATAAAATCTTTCTTGGAGCCTTCATTGGGGGACACAGCACCCTTCCTAAATGTTGGCTCTTTTGGGCCTATGTGCCTTTGTTGTTGGATTGGTACATATGTTGAGTTTTGGTTGCTTCTCCTCCTACTGCTTTAACACCAACTGAGGTACTTTGTGGCTGTCGGTAGGTGTGTACTGCTGGGGAAGAGCGGTTTTAACTTTTTTATCTAGTGTCAGCCTCCTAGTGACAGCGGCATACACTCATGGTTACCTGTGTTCCCCAATGAAGGCTCCAAGAAAGATTTTACAGTGAGTAGCAAAAATTCCTCTTTGATTGCAGCAGTATACTTTTATATTTAACTAGCTATTGAACCCGTTCTACGCCCGGGTGGCGAGCATTTATATTGGTATATGGTCTCCATCATGGTATGTGCTGCTCCATCCTGCGTCCCCATCCTGTCATGTGCTGCTCCATCCTGCGTCCCCATCCTGTCATGCGCTGCTCCATCCTGCGTTCCCTTTCCTGTCATGCGCTGCTCCCATCCTGCGTCCCCATCCTGTCATGCGCTGCTCCCATCCTGCGTCCCCATCCTGTGATGCGCTGCTCCCATCCTGTGATGCGCTGCTCCCATTCTGCGTCCCCATCCTGTCATGTGCTGCTCCATCCTGCGTCCCCATCCTGTCATGTGCTGCTCCATCCTGCGTCCCCATCCTGTCATGCGCTGCTCCATCATGCGTCCCCATCCTGTCATGCGCTGCTGCATCCTGCGTCCCCATCCTTATGTGCTGCTCCATCATGCGTCCCCATCCTGTCATGCGCTGCTGCATCCTGCGTCCCCATCCTTATGTCCTGCTCCATCCTGCGTCCCCATACTGTTATGTGCTGCTGCATCCTGCGTCCCCATCCTTATGTGCTGCTCCATCCTGCGTCCCCATCCTTATGTGCTGCTCCATCCTGCGTCCCCATCCTTATGTGCTGCTCCATCCTGCGTCCCCATCCTTATGTGCTGCTCCATCCTGCGTCCCCATCCTTATGTCCTGCTCCATCCTGCGTCCCCATCCTTATGTCCTGCTCCATCCTGCGTCCCCATCCTTATGTCCTGCTCCATCCTGCGTCCCCATCCTTATGTGCTGCTCCATCCTGCGTCCCCATCCTTATGTGCTGCTCCATCCTGCGTCCCCATCCTTATGTGCTGTTCCATCCTGCGTCCCCATCCTTATGTGCTGCTGCATCCTGCGTCCCCATCCTTATGTGCTGCTCCATCCTGCGTCCCCATACTGCCTCTGACCCGCTCGGCGCCGAGTGCTGGAGGGCCTGAGCAGGCGGGGACACCGGCGCGCTGTGGGGGTCAGGTGCCGGTATCGCCGCCAGCTCAGGCCCCCCCAGCACTTACTATACTCACCTGTCCGGCGTTCCATCGCTGAGCGCCGCCATCTTCCCGGTCTCCTGGCCGTGACTGTTCAGTCAGAGGGCGGCGCCGGCGCGCATTAAGCGCGTCATCGCGCCCTCTGAACTGAAGGCCACAGACCGAAGACCGGGAAGATGGCGCCGCTCAGCGATGGAACGGGGACAGGTGAATATAGGCCGATACTCACCCTCCTGGCGGTCCCTGCTTCTGCGGTGGAGATCGCGGTGTGTGTTCAGTGTGAACGCACACCGCGATCTCCCGGGAGCGTCGCTCCGTGAGGCCCAGACTGCGCCGGCGCTTGCGCTTGCGCAGTCTATAGAGGCTTCGGACAGAGTGACGCTCCCAGCGTTATATTATAGATTATGCACTATGCTTATGCATTAAAGTTGATATAGGTAAAATACCTTTAAACATATAACAGCGCACTATGGTAAGATTTTTTAGCAGCACATCATGTCTCCCAGAACCCTCCAAGGAAGGCGCTAACGCGAAACGCGCGTTGGGGGCCCTGTTCTGCATTCTCAGGTTGTGTACTCTTCCTTTGCCTATCTGCCTCATATTGTGCTACTATTTTACCTTGTATGCCTACTCTTAGTGTAATTGTGCTGCTACTCCACATGATGTGTTGCTAAAATCTTTCCATGGTGTTACTATATGTTTAAAGGTATTTTACCTATATAAATTTTGACTGCAGCAGTATACTTTTAATTTCATTGTGCATTATGTTTATGCACTAAAGCACATTATTACATTTTTTGGATAAATCAACTTTATTGAAAGAACAATACAGAAATACATTCTTAAGAATAGACAAGAATATAACTTGGTCACGAACATGTAATAATATCAACATGCGAATTATAGTAAGTTTATGTTTAGTAACAAGAATTACAGCAAAGTTTGTAACGCCGTCTACTCATTAAGCTAGTTGCTAATGTCGTTACAATCAATAAAAAAGTTTATGAAACATCATGTCTCCCAGAACCCTCCTAACTTTGCTAACTCAGTGAGGCTGTGACCTCTGATACAGCTAGGGGCGCTGTTTGTTCTCCCCAGAATGTGCATGCAGACAGATGAAGTCCATAGGTGTGCATGAGAGTCACGAATCTCCGGTCCAGCTTTTCCAGGTGGCTGAAGGCCACAGGTTTGTGTGTGTTTAAAAACGCTGCAGTAAGGGGTATGGTTGTGTCAGGTGTCTGGCCAGGTCAGGCCAGGTGTACGTCAGTGTCAGTCTGGTGTGTGCTGGTCTGCAGAGTGCATGGAGGCCAGCAGAGTCAGCACCCAGGGCAGCTGAATAGCCTGGCACCCGCAGCGTACACAGAGATGCAAGTCGTCCATGGTACTGGTCTCGGATGTGGATAGTCCTGTGCCCGGAGGTGGATGTCCTGTACCCGAAAGAGGACTAGCATGTGCAACGATTGCAAACAGGTGGATATGGTGCCCAGCTGCTATCCGGAGGAAATCCTGAACTGTGTACGACTGTGTGAGTAAAGCGACTGTAAAGAGACTGTGATACAACGATGCAGGACACCCACCAGAACTAGTCAGAGGAAGGCTGGCATGTGTAGTGTCTGCAACATATGAGGCTGTGTGTATGGAGACGAATAGAGACTGTGAGATGGCGTGCGGTCGCCCAGGGAAACTGGACAAGGGAAGTCTGGCCTGTTTAGGGACCGCAAATCTAAAGCCATGTGATATGTATTGCTTTGAACTGGTGTAAGGCTACGTTCACATTTGCGTTGTGCGGCGCTGCGACGGCGACACAACGCAAATAAAAACGCACCAAAATGTACGCAAAAACGCTGCGTTTTGCGACGCATGCGTCCTTTTTTGCCGACATTTGGACGCAAGAAAAATGCAACTTGTTGCGTTTTCTGCGCCCGACGCTTGCGGCAAAAAAAACCGCATGCGTCGCACAACGCATGTCCATGCGTCCCCCATGTTAAATATAGGGGGCATAACGCATGCGTCGCCCGACGCAAACACGCAAAACGCTAATGTGAACGTAGCCTAAACTGGTCACTGATAATATCCACTGAAGTGGGGAAAGAGCCATGAAGGGGGGAAAGAGCCATGCATACCAGGACAGTATGGGGAGAGCCACACATACCAGAACAGGGATGAGGGGACAATGCATACCTGGCTTATACTATTCAATAAGCTTACCCAATTTTCCTTAGCAAAATTTAGGTGCCTCGGCTTATACTCGAGTATATTTGGCATCTAATTCTGGAGATTCCCTAAATACGATCCAAGGAGCCCAATTGTTGTAGATTTTATCAGGGGTTCCCGTTGCTTGACCATCATTTGTTCCATTCTATAGATGTTAAGTTCTGCAACTAATTTGGAACGTGAGGGAAATTTTCTCTTCTTCACACAGCCGAGAAATCAAGTTCCTGGCTGCAGTAAGGAAATGTCTAATAAGACCCTTCTTGTACTTGGATATTGTCAGATCACTTAAGGATAATAAAGCTAACTCCATTGAAGGTCGGATCTTGAGGATACTCTGTTATAGAGATCAAAAATTGCAGACCATAACTTCTTTATGGGTGGACAAGCCCATCAGATATAGGCATATGTGCCGCCTTTTAGACATCTCCAAAAGGTTTCTGGAGTCCTTGGAAACATGGAGTGAACAGCAGAGGGGCATCTATACCACCTTGACAAGACATTATAGCTCTTCTCCTGTGACACCGAACACAGCGATGACCGAAATGTAAATAGAAGTATCTTTGACCTCGCCTCGGGTGATAGAGGTTTTCCCAAGTCGCTCTCCCACTTTGAGAAAAATACTGGGAAATCGTGAAGGGAATTTGTCCTTCTTGATAGAGCTTATACAAAAGAGACTGTGTGGTCTGGAGGGCCCTCTGATACGTAGAGCGCCTCAAAGGGAGTTAGTGGTCTACTAATGTTAGTTTGTTTAGTTATTGTATTGATAAAGCTTTTCAATTGTTAGTAAAAGAACCAGGTCCCTGTGGATGGCTCCTCGCTTAAAAATATTTCTTGGAGAGACTTTATTCCATTTTGATTTACATAGTCATGTATAATAGGTCGAGTCTCTGTGTTTGTGCAAAAAGTTCACCCTACCCATCCCTGCCGTGAATGCTGGATTATCATAAACTTGGGTTAATGGTCCAGGTGATGTTGAGATTTGAAGACCACCGTTGCCTAGTTTGATAAATAGTATGATGTTCCGAGTAAGGAAAGGCAAAGAAGCACCTCTTCCCTCATCTCCGAAGGACCACATGAGAATCCCGACCGTTAAAGGGAACCTGTCACCCCCCTTAGGCGTTTGTAACTAAAAGAGCCACCTTGTGCAGCACAAATGCTGCATTCTGACAAGGTGGCTCTTTTAGTTATGATGCCTGCACCCGCTGAAATAAACGTTTATAAAAAGTGCCCCCTCATACCGTGAAATGTTCCCGGGGGCGGGTCTTTCCACCCCTAATCAGACGCAGCACAGACGTCACTCCGGACCTGTGCGTGCCGGGCGCCGCCTCCTCTTGCTGCATTATCGTCCCCGGCGACTGCACGTTAAGTTTTTTTTCCGGGCGTGCGCAGTTGCGCTGCCCTTCATACTTACAGCGCAGGCGCTGGGGACGATAATGCATGAAACATGAAAGGATGTCTCTTGTGCTATACACTTTCTCCCCGTCTATTTTTGATAAAAAGGATGTGTTTTTTTTTTCCATATTGATAGAAGCGATTTGAGTCGTTCTCTAAAGCAACGTGATTTCAGATCTATTATGGCAAGTAACTTTTGCATTGCTGTGGCGAGATCTGCGAGTGTATTGGCAGTGAGATCTTGTTTGTTTGATTTCTAATGTATGAATTTGTTTTCATAATTTGGCTATTTCAGCAATTCTCTTCCCCCTCAAAACGCCCTCCAGAGTTTCCCATTTAATAGAGGGACCTGTGTGATCCCCTTCATAATCTGCCATAAAATTGACTATCGTTTGTTCTACGTTGGAATTGCACAAGGAGTCCCGTAGTAAATTCTCATTCAGGCGCTAAGAGAAGCCTGATTTCACATTAGAGTTTAAAAGGATTAAAAAGTATATGGGAGCATGATCTGACCACAATATTGACCCCACATCAGCCTCCACTGGCAGATCTAGTAAGTTATGTGAAATGAAAAAATAATAAATTCTGCTATAGATGTGAATTTGTGAGTAGAAACTATAATCTTTGTAGTTAGGGTGGAGAGCCCTCCAGACATCCACCAGCCTGATGCCAACCATCTGTTTTCTTACTTGACTAATAACAGCCGAAGAATAAGAGGACTTACCCGAGGAAACGTCAATTGCAGGATTCATCGGTATGTTGAAGTCGACCCCGAGTATCACAGGAGAGCAGCCCGCAAACTCCCCAAGGCGCCTCTTGCACTCTGTTCCAAACTTCCATTGTCCTTGGTTTGGAAAATATACGTTAGTTATGACAAGTTTACGACCTCCCCACGAAAATGAATCTACCCTCCAACTAAAGAAACTTTTAAGATTTCAGGTATGAAGGATTTGTGAAAAGCTATCAAGACCCCTTTGGATTTGGAATATGGATTTGAGGTACCATTTTAGGATAGTATTTTGAAGTGCATTGTGGTGTTGCCCCCCACACTAAAAAGGGTCTCCTGAAGCATTAGCACTGAGACTTGTTGTTTATGGTTGGAAAATAGAACCTGTCTTCTCTTTTCTGGTATATTTAGCCCCCTTACATTAAGGGAGTAAAACTTAATTTTATCCATAATCTAAATACTTACCAGTGCTCCGGATTCCCGGGAATCTGCTCGAAGGAGAGATCTGTGGAGTTGAAATGTGGTTGGATAGGGTAGGGTATTGGGGAGAGAGGAAAAAATAGAAAAAGAATGAAAACCATGATGAAGAAAATTGAATTAGAGCGAGTGCTCCGTGTTGTCACTGACGTGGTTTATGGAACCACTGTGCCACGGACCGTGGAGAGCCTGGAGGGGCATGGCTAAGTGAACACCTGACTGTTCACTAGAGCCTCTGATGGTGAGGTTAGACTTGGCTCCCGATGAACGCCAGGTGCCACTCCAGGAAAGACCAACGGACACGCAGCTGCTGGACCCAGAGGGCAGACTGGAGGAAGCAGCTGGCAGAGTTTGATGTGAGCTGTCTGCTGCATTCTAATACAGAGTGCAGCAGGCAGTGTTTTTATTAGAGTGCAACAGGCAAGATCTGCAGTTGAGTGCAGCAGGAACTGGTATGCAACCTTGCAGAACTAAGACTGCGAAATAAGAAGGTTGCTCAGGCACCTCCCCAGTGGGGAGGAAGCAATATATACATAATGTTCCACAGCCATCGGCTGGGGAGGAAATCGCAAGTGCACCAGCTGGCCCTTTAAGAGGGCGGAAACGCACATGTGTGTGCCCTAAGAACGTGGCTAGAGGATCGGCTGGAAGCATCCAGAGCATGAGGAAGGGAAGAACTGCAGCATGGGTGAGTGAAGAGACGCCGAACACCCTGCCTGTCAGAGCAGGGATCTGGCGTGCTGCTAACATGCGTGTCTTGCGCCATTTGTGCTAACATGGGTAGTAGACTACCTACGCACCGTACAAGTAGAAAGGAAGCCTAGAACAGGTAAGGACCTCCACCCACCCATCAGGTCTCATGAACACATCAAAAAATTGTTAATTTGTCTAAAATGAAGGAGATCTATCTGAACACAGAAGTGAACTTGCTATTAGGACTAAAGGTAATGGTAGTATAGATATCTATATAGGAAATATGGCCATGTCTGGTCAGACCCTGTGGTTCTGTGAGGAATCACTGCAGTGTCCCACCAAAGTGCCCATTGTCATTTATAACTTACAAACTCTGTAAATTAAGACCAGTTAAAAATGAGACCTATTCACTTAATACAAAACACCCATGTTACACACAAAAATTAAACAAGATATGTATCCGTCCAGGCAGGACCACCGGTCCAAAAATGATCTCCCATTGTGGTCGGGTTTGACCTTTTGTAGGAATTGTAGACAAGATGAAAAAATGGAAAAGGTGCTCATGTCAGGTTGGGATAAGCTCTGCAATTGCTTCATTTTTTTAGATTGCTGGACCTTGAGCCATCTTAGTGGGGCTTCTGGAAGTGCTGGGAAGGAGGGCCATTCTGGAAGATTTATCATTGGAATTTCAGAAGTTAGCCAAATCACCAATCTGTCAAAAAGTAGCTGATTTACCTCCTTTGAAAGCTGTTAAATGAAAGGGGTATTTCCACCTGTAGGGGACATCTCTTTAAGTTCTGATAGTAAAGGTTTCAGAGCTCTATGGAGTAACAATATGCATCTAGATAAGTCTGACAAGATTAGGATTTGATGGCCTTCATATCTTAAGGTAGGAACTGTCTCGTGGTTTAGCTTGTGCCATTGCGGATCTCGTATGTCTAGCCTGGGGGGTTGAACTCAGATAGCGCTTCATGTCTTCCATGGTGCCCCTGGATTAGTGTTTGTGGTCTGGCCAGCAGCCTGCCGGATTTGCCCATATGTGGCTGTAGCTCGTATTACTTGTGGGTGGTTATGGAGAGCAGCAGAGAGTGCAGCAATCACCCCATTAGTCCCAGTCCCCCATCAGCAAGCCACCTCCAAATTGTATGTTTATTTGTTAGGGTAGTTGTTAGGAGCGTATACAGAGGCCCAAAATAAGACCTTCAAGGAGATTTTAAAATGAGAAGGTTTTGGTGCTATTCTGTAATCCGCCATTAGGTGACGCCAAGACCTCTAAGAAGTTATACCAGAATTCTTCTGCGTGCTAATCCCTGCAAAGCTCACTTAGATTTATAAGAAATTTCAGACCAGCAGGCATTTATTTGACAAGGTTTTAGGTTAATCAGTAAGGCAGCAAATCTCTGTTAAATTTGATGTCTGAGAGTCTGTTGGATTAATACATTTTGTGACGGGTGTATTCCCCCCTCAGTTCTTACCCTTCCAAAATGGTGACGGCTCCCTATGACGAGAAGAGCCCTCAGATGGCAGGCACGGCTGGTGGGTGGGTTTATAGTTGCCGACTTGGCTCCCATCAGTGTGTCGCCACCCCCTCTCCTGCAAAGACCAAGCGCTCACCAGACGCCGGTGAAAACTCTGATGATCTGGATCCCAGCTGGGAGATTATGGATCCTATGGACGGTGTTGCATGGCAGGCGTCGGGAGTCACGATTTCCCCCTACCTCCAATCCGGGGTTCCCTGCAGCCGCAGCAATATTACTGCACTCCCCTCTGGGCACCTTCCTCCTTTTGATACCGCCGGAGACGCAGGGACCACCCCACCAAGTCCTCCTTTGATCTCCCGGACTGCGTCACAGGCCCGCAGGACAGACTGCGGTTTCTGAGCCTCCGGTAGGCCCAACCCTCCGAATCTGTACCGCCGCTCCAGAGGTCCCCTGCAGAAGAGCCACCCCGTTCTAGGCACTCTTCAATTGAGTACCAACTATGGGTGACCCAGTGATGTTCCCTTGGGACTCTTATATCCCTCCTGATGTGAGGTCTCCACCATGCGGCCTTCTCCTTCGGTTGCTGTACACATTACATTTTTTGCGCATTCTCTCGAAGATAACTCAATGTTTAGACTATTGAAATCAATTTTCTTAGGCTATTATACTAGCAGACCTTCACCACAGGAGCCCCCCCCCCATACACAGAAATGTAACACAAAAGCAACATTGACTCTTAGGCTAAGTAGGTTTTATTGGTAGATACTGTCTACCATACTCCTCTCTGTTTTTGTGTATGTGGCTCATCTTACAGACTAATCCATATTGGTCTGTCAGCTTCTACAAATAACCTCTTTAGACTAATGTTCGGTAACAATAGGAAAACCATGATGATATATGGAATTCTTCAACCCTTGATGGAATCAGTATACACCTTTCTTTTGTATGCAGTAAATTTTTGTATTTGTATCACCCCCATTTTTTAATAGTTTTTGTGTATGTATATGTTTAAATACCGTAAATATACTTGTTTTTTAAAAACTATTTATAGATAACTTAGAGAATTTTGTCTAATACAAGGACGTGTCAGTCACATGTTACCCACATTAAACAGTGGTGTGCTTTAGAGGAAGCAGCTCATCTGTGCATTCAGCTGACTGACGACTATTCATTGAGATTAAGAATGTAGTAATTTTTCATTTACCTTGTGGTTGTGCTGTGGAGGAGTTAAACATTCGCAGCAAGTCCTCACAGATTGCAAATACATGTTGGAAGGTTAAACTGTGGACCACTGTGTTATCTCATTGTCTGGACAAATCTTTTTTGTTGGGAAGACTTGCCTACAAAGTGCACAAGCTTTCTTACACCACATAGTGATGAGTAAGGTTTCCTAGAGAGAGAGCCGAGCATACCTAGCAGTGAATTTTCCACAATGCTGGTTTGCATCATAGTCCTGAATTTGGTTTTGGAGAAAATGTGAAGATTTCATGTTTCAAGTACTTACACAAACCTAAACAGGCAGTAGATCCTTTGTGGTATTGCACTGCCGCCATCAGTCGGAGATAGAATATTTTCCCATGTTATCATTCTGTTACCTTTGCTCTCCTCAAAAAAATCCATAAATTAATGTTTTTAATACTGAAAACAAAAGCCTGATAGTACATGGACTTTTCATTTTTTTTGCCCACTAAGATAATCAAATAACAATAATATTTTCTATTTCTGTGCTGGCAAAATATTCCGCATCAGTTTACATTTTAGAGGGGACTTGTAGAGACATTACAGAGTAACACATACATCAACAGATGCTAAAAGTATTGAGGGCCCTGCTCCCAATCTTGCAACGTTTCATTCTCTATTGATTCTGGTACTCATGTCTTATTCAACTGTGATAATTCTAAACATCACAGTACCTTAAAGAGAATCTGTCATAATGGTACATGCTATAGTAGAATTCTGAAAGCTGTAGGCACCCTCTACAGTTCTCAGGAGTCCATGAACCTGGACATCTTTGTGTCCTGGAAGCAAATAATTGGCAAATATGACAACTGCTTTACAATAATTCACAGTGCTTTAGAACTTATTGATGCTATCCATTATGCAGAGTGAAAAACATGTTTTTTGCTTTATGATTTTGTCCAGGACTTCTATACTTACAACCTGTCTTAAGAATAGATCATCAATATCCAGTCGTTGAGGGTTGAACACTCCCACCAATCAGCTATTTGTATTAACCTCTGTGGCCAGATATGCAGGGCCCTGCAGTGTAGTGGCCATTCTCTGGTATTGTGGCTAAGCTCCCATTCACTTCAGAGCTGCAGTACTCGAGTGGTTACACCCTGCAAACAGCTGATTGGCAGGAATGCTGGTTGTCTCCCCCTCAACAATCTGATGTTGCTGGCTTAAATCCTAGACAACCATTTTAAAACTTCAGGCACCTGCCACAGTTATTGGCAGATGGAGCTCTGGACTCAGAGGTGCATGCTGCATGATTATTGCAGTGTGTACCTTCATGACGGATTCTCTTTACTGTACTTATTTCCAGAGTGATGGTAGTGAGACCGTGGAAGATGCTCTGAAAAGCTTTAAGAGCTTATTTCACTGGCGTGGTTTCTTAGAAGACTATGAAATAGCTGGGGTATGTTATGATTTTATTTGTATTTTGGTAATTGTTTTGTTTGTGAACCTCCTCCCAACACAATATCATGCAGTCCAATTGTTTCTAATGACAGACTGTTATTTTTCTTAAACCTTCACCAACCTCCTACTGTAATATCCATATTTGTGTTCTGACTTTAATGTGACATTTTTGCTTTCTTTATCACTTCATTCATGGACACAGGTGACCATGGGTGTGTGCTGCATTCGCTAGGAGGCTGACACTGGGCAAAAAAGTTAGCTCCTCCTCAGCAGGATACACCCATCAACTGGTCCAAAGCTCGCCAGTTTTCGCTTGGTGTCAGTAGGAGGCAGACCTAAATCTGGTTCCAGATCTGTTCTTTTTCTCCTTGGATCACCTTGTTGTTTGATCTTTTCCTTTGTTTTTCAGATTCTTCTCTTCAGGCTAACAGGGAGTAACGTCTAACTCTGTTTTCCCAAATTAGCAACCGAGAAAACATTGTGGTGCCATCCACATCTTACCTTCTGGTCTGCAATGCAGGACCTTACCCCTGCTCTTCTAACGTGTCTTATGACAGTGTGTCGTGGCCGATCCTTATCCTCACCCCATCCCCCTCCTAGGAGAGGGCCAGGAGTAAGACGGCGGTCACTCCTCAGGGACGAGACAGTCTTCTGCATCATCCAGGACCTCGACGGTTTGGGAAGGAGGAGGGGCGTCACTGGGAATGGGCGCCCTCACCTGGGAGCACCTCATGCCATCCTCTGGATGGAGAAGGAGTCTCGTGACTCTTTCCACACAGGCACTCTCCCTCCTCTTCTCCACAGTCCCCGCTTCAGTAAGGATAGACAAGAACATAGTTCCTTTCCTCTTTGTAGCATGTGTTTTCCAGTGCTGCGAAATTTGCATCCAAGTAATTTAATACCCGGCTTTTCCAAGGGCTACACATTTTATTCACGTCTCCTCCTCCTCATGCGCAGCAGCCAAACAGCATTTGAGGGCTTGCTGACATTCCTCCCTATGAGAGCTCGCCTTTCACTTACATGGCAGCCTTGTTCATGTCCCCACTAGGTGCGTACCAACCAATGGGCGCACAAGTGCTCGCACACACGCCTTCCCTCCTATGGGAGTGCTTGTTTTATCCTTCGGGGGTCTGACCTAGATTCCCAGTCAGAATCTGATCCAGACACCAACCAGTCTTCCAAACTCCAGGATATGTTCATCAGCCTTATATCTGCTGTTAATCAAACCCTCAATAAAGAGGAGTGTTCTACACTGGATCACTCGGTCTCATTCAAAAAAGCAAAGTCCCACAAGGACTCCCCTGACAGAATGAAGCCCTAGCCAAGTCCACCTTTGAGGCTGCTAGTGCTTCTCTCTGTCCTGTCTTTGCTTTCTATAGGTAGCCAACTCTGTTAATGCCTGGGTAAATTTTCGACAGGGCATCTTATCAGCAGCCTCACTGGATGAACTGGCAGAGCTTGCGGATCAGATTGGCCATTCAGGTAAATATTTGCTTGCTGCATCTCTGGGCGCCGCCAGCTGCCCCGCCCGCATTACTATCAATATTGTAGCAATACACAGAATTCTCTGGCTCAGGGGCTGGAATGTGGACCCGGTCTCAAGAAAATCTCTTACAAGTCTCCTCTTCCAAGGATCTTGGCTCTTTGGGTCTAAGTTAGATCAGCTCATCTGGGACTCAACTTGCGGTAAGAGTTCATCGCTTTCCCTGCCCAAGCCAAAACGTCCATTCACCTGGAGACATTCTCTTCAGTTTCGCCCATTTCATCATTTCTCATTCCCTGGAACCTCCTCTCTGCGAGACCGGTCTCCTGCCCAGCGAGAGCAAAGGAAAACTGCCCTTCTAAATCCTTAGGGTCTTGATCCAATAGATTCTCTTCTGCATGACAAGTCACCCCCACCTGGAAATCTACTCAGAGTGGGTGGCAGTCTTCTTTCACAAGGATGCGTGGCTCTCCATAGTCGTTGACAACTGGGTCACGGAGATCGTTACTATGAAATACAAGATAGAATTTTCTTCTCTCCTTCGCAGACGTTTCTTCATGTCCCGCCCTCCAAGAGTTCCAGCCCTAGTTCCCGACTTCTTTCACGCCATCGCCTCTCTCCTCCTGGGAAGGAATCATCGTACCCGTTCCCTCTCAAGAATTCTTCTCAGGATTTTATTCCCAACATGTTCATGGTTTCAAAGGCTCACTCCATCCAATCTTGATCCTGGATCTCAAGCTACTAAACCAGCGGGAGCGCCTGCATCATTTCAGGACTGAATCCCTCTTCTCGTTGATTACTTCTATGGAGCACGAGGAGTTCCTCTGCTCAGTGGACATCCAGTATGTCCACCCCCACGTTCCGATTTGTTGCTCCATCAGATGTTTCTCCACTTTGTGGTCCAGGGGGCCCACTGCCAGTTCACAGCTCTACCCTTTGGACTGGCCTCTGCCCCAGGGTGTTTATGAAGATGATGGCAGCAGTCATGGCCATTTTTTGCTCTAAGGGGGACAGTAAGCTGCCCCTAACTGAAAGACCTGATCAAGAGCCCGTCTTTCCGAGACTGTTGTAAAAGTCTTCAGATCACCCTGGACACGCTTAACTGTCTAGGCTGGGTAGTCAACGTGGCAAAATTGTCTCTGATCCACAGCCAACGCCTTGTTTTCCTAAGCATGCTAATTTGATACCGCTCTTACAAGAGTTATTCCAGAGGAGAAGATTTCGACACTTCGTCTGGGGTTTTGTTCCCTAAGACGCCCATCCCCATGCTTCCTTCAGCTTGAAAGGTCTAGGGAAGATGATTGCCTTCCAACTAGCCCTTTTGTCAGCTTGGAACATAAACATTCTTCCCTGGATCACCTGATACTTCTGACTGTGGGAGGCAGTCATTGGCATGGTAGAGTCCACCCTCCATTAGGCGCGGACACCAGCCTCCTCGGATCGGAAGAGGGCGGTCTTCCTTCGACACATAGTCCAGGGTTGCTTGAACTCTTGGGAGACTTTTCTTCCCATTAACCTTTTTCGAAATCGAGAGCAATCTCCCTCTCTCCTCCACTGGCCAGGACCTTCTAGCGGCCGTCCAGTTCGCATTCAATCTCACAATTCCACGGTTGTGGCATACATAAACCACTAAGGCTATATGCACACGTTGGAGATCCACAGTTGTCTTTCCACGTGTATTTGCAACAAATCCGCAATGAGTGCTCAGGCAATGTTAATGGGAATCCAGAATTTGGTGTGCACATGTGGTTTACATGATGTTATCAATGAAATAGAGACATCCTTGTATCAGAAGCCAATCGACCGTCCAACATACCTTAAATGGGACCGTTTCCATCTAAAACACATAACCTCTATTGTCTACAGCCAAGCCTTCAGATACAATTGTATATGTTCTAACCCCATGGATGGGGAAGAACACCTTGGTCGCCTCAGAAAGACCTTTTTGAATCAGGGTTACCATCCAAGAACCATTTAAAACCAAATTACAAGAGCCACTAGAATATCAAGGAATCACCTGCTACATTACAAAGCTAAAGAAGAAAATAACCGGGTGCCTCTAGTAGTCCCCCACAATCCAAATCTGGAGGTGCCAGGGGGATCTGCACGGAAATTACAACCTTTACTTTACAAAAAGATGCCCACATACAATCCATTTTTCCAGACCCCCCCCCCAGTACTGTGTTTTAGGCAGCCCCCAAATCTAAGAAGCATCATTATCAGAAGCTCTCTGTCCTCTCAAACAGCTGCAGGAACCTTTCCCTGCAACAAGAAAAAATTTTAAACCTTTCCATTTTATAATGACCACGGACAAGATAAAGATCCCCAATTCACATCAGGACTACAAGATACCAGGTACTTTCAGCTACATTACTACTTATGTGGTATATTTAATTATTTGTACTAAATGTCCAACTGGGGGTCTTTGTGTAGACAACTGAGGACAAGGATAAATTCTCACCGCCACACAATAAGAGAAAAAAGAATGGATCTACCTGTGGCAAAACATTTTTGTATTTCAGATCACAGCACCATGGACATGAGATTACTTATTTTAAAAGGTAACTTCAAATCTCAGACAGAAAAGTCTGGGAGTATAAACTTATGACCGTTTTTTACACTCTCAGTGCAGGAATTAATGTGTCACATGGATTTGTCTTTTTACATCAGTTAAGGAATTTGCTCCTCAGTCCTTATGGGGGCATAACAGCACAGAACCAGACCCCAATCGGAGAACCATAAGGGTATGTGCACACGATGCTGAAAACGCTGTGGATCCGCAGCTTTTCCGCAGCTGCGGGTCCGCAGCAGTTTCCCATGAGTTTACATTACAATGTAAACCTATGGGAAACAAAAACCGCTGTTCACATGCTGCGGAAAAAAACGCACGGAAACGCAGCGGTTTACATTCCCCAGCATGTCACTTCTTTCTGCGGATTTCGCAGCGGTTTTACAGCTGCTCCTATGGAAAACTGCAGTTGTAAAATCGCAGTGAAAACTGCAGAAAAACTGAGGTAAATCCGCTATAAATCTGCAGCAAAAATGCAGCGTTTTTGCCCTGCAGATTTATCAAATCCACTGCAGAAAAATCCGCAGTGGACCATTATATATGTGCACATAGCCTAAAACATTTACACTCCTTATCTATGAACTGTTCCAATATTTATGGACACAACGGTTTATCACTCTCCCATATTGGTAGTTCTGCTTTACGTTACCTGTCTTATCTATGGCATTATTCTTGTGCCCTGTTGTGTATAAATTTGGGATTCTTCAGATTTTGCATTATTCTATGCCTCATGAAGAGACCTGCATAGTCTTGAAAGTTTGCAATGTGTTACCTTTTAATGGCTAACTGAAAAGATTGTAACAACCACTGAGGACTTTTAATTCTAAATATTTTTTTCACATGCTGTGGAAAATTCTGCACTGATTCTCAGCGTTTTATTTTCCGCAGCATGTCAATTCTGCGTTTCTGCACTCATTGACTTACATTGAGTCAGTCTAAAACGCAGGTGTAAAAAGGTCTATGGATTAGCTGCAGATTTGCATGCCAAAAACACTGCAGAAAGGAAGGAGGAAGAGTGTGTGAGCGGAGAATGTGTGCGGGACTGTCTGCGGGTGTGTGTGTGTGTGTGTGTGTGTGTGTGTGTGTGTAGCCAGGCATCGTCTGATGGGACTACTGCTCCCATCTAGCTATGTCTGCTGTCACATATAAAAGTTCAAGTGTAAAAAAAAAAAACACATTTGCATAATCACATACAACATTCATACTCACCAAACACCTAATTCCCCGATGCCCTCGATCTCTTGCAATAAAAATAAAATAAACCACCATATATTTACCCTTTCGCCGTAGTCCATTTAATATTGAGTGTCCTACATCGGGAGATGTGACTGCTCTACACTGCTCCGGCGATACACTACGGGAGTGATTACCTCCTGTCAGTGTATCACTACGCCACCGTGAGTTCACCGTAGTTTGTGCTGTCACTTGCGGCACCACTGCGTGAGATAATTCACGCTGCAGTGCCGTAAGTGAGAGCACGAACTACGGTGGACTGACAATGTATCACCGGAGGCCGTGTAGAGCAGTCACATCTTGTTGTGGGACACTCGTTATTAAATGGACTATGGTGGACAGGGAATATTCGTGTTGGTTTATTATTTTTATTTTTGTTGGAGGCGATCGAGGGAGTCTGGGATTAGGCGATGCAGTAAGTATGGTTGATTATCATTAATAAAGGACTTTATTGTGGCTGTGTCTTTATTTACCATACAACTATAGAATTCGTAATGGATAGGTGTCTTATTGACGCTTCTCCATTACTAATTCGTGGCTTGATGTCACCGGACAATACAAAGGTGACATCAACCCCCACAAATATGAACCCCCCTTGCCACCGCTACAGGATAAGTGGGAAGTGCGAGGCTAAGTACCAGAATTGGTGCATCTATAGGATCTGGGGCGGCTGCGAGATGATGTTTTTAGCCTGGGGGGTGCCAATATGCATGGCCCCTTCCCAGGCTATTAATATCAGCCCACAGCTGTCTGCCTAGCCTTTGCTGGTTCAATTTTATAGGGGGACCCCATGTAAAAAAATTTCTGAGTTTCCCCTGTAAACTAGTCAGTAAAGGCTAAGCAAACATCTGTGAGCTGATATTAATAGCCTGGGAACCTTTATGACTATTGGCTCCATCCCAGAATATTAACATAAACTGTCTGCTTTCTCTCTGCAGGTTAACAAAAATTCGCCGGAGCCCACGCAATTTATTATTATTTTTTTTTTAGGGTGTTTTCCGTCTAAAGCGCTGCCGGCTTTTGAACGCAGTGATTATGCATCTGTTCATTGAACCGTGCGGAATCACCGCACTCAATACATTGTACAGACACATGCTGACGTGTATGTCAAATCCCATCCACTATGCTGTATCATCTGGATGCTGTGTGTTGGACGCTGCGGATGTACGCAGCGTCCAACCCGCAGCGTTTACGGACCGTGGGAACATACCCTTATAAAGTTTTTGAAAATTAAAAATTGCATTTCACACAGATTTCGTGTGTATGTCTGAGTGTGTGTGTCTTTTTTGTAACTATTTACCACTTTATTAATGAGGGTATCTGTCTGACACCTATTCATTACTACACCTCGGGCTTGGAATTATATCTATCTATCTATATATATCTATATACATATCTACTATATAATTGTCTAAGGGTCACTTCCGTCTGTCTGTCTGTCATGGAAATCCAAGTCGCTGATTGGTCGCGGCAAAACAGCCACGACCAATGAGCGACGGGCACAGTCCGGAAGAAAATGGCCGCGCCTTACTCCCCTCCAGCCACCGCTAACACAGGGTTAATGCCGGCCATAACGGGCCGCGGTGTAACGCACTCCGTTACCGCCATTAACCCTGTGTGTCCCCAACTTTTTACTATTGATCCTGCCTATGCGGCATCAATAGTAAAAAATGTAATGTTAAAAATAATTTAAAAAAAAAACCTGCTATACTCACCCTCCGTTGTCCGCCGAGCCGGCCGCCATCTTCCGTTCCCGGCGATGCATTGCGAAATTACCCAGAAGACTTAGCGGCCTCGCGAGACCGCTAAGTCATCTGGGTAATTTCGCAATGCATCCTGGGAACGGAAGATGGCGGCAGCCGCGCGCTACAAGGGGCCCTCGGATCGGATGGTGAGTATATTTATTTTTTATTTTGTAACCTGTGACATACGTGGCTGGGCAATATACTACGTGGCTGGGCAATATACTACGTGGCCATGCATATTCTAGAATACCCAATGCGTTAGAATCGGGCCACCATTTAGTGTATGTATGTATGAGCACCATGGAATAATGGTGCTATATAAATTAATAATATATATATATATATACAGTTAGGTCCATATATATTTGGACAGAGACAACATTTTTCTAATTTTGGTTATAGACATTACCACAATGAATTTTAAGCAAAACAATTCAGATGCAGTTGAAGTTCAGACTTTCAGCTTTCATTTGAGGGTATCCACATTAAAATTGGATGAAGGGTTTAGGAGATTCAGCTCCTTAACATGTGCCACCCTGTTTTTAAAGGGACCAAAAGTAATTGGACAGATTCAACAATTTTAAATAAAATGTTAATTTTTAGTACTTGGTTGAAAACCCTTTGTGGGCAATGACTGCCTGAAGTCTTGGACTCATGGACATCACCAGACGCTGTGTTTCCTCCTTTTTGATGCTCTGCCAGGCCTTCACTGCAGTGGTTTTCAGTTGCTGTTTGTTTGTGGTCCTTTCTGTCTGAAGTTTAGTCTTTAACAAGTGAAATGCTGCTCAATTGGGTTGAGATCAGGTGACTGACTTGGCCATTCAAGAATATTGCACTTCTTTGCTTTAATAAACTCCTGGGTTGCTTTGGCTTTATGTTTTGGGTCATGGTCCATCTGTAGTATGAAACGACGACCAATCAGTTTGGCTGCATTTGGCTGGATCTGAGCACACAGTATGGCTCTGAATACCTCAGAATTCATTTGGCTGCTTCTGTCCTGTGTCACATCATCAATAAACACTAGTGACCCAGTGCCACTGGCAGCCATGCATGCCCAAGCCATCACACTGCCTCTGCCGTGTTTTACAGATGATGTGGTATGCTTTGGATCATGAGCTGTACCACGCCTTCACCTTACTTTTCTCTTTCCATCATTCTGGTAGAGGTTGATCTTGGTTTCATCTGTCCAAAGAATGTTCTTCCAGAACTGTGCTGGCTTTTTTAGATGTTTTTTAGCAAAGTCCAGTCTAGCCTTTTTATTCTTGACTCTTATGAGTGGCTTGCACCGTGCAGTGAACCCTCTGTATTTACTTTCATGCTGTCTTCTCTTTATGGTAGATTTGGATATTGATACGCCGACCTCCTGGAGAGTGTTGTTCACTTGGTTGGCTGTTGTGAAGGGGTTTCTCTTCACCATGGAGATTATTCTGCGATCATCCTCCACTGTTGTCTTCTGTGGGCGCCCAGGTCTTTTTGCATTGATGAGTTCTCCAGTGCTTTCTTTCTTTCTCAGGATGAACCAAACTGTAGATTTTGCCACTCCTAATATTGTAGCAATTTCTCGGATGGGTTTTTTCTGTTTCCGCAGCCTTAAGATGGCTTGTTTCACCTGCATGGAGAGCTCCTTTGACCGCATGTTTACTTCACAGCAAAACCTTCCAAATGCAAGCATCACACCTCAAATCAACTCCAGGCCTTTTATCTGCTTAATTGAGAATGACATAATGAAGGGATTGCCCACACCTGTCCATGAAATAGCCTTGGAGTCAATTGTCCAATTACTTTTGGTCCCTTTAAAAACAGGGTGGCACATGTTAAGGAGCTGAAACTCCTAAACCCTTCATCCAATTTTAATGTGGATACCCTCAAATGAAAGCTGAAAGTCTGAACTTCAACTGCATCTGAATTGTTTTGTTTAAAATTCATTGTGGTAATGTCTATAACCAAAATTAGAAAAATGTTGTCTCTGTCCAAATATATATGGACCTAACTGTATATATATATATATTTATATTAGATATCTATCTATCTAGTGTCATGGCCAAAAGTATTGACACCCCTGCAATTCTGTCAGATAATACTCAGTTTCTTCCTGAAAATGATTGCAATCACGAATTCTTTGGTATTATTATCTTCATTTAATTTGTCTTAAATGAAAAAACACAAAAGAGAATGAAGCAAAAAGCAAAACATTGATCATTTCACACAAAACTCCAAAAATGGGCCAGACAAAAGTATTGGCACCCTCAGCCTAATACTTGGTTGCACAACCTTTAGCCAAAATAACTGCGACCAACTGCTTCCGGTAACCATCAATGAGTTTCTTACAATGCTCTGCCGGAATTTTAGACCATTCATTGGCAAACCGCTCCAGGTCCCTGATATTTGAAGGGTGCCTTCTCCAAACTGCCATTTTTAGATCTCTCCACAGGTGTTCTATGGGATTCAGGTCTGGACTCATTGCTGGCCACCTTAGAAGTCTCCAGTGCTTTCTCTCAAACCATTTTCTAGTGCTTTTTGAAGTGTGCTTTGGGTCATTGTCCTACTGGAAGACCCATGACCTCTCAGGGAGACCCAGCTTTCTCACACTGGGCCCTACATTATGCTGCAAAATTTGTTGGTAGTCTTCAGACTTCATAATGCCATGCACACGGTCAAGCAGTCCAGTGCCAGAGGCAGCAAAGCAACCCCAAAACATCAGGGAACCGCCGCCATGTTTGACTGTAGGGACCGTGTTCTTTTCTTTGAATGCCTCTTTTTTTCTCCTCTAAACTCTATGTTGATGCCTTTGCCCATAAAGCTCTACTTTTGTCTCATCTGACTAGAGAACATTCTTCCAAAACGTTTTAGGCTTTTTCAGGTAAGTCTTGACAAACTCCAGCCTGGCTTTTTTATGTCTTGGGGTAAGAAGTGGGGTCTTCCTGGGTCTCCTACCATACAGTCCCTTTTCATTCAGATGCCGACGGATAGTATGGGTTGACACTGTTGTATCCTCGGACTGCAGGGCAGCTTTAACTTGTTTGGATGTTAGTCGAGGTTCTTTATCCAACATCCGCACGATCTTGCGTTGAAATCTCTTGTCAATTTCTCTTTTCCATCCACATCTAGGGAGGTTAGCCACAGTGCCATGGGCTTTAAACTTCTTGATGACACTGCGCACGGTAGACACAGGAACATTCAGGTCTCTGGAGATAGACTTGTAGCCTTGAGATTGCTCATGCTTCCTCAAAATTTGGTTTTTCAAGTCCTCACAGTTCTTTGGTCTTCTTTCTTTTCTCCATGCTCAATGTGGTACACACAAGGACACAGGACAGAGGTTGAGACAACTTTAATCCATGTCAACTGGCTGCAAGTGTGAGTTAGTTATTGCTAACACCTGTAAGGTGCCACAGGTAAGTTACAGGTGCTGTTAATTACACAAATTAGAGAAGCATCACATGATTTTTCAAACGGTGCCAATACTTTTGTCCACCCCTTTTTTATGTTTGGTGTGGAATTCTATCCAATTTGGCGTTAGGACAATTATTTTTGTGTTTTTTCATTTAAGACAAAATAAATGAAGATAATAATACCAAAGAATTTGTGATTGCAATCATTTTCAGGAAGAAACTGAGTATTATCTGACAGAATTGCAGGGGTGTTAATACTTTTGGCCATGACTGTGTGTGTGTGTGTGTATATATGTGTATATATATATATAACGCTGGGAGCGTCACTCTGTCCGAAGCCTCTATAGACTGCGCAGGCGCAAGCGCCGGCGCAGTCTGGGCCTCACAGAGTGACGCTCCCGGGAGATCGCGGTGTGCGTTCACACTGAACGCACACCGCGATCTCCAACAGAGAAGCAGGGACCGCCAGGAGGGTGAGTATCGCCTATATTCACCTGTCCCCGTTCCATCGCTGAGCGCCGCCATCTTCCCGGTCTTCGGTCTGTGGCCTTCAGTTCAGAGGGCGCAGTGACGCGCTTAATGCGCGCCGGTGCCGCCCTCTGACTGAACAGTCACAGCCAGGAGACCGGGAAGATGGCGGCACGCAGCGCTGGAACGGGACAGACAGGTGAGTATAGTAAGTGCTGGGGGGGCCTGAGCTGGCGGCGATACCGGCACCTGACCCCCACAGCGCGCCAGTGTCCCCGCCTGCTCAGGCCCCCCAGCACTCGGCGCCGAGCGGGTCAGAGGCAGTATGGGGACGCAGGATGGAGCAGCACATAAGGATGGGGACGGAGGATGGGAGCAGCACATAAGGATTGGGGCGCAGGATGGAGCAGCACATAAGGATGGGGACGCAGGATGCAGCAGCACATAAGGATAGGGACGCAGGATGCAGCAGCACATAAGGATGGGGACGCAGGATGCAGCAGCACATAAGGATGGGGACGCAGGATGCAGCAGCACATAAGGATGGGGACGCAGGATGCAGCAGCACATAAGGATGGGGACGCAGGATGGAGCAGCACATAAGGATGGGGACGCAGGATGGAGCAGCACATAAGGATGGGGACGCAGGATGGAGCAGCACATAAGGATGGGGACGCAGGATGGAGCAGCACATAAGGATGGGGACGCAGGATGGAGCAGCACATAAGGATGGGGACGCAGGATGGAGCAGCACATAAGGATGGGGACGCAGGATGCAGCAGCACATAAGGATGGGGACGCAGGATGGAGCAGCACATAAGGATGGGGACGCAGGATGGAGCAGCACATAAGGATGGGGACGCAGGATGGAGCAGCACATAAGGATGAGGACGCAGGATGCAGCAGCACATAAGGATGGGGACGCAGGATGGGAGCAGCACATAACAGGATGGGGACGCAGGATGGAGCAGCACATAAGGATGGGGACGCAGGATGGGAGCAGCGCATGACAGGATGGGGACGCAGGATGGAGCAGCACATGACAGGATGGGGACCCAGGATGGAGCAGCGCATGACAGGATGGGGACGCAGGATGGAGCAGCGCATGACAGGATGGGGACGCAGGATGGAGCAGCGCATGACAGGATGGGGACGCAGGATGGAGCAGCACATGACAGGATGGGGACGCAGGATGGAGCAGCACATACCAGGATGGAGACCATATACCAATATAAATGCTCGCCACCCGGGCGTAGAACGGGTTCAATAGCTAGTATATATATATGTGATAGAAGAGATAGATATATAGAGATCGATAGATATATATATATATATATATATATATATATATATATATATAGATATAGATTATATGATACATACATACATTATATATATATATATATATATATATATATATATATATATATATATATATATATATATATATAATCTATATCACTTATTTGTTTTGCGTGTAGACCGTATATTTGAACATGGTATGTAATGATATTATGGTCCTCAATGGAGAATGTAAAAGAGTTTGGACTAGGAATGATATCACAATTCTTTTTTTTTTTTTGTTAAATAATAGATCTTTATTTAGCGTACAAAAACGCATACAAATCCGCATGAACAATCCGCATCAAATCCGCACAGATTTTAAACTGCATTTTCTGCCAAGAGAGGAAGAATCCGCGCAGATTTTTACAACAGCAAATCCGCGCAGATTTTTACAACAGCAAATCCGCAATGTGCGCACATACCCTAAGGCAGGACACGCAGCAACTCCGTCATGTTAGTGGTCTCACGGATTCTGGATTGGGCCGAATGACGTTCTGCAATATCAGTGGTGCACATTCCAGGCGTGGATAACTGGGCTACTGACTTTCTAAGTCGTTAGGGCCTCTCCTCTGGCGAGAGGTCTCTCAACCCCTATGTGTTCGATCAGATCGGTCATAGGTGGGGAGCACTCCCAACGTCGATCTGATGGCGTCTTGGATGAATTATAAGGTCCCTCTATTTGTGGCTAGGTCTTGCTACTCACTGGCAATCAGTTATGACGCTCTGGTCATTCCATGATCCCAGTTTAGACTTCCATGCCTTTTTCCACCTCTTATTCTGATCTCCAGATTCATCAAGGCGGAAGGTGTTAATCATCCTAGTGACCCCAGATTGGCCTAGAAGAGACTGGTATTCAGATTGTCAACCTAGTTGCACATGTACCCTGGAAACTCCAAGACCGTCCAGACATACTCTCTCAGGGTCCCCTCTTCCACCAGAATTCTCGGTCTCTCAATGGCATGGCCGTTGAACCCGCGTCCTGCGTGAGGCAGATTTCTTGTCTTTGGTCATACAGACCATGATCAAGGCAAGGAAAACCATGTCTAACTACAAACCGGTTTGCCTCTTAGTACCCTCAAGGGTCAGGTATCTACGCTTTCCATTCTGTTTCAACGGAACTTGGCCTTTTAGTCCCCAGATCAAGACCTTCCTTCTAGGAGTCGCTCAACTAGCACCACCATATCGTACTCCTGTGGAGCTATAGGACCTTAATCCAGTTTTAAGTGTTCTTCAAGGACCCACTTTGAACCCATACAGGACACAGCACCTTCTCTTCTCTCCTGAAAGATAGCCTTTTTAGTTGCGATCAGCTGGGTCTCAGAATTGGGATCTCTCTTGCTGCTCTCTTTTCCTCATCATCCACCGGTACAAGGTGGTCCTGCGACCACTTCCTACATTCCTTCCTAAGATCGTCTTCCCTTTTCATATCAACAAGGATTTTGTCCTTCCTTCTGCCCTTCCCCTGTCCATCCCTTGGCAAAGTCCCTCCACAAGCTGGACCTTCTCAGAGCTTTATGTCTATCTTTCAAGGACAACTTCCTTCATTCGGATGCCTTGTTTGTTATCCCTGAGGGTCGTCGTATGGGAGTCCCTGCCTCAGAGTCTATTGCCCGCTGCATTCACTTGGCTATACTGGAGGCTTACCGAGTTAAGAATAGACCACCACCATCTCCTGGAGTGAGGGCTTGCTCCACTCGTCCAGTGGGGGCCTCCTGGGCCATTCGCCACCAGGCCTCTGCAACTTAGATTTGTAAGGCAGCTACTTGGTCATCTTTTCATACGTTTGCAAGATTGTACAGGGTATATACCTACACCTCACTGATGCTGGCCTAGGTAGAAAGGTGCTGCAAGCTGTGGTCATCTGACCTGATTTGTGCACAATATTGTGTTCCCTCCCTTGGGACTGCTTTAGGATGTCCCATGGTTACCTGTGTCCCCCAATGAAGCGATAAAGAAAAAAGGATTTTTGGTACTCGCCGTAAAATCTTTCTTGGAGCCTTCATTGGGTGACTCGGCACCCTTCCTGATTTGTTCCTTTGTTGTGTTCTTTATTGCTTCTCTTACTGCTTTTTCACTAACTGACGAGCTTTGTGCCAGTCAGTGGGTGTACCCAGCTGAGGAGGAGCTAACTCTTTTTTTTTTTTGCCTAGGGTTCACCTTCTAGCGACAGCAGCTTATTCAACACATGATTACCTGTGTCCCCCCAATGAAGGCTCTAACAATGATTTTACTAGGAGTACCAAAAAGCCTTTTTATTTTATTTCTCAACTTTCACTGTTCTATGTTTCTGCGCACACTATACATTGCTTGAAGCTGTTCAATTGCCTACCTAAAGTTTTCTGCTTTCTAGGAATTTCTCATTAAACACTGCCATTTGAAAAGTAATTCCAGAGTGAAACCTCTTGGTTAATAGGAAGTGCCTGCAAAATTTCTTGCTACATAATCACTATTCCAGAGACTTTACACAATCTTCCTCTTGGCCACAACTGATGCTAATGCTCTTCAAAAGTTCAAGAACCCACAGTTATATTTTGGCAGTTTTACATTGAGAAGCTTTTATGCACTTGTCATGGCAAGCTGTAGCCCCGAAAGACAAATGTTAACCCACAACTTTGTAGTCTTACTTGTCTTTTGTAATTGTATTTTACAGGTGACAAAGGAAGAGAGGCTGTTCCATGACATCATGAAATGTTATCGTAATCAACCCCAAGCAGAGAGCCGTGTAAGTGAAAACAGATGTGACATGGTTTTATCTCTTTTGATGCTTTTATACATCAGCATTACATACTTGCTTGTTGGTTGTTAGGTGTATAGGCATGTATTACTGAAAAAAATGCCAGAAGAGCAACAGAGAGACGCTGATTCCAGTCAAGATGTGGAAATGGTTGATTGTGGTAAGAAAACATTTGTCTTTGGATGAAGTGTCATCTTGCTGATGCAGAAGTTTGCTTTGTAGCCGGTGGTCTTGGTTTCCTGTATTTGCCACGTCAGTCGTGTTTTATCTCTCAGACCATTTACCTCCTAACCTATAGCTCTCCAGCTGTTGGATACAAAACTATAACTGTCAGCCTAGGGATATCGGACATGTACGAATTGTAGTTTTCAAACAGTCGGGAGAGCCACAGTTTGGGTAACACAGCTTGACCCTATTTAGTTGGCTTGGTAAATGTTTTCTGCCTGTAAGTTTGCTCTTTTGGTGTTATTCAAAGGAAGTTAATAATTTTGTTTTTCACTCCAGGCCATAGAATACAGTGGGTGATTAGCCAATTTTCAAGCATAAACTTTCCTGTACCTTGCTTAATATCTCAGACAATGTAACCTTTATTGTATTCTTGCTCTTCTACAGATTCCGATGACTCTCACTCATTCCCAAAACAAGCTTCTGAGACCAGTGAACTAGAAAGAGGAGACTTGATAACCTTTTATAACAATGTCTATGTGGAACGAATACAACTATTTGCACTTAAATATGCAGTCAGCACCAGTGACCATCTGGTAGGAACCTCATACCATAAAGCTAGGAGAGAACATGAATTTGTGGGCTTTTTACCTTCAGGAAAACTGCAGTGCTAATATCTTGGGAATTTCGTAACTGAATTGGATGCTAATTGGTCTTGCTATTGTGGGGAAAGGGAAGCGTATGATATTCAGTGCTTATGCATACCTGCTGGGTAAGTTTACTGTACAAGTCCAATGTACACTAAAATCCCAGTGTGAACATATGTTTAAAATGGTTTTCCTGTTTGGCCAACCTAATGCATCTGCCCCAGAGACCAGCCGAAAGCGGTCATCAGCTGACATCTGATCAGCTGTCATGTGCACCAAACAGCTGTGTGTGGAATCGGCTAATGTGTTAAATGCTGCGATCAGAGATTGACAGCGGCATTTAACTCTCGCAAACCAGATGTATCATTAGCACCACCCATTGGCATGAAAATGGGGGAGCCGATGGGTTGGCATGACAACCCAGGGTCTGCAGGAGCCCCCTGTCGTTATCATTGCCGAACTGCTATGAGCACCTCCCCGTGATCAGCACTTACACAAGATAAGCATTTTTGCTACACATAGCAGGGCTCTATCACAAGTGTTCAGATGATCGCAGCTTCAAATCTCCTAAAGAGACTATTGAAGCAGGTAAAAAGTGTCAAAAAAATTAAAACTGTAAAATAAAAAAATAAAAAAAATGTAAAAGTTCAAATGCCTCATTCAAAATATAACAATTTTTTTTTTAAATACACATTTGGTATTGCCACGTTCAAAAACACCTGATCTACGGTATCAAAATATAAAAAGAATTAATTTGATCAGTAAATGGTGTAGCGAGGGGAAAAAAAAAAACCAAAACGCAAATGTCACACATCGCAATAATGGGCGATCAAAACATTATATCTACACCTTAACCCCTTTCTGCCAGCTGACGGAATAGTACGTCAGCTGGCAGATCCCCTGCTTTGAGGTGGGCTCCGGCGGTTAACTAGTTAAATGCCGCCGTCAAGCGCTGACAGCGGCATTTAACTAGCGCGCACGGCCGGGTTATAATGACCTGGAGAATCATAATGGCAGGTTAGTTTTAGCATTTGGTGAACCTAGCAAAAAAGCCAAACAAAAAACAAGTGTGGGATTGCACTTTTTTTGCAATTTCATCACACTTGGAATTTTTGTCCCGTTTTCTGTTACATGGCATGGTAAAACCAATGGTATCGTTCAAAAGTACATATCGTCCCGCAAAAAATAAGCCCTCACATGGCCATATTGACAGAAATATAAAAAAGTTATGGCTCTGGGAAGGAGGGGAGCAAAAAACGAAAATGAAAAAACGGAAAAAGCTCCAGGGGTGAAGGGGTTAATAGTATTGATAAAAACGTCGGCATGTCATGGAAAAAATAAGCCCTCTCCTGGCCCCAGATCATGAAAAAAGGAGACTGCATGGGTCTCGGACAATGGCGCCTTTTTTTATTCTTTTTGTAACAAACTATGTTTTGTTTTTTTAAGAATAAAATAAAAAAAATAACCCATGCATGTTTATCTACAAACTCTTAATGAACTGGAAAAAATCCTAGAGGTAGGTCCATTTTAGCATTTAGTGAACATGGTAAAATAAAACCCCCAAAACAATTGTGGAATTTGTACTCTTTTTGCAATTTCATTGCATTTGGAATTCTTTTTTCCAGTACACTATATAGTAAATTCAATGGTGTCATTCGAAGTACAACTTGTGCCTCAAAAAAACAAGCCGTCGCATATGGCCATATTGACGGAAAATTTTAAAAAGTTATGGCTCTGGAAAGAAGAGCAAAAAACGAAAGTGCAAAAACTGAAAAACCCAAGATGGTAAAGGGGTTAAAAGAAGCAGTCCACTACCATAACTCTGTTACTGATTTTATCATAAATGCTTAAGGACAATATCCCCAAATAATGCCACATACCTTTTCTGCCATGTTCATGTTTTGTACCATTCTGCTTCGTTCCCAATGCCCTGACATCAGCTCTAATGTTACAGCCATCACTTTGTCATCAAGATGCAGACGAGCAGGGGTACAAAACAATGGAATAGAGCGCTGTGGCCTGCTGTATAAACAGTTAGTTATAATGGGGCGATTTTTCTGCAGGTGCAATGTGAGCTCTCTTAAATAAAGCCCCAGCCTCCTACATGGCAAGGTATGCTAACCTGTCCGTTTCCAGAGCTTGGAAATTAGGGAGATTTTGATGTGACATTTAAGGAAGTCGTAGAATTTTCAGCCAGAGAAGGTGACCAGGAGAGCATCTCCTTACAGAAGGATTTGGGAAAGCAAAGGATTTACAAAAACAGCTGTTCTGTGGCAGGTAGTTCACATGAAAGGGACTTGTATCATTAATGGGGTTGGCTGCTACTTTAACCCCTTTCTGACCTCGGACGGGATAGTACGTCCGAGGTCAGAAGCCCCGCTTTGATGCAGGGCTCTGCGGTGAGCCCGCTTCAAAGCCGGGACATGTCAGCTGTTTTGAACAGCTGACATGTGCCCGTAATAGGCGCGGGCAGAATCGCGATCTGCCCGCACCTATTAACTAGTTAAATGCCGCTGTCAAACGCAGACAGCGGCATTTAACTAGCGCTGCCGGGCGGCCGGAAATGACGTCATCGCCGACCCCCGTCACATGATCGGGGGTCGGCGATGCGTCAGGATGGTAACCATAGAGGTCCTAGAGACCTCTATGGTTACTGATCACCGGTGGCTGTGAGCGCCACCCTGTGGTCGGCGCTCACAGCACACCTCCATTTCTGCTACATAGCAGCGATCAGCAGATCGCTGCTATGTAGCAGAGGCGATAGTGCTGTGCCTGCTTCTAGCCTCCCATGGAGGCTATTGAAGCATGGCAAAAGTAAATAAAAAAAAAAGTTAAAAATAATGTGAAAAAAATAAAAAAAAATATAAAAGTTTAAATCACCCCCCTTTCGCCCCAATCAAAATAAATCAATTAAAAAAATATCAAATCTACACATATTTGGTATCGCCGCGCTCAGTATCGCCCGATCTATCAATTAAAAAAGAAACATTAACCTGATCGCTAAACGGCGTAGTGAGAAAAAAAATTCGAAAAGCCAGAATTACGTTTTTTAGGTCGCCGCGACATTGCATTAAAATGCAATAACGGGCGATCAAAAGAACGTATCTGCACCAAAATGCTATCATTAAAAACGTCATCTCGGCACGCAAAAAATAAGCCCTCAACCGACCCCAGATCACGAAAAATGGAGACGCTACGAGTATCGGAAAATGGCGCAATTTTTTTTTTTTTTTTTAAGCAAAGTTTGGAATTTTTTTTCACCACTTAGATAAAAAATAACCTAGTCATGTTAGGTGTCTATGAACTCGTACTGACCTGGAGAATCATAATGGCAGGTCAGTTTTAGCATTTAGTGAACCTAGCAAAAAAGCCAAACAAAAAACAAGTGTGGGATTGCACTTTTTTTGCAATTTCACCGCACTTGGAATTTTTTTCCCGTTTTCTAGTACACGACATGCTAAAACCAATGATGTCGTTCAAAAGTACAACTCGTCCCGCAAAAAATAAGCCCTCACATGGCCAAATTGACGGAAAAATAAAAAAGTTATGGCTCTGGGAAGGAGGGGAGTGAAAAACGAACACGGAAAAATGAATGAAGGGGTTAACATTGCTAGAGGCACTGTAAACACACCAAATGCATAAAAAACGAATGGGTTAAGTGGCGTTCAAATGTAAACTTTACAAATGACAGCAGCTTTGTACTGCTGCTGGCTTTTCACAGTTTCCTTGCATGATTAAGAGATTATTCAGGGAAACTGGAAAGACCACAGCAGCACAGGGCTGTTGTACTTTGTAACCGCTGCATGTGAATACAGGCTTAAAACAGTTTACCTACATTAGGATATTGAGGGTGTATTGTTAGGATTGTCCATAAAATTCAGACCCAGATTCTCGGTTGTCATGTTTGGGGAAAGATGCTTCAAAGTCAGGGACACGACCTATGAGGAAAACATACATCATATGTCGTGAAGGGGTTAAGGTAGGGTACTGCATTGTTGTCTTATTGAATCGAATAGACCAGCCTCATCAGAAAGCAGATTTGCGGGAGTGCAGGGACTGCACACTCTCAATAGAACTATGCTTATTGGTTGTGATTTATTTTTTTTCTCTTTCATCTTTAGTCTGCTGTTCCTCCACTTTCCCCATTCCCCAGCATCAAACAACAAGCAGTCTCTCCACGTCGGGTATCTCAGCAGCATTCCATATATGTGTCTCCACATAAAAACACAAGTTGCCTCACCCCTCGCACAGCACTTCTATACAAGTTCAATGGAAGTCCTTCTAAAGTAAGTTTTTAAGATGTCCACTTCCACTAGCGCGTTCATGTCTGTCCGTCTGTCTGTCTGTGCATATGTATGTGTATATGTATGTATGTATGACACATACATACATATATATATGTGTATGTATGTATGTGTGTGTGTGTGTGTGTGTATAATTACACACACATACCCTGCTCAAAAACATAAAGGGAACACTTAAACAACAGAATATAACTTCAAGTAAATCAATCTTCAGTGAAATCAAACTTAGGAAGCAACACTGTTTGACAATCAATTTCACATGCTGTTGTGAAAATGGAATAGACAACAGATGGAAATTATTGGCAATTATCAAGACACACTCCAATAAAGGAGTGGTTCTACAGGTGGGGACCACAGGCCACATCTCAGTACCAATGCTTTCTGGCCGATGTTTTGGTCACTTTTGAATGTTGGTTGTGCTTTCACACTCATGGTAGCATGAGACGGACTCTACAACCCACACAAGTGGCTCAGGTAGTGCAGCTCATCCAGGGTGGCACATCAATGCGAGTTGTGGCAAGAAGGTTTGTGGTGTCTGTCAGCGTAGTGTCCAGAGGCTGGAAGCACTACCAGGAGACAAGCCAGTACACCAAGAGACGTGGAGTGGGCCGTAGGAGGGCAACAACCCAGTAGCAGGACCGCTACCTCAGCCTTTGTGCAAGGAGGAGCACTGCCAGAGCCCTGCAAAATTACATCCAGCAGGCCACAAATGTGCATGTCTGAACAAATGGTTAGAAACCGATTCCATGAGGATTGTCTGAGTGCCCGACGTCCACAGATGGGGGTTGTGCTCACAGCCCAGCACCGTGCAGGACGCTTGGTATTTGCCACACAACACCAGGATTGGCAACTTCCCCACTGGCACCCTGTGCTCTTCACAGATGAAAGCAAGTTCACACTGAGCACATGTGACAGATGTGACAGTCTGGAGATGCCATGGAGAGTCATCTGCTGCCTGCAACATCCTTCAGCATGACTGGTTTGGCAGTGGGTTAGTAATGGTGTGGGGTGGTATTTCTTTGGAGGGCCACACAGCCTTGCATGTGCTCGCCAGAGGTAGCCTGACTGCCAATAGGTACCGAGATGAGATCCTCAGACCCCTTGTGAGACCATATGCTGGTGCGATTGGCCCTGGCTTCCGCCTAATGCAGGACAATGCCAGACCTCATGTGGCTGGAGTGTCTCAGCAGTTCCTGCAAGATGAAGGCATTGAAGCTATGGACTGGCTCGTCCGTTCCTCAGACCTGAATCCGATTGAACACATGTGGGACATCATGTCTCGCACCATCCACCAACATCATGTTGCACCACAGACTGTCCAGGAGTTGGCGGATGCTTTAGTCCAGGTCTGGGAGGAGATCCCTCAGAAAACCATCCGCCACCTCATCAGGAGCATGCCCAGGAGATGTAGGGAGGTCATACAGGCACGTGGAGGCCACACACACTACTGAGCATCATTTCCTTGTCTTGAGGCATTTCCACTGAAGTTGGATCAGCCTGTAACTTCATTTTCCAGTTTGACTTTGAGCATCATTCCTACTTCAGACCTCCGTGGGTATTAGTTGTGATTTACATAATAATAATAATAATTTTTAAGTTTTATTGTTCTCAACACATTCCACTATATAATGAATAAAGATTTAGAACTGGAATATTTCATTCAGTGATATCTAGGATGTGGGATTTTAGTGTTCCCTTTATTTTTTTGAGCAGTGTGTGTGTATATGTATATATGTGTGTGTGTATGTATGTGTGTGTATATATATATATATATATATATATATATATATATATAGATATATATAGATATATAGATACATACACACACACACACACACACACACACACACACACGTACATACCACATACATATATATATATATATATATCCAGACAGCAAAGAAGAATCGCAAATGCACTCACCAACTGCAGTTGAAGGTGTTTATTCGAACACAAAGCAGGACATCTTCACGGCACGGGGGAGAGGGAAATGACCAAAGGGAGTGCGGCAAACGAGACACACTCCCTTTGGTCATTTCCCTCTCCCCCGTGCCGTGAAGATGTCCTGCTTTGTGTTCGAATAAACACCTTCAACTGCAGTTGGTGAGTGCATTTGCGATTCTTCTTTGCTGTCTGGATTCATATGGACTTTTTTTCATGCAAATAGCACCTCCTTCTCTCTCTCGGACTGCTATAGCGGACCTGAATGTGTTAATTTGGATTTTCTCTACGTTGGTGTGGGGGGTTGTGCTGCTCCTTTCTTCTTTTGTTTTCTGACATATATATATATATATATATATATATATATATATATATATATATATATATATATATATATATATATATATATATATATATATATATATATATATATATATATATATATATTTACATATATACATATATAATATATATATGTGTGTATATTTCTCCTTCGCCTCATTGGGGGATACAGGACCATGGGTTATGCTGCTGTCACTAGGAGGCTGACACTAAGCTGAGACAAAAAAAGGTTAGCTCCTCCCCTGCAGTATACACCCTCATGCTGGCTTCCAGAGACCCAGTTCAAGCTTAGTGTCCGTAGGAGGCACACTGTTTTTTCATCACGCGGACGAAGGGGGCGACGGATTCTTTCAAGGTCCGATCTCCCACGAAACAGCAACAGGCGAGCACGGGAGTTTCACCTCACCGTATCCTCTCCTGCGACGAGGGAGCCACTGCCTGAGCTGACCCTTTTTTGGGCGACGGTTTTTTCCCTAAAAGGGCGCCGATCTCCCCACTTGATACAGACGAGCACTGGGTTTTCCTCCAGTATCCTCCTCTGCAGCCAGGCTTTTTATTGCCGGACATCTGCCCTGGCCACCAGGTTTTACCCTCGGCTGTACAGAGGCACTATTTCTGTGGCGTCCGTGCAGACCACACTGCATCACCAATGTTCTTCGTGATCCAGGTGGTGGACGGTTCCTCTCCACCCCCCTGTTTGGGGCTGGTGGATAGAGGCTTCCCAACCCCTGCACCGTCCCATGCCATCCTAAGGCACCTCTCACCTCCTCATGGCACCTCTGGTAAGTGTCTCGTGGGGGATGGGGGGGATCGTCGGTCTTGTGGTCCGGAGGGCTCCTCCTGGGCAGCGCCCATAGTGGCCTGGAGCATTCCCACAGTTTTTTGGCATTTTGCGCCGCGCGCCGGGCCGAAGCCGCAAATTTAGCCCCCAGCTTCGGCCTAGCCGCTGGACGCTGCGATAGGCTCCGCCCCCCGCTGCGCGTCATCGGCGGCTCCGCCCCCCGGTCCTGGCGCTTCTCGCAGCCGCCGAGATCTCTCTCCTGATCTCGGCGGCCATCTTTATTCCACACTGCACGCCGCAGCTCAGCCTCTACAGAGCGTCTAGCTGTCACAGCGCCCAGGGGAACCCCACTTGCAGCCGGTTTTCTTCTCTGGCAACACTTGCCCTCTCTGGAACGGGACACAGGACCAGGGTAAGGAGACTTCGTCAACTCCCCTCTGCAGCGTCGCCCTCGGCTTCCCCTCATTTATAGACCCTGTGATCTAATTTTCTCGCATTAGAATCATGTCCCAGTCAAGGTCCAAAAAATCCTCTAAGGTGCATACGACCTTTTTTTCTGCGTGTACCACCTGCCAGGCCCCGCTCCCTAGGCCGCAAAGTTCTCCCCTCTGCTCTGCCTGCGATGCTCCATGTGCCCAGGAGCCCTCCACCGCTACCGACTCCGGTGTACCTAGTCCCCCCCCGTGGGTCGCCTCACTTTCACAGTCCGTGGATTTTTTAGCCAACGCCATCAAATCCATTCAAAATCCTCCCGGGGAACGGGGCAATCCGTTACAGGTGTTAAGAGATCCCTCCATAGCAGGGGAATCGTCGGCCAGCAGGGGCCGCTCTCCACTTAAAGAGGCACGGTCATCCAGAAAACGTATCCGTACTACTTCTCCTGAGCGTTCACCTCGCCACTCAGACTCTGGCAGCTCCACCTCTCGCTCACCCTCTTTGGGGGCTCGCAGCGTTCACGACTCTGAGCATGAGTCCGAGGTATCATTGGACCCGGAGGCTCCGGAGTTCAGAGCTACGGTTGACTCCCTCATTGTAGCAGTCAATCACGCGCTTAAGGTGGATGATGATTCTAATTCCGCTCCGGAACACGCGGTCTCTTTTACCAGAACCAAGCGTTCCCACAAATCCTTTGCCTCTCACCCAGCTTTTCTAGATATAGTCAAGCGACACAGAGAGCGTCCAGATAAGCGTTTCTCGGGTAAGAAGGATCTGGTATCAAAGTATCCCTTCTCAGCAGATCTCGTGAAAGACTGGACGGATCCCCCTATAGTAGATCCTCCGGTCTCGCGCCTGGCCTCTAAAACTCTTCTTTCAGTCCCGGACGGCGCTTCAATTAAGAGTCCCACTGAACGCCAGCTAGACTCTCTAGCTCGCTCAGTGTACGAGGCCTCAGGCTCTTCCCTGTCCCCCTCCTTCGCTGCGGCTTGGGTGACCAAGGCAATGGTTTCCTGGGCGGATGCTCTAGCGAAATCCATTCAGGAACAGGACCTCCCGTCTGAGATGGCGGACCTGGCTAAGCAGTTAGCCATGGCTAGCGATTATGTAATGTACGCATCTCTCGACGCAGCGAATTGCACAGCATCGGCGGCTTCTAACGCCATCGCTATTAGAAGGGCTCTTTGGCTCAGAGAGTGGCGCGCAGACTCCTCTTCTAAAAAATCCCTGATCTCTCTCCCTTTTCAAAGCGGGCGTCTTTTCGGCGAAAAGCTTGACCAGCTTATTTCCGACGCCACGGGGGGAAAGAGCAAGTTCCTTCCCCAACAGAGGCCCAAGGCGGCTTTCCAGCGCCAGCCTTACTTTCGTTTTCGGCCCTTTCGTACCAGCCCAGCCTGGTCCAATCCTTCCGGTCTTCCCAGATCGGACCGATCCGCTCGCACAGACAGAGACTCTCGCCCCTCCTTCAGGCCGAACCCTTCCTGGCACGGAAAACCTAGGCAGCCCAGAACCCGAGGTTCCAGACCTCCCAGATTCCCGTCTCAATGACTCGGGAACGGCGCCAGTCGATACCACCAGAGTAGGCGGACGTCTACTCCTTTTTCAGGAAGCCTGGCTCTCCGTCGTTCACGACGAATGGGTCAGGGATCTGGTATCGTCAGGCTACAAAATAGAGTTCTCCTCTCCTCCTCCAACTCGGTTTTTCCCCTCTCGTCTCCCCAGTTCGGCAGCTCAGTCTCGCGCCCTTCTTTGCGCCATTCACGCTCTCCGCCAGAGTTGGGTCATTGTTCCGGTCCCGGAACACGAGAGGTTCAAAGGTTTCTACTCAAACCTCTTCGTCGTGCCAAAGAAGGACGGAAAGGTGCGACCCATTTTGGATCTCAAACTCCTGAACAAGTGCGTAAGAGTCCGGCACTTCAGGATGGAATCCCTCAGATCGGTCATCTCTTCGATGGAAAGAGGGGAATTCTTGGCCTCGATAGACATCAAGGATGCCTATCTTCACATCCCGATTTTCCCACCTCATCAAAGGTTCCTCCGCTTTGCCGTTCTGGAGGACCACTTCCAGTTCACGGCCTTACCCTTCGGTCTTGCCACGGCGCCCAGGGTATTCACCAAGGTCATGGCGGCTGTCATGGCCATCCTTCATTCTCGAGGAGTCGTCGTGTTACCTTACTTAGACGATCTCCTCATAAAGGGCCCGTCTTTCCAATCCTGCGAGTCAAGCGTCCACATTACCCTGGATTCCCTTTCGCGCCTGGGCTGGCTGATCAACTTGGACAAGTCCTCTCCCGTTCCTGCCCGTCGGATCTCCTTTCTGGGAATGATCCTGGACACTTCAAGGGGGCTGGTCTTGCTTCCTCGGTCCACGGCCCAAGCGCTTCATCAGGGAGCCCGAGCGCTATGCGATCCTCGTCCGCGAACCATTCGGTTCGCCATGAAGATCCTGGGAAAGATGGTTGCAGCAATCGAAGCGGTTCCCTTTGCTCAACTCCATCTCCGTCCCTTGCAACAGGCTCTGCTGGACAACTGGGACAGGAGTCTCTCATCTCTCGACCGTCCTTGCCCCCTGTCCCCGCGGGTCAGACAATCTCTCGTATGGTGGACCCTGGGCTCGTCTCTTCTCCAGGGGAAGTCCTTCCTCCCGATCTGCTGGTTAGTGGTAACCACCGACGCCAGTCTCCTCGGCTGGGGGGCGGTGTTTCTCCACCACTCTGCCCAGGGCCGTTGGACAGTTCGGGAATCCAGATTCCCCATCAACATCCTGGAGATTCGCGCTATCAGACTTGCTCTGAGTCGCTTTCACGCCCTGCTCGCGGGCCACCCAGTACGAGTCCAATCGGACGTCACGGCGGTGGCTTACATCAACCACCAGGGGGGTACCCGCAGCAGGGCGGCGATGCAGGAAGTCTCCCTCATCCTTCGTTGGGCCGAATCCAACCATTCCATCATCTCTGCGGTACACATTCCGGGAGTCGAGAACTGGGCGGCGGACTTCCTGAGCCGCCAGGGCCTTGCCTCGGGGGAGTGGGAACTCCACCCAGAGGTATTTCACCAGATCTGTCTTCGCTGGGGGACCCCGGACGTGGATCTGATGGCGTCCAGATTGAACGCCAAGGTCCACAACTTCATTGCCCGTTCTCGGGACCCCCAGGCCATAGGAGTAGACGCGCTGATTTCTCCGTGGCATCAGTTTCAGCTCCCATACGTGTTCCCTCCCCTTCCCTTACTGCCGAAGGTGATCCGAAAGATCAAGACGGAGGGAGTTCCGGTCATTCTAGTCGCCCCAGATTGGCCACGTCGCGCTTGGTACGCGGAACTCGTTCAGCTCGTGGCCGACGTTCCCTGGCGGTTACCAGACCGCCCAGACCTGCTTCTCCAAGGTCCGATTTGCCACCAGAGCTCAGGGGCCCTACGTTTAACGGCGTGGCTGTTGAAACCTGGATTCTAACTCGTGTCGGTTTCTCTCAGCAGGTCATCCCCACCATGTTAAGCGCTCGTAAGGCGTCTTCCGCCTCCATTTACCACCGCGCCTGGAAAACCTTCTTCTCATGGTGCAGGCTCCGGGGTCACCCTCCGCTCGTTTTCTCTATCCCTTGCATCTTGGATTTCCTTCAGTCTGGTCTGGACTCCGGCCTGGCCCTGAGTTCCCTTAAAGGTCAGATCTCCGCGTTATCCGTGCTGTTCCAGCGTAAGATCGCCAACAACCTTCAGGTCAGGACCTTCATTCAGGGAGTCTCCCATGTGGTTCCTCCCTACAGGATGCCTTTAGAGACCTGGGATCTCAACTTGGTCCTGGGGGCTCTTCAGGAACCTCCGTTCGAACCCCTTCAAGACGTTCCGCTCTCTGTCCTCTCTTGGAAGGCTGCCTTCCTGGTAGCGGTGACGTCCATCAGAAGGGTTTCAGAGCTCGCCGCTTTATCCTGCCGGGCACCTTTCCTTGCTTTTCATCAGGACAAGGTAGTCCTACGCCCTTCCCCGGCGTTTCTTCCGAAGGTGGTCTCATCTTTCCACCTTAACGAGGGCATCATTCTTCCCTCCTTCTGCCCGCAGCCCAAACATAGGGTCGAGAAGGCTCTCCATACTCTGGACGTAGTACGGGCCCTCAGGAGGTACATTTCCAGAACGGCGCATTTCAGAAAATCCGACGCCCTTTTCGTGCTCCCGGAGGGTCACAGAAAGGGTTTGGCTGCGTCTAAATCCACGATTGCCAGATGGATCCGATCCGCTATCCAGGAATCCTATCGGGTCAGGGGCGTTCCTATCCCGGCGGGGATTAGAGCTCACTCCACTCGGTCGATGGGTGCTTCCTGGGCCATCCGGCACCAGGCAACAGCGGAGCAGGTTTGCAAGGCCGCAACGTGGTCCAGCCTGCATACTTTCTCAAAGCACTACAATGTCCACATTCACTCCTCTGCGGACGCGGCCCTTGGCAGGCGTATCCTGCAAGCGGCCGTTGCGCATTTGTAGTCAGATGGTACATGGAGTAATTTGGTTGTATTGTTTCCCTCCCAGGGACTGCTTTGGGACGTCCCATGGTCCTGTGTCCCCCAATGAGGCGAAGGAGAAATAGGGATTTTTGTGTGTACTCACCGTAAAATCCTTTTCTCCGAGACACTCATTGGGGGACACAGCACCCACCCTGGTAGCCTTACGGCTCGTTGCCTTTTTTGGTCTTTGACTGTTGGTTTGACATGTTATATTCTAAAGTTACCTGTTATATTGTTGTTATTATCCTACTGCTTTTGCACTGAACTGGGTCTCTGGAAGCCAGCATGAGGGTGTATACTGCAGGGGAGGAGCTAACCTTTTTTTGTCTCAGCTTAGTGTCAGCCTCCTAGTGACAGCAGCATAACCCATGGTCCTGTGTCCCCCAATGAGTGTCTCGGAGAAAAGGATTTTACGGTGAGTACACACAAAAATCCCTATATGTGTGTATATGTATTGTGTGTATATATATATGTATGTGTGTGTGTGTATATATATATACATACATACATACATACATACATACATACATACATACATACATACATTACCATTTAACAGGTGCAAATAGGCTTCTATTAAATAGACCTGTCACTGTCCACTGATCTTCACTTGTTGTTGGAATTGTAGAGCTTGGAAGATATCAACAGCATGATTAAACAAGACCATAGGAGCCGCAAACGAGCGATAACCATTGACAGTGACTCTGAGTCTCCTGCAAAGAGGATGTGCACCGAGAGTGACGACGTATTGATAAAACGCCTTCAGGATGTTGTGAGCGAGAGGGCAATCCGTTAGAGGTTCTCACGGTGTGACATTTCAGTGGATATTGCACATTTTAGTGGATATTGCACTGTTCAACAGTTGTGCACACTGTGGTTTTTATCTTCTTGCGTCTGTAAGTCCTTGTTTTTATTCAGCATTAAACCTATTTTAATCTTCTGTGTTCTATAAAACTACTTTTTACCAGTTGTACTGTGGTTGTTTTTATAAAACTCATTTTAAAGGGTTTGCTAATCTGATGTACATCATGTAGAATTCTATTAAAGGACATTTTCGGTCCTTGGCTGACCACATTGCACTTACTGCTATTAATCTGTCATGATGTACATTCTTAAAGGGGTTTTCTGAGATTTTCCAAAAGTTACATAAGAACAAGGAATATTTTAAAATATTCGTTCGTTTGTTGAATCACTCATTGCTTCAGTGGTCCATACCAGTCCTCAAACGATCACATATGATACATTATTCACATGACTACCAAGGAAAATGATTGGCAGTTGAATGTTGTATTTTATTATTCCTGTAGGACCAGTGCAATGCAATGTCAGAATATCGGCGAGTATGTAATAGTTAAAGTGGAAGATCCTTTATTCCTGAGAAACTTTTGCTAAAAAGCCTTAAATCTTTTTTCGGGATCTCAGAACTTGTGCTGTTTGTCCTACAATTGTAGCATACTATTATAGAAAACAGAGTTTCTCCACTGTTTTATTACATTAATCACAGTCAATTCTCATCTGGTAAAAAAAAAATCAGTGAATTGATGGTTTAAATTTTTATTGTTAAACAGCATTGGCTTTGTTGTCAAATGCAAACTTTAATAAGCAATTACAGTGTAAGAAACCTTATATCTTTGCATTAAGTATGTTAAAGACTCTCCGTATGCACAGTGAGCACAGCCTGTTTTTGGTTAGTTTGCAGTTTATATGTGTGCCAGGAACCATTGTCCTAATTTAAGAGACCATTATAATGATATTCATGAATAAGCATAACTGGTTCTTACTGCATTCGAAGACTACTGAATATCGTTATGTATTATTACAAAGCAAAAGTGGTTGCCAGCACTTTGCATAGGTAAGAGGATCACTGCAAACCAGACAATGTTGTGTAGCATCTACACATCTTGTACATTTGGGTGCTTACAAGCCTATGATTAAGTGTAGATGTCTGCCCTCTTTGCATGAGTGGCCAAGGAAAGGTTGGTTACTTTAGAGGCGGTGGTTAATACCCGTTTGCACATATTTGTACATATGTACAATAAACTTTATCCTTGCTTTATTCCATCGTCTGTCTGTTTTTGTCTGATATTACTCAAAATTTTTCCACCAGATACACAAAACCTCAGCCTGACATAAGACTGTGTGGGTATATATATACAATATATAAATATATATATATATATATATATATATATATATATATATATATATATATATATATATATATATATATATATATATATATATATATATATATATATATATATAATTTTTTTTTTTTTTTTTTTTTTTTTTTTTTTTTGGGGGGGGGGGGGTTGGAGAATTTTTAAAATTAAAAAAAAAGAAAAACTATGAAACTTATGCCTGCAAAGCTACGATTTTTCAAACACAGATACACCAGGCCTCAGCCTGACATAACGGACTGTATATATAAAACAAGACAGGATTGTAGAGAGAGAAATGGGAAGCGCAGACTTCTGAGTGTAGCAGTTAGTTTCCAAAGGTGTATACTCAGTGTGAATCCACTCACCTTTTTGGTGTCTTGATATACTGCATATACTGTAGATCCAATCCATGGATCACTCCATTCCTCTTTCCATTCAGTTTGCTGCAGAGATCTGGGATCTGATGAGCGAACTGAACAGTGCTTTCATAGGCGATAACACTGTGTAGATATTTCTCCCAGCAATTTGCGCTCCTGGAGGATGATGATGGAACTCTATATTCTGATTCAAGGATGATTTTTCTTTCAAACTAAAATACAACCGGTTTCGACTACTTGGAGTCTTCCTCAGGTTTAACATTATACCTGAGGAAGACTCCAAGTAGTCGAAACCGGTTGTATTTTAGTTTGAAAGATAAATAATCCTTGAATCTGAACATCGAGTTCCATCATCATCCTTCAGGAGCGTGTATTGCTGGGAGAAATATATACAAAATAACAGACTGTATAAAACATTTTTTTGGGGGGGCGGTGAATTTAAAAAAAAAACACAACAAGGCTAGCACACAGAACTATGATACATATGCCTGCGAAGCTATGATTTTTCCACCAGATACACCAGTCGTCGGCCTCAGATAACGGACTGATGTAAATGTGGCCTTGATTTTTTTGGGGCCCAACTAACAAATGTTAAAATAAGGGGGCTATGGATTGCTTTAGAATAAAAGGAGCAGGTATCAGGTGAAGAAAAAAAAGCCACAGAAAACTGCAGCTAGATATATATTAAATAAGCAGCAGCAGACAGTAATGGAGCTTTTAGAGTTATGCAGTGAGAGCTATGTACTCACATAGAATGCCTGCAGGCCTTGCACTGATCTGGATATGTGCAACACCCCAGGTGACCGGTTGTTGCTGTGATGTTGCCTTTTCAGGATGGTGATGTCACGCTTGGAGGCAAGGGCGATTCTCTCTATCAGGTAAGGCACTCACATTCAACACAATCTGAATCCAGGCCAGGAGGGGGAGCTCAGGACCCAGATTCAGGGGAGCTTCCTTACACTTTATGTATCTTTGTCTGGAGGAGGAGTCAGGCAGTCTGAAGGAGACAGTGGAGGGAGACAGTCAGTCTGGGCTAGTCTCCAGGAGGGGGAGAGAGAGAAGGACGTCTGGAGCGGAAGGAGGGGCCAAGCAGCCACAAGGGAGCTGCAACCCCTGGAAGGAGTGATAAATTGAAGGAGTTGAGTTGTGGAGGAGCTTAGAGGGAAGAAGCACAAAGGAGGAAGAGGCTCAGGAGGGGAACAGCGGAAGGACACCATAGAAGCCAGAGCGCAGAAACCGAGGTCGTGTTGTTCTCCAGGACCCGTGACAGAACCGGAGAGCATAGGACTGTATGTCAGTTGCCTGCACCAAGTCTGAGGTGAAGCAGTAAATTGAGAGCCCGGATCATGATAGAGATCCTATAAACAGGCTCGCACTGCCTATTGTGCAGACATCTGTCTTAGGACAGGAGAGAGGGACTTTGCAACCAAGCTTCAAGCGGCAGGGACCTCGCCAACTAAAGTAGCGCAAGTAGGAAAGGCTTACGGACCTCACCTGGGAGAGGGATCTCCTATTGCCTCCAAGCCGGCTGGACCACAGCTACCCTGCACTTGGCACCCTGGACTGAGGACTGCTAACAGCAATAAACCAGGTAAAGACTCCAAACATGTGTCCTCGTTCTTTACTATACTATTCGGCAGCATCCCAACAGGTTAGTTCTTTAGGATGCGCATGATATGGTCTAATGATGCCATCTTTGAACTATAAGCTGACAACCTTAGAGACAGATTTCTAAACAGAGGTTACTCTGAAAATATTGTTCAGAGAGGCTACCGCAGGGCCAAGTTCTCTAAGGGTATGTTCATACTGGGTGCTTTTGCTGCTTTTTTTTCTGCAGCAAAACCTGATTTCTTGGCAGGAAAGAAGCTGCAGCAAAAACGCATTTTTTAGTGCGGTTTAGGTGTGTTTTTTTTTTCAGGTGTTTTGGGGGCTAACTTGGGTCTCTTTGTGAATGCTAATAAAGCTGAGCGCCCACAGAGAAAATAAACTACTTCCTGTAGAACCGTACTTCCTTTGAAAAGCCGTCAATTCAAGGGCCGCTACAGTAAAATCACACTGACAGGTTAGAATGGATAGAATAGATATATATACATAGAATATATATAGAGAGAGAGAGAGAAAAACCAGGAACAGCATCTAGTACTACCTCAATGGTGTGCAAAGCTCTCCCAACCAGCAATCCAAACGGCCTCCAGTAATATCAAAAAAAGAAAAGCAGCACAAAAAGTAATAGAAAAAAGTGGACTTTATTGCCTGAGCGGCGTGGCAACGTTTCGGATATAAGAATCCTTTTTCAAGCAGTGAACATGTGAGTGAGACATCTCTTTATACAGATACTGAGCATATCCAATTAGAACATTCATTACATTCAATAACATAAATGCTGAATAAATATAAATATCAATACTTCAAAAAGTCAGTGTAATAATGTGACCTATGTGCCCCCTATAAAATTCATTGTCCATAAAAACAATGCATTACACATCCTGTGATTAATCTTAAAATTTTGCTCAATGAGCAATTAATACTTATAAAATCCAGGTGCTCCATTGCCCAGAATCATGGTTATATCAAACTTACAGCGTTGTTTTCATACATGCCCCTGTCTTCGGCGTCCTAGCGCACTCACTGCGCATGTCTGTGACATCACAGCCAGCGTACCCATAGTACACAGGTACGCAGCTGCGCAGTACCGCCAAGAAGACCGCGGCGCCATCTTGTTTATGGGAAAGATCGCTGTATGGAGTGCCGAATCTCTTAATTAAGTAATGGTAATAGAAAACAGGTCAAGCTATGTCTGATTTACATCACCCTGTTCTCATTAAGTTAAATAACTAAAAAAAAAAAATGAAGAAATAAAAAATCTAAAAGTTAGCACCTGAGAGCATTATTCCATATTGTGCTGGGGATGAATCAAGTTGTGCCTTCAGCAGGATTTAAAGGGCCAGGGCACACGCCCATGAAAGTCATAAGGGCCGGGATACCCTCCCCAATCAAGTGGGGCACCCCGTACCTCCATGTGGAAATAGAGACACTTGGGGGTGGTACCCCCCCGCTTACCTCCAACCCACCAATGACTCGGTACGACCCATATCCATGGCCACAACATATCAAAACCCATAATAGAAACACACCGTCACAAATGCACCCGATATTCAAAGTTTATTGTGCTCTCATTGTTTTTTCTTATTCATTTACTTTCAAAAGAACAAATAATAAAGCGAGAACCAGGAGATGTAGAGGCCATAAAAGTTAAATGACCTTAAACAAAGTGATACAGAAAAATACAACTAAAGCATGGAGAATCAGTCACCCCATAGGCAAAGAATTTTTTTTATATAAATGAAGATATACATATATATACACATATACTAGATGGTGGCCCGATTCTAACGCATCGGGTATTCTAGAATATGTATATAGTTTATTTATGAAGATTAAAGAATAATGCAATGAATACACAGGATTTTCTGGCTAAAATATATTTATTATTAAATCTTATTGGTCATAGAACTTAATACAATTGAATGAAATTATGAAACAGATCATCAAAATATATAAACCACATTACATGAATATCTAACTGTATTTAAATAAATCATCAGACAAAAGTACATTGACACTGTATTTGTTAACAATATCAAGCCAAAATATTTTTGTACACATTTCTTGTGAATACCTTTTGACTACCTATAGGCAACTTTCCTTGTAAAGGGGTAGGAAAAACTTGCACCTTGACGTTAGATCTCATTTTAAATCTTGAAAATGCAACGTAGAGTTGTCCATGACCAAAAACGGGCTCTGGTAGATATATGCCAACACTGTGTAGAGTTTGACCTTGTGACTTGTTAACTGTCATGGCAAAAGCTGGTTTTATTGGAAACTGTCGACGCCGAAACCTAAATGGAAGACCGGTTTCCGAAGGACATAAATCAATGCGTGGAATGAACACTTCATCTCCTTTTGCTGATCCAGTGATCACTCTTGCTTGAATGATCTGAGAATTGAGTCCAGTAACAATAAGGTGAGTTCCATTACATAGACCATTTTTCGTATTTAGATTCTGCAGCAACATTATGATTGTTCAAACTTTCAGTTGTAGTCTGTGGGATGGCATTCCTGATGGCGCAAGACTATTTAAAAATTCAACTGGATAATGCTCTCGTTCATCTTCATTGTCTACATCCACTGAATCATCACTTTTATACAACTTATACTAACCAGGCATTCTATCCATCACCCGGGAATTTAGCAGAGCCACGTCATCGTTCTTGGGACAGAGAATTGCACGAGAAGAGGCCCTCTCAACACTGCTTTGGTCGTTCACATCAATTTCAATGCATTGTCGAAAAACATCAGTTACGATGCAGTCAGTGCACAACATGTCTTCTGGTATTTCAATATCTTCTCCACGGTTGTATTCGTTGCTAAGTTCACCGTTACCAAGTTTAAGAAGCCAGTTGCTATACTCTGGGTCAGAAGATCGCATATTGTTAATTAGTTGGAGTTTATTGAACTGTTTCCAAAGATCAGCCATTTTTAAGCTGGACTCGATAACATCTGTTCTTGTTCCATTTGGTATGACTGGAAGGCATTGCCTAAAATCTCCGCCAATGACAAAAACTTTACCTCCAAATGGAATTTTATTTTTTTTTCAGTAACATTTGTAGTCATTACTTCACGTAGAAGTCTGTCAATTAAGCTCAAAGCTTATTTGGGTGCCATGGTGCACTCGTCAAGTATGAAAACATTTGCGTTTTTTAACTGTCTTCCTGCAAATGTGTCTTGTTTTATTCTGGAAATAGAGATTTAATTGACTGGAACTGGTATCCCAAAAAGCGAATATATAGTGTGACCTTCTCGTAAAAGGTTTGCTGCAATCCCTGTTGTAGCCGATGGCAATACGACTTTTCCCAACCCTCTAACGTGATGCATTATAACTTCATAGAGGTATGTTTTACCGCTCCCTCCTGGACCATCAATAAACATTTTGGCCTTGCATCTGCGTGGTTTTCTATAGCGCTCACAAGTGTCATATGCAATCCATTGTTGTTCATTTAAGGAGTTTGTCTTCTCTGTTGCCAACAATAATTCATAAGCCTCGTCATACTGTGGAACTTGAATGACAGGCTGTGGCAAATTAAAGTCTGAAAACGTTTTTCCATGTAGTAAGATATTTTTGGCATCTTGCATGGCATAAGATTTGCAATTTTGACAACTTCCACTTCTGTTGTGAAGATGTAAGCAGTAGTCCTCGATTAGATGTTCTTTAAAATTTGTCCAAAGTTGAGCTGGATTTGTAGGCGGTCCAAATACACAGATGTAGGCAAACAATTCACGAAGTTGCTTAGGCATATGTAGGGTAACTGCGTCTTCTAAAGTAAGTTTCCACACAGCATAATCCAATAGAAGTCCTAAAGCCTAAGCTGCAGCTTTAAATGTATCGTGCAATACTCCGTTACGGCTATGTGCACACGTTAAGTTTTTTCGCGTTTTTTTTTTTGTGCCAAAAACTCATTAAAAACGCATACATTATGCATTCTATCATTTAGAATGCTTTCTGCATGTTTTGTGCACATGGATGCGTTTTTTCCATGAAAAAAACGCATCACGGTAAAAAAAATGAGCACATTCATTATTTTTGCGGATTTTCTGCGTTTTTCCCGCAATTCTATGCATTTGGAAAAAACGCACCAAAAACGCGGTAAAAACGCATGCGGATTTCTGGCAGAAATGTCCGGTTTTTGTAAGGAAAATTTCTGCAAGAAATCCTGACGTGTGCACATACCCTGTTTTCAAATCGTCATAAGTTTTAGCTACTTTGACATGCAGTACTGACAGCCGAAGGCAATATCTTTCTTGATCCTTGACACTAACAGTATACATGCGTCCAATTATTCTGCTAACTCCTAGTTGTCTTGGATTCCAAGTTTTATTCCAAATGTAATGCTCTGGAATCTCTCGGTACAAATACTGCCTTGCATTTTCGTCACGTTGGCTCAGCAAAAACCATTCCATTAATGTTGATGTCATGCTTAAAGTTTTTGAGAGATCTTTGACTTCAGCATCTTCAAAGAAATAAAGCTGCTGTTGATTTGGTAAATGAATAGCTAAACATATATTGGAATGGGACTGTGAATGCATTGGAAATGCAAATATCCTCCAAGCAGCTTCTGGAGCACTGACATATCTTGAGTCAACAAAAGTTGATGATTCATCGTGATTGACGGTTTTATGTTGTATTTCGATGTTAGCTTTGTCATGCCCCTCATGTACTTGAAAAGCTATTTTACACTTTTTATTGAAGCACAGATATCTATGTTGATGTAACAGTTGTAGCATTTTGATAAGTACGGGTTGTATGGGACTATCCATGAGTTATTTATAATTTTTTTGTTGCAAACAATGTTATCAATATGTTGTCGCCGGTAGGATGGGTAGCCATCCAAATCTTTAACAGTGTGCTGTTTCAACTCCTTTGGAAATCCTTTTGTACACTTTCCGTTTTCCATGCATGGACTTTTTGGATTTGCTACACCGCATGGGCCATGAGCCATATGAGAGACTACAATATTATACAGTTCAGGATACTTTTCTTGGTTAGGAATATCAATCCACACTATGTTGTTGATTTCCTCCTCTGTATGAATCTTGGGATCCATGTCTAAAATAATTAGTATATGTGCATGTGGGAGACCTCGTTTCTGAAACTCTATGACATGTACCATTGCTATGACTGTTCCAAAAAGCCCAATATTGATGTCTTTGAAAAGGCTGATGAGTTTCAGTCGAAATACGCCTGCGACTAAGTCCGGCCTGTGTTCAAGTTTTTGCCAGGGTTCTAGATTTTCGGTAATTTCCAGCCATTTAGGATTACAGGTCATTGTCACAAAAAATGTCAGGTCTTCCATACTTTGTTACTATTGCCATTGCATCTTGATAACGCTGTTGCATGTTGCGGGGACTACTTTCAAATGACAACGGGAGAATTACTGATTTTCCAATTGGAATTCCTATTTCAATTGATTGTTTTTGCAAATGTTCTTGAAAAACACAGTAGTCTTCAACTTTGTTGTTTTTGGTTCATTCCTATGAAATTTAGACGATTAGCTTCAATTCTAACATATGCATCAACAAAGTACAGTTGTGTCAGTTTCCCACCGTTTAAAATAGGATTGAAGGAAATTCGGACAGACAGAAGAAAACTGTACTATTGCAGTTGTGTAATTCTTCTTGAAGTTCCTTGCTGGTTTAGGTTTTCATGCCACCCTTGTTCACCTATTGTAAAGAATAGCGGATACAGAAGAGCATCAAGGTTGCTGTGCAAAATGCTAATTCGTTGTGTCTTAGGAACCAAAGGGTTGTTTTGGTCTGGCTTAAGATGGACTAATATATCCCTTTGAAAAGGAGGTTCTCCATCGTTTTGAAAAAAAACTGCGACCTCACACGTGGTTTGTTGTAAAGTCGAGGATTCTGCTTACGTTCTTGTTTAATGTCCATGACAATAGAAGGCATTTCAGTACCATTTTGTATAGCCCTCTGTTCCTCCTCAGCTTCAACGTCTTTTAGCATGCGATATGCAGCAGCAAATGGGCTTATTTTTTGTAAATGTACAGCAATTTGGTTCATCAGTTCAGCATCACACTTTTCGTTTTCTTTCAGGTTCATCCTTTGTTCTGTAGCCTCATTTGTATCAATCTATATATATAATTGCCTAAGGGGTACTTCCGCCTTTCTATCCTTCTGTCGGCAACTTCCGTAACGGAAATCCAGCGTCGCTGATTGGTCTCGCCAGCTGCCTGTCATGGCTGCCGCGACCAATCAGCGATGGGCACAGTCCGATTAGTCCCTCCCCTACTCCCCTTCAGTCACAGTGCCCGCCGCCCGCTCCATGCTCCCCGCAGTCAGTGTCCCCGGCACCCGCTCATACTCCCCGCAGTCAGTGTCCCTGGCGCCCGCTCCATACTCCCCCGCAGTCAGTGTCCCCGGCACCTGCTCCATACTCCCCTCCAGTCATAGCTCACACAGGGTTAATGGCGTTATGCCGTGGGTAACGCATTCCGTTACCGCTGCTATTAACCCTGTGTGACCAAGTTTTTACCATTGATGCTGCCTATGCAGCATCAATAGTAAAAAGATGTAATGTTAAAAAAAATAAAAAAAACAAAGTCATCTGGGTAATTTCGCAATGCATCCTGGGAACGGAAGATGGCGGCCGCATCACACAGCTTCACTGGATCCCGGGGTGAGTATATAACGATTTTTTATTTTAATTATTTTTTTTAACAGGGATATGGTGCCCACACTGCTAAATACTGCGTGGGCAGTGTTACATACCTACATGTCTGGGCAATATACTATGTAGCTGGGCAATATACTACGTGACTGGCCAATATACTACGTGGCTCTGTGCTGAATACTAGTCGCTGGGCAATATACTACGTGGCTGGGCAATATACTACGTGGCTGGGCAATATACTACATGGCTAGGCAGTATACTATGTCACTGGGCAATATACTACATGGCTCTGTGCTGAATACTATGTCGCTTTCGTTGATGAAAAACCATCTGACAATCAGAGAGTCGCATTTAGAGCAAACTGCATTCATATTCCCACAGTAGTGTTCATGAATTGTACTTTCATTGTCTGTTACGTAATGTGCAAGTTGTTGAATATTGTCCTGGTCGTGCCTTAGTTGGTAGAGCATTCGTTTTTTATGAATTTGGCGATCATGTTGTTCCTGTCGTACAACAGTTTGTTGTGGTGTCTCCTGTTGGCGACCGTTGTCTGGGAGATTCCACATCCTGGGCTTGTCTGGCGGCAGTTTGTTGTGGTGTCTCCTGTTCCTGATGTTGTCGTTTTCTTGCTGCTGCTGCTTTTGTCATCCGCATTGGCGTATTTTCGTTTACGACCCATTCGAAGATAGAAAGCATAAATCGTGATAGCGTACAGTAAAGAAGTATCTGTTCAGCACACTGTAACTGACAGAACGTATTCAGTGAACGTGACTGAACTACGTGGCACTGTGACCGACAAAAAGTGTTCATTAAACGTGACTGAACTACGTGGCACTGTGACTGGCATAAAATGTTCATTAAACGTGACTGAACTATGTGGCACTGTGACTGATAGAAAGTGTTCATTTAACGTGACTGAGGTACGTGGCACTATGACTGACCTGACAGAACTTATTCAGTTAACGTGAGTGAACTACGTCACGCTGTGAGTGGGGGTTTAATTGCGCACCAATATGACTGACCTGACAGCCAAGCAGTGTTTGGCTGGCCGCGACCAATCAGAGAAGCTGTATTTAAATCCCGCGCCAATTCGCGGCCGGACAACGACGCGGTGGAACCGGAGCATCGCGAGGAGCAGGAAAAGTTGCCGCAGACAACGAAAGATGAGAATATCAGGTTTTTTTAATTTATTATTTTTAACATTATATCTTTTCTCCTTCGCCTCATTGGGGGACACAGACCGTGGGGTGTATGCTGCTGCCAATAGGAGGCTGACACTAAGTGATACAAAAAAAGTTAGCTCCTCCCCTGCAGTATATACCCTCCTGCTGGCTCTCAGCTAACCAGTTCTTGCTTAGTGTCTGTAGGAGGCACATGGGTCTGTTTCAGACCCCAACGTTTTTATTTTATTGTTTACTTTTTATTTTTTAATTAACGGAGTGAAGGGGGCGACGGTTCCGATCTCCCCCGAACCATCAACAGGCGAGCACGGCGAGTATACCTCTCCGTACCCTTTCCTGCGACGTGGGAAGCCATGCCTGAGCTCACTTCAGGGGCGACTGTTCCTTTCATGGTCCCGACCTCCCCACACCAGCAGCAGGCGACCACATGGAGTGTCGCCTCCATGTATCCTCTCCTGGAGCCAGGCCTAATGCCGGACAACTGGCCCTGTCCACCCGGACTGAACTCCGTGGCTGTACAGTGGCCCCTCTCTATGGCGTCCGAGCAGCCCCCACTGTCCCACCACTGTGTAAGCGGATGGCACAAGGAGGCGGACGGTTCCTCTCCACCTCCCTAACAAACGGATGATGGATTGAGGCTTATCCCTGCACCGTCCACGCTGCACAGAACAGCGCTGAAACCCACATCTGCGGCGGCTCCATGCCGGGGCGCGCACCAATGGTGAGTGGATCCATCTTCAGAGGGATATCCACATGCTGACAGGCAGCCTCAGCCACTTCCCTGTGGCCCACCTCTCTGAGGTAACGCTCTGGATGGCTGCAAAAATTTAGTCCCCGGCTTCGGCCGATTTGTAGGCCGCATCCTGGAAGTCTTGCCTGGAACGCCCCACTGGTGTCGCCCGCCGGCTACAGAAATTTAGGCCCCGGCTTGGGCCTATTCAACATCGTGTCTGTGGCTCCGCCCCCCAAATTGGCGCTTCTCGCTCTTTGCGAGATTTTATCAACTCTGCAGCTCCCGGTGGCCATCTTGGTCCACCCAGCCAGCTCACACTGGGGTGACAGTATTTTTGCATTAAAGGGGCACATCGACTCTACATCAGTACCCGGGTAAGGAAGTACCTGGTCTTAACCCCTTTACCTCCAAGGGTGGTTTGCACGTCAATGACCAGGCCAATTTTTACAATTCTGACCACTGTCCCTTTATGAGGTTATAACTCCGAAACGCTTCAACGGATCCTGGTGATTCTGACACTGTTTATTCGTGACATATTGTACTTCATGATAGTGGTAAAATTTCTTTGATAGTACCTGCGTTTATTTGTGAAAAAAACGGAAATTTGGCGAAAATTTTGAAAATTTCGCAATTTTCAAACTTTGAATTTTTATGCAATTAAATCACAGAGATATGTCACACAAAATACTTAATAAGTAACATTTCCCACATGTCTCCTTTACATCAGCATAATTTTGGAACCAAATTTTTTTTTTGTTAGGGAGTTATAAGGGTTAAAAGTTGACCAGCAATTTCTCATTTTTACAACACCATTTTTTTTTAGGGACCACGTCTCATTTGAAGTCATTTTGAGGGGTCTATATGATAGAAAATTCCCAAGTGTGACACCATTCTAAAAACTGCACCCCTCAAGGTGCTCAAAACCACATTCAAGAAGTTTATTAACCCTTCAGGTGTTTAATAGGAATTTTTGGAATGTTTAAATAAAAATGAACATTTAACTTTTTTACACAAAAAATTTACTTCAGCTCCAATTTGTTTTATTTTACCAAGGGTAACAGGAGAAAATGGATCCCAAAAGTTGTTGTCCAATTTGTCCCGAGTACGCTGATACCCCATATGTGGCAGTAAACCACTGTTTGGGCGCATGGGGGAGCTCGGAAGGGAAGGAGCGCCGTTTGACTTTTCAATGCAAAATTGACAGGAATTGAGATGGGACGCCATGTTGCGTTTGGAGAGCCCCTGATGTGCCTAAACATTGAAACCCCCCACAAGTGACACCATTTTGGAAAGTAGACCCCCTAAGGAACTTATCTAGAGGTGTGGTGAGCACTTTGACCCACCAAGGGCTTCACAGAAGTTTATAATGCAGAGCCATAAAAATAAAACAAAATTTTTTTCCCACAAAAATTATTTTTTAGCCCCCAGTTTTGTATTTTCCCTAGGGTAACAGGAGAAATTGGACCCCAAAAGTTGTTGTCCAATTTGTCCTGAGTACGCTGATACCCCATATGTGGGGGGGAACCACCGTTTGGGCGCATGGGAGGGCTCGGAAGGGAAGGAGCGCCATTTGGAATGCAGACTTAGATGGAATGGTCTGCAGGCGTCACATTGCGTTTGCAGAGCCCCTAATGTACCTAAACAGTAGAAACCCCCCACAAGTGACACCATTTTGGAAAGTAGACCCCCTAAGGAACTCATCTTGATGTGTTGTGAGAGCTTTGAACCCCCAAGTATTTCACTACAGTTTATAACGCAGAGCCGTGCAAATAAAAAATATTTTTTTTTCCACAAAAATTATATTTTAGCCCCCAGTTTTGTATTTTTCCAAGGTTAGCAGGAGAAATTGGACCCTAAATGTTGTTGTCCAATTTGTCCTGAGTACGCTGATACCCGATATGTGGGGGGGAACCACCGCTTGGGCGCATGGGAGGGCTCGGAAGGGAAGGAGCATCATTTGGAATGCAGACTTAGATGGATTGGTCTGCAGGCGTCACATTGCGTTTGCAGAGCCCCTAATGTACCTAAACAGTAGAAACCCCCCACAAGTGGCCCCATATTGGAAACTAGACCCCTCAATGAACTTATCTAGATGTGTTGTGAGAACTTTGAACCCCCAAGTGTTTCACTACAGTTTATAACGCAGAGCCGTGAAAATAAAAAATCTTTTTGTTTTCCCACAAAAATTATTTTTTAGCCCCCAGTTTTGTATTTTCCCAAGGGTAACAGGAGAAATTGGTCCACAAAAGTTGTTGTCCAATTTGTCCTGAGTACGCTGATACCCCATATGTGAGGGTAAACCCCTGTTTGGGCACACAGGAGAGCTCGGAAGGGAAGGAGCACTGTTTTACTTTTTCAACGCAGAATTGGCTGGAATTGAGATCGGACGCCATGTCGTGTTTGGAGAGACCCTGATGTGCCGAAACAGTGGAAACCCCCCAATTATAACTGAAACCCTAATCTAAACACACCCCTAACCCTAATTCCAACGGTAACCCTAACCACACCTCTAACCCTGACACACCCTCTAACCCTAATCCCAACCCTATTCCCAACTGTAAATGTAATCTAAACCCTAACCCTAACTTTAGCCCCAACCCTAACTGTAGCCCCAACCCTAACCCTAACCCTAGCCCTAATCCTAGCCCTAACCCTAGCCCTAGCCCTAACCCTAGCCCTAACCCTAACCCTAGCCCTAGCCCTAACCCTAGCCCTAATGGGAAAATGGAAATAAATACATTTTTTTTTATTTTTCCCTAACTAAGGGGGTGATGAAGGGGGGTTTGATTTACTTTTATAGCGAGTTTTTTAGCGGATTTTTATGATTGGCAGCCGTCACACACTGAAAGACCCTTTTTATTGCAAAAAATATTTTTTGCAATACCACATTTTGAGAGCTATAATTTTTCCATATTTTGGTCCACAGAGTCATGTGAGGTCTTGTTTTTTGTGGGACGAGTTGACGTTTTTATTGAAAACATTTTCGGGCACGTGACATTTTTTGATCGCTTTTTATTCCGATTTTTGTGAGGAAGAATGACCAAAAACCAGCTATTCATGAATTTCTATTGGGGGAGGCGTTTATACCGTTCCGCGTCTGGTAAAATTGATAAATCAGTTTTATTCTTCGGGTCAGTACGATTACAGCGATACCTCATTTATATCATTTTTTTATGGTTTGGCGCTTTTATACGATAAAAACTATTTTACAGAAAAAATATTTATTTTTGCATCGCTTTATTCTCAGGACTATAACTTTTTTATTTTTTTGCTGATGATGCTGTATGGCGGCTCGTTTTTTGCGGGACAATATGATGCTTTCAGCGGTACCATGGTTATTTATATCTGTCCTTTTGATCGCGTGTTATTCCACTTTTTGTTCGGCGGTATGATAATAAAGCGTTGTTTTTTGCCTCGTTTTTTTTTTTTTTTTTCTTACGGTGTTTACTGAAGGGGTTAACTAGTGGGACAGTTTTATAGGTCGGGTCGTTACGGACACGGCGATACTAAATATGTGTACTTTTATTGTTTTTTTTTTTTTATTTAGATGAAGAAATGTATTTATGGGAATAATAATTTTTTTTTTTTCATTATTTTGGAATATTTTTTTTTATTTTTTTTACACATTTGGAAAAATTTTTTTTTACTTTTTTACTTTGTCCCGGGGGGGACATCACAGATCAGTGATCTGACAGTTTGCACAGCACTCTGTCAGATCACTGATCTGACATGCAGCGCTGCAGCCTTCACAGTGCCTGCTCTGAGCAGGCTCTGTGAAGCCACCTCCCTCCCTGCAGGACCCGGATCCGCGGCCATCTTGGATCCGGGGCTGGAGGAAGCAGGGAGGGAGGTGAGACCCTCGCAGCAACGCGATCACATCGCGTTGCTCCGGGGGTCTCAGGGAAGCCCGCAGGGAGCCCCCTCCCTGCGCGATGCTTCCCTGCACCGCCGGCACATCGCGATCATCTTTGATCGCGGTGTGCCAGGGGTTAATGTGCGGGGGGCGGTCCGTGACCGCTCCTGGCACATAGTGCCGGATGTCAGCTGCGATAAGCAGCTGACACCCGGCCGCGATCGGCCGCGCTCCCCCCGTGAGCGCGGCCGATCGGCTATGACGTACTATCCCGTCCAGGGTCAGATAAGCCCAGGGCACCTCGACGGGAAAGTACGTCTAATGTCACAGAGGGGTTAAAGGCACATGACCAGTATTCCCAGTCTTAAAGGTGCATGACCAGTATTCCTTGGTCTTAAAGGCGCACGACCAGTATTCCCTGGTCTTAAAGGTGCACGACCAGTATTCTCTGGTCTTAAAGGTGCATGACCAGTATTCCCTGGTCTTAAAGGCGCATGACCAGTATTCCCTGGTCTTAAAGGCACATGACCAGTATTCCCTGGTCTTAAAGGCGCATGACCAGTATTCTCTGGTCTTAAAGGCGCATGACCAGTATTCCCTGGTCTTAAAGGCGCATGACCAGTATTCTCTGGTCTTAAAGGCGCATGACCAGTATTCTCTGGTCTTAAAGGCGCATGACCAGTATGCTCTGGTCTTAAAGGCGCATGACCAGTATTCCCCGGTCTTAAAGGCGCATGGCTGGTATTCCCCGATCTTAAAGGCGCATGGCCAGTATTTCCTGGTCTTAAAGGCGCATGACCAGTATTCTCTGTTCTTAAAGGCGCATGACCAGTATTCCCTGGTCTTAAAGGCGTATGACCAATATTTCCTGGTCTTAAAGGCGTATGACCAATATTTCCTGGTCTTAAAGGCGCTTGATCAGTCCGAGGAGCCCTCCGCCGCTGACCCCAGCTTTATCCTCTAGTTCCCCTCAGTGGACTTCTTCACTGACCAATCCATGGTTCTCTGACCAAGAGATTGAATCCCTCTGTGTACCCTCTGTGTTTGGAGTGCTCGCAGGACCAATATACATGGTCCCTATCCTACATGGGAGCCGTCGGCTAGCAGGGGCCGCAAGTATTCTAGAAACGTGCAGGCGTCTAGAAACATACAGGCATCTAGAAAACGGAAGTTTTTAGTTTCCTGCTCCCTCACCAATGATTTGATGACAACAAGGCTCTGAATATGGATTGGATATTGCCTGAGCTTGCCAGAGCTTCAGAGACTAAACTCCCTCGAGAGCATTTGCCAATCAATTCGGATAAGCGATTCACTGGACAGAAGCCTCTACGTGGGATGCCATGCCTGGCCTGTTTTTTAAGGGCAACGGGTCCTTTAAAGGGCACCGATCTCCCCACACCATCAACAGACGAGCACACGGAGTGTCGTCTCCATGTTTCCTCTTCTGCATCCAGGCCTATTGCCAGACAACCTGTCCTGTCCACCTGGAGACCTGTACTCTGTGGACATATAGAGGCACCCTTTTTGGCGTACGAGCTCCCCCCTCTGCATCACCACTATTTAGTGGATGATGCAAGAAGGCGGACAATTCCTCTCCACTTCCCTGTTAAGAGGTTGATGGATCGAGGGTGCCTAATTTTTATCTCTGCACCGTGAAAAGAGGAGATGGCAAGAGACTATGACCTGCTGGATGCAGCCGCACATTCTGCCATGGGGCAGATTAACCGGGTAGAATCTCCTGTGGTATTCCTACCAGTATCCCTACCTGATGGGTCATCAATTAAAAATACCACGGACTGTCAGATAGCAAATCTGGTTCGTTCCGTCTTGCGGCTTCGAGTCCAGCGCTCTATCCTCCCTAGCGGCCGCATGGATTGCTAGAGCAATGGTCTCCTGGCTGGAGACCTTAACTACCTTGATTCACACCAGCAACAACTGGCCAATCAAATCCTTTGAGCGGGAGACTGACAAAGGATTGTATAAGGATTGTCCAGCACAGTCTAGATCTAAAGGATCTTGGTTCCAAACAGGGGAACGAAAAGTAAGATCGACCCTGGACCTCAAACTTCTAACAACCTTTGACATGGTCCTCCTTCTTTGGATGGAGTTCCTCCGCTCAGCCATTACTTCAACAGAAAAAGGTGCAGTTTCCGGCATCCATCGACATTCGGGTTGCTTGCCCTCTGCAAAAATTCCTTCGCCTTTCCATTCGTCAACAGCATTTTCATGTCACAACCTTGTCCTTTGGCCTTGCTTCCGCACCCAGAGTGTTCGCTCGGGTCATGGCGGATGTCATGTTTCTCTTGCACTCTAGAAGCGTGCTCGTCCTGCCCTGTTTGGTCTGTCTAGCCGCCCTTCCAGGACTACGCTGAGTCGTCTATATCTCTTGCGATACCTTCTCTCCCGGGCTGGCAGCTACACTTAGACAAGTTCTCCTCATTTCCAGCCCAGCAGATATCCTTTTTGAGGATGATCCTGCACACTTCTAGAAGGATGGTAATTCTTCCTCGAGACAAGGTCATGGCCCTTCAACAGGGAGCTCGCGCAAGGAGAGTTCTGAGGGCTTGATTACTCACCCCTCATTTCATTCGATTTGCTAAGAGAGTTCTGAGGAAAAATGGTGACGACAATGGAAGCGGTTTCCTTCGCTCCGCTCGTTTTTAGCAAGTCAAATAGACTTTCAGACAATAGTCTCTGAGCTCCTTCTTTATCCAGGGCCTTTCTCCCGGTTCAATGGTTATTAGTAACTACCAATGCCAGTCTTCTTCTCCCCATTATTGTTCTGGAGATCCAAACGGTAGACTTACATCAGGTCCACTGCCTTCTGGCGGGTCACCCTATCCGAATTCAATTGGATAATGCCACGGCGGTGCCTTACGTCAGTCATCTAGCAGGTACCCACGATCAGGCGCCATGACCGAGGTACCTCACTTTCTCTGATGGGCCGAATCTATTATTCGGTGATCTCGGCAGTACATATCCCAGAAGTAGAACTCTGAACGGCAAACAAATTCAGCCGAGTTCGTGGTTCGGCCTCGAGATCCAAAAGCCATCGCTCTCCATGCTCTGGTTCTGCCGTGGTACCAGTTTCCATAACTCCCCTTCCACTGCTTCCGAAAACCTTTCGGAAGCAGAAAGGGGCCCCAGTGATCCTTAGAGATCCGCACTGACCACGTCCGTTTTTTGTTTGCGGAGCTAGTATCTTCTCGCCTTATCACAGCACAACTGCAAGTAGGGACTTTCTCACAGGGAGTTTTCACACGTAGTTCTTCCCTATCGCATACCGTTAGATCATTGGGACCTTATTATTCCTACGTGCCTTACAGTAGGCTCCTTTTTCATCCGGGCAGACTTTACTATCAGGGAAAGTCGTCCCGTTCTCCTCTGCGATATTCTCACTCTGACGAGTCTTCGGAGCTAGCTTCTCTGCTCTTTCAGACTTTTTTCCCTTATTACCTTCGAGGCAAGGTTGTCCTCAGGCCATCTCCATCCCTTGTTACCAAGGTGGTACTGTATTACCACTGTTATGAGGGCATAGTTCTTCCCTCATCTCTTTTGGCTCCAGTCCACAAAATGGAATAAGATCCCTCATATTCTGGACGAAGTGAGTGCTCTGAGTAGGTACGTCTTGAGGACAGCGTCCTTCTGAAGGTTGGACATTTTATTTGGGCTTCCTGACGGTAGAGGAAGGCTTCCTGACATTTTCAGGAAGGGTTTAGCCGTTTCATCGACCATGATAACATGGTGAATTCTTTTCACCATCCAGGAGTCCTTCCGTCCTAGATGTCAGCCTATCTCCCTGTCTATCAAGGGTTCTAGGCACCAGGCGTCAGCAAGGCACGCCTGCAAGCTTGCGGATTCGTCCAGTCCGCATGCATTCTTGAAGCACTATAATTCCCACACTTCCACAGATGTGAGTCTGGGCAGGCGGACTCTGCAGGCCGCGGTGGCGCACTTGTAAGTAGCGGTTACACAGGGCCTGATCTATTGTCCCCACCCAGGGACCGCTTTGGGACGTCCCACGGTCTGTGTCCCCCAATGAGGCGAAGGAGAAATAGGGATTTTTGTGTACTCACCGTAAAATCCTTTTCTCCGAGCCATTCATTGGGGGACACAGCTCCCACCCTGTTATTAGCTTATGCTTGTTTTTTAGAATATGACATGCTATACGCTCATATATTGTTATTGATCTCCTACTGCTTTTGCACCGAACTGGTTAGCTGAGAGCCAGCAGGAGGGTATATACTGCAGGGGAGGAGCTAACTTTTTTTGTATCACTTAGTGTCAGCCTCCTATTGGCAGCAGCATACACCCCATGGTCTGTGTCCCCAATGAATGGCTCGGAGAAAAGAATTTTACGGTGAGTACACAAAAATCCCTATTTTACTATTGATGCTGCATAAGCAGCATCAATCAGGGCTGTGGAGTCGGAGTTAGTTTTGGTAGGAGTCGGTAGAAATGTACCGACTCAGACTCCAGCTTTAAAAAAAAAAAGTGTTAATATTTCATAATTGAACTTTCATATGAATTTTATAAATGTTACTCAAATATATATGTTCTATCAAACTATGAACAACAGTGATAAGCAGTTCTGCTGGAGATGGAGACATTTCTTACTTCTTGTGTGTCACTGTTCTCCACTGCCCTTATCTAATCTTATACTTGGTTAACCTCATGCTGCCCCAACCACCCTACTTGCAATGTATGAAACTGAAAGTGAAAATGTGTTGCAAATTCTTAGTAGTGCTGCTCCTCCTCTAGACTAGATGTTTACTAGGTGTGCGTCTTCCAAGCATCTCACAGTTGCTACTCAGAAGAGGAAGACTGTAAGAAGTATTATCCTTTCAACAAACTTTGCATCAGTTAACTGTTAGTGCATGAGGAATAACAGTATCACTGACCACGATATCAGTTGTACGACCTGGCAATAATTTTGTACAATTGTTTTTAGGAAAAACAATTGGCATTTGGATTATGAATGCAGAATTAAAAACCTGAGAATGTCAAAGAAGTGTCACATTAAATCAGCTGTACTTGAACATTTCACCATCACTCAAGATAGAAAACATTGTCTGTCAGTGTATGACAAATGATCCAGACAAAAACAAATGCTCTGAAGCCAAGATCAGTGCATATTCAGGCAAAGATAAAAATGCTCCTACCAGAGCTTCTAATCTAAAGAGACATTTACAGCGCTTTCATCCAGAAGTACTGAAAGCAGTGGATGAGAAAAACTGCATCCAAACCAATGAACCAGTGCCCAGCTCTTCCAGCCAAACAAAGGAGCAGAGAACTTTGCAGCCATCAGTTGCAAGATATTTTATCAGTGACAAAGTTACTGTGACAATGACCGTAGATACATTTAAAAAACAGATCATAGAGCTTGTTGTAAAGGATAGTGTGCCTATTTAATTTTTTTCACGACCAGCTTTTATGTGTCTGAATGGGAAAATGGCCCGCAAGCTTGGTGTTTCTCTGGAGAGAGAGTATTAGAAAATTAGTAATCGAAAAAGCTTTTAAACAAAAGGAAGAACTTAAAAAAACTCTCAAGGGATGCTTTCTGTTTCTTAAAATGGATGCCTGCACACGTCACAGAGTGAACTATTTTACCATCAATATCCGATTTGTTTGTGACAAAAATGAAATAGTTACCAAGACATTGGCAGTAAAAGACACCAAAGATCATCACACCAGTGAGTTTCTCCAGGTCTTGGTGGAAAAGGTTCTGCAAGACTATGAACTTAAAAAAGAGCAAGTTCTTTCTGTCGTAACTGACAATGCTTCAAATATGATAAGTACTATTAAGCTAATGAATGAGAGTAATGATGGTGACCAGCAGCTAGAACATTCTGGGTCCACAGACACAGAAATGTTTGAAATAGAGGAACACAGTATTGTAACTGAGGAGCAAACTGAAGTTGCTTCAGATGAACAGCAACATGATAGTTTAGATGATCTTGTTGAAACTGTGTCAATACGTTCTTTCATTCATCACATGCGCTGTGTTGTGCATACGCTACAGCTGGCTATAAGAGACAGTCTGCAAGAAGGACATGCTGCTGCACTGATTGGCAAGGTGAGAAAATTGGCTACTGTTGCCAGAACCCCTAAAGTTGACTCAATTTTGAAGAGACGTGCTGGAAAAGGGGCAATTATTGATCAAGCCATACGATGGGGCAGTACTTAATGATTCAGCGCTTGGTTGAACTGAAAACCTTTCTTGTAGACATGGCTAACCCTCAACTGACGCTAAATGAAAGTCAGTGGAATCAGGTGACTGAGCTGGAAAAATTGCTAGAGCACCCATTTACAGTGACTTAAAAATTACAAGCAGAAGACTTAACTCCAGGTATTTTCTTAAAGGGACTCTGTCACCTGAATTTGGCGGGACTGGTTTTGGGTCATATGGGCGGAGTTTTTGGGTGTTTGATTCACCCTTTCCTTACCCGCTGACTGCATGCTGGCTGCAATATTGGATTGAAGTTCATTCTCTTTCCTCTGTAGTACACGCCTGCGCAAAGCAATCTTGCCTTGTGCAGGCGTGTACTATGGAGGACAGAGAATGAACTTCAATCCAATATTTCGGCCAGCATGCAGCCAGCGGGTAAGGAAAGGGTGAATCAAACACCCAAAAACTCCGCCCATATGACCCAAAACCAGTCCCGCCAAATTCAGGTGACAGGTTCCCTTTAAAGGAGTGGAAGAACCTGATGTTTCGCCTGTCCCAAAGAGGAGGGTTAATTGCAAGTGGCATTGCTACATCAATGAAACGGAGAGAGGAGCTACTATTACAAAATAACATTCTTTTGGCAGCTGTTTATGTAGACCCAATACATCGGATTCTTCTAGATGATCAACAGCTAACTAAAGGAAAAGAAGCTCTGTTTGAAATGGCAGTAAGGATGAAAGGGTTGCAGAAGAGTCAGGAGGAACAAGAAGAATTTGGTCGTCCTGCCACATCTTCACCCTCATCAACTGATGAATTTAATTTCGAAAAATATTTGGATCACAAGGACCATGCAAAGCGTTCCCGCATAGAAGAGTCATCCCCATCAAAGAACACAGCCAGTACATTTTCAGCAGAATTGTTCATGTGCACTAAAAGAAATTGAGAAATTTGACCGTTCATCAAAAATAACAGTGTAACAAGCGATTTCTCTGTATCCTGACATTGTCAGAGATGTTGCCTGAGTGGTTACTGCTTTGACACCAACCCAAGTTAGTGTAGAGAGGTTGTTCTCTGCTCTCAAAATAATTAGATCAGATTTGAGGGCATCCATGAAGGAGGATCTGACAGGCAATACTTTTTCTGAGGACAAATTTATAGATTTCTTCTTTTTAACTGCATAAGTGTTTATTGCATATTTACTTACAAGAGTTTAGAAAAGTTTATAAAAGTTATTTGCAATATTCTAATTGTATTCTAATAAATATAGTTATTGCTCTAAGTGGTCTGATTACTTATATGATGGTGAGAAACTGAATAAGCACGATGTTAATATTTTACAACAGTAAATTTATTGTTTCGAATTGGCCATTTATGCCAGAGTCGGAGCCTGATAAAATCCAGGAGTCGGAGTCGCAACTGTGGCTTACCGACTCCACAGCCCTAGCAGGAACATGCATTTGCATCAGTTTGAATGCACATAAACAAAGCAAACGCAGGCAAAAACGCATACAAACTCATGCACACGCAGCATTTTTTTTTGGCGTCATACGTAAGCTGATGCGGATAAAAAACGCAGCATAACCATGCATTTGCATGCGTTTTGGCATGCGTTTGCACCTGCAGATGATACGCTGCGCAGATACGCTAATGTGTACTTAGCCTTACCCATTCTTTCTTTGTTACTTATTACTGCACTTACCAAGTTCCTTCATCAACCTGTCACACTGACTCAAACTGAGTTTCCCTGTAAACCCATACCTCTTCTTCCTTCTATCCACATACTTTATGCAGAAAATCGACCCCGGTTGTATAAACTTAACATCTCCTTCCAAAGGCTCATTCTTCTCACAACAACAAAAGCGTCCACAACCTAATCCCTTTCTTGACACGTTTCCCATATTTACTATCTAAATCCTGTCGGCTGCTCGCCCATTAACCCCCAAGTGCACTGCACGCAGCGTTAATTATAGAATGCTGCCTGCCCTGCACATGAAGATTGACATCTGGGTGGGCAGGGTTAGCGCCCAATGCTCTCCTGTCCCGGAAGAGAAGCTGCTGAGTCCAGAGTGATCTCTGTGCCGGCAGCTCTGTGCCTCCCCAGGGATCTCTGTGCTTTTCTTCTGGTGATATGTGCCCTCCTGTGATCTATGTGCCCCCCAGCTATGCAGCTACGTGCCCCATATGATCTCTGTGCCCGCCCCAGCTATGTTCCCCATGTAATCTTTTTGCCCCGTGATCTGTGCCCCCCTAACTATATGCCACCCTGTGATGTTTGTGCCTCCCAGCTATATGCCCCATTTGGTCTTTTTGCCCCCTGTGATCTGTGAGCCACAACTATATGCCACCCTGTTATCTTTGTGCCTCCCAGCTAAGTTTCCCATGTGATCTGTGCCTCCCCTGTGATCTCTGTAGACCCAACTATGTGCCCCTCCGTGATCTCTGTGCCCCATAGTTATATGTCCCCCTGTGATCCCTGTTCCCCCAGCTATGTGCCCCTTGTGATTTCTGTGCCCCCAGCTATATGCCCCCTGTCATTTTTGTGCCCTCTTGCTACATGCCCCCGTGACCTCTGTGCCCTCCAGCTTTGTGCTCTCCTGGGATCTCTGTGCCCCCAGCATATAACCCCTGTGATCTGTGCCCCCAGCTATATGCCCTCTGTGATCTCTGTGCCCCCCCCCCCCTGGTTATCCTCTGTGTCCCCTATGTACCCCTGTGATTTTTGTGCTCCCATGTGATCTCTCTGCCCCGTGATCTATGTGCCCTCCAACTATGTTCTCCTAGGTGATATATGAGCCCACCTCGGTGATCTATGTGCCTCCCCGGTGATGCCTGTCCCCCCAATGCTGTATATTCCCCAGTGTCGCATTTACCCCAGAAGGGCTGTACATCCCCCGAACACTGTATATTACCCACCTGTGATGTAGATAGCCCCCAATAATGTATGTGACCCCACCAGTGATGTATATTTCCTTATTTCCTCCAGGAACATATATACCCCAGTGCTGTCTGTTCTTCCTAGTGATGCATATAGCCCCTCAGTGATGTCTATTCCCTCCATATTCCCTGTCGATGAATGTCCCAGCATCTCCTGTGATGTCTATGCCCTGCCAGCTCCTTCCCTAATTTATATGACCCCACAGTCTCCTGTGATGCATACATATCAGTTTCAAAGTTTCCTATGTTATGTCTGTACAGCAGTCCCAGCTTCTCCTGTGTGATGTATATACAGCAGTACCAGCGTCTCCTGAGTTATGTATATACAGCAGTACCCGCATCTCCTGTGTGATGTATATACAGCAGTCCCAGCATCTCCTGTGTGATGTATATACAGCAGTCCCAGCGTCTCCTGTGTGATGTATATACAGCAGTCCCAGCGTCTCCTGTGTGATGTATATACAGCAGTCCCAGCGTCTCCTGTGTGATGTATATACAGCAGTCCCAGCGTCTCCTGTGTGATGTATATACAGCAGTCCCAGCGTCTCCTGTGTGATGTATATACAGCAGTCCCAGCGTCTCCTGTGTGATGTATATACAGCAGTCCCAGCGTCTCCTGTGTGATGTATATACAGCAGTCCCAGCGTCTCCTGTGTGATGTATATACAGAAGTCCCAGTGTCTTCTGTGTGATGTATATACAGCAGTCCCAGCCTCTCCTGTGATGTATATACAGCAGTCCCTGCATCTCCTGTGTGATGTATATACAGCAGTCCCTGCGTCTCCTATGTGATATAGATACAGCAGTCTCAGCGTCTCATGTGTGATGTATATACAACAGTCCCTGCATCTCCTTTGTGGTGTATATACAGGTGCCTCCAATATGATGTATATACAGTAGCCCCAGCGTCTCCTATGTGATCTATATGATTTACAAAACTTATGATAAAAAGTTGACTGCTTTCCTGGCAGACATAAACCTGGAAAAGCAGCTGTGAGAAGCAACATGATCAGTATCACCTAACATCACAGCTGCACCAAAGAGAAGCTGCTCCAGCCGTCACATTAAAGGGACTCTGTCACCCCCTCCAGCCGTTATAAGGTAAAAGAGCCACCTTGTGCAGCAGTAATGCTGCATTCTAAGGCTAGTTTCACATTTGCATTTAAATCCGCAGCATTTAAAACGCATCCGCAAGTGGTGGAAAAAACGCATGTAAACGCATACAAATGCGTTTTTAGACGCATGCGGTTAAAAAAACGCCGCGTTTGTGCACGTTTACATGTGTTTTTTCCTGCGTTTCCATTTTTGGTGCGCATGATGAGAAATTTCACAAGAGAAAAATCAAGATAACCATACACCGCCAACATTAAACTGGATGAACCAGTTGCACACCCACTGCCCGATTTCCAGCATCACCCGCTGCGGTCAACTGCAGCCGTTGGTCACATACGGGACCAATTTGCTGCCTTCTTTGATTCAGATATTGGACGTGTGTCATGGCAGGACAATGTTGTGTAAATGTCCTGTTGTGTAAATGTCCTGTGTACCAGTAATTTTCTACAATGATAATATTTCTCATTAATAAACTTTAGTTATGGTTGTGTTGATGTGGCCAAAAAAGTAAGTGTGTGGTGACGTTTCTTGGCACATGGTGTGTGTTGCCGGCGGCAGAAGACACAATAAACCAAACATAATTGTGGCAAATCAAATTTTTTTTTTATTTTGTTAACAACTCAAAAAATTATTTTTTACTGCGCCGGCTTTGGGTACAGTGATGTAAAACAAGGGATTCAAGCTTGAGGAGGCTAATTTGCATATTCCAGGTGCCTTCTGGGAAAGCGAAGAGTCTCCCTAAGCTAGAAGATCGTTGGGTACAGCCGGGACCAGCTGCTTAGAAAGAATCACCAAACCAGGGATTCAAGCTTGAGGAGGCTAATTTGCATATTCCAGGTGCCTTCTGGGAAAGCGAAGAGTCTCCCTAAGCTAGAAGATCGTTGGGTACAGCCGGGACCAGCTGCTTAGAAAGAATCACCAAACCAGGGATTCAAGCTTGAGGAGGCTAATTTGCATATTCCAGGTGCCTTCTGGGAAAGCGAAGAGTCTCCCTAAGCTAGAAGATCGTTGGGTACAGCCGGGACCAGCTGCTTGGAAAGAATCACCAAACCAGGGATTCAAGCTTGAGGAGGCTAATTTGCATATTCCAGGTGCCTTCTGGGAAAGCGAAGAGTCTCCCTAAGCTAGAAGATCGTTGGGTACAGCCGGGACCAGCTGCTTGGAAAGAATCACCAAACCAGGGATTCAAGCTTGAGGAGGCTAATTTGCATATTCCAGGTGCCTTCTGGGAAAGCGAAGAGTCTCCCTAAGCTAGAAGATCGTTGGGTACAGCCGGGACCAGCTGCTTGGAAAGAATCACCAAACCAGGGATTCAAGCTTGAGGAGGCTAATTTGCATATTCCAGGTGCCTTCTGGGAAAGCGAAGAGTCTCCCTAAGCTAGAAGATCGTTGGGTACAGCCGGGACCAGCTGCTTGGAAAGAATCACCAAACCAGGGATTCAAGCTTGAGGAGGCTAATTTGCATATTCCAGGTGCCTTCTGGGAAAGCGAAGAGTCTCCCTAAGCTAGAAGATCGTTGGGTACAGCCGGGACCAGCTGCTTGGAAAGAATCACCAAACCAGGGATTCAAGCTTGAGGAGGCTAATTTGCATATTCCAGGTGCCTTCTGGGAAAGCGAAGAGTCTCCCTAAGCTAGAAGATCGTTGGGTACAGCCGGGACCAGCTGCTTGGAAAGAATCACCAAACCAGGGATTCAAGCTTGAGGAGGCTAATTTGCATATTCCAGGTGCCTTCTGGGAAAGCGAAGAGTCTCCCTAAGCTAGAAGATCGTTGGGTACAGCCGGGACCAGCTGCTTGGAAAGAATCACCAAACCAGGGATTCAAGCTTGAGGAGGCTAATTTGCATATTCCAGGTGCCTTCTGGGAAAGCGAAGAGTCTCCCTAAGCTAGAAGATCGTTGGGTACAGCCGGGACCAGCTGCTTGGAAAGAATCACCAAACCAGGGATTCAAGCTTGAGGAGGCTAATTTGCATATTCCAGGTGCCTTCTGGGAAAGCGAAGAGTCTCCCTAAGCTAGAAGATCGTTGGGTACAGCCGGGACCAGCTGCTTGGAAAGAATCACCAAACCAGGGATTCAAGCTTGAGGAGGCTAATTTGCATATTCCAGGTGCCTTCTGGGAAAGCGAAGAGTCTCCCTAAGCTAGAAGATCGTTGGGTACAGCCGGGACCAGCTGCTTGGAAAGAATCACCAAACCAGGGATTCAAGCTTGAGGAGGCTAATTTGCATATTCCAGGTGCCTTCTGGGAAAGCGAAGAGTCTCCCTAAGCTAGAAGATCGTTGGGTACAGCCGGGACCAGCTGCTTGGAAAGAATCACCAAACCAGGGATTCAAGCTTGAGGAGGCTAATTTGCATATTCCAGGTGCCTTCTGGGAAAGCGAAGAGTCTCCCTAAGCTAGAAGATCGTTGGGTACAGCCGGGACCAGCTGCTTGGAAAGAATCACCAAACCAGGGATTCAAGCTTGAGGAGGCTAATTTGCATATTCCAGGTGCCTTCTGGGAAAGCGAAGAGTCTCCCTAAGCTAGAAGATCGTTGGGTACAGCCGGGACCAGCTGCTTGGAAAGAATCACCAAACCAGGGATTCAAGCTTGAGGAGGCTAATTTGCATATTCCAGGTGCCTTCTGGGAAAGCGAAGAGTCTCCCTAAGCTAGAAGATCGTTGGGTACAGCCGGGACCAGCTGCTTGGAAAGAATCACCAAACCAGGGATTCAAGCTTGAGGAGGCTAATTTGCATATTCCAGGTGCCTTCTGGGAAAGCGAAGAGTCTCCCTAAGCTAGAAGATCGTTGGGTACAGCCGGGACCAGCTGCTTGGAAAGAATCACCAAACCAGGGATTCAAGCTTGAGGAGGCTAATTTGCATATTCCAGGTGCCTTCTGGGAAAGCGAAGAGTCTCCCTAAGCTAGAAGATCGTTGGGTACAGCCGGGACCAGCTGCTTGGAAAGAATCACCAAACCGCGCGCCTTACGGCGCGCAAATTTTTGCCTGTAGGACATTATTGCAAGAGAGCTTGGCTGAGTAGATTACACAAGAAGGAAAACACACAGCAACTCAGCAGGATCTAGGAGCAACATGGCAGATGTGACAACCTACATGGTGAGCTGCAGCATGTGCTACATGTTCACAGATCGACCAGAAGAAGAATTAAATTTCACCTGTCAGAAGTGTAGACTAGTGGCCCTTTTAGAAGAAAAGGTGCGGGGTCTGGAAGAAAGAATAGCAACTTTGAAACTCATCAAAGAGAATGAAGACTTTCTAGACAGAACAGAAGCATCTCTACTGGTCACAGAAGGTGAAAAAAGTGTCAGAGAACCTCCAAAAGCAGATGAGTGGAAGCATGTGATCAAAAGAAGCACGAAGACCATGGAGAAATCACCAACCACACAACTGAAGAACCGATATCAAATCTTTGTAGAGGATGAAGATGGCACACCTAAGGATGAAGCAATACCAGCAAGCAAAAAATAAAAGGGCACACAGCAACAAGTGACAGCAAAAAGTACAGCCAAGAAGCAACGAAGAGTGGTGGTGGTGGGAGACTCACTACTGAGAGGCACAGAAGCAGCCATCTGCAGACCGGACATAACTGCAAGAGAAGTATGCTGCCTTCCAGGTGCAATGATCAAGGATGTGACCGATAGGATACCAAAGCTCTTCAACTCCAAGGATGTCCACCCATTTCTTCTGATACATGTTGGCACCAATGACACGGCAAGGAAGGACCTACCGACAATCTGCAAAGACTTTGAAGAGTTGGGGAAGAGAGTAAAGGAACTGGATGCACAGGTAGTTTTTTCTTCTATCCTTCCAGTAGACGGGCATGGCACCAGGAGATGGAACAGGATCCTTGATGCAAACAACTGGCTAAGACGATGGTGCAGACAACAAGGATTCGGATTCCTGGACCACGGTGTGAATTACTTGTACGATGGACTCCTCGCCAGAGACGGACTACACCTCAACAAACCTGGGAAACACACATTCGCCAGAAGACTCGCTACACTCATCAGGAGGGCGTTAAACTAGAAGAAGAGGGGACGGGAAGAAAAACATTAGACTTGAACAAAGAAGATCCAGGAAAACATACTCAGAAGGGAGGTAAGAACATTTCTAAAACAATCCACAGCGAGGAGATTGGAACAAAACAAAATCCTCTAAACTGCATGCTTGCAAACGCCAGAAGCCTGACAAACAAGATGGAAGAACTAGAAGCAGAAATATCTACAGGTAACTTTGACATAGTGGGAATAACCGAGACATGGTTAGATGAAAGCTATGACTGGGCAGTTAACTTACAGGGTTACAGTCTGTTTAGAAAGGATCGTAAAAATCGGAGAGGAGGAGGGGTTTGTCTCTATGTAAAGTCTTGTCTAAAGTCCACTTTAAGGGAGGATATTAGCGAAGGAAATGAGGATGTCGAGTCCATATGGGTCGAAATTCATGGAGGGAAAAATGGTAACAAAATTCTCATTGGGGTCTGTTACAAACCCCCAAATATAACAGAAACCATGGAAAGTCTACTTCTAAAGCAGATAGATGAAGCTGCAACCCATAATGAGGTCCTGGTTATGGGGGACTTTAACTACCCGGATATTAACTGGGAAACAGAAACCTGTGAAACCCATAAAGGCAACAGGTTTCTGCTAATAACCAAGAAAAATTATCTTTCACAATTGGTGCAGAATCCAACCAGAGGAGCAGCACTTTTAGACCTAATACTATCTAATAGACCTGACAGAATAACAAATCTGCAGGTGGTCGGGCATCTAGGAAATAGCGACCACAATATTGTACAGTTTCACCTGTCTTTCACTAGGGGGACTTGTCAGGGAGTCACAAAAACACTGAACTTTAGGAAGGCAAAGTTTGACCAGCTTAGAGATGCCCTTAATCTGGTAGACTGGGACAATATCCTCAGAAATAAGAATACAGATAATAAATGGGAAATGTTTAAGAACATCCTAAATAGGCAGTGTAAGCGGTTTATACCTTGTGGGAATAAAAGGACTAGAAATAGGAAAAACCCAATGTGGCTAAACAAAGAAGTAAGACAGGCAATTAACAGTAAAAAGAAAGCATTTGCACTACTAAAGCAGGATGGCACCATTGAAGCTCTAAAAAACTATAGGGAGAAAAATACTTTATCTAAATAACTAATTAAAGCTGCCAAAAAGGAAACAGAGAAGCACATTGCTAAGGAGAGTAAAACTAATCCCAAACTGTTCTTCAACTATATCAATAGTAAAAGAATAAAAACTGAAAATGTAGGCCCCTTAAAAAATAGTGAGGAAAGAATGGTTGTAGATGACGAGGAAAAAGCTAACATATTAAACACCTTCTTCTCCACGGTATTCACGGTGGAAAATGAAATGCTAGGTGAAATCCCAAGAAACAATGAAAACCCTATATTAAGGGTCACCAATCTAACCCAAGAAGAGGTGCGAAACCGGCTAAATAAGATTAAAATAGATAAATCTCCGGGTCCGGATGGCATACACCCACGAGTACTAAGAGAACTAAGTAATGTAATAGATAAACCATTATTTCTTATTTTTAGGGACTCTATAGCGACAGGGTCTGTTCCGCAGGATTGGCGCATAGCAAATGTGGTGCCAATATTCAAAAAGGGCTCTAAAAGTGAACCTGGAAATTATAATAATAATAATAATAATTTTATTTATATAGCGCCAACATATTCCGCAGCGCTTTACAAATTATTTAGGCCAGTAAGTCTAACCTCTATTGTTGGTAAAATATTTGAAGGGTTTCTGAGGGATGTTATTCTGGATTATCTCAATGAGAATAACTGTTTAACTCCATATCAGCATGGGTTTATGAGAAATCGCTCCTGTCAAACCAATCTAATCAGTTTTTATGAAGAGGTAAGCTATAGGCTGGACCACGGTGAATCATTGGACGTGGTATATCTCGATTTTTCCAAAGCGTTTGATACCGTGCCGCACAAGAGGTTGGTACACAAAATGAGAATGCTTGGTCTGGGGGAAATTGTGTGTAAATGGGTTAGTAACTGGCTGAGTGATAGAAAGCAGAGGGTGGTTATAAATGGTATAGTCTCTAACTGGGTCGCTGTGACCAGTGGGGTACCGCAGGGGTCAGTATTGGGACCTGTTCTCTTCAACATATTCATTAATGATCTGGTAGAAGGTTTACACAGTAAAATATCGATATTTGCAGATGATACAAAACTATGTAAAGCAGTTAATACAAGTGAAGATAGTATTCTGCTACAGATGGATCTGGATAAGTTGGAAACTTGGGCTGAAAGGTGGCAGATGAGGTTTAACAATGATAAATGTAAGGTTATACACATGGGAAGAAGGAATCAATGTCACCATTACACACTGAATGGGAAACCACTGGGTAAATCTGACAGGGAGAAGGACTTGGGGATCCTAGTTAATGATAAACTTACCTGGAGCAGCCAGTGCCAGGCAGCAGCTGCCAAGGCAAACAGGATCATGGGGTGCATTAAAAGAGGTCTGGATACACATGATGAGAGCATTATACTGCCTCTGTACAAATCCCTAGTTAGACCGCACATGGAGTACTGTGTCCAGTTTTGGGCACCGGTGCTCAGGAAGGATATTATGGAACTAGAGAGAGTACAAAGGAGGGCAACAAAATTAATAAAGGGGATGGGAGAACTACAATACCCAGATAGATTAGCGAAATTAGGATTATTTAGTCTAGAAAAAAGACGACTGAGGGGCGATCTAATAACCATGTATAAGTATATAAGGGGACAATACAAATATCTCGCTGAGGATCTGTTTATACCAAGGAAGGTGACGGGCACAAGGGGGCATTCTTTGCGTCTGGAGGAGAGAAGGTTTTTCCACCAACATAGAAGAGGATTCTTTACTGTTAGGGCAGTGAGAATCTGGAATTGCTTGCCTGAGGAGGTGGTGATGGCGAACTCAGTCGAGGGGTTCAAGAGAGGCCTGGATGTCTTCCTGGAGCAGAACAATATTGTATCATACAATTAGGTTCTGTAGAAGAACGTAGATCTGGGGATTTATTATGATGGAATATAGGCTGAACTGGATGGACAAATGTCTTTTTTCGGCCTTACTAACTATGTTACTATGTTACTATGTTAAACTGGGGGTGTGAAGAACTTGAGGCCTGGCTAACCGTGGACGACGCAGAGGTGGCAGGAGAAGGGGCAATGAAACTAGAAGGGTCTGGAAGTTCGGGGATGGGGCTTGACACATGAGAGGCTTGAGACGAACTGGAAGGGTGAGACAAATCTGACATTACAGACACATTGGTAGGTGAAGGGGGAGGAATGCTAAGAGTCCTCTGTTTTTTTTTTCTGGTTTTTTTTTTGGTTTGCCTGGTTGGGGGAGGTCTTGGTGGGCTCATATGGCTTGGCGTGGTGGCGGGTGACCTGTCAGGGTCCGGCTGCACTGTGTCAGAGTCCATAGTGCTCGTAGAGCGTGCAGCCATTCCAGAGTCCATAGCGCTTGTAGAGCGGAAGGCCATGCCAGGGTCCTGCTGCATCGTGGTGGTGGCGGTACAGAAGGCCATGCCAGGGTCCTGCTGCATCGTGGAGGTGGCGGTACGGAAGGCCATGCCAGGGTCCTGCTGCATCGTGGAGGTGGCGGTACGGAAGGCCATGCCAGGGTCCTGCTGCATTTTGGTGGTGGCGGTACGGAAGGCCATGCCAGGGTCCTGCTGCATCGTGGAGGTGGCAGTACGGAAGGCCATGCCAGGGTCCTGCTGCATCGTGGTGGTGGCGGTACGGTGAGAAGTGGCCTGCAACTATCCACACCCTCCCTTTTATCACCTTGATGGTGGGGGGTGGCTTATCAGTGTCTAGACATGGTTTTCTCAATTGAAACGCATGCGTTCAAAAACGCAACCAAATGCATGTGCTTAAAAACGCATGCGTTTACATAGGCTGCAATGCGGTTTTTTTTACGCAAACCATGCGCAATCGTTTCCTGGCGGCAAATAGACGCCTCTAGAAATTACTACATGTTGCATTTCCGCGCCAAGCCGCAAGCGACGAAACGACGCATGCATCGTCAAACGTGGCAAAACGCAAACAAAAAGCATGCGTTTTTAATGTTAAATATAGGAAAACACGACGCATGCGTTTATATGCGGTACAAACGCTGCGGCAAAAAACGCAAATGTAAAACCAGCCTAACAAAGTGGCTCTTTTAGTTTTTGGTGCAGTTATTGCCAAAATAAAGCGTTTTATAATTTCGCCAAAATACCTTTCTTTAGACAGGGAGGCAGGTCTTAACCCCCCTGCTGGAAACGCCACACTGCCGTAACTCAAATCTTTTGGGGTGCCGGAGCGCCGCCCCCTCCGCGCTGTTTTTCAATGAAATCCGGCACCTGAGCTGCTTAGTACTGGCTGGGGCAGGCACAGTAAGCTCTGGCCGTCTGATCTCACATGCAGTCTTGCAGACTGCGCCTGTGCGGCCGCCCTGCTTGTGAATCCCAGCCCCACACTCTGCATAATGCATAACACACTGCGGGGCTGGGATTCACAAGCAGGGTGGCCGCACAGGCGCAGTCTGCAAGACTGCATGTGAGATCAGACGGCCAGAGCTCACTGCGCCTGCACCAGCCAGTACTAAACCGCAGGCGCCGAATTTAATTGAAAAACAGCACGGAGGGGGCGGCGCCCCAGAAAATTTGAGTGACGGCAGTGTGGCGCTTCCAGCAGGGGGGTTTGACCTGCCTCCCTGTCTAAAGAAAGGTATTTTGGCAAAATTATAAAACGCTTTATTTTGGCAATAACTGCACCAAAAACTAAAAGAGCCACCTTGTAATCTTGCCTGAAGAAGGAGCCACTGTGATCTGAAAGCTTGCAAACATATTATTTTCTGGTTAGCCAATAAAGGTATCACTCCTAGAATACTTCTGTCATCATTGGGCAGAAAAGTATTCACATCGATTTTTCTGGCTAACACGGTACCATAATATAATTTGTTATTGTACATCATGTTTTGAATTAGAAAACAGTGTGTGATGTTCCCAATGCATGGAAATAAAAACTAGTATAAAGATTTTGTGATTAACTCCTGTTTTTGAACACACTGCTATTATTTTGAACAGTACTGTATAAATATTGAGATAAAATCCTGTGTGTGTATAAGGGAAAAATGGTAAGAAATATTTTTTTCTTCACATAACAGGAATATAATGCAAAATAAAAAAAATATATATACCTCCCGTTTAACATATGTTCACATGGTGCGTTTTGGCTTTCTTTTTTCCTTTAACATTTGTGAGGGCTCTCAATCCTACATTTATGAGGTCCCTCCCTCATTCCAGATTGTTAACTAGATAGTAGAATACATATTCCCCATCACTTTACAATGCCAGCTAAAACATGCCCATTTGAATTTGGGCTTCACCCGGCACCACCACCACCACCATGTCATTATGCGCCCCTCGCTTCACATTTTCATAGGGCCAGCAGGTGCCATGAAATATGAGTTTTGTAAGCTCCACAGTTCATTTTGGCCACCGGGTCCCAATGGAGCCACTGTCATAGCGGGTGAAGCCGCTGTAAAGTGAATATAATACAGGAGTTGGGGGAGCTGTATGCTCAATGTCAGTAAATGTGATTCTACCAGACACAAAAAGCATTAGAATTAAAATCTGAATACAGTATATGCAAGCGAGGGCCTGTATTGTGGTCAGTCTGTCAGACCTCAAACCCATGTCAGGGACATGTACAAGCCTCATTTTACTTGGAAGCAGCCTCCTTACTGGAAATTGACAGTAGTGCCATTGACCAATCTGCACAAGCCTACACACTTCTTCTGGAAACCACACAACCAGGCAGAATGTATCTTTTTCATGGTTTCGAGCAACAATGGAGTAATTACAGGACATGTCCCAGAGAGTGACGAGGGCAGTGGAGTGTATTACTCAGGTGACAGGCAGTGCTACAGAGCTCAGGTAAAGGCCTTAGCATGGCAATGACCATGTTCCAATGTGTGTAAGGCGGCGGCCTGAATAGGTCTGTGGAGGGTATTAACCCAGTCTCTTAGACGTGCTTAAAATGCACAGAAACCGGCCAATAACCCACCACCATTTTTTTTTAACACCCAAGTTTTGAAAATTTAAGGGAATCGACAGTTTAATAGAGACATAGGTCTCTTTTATGAGCATGGAAAAGCCATCACTGGTCTTTGTCCAGCACCGGACAATGTAAAGTAACAAATATGTATGCCCTATCTAACAATTTGTGAACAGACAAATATGTTGACTGTTGTGTCTGTGCAACTACAGGTTGTGGGCAGGAGGCATCAGTGTCTGCTTCCTGGACAGCAGATTGGGAAGGCCATAACACAGGGGAAGGGCCAGTGGTTTCATCCTCAGACACAGATTTTGTACACAGACATTCCACCCATCTACTGGGGTGCTGCGCATGTGAGCAGTATAAGGCGTATGCTAACAGAGATATTATTTAGAATTTCCCTGTATAAAGGGATGTGTGGGTAAGATTTTCGAACTAGCAGCATATAGAAAGAGAGAGAGAGCATGTTTCATTACTTACATTTTTACTGTGTGTAAGGATTAATCCTGAAGCAGGGCCGGTTTTCGGCAAATGGGGCCCTAGACAAAAGTTTAAAATGGGGCCCCAAATGCTAACATATTGCACACCACACAGAAGGAGTTCTGTTGTATTTACATGTGCTGAGTTGAGGCCGCCGCTAAACGAGTGTGATCGACAATATTGAAGTCGTTCGCTTGTTTCCCGCCCTCTTTACACCAACTGAGAAAGAATGATGGAGACAGAACAATCACTATTAGATCAATCTGTCCCCATATATTTAATGATTTTTGTTCCCGCATAAACAATCCAATCACTTGATGAATATGTAGCATTTTGCTTGTTTAGAATAATACACTCCATAGTCCTCCACATAGTATAATGTGCACCACAGTCCTTTATATTGTAAAATGCACACCCCATAGTCTTTCATGTAGTATAATACACTCTCCATAGTCCTCCATAGAGTATAATACTCTCTATAGTCCTCCATATATTAAAATATACTCCTCAGTCATCCAGATAGTATTATACACTACCCATAGTCCTCCATACAGTATAATACACTCCTCATAGTCCTCCATATATTAAATACACTCCTCAGTCCTCATTATAGTATAATATACTCCTCACAGTCCTTCATATATAAACATACACTGCTCAGTCCTCCATATAGTATAATACTCGCCTCATAGTGCTCCATATAGTATTATACACTCCCCATAGTCCTCCACATAGTATAATACACTCACCATATTCCTCCATATAGTATAATACACTCACTATAGTCCTCCATATATTAAAATACACTCCTCAGTCCTCCATATAGTATTATACACTCCTCATAGTCCTCCATATAGTATAATACACTCAGTCCTCCATATAGTATAATACTCTCCTCAGTCCTCCATATATTATAATACACTCCTCATAGTGCTCCATATAGTATAATGCACCACCATAGTCATCCATGTAGTACAATTCACTTCCCATAGTATAATGCACCCCATAATTCTTCATATAGTATAATGCATTCCCCATAGTGCTCAATACAGTATAATGCAGCCCACATAGAGTATAATGCTGCCACCCCACAGAATATTATGTAGCCCCCTGAGTATAATCCTGCCCCACCACACAATATAATGTAACCCTATAGAATATAATGCAGCCCCCTCATATAGTATAATGCTGCCCCTCCATGGAATATATGATAGCCCCCTCATAGAGTATAATGCAGCCCCTCATAGAATATAATGTAGCCCCTCCATAGAATACAGTGTAGCCCTCCTCATATAGTATAATGCACCCCCCACAGAATATAATATAGCCCCCTCATAGAGTATAATGAAGCCCCCCATACAATATAATCTAGCCCCCCATAGAATACAATGTAGCCCCCTCATAAAATATGATGCAATCACCCCTCATAGAATATAATACATTTAAAACATAGAATAAATTTAATACATAGAATATAATGTAGCCCCCCATAGAATATAATACAGCCCACCTCCCCATAGAATATAATGTAGCCCCATAAACGAGTATGATGCAATCCTCCCTCACAGAATATAATACAGCCCCCTATAGAATATAATACAGCCCACCTCCCCACAGAATATAGTGTAGCTCCATCTCTGGCCATGCGGGTAAAGTAAAAAGCAATCAACCACAATGTATGGTTATTGCAATATATAAGACTGGCCACAAGATGGAGACATATATGTAAAGACAAAGAAATAAAAAGGGCAAAGTGCTGTGCAATGCATTATATGAAAAATAGATGATCGGCATGTGTATGTACCACAACTAGGAAAGCAAAATGTGTATGTACCATAACTCTAAAATTAGGCTGTCAGATAACTACATATATACAAAATACATATATCAATATACACATAGATCACATTGAAAATATATCAAATTAAAAGTGCATGGTACAATGCAACCCGATATACTGACAGTACATAATTATTCAATGATACTAGTATACAAATGAATGCAGAAAAAAGTGTGCAGTGCAGTGCAACACAGTACAAAAAAATACATAATCAATGGAATATACAGTCTTGGCTGAAAGTGTTGTCACCCTTGATATTGTTTCAGAAAATGAAGTATTTCACCCCAAAAACGATAGGTTTTGTTATACAGATGTTTATTTCCTTTGTATTGAAACAACAGAACAAAAAACTGAGAAAAAAAGGCAAGATGGACATAATTTCACACAAAACCCCCACAAAGGGCCAGATATAATTGTTGGCACCTTTCCAAAATGTGGATAAACTTTGTTTCATGCATGTGATGGTCTTTAAAACTCATCTGTGGCAAGTAACAGGTGAGGGCAATATGAAAATCACACCTGAAACCAGATAAAAAGGGAAGAAGTTGATTTAATCTTTGCATTGTCTGTCTGTATGTGCCACACTAAGCACGGAGAACAGAAAGAGGAGAAGAAAATTGTTTGTGGACTTGAGAACCTCAATATCAACAATCTCAAGGGTACAAGACCACCTCCAGAGATCGTGATGTTCCTTTGTCCATGGTGCGTAACATAATCAAGAAGTTTACAACCGATGGCAGTGTTGCTAATCTCCTTGGACATGAGTGGCAGAGAAAAACTGATGAAATGGGGGGGAGGGTATTCATTTTATAGGAGGGGAAGATAGTGCAGACAGAGACCTGGGCACAAATAAGGAAGTTGGGGGTGGCGGTGGCATGGGGGGTGGGGTCAGAACAGTTAATAATTTAAGAAATAGAAGTACAGAGAGGAACATAAAGTGCATGTATACTAATGCCAGAAGCCTCGCCAACAAAATGGACGAATTAGAACTAATGTTGTTGGAGCATAATTATGACATGGTGGGGATATCTGAAACGTGGCTGGATGAGAGCCATGACTGGGCTGTTAACTTGCAGGGCTATAGCCTGTTCAGAAATGACCGTACAGATAAACGAGGGGGAGGGGTGTGTCTATATGTAAAATCGTCCTTAAAACCCATCCTGCGCGATAATATAGGTGAATTTAATGAAAATGTAGAATCCCTGTGGGTGGAGATAAGGGCAGGGGGAAAAAATAATAAATTACTGATAGGGCTTTGTTATAAATCTCCAAAAATAATGGAAGCAATGGAGAATATCCTCGTAAAGCAAATAGATGAAGCTGCGACTCAAGGAGAAGTCATTATTATGGGGGACTTCAACTACCCTGAAATAGATTGGGGAACAGAAACCTGTAGTTCCAGCAAAGGTAATCGGTTTTTGACAACTATGAGAGACAATTACCTTTCACAACTTGTTCAGGACCCAACAAGAAAGGGGGCACTGCTAGACCTAATATTAACCAACAGGCCAGACCGCATATCAAATATAAGGGTTGGGGGTCACTTGGGAAATAGCGATCAGAAAATAATAAGTTTTCATGTATCCTTTAAAAAGATGTGTAGTAGAGGGGTTACAAGGACACTAAACTTCAGGAGGGCAAATTTCCAACGGATGAGAGAGAATCTTGGTGCAATTAACTGGGACGATATCCTGAGACACAAAAATACACAAAGAAAATGGGAGACATTTATTAGCATCCTGGATAGGACCTGTGCACAGTATATACCGTATGGGAATAAACATACTAGAAATAGGAGGAAACCAATATGGCTAAATAGAGCTGTAAGGGGCGCAATAAGTGACAAAAAGAAAGCATTTAGAGAATTAAAGGAAGTAGGTAGTGAGGAGGCATTAAATAAATACAGAAAATTAAATAAATTCTGTAAAAAGCAAATCAAGGCAGCAAAGATTGAGACAGAGAGACTCATTGCCAGAGAGAGTAAAAATAATCCTAAAATATTCTTTAACTACATAAATAGTAAGAAACTAAAAAATGATAGTGTTGGCCCCCTTAAAAATAGTCTGGGTGAGATGGTGGATGAGGATGAGGAAAAAGCCAATATGCTAAATGACTTTTTTTCATCAGTATTTACACAAGAAAATCCCATGGCAGACAAAATGTCTAGTGATAAAAATTCCCAATTAAATGTCACCTGCTTAACCCAGCAGGAAGTGCGGCGGCGGCTAAAAATCACTAAAATTGACAAATCTCCGGGCCCGGATGGGATACACCCTCGAGTACTGCAGGAATTAAGTACAGTCATTGATAGACCATTATTTTTAATCTTTAAAGACTCCATAATAACAGGGTCTGTGCCACAGGACTGGCGTATAGCAAATGTGGTGCCAATATTCAAAAAGGGAACAAAAACTGAACTCGGAAATTATAGGCCAGTAAGCTTAACCTCTACTGTGGGTAAAATCCTGGAGGGCATTCTAAGGGACGCTATACTGGAGTATCTGAAGAGGAATAACCTCATGACCCAGTATCAGCACGGGTTTACTAGGGACCGTTCATGTCAGCCTAATTTGATCAGTTTCTATGAAGAGGTAAGTTCCGGATTGGACCAAGGGAACCCAGTGGATGTAGTGTATATGGACTTTTCAAAAGCTTTTGATACAGTGCCACACAAAAGGTTGATACATAAAATGAGAATAATGGGGATAGGGGAAAATATGTGCAAGTGGGTTGAGAGCTGGCTCAGGGATAGGAAACAAAGGGTGGTTATTAATGGAGCACACTCGGACTGGGTAGCGGTTAGCAGTGGGGTACCACAGGGGTCAGTATTGGGCCCTCTTCTTTTTAACATATTTATTAATGACCTTGTAGGGGGCATTCAGAGTAGAATTTCAATATTTGCAGATGACACTAAACTCTGCAGGGTAATCAATACAGAGGAGGACAATTTTATATTACAGGGTGATTTATGTAAACTAGAAGCTTGGGCTGATAAATGGCAAATGAGCTTTAATGGGGATAAATGTAAGGTCATGCACTTGGGTAGAAGTAATAAGATGTATAATTATGTGCTTAATTCTAAAACTCTGGGCAAAACCGTCAATGAAAAAGACCTGGGTGTATGGGTGGATGACAAACTCATATTCAGGGGCCAGTGTCAGGCAGCTGCTACAAAGGCAAATAAAATAATGGGATGCATTAAAAGAGGCATAGATGCTCATAAGGAGAATATAATTTTACCTCTATACAAGTCACTAGTTCGACCACACTTAGAATACTGTGCACAGTTCTGGTCTCCGGTGTTTAAGAAAGACATAGCTGAACTGGAGCGGGTGCAGAGAAGAGCGACCAAGGTTATTAGAGGACTGGGGGGTCTGCAATACCAAGATAAGTTATTACACTTGGGGCTATTTAGTTTGGAAAAACGAAGACTAAGGGGTGATCTTATTTTAATGTATAAATATATGAGGGGACAGTACAAAGACCTTTCTGATGATCTTTTCAATCATAGACCTGAAACAGGGACAAGGGGGCATCCTCTGCGTTTGGAGGAAAAAAGGTTTAAGCATAATAACAGACGCGGATTCTTTACTGTAAGAGCAGTGAGACTATGGAACTCTCTGCCATATGATGTTGTAATGAGTGATTCATTACTTAAATTTAAGAGGGGACTGGATACCTTTCTGGAAAAGTATAATGTTACAGGGTATATACACTAGATTCCTTGATAGGGCGTTGATCCAGGGAACTAGTCTGATTGCCGTATGTGGAGTCGGGAAGGAATTTTTTTCCCCAATGTGGAGCTTACTCTTTGCCACATGGTTTTTTTGCCTTCCTCTGGATCAACATGTTAGGGCATGTTAGGTTAGGCTATGGGTTGAACTAGATGGACATATAGTCTTCCTTCAACCTTAATAATAACTATAACTAATGTTACAAAGCAGGATAGTCTGGATGATGGATAAGCAGCCCCAATCAAGTTTGAAAGAAATTCAAGCTGAACTGCAAGCTCAGGGTGCATCAGTGTCAGCGTAGACTATCCATTGACATTTGAATTACATGAAATGCGGTGGCAGGAGAATCAGGAGGATGCCACTGCTGACACAGAAACATAAAAAAGCTAGACTGCAGTTTGCCAAAATGTACTTGAGAAAGACAAAATCCTTCTGGGAAAGCGTCTTGTTAATAGATGAGTCCAAGATAGAGCTTTTTGGTAATGCACATCATTCTACTGTTTACCGAAATTGGAATGAGGCCTACAAAGAAAAGAAGACAGTACCTACAGTCAACTATGGTCTTGGTTCAACAATCTTTTGGGGTTGTTTTGCTGCCTCTAGCACTTTGTGTCTTGACTGTGTGCAAGGCTTTATGAAATCTGAAGATTACCAAAAGACTTTGGGTCACGATATAGTGCCCAGTGTCAGAAGGCTGGGTTTGCATCCTAGGTCATAGGTCTTCCAGCAGGACAATGACCCCAAAGATACTTCAAGAAGCACCCAGATATGGATGGAAGCTAAGCGCTGGAGAGTTCTGAAGAGGCTAAGTCACAGAAAAAGACCCCACTGAACTATATTGCACTATATTAAAAGATAACTTTTATTAATACATTTTAAAATATTCAACTGGTGCATAAAAAACAAATAGCATCATGAAATATAAGACGAAGAAAGCTAAATAGGAAAGGCCACATGAGGTGCCTCATCCTACTCTACAGCTATCTGCACCCTACCTACCAGCAGAGGTAGGCACCATATTCCTGTGCAAATGGCGCCCCCGCTCACTGTCGACTGTCCCTTCTACCCGTGAAATGCCCTATATAGGAAGGTGGAAAACTACCAACCGAAAAAATATCCACTATTGGAATGTGGCAACAAATTGCAAAGCGCAGGAGGGAGGGGGAATTTCTAAGATGTATGATATAGGCCAGGGTTGTGGTGTATTTGACCCTGTTCTAACCCTGCCTGACGGGAGGTTGGCAAGCTTATATTGTAGCAACGAAATTGGCGCCCCCCACTCCTCACCCAAATTAACCCTGATTATGACATGGGAAATATAATATACCTACTGATATATAAGGTGCTAGCGTGCTTATATAGACATAGAAAACCGTGAGATCAAATACCGGATACCACTGGAGCTCACCAAGGGAAGTTCTGTTGTGCTTAATGCTATGAAATCAATTTAGTAGATGTAAACACATGCATCATTTATAGAATAACAGAGAAAAGTCCCCCTTGTTATCCTCCGTCCAACTTCCCAGACCATAACATCATTAGCATAATAGAGGAGCTCTTCACGGTAGAAACAAATTCATAAACCATCAAAGCATGTATATCCACATGTTGGTTTATGAATTTGTTTCTACCGTGAAGGGAGCTCCTCTATTATGATATTATGACTGGGGTTTTTACCATTTTTCTTTTTCAGAAAAAAAATACAAAATTTATTGCTTGGAAATTCAGAGACATGTTGTCAGAAGTTTATAGACTAAAAGAACAATTTACATTTTACTCAAAAATATACCTATAAAGAGAAAAATCGCACAAGCTGAACATTTTTTGCAGTCTTCTCTTAATTTTGCCAGAGCTGTATATAAAACGTATGTAGTGTGGGCCATACAATGTAGAATGCATACATGAAAAAAATAATAAACAGACAATGAATAAATGGTGCTGTGCAGTACAAAGTGTAGAAAAAATATGAAACGAAAAAACAAATTTATACTGTATATACAGTATACACTTCACTAGTAAAAACACAGAGTGTGGTCAATAAGTTAATAACATGGAAGATAATAGATAATATGCAGAAAATCCGTAAAAAGGTGTACAATGATGAATGAAGATATAAAAAATGAAGTAAGTATTATATAGCCATATCAAAAAGGTAATGTCACGGGGTCCTATTCCGGTACCACACAATCAACAGAGCCAGCGTAGAGTGAACAATCCCAAGACCTTTATTTAGGCAAAAATACGAAAGGTCCATACACGATCCACCACACAAAGGATAAAATAGTCCAGAACACGAATGCAGTTCAGTAACAGGATAAAAGTCCAACAATCCAGCAGACAGAGGATTACATAGTCCATATACTCTTCTTTCTCTCTGAGGTGCTGTCTGCACATCATCATTCCACACAGGACTGATCTGTGTCTCACCTCCCTGATATTTTAAAGGTACCTTCACACATAACGATTTTGTTAACGATATTGTTGCTTTTTGTGACGTAGCAACGATATCGTTAACGAAATCGTTATGCGTGACAGCGACCAACGATCAGGCCCCTGCTGGGAGATCGTTGGTCGCTGCGAATGATCAGGACCTTTTTTTGGTCGCTGATCACCCGCTGTCATCGCTGGATCAGCATGTGTGACGCCGATCCAGCGATGTATTCACTGGTAACCAGGGTAAATATCGGGATACTAAGCGCAGGGCCGTGCTTAGTAACCCGATGTTTACCCTGGTTACCATTGTAAATGTAAAAAAAAACAACACATGCTCACATTCCGATGTCTGTCGCGTCCCCCGGCGTCAGCTTTCCGCACTGACTGTGTCAGCGCCTGCCGGCCGTAAAGCAGAGCACAGCGGTAACGTCACCGCTCTGCTTTACGGCCGGCGCTTACACAGTGGAGGGAAGCTGACGCCGGGGGACGTGACAGACATCGGAATGTGAGTATGTGTTTTTTTTTTTTACATTTACAATGGTAACCAGGGTAAACATCGGGTTACTAAGCGCAGCCCTGCGCTTAGTAACCCGATGTTTACCCTGGTTACCCGGGGACTTCAGCATCGTTGGTCGCTGGAGAGCTGTCTGTGTGACAGCTCTCCAGCGACCACACAACGACTTACCAACAATCACAGCCAGGCCGTATCGCTGGTCGTGATCGTTGGTAAATCGTTTAGTGTAACGGTACCCTAAGCCTCCCTCCTCAATCACAGGTCAGGAGGGGGAAGGTCTCAGGGGCTCATTGTTTCAACACTCTAGGTCAACATGTCAGGTATGGGTCTTCCTCCAATCTCGGCCAGATCTACCGCCTTCCCCCCCTTCTCTCTGTGCCCTCAGGTGGAGATTTTTACTAAACTGGTGGCCGCTGATCTGAAAAGGATTGATAATAGAGGTAAAAGAGACAATCTATCCTGGAGCCAAAGAAAAGCACTGAGGGAAATTAGGTCATGGAATGATGTGGTAATCAAGCCAGCGGATAAGGGGGGGAATGTGGTGATCTGGCCGATTGATAAGTATGAGAGGGAGGCTTTGAAACAACTTCGAGATAAAGATACATATGTTTTGCTCCCCCAGAATCCTCTCTCCAAATTTATGGTTGAGATTTCACTCATCCTTGAGGAATCATTTTTGGACGGAGTAATAAACAAAAAAATCTTGGATGGGCTTGTGGTTAAAAATCCAGTTATTCCAACATTTTATCTTCTCCCCAAGGTCCATAAGGATGCAGTCAATCCTCCGGGGCGTCCCATTGTCTCTGGCATAGGGGGGCTGTGTGATCCTATATGTAAATTTATAGATTATTATTTGAGATCGCAGGTTGAAACGTTGCCCTCCTATGTCAGGGACACTGTGGACGTCCTGAAGAGATTGGATGGTGTTGTTTTGGAGCCTGACATGTACCTCGTCACGGCGGATGTTGAGGCATTATATACCTCCATCCGCCATGATGATGGTTTGGAGGCGGTTTCTTTCTTCCTGGAATCCAGCAATATTGAAATGGAGATGAGAGATCTGGTGTTGACACTTTTGCGGTTCATCCTTACGCACAATTTCTTTACGTTCAAGGATAGATACTACCTCCAGAATCGGGGTACTGCAATGGGGGCGGCGTGTGCGCCTTCATATGCTAACCTCTTTCTGGGTTTCTGGGAGAGGGGCATTTTTCAGGGAGGCGCACACTCCGCCTCCCAGATTCTGGGGTGGTATCGTTTTATTGATGATATTTTGTTTATTTGGCAGGGATCCAGTGAGGATCTCCATGGATTTATGCAGGATTTGAACCGCAATGGTCTTAACATCAGACTCACATACACTTTTGATCAGAAAAAAATCTCCTTTTTAGACATTAGTTTGCTGGTCCAGGAGGATGGATCCATCAACACCGATGTATATAGAAAGGAGACGTCTGTCAACTCCCTCCTCCATGCATCATCATCCCATACCAGCTCAACGATTAGAGCTATTCCGACTGGACAATTTCTCCGTATGAGGAGGATTTGCAATACGGACGAGGCATTTGAGAGACAATCCCGGGACCTTGGGGAGAGATTCCTGGCAAGAGGGTATAGCAAGAGAAATATTAAATCTGGACTTGCCCGTGCCAGGAAATCAAAAAGATGTGATTTATTAAACCCAAGAAAAGTGGATAAACAAGAAAATTCGGGGATACGTTATATTTCTACCTTTAACCATCAATGGGGGAGAACGTATGAGATTTTGAAGAGGCACTGGCCCATTTTGATGACGGAACCGAGCCTAGTAAGATGCCTTTCGGATTCACCCCTCATGACGGCCAGGAGGGGAAAAAATCTGAAGGACATCTTAGTCCGGAGCCACTATGTGGCGAGGACACCTGAGCTGTTTGGGGCGGGAAAACGTAAGTGGGGATTTTACCCATGTGGTGATTGCATGGCATGTCGGAACCATACTAGGGCAGTTTCCTTTTCTTCCTCAGATGGCCGGAGAAATTTTAAAATCACAGACTATATATCATGTAGTACGACATTTGTGATATATTTGGCCAGATGTACCTGCAACTTAAGTTATGTTGGATTAACATCACGTGAGATCCGGGTACGTACCCGTGAGCATGTCAGGGATATCCAGGCAGCCGTGGAAATTGAGGATTACACCACTCTAAAAACAATCCCACGCCATTTTAAATTGTGTCATGGATGCAACCCAAAAGATCTTCAAGTGATTGGGATTGACCGAGTGAGGTGTGGGATCAGAGGAGGTGATTTAAAGAGGACGCTTGCCCAATTAGAATGCCGGTGGATCACTACATTGGGCACTATGACCCCAAGGGGTCTCAATGAACAACTTAGTTTTTCGGCATTCCTTTGAGGAGTAATGTATAAATATTATAACATCGGTTCCTGTGCCTGTGGCCTTTCTGGTAGATCTATTCCTTGGTTTTGGTTTTTAACTATGTGTGTCTTTTGTCTTTTTATGTAGTCATTTGTGTCATCATTTCTTACCATTTTGTGGTCGACTTCCCGTATGCAGAGATTCGTCTGCGCAGCTTTTTTTGCTTCGGAGAGATGGTTGGAGAATTGGTCCATGAAGAATTTGGAATCTCTTTCACATTGGATCTGTGGGACATTCACGAATTGGTTTCGGATGAAATTAATATACTGGGATGTTTAAATAATGATTTCTATTTATATGTGTCACTATTATAGCCATGCTTTCTATTGTGGGTAGTTATATTTATAATGTCATTGTACTAACATATCTTAGATATGATTCACTTTTTTCACTAGTTATTTTTAATATATTTAAAAGCATGAAATATTGTTTTTCTTTATGATTATTTATTATATTGTAATAATTTCACGATAATATTTAGTATATATGGTTCCTTCATTTTCTCTTTTCTCTTCTGTTTCTTTTCTTATTGATTGAAGGGGAATACTATTTTTGGTTTGGTTGGTTTATCTTGTTTTCCCTTCTCCTGTTATACTTACTCTTCAGCATGTGCGCATGTCCGCCGGTGATGCATCCTGATCCATCCCTGTGGGCTTCCGTAATGTCGGGTGGGTGATATGACGTCATGGGGATTTCCCCTCACCCATCCTGACAGGTGTGCGGCCCGCGGTGATGCATCTTGGAGGGTGCACTGCACGGCGCACATGCGCCATAGGATGCTGTGATGGGTGGTAGGCAGCGATATACGTAGATGGTGCCGCTGCCTGATGGGCGTCCTGGTGCCCTTGTGCGCACGCGCGATTATCGCTCATTTCTGTTCTCTTAGTGCGCAGGCGCTAGGGATGTGCGGCTAGACAGCGGTATATTGACACTACGCTGCTTACCTAAGTTACGTATGACATCTCAATACGCATGCGCGGATATTGCTTTACGACCCTGTGGTCGTGAATTACATCTTAGAGCGCAAGTGCTGGGGAGTGGATGATTAGGAGCGGAAACAGCTGCGGGAGGGATATATAAGCACATGGGAATGACACACACATACAGCCCCCGGAAGAAGCCCACGCGAAACGCGCGTTGGGGCTGCTGTGGAGCGCACACTGGCGGATTATATTATGGGTAAGATGAGCGTCCTTTGATAGGGGTCAATGGATATTTCCCTATTACACCATGTTTGGTAGAATCTCAGCTTGTGGGGAATAGGTCACTGATATCCATGCAGAGAGGTTGTGTTGCCCTTAGTGTTTAGCCCTATTATGGGATGTTACGCGCTATAATGGATGTTGGTTATCGTGGACTATTGCCTATTAGGTACGCTTACCTTCTCAGTCTGGTATTTTAGATGTGCTGCTCTTTCTTCACATGAGTTTCTGTTTGAACCTTTTTTCATGTCTGTTATGTACGTATGTGTTATATTTTTATATATTGCATATTTATTAATAAAGTACTTTTAAATGTTCACTTGAGTGGGACATATACTCCTTTTGTGGTCTTGTGTAGGATTTATGTCATTAGCATATTAGCAAACAATACAGTGCTGTGGGGGCTGACAATCAGATGACAGCAACAGCCATTCATCAATTAGCAAATAACTCCTTCTACAAGACAACACCATGAAAATAAGTAAAATAGAAATATACAAAAAAAGATACCCACATAGCTTATCACACCATCACAACCTCTCCCCCCTCATAATAAGTGAGCACGCTATGAGGTCTACACAGACCTCTGGCCTGCTCACTTTAGTCTACATTGCTCAATAGTTTACAGTTCCTTGTACAGTGGCAGGGGTTGCAACAATCATGAGCACTTGTCCATAAATTCCCGGGTCCTGGCTTTATGGTCATACCAGGCTTTTTGACTGGACTGGGCCGTTCGCTGATGATCATTAGCCAAGGTAGCTAGCTGGGCGAGACAGTCTCTGAACTCTAGAACGTAGGGAATGATGGGTGTTCGGTATCTGCGATATCTCCCTCCAATTGTTCTTTCAGAAGAGTGAGAGGCCACGGACCTTCTGCTCCCACAAAATGACTTTGCAAATCCTCAATGTCATTTCCAAGGAGGATATCTGCAGGAAGTCTTCCCATAACTCCAATCCAACACAGTTTTTCTCCAAGACCATAATCCAAACGTACCAAAGCTTGCTGTATATATTTGCGGACACCCCACGCCAGGACAATGGGAATTCCCGGGCCCTGGTGAATTGCCTTGGGTCGAATCACACGGGGATCAGCGATAGTAAGGAATTCCCCCGTGTCTCTTAATCCCGACACTTTGTATCCATCAATTACGACATCCTGCAGGTGGCAATGCCGTTGCTCTGTATTTCTGATGGACAAAAGGCCGGAATCCGTTCCCTCCAGGAGGGGTATCTATGGTGCCGTGGTCGGTGGTCCACTTTGTTGGGGGTGGTGGTAGCTCTTCCTCAGGCGGGATGGAGTGCACAAGATGTACTGGACGCGGTGGGGGTGCGTGGGGCTCACTCCAAATCCTTGAGGGACAGCCAGACTGCAAATGTCCAGGTTGCCCACACCCATAACATCTCCTCTGTGATACCCCCAGGTCGTTTTCAAAACTGTTGGGGCTCAGGATTGTGAGGCGTGATTGTCATTGGCTTGCGACTAGGTGGAAGGGAAGATATAATTGGAGGGGGACGGGGTGCGGGAGAAGGCCGTGGTTCATTGTCCAGAAGCCTCCTCCATTGCGGTCGGATAGTAAGGGCTTCATCGGCCAGGGCGGCAGCTCTATCCACGGTACACGGCGTGTACTCCCGGACCCATTCCCGTACCTCTGCGGGGCACTTGGCAAGAAATTGTTCTATAAGGAACGCCTGTATAACATCTTCCACAGTAAACGTGTTTTCTGCTTCCAGCCATCTCCAACATGCCTGAGACATCTTATGTGCATACATCCTAAACGATCCCCCCGTAGTGCATGAGAGGTCTCGGAACTTGGCCCTATATGAGTCTGGGGTGATAGCATGGTAATCCAGGATAGTCTGCTTTACAATGTTATAATCCCTATTCCACAGTGAGTCAATGGTTCAGTAAGCCTCTGCCATGCTACCGTTCAGGAGTCCCACTAACAAACGCATCCAGCCAAAGTGGGGCACCTCCATCACAGCACACTGCTGCTCAAAGTCCTTGAAGAACCCCTCCGCATCCCTGGAAGCCTCATAAAATGGCTTAAACTCTGTCCGGGTGATCCGTACAGGCTCCCTAATCGTTGGGTTTACATTCCACATTGCGTTACTCCCTATTTCAAGCTCCATTGCTTCTTGTCTCCGCTGTGCCCGGAGGGCAGCTTCCTCCGTATACTCCTGAGAGACGCCTGAGCCCAGAACCGCCATCTCTTCTTCGTACCACACCACCCTCTGGCTTTTTGGGGTGGGGGTCCTCGTCTCCAGTGCTCGTCCTTCAGACATATGGGAGGAGGTGGCCGGGCTGGCACCCACCAGTAGATTAATTAAGGCCTCTTTAGTCAGTCCCTGGAAGTTCAGGCCCAGGTCTCTGGCTCTTTCCTGTAAACTGGATACAGTCCAATTTCTGTACTCACTCTGTGGGTGGTTCTCCATTAGGTTACGCTCTGTTGATCCCACTGCTTGCCACCAGTTGTCACGGGTTCCTTCTCTGGTACCGTACAATCAACAGAGCCAGTGAAGAGTGAACAATACCAAGACCTTTATTTAGGCAAAAACACGAAAGGTCCATATACGATCCACCACACAAAGGATAAAATAGTCCAGAACACGAATGCAGTTCAGTAACAGGATAAAAGTCCAACAATCCAGCAGACAGAGGATAGCATAGTCCATATACTCTTCTTTCTCTCTGAGATGCTGTGAACACATCACTATTCCACACGGGACTGATCTGTATCTCACCTCCCTGATATTTTAAGTCTCCCTCCTCATTCACAGGTCAGGAGGGGGAAGGTCTCAGGGGCTTATTGTTTCAACAAGCTAGGTCAACATGTTATTAGCATATTAACAAACAATACAGTGCTGTGGGGGCTGATATCAGATGGCAGCAACAGCCATTCATCAATTAGCAAAAAACTCCTTCTACAAGAGAACACCATGAAAATAGGTAAAATAGAAATATACACAAAAATGATACCCACATAGCGTATCACACCATCACAAGCACTATATACTGTGACTGATGAACATTATATAGAGTGACTGGTAAGCACTATATCCAGTAAATAATGAGCACTATATACAGTGACTAATCAGCATTATATACAGTAAATAATGAACACTATGTAGAGTAACTGATGAGAACTATATACAGTGACTAAAGAGCACTATATACAACGACTGATGAACACTATATATATACAGTGACTGAGAAGCATGCATTATATACAGTAAATAATGAGCATTTAGATACAGTGACTAATGAGCACTATATACAGTGACTGATGAGCATTATATACAGTGACTGATGAACACTACAGTGACTGATGAGCACTATATGCAGTGATTGATGAGCACTATTTACAGGGACTGATGAGCACTATATACAGTGATTGATGAGCACTATATACAGTGATTGATGAGCACTATATACAGTGACTATTGAGCACTATATACAGTGACTGATGAGCACTATATACAGTAAATAATGAGCAGTATATACAGTGAGTGATGAGCACTATATACAGTTACTGATGAACACTATAGACAGTGACTGATGAGCACTATATACAGTGACTGAAGATCACTACAGTGACTGATGAGCACAATATACAGTGATTGATGAGCACTATATACAGTGACTGTTGAGCACTATATACAGTGACTGATGAGCACTATATACAGTAAATAATGAGCAGTATATACAGTGAGTGATGAGCACTATATAGAGTGACTGATGAACACTATAGACAGTGACTGATGAGCACTATATACAGTGACTGAAGATCACTACAGTGACTGATGAGCACAATATACAGTGATTGATGAGCACTATATACAGTGACTGATGAGCACTAAATACAGTGACTGATGAACACTATATACAGTGACTGATGAGCACTATATACAGTGACTGTTAATCACTACAGTGACTGATGAGCACTATACACAGTGATTGATGAGCACTATATACAGTGACTGATGAACACTACAGTGACTGATGAGCACAATATACAGTGAATGATGAGCACTATATACAGTGACTGATGAGCACTAAATACAGTGACTGATGAACACTATATACAGTGACTGATGACCACTATATACAGTGACTGTTAATCACTACAGTGACTGATGAGCACTATACACAGTGATTGATGAGCACTATATACAGTGACTGATGAGCACTAGATACAGTGACTGATGAACACTACAGTGACTGATGAGCACAATATACAGTGATTGATGAGCACTAGATACAGTGACTGATGAGCACTATATACAGTGACTGTTGATCACTACAGTGACTGATGAGCACTATATGGAGTGACTGATGAGCACTATATACAGAAAATAATTAGCACTATATACAGTGATTGATGAGCACTAAATACAGTGACTGATGAGCAGTATATACAGTGATTGATGAACACTATATACAGTGACTGATGAACACTATATACAGTGACTAGTGTTGAGCATTCCGATACTGAAAATATCAGGTATCGGCCGATATTCGCTGTATCGGAATTCTGATACCGAGTTCCGATATTTTTGCGATATCGGAAATCGGAATCAGAAGTTCTTATAGTGCAATTATGCACTATAATGGAGTGTTGGCGGTGCGTGGGCGGTGCATGGGCGGAGACTGCGTGTGTGTGTGTGCGGGTGGTGTCTGTGCGGGCAGTGTCTGTGCGTGACCTTGGGGCTCTGTGCGTGTGTACCGGGGCCCTGTGCTTGTGTGCTGGGGCTCTGTGCGGGCTGCGGGGCTCTGTGCGGGCTGCCGTGGCTCTGTGCGGGCTGCCGTGGCTCTGTGCAGGCTGCCGTGGCTCTGTGCGGGCTGCCGTGGCTCTGTGCGGGCTGCTGTGCCTCTGTGCGGGCTGCCGTGCCTCTGTGCGGGTGTGCTGCGGCTCTCTGCGTGTGTGCAGGCATCGACTGATGGGACTACAAGTCCCATCGGACGATGTCTGCTACACTGACAGTGATTGACACATTAGCCAATGATGGGACAGTAGTAGTCCCATCATCCGTGTAATGTGTTGAATGAAAAAAAAAAATGCTCCATACATACTTCATACATACTACATACATACATACTACATACATACTATATACATACTACATACATACTGAATACTACATACTACATACATACATACTACATACATACATACTACATACATACTACATACAGAATACTACATACATACATACATACTACATACATACTATGTACATACTACGTACATACTACATACATACTACATACATACTACATACATTCTATATACATACTACATACATACTACATACATACACACTACATACATACATACAACATACTACATACATACATATATATTACATACATACTACATGCATACATACATACTACATACATACTACATACATACTACATACATACATACTGCATACATACTGCATACATACTTGTTATGATCTGGTGGCCTAGGAGCAGCATGAGACGGACTCTGGAGAAGGTGGTCCCTGTACTGACCGCAAACCCTGAACTAGCAGCGCAACTAGAAGTAGCCGTGGGGGGTACCTAACACTCCCTAGACCCCTCGGCACAGCCTAAAATCTAACTACCCCTAAAGGCAGAAACAGGAAACCTATCTTGCCTCAGAGAAAATCCCCAAAAGATAGATAGCCCCCCACAAATATTGACTGTGAGAGGAGAGGGAAATAACATACGCAGATATGAAATCAGATTTTAGCATAGGAGGCCATACTAGCTAAAAAGAAAGAAAAGAACAGAGTACTATGCGGTCAGTACAAAAACACTAGAAAATATCCACCGCAGAAAATACGGATCACCACATCTGACTAAAGACATGGGGGGTATATCTGCATCTCCAGAGAAATATCTAGGCTGCAAAAAATCCTTCACAGACTAAGCTGGACAAAACAAAAACATGAAAAATGCACAGAACTATAAAGTCCACTGCAGGTGGACAGAAAAAACCAAGCAGGACTTATCTTAGTAGAAAAGCACAGCAAACTGGAGGGACCAGCAGGGAAGTGAATCCTTCCAGAACAATGGACAACTGGCAATGACTAAAGGATCCAGCAAAGCTATATACCCCAGTCAGTTTTGCAATTAGTAGACACACCTGTCCACTCCTGCAGTCCAGGCACAACTGCATTACCCTCTACAACCACCGGAGGGAGCCCAAAAGCTGAATTCACAACACATACTACATACATACACACTACATACATACTACATACATACATACATACTACATACATACATACTACATATACAGTACAGACCAAAAGTTTGGACACACCTTCTCATTTAAAGATTTTTCTGTATTTTCATGACTATGGAAATTGTACATTCACACTGAAGGCATCAAAACTTTTAATAAACACATGTGGAATTATATACTTAACAAAAAGTGTGAAACAACTGAAAATATGTCTTATATTCTAGGTTCTTCAAAGTAGCCACCTTTTGCTTTGATGACTGCTTTGCACACTCTTGGCATTCTCTTGATGAGCTTCAAGAGGTAGTCACCGGGAATGGTCTTCCAACAGCCTTGAAGGAGTTCCCAGAGATGCTTAGCACTTGTTGGCCCTTTTGCCTTCACTCTGTCGTCCAGCTCACCCCAAACCATCTCGATTGGGTTCAGGTCTGGTGACTGTGGAGGCCAGGTCATCTGGCGCAGCACCCCATGACTCTCCTTCTTGGTCAAATAGCCCTTACACAGCCTGGGGGTATGCTTGGGGTCATTGTCCTGTTAAAAAATAAATGATGGTCCAACTAAACGCAAACCAGATGGAATAGCATGCCGCTGCAAGATGCTGTGGTAGCCATGCTGGTGCAGTATGCCTTCAATTTTGAATAAATCCCCAACAGTGTCACCAGCAAAGCACCCCCATACCATCACACCTCCTCCTCCATGCTTCACGGTGGGAACCAGGCATGTAGAGTCCATCCGTTCACCTTTTCTGCGTCACACAAAGACACGGTGGTTGGAACCAAAGATCTCAAATTTGGACTCATCAGACCAAAGCACAGATTTCCACTGGTCTAATGTCCATTCCTTGTGTTCTTTAGCCCAAACAAGTCTCTTCTGCTTGCTGCCTGTCCTTAGCAGTGGTTTCCTAGCAGCTATTTTACCATGAAGGCCTGCTGCACAAAGTCTCCTCTTAACAGTTGTTGTAGAGATGTGTCTGCTGCTAGAACTCTGTGTGGCATTGACCTGGTCTCTAATCTGAGCTGCTGTTAACCTGTGATTTCTGAGGCTGGTGACTAAGATAAACTTATCCTCAGAAGCAGAGGTGACTCTTGGTCTTCCTTTCCTGGGGCGGACCTCATGTGAGCCAGTTTCTTTGTAGCGCTTGATGGTTTTTGCCACAGTACTTGGGGACACTTTCAAAGTTTTCCCAATTTTTCAGACTGACTGACCTTCGTTTCTTAAAGTACTGATGGCCACTTGTTTTTCTTTACTTAGCTGCTTTTTTCTTGCCATAGAACAAATTCTAGCAGTCTATTCAGTAGGACTATCAGCTGTGTATCCACCAGACTTGTGCACAACACAACTGATGGTCCCAACCCCATTTATAAGGCAAGAAATTCCACTTATTAAATCTGACAGGGCACATCTGTGAAGTGAAAACCATTCCCGGTGACTACCTCTTGAAGCTCATCAAGAGAATGCCAAGAGTTTGCAAAGCAGTCATAAAAGCAAATGGTGGCTACTTTGAAAAACCTAGAATATAAAACATATTTTCAGTTGTTTCACATTTTTTTGTTAAGTATATAATTCCACATGTGTTAATTCGTAGTTTTGATGCCTTCAGTGTAAATGTACAATTTTCTTAGTCATGAAAATACAGAAAAAACTTTAAATGAGAAGGTGTGTCCAAACTTTTGGTCTGTACTGTATACATACATACTACATACATACTACATACAGTACATTCATACATTACATACATGACATACATATAGACATACAGTACATTAAACATACTCACCATTACTTGTCATTTTGATTCCCAAAGCCAGTGTCAACCTGTAAAAAATATGAAAAAAAACAAACAACCAATATACTCCCTGTCCGCAGAAATCCACGAGTGTCCCACGACGATCTCCCGTGGAGAGCAGCAACATCAGATGATGCAACCGCTCTCCAGGGGCCCCAGAAACACAATGACGGGAGGAAGGTATTCCTCCGCCGCTGTAAAAAAAAAGTCCCTAGTCTCACTTGTGGCATTGCTGGGTGAGAAATTTTCTCACGCAGCAATTGCCATAAAGTAAGACTTTGAACTTTAGTAACCTCAGTGATACACTGCAGGAGCCATTGTCTCCTGTCAGTGTGTCACTGAGGGTCCTATAGAGCAGTGACATCACCTGATGTCACTGTTCTATAGGGGAGATCGTCGTGGGACACTCATTAATTGGACTACGGCGGACAGGTAGTATACAGTTTATTATTTTACATTTTTTGCAGGCGCTGAAGTATGGTCCCAAAATTATATTTTCACATGATCTGCTGCCCTCTGGTTTTTATTAGTGTTTGTCTGATGTTTATATCACATACAGAAATATAATTGCAATCATATTATGAGTACCAATAGGTTATATTGACAGTTAGAATGAGTTAATGCAGCAAGTCAATATTTGCAGTGTTGACCCTTCTTCTTCAAGACCTCTGCAATTCTCCCTGGCATGCTCTCAATCAACTTCTGCACCAAATCCTGACTGATAGCAGTCCATTCTTGCATAATCAATGCTTGCATTTTGCCAGAATTTGTTGGTTTTTGTTTGTCCACCCGTCTCTTGATGGTTGACCACAAGTTCTCAATGGGATTAAGATCTGGGGAGTTTCCAGGCCATGGACCCAAAATCTCTATGTTTTGTTCCATGAGCCATGCATTATGGCAAGGTGCTCCATCATGCTGGAAAAGGCATTGTTGGGCACCAAACTGCTCTTGGACGGTTGGGAGAAGTTGCTCTTGGAGGACATTCTGGTACCATTCTTTATTCATGGCTGTGTTTTTAGGCAAGACTGTGAGTGAGCCGATTCCCTTGGCTGAGAAGCAACCCCATACATGAATGGTTTCAGGATGCTTTACAGTTGGCATGGGACAAGACTGGTGGTATCGCTCACCTCTTCTTCTCCGAATAAGCTGTTTTCCAGATGTCCCAAACAATCGAAAAGGGGATTCATCAGAGAAAATGACTTTGCCCCAGTCCTTAGCAGTCCACTCTCTGTACCTTTTGCAGAATATCAGTCGGTCCCTGATGTTTTTTCTGGAGAGAAGTGGCTTCTTTGCTGCCCTCCTTGAAAGCAGGCCTTGCTCAAAGAGCCTCCGCCTCACAGTGCGTGCAGAAGCACTCACACCAGCCTGCTGCCATTCCTGAGCAAGCTCGGCACTGCTGGTAGTCCGATCCCGCAGCTGAAACAGTTTTAAGATATGGTCCTGGCGCTTGCTGGTCTTTCTTGGGCGCCCTGGAGCCTTTTTGACAACAATGGAAGCTCTCTCCTTGAAGTTCTTGATGATGCGATAGATTGTTGACTGAGGTGCAATCTTTGTAGCTGCGATACTCTTCCCTGTTAGGCCATTTTTGTGCAGTGCAATGATGGCTGCACGTGTTTCTTTAGAGATAACCATGGTTAACTGAAGAGAAACAATGATACTAAGCACCAGCCTCCTTTTAAAGTGTCCAGTGATGTCATTCTTAATCATGACTGATTGATCGCCAGCCCTGTCCTCATCAACACCCACACCTGTGTTAATGGATCAATCACTAAAACAATGTTAGCTGCTCCTTTTAAGGCAGGACTGCAATGATGTTGAAATGTGTTTTGGGGGTTAAAGTTCATTTTCTGGGCAAATATTGACTTTGCAAGTACAGTAATTGCTGTTAAGCTGATCACTCTGACATTCAGGAGTATATGCAAATTGCCATTAGAAAAAATAAAGCAGTAGACTTTGGAAAAATTAATATTTGTCTCATTCTCAAAATTTTTGTCCATGACTATATATAGTGACAGATGAGCACTATATACAGGGATTGATGAGCACAATATACAGTGACTGATGAGCACTATATACAGTGACTGATGAGCACTATATACAGTGATTGATGGGCTCTATGTACAGTGACAGATGAGCACAGTATATAGTGACTGATGAACACTATATACAGTGAATGATAAGCACTATATACAGTGACTGATGAGCACTATATACAGTGACTGATGAGCACTATATACAGAGACTGATGAGCACTATATACAGTGACTGATGAGCACTATATACAGTGACTGATGAGCACTATATACAGAGACTGATGAGCACTATATACAGTGAATGATGAGCACTATATACAGTGACTGATGAGCACTATATATAAAGACTGATGAGCACTATACACAGTGACTGATGAGCACTATATACAGTGACTGATGAGCACCATATACAGTGACTGATGGGCTCTATGTACAGTGACTGATGTGCACTATATACAGTGACTGATGAGCACCATATACAGTGAATGATGGGCTCTATATACAGTGACTGATGAGCACTATACAGTGACTGATAGGCAGTATATACAGAAAATGATGAGCACTGTATACAGTGACTGATGAGCACTATGTACAGTGACTGATGAGCACTATATACAGTGACTGATGAACACTACAGTGACTGATGGGCACTATATACAGTGACTGATGAGCACTATATGCAGTGATTGATGAGCACTATTTACAGGGACTGATGAGCACTATATACAGTGATTGATGAGCACTATATACAGTGACTGATGAGCACTATATACAGTGACTGATGAGCACTATATACAGTAAATAATGAGCAGTATATACAGTGACTGATGAGCACTATATACAGTAAGAGATGAGCACTATATACAGTGACTGATGAACAGTATATACAGTGACTGGTGACTACTATACAGTGACTGATGAGCACTATATACAGTGACTGATGAGCACTATTATTATTATTATTTATTATTATAGCGCCATTTATTCCATGGCGCTTTACATGTGAGGAGGGGTATACATAATAAAACAAGTACAATAATCTTGAACAATACAAGTCACAACTGGCACAGGAGGAGAGAGGACCCTGCCCGCGAGGGCTCACAATCTACAAGGGATGGGTGAGGATACAGTAGGTGAGGGTAGAGCTGGCCGTGCAGCGGTTTGGTCAATCGGTGGTTACTGCAGGTTGTAGGCTTGTCGGAAGAGGTGGGTCTTCAGGTTCTTTTTGAATGTTTTGATGGTAGGCGAGAGTCTGATATGTTGTGGTAGAGAATTCCAGAGTAGGGGGGATGCACGAGAGAAATCTTGTATGCGATTGTGGGAAGAGGAGATAATAGGGGAGTAGAGAAGGAGATCTTGTGAGGATCGGAGGTTGCGTGCAGGAAAGTACCGGGAGACGAGGTCACAGATGTATGGAGGAGACAGGTTGTGGATGGCTTTGTATGTCATGGTTAGGCTTTTGTACTGGAGTCTCTGGGTGATGGGGAGCCAGTGCAGGGATTGACAGAGGGGAGAGGTCGGGGAATCGCGGGGGGACAGGTGGATTAGTCGGGCAGCAGAGTTTAGAATAGATTGGAGGGGTGCAAGAGTGTTAGAGGGGAGGCCACAGAGCAGGAGGTTACAGTAGTCAAGGCGGGAGATGATGAGGGCATGGACTAGGGTCTTTGCAGATTCTTGGTTTAGGAATGTGCGGATCCGTGAAATATTTTTGAGTTGGAGGCGGCAGGAAGTGGAAAGGGTTTGGATATGTGGTTTAAAGGAGAGATCAGTGTCAAGGATTACCCCAAGACAGCGGGCTTGTGGGACTGGGGAGAGCGGGCAGCCGTTTACTGTAATGGATAGGTTCGTTGGGGAGGTCGTGTGAGATGGGGGAAAGATGATGAATTCTGTTTTGTCCATGTTAAGTTTTAGAAATCTAGTGGAGAAGAAGGATGAAATAGCAGACAGACATTGAGGGATTCTGGTTAGTAGGGAGGTGATATCTGGTCCAGAGATGTAGATCTGTGTGTCGTCAGCATAGAGATGATACTGAAAGCCGTGAGATTCTATGAGCTGTCCCAGACCAAAGGTGTAAATGGAGAAGAGCAGGGGTCCTAGAACTGAACCTTGCGGGACTCCGACAGATAGGGGGCGAGGTGAGGAGGTGGTGTGTGAGTGGGAGACGCTGAATGTACGGTCAGTTAGGTACTATATACAGTGACTGATGAGCATTATATACAGTGACTGATGAGCACTATATACAGTGACTGATGAGCACTATATACAGTGACTGATGAGCACTATGTACAGTGACTGATGAGCACTATATACAGTGACTGATGAGCACTATATACAGTGACTGATGAGCACTATGTACAGTGACTGATGAGCACTATACAGTGACTGATGAGCACTATATACAGTGACTGATGAGCACTATGTACAGTGACTGATGAGCACTATATACAGTGACTGATGAGCACTATACACAGTGACTGATAGGCAGTATAAACAGGGACTGATGGGCACTATATACAGTGACTGATGAGCACTAGAGTTGAGCGACTTTTACTTTTTTAGGATCGAGTCGGGTTTCGCACTATATACAGAGACTGATGAGCACTAAATACAGTGAATGATGAGCACTATATACAGTGACTGATGAGCACTATATATAAAGATTGATGAGCACTATACACAGTGACTGATGAGCACTATATACAGTGACTGATGAGCACCATATACAGTGACTGATGGGCTCTATGTACAGTGACTGATGTGCACTATATACAGTGACTGATGAGCACCATATACAGTGAATGATGGGCTCTATATACAGTGACTGATGAGCACTATACAGTGACTGATAGGCAGTATATACAGAAAATGATGAGCACTATATACAGGGTTAGTAGGGAGGTGATATCTGGTCCAGAGATGTAGATCTGTGTGTCGTCAGCATAGAGATGATACTGAAAGCCGTGAGATTCTATGAGCTGTCCCAGACCAAAGGTGTAAATGGAGAAGAGCAGGGGTCCTAGAACTGAACCTTGCGGGACTCCGACAGATAGGGGGCGAGGTGAGGAGGTGGTGTGTGAGTGGGAGACGCTGAATGTACGGTCAGTTAGGTACTATATACAGTGACTGATGAGCACTATATACAGTGACTGATGAGCACTATATACAGTGACTGATGAGCACTATATACAGTGACTGATGAGCACTATGTACAGTGACTGATGAGCACTATATACAGTGACTGATGAGCACTATATACAGTGACTGATGAGCACTATGTACAGTGACTGATGAGCACTATATACAGTGACTGATGAGCACTATACACAGTGACTGATAGGCAGTATAAACAGGGACTGATGGGCACTATATACAGTGACTGATGAGCACTAGAGTTGAGCGACTTTTACTTTTTTAGGATCGAGTCGGGTTTTGCACTATATACAGAGACTGATGAGCACTATATACAGTGAATGATGAGCACTATATACACTGTTATGAAGGCAATCCAGTAACACAGTGTGCAGTAATCAGAGCACATACAGTGATCTGACAATAACCCAAAAACAATAGAACGAGCTCTGAGACGTGGAATCTCTGTAGACCGCAATACCTGAACCTATCCTAAACACAACTAAAGGCAGCTGTGGATTGCGCCTGACACTACCTATGCAACTCGGCACAGCCTGAGGAACTGACTAGCCTGAAGATAGAAATACAAGCCTGACTTGCCTCAGAGAAATACCCCAAAGGAAAAGGCAGCCCCCCACATATAATAACTGTTAGCAAGATGAAAAGACAAAACGTAGGGATGAAATAGATTCAGCAAAGTGAGGCCCGATATTCTAGATAGAGCGAGGATAGCAAAGAGAACTTTGCAGTCTACAAAAAACCCTAAAGCTAAAAACCACGCAAAGGGGGCAAAAAGACCCACCGTGCCGAACTAACGGCACGGCGGTACACCCTTTGCGTCTCAGAGCTACCAGCAAAAACGAATAGACAAGCTGGACAGAAAAAACAGCAACAAAAGCAAAGAAGCACTTATCTAAGCAGAGCAGCAGGCCACAGGAAAGATCCAGAAGCTCAGATCCAACACTGGAACATTGCCAAGGAGCAAGGAAGACAGAATCAGGTGGAGTTAAATAACAAGGCAGCCAACGAGCTCACCAGAACACCTGAGGGAGGAAGCCCAGAAGCTGCAGTACCACTTGTGACCACAGGAGTGAATTCAGCCACAGAATTCACAACAGTACCCCCCCTTGAGGAGGGGTCACCGAACCCTCACCAGAGCCCCCAGGCCGACCAGGATGAGCCACATGAAAGGCACGAACAAGATCTGGAGCATGGACATCAGAGGCAAAAACCCAGGAATTATCTTCCTGAGCATAACCCTTCCATTTAACCAGATACTGGAGTTTCCGTCTAGAGACACGAGAATCCAAAATCTTCTCCACAATATACTCCAATTCCCCCTCCACCAAAACAGGGGCAGGAGGCTCAACAGATGGAACCATAGGTGCCACGTATCTCCGCAACAACGACCTATGGAAAACATTATGTATGGAAAAGGAGTCCGGGAGGGTCAGACGAAAGGACACAGGATTGAGAATCTCAGAAATCCTATACGGACCAATAAAACGAGGTTTAAATTTAGGAGAGGAAACCTTCATAGGAATATGACGAGAAGATAACCAAACCAGATCCCCAACATGAAGTCGGGGACCCACACGGCGTCTGCGATTAGCGAAAAGTTGAGCCTTCTCCTGGGACAAGGTCAAATTGTCCACTACCTGAGTCCAGATCTGCTGCAACCTGTCCACCACAGAATCCACACCAGGACAGTCCGAAGACTCAACCTGTCCTGAAGAGAAACGAGGATGGAACCCAGAATTGCAGAAAAATGGAGAGACCAAGGTAGCCGAGCTGGCCCGATTATTAAGGGCGAACTCAGCCAACGGCAAAAAGGACACCCAATCATCCTGGTCTGCAGAAACAAAACATCTCAGATATGTTTCCAAGGTCTGATTGGTTCGTTCGGTCTGGCCATTAGTCTGAGGATGGAAAGCCGAGGAAAAAGACAAGTCAATGCCCATCCTACCACAAAAGGCTCGCCAGAACCTTGAAACAAACTGGGAACCTCTGTCAGAAATAATATTCTCAGGAATGCCATGCAAACGAACCACATGCTGGAAGAACAAAGGCACCAAATCAGAGGAGGAAGGCAATTTAACCAAGGGCACCAGATAGACCATTTTAGAAAAGCGATCACAGACCACCCAAATGACTGACATCTTTTGAGAAACGGGAAGGTCAGAAATGAAATCCATCGAAATATGTGTCCAAGGCCTCTTCGGGACCGGCAAGGGCAAAAGCAACCCACTGGCACGTGAACAGCAGGGCTTAGCCCTAGCACAAATCCCACAGGACTGCACAAAAGTACGTACATCCCGTGACAGAGATGGCCACCAGAAGGATCTAGCCACTAACTCTCTGGTACCAAAGATTCCTGGATGACCAGCCAACACCGAACAATGAAGTTCAGAGATAACTTTACTAGTCCACCTATCAGGGACGAACAGTTTCTCGGCCGGACAACGATCAGGTTTATTAGCCTGAAATTTTTGCAACACTCGCCGCAAATCAGGGGAGATGGCAGACACAATGACTCCTTCCTTGAGGATACTCGCCGGCTCAGATAAACCCGGAGAGTCGGGCACAAAACTCCTAGACAGAGCATCCGCCTTCACATTTTTAGAGCCCGGAAGGTACGAAATCACAAAATCGAAGCGAGCAAAAAATAACGACCAACGGGCCTGTCTAGGATTCAAGCGCTTGGCAGACTCGAGATAAGTAAGGTTCTTATGATCAGTCAATACCACCACGCGATGCTTAGCTCCTTCAAGCCAATGACGCCACTCCTCGAATGCCCACTTCATGGCCAGCAACTCTCGGTTGCCCACATCATAATTACGCTCAGCAGCAGAAAACTTCCTGGAAAAGAAAGCACATGGTTTCAACACTGAGCAACCAGAACCTCTCTGTGACAAAACCGCCCCTGCTCCAATCTCAGAAGCATCAACCTCGACCTGGAACGGAAGAGAAACATCTGGTTGACACAACACAGGGGCAGAACAAAAACGACGCTTCAACTCCTGAAAAGCTTCCACGGCAGCAGAAGACCAATTAACCAAATCAGCACCCTTCTTGGTCAAATCGGTCAATGGTTTGGCAATGCTAGAAAAATTACAGATGAAGCGACGATAAAAATTAGCAAAGCCCAGGAACTTTTGCAGACTTTTCAGAGATGTCGGCTGAGTCCAATCCTGGATGGCTTGGACCTTAACCGGATCCATCTCGATAGTAGAAGGGGAAAAGATGAACCCCAAAAATGAAACTTTCTGCACACCGAAGAGACACTTTGATCCCTTCACGAACAAAGAATTAGCACGCAGGACCTGGAAAACCATTCTGACCTGCTTCACATGAGACTCCCAATCATCAGAGAAGATCAAAATGTCATCCAAGTAAACAATCAGGAATTTATCCAGATACTCACGGAAGATGTCATGCATAAAAGACTGAAAAACAGATGGAGCATTGGCAAGTCCGAACGGCATCACTAGATACTCAAAATGACCCTCGGGCGTATTAAATGCCGTTTTCCATTCATCTCTTTGCCTGATTCTCACCAGATTATACGCACCACGAAGATCTATCTTAGTGAACCAACTAGCCCCCTTAATCCGAGCAAACAAGTCAGATAACAATGGCAAGGGATACTGAAACTTAACAGTGATCTTATTAAGAAGGCGGTAATCAATACACGGTCTCAGCGAACCATCCTTCTTGGCTACAAAAAAGAACCCTGCTCCCAGTGGTGATGACGATGGGCGAATATGTCCCTTCTCCAGGGATTCCTTCACATAACTGCGCATAGCGGTGTGTTCAGGCACGGATAAATTAACCCTGCTGTTCTGTTCGGTCTGGGGAGACCTATTTTGAACTTTGGTATTTTTTGGGGTGTTCAAGATGCGGTTCTGAAACTTGTGGTTGATTGACTTAAATGAGGATGGGTCGGTCGGCCACGGGTTTCAGAGCCGCATCTTGAATATTTTAAAGAATATTGAAGTTCAAAGTCGGTCATTTTTGACCAACAGAACAGCAGGGTTAAATAAACGACCTTTAGGGAATTTACTACCAGGAATCAAATTGATAGCACAATCACAATCCCTATGCGGAGGTAGGGCATCGGACTTGGGCTCTTCAAATACATCCTGATAATCAGACAAGAACTCTGGGACCTTAGAAGGAGTGGATGACGAAATAGACAAAAATGGAACATCACCATGTACCCCCTGACAACCCCAGCTGGATACCGACATAGAGTTCCAATCCAATACTGGATTATGGGTTTGTAGCCATGGCAACCCCAAGACGACCACATCATGCAGATTATGTAGCACCAGAAAGCGAATAACTTCCTGATGTGCAGGAGCCATGCACATGGTCAGCTGGGCCCAGTACTGAGGTTTATTCTTGGCCAAAGGTGTAGCATCAATTCCTCTCAACGGAATAGGACACCGCAAAGGCTCCAAGAAAAACCCACAACGTTTAGCATAATCCAAATCCATCAGATTCAGGGCAGCGCCTGAATCCACAAACGCCATGACAGAATACGATGACAAAGAGCATATCAAGGTAATGGACAGAAGGAATTTGGACTGTACAGTACCAATGACGGCAGACCTATCGAACCGCTTAGTGCGCTTAGGACAATCAGAAATAGCATGAGTGGAATCACCACAGTAGAAACACAGCCCATTCAGACGTCTGTGTTCTTGCCGTTCAACTCTGGTCATAGTCCTATCGCACTGCATAGGCTCAGGTTTAATCTCAGACAATACCGCCAGATGGTGCACAGATTTACGCTCGCGCAAGCGACGACCGATCTGAATGGCCAAAGACATAGACTCATTCAAACCAGCAGTCATAGGAAAACCCACCATGACATCCTTAAGAGCCTCAGAGAGACCCTTTCTGAACAAAGCTGCCAGCGCAGATTCATTCCACAGAGTGAGTACTGACCACTTCCTAAATTTCTGACAATATACTTCTATATCATCCTGACCCTGGCACAAAGCCAGCAAATTTTTCTCAGCCTGATCCACTGAATTAGGCTCATCGTACAGCAATCCGAGCGCCAGGAAAAACGCATCGACACCACTCAATGCAGGGTCTCCTGGCGCAAGAGAAAATGCCCAGTCCTGAGGGTCGCCGCGCAAAAAAGAAATAATAATCAAAACCTGTTGAACTGAATTACCAGAAGAATGAGGTTTCAAGGCCAGAAATAGCTTACAATTATTTTTGAAGCTCAGAAACTTAGTTCTATCACCAAAAAACAAATCAGGAGTAGGAATTCTTGGTTCTAGCATAGATTTCTGATCAATAGTATCTTGAATCTTTTGTACATTTATAACGAGATTATCCATTGAAGAGCACAGAGCCTGAATATCCATGTCCACAGCTGTGTCCTGAAGCACCCTAATGTCTAGGGGAAAAAAAAGACTGAGCACAGAGCTGAGAAAAAAAAAATGATGTCAGAACTTCTTTTTTCCCTCTATTGAGAATCATTAGTATGGCTCCTTGTACTGTTATGAAGGCAATCCAGTAACACAGTGTGCAGTAATCAGAGCACATACAGTGATCTGACAATAACCCAAAAACAATAGAACGAGCTCTGAGACGTGGAATCTCTGTAGACCGCAATACCTGAACCTATCCTAAACACAACTAAAGGCAGCTGTGGATTGCGCCTGACACTACCTATGCAACTCGGCACAGCCTGAGGAACTGACTAGCCTGAAGATAGAAATACAAGCCTGACTTGCCTCAGAGAAATACCCCAAAGGAAAAGGCAGCCCCCCACATATAATGACTGTTAGCAAGATGAAAAGACAAAACATAGGGATGAAATAGATTCAGCAAAGTGAGGCCCGATATTCTAGATAGAGCGAGGATAGCAAAGAGAACTTTGCAGTCTACAAAAAACCCTAAAGCAAAAAACCACGCAAAGGGGGCAAAAAGACCCACCGTGCCGAACTAACGGCACGGCGGTACACCCTTTGCGTCTCAGAGCTACCAGCAAAAACGAATAGACAAGCTGGACAGAAAAAACAGCAACAAAAGCAAAGAAGCACTTATCTAAGCAGAGCAGCAGGCCACAGGAAAGATCCAGAAGCTCAGATCCAACACTGGAACATTGCCAAGGAGCAAGGAAGACAGAATCAGGTGGAGTTAAATAACAAGGCAGCCAACGAGCTCACCAGAACACCTGAGGGAGGAAGCCCAGAAGCTGCAGTACCACTTGTGACCACAGGAGTGAATTCAGCCACAGAATTCACAACAATACAGTGACTGATGAGCACTATATATAAAGACTGATGAGCTCTATACACAGTGACTGATGAGCACTATATACAGTGACTGATGAGCACCATATACAGTGACTGATGGGCTCTATGTACAGTGACTGATGTGCACTATATACAGTGACTGATGAGCACCATATACAGTGAATGATGGGCTCTATATACAGTGACTGATGAGCACTATACAGTGACTGATAGGCAGTATATACAGAAAATGATGAGCACTATATACAGTGACTGATGAGCACTATGTACAGGGTTAAATCGGCCGATTATCGCGAAAAGTAGGGGGCCGACTGAAACACAAAACTCAATTGAAGTCAATGGGGAAGCAAAGTCGGCAGAGAGTGGAAGACAGGAAAACACCTACAGTGCCCATTTTAATGACAAAAACATCAATTCTTGTTACTTAAGCTTGTCAATCTTAATTTACCTTATAATAATAGTTAGGCATTGAAAATTGGGGGTCATTTGGCTAAAGTTGTGGGGGGGGGGTAGGGCTGGCTCTAGTTTTTCGTGGGCCCTGGAAACGCGGACTACATCACGGAGCAGGGAGAGGTAAGTATTTCAACTTTGCAAGTGCTGTGATCCTGAGCAAGCAGGGGGGCCCACTCATTCGCATTGGCACTGGCACAGGGACCCTCAAAGTACGGCAGTGTGTTTGACAGCGGGGGCGCCTCCCACCGGCAGAGACACTTTTGCGTACTATGAGGGGCCCTGTGCCAGTGACGTCGCCAACAAGTATGACCCCCCCACCTGATGAAGGAACCTGCACTTTCATCTGCACCTTCCTCTTTGTCCACGTGTAAGGTGGTATAGTATGCGAGAAGGGGAACCAGACTTTCAGCAGGGTCAGATACTGGCTGTGTAGAGTGCAAGAGGAATGTAGTGGTCTGGGTCAATGCACCAGCAGACACATCTACCAGTGGCTTGGCAATGGGCAGGATGAGGGGGAAACACAGATATAGGCCCAAAGAATAAAGTAGGCTAAATGCAGTTCAAAATTGGTAACAGGACTAAACAGGCGGCATTGCTTTGTTCAGTGGAGGAAAACTGTAATGAGTGGCAGACACAGTTAGTAGGCCCAAGTAATAAAGTGGGCCAAATGAAGTTCAAAATTGTTACAGGAGTAAACAGGCGGCACTGCTTTGTTCAGTGGAGGAGAACAACAAGCAGCGGTAGACACCGTTAGTAGGCCCAACCAAACAAGTAGGCCAAATGCAGTTTAATACTTTATATAGGCTGAAAGCCTGAAAATTGAAGCTCAGCTTTGTTCAGTGGAGGAGAAAAGCAAGGAGCGGCAGACACCATTAGTAGGCCCAACCAAACAAGTAGGCCAAACGCAGTTTAATACTTTATATAGGCTGAAAGCCTGAAAAATGAAGCTCAGCTTTGTAAAGTGGAGGAGAAAAGCAAGCAGCGCCAGACACCATTAGTAGGCCCAACCAAACAAGTAGGCCAAATGCAGTTTTACATTTCATATAGGCTGAAAGCCTGAAAATTGAAGCTCAGCTTTGTAAAGTGGAGGAGAAAAGCAAGGAGCGGCAGACACCGTTAGTAGGCCAAACCAAACAAGTAGGCCAAATGCAATTTTACATTTCATATAGGCTGAAAGCATGAAAATTGAAGCTCAGCTTTGTAAAGTGGAGGAGAAAATCAAGGAGCGGCAGACACCGTTAGTAGGCCCAACCAAACAAGTAGGCCAAATGCAGTTTTACATATCATATAGGCTGAAAGCCTGAAAATTGAAGCTCAGCTTTGTAAAGTGGAGGAGAAAAGCAAGGAAGGAAGACACCGTTAGTAGGCCCAACCAAACAAGTAGGCCAAATGCAGTTTAATATGTGATATAGGCTGAAAGCCTGAAAATTGAAGCTCAGCTTTGTAAAGTGGAACAGAAAAGCAAGGAGCGGCAGACACCGTTAGTAGGCCCAACCAATCAAGAAAGGCTAAATGCAGTTTTACATTTCATATAAGCTGAAAGCCTGAAAATTGAAGCTCAGCTTTGTTCAGTGGAGAACAACAAGCAGCGGCAGACACCGTTAGTAGGCCCAACCAAACAAGTAGGCCAAATGCAGTTTAATACTTTATATAGGCTGAAATCCTGAAAATTGAAGCTCAGCTTTGTTCAGTGGAGAACAACAAGCAGTGGCAGACACCGTTAGTAGGCCCAACCAAACAAGTAGGCCAAATACAGTTTAATATTTGATATAGGCTGAAAGCCTGAAAATTGAAGCTCAGCTTTGTTCAGTGGAGGAGAATAACAAGCAGCCGCAGACACCGTTAGTAGGCCCAATCAAACAAGTAGGCCAAATGCAGTTTTATACTTGATATAGGCTGAAAGTCTGAAAATTGAAGCTCAGCTTTGTAAAGTGGACAACAACAAGCAGCGGCAGACACCGTTAGTAGACCCAACCAAACAAGTAGGCCAAATGCAGTTTTATACTTTATATAGGCTGAAAGCCTGAAAATTGAAGCTCAGCTTTGTTCAGTGGAGAACAACAAGCAGCGGCAGACACCGTTAGTAGACCCAACCAAACAAGTAGGCCAAATGCAGTTTAATATTTGATATAGGTTGAAAATTGAAGCTCAGCTTTGTTCAGTGGAGGACAGCTGTATTGAGTGGCGCAGACAGACACAGGTATTAGGCCTAAAATAAAAAAGTAGGCTCAATACAGTTTAAAATAGGTTACAGGGGTACACAGGCAGCATTGGTTTGTTCAGCGGAGGACGATTGTAACGAGTGGCACAGACAGACTTAGTAGGTCTAAAATAAAAAAGTAGGCTCAATGCAGTTTAAAATAGGTTACAGGGGTACACAGGCAGCATTGCTTTGTTCAGCGGAGGACGATTGTGAGGAGTGGCGCAGACAGACTTAGTAGGCCTAAAATAAAAAAGTAGGCTCAATGCAGTTTAAAATAGGTTACAGGGGTACACAGTCAGCATTGGTTTGTTCAGCGGAGGACGATTCTAAGGAGTGGCGCAGATAGACTTAGTAGGCCTAAAATAAAAAAGTAGGCTCAATGTAGTTTAAAATTGGTTACAGGGGTACACAGGCAGCATTACTTTGTTCAGCGGAGGACAATTGTAAGGAGTGGCGCAGACAGACTTAGTAGGCCTAAAATAAAAAAGTAGGCTCAATGCAGTTTAAAATAGGTTACAGGGGTACACAGGCAGCATTGCTTTGTTCAGCGGAGGACGATTGTAAGGAGTGGCGCAGACAGACTTACTAGGCCTAAAATAAAAAAGTAGGCTAAATGCTGTTCAAAACTGGTAACAGAAGTAAACTGACGGCATTGGTTTGTTCAGTGGAGGACAGCTGTAAAGAGTGGATGACACAGTTAGTAGGCCATAATAATAAAGTGAGGTAAATGTCTGCCAAAACAATTTTCATAAATAAACAGGTGGCATAGCTATGTACAGGGGTGGGATCCTCTGCTGAGTAGCAGACAGTGGTAGTTGCCGCAAAGTATTAACTGGTCTAAATGGAGGCCAGGGCCCCTGAATATTTTTACTGTCATCTATCATTTCAACAAATTTTTATTGGCAGCGCCATTGAAGGATTTAACAGCACAGACTACACAGTGGTGGAGCCGGGAGAGGTAAGATTTGCAAGGGGTAGAGCGCTGTTTGAGCTGGGGGGGCACTATCTCACGGGCGGCGGTACTGGCCCAGGGCCCCTCATATTGCGACGGTGTGTCTGACGTTGGGTGTGCACCATCACCATCAGAGACACTTCATTGTAGTATGAGGGACCCTGTGCCAGTGCCGTCGCCCAAGAGTGGGCACACCCACCTGTCCAGTCAAACTGCACTCCCACAGGTGCTTGCGCTAGGTGGTGACCACAGCCCTGTGGGGGGAGTCAGCCCATTTATGGAGGTAAAAAATGGCCTATGGTGGACATTCAGCAGCTGCAAATGGAGGAATTGGAGAAGTGAGTAAGAGGAGGCCAAAAGCAAGACATTTTTCATGCAAGCTACGTGTCAGCAGGGGAAGGTGGGGCAAAATAATTTGAAATCCATGATTGGTTCATTTTAATGAAGGTTAGATCATCAACATTTCGGGTAGCCAGACGAGTCCTTTTTTCGGTCAGTATTGAACCAGCAGCACTGAAGACTCTTTCTGATAGCACACTAGCAGAAGGGCAAGCGAGCTCCTGTAATGCATATTCTGCCAATTCAGGCCAGGTGTCTATTTTAGATGCCCAGTAATCAAAGGGGAATGACCTGTGAGGGAGAACATCGATAAGGGAGGAAAAATAGTTTGTAACCATACTGGACAAATGCTGTCTCCTGTCACTTTGAATCGATGCAGCAGTACTTGTCGTGTCTGCGGTCATTGCGAAATCACTCCACAACCTGGTCATAAAACCCCTCTGTCCAACGCCACTTCTGATTTGTGCACCTCTAACACCTCTGCCATGTTCCCCCCTACAGCTCGTGTGAGAACCATCACTGCCGCTGTGTGTTGGGAATGCCTGAACCAAACAGTCTACAAGAGTTGCTTGTTTGGTAGCCAATATTTGCTCAAGGTTCTCATGTGGCATGATATTTTGTAATTTCCCTTTATATCGTGGATCCAGGAGGCAGGCCAACCAATAATCGTCATTGGTCATCATTTTTATAATGCGGGGGTCCCTTTTTAGGATACGCAAGGCATAATCAGCCATGTGGGCCAATGTTCCAGGTGTCAATTCACTGCATGTGCTGGGTTGAGGAGCACTTTCTTGCAAATCAACATCACTAATCTCCCGCAAAAAACCTGTACCAGACCTTGCAACGCCACCAGTTTCTATTGCCCCCTGAGAAGCATCCTTCTCCCATAAATATTCATCCCCATCATCCTCCTCCTCCTCCTCTTTGTCCGCCACCTCGTCCAGGAGAGTTCCCTGAGCAGACAATGGCTGACTGTCATGAAGGCTTCCCTCCTCCTCGGCTGCAGATGGCTGCTCCTTTATGTGCGTCAAAATTTGCATCAGCAGACGCATAAGTGGGATGCTCATGCTTATGATGGCGTCGTCTGCACTTACCAGCCGTGTGTATTCCTCAAAACACTGAAGGACTTGACAGAGGTCTTGTAGCTTTGACCACTGCACACCAGACAACTCCATGTCTGCCATCCAACTGCCTGCCCGTGTATGTGTATACTCCCACAAATACATTACAGCACACCTCTGTTCGCACAGCCTCTGAAGCATGTGCAGTGTGGAGTTCCACCTTGTTGCAACGTCGATTATTAGGCGGTGCTGGGGAAGCTTCAGCAATCGCTGATGGTTCAGCATACGGCTGGAGTGTACGGGCGACTGGCGAATGTGCGAGCAAAGTCTTCGCACCTTCAGGAGCAGGGCTGGAAACCCCGGATAATTTTTAAGGAAGCACTGCACCAGCAGGTTCAAGGTGTGAGCCAGGCAAGGTATGTGTTTCAGCTCTGAAATGGCTATGGCAGCTATAAAATTCCTTCCGTTATCACTGACTACCTTGCCTGCCTCAAGATGTACACTGCCCAGCCATGACTGAGTTTCTTGCAGCAAGTACTCGTCCAGAACTTCCGCGGTGTGTCTGTTGTCGCCCAAACACTTCATTTCCAACACAGCCTGCTGACGCTTACCACTAGCTGTTCCATAATGGGACACCTCGTGTGCAACACTGGCAGCTGCGGACGTAGTGGTCGGGCGACTGCGCTCTGTGGACGAGCTTTTGCTTCTGGAGGAGGAGGAGGAGGAGGAGGGGTGTCGAACACCTACAGCCAACTGTTTCCTAGACCGTGGGCTAGGCAGAACTGTCCCACTATGGCTGTCCCCTGCGGACCCTGCATCCACCCCATTAACCCGGTGTGCCGTGATGGACACATAACGTCCCTGGCCATGCCTACTGGTCCATGCATCTGTTGTGAGGTGCACCTTTCTACTGACTGATTGCCTCAGTGCATGGACAATGCGGTCTTTGACATGCTGGTGGAGGGCTGGGATGGCTTTTCTCCCAAAGTGTCGACTGGGTAGGTCATAGTGTGGTACTGCGTAGGCCATCAGGGCTTTGAAAGCTTCGCTTTCAACCAACCGGTGGGGCATCATCTCTAATGAGATTAGTCTAGCAATGTGGGCGTTAAAACTCTGTGTACACGGATGAGAAGATGAGTACTTCCTTTTCCTAACGAGAGTCTCTTGTAGGGTGAGCTGGACTGGAGAGCTGCATATGGTGGAACTAGCGGGGGTGGTGGTGGTGGACATGGCAGATTGAGAGAGGGTTGGTGATGGTATTCTTGATGTTGGCCTACATACAGTGTTTCCTACCACGAACCTTGTGATTCCCTGACTGCTTTGGCCTTGCGACGATAGCTCCACATTTGCTGCTGGTGGTGTCCTAAGCAGTGGGCTGTAAAGCTGCAGTAGCATCGTACGCAGTGAAGAAGCAGTGACCCACAAATTCAAACACAAAAGTCTCTTTTAATGTGTTTCTTCACAGCATTAAAGTTCAATTCACATAAATGCATATAACTTCAGTGGATATTATCAGTGACCAGTTTACACCAGTTCAAAGCAATACATATCACATGGCTTTAGATTTGCGGTCCCTAAACAAGCCAGACTTCCCTTGTCCAGTATCCCTGGGCGACCGCACGCCATCTCACAGTCTCTATACGTCTCCATACACACAGCCTCATATGTTGCAGACACTACACACGCCAGCCCTCCTCTGACTAGTTCTCGTGGGTGTCCTGCATCGCTGTATCAGTCTCTTTACAGACTCTTTACTCACACAGTCGTACACAGTTCAGGATATCCTCCGGATAGCAGCCGGGCACCATATCCACCTGTTTGCAATAGTTGCACATGCTAGTCCTTTTTCGGGTACAGGACATCCACCTCCGGGCACAGGACTGTCCACATCCGACTCCATCAGGCACAGGACATCCACCTCCGGGCACAGGACTGTCCACATCCGACTCCTTCGGGCACAGGACATCCACCTCCGGGCACAGGACTGTCCACATCCGACTCCTCCGGGTACAGGACATCCACCTCCGGGCACAAAACTGTCCACATCCGAGACCAGTACCATGGACGACTTGCATCTGTGTACGCTGCGGGTACCAGGCTATTCAGCTGCCGTGGGTGCTGGCTCTGCTGGCCTCCATGCACTTTGTAGACCAGCACACACCAGACTGACACTGACGTGCACCTCGCACACCTGGCCTAACCTGGCCAGACACCTGACACACCCATACCCTTACTGCAGGGTTTTTAAACACACACAAACCTGTGGCCTTCAGCCACCTGGAAAACCCGGACCGGAGATCCGTGACTCTCATGCACACCTACCAAGGTACCAAGATATATTTCTTTCCTGTATGCACACCTACGGAATTCATCCGTCTGCATGCACATTCTGGGGAGAACAAACAGCGCCCCCTAGCTGTATCAGAGGCCACAGACTCACAGGGCTTACAGTGATGGAAGCAATGTAGCGTTGCTGACTACCTTCATTCTGAGCGGCTGCACCAACGGAACGGGACATTTGGTAGTTAGTCCAGGCTTGCAAGTGCATGCTGGTTAAATGTCTACGCATGCATGTTGTATTTAAATTTTGGACATTCTTCCCTCTGCTAAAGGTCTTTGAGCATTTCTTACAGATAACTTTGCACTGATCATTCGGATCTTGGTTAAAAAATTCCCACACTGCGCTCTTCCTATTATCGAATACCTTTTCAGGCATTGCACGCTGTGCTACTTTCACCGGATGGCCACGCTGTCCTAAAAGTGTTTTTGGTTTTGTCAAATGTTTTTGGCCAGATACGGGCCTGCCAGATGAAAGCTGTTGCAATGTAGATGCCTGCTGCGGATCATCCTCCTCCGCATCAGAGCTACTGCCAGCGGCACCCTGTTCCCCCAATGGCTGTCAATCTGGGTCAACAACTGGATCGTCTATCACCTCCTCTTCAATGTCATGTGCACCTTCCTCTGTGTCACCATGTAAGGTGCTATAGCGTTCGGGACAGGGCACCATAGTCTCATCAGGGTCAGTGTCATGATCCCAATGGCAGGGGATCACTAAAGGACAAGCACAGATACAAACAAGCTCTAGGGCGATGGAACCTAAGCTGACCGCGACCCTGAACCTAACACACAAATAAAAGTAGCCGGGGAACGTGCCTACGATGATCCTAGACGTCTCGCTCCAGCCGAAGATCTAACTTCCCCTATTAGAAGAAACACAGACCTCTCTTGCCTCCAGAGAAATCCCCCACAGAAATAGCAGCCCCCCACATATAATGACGGTGAAATGAGAGGAAAGCACATACGCAGTATGAAAACAGTTTCAGCAAAATGAGGCCCGCTAAAGCTAGATAGCAGAGGATACAAAAGTGAACTGCGCGGTCAGCGAAAAACCCTTCAAAAAACCATCCTGAAATTACTTGAACTCATGTGCCAACTCATGGTACATGAGGAGCAATTTCAGCCCACTAGCGCAACCAGCAGCAAGAATCACATATCAGCAGGCTGGACTAAAAACCAAATAAAGCAAAACACCAAAACAGGAAAATCCAAACTTAGCTTGACCAGAAGGTTCTAGGAGCAGGGAGCAGAGGTAACAAGACACACTGGATACATTGATAACCGGCGAGGAACTGCCAGCAAAGCCAGATTAAATAGGAAACTCCCATATGCTGATGGAACAGGTGGAACCCAGAAACCCAGGAAAGACAAGTCACCCAGTACCATCAGTAACCACCAGAGGGAGCCCAAAAACAGAACTCACAACAGGTCAGTTTCTGGGTCAGTACACTGCGAGGGCAATGTAGTGATCTGAGTCAATGGAACAGCATAATAATCTAGCTGTGGCTGTGCATCTGTGCACTACATTTCCGATTCATCTTGTAATGGGCTGTTAACTATTTCCCTTTCTAACCCTGGCACGGTATGTGTAAAGAGCTCCATGGAGTAACCTGTAGTGTCGCCTGCCACATCCTTCACTTTTGCTTTGGGTGAAGGACAAAAGGAAGCGACTTGTTCCTGACCGGGAGCATCCTATGACGACTCGCTGCTTTTATATTTGGAACTTTCTGAAGAGGAGGCGAAAGAGCTAGAGGCTGAGTCAGAAAGGAAAGCTAAAACTTGTTCCTGCTGCTCCGGCTTTAAAAGCGGTTTTCCTACTCCCAGATAAGGGAGCCTTCGAGGATTGTGTAGCCAGACGATGACTCTGGCTCAACACCTCCAGCCTTGGGTGCTATTTTGCTTTTCCCACTACCACCAGATGCTCCACCACCACCACCATCAGTACCAGCTGGCAACGACCGCCCACAGCCTCTTCCACCAGACTTCCTCATTTTGGGGAAAATGTAACCAAAATAACAACCGTTATATGCTACTGAAAAACAAGGTAGAAGGTGTATATAAACTTGTTGGCAATTTAAATCTCCCTTTTTTTGTGGGGGGAGACTGCAGCCAAAAACAGGCCCTGTGTATTACACTACACAATCTAAGTTGTAGAACGTGGCTGGCAGATATGCGCCAAACAGAACTGACGTAGATCCACTTAGTGGCAATTTAAATCTCCGTTTTTTGGGGGGCAGACTGCAGCAAAAAACAGGCCCTGTCCCCTGTGTATTACACTACACAATGTACAAGGCAGAACCTGGCTGGCAGATATACGACAAACAGAACTGACGTAGATCCACTTAGTGGCAATGTAAATCTCCCTTTTTTGTGGGGAAGACTGCAACAAAAAACAGGCCATGTGTATTACAGTACACAATGTACAAGGCAGAACGTGGCTGGCAGATATACGACAAACAGAACTGACATAGATCCACTTTGTGGCAATGTAAATCTCCCTTTTTTGGGGGGGAGAATGCAGCAAAAAACCGGCCCTGTGTATTACAGTACACAATGTACAAGGCAGAACGTGGCTGGCAGATATACGACAAACAGAACTGACGTAGATCCACTTAGTGGCAATGTAAATCTCCCTTTTTTGGGGGGGGGAGACTGCAGCAAAAAACAGGCCTTGTGTATTACACTACACAATGTAAGTTGTAGAACGTGGCTGGCAGATATACGACCAACAGAACTGATGTAGATCCACTTAGTGGCAATTTAAATCTCCCTTTTTTGGGGGGGAGACTGCAGTCAAAAACAGGCCCTGTGTATTACACTACACAATGTACAAGGCAGAACGTGGCTGGCAGATATACACCAAACAGAACTGATGTAGATCCACTTAGTGGCAATTTAAATCACACTTTTTTGGGGGGTAGACTGCAGCAAAAAACAGGTCCTGTGTATCACAGTACACAATGTATAAGGCAGAATGTGGCTGGCAGATATACGACAAACAGAACTGACGTAGATCCACTTAGTGGCAATGTAAATCTCCCTTTTTTTTGGGGGGGAGGGGAGACTTCAGCAAAAAACAGGTCCTGTCCCGTGTATTACACTACACAATTTACAAGGCAGAACGTGGCTGGCAGATATATCAAAAAATACAAGGGCTGTAATACAATTTCAATCTCCCTACAATGATCTCAGGACAAGTATGGCAGCAATAAAAAGGACTGCTGCACACAAAAGTGTGGACAAATAAACAAGAGAACTGTGCAGAAAGGAGCAACAGGATTTTTGCTTTTAAAAAAGCAGTTGGTTTGCACAGCGGTGTACAAACAGCAATACAGCTATCAGGGAGCCTTAAGGCAGCCTAATAAGCTACATTGCTGATGCACAAAAATATAAACTCCACTGTCCCTGCAAAGAAAAGGTGGTGCTGGACAGTGGAAATCGCTACAGCACAAGCGATTAGGGGGTTAATCTTCCCTCCGTAACTATATCACTGCTTCTGGTGAAGCTGCAGCAACCTCTCCCTATGCTCAGATCGGCAGAAGTAAGATGGCGGTCAGCATGCACGCCCCTTTATAGCCCCTGTGACGCCGCTAAAAGCAAGCCAATCACTGTCATGCCCTTCTCTAAGATGGTGGGGACCGAGACCTATGTCATCACGCTGCCCACACTCTGCGTCCTCCTTCATTGGCTGAAAAATGGCACTCAAAGCGTCATACGAAACACGACTTTGACACGAAGATCGCCGACCTCATGGCCGATCCCACACTGGGATCGGGTCGGGTTTAATGAAACCCGACTTTGTCGAAAGTCGGCGATTTTTGAAATTGTCCGATCCGTTTCGCTCAACCCTAATGAGCACTATATACAGTGACTGATGAGCACTATATACAGTGATGATGAGCATTATATACAGAGACTGATGAGCACTATATACAGAGACTGATGAGCACTATATACAGTGACTGATGAGCATTATATACAGAGACTGATGAGCACTATATACAGAGACTGATGAGCACTATACACAGTGATTGATAGGCAGTATAAAGGACTGATGGACACTATATACAGTGACTGATGAGCACTATATACAGAAACTGATGAGCACTATATACAGAGACTGATGAGCACTATATAGAGACTGATGAGCACTATATACAGTGACTGATGAGCACTATATACAGAGACTGATGAGCACTATATATAGAGACTGATGAGCACTATACACAGTGATTGATAGGCAGTATAAAGGACTGATGGGCAGTATATACAGTGACTGATGAGCACTATATACAGAGACTGATGAGCACTATATACAGTGACTGATGAGCACTATATACAGTGACTGATGAGCACTATATACAGTGACTGATGAACACCATATACAGTGACTGATGGGCTCTATGTACAGTGACTGATGAGCACTATATACAGTGACTGATGAGCAAAATATACAGTGACTGATGAGCACTATATACAGTGACTGATGAACACCATATACAGTGACTGATGGGCTCTATGTACAGTGACTGATGAGCACTATATACAGAGACTGATGAGCACTATATACAGTGGTTGATAGGCAGTATAAACGGACTGATGGGCAGTATATACAGTGACTGATGAGCACTATATACAGTGACTGATGAGCACTATATACAGAGACTGATGAGCACTATATACAGAGACTGATGAGCACTATACACAGTGATTGATAGGCAGTATAAACGGACTGATGGGCAGTATATACAGTGACTGATGAGCACTATATACAGTGACTGATGAGCACTATATACAGTGACTGATGAGCACTATATACAGAGACTGATGAGCACTATATACAGTGACTGATGAGCACTATATACAGTGACTGATGAGCACTATATACAGTGACTGATGAGCACTATATACAGTGACTGATGAACACCATATACAGTGACTGATGGGCTCTATGTACAGTGACTGATGAGCACTATATACAGTGACTGATGAGCAAAATATACAGTGACTGATGAGCACTATATACAGTGACTGATGAACACCATATACAGTGACTGATGGGCTCTATGTACAGTGACTGATGAGCACTATATACAGAGACTGATGAGCACTATACACAGAGACTGATGAGCACTATATACAGTGACTGATGAACACCATATACAGTGACTGATGAGCACTATACACAGTGATTGATAGGCAGTATAAACGGACTGATGGGCAGTATATACAGTGACTGATGAGCACTATATACAGTGACTGATGAGCACTATATACAGAGACTGATGAGCACTATATACAGAGATTGATGAGCACTATACACAGTGATTGATAGGCAGTACAAACTGACTGATGGGCAGTATATACAGTGACTGGTGAGCACTATATACAGTGATTGATAGGCAGTATAAACGGACTGATGGGCAGTATATACAGTGACTGATGAGCACTATACACAGTGATTGATAGGCAGTATAAACGGACTGATGGGCAGTATATACAGTGACTGATGAGCACTATATACAGTGACTGATGAGCACTATATACAGAGACTGATGAGCACTATATACAGAGACTGATGAGCACTATACACAGTGATTGATAGGCAGTATAAACTGACTGATGGGCACTATATACAGTGACTGATGAGCACTATATACAGTGACTGATGAACACCATATACAGTGACTGATGGGCTCTATGTACAGTGACTGATGAGCACTATATACAGTGACCGATGGGCTCTATGTACAGTGACTGATGAGCACTATATACAGTGACTGATGAGCACTATATACAGTGACTGATGAGCACTATATACAGTGACTGATGAGCACTATATACAGTGACTGATGAGCACTATATACAGTGACTGATGGGCAGTATATAGAGTGACTGATCGGCACTATATACAGTGACTGATGGGCAGTGTACAATGACTGATGGGCAGTATACAATGACTGATGGGCAGTATATAGAGTGACTGATGGGCAGTATATACAGTAACTGATGGGCAGTATATACAGTGACTGATGAGCACTATATACAGCATACCTCCCAACCATCCCGGATCCAGCGGGACTGTCCTGATTTTGACAGTCAGCCCCGCGATCCCGGGCGGGACATTAATTGTCCCGCACTGGTTGGGAGGTATGTGAATCACCCGGTCGGTCAGCTGAGAGCTCCCTGCACCCGGCCAGCACAGCAGCGCATAATGGCTGCTCTGTGCACAGGACCTGTGATGAGGTCACAGGATGGGAGGAGTTAGGGGTCACATGATCGGATTCGGGAGGAGGACCTCCGTGTACAAGACTTTGCTGGTTGCCATGGCGCCGGAGGAGGGTAAGGCAGCGTATGTGTGAGGTCAGGAGGTGTTTACAGGGTGGATGTAGCAGAGCCGTGTGTGTACGAGGTGTATGGAGCTGAGCCGTGTGTGTAAGGGGTGTACGGAGCCGTGTGCATGAGGTGTACGGAGCGCAGCCACGTGTGTACGAGGTGTACGGAGCCGTGTGTACGAAGTGTACGGAGCCGTGTGCATGAGGTGTACGGAGCACAGCCGCGTGTGTACGAGGTGTACGGAGCCGTGTGCATGAGGTGTACGGAGCGCAGCCGCGTGTGTACGAGGTGTACGGAGCCGTGTGCATGAGGTGTACGGAGCGCAGCCGCGTGTGTACGAGGTGTACGGAGCGTAGCCGCGTGTGTACGAGGTGTACGGAGCCGTGTGCATGATGTGTACGGAGCCGTGTGCATGAGGTGTACGGAGCGCAGCCACGTGTGTACGAGGTGTACGGAGCCGTGTGCATGAGGTGTACGGAGCGCAGCCGCGTGTGTACGAGGTGTACGGAGCCGTGTGCATGAGGTGTACGGAGCGCAGCCGCGTGTGTACGAGGTGTACGGAGCGCAGCCGCGTGTGTACGAGGTGTACGGAGCCGTGTGCATGAGGTGTATGGAGCGCAGCCGCGTGTGTACGAGGTGTACGGAGCGCAGCCGCGTGTGTACGAGGTGTACGGAGCCGTGTGCATGAGGTGTACGGAGCGCAGCCGCGTGTGTACGAGGTGTACGGAGCAGAGCAGCATGTGAAAGGTGTACGGAGCGGAGCCGTGTGTGTAAGGGGTGTACGGAGCACAGCCGCGTGTGTACAAGGTGTACGGAGCACAGCCGCGTGTGTGCGAGGTGTACGGAGCGGAGCAGCGTGTGAAAGGTGTACGGAGCGGAGCCGTGTGTGTAAGGGGTGTACAGAGCACAGCTGCGTGTGTGCGAGGTGTACGGAGCGCAGCCGCGTGTGTGCGACGTGTACGGAGCGGAGCAGCGTGTGAAAGGTGTACGGAGCGGAGTCGTGTGTACGAGGTGTACGGAGCCATGTGTATGAGGTCTACGGAGCACAGCCGCGTGTGTACAAGGTGTACGGAGCGGAGCAGCATGTGAAAGGTGTACGGAGCGGAGTCGTGTGTACGAGGTGTACGGAGCACAGCCGCGTGTGTACGAGGTGTGCGGAGCGGAGCAGCGTGTGAAAGGTGTACAGAGCAGAGTCGTGTGTACGAGGTGTACGGAGCACAGCCGCGTGTGTACGAGGTGTACGGAGCGGAGTCGTGTGTAAGAGGTGTTCGGATGAGAGCAGAGTGTGAAAGGTGTATGGAGTGGAGCCACGTGTGTACGAGGTGTACAGAGCAGAGCCACGTGTGTACGAGGTGTGCGGAGCAGAGCCATGTGTGTGCAAGGTATACAGAGCGGAGCAGTGTGTGCAATGTGTATAGAGCGGAGCCGTGTGTGTACGAGGTGTACGGAGTAGTGCCGTGTGTGTACGAGATGTATGGAGAGGAGCCGTATGTGTATGAGGTGTACGCAGCGGAGCCGTGTGTGTGCAAGGTATACGGAGCGGAGCAGCTTCTGCAATGTGTATGGAGCGGAACGGTGTGTGTATGAGGTGTACGTAGTGCCGTGTGTACGAGATGTATGGAGCGGAGCCGTGTGTGTATGAGGTGTATGGAGCGGAGCTGAATGTGTACGAGGTGAACGGAACGGAGCCGTGTGTGTTTGAGATGTATAGAGTGGAGCCGTGTGTATGGAGCGGAGCCGTGTATGCAAAGTGTACGGAGCGCAGCCGCGTGTGTAGGAGTAGCTATGTGTGGCCATTATACGGTACGAAGTATCATGTGCGGCCAATATACAGTATGGAGCATCATGTGCGATCATTATACAGTATGGAGCATCATGTGTGGCCATTATACAGTATGGAGCATCATGTGTGGCTATTATACAGTATGGAGCATCATGTGTGGCCGTTATACAGTATGTAGCATCATGTGTGGCCGTTATACAGTATGGAGCATCATGTGTGGCCGTTATACAGTATGGAGCATCATGTGGGGCCATTATACAGTATTGAGCATCATGTGGGGTCATTATACAGTATTGAGCATCATGTGCGGCAATTATACAGTATGGAGCATTATGTGTGGCCGTTATACAGTATTGAGCATCATGTGGGGTCATTATACAGTATGGAGCATCATGTGTGGCCATTATACAGTATGGAGCATCATGTGTGGCCATTATACAGTATGGAGCATCATGTGTGGCTATTATACAGTATGGAGCATCATGTGTGGCTGTTATACAGTATGTAGCATCATGTGCTGTCGTTATACAGTATGGAGCATCATGTGTGGCCATTATACAGTATGGAGCATTATGTGTGGCCGTTATACAGTATGTAGCATCATGTGCGGCCATTATACAGTATGGAGCATCATGTGGGGCCATTATACAGTATTGAGCATCATGTGGGGTCATTATACAGTATTGAGCATCATGTGCGGCAATTATACAGTATGGAGCATTATGTGTGGCCGTTATACAGTATTGAGCATCATGTGGGGTCGTTATACAGTATTGAGCATCATGTGCGGCCATTATACAGTATGGAGCATCATGTGTGGCCATTATACAGTATGGAGCACTGTGTGGCCATTATACAGTATGGAGCATCATGTGCAGCCAATATACAGTATGGAGCATCATGTGTGGCCATTATACAGTATTGAGCATCATGTGCGGTCATTATACAGTATGGAGCATCATGTGTGGCCATTATACAGTATGGAGCACTGTGTGGCCGTTATACAGTATGTAGCATCATGTGCGGCCATTATACAGTATGGAGCATCATGTGGGGCCATTATACAGTATTGAGCATCACGTGGGGTCATTATACAGTATGGAGCATTATGTCTCCCCGTTATACAGTATTGAGCATCATGTGGGGTCGTTATACAGTATTGAGCATCATGTGTGGCCATTATACAGTATGGAGCATCATGTGTGGCCATTATACAGTATGGAGCACTGTGTGGCCATTATACAGTATGGAGCATCATGTGCGGCCATTATACACTATGGAGCACTGTGTGGCCATTATACAGTATTGAGCATCATGTGTGGCCATTATACTGTATGGAGCATCATGTGGGGCCATTATACAGTATTGAGCATCATGTGGGGTCATTATACAGTATTGAGCATCATGTGCGGCAATTATACAGTATGGAGCATTATGTGTGGCCGTTATACAGTATTGAGCATCATGTGGGGTCGTTATACAGTATTGAGCATCATGTGCGGCCATTATACAGTATGGAGCATCATGTGTGGCCATTATACAGTATGGAGCACTGTGTGGCCATTATACAGTATGGAGCATCATGTGCAGCCAATATACAGTATGGAGCATCATGTGTGGCCATTATACAGTATTGAGCATCATGTGCGGTCATTATACAGTATGGAGCATCATGTGTGGCCATTATACAGTATTGAGCATCATGTGCGGTCATTATACAGTATGGAGCATCATGTGTGGCCATTATACAGTATGGAGCATCATGTGTGGCCATTATACAGTATTGAGCATCATGTGCGGTCATTATACAGTATGGAGCATCATGTGTGGCCATTATACAGTATGGAGCACTGTGTGGCCGTTATACAGTATGTAGCATCATGTGCGGTCATTATACAGTATGGAGCACTGTGTGGCCGTTATACAGTATGTAGCATCATGTGCGGCCATTATACAGTATTGAGCACTAAAAAGTGCTGGGCAGCCCGCCTGTTAATACAAGGGGCGTCATCAATAGGTTGCATACAGACATTGTGCACTACACTTATCAGTGTGACTGGCGTCCTATGTGAGTCATATCAATGTGCATTTTTTCTGCTAGGCAGCCAACCCCTGCAACGTTTGGTTGGGGTGGCTGTTTTTAAAAAGTAGTTTGCACCTGTGCCGACCCTAGCCTTTATCAGTGGAGGCCGGCTGCATCCTGCTTAGTGTGCATTTGTCATCAGACAGAGTTTTGGGAAGGCCGTATCTCATGGTATGTATTTTTTAGCATCATGTGTGGCCATTATACAGTATGGAGCATCATGTGTGGCCATTATACAGTATGGAGCACTGTGTGGCCATTATACAGTATGGAGCATCATGTGTGGCTATTATACAGTATGGAGCATCATGTGTGGCCATTATACAGTATGGAGCACTGTGTGGCCATTATACAGTATGGAGCATCATGTGTGGCCGTTATACAGTATGGAGCATCATGTGGGGCCATTATACAGTATGGAGCATCATGTGGGGCCATTATACAGTATGGAGCATCATGTGTGGCCATTATACAGTATGGAGCAATGTGTGGCCATTATACAGTATGGAGCATCATGTGTGGCCATTATACAGTATGGAGCATCATGTGCGGTCATTATACAGTATGGAGCACTGTGTGGCCATTATACAGTATGGAGCATCATGTGTGGCCGTTATACAGTATGGAGCATCATGTGGGGCCATTATACAGTATGGAGCATCATGTGGGGCCATTATACAGTATGGAGCATCATGTGTGGCCATTATACAGTATGGAGCACTGTGGCCATTTTTTTTGTTTATAATTATTCTTTATGACCAGTGTGATCAGCAGTGCTAAATGGGTGTGGTTGAGACGTGGATATGGGTGTGACTAGTGAATGGGTGTGGTCAGAGGCGTGGCCTAAAATTTGCCGCGTTGCGCGCCGCTAACTTTGTCCCTCTTTCCCAGCTTCAAAAGTTGGGAGGTATGTATACAGTGACTGATGAGCACACAGGGTTGTACCCACCATTTCTACAGCCATCACATTGGAATACTCCCCTGCATAGCAAGTTAGCAACAGCTCGGCCAGATCCCCCCTCCCCTCTTTACAATCAACGTGTGACGTCACAGTAGCGTCAGTGACAGTTATCAAGTTTAACGGAAGCTGCGCGCATTGCCTGCCAAACCACGGAGGAGCGACCAGCAAGTAAGGAGTCTCGGCCACCGGAGGAGGAGCCACAGCCAGAGAGGAACGAAAACTGCCGGGTAACGCGAGGTACAGAGATCGTCTAGTGATGGAGAGGCTCCATCTTGTGGCCATCGTGAGGTATAACAGCGTCTTGTCTCCAGGCTTCTATTTAATGTCTGGAAGAAGGAAATCTGTTGCCTCGATCAACCAAGTACAACTTCCTTTACTTATAGTTCTATAGATAGTGGAAACTGTGCTGCAAATAGTTAATTTGGGCAAGAACTACGTTAAATTTAGATGGTTTCATGAATATTTCTAGGTGTGTGTATAGATGCATGTGATGTGTATATGCATAGATGTATATTTCTGTGACTGCATGATTATATAAAGGTATATGCGTGTATGAATATGTATATATCAGGATGTTCATTAGTGTATATATAAATGTATATGTGTGTGTACGTATATCAGGTATAGTTGTATATAGAGATATATATGTATGGCAAATTGGCAATGTGTATACATCTATAAATGTTTATGTGTGTGTATATATAGATGTATATGTGTATATAAGGATGGTTATTAGTGTGACTACATATATATAAATGTATATGTGTGTGTATATAAATGTATAGTGTATATAAGGATGGTTATTAGTGTGACTACATATATATAAATGTATACGTGTGTGTATATATAGATGTATAGTGTATATAAGGATGGGTATTAGTATATAGATGTATAGATGTATATAGTATGTAGATGTATAGATGTATATAGTATGTAGATGTATAGATGTATATGTGTATATAAGGATGGGTATTAGTGTGACTACATATATATAAATGTATACGTGTGTGTATGTATAGATGTATATGTGTATATAAGGATGGTTATTAGTGTGACTACATATATATAAATGTATACGTGTGTGTATGTATAGATGTATAGTGTATATAAGGATGGTTATTAGTGTGACTACATATATATAAATGTATACGTGTGTGTATGTATAGATGTATAGTGTATATAAGGATGGTTATTAGTGTGACTACATATATATAAATGTATACGTGTGTATGTATAGATGTATATGTGTATATAAGGATGGTTATTAGTGTGACTACATATATATAAATGTATACGTGTGTGTATGTATAGATGTATAGTGTATATAAGGATGGTTATTAGTGTGACTACATATATATAAATGTATACGTGTGTGTATGTATAGATGTATAGTGTATATAAGGATGGTTATTAGTGTGACTACATATATATAAATGTATACGTGTGTATGTATAGATGTATATGTGTATATAAGGATGGTTATTAGTGTGACTACATATATATAAATGTATACGTGTGTGTATGTATAGATGTATAGTGTATATAAGGATGGTTATTAGTGTGACTACATATATATAAATGTATACGTGTGTGTATGTATAGATGTATAGTGTATATAAGGATGGTTATTAGTGTGACTACATATATATAAATGTATACGTGTGTATGTATAGATGTATATGTGTATATAAGGATGGTTATTAGTGTGACTACATATATATAAATGTATACGTGTGTATGTATAGATGTATATGTGTATATAAGGATGGTTATTAGTGTGACTACATATATATAAATGTATACGTGTGTATATATAGATGTATAGTGTATATAAGGATGGTTATTAGTGTGAATACATATATATAAATGTATACGTGTGTGTATGTATAGATGTATATGTGTATATAAGGATGGTTATTAGTGTGACTACATATATATACCGTATATACTCGAGTATAAGCCGAGATTTTCAGCCCAAAATTTTGGGCTGAAAGTGCCCCTCTCGGCTTATACTCGAGTCAAGGTGGGTGGCAGGGTCGGCGGGTGAGGGGGAGAGGGCGCTGAGGTATACTTACCTAGTCCCAGCGATCCTCGCGCTGTCCCTGCCGTCCCACGGTCTTCTGTGCTGCAGTGTCTTCCCCTCTTCAGCGGTCACGTGGGACCGCTCATTACAGAAATGAATAAGCGGCTCCACCTCCCATAGGGGCGGAGCCGCCTATTCATTCCTCTAATCAGCGGTGCCGGTGACCGCTGATAGAGAAAGAAGCTGCGGCACCGAAGACCAGGCAGAGGGACAGCGCGAGGATCGCTGGGACCAGGTAAGTATAGCATATTCACCTGTCCTCGTTCCAGCCGCCGAGCGTCGCTCCATCTTCCCGGCCGGCGCCTCCATCTTCCCGGCGTCTGCGCTCTGACTGTTCAGGCAGAGGGCGCGATGACGCATATAGTGTGCGCGGCGCCCTCTGCCTGATCAGTCAGAGCAGAGACGCCGGGAAGATGGAGGCGCCGGAACGAGACGCCGGGAGCTGCAAGCAAGAGAGGTGAGTATGTGTTTTTTTTTTTTTATTGCAGCAGCAGCAGCAGCGGCGGCGGCAGAGATTTATGTGGAGCATCTATGGGGCACAGTGAACGGTGCAGAGCACCGTATATGGGCACAGCTCTGGGGCACAATGAACGGTGCAGAGCACCGTATATGGAGCACATCTATGGGGCACAGTGAACGGTGCAGAGCACCGTATATGGCACATCTATGGGGCACAATGAACGGTGCAGAGCACCGTATATGGCACATCTATGGGGCACAATGAACGGTGCAGAGCACCGTATATGGCACATCTATGGGGCACAGTGAACGGTGCAGAGCACCGTATATGGCACATCTATGGGGCACAGTGAACGGTGCAGAGCACCGTATAAGGCACAGCTAGGGGGCACAATGAACGGTGCAGAGCACCGTATATGGGCACAGCTATGGGGCACAGTGAACGGTGCAGAGCACCGTATATGGCACATCTATGGGGCACAGTGAACGGTGCAGAGCACCGTATAAGGCACAGCTAGGGGGCACAATGAACGGTGCGGAGCACCGTATATGGCACATCTATGGGGCACAGTGAACGGTGCAGAGCACCGTATATGGCACATCTATGGGGCACAGTGAACGGTGCAGAGCACCGTATATGGCACATCTATGGGGCACAGTGAACGGTGCAGAGCACCGTATATGGCACATCTATGGAGCACAGTGAACGGTGCAGAGCACCGTATATGGCACATCTATGGGGCACAGTGAACGGTGCAGAGCACCGTATATGGCACATCTATGGAGCACAGTGAACGGTGCAGAGCACCGTATATGGCACATCTATGGGGCACAGTGAACGGTGCAGAGCACCGTATATGGCACATCTATGGAGCACAGTGAACGGTGCAGAGCACTGTATGGCACATCTATGGGGAAATAATTATCTATTTTTATTTTTGAAATTCACCGGTAAATGCTGCATTTCCACCCTAGGCTTATACTCGAGTCAATAAGTTTTCCCAGTTTTTTGTGGCAAAATTAGGGGGGTCGGCTTATACTCGGGTCGGCTTCTACTCGAGTATATACGGTAAATGTATACGTGTGTGTATATATAGATGTATAGTGTATATAAGGATGGGTATTAGTATATAGATGTATAGATGTATATAGTATGTAGATGTATATGTGTATATAAGGATGGTTATTAGTGTGACTACATATATATATAAATGTATACGTGTGTGTGTATATATAGATGTATATGTGTATATAAGGATGCTTATTAGTGTGACTACATATATATAATTGTATACGTGTGTGTATGTATAGATGTATAGTGTATATAAGGATGGTTATTAGTGTGACTACATATATATAAATGTATACGTGTGTATATATAGATGTATATGTGTATATAAGGATGGTTATTAGTGTGACTACATACATATAAATGTATACGTGTGTATATATAGATGTATAGTGTATATAAGGATGGTTATTAGTGTGACTACATATATATAAATGTATACGTGTGTATATATAGATGTATATGTGTATATAAGGATGGTTATTAGTGTGACTACATATATATAAATGTATACGTGTGTATATATAGATGTATAATGTATATAAGGATGGTTATTAGTGTGACTACATATATATAAATGTATACGTGTGTATATATAGATGTATAGTGTATATAAGGATGGTTATTAGTGTGAATACATATATATAAATGTATATGTGTGTGTATATATAGATGTATATGTGTATATAAGGATGGTTATTAGTGTGACTATATATATATATAAATGTATACGTGTGTGTATGTATAGATGTATATGTGTATATAAGGATGCTTATTAGTGTGACTACATTCATATATATATAATATATAATATACTAGATGGTGGCCCGATTCTAACGCATCGGGTATTCTAGAATATGCATGTCCACATAGTATATTGCCCAGCCACGTAGTATATTGCCCAGTCACGTAGTATATTGCCCAGCTACGTAGTATATTGCCCAGGCACGTAGTATATTGCCCAGGCATGTAGCATATTGCCCAGCCACGTAGTATATAGCCCAGGCACGTAGTATATTTCCCAGCTACGTAGTATATTGCCCAGGCACGTAGTATATTGCCCAGCCACGTAGTATATTGCCCAGTCACGTAGTATATTGCCCAGCTACGTAGTATATAGCCCAGGCATGTAGTATATTGCCCAGCCACATAGTATATTGCCCAGCCACGTAGTATATTGCCCAGCCACGTAGTATATTGCCCAGCCACGTAGTATATTGCCCAGCCACGTAGTATATTGCCCAGCCACGTATTGCCCAGCCACATAGTATATAGCAGAGCCACGTAGTACGGTATATTGGCCAGTCACGTAGTATATTGCCCAGTCACGTAGTATATTGCCCCACCACGTAGTATATTGCCTAGCCACGTATTGCCCAGCCACATAGTATATAGCAGAGCCAGGTAGTATATTGCCCAGCGACGGAGTATATTGTCCAGCCACATAGTATATTGCCCAGTCACGTAGTATATAGCAGAGCCACGTAGTATATTGCCCAGTCACGTAGTATATTGCCCAGCACAGAGCCACGTAGTATAGAGACTTAAAAAAAAAAAACATATACTCACCTTCTGAAGGGCCGTTGAAGTCCTGCTATACTTACCATCCGCCGCCTTTCCCGCTCCTCGCCACGCTCCAGGGACCGCTCCATTGCAAGCGGCAGCTTCCGGTCCCAGGGCTGGTGTGAGCAGGACCTATGATGACGTCGCGGTCACATGACCGTGATGTCGCGGTCACATGACCGTGACATCACGGCAGGTCCTTGTCGCACACAAGCCCTGGGACGGGCCCGGAAGCTGCCGCTTGCAATGGAGCGGTCCCGGGAGCGTGGCGAGGAGCGGGAAAGGCGGCGGAGGGTGAGTATAGCAGGTTTTTTTTTTGTTTTTTTTAATTATTTTTAACATGACATATTTTTACTATTGATGCTGCATAGGCAGCATCAATAGTAAATAGTTGGGGACACACAGGGTTAATAGCAGCGGTAACGGAGTGCGTTACACCGCGGGCCATTACCGCTGCCATTAACCCTGTGTAAGCGGTGAGTGGAGGGGATTATGGAGCGGGCGCCGGGCAGTGAGTGTAGGGGAGGGACTAATCGGACTGTGGCCGTCGCTGATTGGTCGCGGCAGCCATGACAGGCAGCTGCCGAGACCAATCAGCGAATGAATAACCGTGACAGAAGGACAGACAGACAGACGGAAGTGACCCTTAGACAATTATGTATATAGATAATATACACACACTAACAAGTTACACAGAAATATATATAGTATGGATGAATAAGTATGTACTTTTCAAATTTGAAATTACAACACCAAGAAGGAAAGTTCGTGGGATTCTTGAAATCAGCTGTTCTGTACTGTGAGGTTGTGCAGCATCTGAGTCATTATTGCTCCACAACTCTTGCTCCAGATGCGGACAAGGAATATTTAATTTATTGGAAGTGGAAGAAAACTGGTGTATCTTGATGAGGTATCAGAAATAAGCATAGCCCAATGAATGACAAGCATGGTTATGCAATACGTGGGCAGACACCTGTCTCTCACTCAATAAGATCAAGTTCTTCACATTTCCTTTTCACACTAGTGATATAGTTATACTGCATTTCCAATCGATGAATTTTCTGGATCCTCAGGTTATTGCTTGCTATTTCGGCTAGTTATGGAACATTGGTTTAAGAAAATATACAAATTCTGGAAGTACAAAGGCTTTGCTAAATGGGCCAGAAACATCTGGATTATTCAGGGAACTTTGTTGTAGATAGAAGATAATTGGTGTTATTTAATAACATATCAGATAAACCACTGGATGAAAAAAGATGAATCATGGAGTGACACATTTAGGAAGATTTAGACACAAGCCTTCTTTAAGAGTCACAAAGATGGATTCATTTTCCTTATGACATTTAAAACATAATTATTATATGTTCAGAACCATTGATTTTCTAGACCATCAGACGCTATTTTGCTTTTATCCACAAATGATTGTAAACATTGGTGTGAAAATATGCATCGATTTTAGAGCTGAAGTAGTTAGCTAAAATGATTGGAGGAAATTAGATGTTCTACCATTATGTATGCATGCCCTGAAGACTAACATACAAGCTGTTAAATAATTTTTTTTCCGGCCTAATGGTTCAGAATTTTTACAACTTTGTCAATTGGTGAGATGGCAAATCTCGTTCCTACCTTATGCATGTTGTGACCCAATTCTTTCAAAGAAAATGGTCCAGAATGGTACCTTTCTTTAGGTGGAGAGAAAAGAAGTGATATCCATTGATGAGATGAGAAGAATGCACTGACCACTGGATGATAAGAATAGTGCACACAATACACAAAAGATGGACGGTGGTGCAACATATTTAGAGAGCTCTTGACACTATTTGCACACCTCTTAAAGTATGGCCATTTCTTCAGCAAAATCAAGTTTTTTACATATGTGTTCAACTTCTTCACAGCTGTAGAACCGTGATGAGACATCAATGGATAAAACGGACTGTCACAAACCACACCTGTTGGACTGTGAAAGGACACATTGAAGAAGGTCTGGACACCACCTACTTACAACTCTAGCCATTGAAAGTGACGAGCTCTTCATCAGAATCAAGTTCTTCAAACATATCTTTTGGGGTTTATCAATGTAGTTGTTATATTTTCTGAACCGTTGGATTTTATGTACCATCAGGTACTTTCCTGTTTTTTAACCTATACAATAGGAAATATTGGTGTGAAAAATATACCAATTTTGGAGATGGAATGGCCAGCTCAAGGGGTTGGAGGAGGCTGGCATTTTTGACATCATGTATGCATGCCATGAAGTCTAACATACATGTTGTAAAATAATTTTTTGGTGGCCTGTTGTTTCAGAATATTTACTCGATTGACAATTGTACGCATGCGTACTTCAGACGGCGCATGTCCAGGAAATGATTTCACCACCTCCACCATGCACGTCAACAACGCAAACACATGCCAAAATGCATTTTAATGTGTGCACGCGCAGCAGCATTTTTGTGTCATGCGTAAAGATTATCTGTGCGCAGCGTATGATCCACACAGATCTGCATGCATCATGCATACATATCTTTAACATGGTGTATGCAGGCACATGCGTTTCCATGAGTTCGTATGCGGATGTTTACATATGTTTTGTTTCTCGGTGTCAAGTGATTGAGTAAATGAAAACAATGCATTACTGTGTATGGGAATGCATTGGTACGCAAGGACATGCATACGCATGCGGTCGATACGCATGCGTACTTCAGATGGCGCATGTCCAGGAAATGATTTCACCACCTCCACCATGCACGTCAACAATGCAAACACATGCCAAAATGCATTTAAACGCATGCAGGCGCAGCAGGTTTTCTGTGTCATACGTAAAATGATGCAGAGTAAAACCACAGCATAAGCATGTGTTTGCATGCATTTGCGCATGCAGATGATATGCTGCGCAAAAAACGCTAATGCCTTAGGAAGTTTTGGACACCACCTATCTACAGATCTAGCCATCAATGAGTGTACATCTCCTCATCAGAATCAAGTTCTCCAAATGAGCCTTCATATTCTTTTTGGGTTTATCAAGGTAGTTATTATGTTTTCTGAGCCATTGAATTTTCTGTACCATCAGGCACTTTCTTGGTTTTAACCTATACAAATGGAAATTTGATGTGAAAAATACACCAATTTTGGAGATGGAATGGCCAGCTAAAGGGGTTGGAGGAGGCTGGATTTTTTTAACATCATGTATGCATGCCATGAAGACTAACATACATGTTGTTAAATAATTTTTTGGTGGCCTGTTGTTTCAGAATATTTACTCGATTGACAATTGTTGAGCTGGCTAAACTTTTTTCTTTCGTATTCATGCTGGGCCCTAATTCTTTCAAACAATGCCATCCAGAATGGTACCTCTAGGTGGAAAGAAGAGAAATGAATCATGTCCACTGATGAGAAATCAGTAGAACTCACTGAAAGATGGATGAAAAGAATAGTGGCTCAATACTCAAAAATTGGAGTGTGGTGCAACATACAGTATTTGGAGAGCTCTGGACTCTAGGTACTTGCATACAAATCTTATAGAATGGACATTGCTTTAGGAAGATCGAGGTTTTTAAATATGTGACAACTTCTCTACAGCTGTAAAACTATTATGAGAGAAAGAATGTCTCATCAATAAACAAAAGGACTGTGGCACAATCTACAACTGTTGGACTGTGAAGAGATACATTTAGGCTGGTTTCACATTAGCGTATCTGTGCGGAGCGTATGATCCACACAGATCCGCATGCGTCATGCATGCAGATCTTTAACATGGTGTATGCCGGGACATGCGTTTCCATGAGTTCGTATGCGGATGTGTACACATGTTTTGTTTCACGGTGTGCGGTGATGTCCAGCGACATTGAGACATCAAATACTGCGACAATGCATTACTGTCTATGGGAATGCATTGGTACGCGAGGACATGCATACGCATGCGTTCGATACGCATGCGTACTTCAGAAGGCTCATGTCCAGGAAATGATTTCACCACCTCCACCATGAACGTCAACAACGCAAACACATGCCAAAATGCATTTTAATGTGTGCACGCGCAGCAGGATTTTTGTGTCATGCGTAAAGATTATCTGTGCGCAGCGTATGATCCACACAGATCTGCATGCGTCATGCATACAGATCTTTAACATGGTGTATGCAGGCACATGCGTTTCCATGAGTTCGTATGCGGATGTGTACATATGTTTTGTTTCACGGTGTCCGATGATGTCCAGCGACTTTGAGGCGTCAAATATTGCGCAATCATGCACTTGTGGATGATTGCGAATGAGTACGTGAAAACAATGCATTACTGTCTATGGGAATGCATTGGTACGCAAGGACATGCATACACATGCGGTTGATACGCATGCGTACTTCAGATGGCGCATGTCCAGGAAATGATTTCACCACCTCCACCATCCACATCAACAATGTTAACACATGCCAAAATGCATTTAAACGCATGCACGCGCAGCAGGTTTTCTGTGTCATGCGTAAAATGATGCAGAGTAAAACCACAGCATAAGCATGTGTTTGCATGCATTTGCGCATGCAGATGATATGCTGCGCATGCAGATGATATGCTGCGCAAAAAACGCTAATGTGTATCTAGCCTTAGGAAGTTCTGGACACCACCTATCTACAGATCTAGCCATCAATGAGTGTACATCTCCTCATCAGAATCAAGTTCTCCAAATGAGCCTTCATATTCTTTTGGGGTTTATCAAGGTAGTTATTATGTTTTCTTAGCCATTGAATTTTCTGTACCATCAGGCACGTTCTTGGTTTTAACCTATACAATTGTTAATTTGATGTGAAAAATACACCAATTTTGGAGATGGAATGGCCAGCTAAAGGGGTTGGAGGAGGCTGGATTTTTTTAACATCATATATGCATGCCATGAAGACTAACATACATGTTGTTAAATAATTTTTTGGTGGCCTGTTGTTTCAGAATATTTACTCGATTGCCATTTGTTGAGTTGGCTAATCTTTTTTTCTTTCGTATTCATGCTGGGCCCTAATTCTTTCAAACAATGCCATCCAGAATGGCACCTCTAGGTGGAAAGAAGAGAAATGAATCGTGTCCACTGATGAGAAATTAGTAGAACTCGCTGAAAGATGGATGAAAAGAATAGTGGCTCAATACTCAAAAATTGGAGTGTGGTGCAACATACAGTATTTGGAGAGCTCTGGACTCTAAGTACTTGCATACAAATCTTATAGAATGGACATTGCTTTAGGAAGATCGAGGTTTTTAATTATGTGACAACTTCTCTACAGCTGTAAAACTATAATGAGAGACAGAATGTCTCATCAATAAAGAAAAAGACTGTGGCACAATCTACAACTGTTGGACTATGAAGAGATACATTTAGGCTGGTTTAACATTAGCGTATCTGTGGGAGCGTATGATCCACACAGATCCGCATGCGTCATGCATGCAGATCTTTAACATGGTGTATGCAGGGACATGCGTTTCCATGAGTTCGTATGCGGATGTGTACACATGTTTTGTTTCGCGGTGTGCGGTGATGTCTGGTGACTTTGAGGCATCAAATACTGCGCAATCATGCGCTTCTGGATGATTGCGAATGAGTACGTCAAGACAATGCATTACTGTCTATGGGAATGCATTGGTATGCAAGGACATGCATACGCATGCGTTCGATACGCATGCGTACTTCAGACGGCGCATGTCCTGGAAATGATTTCACCACCTCCACCATGCATGTCAACAACGCAAACACATGCCAAAATGCATTTTAATGTGTGCACGCGCAGCAGGATTTTTGTGTCATGCGTAAAGATTATCTGTGCGCAGCGTATGATCCACACAGATCTGCACGCATCATGCATACAGATCTTTAACATGGTGTATGCAGGCACATGCGTTTCCATGAGTTCGTATGCGAATGTGTACATATGTTTTGTTTCGCTGTGTCCGGATATGTCCGGCGGCTTTGAATCGTCAAATATTGCCCAATCATGCACTTGTGGATGATTGCAAATGAGTACGTGAAAACAATGCATTACTGTCTATGGGAATGCATTGGTACATAAGGACATGCATACGCATGCGGTCGATACGCATGCGTACTTCAGATGGCGCATGTCCAGGAAATGATTTCCCCACCTCCACCATGCACGTCAACAACGCAAACACATGCCAAAATGCATTTAAACGCATGCACGCGCAGCAGGTTTTCTGTGTCATGCGTAAAATGATGCAGAGTAAAACCACAGCATAAGCATGTGTTTGCATGCATTTGCGCATACAGATGATATGCTGCGCAAAAAACGCTAATGTGTACCTAGCCTTAGGAAGTTTTGGACACCACCTATTCACAGATCTAGCCATCAATGAGTGTACATCTCCTCATCAGAATCAAGTTCTCCAAATGAGCCTTCATATTATTTTGGGGTTTATCAAGGTAGTTATTATGCTTTCTGAGCCATTGAATTTTCTGTACCATCAGGCACTTTCTTGGTTTTAACCTATACAATTGGAAATTTGGTGTGAAAAATACACCAATTTTGGAGATGGAATGGCCAGCTAAAGGGGTTGGAGGAGGCTGGATTTTTTAAAGATCATGTATGCATGCCATGAAGACTAACATACATGTTGGTAAATAATTTTTCTTTATCGCCTCTCATTGGGGGACACAGGAACCATGGGTGTGTGCTGCTGCCACTAGGAGGCTGACACTATGCAAATAAAGTTAGCTCCTCCTCTGCAGTGTACACCCCACCGACTGGCATTATACTCTTCAGTTTAGCTTAGTGTCAGTAGGAGGTGGACACGGGTCTTTCATTAGACCCTTATCTACCTCAATGTGCGTCGTTTCTTTTCAGGTTTTTCGGAAGGGATACAGGGTGAACAGTCACACCTGTAGTCCCACTATGCGGACTATGAGTACGGCGTGTACTGCCACCCCGTATCCTCATAGATCCCTCTCCAGGACCAAGAGCCTAGCACACAAGCGTGCTTAGAAGTCTGGTCCTGGCCCCGTCCCCCACCCACTCGCCCACCAGAGCCTGTCGGTTGAGGAGACGAGGACGTCCATCAGCTCCCTGGACGTCTGATACCTTCCCCATAAGGTTTGAGGTTAGTAACGGACGACGTGGGATGTTTAGGTGAGTATTCCTACTCCTAGATTCCCTCCTCAAGCCCGGGGTAGCTATGGGAGGGTCCCTTTGGATTTCCCTTTTTTATTCAGCGTTTTCCTTACCATCCGGCGCCTTCAGGCACCTGAGCAAGGTGGACCCAGGAGAGGCCAGTGATCTCCGCCTACGGTTGTGCTCCTTTCCTCCCTGAGTGGTGGCTTTCTGGGCACTGTGCTTCTGCGGCCACATCTCTCGCCCTGCGCGGCGACCCCTTTAGGCAGCCGCGCTGCCTTCCCTGCGGCTGCGCTCTTCTCTGTCTGGTGTGGCGACCTTACAGGCAGCCACGCTAAATTCACTGTGGCCGCGCTCCTTTCTGTTTGATGCGGCGGCCTTATAGGCAGCCGCGCTAAATTCTCTGTGGCCGCTCTCCTTTCTGTTTGGTGCGGCGGCCTTACAGGCAGCCGCGCTAAATTCACTGTGGCCGCGCTCCTTTCTGTTTGGTGCGGCGGCCTTACAGGCAGCCGCGCTACTTTCCCTGCAGCCGCGCTCTTTCCTGTCTGGCAGGCGTTTTTTCCGTACCGCTCGCTCAGCGCCACGCACCCAGCATCCGGCCGGCGGTCACCGGTCTCTAATTTAGGCCCCGGCTTCTCCCGGGGCCTACTTCCGGCGACGCATCTCCGCCCCTTTCCTTTTCCTCGGGCGGGCTTTTCTCTCGCCCGAGCAGCATCCCTTGGTGTGCTCCTCCCATCGGCGCCATCTTGGTACTCCCGAGGCCCACGCACGTCCCTTGGCTCCCACTCTTTGCACTGCACAGTTAATTTTCAGCACCACGCACGACCTTCTCAGTGCACAGCCTGGCGTCTGCATCTGCTTCCTGTAAGACTACGTGCCCCAGGTCCTCGGTTTGCTGCAGGAGTCGCATCCCTCCGACCTGAAAGGGCATTTTCCCTGGGGGACAATCTACGAGCTGGGCATCTTCTTCCGTCTGAAACCGCTTCATCTGCCGTGAGTAGCTCTGCACTGCAGACTGACACTCCCCTTTGCCCCACTGTCCCCTAACCCGCTGGCATCTACCTTAGTCATGTACTTTGCAGGTTCGTCCTGTAACAGTAAACTTCCCTCTGGACCGATTACCTCTGTAGACCCCCGCAGTGGCCAGCGGGTCACAGGAGCCTCCGTCCGAGCCCTCTGTGATAAGCCGCAAAAGGTCCAGTCAGGAACATCTGTCTGAGTCCTCTCCTCACTCCACCTCGCCACACGGTCCTCCCCTGCAGTCGGCGTCCTCCCGAGTCAGGCGAGGCATTCTCTGATGCGCCTTTGGAGGATGTTTCAGAGCTGGATTCGAACCAGATCGCTACAATGAGTGATATGGTTCAGAATCTCATTGGAGTGATAAATCTAATCTGTGGCATCAAGGAGTCCTCTACAGAACCCGCAGATCAGGCGGTTTCGTTTAGACGGGCTAAACCACTTTCCAAGTTTTTCGCTCCTCACCCGGAATTCGAGGAGATTATGACCAGAGAAAGAAAGAACCCGACCAGACGCTTTCAGAGAGGAAAGCGACTTGGCGTTTTATATCCCTTTTCTCCGGAGCTCACGGCTAATTGGACTGCTTCTCTGTTGTGAATTCTGTGGTCAAGCTCCCTCCTGTGGTCATGAGTGGTACTTCGGCTGGTTCTGTCCATGAGCTTCCTTTGGTGGATGTGAGTGGGGCTGCGGCTTCTGAGTTTCCTTCCTCAGGTGACGAGGTTAAGTCGTTAGGTGCTGCTCTATTTAACTCCACCTAGTTCTTTGTTCCTGGCCTCCAGTCAATGTTCCAGTATTGGTCTTGCTCTCTCCTGGATCGTTCTTATGGCCTGTCTGCCCTGCATAAGCTAAGTTCTGCTTGTGTTACTTTTGTTTGCTATTTTTTCTGTCCAGCTTGCTATATTGGTTTGTCTTGCTTGCTGGAAGCTCTGGGACGCAGAGGAAGCACCTCCGTACCGTTAGTCGGTGCGGAGGGTCTTTTTGCGCCCTCTGCGTGGTTGTTTGTAGGTTTTTGTGCTGACCGCAAAGCTATCTTTCCTATCCTCGGTCTATTTAGTAAGTCGGGCCTCACTTTGCTAAAATCTATTTCATCTCTGTGTTTGTGTTTTCATCTTTGCTCACAGTCATTATATGTGGGGGGCTGCCTTTTCCTTTGGGGAATTTCTCTGAGGCAAGGTAGGCTTATCTTTCTATCTTCAGGGCTAGCTAGTTTCTCAGGCTGTGCCCGAGGCGCCTAGGTCTGGTCAGGAGCGCTCCACGGCTACCTCTAGTGTGGTGTGATAGGAATAGCGATTGCGGTCAGCAGAGTTCCCACGTCTCAGAGCTTGTCCTATGTGTTTAGCAACTATCAGGTCATTTTCTGTGCTCGTAACCTCCAGGTCCATTGTGGTTCTGAATCACCAGTTTATAACAGTACTGGAGGCCCAAAGTACTAATGCTTCTCAATAGAGGGAAAAGAGAAGTTCTGAGACCATTTTTTTTTCTTTGCACTGTGTTTTGTCTTTCTTTTCCCCTTTACATCAGGGTGGTTCAGAACACAGGTGTAGACATGGACATTCAAGGTCTGTCCTCTTTGATGGATAATCTCGCTATAAGTGTACAGAACATTCAAGATTTAGTGGTTCAGAATCCTATGTTAGAACCTAAAATTCCTATTCCTGAGTTATTTTCTGGAGATAGAGCTAAGTTTCTGAATTTCAAAAATAATTGTAAACTATTTCTGGCTTTGAAACCCCGCTCCTCTGGTGACCCAGTTCAACAAGTAAAGATCATTATTTCTTTATTACGTGGCGACCCTCAAGACTGGGCATTTTCCCTTGCGCCAGGAGATCCTGCATTATGTGATATTGATGCGTTTTTTCTGGCGCTCGGGTTGCTTTATGATGAACCTAATTCAGTGGATCAGGCAGAGAAAATCTTGCTGGCTCTGTGTCAGGATCAGGATGAGGTAGAGATATATTGTCAGAAGTTTAGGAAGTGGTCTGTGCTCACTCAATGGAATGAATATGCTCTGGCAGCAATTTTCAGAAAGGGTCTCTCTGAAGCCCTTAAGGATGTCATGGTGGGATTTCCTATGCCTGCTGGTCTGAATGAGTCTGTCGTTGGCCATTCAGATCGATCGACGCTTACGTGAGCGTAAAGCTGTGCACCATTTGGCGGTATTATCTGAGCATAAACCTGAGCCTATGCAATGTAATAGGACTTTGACCAGAGCTGAACGGCAAGAACACAGACGTCAGAATGGGCTGTGTTTTTACTGTGGTGATTCCACTCATGCTATCTCCGATTGTCCTAAGCGCACTAAGCGGTTCGCTAGGTCTGCCACCATTGGTACGGTACAGTCGAAATTTCTTTTGTCCGTTACTTTGATCTGCTCTTTGTCATCCTATTCTGTCATGGCATTTGTGGATTCAGGCGCTGCCCTGAATTTGATGGACTTGGAGTTTGCTAGGCGCTGTGGGTTTTTCTTGGAGCCCTTGCAGCATCCTATTCCATTGAGAGGAATTGATGCTACGCCTTTGGCCAAGAATAAGCCTCAGTATTGGACCCAACTGACCATGTGCATGGCTCCTGCGCATCAGGAGGATATTCGCTTTTTGGTGTTGCAGAATCTGCATGATGTGCTCGTGTTGGGGTTGCCATGGCTACAAGTCCATAACCCAGTATTGGATTGGAAATCAATGTCTGTGTCCAGCTGGGGTTGTCAGGGGGTACATGGTGATGTTCCATTTCTGTCTATTTCATCATCCACCCCTTCAGAGGTCCCAGAGTTCTTGTCAGATTACCGGGATGTATTTGATGAGCCCAAGTCCAGTGCCCTACCTCCGCATAGGGATTGCGATTGTGCTATCGATTTGATTCCTGGTAGTAAGTTTCCTAAAGGTCGATTGTTTAATTTGTCTGTACCTGAGCACGCCGCCATGCAGAGTTGCGTAAAGGAATCCTTGGAGAAGGGTCATATTCGCCCGTCGTCGTCGCCATTGGGGGCAGGGTTCTTTTTTGTGGCCAAGAAGGATGGTTCGTTGAGACCTTGTATTGATTACCGCCTTCTAAATAAAATCACAGTCAAATTTCAGTACCCCTTGCCGCTGCTGTCTGATTTGTTTGCTCGGATTAAGGGGGCTAGTTGGTTCACCAAGATAGATCTTCGTGGTGCATATAATCTTGTGCGTATTAAACAGAGCGATGAATGGAAAACAGCATTTAATATGCCCGAGGGCCATTTTGAGTACCTGGTTATGCCATTCGGGCTTTCCAATGCTCCATCTGTATTTCAGTCCTTTATGCATGACATCTTCCGAGAGTACCTGGATAAATTCCTGATTGTATACTTGGATGATATTTTGGTCTTCTCGGATGATTGGGAGTCGCACGTGAAGCAGGTTAGAATGGTGTTCCAGGTCCTGCGTGCAAATTCTTTGTTTGTGAAGGGGTCAAAGTGTCTCTTTGGTGTTCAGAAGGTTTCATTTTTGGGTTTCATTTTTTTCCCTTCTACTATCGAGATGGACCCTGTTAAAGTTCAGGCCATTTATGATTGGACTCAGCCAACATCTCTGAAGAGTCTGCAAAAGTTCCTGGGCTTTGCTAATTTTTATCGTCGCTTCATCAATAATTTTTCTAGTATTGCTAAACCGTTGACTGATTTAACCAAGAAGGGTGCTGATGTGGTCAATTGGTCTTCTGCTGCTGTGGAAGCTTTTCAGGAGTTGAAGCGTCGTTTTTCTTCTGCCCCTGTGTTGTGCCAGCCAGATGTTTCGCTCCGTTCCAGGTCGAGGTTGATGCTTCTGAGATTGGAGCAGGGGCTGTTTTGTCGCAAAGAAGTTCTGATGGCTCGGTGATGAAACCATGTGCCTTCTTCTCCAGGAAGTTTTCGCCTGCTGAGCGTAATTATGATGTTGGCAATCGAGAGTTGCTGGCCATGAAGTGGGCATTCGAGGAGTGGCGTCATTGGCTTGAAGGAGCTAAGCATGGCGTGGTGGTCTTGACTGATCACAAGATCTTAACTTATCTCGAGTCTGCCAAACGGTTGAATCCTAGACAGGCTGGTTGGTCGCTGTTTTTCTCCTGTTTTGACTTTGTGGTTTCGTACCTTCCGGGCTCTAAAAATGTGAAGGCGGATGCCCTGTCTAGGAGTTTTGTGCCCGACTCTCCGGGTTTGCCTGAACCGGCGGGTATTCTCAAAGAGGGGGTAATTTTGTCTGCCATCTCCCCTGACTTGCGGCGGGTGCTGCAAAAATTTCAGGCTAATAGACCTGACCGTTGGCCGACGGAGAAACTGTTTGTCCCTGATAGATGGACGAGTAGAGTTATCTCTGAGGTTCATTGTTCGGTGTTGGCTGGTCATCCTGGAATCTTTGGTACCAGAGATTTGGTGGCTAGATCCTTTTGGTGGCCGTCTCTGTCGCGGGATGTGCGTTCGTTTGTGCAGTCCTGTGGGATTTGTGCTCGGGCTAAGCCCTGCTGTTCTCGTGCCAGTGGGTTGCTTTTGCCCTTGCCGGTCCCGAAGAGGCCCTGGACACACATCTCTATGGATTTTATTTCGGATCTCCCCATCTCTCAAAAGATGTCGGTCATTTGGGTGGTTTGTGATCGCTTCTCTAAGATGGTCCATTTGGTACCCTTGTCTAAATTGCCCTCCTCCTCTGATTTGGTGCCATTGTTTTTCCAGCATGTGGTTCGTTTACATGGCATTCCGGAGAACATCGTTTCTGACAGAGGTTCCCAGTTTGTTTCGAGGTTTTGGCGAGCCTTTTGTGCTAGGATGGGCATTGATTTGTCTTTTTCCTCGGCTTTCCATCCTCAGACAAATGGCCAAACTGAACGAACCAATCAGACCTTGGAAACATCTGAGATGTTTTGTTTCTGCTGATCAGGATGATTGGGTGTCCTTTTTGCCTTTGGCTGAGTTTGCCCTTAATAATCGGGCCAGCTCGGCTACCTTGGTTTCGCCGTTTTTCTGCAATTCTGGTTTCCATCCTCGTTTCTCTTCAGGGCAGGTTGAGTCTTTGGACTGTCCTGGTGTGGATACTGTGGTGGATAGATTGCAGCAGATTTGGACTCATACTAACATACTAACATACTTAGTAAGGCCGAAAAAAGACATTTGTCCATCCAGTTCAGCCTATATTCCATCATAATAAATCCCCAGATCTACGTCCTTCTACAGAACCTAATAATTGTATGATACAATATTGTTCTGCTCCAGGAAGACATCCAGGCCTCTCTTGAACCCCTCGACTGAGTTCGCCATCACCACCTCCTCAGGCAAGCAATTCCAGATTCTCACTGCCCTAACAGTAAAGAATCCTCTTCTATGTTGGTGGAAAAACCTTCTCTCCTCCAGACGCAAAGAATGCCCCCTTGTGCCCGTCACCTTCCTTGGTATAAACAGATCCTCAGCGAGATATTTGTATTGTCCCCTTATATACTTATACATGGTTATTAGATCGCCCCTCAGTCGTCTTTTTTCTAGACTAAATAATCCTAATTTCGCTAATCTATCTGGGTATTGTAGTTCTCCCATCCCCTTTATTAATTTTGTTGCCCTCCTTTGTACTCTCTTTAGTTCCATTATATCCTTCCTGAGCACCAGTGCCCAAAACTGGACACAGTACTCCATGTGCGGTCTAACTAGGGATTTGTACAGAGGCAGTATAATGCTCTCATCATGTGTATCCAGACCTCTTTTAATGCACCCCATGATCCTGTTTGCCTTGGCAGCTGCTGCCTGGCACTGGCTGCTCCAGGTAAGTTTATCATTAACTAGGATCCCCAAGTCCTTCTCCCTGTCAGATTTACCCAGTGGTTTCCCATTCAGCGTGTAATGGTGATATTGATTCCTTCTTCCCATGTGTATAACCTTACATTTATCATTGTTAAACCTCATCTGACACCTTTCAGCCCAAGTTTCCAACTTATCCAGATCCATCTGTAGCAGAATACTATCTTCTCTTGTATTAACTGCTTTACATAATTTTGTATCATCTGCGAATATCGATATTTTACTGTGTAAACCTTCTACCAGATCATTAATGAATATGTTGAAGAGAACAGGTCCCAATACTGACCCCTGCGGTACCCCACTGGTCACAGCGACCCAGTTAGAGACTATACCATTTATAACCACCCTCTGCTTTCTATCACTAAGCCAGTTACTAACCCATTTACACACATTTTCCCCCAGACCAAGCATTCTCATTTTGTGTACCAACCTCTTGTGCGGCACGGTATCAAACGCTTTGGAAAAATCGAGATATACCACTTCCAATGACTCACCGTGGTCCAGCCTATAGCTTACCTCTTCATAAAAACTGATTAGATTGGTTTGACAGGAGCGATTTCTCATAAACCCATGCTGATATGGAGTTAAACAGTTATTCTCATTGAGATAATCCAGAATAACATCCCTCAGAAACCCTTCAAATATTTTACCAACAATAGAGGTTAGACTTACTGGCCTATAATTTCCAGGTTCACTTTTAGAGCCCTTTTTGAATATTGGCACCACATTTGCTATGCGCCAGTCATGCGGAACAGACCCTGTCGCTATAGAGTCCCTAAAAATAAGAAATAATGGTTTATCTATTACATTACTTAGTTCTCTTAGTACTCGTGGGTGTATGCCATCCGGACCCGGAGATTTATCTATTTTAATCTTATTTAGCCGGTTTCGCACCTCTTCTTGGGTTAGATTGGTGACCCTTAATATAGGGTTTTCATTGTTTCTTGGGATTACACCTAGCATTTCATTTTCCACCGTGAATACCGTGGAGAAGAAGGTGTTTAATATGTTAGCTTTTTCCTCGTCATCTACAACCATTCTTTCCTCACTATTTTTAAAGGGGCCTACATTTTCAGTTTTTATTCTTTTACTATTGATATAGTTGAAGAACAGTTTGGGATTAGTTTTTTACTCTCCTTAGCAATGTGCTTCTCTGTTTCCTTTTTGGCAGCTTTAATTAGTTTTTTAGATAAAGTATTTTTCTCCCTATAGTTTTTTAGAGCTTCAATGGTGCCATCCTGCTTTAGTAGTGCAAATGCTTTCTTTTTACTGTTAATTGCCTGTCTTACTTCTTTGTTTAGCCACATTGGGTTTTTCCTATTTCTAGTCCTTTTATTCCCACAAGGTATAAACCGCTTACACTGCCTATTTAGGATGTTCTTAAACATTTCCCATTTATTATCTGTATTCTTATTTCTGAGGATATTGTCCCAGTCTACCAGATTAAGGGCATCTCTAAGCTGGTCAAACTTTGCCTTCCTAAAGTTCAGTGTTTTTGTGACTCCCTGACAAGTCCCCCTAGTGAAAGACAGGTGAAACTGCACAATATTGTGGTCGCTATTTCCTAGATGCCCAACCACCTGCAGATTTGTTATTCTGTCAGGTCTATTAGATAGTATTAGGTCTAAAAGTGCTGCTCCTCTGGTTGGATTCTGCACCAATTGTGAAAGATAATTTTTCTTGGTTATTAGCAGAAACCTGTTGCCTTTATGGGTTTCACAGGTTTCTGTTTCCCAGTTAATATCCGGGTAAAGTCCCCCATAACCAGGACCTCATTATGGGTTGCAGCTTCATCTATCTGCTTTAGAAGTAGACTTTCCATGGTTTCTGTTATATTTGGGGGTTAGTAACAGACCCCAATGAGAATTTTGTTACTATTTTTCCCTCCATGAATTTCGACCCATATGGACTCGACATCCTCATTTCCTTCGCTAATATCCTTCCTTAAAGTGGACTTTAGACAAGACTTTACATAGAGACAAACCCCTCCTCCTCTCCGATTTTTACGATCCTTTCTAAACAGACTGTAACCCTGTAAGTTAACTGCCCAGTCATAGCTTTCATCTAACCATGTCTCGGTTATTCCCATTATGTCAAAGTTACCTGTAGATATTTCTGCTTCTAGTTCTTCCATCTTGTTTGTCAGGCTTCTGGCGTTTGCGAGCATGCAGTTTAGAGGATTTTGTTTTGTTCCAATCTCCTCGCTGTGGATTGTTTTAGAAATGCTCTTACCTCCCATCTGAGTATGTTTTCCTGGGTCTTCTTTGTTCAAGTCTAATGTTTTTCTTCCCGTCCCCTCTTCTTCTAGTTTAACGCCCTCCTGATGAGTGTAGCGAGTCTTCTGGCGAATGTGTGTTTCCCAGGTTTGTTGAGGTGTAGTCCGTCTCGGGCGAAGAGTCCATCGTACCAGTAATTCACACCGTGGTCCAGGAATCCGAATCCTTGTTGTCTGCACCATCGTCTTAGCCAGTTGTTTACATCAAGGATCCTGTTCCATCTCCTGGTGCCATGCCCGTCTACTGGAAGGATAGAAGAAAAAACTACCTGTGCATCCAGTTCCTTTACTTTCTTCCCCAACTCTTCAAAGTCTTTGCAGATTGTCGGTAGGTCCTTCCTTGCCGTGTCATTGGTGCCAACATGTATCAGAAGAAATGGGTGGACGTCCTTGGAGCTGAAGAGCTTTGGTATCCTATCGGTCACATCCTTGATCATCGCACCTGGAAGGCAGCATACTTCTCTTGCAGTTATGTCCGGTCTGCAGATGGCTGCTTCTGTGCCTCTCAGTAGTGAGTCTCCCACCACCACCACTCTTCGTTGCTTCTTGGCTGTACTTTTTGCTGTCACTTGTTGCTGTGTGCCCTTTTCTTTTTTGCTTGCTGGTATTGCTTCATCCTTAGGTGTGCCATCTTCATCCTCTACAAAGATTTGATATCGGTTCTTCAGTTGTGTGGTTGGTGATTTCTCCATGGTCTTCGTGCTTCTTTTGGTCACATGCTTCCACTCATCTGCTTTTGGAGGTTCTCTGACACTTTTTCCACCTTCTGTGACCAGTAGAGATGCTTCTGTTCTGTCTAGAAAGTCTTCATTCTCTTTGATGAGTTTCAAAGTTGCTATTCTTTCTTCCAGACCCCTCACCTTTTCTTCTAAAAGGGCCACTAGTCTACACTTCTGACAGGTGAAATTTGATTCTTCTTCTGGTCGATCTGTGAACATGTAGCACATGCTGCAGCTCACCATGTAGGTTGTCACATCTGCCATGTTGCTCCTAGATCCTGCTGACTTGCTGTGTGTTTTCCTTCTTGTGTAATATACTCAGCCAAGCTCTCTTGCAATAATGTCCTACAGGCAAAAATTTGGTGATGCTTTCCAAAGCAGCTAGTCCCGGCTGTACCCAACGATCTTCTAGCTTAGGGAGACTCTTCGCTTTTCCCAGAAGGCACCTGGAATATGCAAATTAGCCTCCTCAAGCTTGAATCCCTGGTTTGGTGATGCTTTCCAAGCAGCTGGTCCCGGCTGTACCCAACGATCTTCTAGCTTAGGGAGACTCCTTGCTTTTCCCAGAAGGCACCTGGAATATGCAAATTAGCCTCCTCAAGCTTGAATCCCTGGAATCCCTGGTAGTGGACAATTTGACATTGTCCCAGGAGAAGGCTCAACGTTTCGCTAACCGCAAGCGCTGTGTGGGTCCCCGACTTCGTGTTGGGGATTTGGTTTGGTTGTCGTCTCGTTATATTCCTATGAAAGTTTCCTCTCCTAAGTTTAAGCCTTGTTTCATTGGTCCGTATAGGATTTCTGAGGTTCTTAATCCTGTGTCTTTTCGTTTGACCCTTCCAGCTTCTTTTTCCATCCATAATGTATTCCATAGGTCATTGTTGCGGAGATACGTGGCACCTGTGGTTCCTTCCGTTGATCCTCCTGCCCCGGTCTTGGTTGAGGGGGAGTTGGAGTATATAGTGGAGAAGATTTTGGATTCTCGTATTTCGAGACGGAAATTCCAGTACCTGGTTAAGTGGAAGGGTTATGGTCAGGAAGATAATTCCTGGGTCTTTGCCTCTGATGTTCATGCTGCCGATCTGGTTCGTGCCTTTCATTTGGCTCATCCTGGTCAGCCTGGGGGCTCTGGTGAGGGTTCGGTGACCCCTCCTCAAGAGGGGGGGGTACTGTTGTGAATTCTGTGGTCAAGCTCCCTCCTGTGGTCATGAGTGGTACTTCGGCTGGTTCTGTCCATGAGCTTCCTTTGGTGGATGTGAGTGGGTGCTGCTCTATTTAACTCCAGCTAGTTCTTTGTTCCTGGCCTCCAGCCAATGTTCCAGTATTGGTCTTGCTCTCTCCTGGATTGTTCTTATGGCCTGTCTGCCCTGCATAAGCTAAGTTCTGCTTGTGTTACTTTTGTTTGCTATTTTTTCTGTCCAGCTTGCTATATTGGTTTGTCTTGCTTGCTGGAAGCTCTGGGACGCAGAGGAAGCACCTCCGTACCGTTAGTCGGTGCGGAGGGTCTTTTTGCGCCCTCTGCGTGGTTTGTAGGTTTTTGTGCTGACCGCAAAGCTATCTTTCCTATCCTCGGTCTATTTAGTAAGTCGGGCCTCACTTTGCTAAAATCTATTTCATCTCTGTGTTTGTGTTTTCATCTTTGCTCACAGTCATTATATGTGGGGGGCTGCCTTTTCCTTTGGGGAATTTCTCTGAGGCAAGGTAGGCTTATCTTTCTATCTTCAGGGCTAGCTAGTTTCTCAGGCTGTGCCCGAGGCGCCTAGGTCTGGTCAGGAGCGCTCCACGGCTACCTCTAGTGTGGTGTGATAGGATTAGGGATTGCGGTCAGCAGAGTTCCCACGTCTCAGAGCTCGTCCTATGTGTTTAGCAACTATCAGGTCATTTTCTGTGCTCGTAACCTCCAGGTCCATTGTGGTTCTGAATCACCAGTTTATAACACTTCTCCTTCGGTGGAGCCTCCAGTTTCCAGACTGTCCACCATCACGGTCCTCCCAGTGTCCAAAGGAGCATCTCTGAAGGATTCTAACGATAGTCCTAGTATCTCTCGCGAAGTCATCCTTTGAAGCGGCCTCGGCTAGTTTTTTTGCCTGGCCTTTGCTTCCATTTGGGTTTCAAAATCCATATCCAAATGGGCCAAACTGCTCCGTTAGGGCACTCTGGACGGGGTTCCATCCGGACAGCTGGCGGAACTTGCCAACCAGATTTCTCACGCGGGTGATTATCTGGTCTCCGCCTCCCTGGATGCCGCGTCTTGTGCGGCTCAGGCGTCCAACCACGCGGTTGCCATCCACCGGACCGTTGGCTTAAGGCCTGGCAGGTAAAAGTCCCTTACCAGCCTGCCTTTTCAGGGGTTTCGTCTCTTTGGTTCTAAGCTGGACCAAATCATTAAGGACGCTACAGGGGGCACAAGCTCTCTTCTTCCCCAGGCCAAGCCTCGTTGCCCTCCTCCTAGTCGGCAATTTCGGTCCTTTCGGCGCTTCGTGGCATCCAACTCCTTTTTCCCAGCAGCAACAGAGGCCACAGGCACGTCAAGAGAAGAAGGCAGTGTCCTTTATGCCCACTCCGTCCTGGCGTCCTCGCTTCTCCCAGGGTACATACTCCAGGCCCAGGACTGGAAGATCCACCTCGGCATGACTCTCGGCAAGATTCCAGCCCAACTCCCAAGTTGGGCGGCCGTCTTCTCCTTTTCAGGGACGTCTGGATTTCCGCAGTAGAGGACACATGGGTCAGGAAAGTTGTATCCTCTGGATACAAGATAGAGTTCGCTTCCTGACCCCGGGATCGTTTCTTCCAATCCTCCAAGAGATCCCGCTCTAGTTCCGGGCTTCTTCGCAGCCATCGCTTCTCTGCTCAAATCCGGGGTAATCGTTCCCGTCCCAGAAAAAGTATGGTTCACGGGTTTCTACTCGAACCTTTTTGTGGTACCGAAAATAGACGGCAAGGTTCGCCCCATTCTGGAGCCTGTTAAGCTCATGGCTGAGTGGATAAGCTCCTGGTTTATGGAATAGCAAACTTTTCCTCAAATTGCTGAACAGGAGAGTTCGTCTGAGACACTTCAGGATGGAATCACTTAGTTCAGTAATTGCTTCCATGGAGGCCCAGGAATTTCTATGCTCAATAGATATCCAGGACGCCTACCTCCATGTCCTGATATTTCCCAGACATCACCGTTTCCTGCGCTTTGCAGTACACCGAGAACATTTTCAGTTCGTCGCCCTGCCGTTCGGTCTCGCAACCGCTCCAAGGGTGTTTACGAAGATCATGGTGGCGCTGATGGCCATCTTGAGAGTCAGAGGCCGGGTCCTATTTCCATACCTCGACGACATCGTCATCAAGGCTCTGTCCTTTTCTCAGGCTCACGAAAGGCTGTCCATTGTTCTCGACACCTTAGCCCGTTTCTGGTGGCTGGTCAACCGGAAGTCATCTTTCTGGGCATGCTTTTCGACACTCGTCAGACCAGAGTCTTCCTTCCCAAGGACAAGAGATCCACTCTTTGTCGGGACATACGCTTGCTCCAGGGTCCTCGGCCTCCCTCCCTCCGATCGGCCATGAAGGTTCTTGGGAGGATGGTAGCTACATTGGAAGCGATTCCCTTCGCCCAATTTGATTTGCGACCCCTTCAGCAAGCCATTCTGTCTCAGTGGGACAGGTCTGTTTTTTCCCTGGATCGGCCGATCAGAATCTCTTCTCGGGTCAAGCGGTCTCTCAACTGGTGGTTGACGTCACCTCTCATCTCCCAGGGCAGGTCCTTCCTTCCAGTTCACTGGCAGGTGGTGACAACGGACGCCAGCCTGCTCAGCTGGGGTGCGGTGTTTCGCCACCTGACGGTTCAGGGCCATTGGTCGTCGCAGGAGTCATCTCTGCCATTCAATGTCCTTGAAATTCGGGCCATCTTTCTGTCCCTCTGGGTCCAGACGGATAACGCCACGGCTGTGGCATATGTCAACCATCAGGGGGGGACCCGGAGCTCCTTGGCCCTTGCCGGGGTATCCAAGATCCTCCTTTGGGCAGAGGCAACGGCTCCGGTGATATCCGCGGTGCATATCCCCGGCATGGACAACTGGGCCGCCGACTTCCTCAGCCGCGAGGGTCTCGCGGCAGGAGAATGGTCCTTGCATCCGGAGGTCTTCCATCAGATTTGTCTTCGATGGGGGACTCCGGACGTGGATCTCACGGCGTCTCGAATGAACAGGAAGGTTCCGCAGTTCGTCTCCGGGTCTCGCGATCCTCTCGCAGTGGGCATCGATGCTCTGGCCATTCCTTGGTCACAGTTCGGGCTGCCCTACCTGTTCCCACCCCTTCCATTACTTCCCAAACTGTTGAAGAAGATCAAAGCGGAAGGGGTGCCGGTCATGCTGATCGCCCCGGATTGGCCCAGAGCTTGGTTCGCGGAGCTTGTCAACCTTCTCGCGGACGCTCCCTGGCGCCTTCCAGACAGGCCCGATCTGCTGTCTCGGGGTCCGATCTGCCACCTGAATTCTCAGTCGCTCAGTTTAACGGCGTGACTGTTGAGACCGCGGTTCTAAGAGCGTCCGGCCTTTCGGACCGGGTGATTCACACCATAATTCAGGCTCGGAAGCCTTCCTCTTCCAGGATCTACTACCGTATCTGGAAGGCTTACTTCCGTTGGTGCGAGTCCAACTGCGTTCCATCTATGGTTTTTTTCCCTGCCTTCTCTTTTGGCCTTCCTTCAGGCAGGACTGGATTCGGACCTGGCTCTTAGCTCCCTGAAGGGTCAGGTCTCTGCGCTTTCCATCCTCTTTCAGAAGACCTTAGCTTCTCGGCCACAGGTTAAGACCTTCCTTCAAGGACTAGCCCACACTGTTCCACCGTACAGGGCCCCTGTGGACTCATGGGATTTAAACCTGATACTGGACGTTCTGAGGGTTTCTCCCTTCGAACCCCTTAGAGGAATCTCCCTATCAGTTTTATCTTGGAAGGTGACATTTCTTGTGGCCATCACGTCTATTTGCCGTGTTTCTGAGTTAGCGGCCCTGTCTTGCCATCCTCCGTTTTTGGTTATTCACCAGGACAAGGTGGTCTTCCGGCCCCCACCTTCTTTTCTTCCCAAGGTGGTTTCCACCTTCCACCTCAATGAGGACATCGTTCTACCTTCCTTTTGTCCAGCTCCGACTCATCCTCTGGAGCGATCATTGAACAAGCTGGACCTTGCCAGGGCAGTGAGGATCTATCTGGATAGAACGTCCACTTTCCGGAAGACGGATTCTTTTTTCGTCATTCCTGATGGCACACGCAGAGGCCAACCGGCTTCTAAAGCGACTATTGCTCGCTGGATCAGAATGGCAATTTTGGAGGCTTACCGGGTCAAGAACAGAGTGCCCCCTCCTGGGATTAAGGCTCACTCTACCCGGGCAGTCGGCACCTCCTGGGCGGAGCACCACAGGGCTTCCGCCCTACAGCTTTGCAAAGTGGCAACTTGGTCTTCCATCCACACGTTCGCCAAATTTTACAAGGTCCATACCTACACTTCGGCGGGCGCCAACCTAGGCAGAAGGATCTTGCAGGCGGCAGTGGTGAGTCCTCTGACCTGATGGATGTCTGTTTTCCCGCCCTAGGGACTGCTTTGGGACGTCCCATGGTTCCTGTGTCCCCCAATGAGAGGCGATAAAGAAAACAGGATTTTTGGTTGCTTACCGTAAAATCTGTTTCTTGGAGCCTCCATTGGGGGACACAGCTCCCTCCCAATGTTTCTGTTGTTATATGTTCTATGACTGTTCTCACGTTTACAGTTCTCAAGTTTGTGGTTATGGTTTTTCAACCTTGTTCTTTTCTCCTACTGCTTTCTCAGTAACTGAAGAGTATAATGCCAGTCGGTGGGGTGTACACTGCAGAGGAGGAGATAACTTTTTTATTTGCATAGTGTCAGCCTCCTAGTGGCAGCAGCATACAACCATGGTTCCTGTGTCCACCAATGGAGGCTCCAAGAAACAGATTTTACGGTAAGCAACCAAAAATCCTGTTTTTGGTGGCCTGTTGTTTCAGAATATTTACTCGATTGACAATTGTTGAGTTGGCTAATCTTTTTTCTTTCGTATTCATGCTGGGCCCTAATTCTTTCAAACAATGCCATCCAGAATGGTACCTCTAGGTGGAAAGAAGAAAAGAAGAAAAATGAATTGTGTCCACTGATGAGAAATTAGTAGAACTCGCTGAAAGATGGATGAAAAGAATAGTGGCTCAATACTCAAAAATTGGAGTGTGGTGCAACATACAGTATTTGGAGAGCTCTAGACTCTAAGTACTTGCATACAAATCTTATAGAATGGACATTGCTTTAGGAAGATCGAGGTTTTTAAATATGTGACAACTTCTCTACAGCTGTAAAACTATTATGAGAGACAGAATGTCTCATCAATAAAGAAAAAGACTGTGGCACAATCTACAACTGTTGGACTGTGAAGAGATACATTTAGGCTGGTTTCACATTAGCGTATCTGTGGGAGCGTATGATCCACACAGATCCGCATGCGTCATGCATGCAGATCTTTAACATGGTGTATGCAGGGACATGCGTTTCCATGAGTTCGTATGCGGATGTGTACATATGTTTTGTTTCGCGTTGTCCGGATTTGTCCGGCGACTTTGAGGCGTCAAATATTGCCCAATCATGCACTTGTGGATGATTGCGAATGAGTACGTGAAAACAATGCATTACTGTCTATGGGAATGCATTGGTACACAAGGACATGCATACGCATGCGGTCGATACGCATGCGTACTTCAGATGGCGCATGTCCAGGAAATGATTTCCCCACCTCCACCATGCACGTCAACAACGCAAACACGTGCCAAAATGCATTTAAACGCATGCACGCGCAGCAGGTTTTTTGTGTCATGCGTAAAATGATGCAGATTAAAACCACAGCATAAGCATGTGTTTGCATGCATTTGCGCATACAGATGATATGCTGCGCAAAAAACGCTAATGTGTACCTAGCCTTAGGAAGTTTTGGACACCACCTAGCTACAGATCTAGCCATCAATGAGTGTACATCTCCTCATCAGAATCAAGTTCTCCAAATGAGCCTTCATATTATTTTGGGGTTTATCAAGGTAGTTATTATGTTTTCTGAGCCATTGAATTTTCTGTACCATCAGGCACTTTCTTGGTTTTAACCTATACAATTGGAAATTTGGTGTGAAAAATACACCAATTTTGGAGATGGAATGGCCAGCTAAAGGGGTTGGAGGAGGCTGGATTTTTTTTAAGATCATGTATGCATGCCATGAAGACTAACATACACGTTGTTAAATAATTTTTTGGTGGCCTGTTGTTTCAGAATATTTACTCGATTGACAATTGTTGAGTTGGCTAATCTTTTTTCTTTCGTATTCATGCTGGGCCCTAATTCTTTCAAACAGTGCCATCCAGAATGGTACCTCTAGGTGGAAAGAAGAGAAATGAATCGTGTCCACTGATGAGAAATTAGTAGAACTCACTGAAAGATGGATGAAAAGAATAGTGGCGCAATACTCAAAAATTGGAGTTTGGTGCAACATACAGTATTTGGAGAGCTCTGGACGCTAAGTACTTGCATACAAATCTTATAGAATGGACATTGCTTTAAGAAGATCAAGGTTTTTAAATATGTGACAACTTCTCTACAGCTGTAAAACTATAATGAGAGAAAGAATGTCTCATCAATAAAGAAAAGGACTGTGGCACAATCTACAACTGTTGGACTGTGAAGAGATACATTTAGGGTGGTTTCACATTAGCGTATCTGTGCGGAGCATATGATCCACACAGATCTGCATGCGTCATGCACACAGATCTTTAACATGGTGTATGCAGGGACATGCGTTTCCATCTGTTCGTATGCGGATGTGTAGACATGTGTTGTTTCGCGGTGTGCGGTGATGTCCGGCGACTTTGAGGCATCAAATACTGCGCAATCATGCGCTTCTGGATGATTGCGAATGAGTACGTCAAAACAATGCATTACTGTCTATGGGAATGCATTGGTATGCAAGGACATGCATACGCATGCGTTTGATACGCATGCGTACTTCAGACGGCGCATGTCCAGGAAATTATTTCACTACTTCCACCATGCACGTCAACAACGCAAACACATGCCAACATGCATTTTAATGTGTGCACGCGCAGCAGGATTTTTGTGTCATGCGTAAAGATTATCTGTGCACAGCGTATGATCCACACAGATCTGCATGCGTCATGCATACATATCTTTAACATGGTATATGCAGGCACATGCGTTTCCATGAGTTCGTATGTGGATGTGTACATATGTTTTGTTTGGCGGTGTCCGGTGATGTCCGGCGACTTTGAGGCGTCAAATATTGCGCAGTCATGCATTTGTGGATAATTGCGAATGAATTCGTGAAAACAATGCATTACTGTCTATGGGAATGCATTGGTACGCAAGGACATGCATACGCATGCGGTCGATACGCATTCGTACTTCAGATGGCGCATGTCCAGGAAATGATTTCACCACCTCCACCATGCACGTCAACAACGCAAACACATGCCAAAATGCATTTAAACGCATGCACGCGCAGCAGGTTTTCTGTGTCATGTGTAAAGATTATCTGTGCGCAGCGTATGATCCACACAGATCTGCGTGCGCCATGCATACATATCTTCAGCATGGTGTATGCAAGCACATGCGTTTCCATGAGTTTATATGAGGATGTGTACATATGTTTTGTTTTGCGGTGTCCGGTGAATTCCGGTGACTTTGAGGCGTCAAATATTGCGCAGTCATGCATTTGTGGATAATTGCGAATGAATTCGTGAAAACAATGCATTACTGTCTATGGGAATGCATTGGTACGCAAGGACATGCATACGCATGCGGTTGATACGCATGCGTACTTCGGACGGCGCATGTCCAGGAAATGATTTCACCACCTCCACCATGCACGTCAACAACGCAAACACATGCCAAAATGCATTTTAATGTGTGCACGCACAGCAGGATTTTTGTGTCATGCGTAAAGATTATCTGTGCGCAGCGTATGATCCACACAGATCTGCATGCGTCATGCATACATATCTTTAACATGGTGTATGCAGGCACATATGTTTCCATGAGTTCGTATGCGGATGTGTACATATGTTTTGTTTTGCTGCGTCCGGTATGTCCGGCGACTTTGAGGCGTCAAATATTGCACAATCCTGCACTTGTAGATAAGCCTCGGACTGTTGCCGTGTGTTATGAATTGGTAATTCAGAACCACAATGGACCTTGAAGTTCAGAGCACACAAGTGACCTGACAAAAACCACAAAACATAGGACGAGCTCTGAGACGTGGAAACTCTGCTGACCGCAATCCCTAAACCTATCAAACCACACTAGAGGTAGCCGTGGATTGCTCCTAACGCTCCCTATGCAACTCGGCACAGCCTGAGAAACTAGCTAGTCCTGAAGATAGAAAAATAAGCCTACCTTGCCTCAGAGAAATTCCCCAAAGGAAAAGGCAGCCCCCCACATATAATGACTGTGAGTTAAGATGAAAATACAAACACAGAGATTAAATAGATTTAGCAAAGTGAGGCCCGACTTACTGAATAGACCGAGGATAGGAAAGATAGTTTTGCCGTCAACAAAAAAACCTACAAACAACCACGCAGAGGGGCAAAAAGACCCTCCGCACCGACTAACGGTACAGAGGTGCTCCCTCTGCGTCTCAGAGCTTCAAGCAAGCAAGCAAAACCAAAAAAGCAAGCTGGACAGAAAATATAGCAACAAAACTAACACAAGCAGAACTTAGCTTATGCTGAGCAGACAGGCCACAGGAACAATCCAGGAGGAAGCAAGACCAATACTAGAACATTGACTGGAGGCCAGGATCAAAGCACTAGGTGGAGTTAAATAGAGCAGCACCTAACGACTTAACCTCATCACCTGAGGAAGGAAACTCAGAAGCCGCAGTACCACTCGTGACCACAGGAGGGAGCTTGATCACAGAATTCACAACAGTACCCCCCCTTGAGGAGGGGTCACCGAACCCTCACCAGAGCCCCCAGGCCGACTAGGATGAGCCATATGAAAGGCACGAACAAGATCGGCAGCATGGACATCAGAGGCAAAGACCCAGGAATTATCTTCCTGACCATAACCCTTCCACTTAACCAGATACTGGAGTTTCCATCTCGAAACACTAGAATCCAAAATCTTCACTATATACTCCAACTCCCCCTCCACCAAAACCGGGGCAGGAGGATCAACAGATGGAACCACAGGCGCCACGTATCTCCGCAACAATGACCTATGGAATACGTTATGGATGGAAAAAGAATCTGGAAGGGTCAAACGAAAAGACACAGGATTAAGAACCTCAGAAATCCTATACGGTCCAATGAAACGATGCTTAAACTTAGGAGAGGAAACCTTCATAGGAATATAACGAGATGACAACCAAACCAAATCCCCAACACGAAGTCGGGGACCCACACAGCGTCTGCGATTAGCGAAACGTTGAGCCTTCTCCTGGGACAAGGTCAAATTGTCCACTACATGAGTCAAAATCCGCTGCAGCCTGTCCACCACAGTATCCACACCAGGACAGTCCGAAGACTCAACCTGCCCTGAAGAAAAACGAGGATGGAACCCAGAATTGCAGAAAAACGGTGAAACCAAGGTAGCCGAGCTGGCCCGATTATTAAGAGCGAACTCAGCCAACGGCAAAAAGGACACCCAATCATCCTGATCAGCAGAGACAAAACATCTCAGATATGTTTCCAAGGTCTGATTGGTTCGTTCAGTCTGGCCATTTGTCTGAGGATGGAAAGCCGAGGAAAAAGACAAATCAATGCCCATCCTAGCACAAAAGGCTCGCCAAAACCTCGAAACAAACTGGGAACCTCTGTCAGAAACGATGTTCTCTGGAATGCCATGTAAACGAACCACATGCTGGAAGAACAATGGCACCAAATCAGAGGAGGAAGGTAATTTAGACAAGGGTACCAAATGGATCATCTTAGAGAAGCGATCACAAACTACCCAAATGATCGACATTTTTTGAGAGACGGGGAGATCCGAAATAAAATCCATAGAGATATGTGTCCAAGGCCTCTTCGGAATCGGCAAGGGCAAAAGCAACCCACTGGCACGAGAACAGCAGGGCTTAGCCCGAGCACAAATCCCACAGGACTGCACAAAAGAACGCACATCCCGCGACAGAGACGGCCACCAAAAGGATCTAGCCACCAAATCTCTGGTACCAAAGATTCCAGGATGACCAGCTAACACCGAACAATGAACCTCAGAGATAACTTTATTCGTCCACCTATCAGGGACAAACAGTTTCTCTGCTGGGCAACGATCAGGTTTATTAGCCTGAAATTTTTGCAGCACCCGCCGCAAATCAGGGGAGATGGCAGACACAATTACTCCCTCTTTGAGAATACCCGCCGGCTCAGGCAAACCCGGAGAGTCGGGCACAAAACTCCTAGACAGGGCATCCGCCTTCACATTTTTAGAGCCCGGAAGGTACGAAACCACAAAGTCAAAACGGGAGAAAAACAGCGACCAACGAGCCTGTCTAGGATTCAACCATTTGGCAGACTCGAGATAAGTCAAGTTCTTGTGATCAGTCAAGACCACCACGCGATGCTTAGCTCCTTCAAGCCAATGACGCCACTCCTCAAATGCCCACTTCATGGCCAGCAACTCTCGATTGCCAACATCATAATTTCGCTCAGCAGGCGAAAACTTCCTGGAAAAGAAGGCGCATGGCTTCATCACCGAGCAATCAGCACCTCTTTGCGACAAAACAGCCCCCGCTCCAATTTCAGAAGCATCAACCTCAACCTGGAACGGAAATGAAACATCTGGTTGACACAACACAGGGGCAGAAGAAAAACGACGCTTTAACTCTTGAAAAGCTTCCACAGCAGCAGAAGACCAATTGACCACATCAGCACCCTTCTTGGTCAAATCGGTCAATGGTTTAGCAATACTAGAAAAATTACAGATGAAGCGACGATAAAAATTAGCAAAGCCAAGGAACTTTTGCAGACTCTTCAGAGATGTCGGCTGAGTCCAATCATAAATGGCCTGGACCTTAACAGGGTCCATCTCGATGGTAGAAGGGGAAAAAATGAACCCCAAAAATGAAACCTTCTGAACACCAAAGAGACACTTTGATCCCTTCACAAACAAAGAATTAGCACGCAGGACCTGGAACACCATTCTGACCTGCTTCACGTGAGACTCCCAATCATCCGAGAAGACCAAAATATCATCCAAGTATACAATCAGGAATTTATCCAGGTACTCTCGGAAGATGTCATGCATAAAGGACTGAAATACTGATGGAGCATTGGCAAGTCCGAATGGCATAACTAGGTACTCAAAATGGCCCTCGGGCATATTAAATGCAGTTTTCCATTCATCGTCCTGTTTAATACGCACAAGATTATATGCACCACGAAGATCTATCTTGGTGAACCAACTAGCCCCCTTAATCCGAGCAAACAAATCAGATAGCAGCGGCAAGGGGTACTGAAATTTGACCGTGATTTTATTTAGAAGGCGGTAATCAATACAAGGTCTCAGCGAACCATCCTTCTTGGCCACAAAAAAGAACCCTGCTCCCAATGGCGATGACGACGGCCGAATATGACCCTTCTCCAAGGATTCTTTTACGTAACTCCGCATAGCGGCGTGCTCAGGTACATATAAATTAAACAGTCGACCCTTAGGAAACTTACTACCAGGAATCAACTCGATAGCACAATCACAATCCCTATGCGAAGGTAGGGCATTGGACTTGGGCTCATCGAATACATCCCGGTAATCAGACAAGAACTCTGGGACCTCAGAAGGGGTGGATGATGAGATAGACAGAAATGGAATATCACCATGTACCCCCTGACAACCCCAGCTGGACACAGACATTGATTTCCAATCTAATACTGGGTTATGGACTTGTAGCCATGGCAACCCCAACACGACCACATCATGCAGATTTTGCAACACCAGAAAGCGAATATCCTCCTGGTGCGCAGGAGCCATGCACATGGTCCGCTGGGTCCAATACTGAGGCTTATTCTTGGCCAAAGGCGTAGCATCAATTCCTCTCAATGGAATAAAACACTGCAAGGGCTCCAAGACAAACCCACAGCGCCTAGCAAACTCCAAGTCCATCAAATTCAGGGCAGCGCCTGAATCCACAAATGCCATGACAGAATAGGAAGACAAAGAGCAGATCAAAGTAACGAACAAAAGAAATTTCGACTGTACCGTACCAATGGTGGCATACTTAGCGAACCGCTTAATGCGCTTAGGACAATCGGAGATAGCATGAGTGGAATCACCACAGTAGAAACACAGCCCATTCTGACGTCTGTGTTCTTGCCTTTCAGCTCTGGTCAAAGTCCTATCGCACTGCATAGGCTCAGGTTTATGCTCAGATAATACCGCCAAATGGTGCACAGATTTACGCTCACGCAAGCGTCAACCGATCTGAATGGCCAAAGACATAGACTCATTCAGACCAGCAGGCATAGGAAATCCCACCATGACATCCTTAAGGGCTTCAGAGAGACCCTTTCTGAAGATTGCTGCCAAAGCACATTCATTCCATTGAGTGAGCACAGACCACTTTCTAAACTTCTGACAATAAATCTCTATCTCATCCTGACCCTGACACAGAGCCAGCAAATTTTTCTCTGCCTGATCCACTGAATTACGTTCATCGTACAGTAATCCGAGCGCCAGAAAAAACGCATCAATATTACATAATGCAGGATCTCCTGGCGCAAGGGAAAATGCCCAGTCTTGAGGGTCGCCACTTAATAAAGAAATAATAATCTTAACTTGTTGAACTGGGTCACCAGAGGAGCGAGGTTTCAACGCCAGAAACAGTTTGCAATTATTTTTGAAACTCAGAAATTTAGCTCTATCTCCAGAAAACAAATCAGGAATAGGAATTCTTGGTTCTAACATAGAATTCTGAGCCACAAAGTCTTGAATATTTTGTACTCTTGCAGTGAGAAGATCCACACATGAAGACAGACCTTTAATGTCCATCACCACACCTGTGTCCTGAACCACCCAAATGTCTAGGGGAAAAAAAGGCAAAACAGTGCAAAGAAAAAAAACTGGTCTCAGAACTTCTTTTTTCCCTCTGTTGAGAAGCATAGTACTTTGGGCCTCCAGTACTGTTATGAATAGGTAATTCAGAACCACAATGGACCTTGAAGTTCAGAGCACACAAGTGACCTGACAAAAACCACAAAACATAGGGCGAGCTCTGAGACGTGGAAACTCTGCTGACTGCAATCCCTAAACCTATCAAACCACACTAGAGGTAGCCGTGGATTGCACCTAACGCTCCCTATGCAACTCGGCACAGCCTGAGAAACTAGCTAGTCCTGAAGATAGAAAAATAAGCCTACCTTGCCTCAGAGAAATTCCCCAAAGGAAAAGGCAGCCCCCCACATATAATGACTGTGAGTTAAGATGAAAATACAAACACAGAGATGAAATAGATTTAGCAAAGTGAGGCCCGACTTACTGAATAGACCGAGGATAGGAAAGATAGCTTTGCGGTCAGCACAAAAACCTACAAACAACCACGCAGAGGGGCAAAAAGACCCTCCGTACCGACTAACTGTACGGAGGTGCTCCCTCTGCATCTCAGAGCTTCCAGCAAGCAAGCAAAACCAAAAAAGCAAGCTGGACAGAAAATATAGCAACAAAAGTAATACAAGCAGAACTTAGCTTATGCTGAGCAGACAGGCCACAGGAACGATCCAGGAGGAAGCAAGACCAATACTAGAACATTGACTGGAGGCCAGGATCAAAGCACTAGGTGGAGTTAAATAGAGCAGCACCTAACGACTTAACCTCATCACCTGAGGAAGGAAACTCAGAAGCAGCAGTACCACTCGTGACCACAGGAGGGAGCTTGATCACAGAATTCACAACAGCCGTGCGGGAGGGATCTCCTGCACTCAGAGGTGTATCTAGGGTTTCTGGCACCCGGGGAAAGAATTCATTTCGGCGCCCCCCCAAGGATATATGCCCCCCGTCAGTCCCATCATTGCCATCTCCTCCCCCACCATCCCCATCATTGCTCTCACCCCGTCAGCCCCATCATTGCCCTCTCCTCCCCCACCATCCCCATCATTGCTCTCTCCCCATCAACCCCATCATTGCCCTCTCCTCCTCCACCATCCCCATCATTGCTCTCTCCCCGTCAGCCCCATCATTGCCCTCTCCTCCACCATCCCCATCATTGCTCTCGCCCCGTCAGCCCCATCATTGCCCTCTCCTTCCCCCCCACACACACATGTTCACATACACACACATTCACATAAACATACACAAACATTCACATACACACACATTCACACACACATTCACATACGCATACATAAACACACACACATACACACATTCACATACACATACACCCATTCACATACACACATTCACACACACATACACATATTCACATATACATTCACACACACATTCACATACACACATTCACATGCACACACACATACACCTCTCACCTCTCCTCGTGCTCTCTGCCGCAGCATCTCATCGCCTTCCTCTGACACAGCTGGCCGCTGAATGATGACGTCATCCAGCGACGCGTCTCTGTGAGAGGAAGCAAGAGGAAGCAGGAAGACTGATTGCTGGACAGCGGAGCTGCAGGGATTTCTCTCTGCCCGCCGCAGCCACTCTGCAGGGGCCCCCTCCACCTCTGCACACGTTGGGAGCCGGTGCTCTACAGCTTCTCTGTGCCGGCTGTCAGCTTGACAGTAGGCACAGAGAACAGCCGACTCCCAGACCGGGGCGGCAGAATGCAGCCTCCGGGGGAGACACTGCGGACCGCCGAATTAGGCGGCCCGACTGCGCCCCCCTGCCGACTGCGCCCCCTAGATACACCACTGCCTGCACTGCAACATTGTGTCACTGTCGGGTGCCTCTGACCTGCCGGGCGGCGGGCCCCTGACCTGGCGGGCCCCGTCGCAGTGGTGACCGCTGCGACTGCGGTAGTTGCGCCACTGATTTCACCACCTCCACCATGCACATCAACAACGCAAACACATGCCAAAATGCATTTAAACGCATGCACGCGCAGCAGGTTTTCTGTGTCATGCGTAAAATGATGCAGAGTAAAACCACAGCATAAGCATGTGTTTGCATATGTTATGCATATGCTGTGCAAAAAACGCTAATGTGTACCTAGCCTTAGGAAGTTCTGGACATCACCTATCTACAGATCTAGCCATCAATGAGTGTACATCTCCTCATCAGAATCAAGTTCTCCAAATGAGCCTTCATATTCTTTTTGGGTTTATCAAGGTAGTTATTATGTTTTCTGAGCCATTGAATTTTCTGTACCATCAGGCACTTTCTTGGTTTTAACCTATACAATTGGAAATTTGGTGTGAAAAATACACCAATTTTGGAGATGGAATGGCCAGCTAAAGGGGTTGGAGGAGGCTGGATTTTTTTTAAGATCATGTATGCATGCCATGAAGACTAACATACATGTTGTTAAATAATTTTTTGGTGGCCTGTTTCAGAATATTTACTCGATTGACAATTGTTGAGTTGGCTAATCCTTTTTCTTTCGTATTCATGCTGGGCCCTAATTCTTTCAAAAAATGCCATCCAGAATGGTACCTCTAGGTGGAAAGAAGAGAAATGAATCGTGTCCACTGATGAGAAATTAGTAGAACTCACTGAAAGATGGATGAAAAGAATAGTGGCTCAATACTCAAAAATTGGAGTGTGGTGCAACATACAGTATTTGGAGAGCTCTGGACTCTAAGTACTTGCATACAAATCTTATAGAATGGACATAGCTTTAGGAAGATCAAGGTTTTTAAACATGTGACAACTTCTCTACAGCTGTAAAACTATTATGAGAGAAAGAATGTCTCATCAATAAACAAAAGGACTGTGGCACAATCTACAACTGTTGGACTGTGAAGAGATACATTTAGGCTGGTTTCACATTAGCGTATCTTTTCGGAGCATATGATCCACACAGATCCGCATGCGTCATGCATACAGATCTTTAACATGGTGTATGCAGGGACATGCGTTTTCATGAGTTCGTATGCGGATATGTACACATGTTTTGTTTCACGGTGTGCGGTGATGTCCGGCGACTTTGAGGCATCAAATACTGCACAATCATGCGCTTCTGGATGATTGCAAATGAGTACGTCAAAACAATGCATTACTGTCTATGGGAATGCATTGGTACGCAAGGACATGTGTTGTGAATTCTGTGGTCAAGCTCCCTCCTGTGGTCATGAGTGGTACTTCGGCTGGTTCTGTATATGAGCTTCCTCTGGTGGATGTGAGTGGGGCTGCGGCTTCTGAGTTTCCTTCCTCAGGTGACGAGGTTAAGTTGTTAGGTGCTGCTCTATTTAACTCCACCTAGTTCTTTGTTCCTTGCCTCCAGTCAATGTTCCAGTATTGGTCTTGCTCTCTCCTGGATCGTTCTTGTGGCCTGTCTTCACTGCATAAGCTAAGTTCCGCTGGTGTTACTTTTGTTTGCTATTTTTTCTGTCCAGCTTGCTATATTGGTTTTTCTTGCTTGCTGGAAGCTCTGGGACGCAGAGGGAGCACCTCCGTACCGTTAGTCGGTGCGGAGGGTCTTTCTGCGCCCTCTGCGTGGTTGTTTGTAGGTTTTTGTGCTGACCGCAAAGCTATCTTTCCTATCCTCGGTCTATTCAGTAAGTCGGGCCTCACTTTGCTAAAATCTATTTCATCTCTGTGTTTGTATTTTCATCTTTACTCACAGTCATTATATGTGGGGGGCTGCCTTTTCCTTTGGGGAATTTCTCTGAGGCAAGGTAGGCTTATTTTTCTATCTTCAGGGCTAGCTAGTTTCTCAGGCTGTGCCCGAGGCGCCTAGGTCTGGTCAGGAGCGCTCCACGGCTACCTCTAGTGTGGTGTGTTAGGATTAGGGATTGCGGTCAGCAGAGTTCCCACGTCTCAGAGCTCGTCCTATGTTATTAGTAACTATCAGGTCACTTTGTGTGCTCTTAACCACCAGGTCCATTGTGGTTCTGAATCACCAGTTCATAACAGTACTGGAGGCCCAAAGTACTAATGCTTCTCAATAGAGGGAAGAGAGAAGTTCTGAGACCATTTTTTTTCTCTGCACTGTGTTTTGTCTTTCTTTTCCCCTAGACATTTGGGTGGTTCAGGACACAGGTGTAGTGATGGACATTAAAGGTCTGTCTTCTTGTGTGGATCATCTCACTGCAAGAGTACAAAATATTCAAGACTTTGTGGTTCAGAATTCTATGTTAGAACCAAGAATTCCTATTCCTGATTTGTTTTCTGGAGATAGAGCTAAGTTTCTGAGTTTTAAAAATAATTGTAAACTGTTTCTGGCTTTGAAACCCCGCTCCTCTGGTGACCTAGTTCAACAAGTTAAGATCATTATTTCTTTATTACGTGGGGACCCACAAGACTAGGCATTTTCCCTTGCGCCAGGAGATCCTGCATTATGTAATATTGATGCATTTTTTCTGGCGCTCGGATTGCTGTATGATGAACCTAATTCAGTGGATCAGGCAGAGAAAAATTTGCTGGCTCTGTGTCAGGGTCAGGATGAGGTAGAGATATATTGTCAGAAGTTTAGGAAGTGGTCTGTGCTCACTCAATGGAATGAATGTGCGCTGGCAGCAATTTTCAGAAAGGGTCTCTCTGAAGCCCTTAAGGATGTCATGGTGGGATTTCCTATGCCTGCTGGTCTGAATGAGTCTATGTCTTTGGCCATTCAGATCGATCGACGCTTACGTGAGCGTAAAACGGTGCACCATTTGGCGGTATTATCTGAGCATAAACCTGAGCCTATGCAATGTGATAGGACTTTGACCAGAGCTGAACGGCAAGAACACAGACGTCGGAATGGGCTGTGTTTTTACTGTGGTGATTCCACTCATGCTATCTCCAATTGTCCTAAGCGCACTAAGCGGTTCGCTAGGTCTGCCACCATTGGTACGGTACAGTCGAAATTTCTTTTGTCCGTTACCTTGATCTGCTCTTTGTCATCCTATTCTGTCATGGCATTTGTGGATTCAGGCGCTGCCCTGAATTTGATGGACTTGGAGTTTGCTAGGTGCTGTGGATTTTTCTTGGAGCCCTTGCTGTATCCTATTCCATTGAGAGGAATTGATGCTACGCCTTTGGCCAAGAATAAGCCTCAGTACTGGACCCAATTGACCATGTGCATGGCTCCTGCGCATCAGGAGGATATTCGCTTTTTGGTGTTGCATAATCTGCATGATGTGGTCGTGTTGGGGTTGCCATGGCTACAAGTCCATAACCCAGTATTGGACTGGAAATCTATGTCTGTGTCCAGCTGGGGTTGTCAGGGGGTACATGGTGATGTTCCATTTCTGTCTATTTCGTCATCCACCCCTTCTGAGGTCCCAGAGTTCTTGTCGGATTACCGGGATGTATTTGATGAGCCCAAGTCCAGTGCCCTACCTCCGCATAGGGATTGCGATTGTGCTATCGATTTGATTCCTGGTAGTAAGTTTCCTAAAGGTCGACTGTTTAATTTGTCTGTGCCTGAGCACGCCGCTATGCGGAGTTACGTAAAGGAATCCTTGGAGAAGGGTCATATTCGCCCATCATCGTCGCCATTGGGAGCAGGGTTCTTTTTTGTGGGCAAGAAGGATGGTTCGCTGAGACCTTGTATTGATTACCGCCTTCTAAATAAAATCACGGTCAAATTTCAGTACCCCTTGCCGCTGCTGTCTGATTTGTTTGCTCGGATTAAGGGGGCTAGTTGGTTCACCAAGATAGATCTTCGTGGTGCGTATAATCTTGTGCGTATTAAACAGGGCGATGAATGTAAAACAGCATTTAATACGCCCGAGGGCCATTTTGAGTACCTGGTTATGCCATTCGGGCTTTCTAATGCTCCATCAGTATTTCAGTCCTTTATGCATGACATCTTCCGAGAGTACCTGGATAAATTCCTGATTGTATACTTGGATGATATTTTGGTCTTCTCGGATGATTGGGAGTCTCACGTGAAGCAGGTTAGAATGGTGTTCCAGGTCCTGCATGCGAATTCTTTGTTTGTGAAGGGGTCAAAGTGTCTCTTTGGTGTTCAGAAGGTTTCATTTTTGGGTTTCATTTTTTCCCCTTCTACTATCGAGATGGACCCTGTTAAAGTTCAGGCCATTTATGATTGGACTCAGCCGACATCTCTGAAGAGTCTGCAAAAGTTTCTGGGCTTTGGTAATTTTTATCGTCGCTTCATCAATAATTTTTCTAGTATTGCTAAACCGTTGACTGATTTAACCAAGAAGGGTGCTGATGTGGTCAATTGGTCTTCTGCTGCTGTGGAAGCTTTTCAGGAGTTGAAGCGTCGTTTTTCTTCTGCCCCTGTGTTGTGCCAACCAGATGTTTCGCTCCCGTTCCAGGTCGAGGTTGATGCTTCTTTGATTGGAGCAGGGGCTGTTTTGTCGCAAAGAAGTTCTGATGGCTCGGTGATTAAACCATATGCCTTCTTTTCCAGGAAGTTTTCGCCTGCTGAGCGTAATTATGATGTTGGCAATCGAGAGTTGCTGGCCATGAAGTGGGCATTCGAGGAGTGGCGTCATTGGCTTGAAGGAGCTTAGCATCGCGTGGTGGTCTTGACTGATCACAAGAACTTGACTTATCTCGAGTCTGCCAAATGGTTGAATCCTAGACAGGCTCGTTGGTCGCTGTTTTTCTCCCGTTTTGACTTTGTGGTTTCGTACCTTCCGGGCTCTAAAAATGTGAAGGCGGATGCCCTGTCTAGGAGTTTTGTGCCCGACTCTCCGGGTTTGCCTGAGCCGGCGGGTATTCTCAAAGAGGGGGTAATTTTGTCAGCCATCTCCCCTGATTTGCGGCGGGTGCTGCAAAAATTTCAGGCTAATAGACCTGACCGTTGCCCAGCGGAGAAACTGTTTATCCCTGATAAATGGACGAGTAGAGTTATCTCTGAGGTTCATGGTTCGGTGTTGGCTGGTCATCCTGGAATCTTTGGTACCAGAGATTTGGTGGCTAAATCCTTTTGGTGGCTGTCTCTGTCGCGGGATGTGCGTTCGTTTGTGCAGTCCTGTGGGATTTGTGCTCGGGCTAAGCCCTGCTGTTCTCGTGCCAGTGGGTTGCTTTTGCCCTTGCCGGTCCCGAAGAGGCCCTGGACACATATCTCTATGGATTTTATTTTGGATCTCCCCGTCTCTCAAAAGATGTCGGTCATTTGGGTGGTTTGTGATCGCTTCTCTAAGATGGTCCATTTGGTACCCTTGTCTTAATTGCCCTCCTCCTCTGATTTGGTGCCATTGTTTTTCCAGCATGTGGTTCGTTTACATGGCATTCCGGAGAACATCGTTTCTGACAGAGGTTCCCAGTTTGTTTCGAGGTTTTGGCGAGCCTTTTGTGCTAGGATGGGCATTGATTTGTCTTTTTCCTCGGCTTTCCATCCTCAGACAAATGGCCAAACTGAACGAACCAATCAGACTTTGGAAACATATCTGAGATGTTTTGTTTCTGCTGATCAGGATGATTGGGTGTCCTTTTTGCCTTTGGCTGAGTTCGCCCTTAATAATCGGGCCAGCTCGGCTACTTTGGTTTCGCCGTTTTTCTGCAATTCTGGTTTCCATCCTCGTTTCTCTTCAGGGCAGGTTGAGTCTTCCGACTGTCCTGGTGTGGATACTGTGGTGGATCGGTTGCAGCAGATTTGGACTCATGTGGTGGACAATTTGACATTGTCCCAGGAGAAGGCTCAACGTTTCGCTAACCGCAGGCGCTGTGTGGGTCCCCGACTTCGTGTTGGGGATTTGGTTTGGTTGTCGTCTCGTTATATTCCTATGAAAGTTTCCTCTCCTAAGTTTAAGCCTCGTTTCATTGGTCCGTATAGGATTTCTGAGGTTCTTAATCCTGTGTCTTTTCGTTTGACCCTTCCAGCCTCCTTTTCCATCCATAATGTATTCCATAGGTCATTGTTGCGGAGATACGTGGCACCTGTGGTTCCTTCCGTTGATCCTCCTGCCCCGGTCTTGGTTGAGGGGGAGTTGGAGTATATAGTGGAGAAGATTTTGGATTCTCGTATTTCGAGACGGAAACTCCAGTATCTGGTTAAGTGGAAGGGTTATGGTCAGGAAGATAATTCCTGGGTCTTTGCCTCTGATGTCCATGCTGCCGATCTGGTTCGTGCCTTTCATCTGGCTCATCCTGGTCGGCCTGGGGGCTCTGGTGAGGGTTCGGTGACCCCTCCTCAAGGGGGGAATACTGTTGTGAATTCTGTGGTCAAGCTTCCTCCTGTGGTCATGAGTGGTACTTCGGCTGGTTCTGTCTATGAGCTTCGTCTGGTGGATGTGAGTGGGGCTGCGGCTTCTGAGTTTCCTTCCTCAGTTGACGAGGTTAAGTCGTTAGGTGCTGCTCTATTTAACTCCACCTAGTTCTTTGTTCCTTGCCTCCAGTCAATGTTCCAGTATTGGTCTTGCTTTCTCCTGGATCGTTCTTGTGGCCTGTCTTCACTGCATAAGCTAAGTTCTGCTGGTGTTACTTTTGTTTGCTATTTTTTCTGTCCAGCTTGCTAAATTGGTTTTTCTTGCTTGCTGGAAGCTCTCGGATGCAGAGGGAGCACCTCCGTACCGTTAGTCGGTGCGGAGGGTCTTTTTGCGCCCTCTGCATGGTTGTTTGTAGGTTTTTGTGCTGACTGCAAAGCTATCTTTCCTATCCTCGGTCTATTCAGTAAGTCGGGCCTCACTTTGCTAAAATCTATTTCATCTCTGTGTTTGTGTTTTCATCTTTACTCACAGTCATTATATGTGGGGGGCTGCCTTTTCCTTTGGGGAATTTCTCTGAGGCAAGGTAGGCTTATTTTTCTATCTTCAGGGCTAGCTAGTTTCTCAGGCTGTGCCCGAGGCGCCTAGGTCTGGTCAGGAGCGCTCCACGGCTACCTCTAGTGTGGTGTGTTAGGATTAGGGATTGCGGTCAGCAGAGTTCCCACGTCTCAGAGCTCGTCCTATGTTATTAGTAACTATCAGGTCACTTTGTGTGCTCTTAACCACCAGGTCCATTGTGGTTCTGAATCACCAGTTCATAACAGACATGCATACGCATGCGTTCGATACGCATGCGTACTTCAGACGGCGCATGTCCAGGAAATTATTTCACCACCTCCACCATGCACGTCAACAATGCAAACACATGCCAAAATGCATTTTAATTTGTGCAAGCGCAGCATGATTTTTGTGTCATGTGTAAAGATTATCTGTGCGCAGTTTATGGTCCACACAGATCTGCATGCGTCATGCATACATATCTTTAACATGGTGTATGCAGGCACACGCGTTTCCATGAGTTCGTATGTGGATGTGTACATATGTTTTGTTTTGCGGTGTTTGGTGATGTCCGGCGACTTTGAGGCATCAAATATTGCGCAATCATGCACTTGTGGATGATTGCGAATGAGTACGTCAAAACAATGCATTACTGTCTATGGGAATGCATTGGTACGCAAGGATATGCATACGCATGCGGTCAATACGCATGCATACTTCAGACAACGCATGTCCAGGAAATGATTTCACCACCTCCACTATGCACGTCAACAACGCAAACACATGCCAAAATGCATTTAAACGCATGCACGCACAGCAGGTTGTTTGTGTCATGCGTAAGATGATGCAGAGTAAATCCACAGCATAAGCATCTGTTTGCATGCATTTGTGCATGCAGATGATACGCTGCACAAAAAACGCTAATGTGTACCTAGCCTTAGGAAGTTCTGGACACCACCTATCTACAGATATAGCCATCAATGAGTGTCCATCTCCTCATCAGAATCAAGTTCTCCAAATGAGCCTTCATATTCTTTTTGGGTTTATCAAGGTAGTTATTATGTTTTCTGAACCATTGAATTTTCTGTACCATCAGGCACTTTCTTGGTTTTAACCTATACAATTGGACATTTGGTGTGAAAAATACACCAATTTTGGAGATGGTATGGCCAGCTAAAGGGGTTGGAGGAGGCTGGATTTTTTAACATCATGTATGCATGCTCTAAAGACTGACATGCAAGTTGTTAAATTAGTTTTTTTTTTGGTCTCATGGTTCAGAATTTTTACAACTTTTTCAATTGGTGAGATGGCAAATCTCGTTCCTTCCTTATGCATGTTGTGACCCAATTCTTTCAAAGAAAATGGTCCAGAATGGTACCTTTCTTTTTGGTGGAGAGAAAAGAAATGGTATCCATTGATGAGATATGAGAAGAATGCACTGACCAATGGATGAAAAGAATAGTGCATGCAATACACAAAAGATGGACGGTGGTGCAGCATATTTAGAGAGCTCTTGACACTATTTGCACACCTCTTAAAGTATGGCCATTTCTTCAGCAAAATCAAGTTTTTTACATATGTGTTCAACTTCTTCACAGCTGTAGAAACATGATGAGACATCAATGGATAAAATGGACTGTCACAATCCACAACTGTTGGACTGTGAAAGGACACATAGAAGAAGTTCTGTACACCACCTACTTACAACTCTAGCCATTGAAAGTGACGAGCTCTTCATCAGAATCAAGTTTTTCAAACATATCTTTTTGGGTTTATCAATGTAGTTGTTATGTTTTCTGAACCGTTGGATTTTATTTACCATCAGGTATTTTCCTGTTTTTTATCCTATCCAATAGGAAATATTGCTGTGAAAAATATACCAATTTTGGAGATGGAATGGCCAGCTGAAGGGGTTGGAGGAGGCAGGTCTTTTTGACATCATGTATGCATGCCATGAAGACTAACATACTTGTTGTTAAATAATTTTTTGGTGGCCTGTTGTTTCAGAATATTTACTCGATTGACAATTGTTGAGTTGGCTAATCTTTTTTCTTTCGTATTCATGCTGGGCCCTAATTCTTTCAAACAATTCCATCCAGAATGGTACCTCTAGGTGGAAAGAAGAGAAATGGTGTCCACTGATGAGAAATTAGTAGAACTCACCGAAAGATGGATGAAAAGAATAGTGGCGCAATACTCAAAAATTGGAGTGTGGTGCAACATACAATATTTGGAGAGCTCTGGACTCTAAGTACTGGCATACAAATCTTATAGAATGGACATTGCTTTAGGAAGATCAAGTTTTTGTTAATATGTGACAACTTCTCTACAGCTGTAAAACTTTTATGAGAGAAAGAATGTCTCATCAATAAACAAAAGGACTGTGGCACAATCTACAACTGTTGGACTGTGAAGAGATACATTTAAGGTACCTTCACACATAACGATATCGTTAACGATATCGTTGCTTTTTGTGACGTAGCAACGATATCGTTAAGGAAATCGTTATGTGTGACAGCGACCAACGATCAGGCCCCTGCTGGGAGATCGTTGGTCGCTGAACAAAGTCCAGAACTTTATTTCGTCGCTGGATCTCCCGTGGACATCGCTGGATCGGCGTGTGTGACACCGATCCAGCGATGTCTTCACTGGTAACCAGGGTAAACATCGGGTAACTAAGCGCAGGGCCGCGCTTAGTAACCCGATGTTTACCCTGGTCACCAGCGTAAAAGTAAAAAAAAAAAAAACACTACATACTTACCTACCGCTGTCTGTCCCCGGCGCTGTGCTCTGCACTCCTCCTGTACTGGCTGTGAGCGTCGGTCAGCCGGAAAGCAGAGCGGTGACGTCACCGCTCTGCTTTCCGGCCGCTGTGCTCACAGCCAGTACAGGAGGAGTGCAGAGAAGCAGAGCGCCGGGGACAGACAGCGGTAGGTAAGTATGTAGTGTTTGTTTTTTTTTACTTTTACGCTGGTAACCAGGGTAAACATCGGGTTACTAAGCGCGGCCCTGCGCTTAGTAACCCGATGTTTACCCTGGTTACCCGGGGACTTCGGGATCGTTGGTCGCTGGAGAGCTGTCTGTGTGACAGCTCTCCAGCGACCAAACAGCGACGCTGCAGCGATCCGGATCGTTGTCGGTATCGCTGCAGCGTCGCTTAATGTGAAGGGGCCGTTAGGCTGGTTTCACATTAGCGTATCTGTGCGGAGCATATGATCCACACAGATACACATGCGCACAGCCGGACTGGGACTAAAATTCAGCCCTGGCATTTGAAGTTACACAGGCCCACTTGTCACATGGTGACTATATAATATCTATGTACACTTGTAGGTAGGGCCGGTTTTAGGCAAAGTGGGGCCCTAGGCAAAGTTTAGAATGGGGCCCCATATACTAACATATTGCACATCACACAAAAGCATTTCGGTTGTATTTATATGCGATGAGTTCAGGCCGCTAAATGAGTTTGATCAACAAAACTGAAGTTGTTCAACGCTTGTTTCCCGGCCTCTTTCCACCAGCTGAGGAATAATGATGGGACAGAGCCATCACTAATAGATCACTAACAGATCACCATATAGTATCATGTTATCAGCAGCACATCTACAGTTTACACCGACGATGTGCTGCTGAGAAGAAGGATTTTTGTTTCATCAAAAACAACCTGAATATGCAGGATTTTACTTGTTTAGTAAAATACACCCCATAGTCCTTGATATTTTATAATGTGCACCACAGTCCTCCATATAGTATAATACACTCCCTATAGTCCTCCATATATTAAAATACACTGCTCAGTACTCCACATAGTATAATACACTCCTCATAGTCCTCCATATCGCATAATACACTCCTCATAGTGCTTCATATAGTATAATGCACCGCCATAGTCATCTATGTAGTACAATTCACTTCCCATAGTATAATTCACCCCATAGTTCTTCATATAGTATAACGTATTCCCCATAGTCCTCGATATAGTATAATGCAGCCCACATACAGTATAATGCAGCCACCACCCTACAGGGTATAATGCAGCCACCCCAGAGTATAATGCAGTCACCTCAGAGTATAATGCAGCCACCCCAGAGTATAACGTAACCCCACATAGAATATTATGCAGCCCCCTCATAGTTTAATGCAGCCCCCTCATAGAGTATGATGCAATCACCCCTCATAGAATATAACTATAATACAGCCCCCCATAGAATATAATGTAGCCCCGAATAGAATAGAATACAGCCCACCTCCCCACAGTATATAATGCAGCCCCATCAAAGAGTATTATGCAATCATTCCTCATAAAATCTAATACAGCCCCCCATATAATACAGCCCACCTCCCCATAATATATAATGTAGCCCCCATAGAATATAATGCAGCCCCCATAGTATATAAGAGAGCCTCCCCATAGAATATAATAAACCCCCTTTGTATATATCACAGCCTCCCCCATAGAATATAATAAAGCCCCGCAATAGTATATAACACAGCCACATAGTACATAACACGGCGTCCCCCATAGAATATAATATACCCCCATAGTATATATCAAAGCCTGCATAGTATATAGCACAACCCGCATAGTATATAGCACAGCCTGCATAATACAGCACAGCTCATGTAGTAGTATACAGCACAGCCCACGTAGTAGTATACAGCACAGCCTGCGTAGTAGTATACAGCACAGCCCGTGTAGTAGTATACAGCACAGCCCGCGTAGCAGTATACAGCACAGCCCACACAGTAGTATATACAGCAAAGCCCACACAGTAGTATATACAGCACAGCCCACACAGTAGTGTACAGCATAGCCCACACAATATTATATACAGCACAGCCCACACAGTAGTATATTCAGCACAGCCCACACAGTAGTATATACAGCATAGCCCACACAGTAGTATATACAGCACAGCCCACACAGTAGTATACAGCACTGCCCACACAGTAGTATACAGCAGAGCCCACACAGTAGTTAATACAGCACAGCCCACACAGTAGTATATACAGCACAGCCCACACAACTGTAACTGTGGCAATGACAGACTAGGACAGCCCACATCTCATGTCTCCTCCCCCAATAATGGCCCCACAGTCCAGTAAAAAAACAAACAAACAAACTGTAAGGAAAAACAGGCCCTGTGTATTACACCACTGTTGTGAATTCTGTTGTCGGGCTCCCTCCTGTGGTCATGAATGGTACTTCGGCTGGTTCTGTCCATGGACTTCCTCTGGTGGGTGTTTCTGAGTTTCCTTCCACAGGTGACGAGGTTAATTCGTTAGCTGCTGCTCTATTTAACTCCACTTAGATCTTTGCTCCATGCCACCTGTCAATGTTCCAGTATTGGTCTAGTTCACTCCTGGATCGTTCTTGTGACCTGTCTTCCCATCAGAAGCTAAGTTCCAGCTTGTGTTTCTTTGGTTTGCTATTTTTCTGTCCAGCTTGCTATTTAATTTGTTGTCTTGCTTGCTGGAAGCTCTGGGGCGCAGAGGGAGCGCCTCCGCACCGTGAGTCGGTGCGGAGGGTCTTTTTGCGCCCTCTGCGTGGTCTTTTTGTAGGTTTTTGTGCTGACCGCAAAGTAACCTTTCCTATCCTCGGTCTGTTCAGTAAGTCGGGCCTCACTTTGCTAAATCTATTTAATCTCTGTGTTTGTATTTTCATCTTTACTCACAGTCATTATATGTGGGGGGCTGCCTTTTCCTTTGGGGAATTTCTCTGAGGCAAGGTAGGCTTTATTTTTCTATCTTCAGGGCTAGCTAGTTTCTTAGGCTGTGCCGAGTTGCATAGGGAGCGTTAGGCGCAATCCACGGCTATTTCTAGTGTGTTTGATAGGTTTAGGGATTGCGGTCAGCAGAGTTCCCACGTTCCAGAGCTCGTCCTTATTATCAGTAACTATCAGGTCATTCCGTGTGCTCTTAACCACCAGGTCCATTATTGTCCTGACCACCAGGTCATAACAGTACAGGTGGCCCAAAGTACTAATGCATCTCAATAGAGGGATAAGAGAAGTACTGTTATGGCCTGGTGGTCAGGACAATAATGGACCTGGTGGTTAAGAGCACACGGAATGACCTGATAGGCAGAACGTGGCAGGCAGATATACGCCAAACAGAACTCACGTTGATCCACTTAGTGGCAATTTAAAGCTCCCTTTTTTTGGGGGGGGGGGGGAGACTGCAGGAAAAAACAGGCCCTGTGTCTTACACCACTCAATGTACAAGGCAGAATGTGGCTGGCAGATATACGCCAAACAGAACTCACGTAGATCCACTTAGTGGCAATTTCAAGCTCCCTTTTTTTGTGTTGGAGACTGCAGGAAAAAAACAGGCCCTGTGTATTACACAACACAATGTACAAGGCAGAACGTGGCTGGCAGATATACGCCAAACAGAAGTCACGTAGATCCACTTAGTGGCAATTTCAAGCTCCCTTTTTTTGTGGGGGACACTGCAGGAAAAAACAGGCCCTGTGTATTACACTACACAATGTACAAGGCAGAACGTGGCTGGCAGATATATCAAAAAATACAAGGGCTGTAGTAGAATTTCAATGATCAAAGGACAAGTATGGCAGCAATAAAAAGGACTGCTGCACACAAAAGAGTGGACAAAGAAACAAGAGAACTGCAGAAAAAAGCAACATGATTTTTGCTTTTAAAAAAGCAGTTGGTTTGCACAGCGTTGCGTCGGCGACGCAACGCACAACGCAAATAAAAATGCACCAAAACGCACGCAAAAACGCTGCGTTTTGCGACGCATGCGTCCTTTTTTGCAGAAATTTGGACGCAAGAAAAATGCAACTTGTTGCGTTTTCTGCGCCCGACGCATGCATCGCACAACGCAGCACAACGCATGTCCATGCGTCCCCCATGTTAAATATAGGCGCATGACGCATGCGTCGCCGCTGCGTCGCCCGACGCAAACACGCAAGATGCTAATGTGAACGTAGCCTAAGCTACAGAGCTGATGCACCAAAAAAAAAAAACCACTGTCCCTGCAAAGAAAAGGTGGTGTTGGACAGTGGAAATCGCTACAGCACAAGCAGTTTCAGGGTTAATATTCCCTCCCTAAGTATATCCCTGCTTCTGATGAAGCTGCAGCAACCTCTCCCTATGCTCAGATTGGCAGAAGTAAGATGGCGGTTGGCATGCACGCCCCTTTATAGCCCCTGTGATGCCGTAGAAAGCAAGCCAATCACTGCCATGACCTTCTCTAAGTTGGTGGGGACCGAGACCTATGTCTATGAGGTCGAGGTCACATGCTCAGGTCCTGTTGCGGCTCCTATTGGACTATCAGGAAGGTCCCGGAGCGCTACTACTATGAAAGGTTCACATGGATGCTCGGCCATGCGCTAGTGTAAACTTGTTAACTTGTATGTGTGTGGATAAATGCCTGTCAATGGATGAAAGCTCTGATTCATTCCCATCCCTAGTGTTGTTGCCTGCTTGTGAATGGTAGAGCTATCTAGCACCCGACAGTGCTATCCTGCACAATTGCACAAGTTAATGAATCTGGATTGCAGCAACCGCCAGAGTGGTGCCTGTTATGATCTGGTGGTTTAGGAGCAACATGGGACGAGCTCTGAAGGAAGTGGTACCTGTACTGACCGCAGTCCCTAAGCTCAACACAACACTAGAAGTAGCCGTGGGATACTCCCAACACTCCCTAGGCACCTCGTCACAGCCTGAGAACTAACTACCCCTAAAGATAGAAGCAGGAAAACTATCTTGCCTCAGAGAAAATCCCCAAAGGATAGATAGCCTCCCACAAGTAATGACTGTGAGTGGAGAGGGAAAAGACATACACAGAATGAAACCAGGATGAGCACAGGAGGCCAGTCTAGCTAGATAAATAGGACAGGATGGAATACTGTGCCGTCAGTATAAAACACTACAAAAAATCCACACAGAGTTTACAAAAATCTCCACACCTGACTAATAGGTGTGGAGGGTAAATCTGCTTCCCAGAGCTTCACTGAATTAATTCATACTGACAAGCTGGACAAACATAGAAAGCACAGAACGGATAAGTCCACAACCTGTGGACAGAAAAGAGCAAGCAAGGACTTAGCTTTGCTGAACTGGTCAGGATAACAGGGAAATCCAAAGAGATGTGAATCCAACCAGGAACCATTGACAAGTGGCACAAGCTGAAGGAAAGAGCCAGGCTAAATAGCCGAGCAGAATAGATAATCAGTAGAAGCAGCTTCTGATAGCTAAATCCAAGGAGCAGCCACTCCACTTAAAACCACCGGAGGGAGCCCAAGAGCAGAACTCACAAAAGTGCCACTTACAACCACCGGAGGGAGCCCAAGAGCGGAATTCACAACAGGTGCCGTGCGCAGATAGTGTGCTTTCCTGGCCCTAGTTAGGGTGGTTAGTGGTGTCCACCAGAGCGGCGCTGCACGCACTCCTGTGCAATAAATCTTTACTTTAGTTGATTCCCTGGCACCACAGTAGCGGTGTCAAGCGCAAAAGATCTTGAGGGACTCTTACCCTGAGTCTTGGGGCAGAGTTCTGTGTCACCTTGCTTGTGCTCTCTGTGTGGTATCGCTGCCCTGTGATGCAGCAGGGTTTGCTTTCTTCATACCGGGTGAAGCTAACCCATGTGTGTACTCACATTATATCGCCATATAGTCCGTCATTACCAAGCAGCAGGTGTCTTAGCTGCATGGTGGACCCCAGACTGGGAACGCACCTTATATCATCTCTAATTATTATTTGGTTTTTCTGCCAGTCCTAACAGTGAGGGCTTAGTTTTTGTGCGCCAAGCTGAGGTTTTTAATGATATCACTTTGGTGCAGATATGATCATTTGATCGCATGTTATTGCTTTAATGTAATGTCGTGGAGACCAAAAAAAGTAATTCTGGTGTTTTTACTTTTTTTATCACTACGCCCTTTAGCGATCAGGTGTATCCTTTTTTTACTGATAGATCGGGCGATTCTGTATGCTGCTATACAAAATATGTGCATGTTTGATTGTTTTTTTACTGTTTTATTTTGAATGAGGCGAAAGGGGGGGTAATTTGAACTTTTATTTTTTTTATATTTTTAAAAACATTTTTTTTACTTTTGGAATGCTTCAATAGTCTCCATGGGAGACTAGAAGCTGCTATAACTCAATCATCTCAGCTACATACAGGCGATGATCAGTTTGCCTGTATGTAGCTGAATTACTCACTTGCTATAAGCGCTGTCCACTGGGCGGCGCTCACAGCAAGCAGTGACAACCATAGAGGTCGATTGCCGGAAGCGCATGTTAAATGCCACTGTCAGCGTTTGACAATGTCAATTAACGGGTCAATAGCCGAGGGTGGATCGTGATTCCATTCCCCGCTGTTCCAGGCACTTGTCAGCTGTTCGGGTCGAGGTACTGTTCTGGTACCCGAACCCAAACTTTTTGTAACTGATCGGCCAAACCCTAACATCCAGGGGTTCACCCATCTCTAATGGTAGTCAACAGTGTCGAAAGCTGCAGAGAGGTCAGGAAGAATGAGCAGAGCGTGGTCACCATTATGTTTTGCTGTCAAAAGGTTATTGGTCACTTTGATAAGTGAAGTTGCTGTAGAATGTAGGGGGTGGAAGCTGGACTGTGATGGATCTAGGACAGTTAGTGGAGAGGTAACATTTAAGGCAGGAATGGACCGGGTGCTCCAAGAGATTAGAGATGAAGGGGAGATTGGAGACTGGTCTGTAGCTATTTGTGCAGAATGAATTGAGAGAGAGTTTTTTTTTAAATAATGGAGTAATGATAGAGTGTTGGAAGGAGGAGGGGAAAATGCCAGAGGATATTGAGAGAGTGAAGATTTTGGTTAGGTGAGTAGTGACGACTGGAGAGAGAGACTGGAGGAGATGTGAGGGAATGGAGTCAGTAGAGAATGTAGTAGGACGAGAGGAAGAGAGGAGACTGGAGACTTCTTCTGTGACGGGATCAAATGTGGACCATGAGCCGGAGATGTGGGGAGGGATGGGAATTATGGCACTTGGTGACTGGAAGTGGATTTCCTGACAGATATTCTCTATTTTCTCTGTAAACTGTGAGGCCAGATAATCAGCACAAATATCTGTGATGGGGTCTGGTTTTCGGACTGAGGAGGGAGTCAAAGGTGTCGAAAGGCTCTTTTGGGTTGCTAGATAGTAAGGAGATCAGGGTGGTGACGTAGGTCTGTTTGGTGAGGTGAAGGGCAGACTTAGGCTGGGTTCCCATTGCGTTATGGGAACGTGCTTAACGAACAGCGTTGCACGGCGAAATTAACGCGTCCGTTAGCGCGCCCATTCACGACAATGGGAACGCGCAGCACTAGCGCGTGCCATGTTCGGCACGCGCTAGCGACGTGCCGGTGTTTCCTGGCGCGCCGCAGACGCTGCTCGCAGCGTCCGAGGCGCGCCCGCGGTCCGTTCCCCGCTCTCGCAGATCGGGTATCTGCGAGAGCGGGGACGTTACCGCGACCCCAGGACACGGCCCCATTAAAAACATTGCATTAGCGCAACCCGCTAGCGCTAAACGGGTTGCACTAACGCAATGTGACCCTAGCCTTATAGGTTCTTAACACAAATTTGTAGTGGATGAAGTTTTCTGGTGTATGAGTTTTCCTCCATAGGCATTCAGCACTCCAAGAGCATCGCTGGAGAAATCGAGTTGCAATCAAAAGCCCAGATCCCTTTACAGTGGTCAAAGGAAACCTGACAACTAATACATGCTGCCCAATCCATGGACACCATGTGTCAGGCACTGGCTGTATGATTTCAACCATGTCTGTTTGATTCTCTTTTTCTTTGTAATTATATTGTCACAATCCATTTTTGGATCTGTGGCAGATCTGACCTCTCAGATTAAAACTTTTTTTCTTTCAGGCTATTGGGGTTAATGCAGTTTTTCCCCAGTGGCCAGCTGATGTAATTGCATTGCTGCTGGGTCAGCTGATGTGGGTGGTGACCACTTCCACCATTTTTCAAGAGGTCACCTGATGCATCAGCTGTCGGTGTTAGAGAACATTCTACAGTGACCAAGTTGGAGAAAGGAGCTCGCTGGGTGCAGTGGTGCTTTGCTGAGTTCGGTTTTCCGGTGCCTTACTCTGCTGTGCGGTGCTTCTCAGCAGAGGGAGTTAAGTGTTGGATTTTTTACCCTGTCCCTTTTGGTGTCTGTCTTACCTTTCCTTTTGTTTTATTAGTGCAGCAGTGGGCCAGTGCTCTCATCTGCCAGTTCCTAACATATGGATAATAGCAGGGCAAGTGAGGGATTAGATATCCTGCTCGGCGACGGGGTGAAAGAACCCATATAGGGACGCTAGTGAGATCATGGCACATCCTCACGTGAGTGCAGGAGGTGTCCATTTCCCCATTCCCTATCGACAGGGCCCACCGTTGCTATCGTTCCCCTGTTTATTGCGTTTGGTGACTGACAAACTGTTTGGTCGTGCCACATTGGGTCAGTCACTCCGTGACATATATACATTAAAAATGGGAAAAATGGATGTAATTTATTGGTTTCAGACTTCTTTGCAAAAAAAGTGCACAACAATTTAGTGTAAGTGTAAACATAAATATTAGTGATGAGCGAACGTTCTCGAATAAGGCGTTCAACAGCTGTAACACATGCAGAAATTGCCTAACAAACAGTCAATCCATGCATATGTTGCGGCTGTCAAACAGCCGCTAGACATGCAGTCGCCGGGACTCAAACATATTTTGCGAGCACCCTGACAATCTGTTAGCACATGAGCATGCTCAAATATCGCCTTATTCAAGCAAGTTCGCTCATCACTAGGATTGCTTGATCTGATCATGTAAAATCAGAATTATACCGATTTTCACTATGATCGCAATTCCGAATCCCGATTCCAATCTTTGAATGTGATCAGAAATCGGAAGTGCGTATTTATTTTTTGCACAATGCTTGTGATTGACACATGAACCACCCAATGAAGAGCCTGTGAAGTGTGGGCACATCCTGAAACGCTAGTAGGCATTTTAAAGGGACACTGTCACCTGGATTTGGAGGGAACAATCTTCAGCCATGGAGGCGGGGTTTTGGGGTTTTTGATTCACCCTTTCCTTACCCGCTGGCTGCATGCTGGTTGCAATATTGGATTGAAGTTCATTCTCTGTCCTCCATAGTACACGCCTGCGCAAGGCAAGATTGCCTTGTGCAGGCATGTACTACGGAGGACAGAGAATGAACTTCAATCCAATATTGCAGCCAGCATGCAGCCAGCGGGTAAGGAAAGGGTGAATCAAAAACCCCAAAACCCCGCCTCCATGGCTGAAGATTGTTCCCTCCAAATCCAGGTGACAGTGTCCCTTTAACTACTGGTATGACTGATTGGCTGTGATCAGGCACTATAAAAGGTTGGCGCCGCCATTTTGTGTTCACTCTACTGTGAATTCAGTTAAGGAGAGCTTGTCTCTGTCATTAGAGAGAGCAAAAATATTGTGTCTCTATTAGCGTTTTTGTCCTATCTATTTTAATACCTCCTGTGTTAAAGTACCTTCACTGACTGTGCTTCACTACCCTGTGCTTTTTTTCTTAAAGGGAACCTGTCACCCTGTTTTTTCAAGAAGAGCTAAAAATAGCATTAAATAGGGGCAGAGCTGGGCTTTACATTAGTGTATTTTGGAGCCTTTATTCCCCACCTATGCTGCCGAAATACCTTTGTAAAGTCGCCGTTTTGGGCTGTCACTCACGCTGGTCAGGTCATATGGGCGTGGTGACAGCGCTGTTTCTCCCCCAGATCTCCGTTGGTGGCGTAGTGGTGTGCGCATGTCCAAGTGGCGAATCCACTGCGCAGCTTCAAGGAAAATAACATGATCTGCGCTATTCAGCCGTTTATCGGTGGGCGCGGCCATCTTTGTGAGGCCGCGCGTGCATAGATGGTTCTTCTCGGCTTCCCGGGGCTTCAGGAAAATGGCCGCGGGATGCCGGCAGCATAGGTGGGGAATAAAGGCTCCAAAATACACTAATGTAAAGCCCAGCTCTGCCCCTATTTAACGCTATTTTTATCTCTTCTTGAAAAAACGGGGTGACAGGTTCCCTTTAAGACCATCCACCAATCTTTTATTTTGTTCGGACTGCAGCCGTTGAGAATTGGTTAGATAGAGGAAACAAAAGTTATTTAGTTGGGTGATCCTATACCTCTTAGTGAGGACTGGGGAGGGAAGAGGTGTGGGAATTGGGAAATATTCTTACCTAGTATTAGCAGAATATTTGTAGCTTCCACTTTTGCACCGTAGATTACGCCCCCACGGTGCAACTGCTACAAAAAATTCCTAATACTTCCACCTGCATTTTGTGTGTGATTGCACTCTAATTGGAATCACCACAATACTTCCAATTAGTGTTGGTTTACACCTCTGTGCAGCAGTCGAGGTGTAATCACGCTATTATATTTTTTTTGTGGAATTGTGCCGCCGTGCACATTCTCACCTAGTATTCGCACAATATTTGTAGATTCCACTTTTGCACCGTAGATTACACCCCCACGGTGCAACTGCTACAAAAACTCTGTGATACTTTCAGATTTTGATAAATACAGTTCACACAACACCAGTTCATATTCGTTTAGGCTACACCAGTTTCTATTAAAGTTTACGCCAAACTAGATCCAATTAGTGTTTCTTATACCCAGGGCCGGACTGGCCATCTGGCAGTTCTGGCAAATGCCAGAAGGGCCGATGCCAGTAGTGGGCCGCTGCATGCCAACTCACCCTTCCTCCCCCAGCGCTGCCACTGCCGCCACTGCCGCATTCAACTATACCGGCGTCTCATTTGAATGCAATGATGGAGGAGAGAGCGTCACCTGACGCTCCATCTCCCATCAGTCCCCGCTCTGCTTCTGACACTGCGGGTACGCGCGCACTCACTGTGTCCCAGGCAGTGCAGTGGCAGCTGCCGAGACAGGAGCAGGGAGCAACGCGGGCACGAGGGGAGGTAAGGAGTGTTTTTTTTACTGGACTGTGGGGTCATTCTAGGGGGTGAGGAGAGATGTGGGTTCTGCTGTATACTACTGTGTGGGCTCTGCTATATACTACTATGTGGGCTCTGTTCCGCTCTGTACACCTCGTACACACACGGCTCCGCTCTGTACACCTCGCACACACATGGCTCTGCTCTGTACACCTCGTACACACACGGCTCCACTCTGTACACCTCGCACACACATGGCTCCGCTCCATGCACCTTGCACATACCCAGCTCTGCTCCATACACCTCATAGACACACATGACTCCGCTCCATACACCTTGCACACACGGCTCCACTCCGTACACCTCGTACACACCCAGCTCTGCACTGTATACCTCACACACACACGGCTCTGCTCTATACACCTTGCACACACCCAGTTCCGCTCCGTACACCTCATACACACACGGCTCCAATCCATACACCTCATACACACACGGCTCCGCTCTGTACACCTCGTACACACACGGCTCTGCTCCATACACCTTGCACACACCCAGTTCCGCTCCGTACACCTCATACACACCGCTCCGCTCCATAAACCTTGCACACACCCAGTTCCGCTCCATACACCTCGTACACACACGGCTCCGCTCCATACACCTTGCACACCACACACCCAGTTCCGCTCTGTACACCTCATACACACACGGCTCTGCTCCGTACACACCCAGCTCCGCTCCATACACCTTGCACACACGGCTTCCGCTCTGTACACCTCGTACACACACGGCTCTGCTACATTCACACAAACCACTCCTGATCCCACACAAAAGCTTACCCTCAACCAGCACCATGACGACCAGCAGAGTCCTGCACTACACGGAGACCCCTGATCCTGTGACTCCTGACTTCTCCCCTCCTGTGACCTCATCACAGGTCCTGTGCGCACAGAGCAGCGGCAGCAACAGCTCTGGCGTGCGGCTCTCTGCGGTGGAGGGGCTCTGCTGTGGGGTAGTTACGCCGCTGGGAATCGACGCGCAGCACTTTCTCTGAGCCGGCTGTCAATTTGACAGCTGGCTCAAAGAACTGGACTATCTCAGTGTGGGGGCGGCAGAATGCCGCCGACGAGGAGCCTCCTTGGACCGCCGCATCATCAGGTGGCCCGCTGTCACCCCCCTGTCGGCTGCGCCCGGGGCACATGCCCCGGCTGCCCCCCCCCCCTTCCCCCCCGATACGCCACTGCCTGTAGCCTCCACTTCGGCACCCGGAAGGAGCAGGACCCATGCAAAAACTAGCGCAAGGGGTGCTCCAAAGAGATGTGGTGCCTGGGCCTTTTTTGACCAAGTTGCCGATGACATTACAACAGTCAGATGTAATCTGTGTCATCTAACTCTGAAGCGAGGGAAAAACATCCACAAAAATACCACCAATATGTTGAGGCATTTGAGGAACAAGCACGTTGTGGAGTGGACAAGTCACATAAAAAATCTTGCCCAACCTGCAGCTCCATGTGCCACCTCTTCCGCTAACGTTGTAGCTTTTTCCTCTCAGGAGAGAGAGGGAACATCCTCCTGCAGTAGTGTACAGACAGCCATCATCACTGTCACACCGCCACCAACCTCACAATCCCGGTTATCCTCACACTCCCAGTCTAGCCTGCAGCCATCAGTCCCACAGTTATGGGCTCGAAAAAGGAAATTCCCGGCAAGCCACCTCCGAGCACAGGCGCTCAATGCTAGCATTTCAAAACTGCTGGCCTTTGAAATGCGATCATTCGGGCTGGTGGACACGGACGCCTTTCGCAGCAGGACGCAGCATTACCGTCAGATGGTGGCAGACTACATGTCCAGCCATGTAAATTTATCAAAAGTCCCAAAAAGTTTTACACACCTCAAAATCATATTTATAAACCACCAATCCCCAAAATATAATCAGGGAGAAAAAAGGCATGGACTAGATGTAAATTTTCAAAATTTAAAACCAATTTTTTATAAATCCATTTAATAAAATACACAAAAAATACACAAAACAGGGGTAAAGCTCACAGTACATATGGTTGGGAACAGTAAGTAAACAATACCAGGTAATGCAACGTGCATATAGCCATCAAAGACCCATCAATAGCATCTTAAATTATACTTATGGCTAACCAGTGGCCTCATAAGCTTCACTCACAGCTTATTTCAAAAAGAAGGTGCAGAAATGCCTATTAAAGTATATGTGTTGCTGGACTCCTGTATGGTGTAAAGCTGCATAGTGCTTTAGTTGAATGGGGCCCAAACACCCTCCATAAACAAATGCAGTTATCCAGCACACAAAGCAAAGTATACTAAGCTGTAACGTGGAGTAAAAAATGTGTAGACTTACATAATTAGCTATCCCGATAAGTGCTGTTCCACAACGACCCCGACAGCGCCGTTTCGCCTGACTGGCTTCCTCAAATAGGGGGCATATGTGTCTATCGCTTCCCAGTCTATCCTTATATGCCATAGTCAACAGCTGTGCTAGGCGTCAGCCTAATTGAGTGAGTTACGGCACATGCATTCATCAACAGACTCCCAGATCAGAATAGCGACTTCCGGTCTCCTGCGCTTGTGAAGCGAGCGAGTAACGCTTCACTACACCCAGTGCGCAGGGTCGGAAGTCCAGGGATGTCATGGATTTGCGCATGCGCACTCTCAATGCTGAGGCCATAGTATGGGTGTACTAATGTAGAATGCCGTAATGCGCGTGCGCAGGTGAAAACTATGCAAAACCGGCGAAACAGGAAAGGTGCATGTAAACAAAGTGCCTAATAAGGTGATATGTGCAATGCATACTTAGCCAGGCTAATGTGGATCTAGGTGACCCAGCAAGTAAAGAGAACTATAACATCGTTGGCAGATAAAAAAGTGCATACGTGCATACCAATATATTAACGTGTGTGTTGATATAAAAACCGGACTATATATTATATAAAGAGGCCCCAGCAACATAAATGGCATATACAACCATACAATTTTTACAATTTATATATATAAAAATTTTTATTTTATAATAAACATATATGTGATAATAAAAAAAGGCCATGATATAAGGATAGACAGATCCATTGGTACAACAACATGGTTAAAACCAATAAACAAAAGGCGGCCAAAATTCATTCCTAGTAAAAAAAATATATATAAATAAATATATCCATATAGTCATAATAACTAAAAATAAATAACAAACACATAATTAGATCCTAACGCCAATAATATATACAATTAATAATTCTACGAAAAGGTGCTATACATATTATAATAATGTTCTAAATTAACCAATATATAATACAAATTAATGTAAGTGCATATGATAAATATTAATTCACAGATGACATAATTCTCAGGATGAAAGATTCTTGAACATAAATCTTCATGGATTAATATGTATCCAGAGACGGTACATATATAGTATCAATGTCCAACAGAGAACTAGTCAGATGACTCCCTCATAAATGAATATGGGCCGCAAAATAATAACCTGGACAATAAATAGATAAAAACAATTAGTACATATAGACACACATACAAAAATTTAAAACCAGGAAAGTAGGGAAATGTAACTATGTTATGTATACGACCCAGAAGAGAGGCAAATAGAAACTATAAGATCTCTAAGAACGGGACACAAAATATAATTGAGATTTGATCAATATTCTATAAAGGAAAAGATCACTGAGAGAGATACAACTATAAGAAAGAATTTAGACCCAAGGTCTCATTAAGGCCTTGGGGGGCCATGGTTCCCAATAAGTAGATCCATTTGCTTTCCTTCTGGGCCAAAGCCTTACCTAAATTGCCCCCTCTCACCCCCAGATGGATCTGATCAATAGCTTGGATCTTTAACCCCTTCGGATCCGACTGATGGTGTATTCTAAAATGTCTAGGCAAGGTCTTTAAAGTACTAAGGTCTTCCACATTGAACGACTTCTCTATGTCTCTGATGTGCTCTCTAGTCCTTATCCTCAATTCGCATGTGGTGAGACCAATATATACTTTTTTACACAGACATTGTGCATGGTACAGTAAATAACACCCTTAGAGGTGCATGTTAATCGTTTTCGTATATCAAGCCATCAAAGTTCACAAAGGATTTGCTTTTAAATAAATTCCGACATCCTTTACACATATTACAGGGGAAGAAACCATTACCTCCTGATGTTGCAGAACTGGATCTTGTAGTTGAATAGTGACTGTGTACAAGGAGGTCCTTCAAATTTCTGGATCTTCTTGGAACCATTAAAGGGCGACTTGAAAGAAGGTTCTTTAGGACTGGGTCTGATTGTAAAATCCCCCAATGTTTATGCATAATACTGGTCAGTTGCGGCCACTGTTTGTTGAATCTAGTGATGAATCTTATTTCATTCTTATCCCTTTTTTTATTCTGTCGATTACCATATAATAGTTCTTCTCTAGAAATTTCAGAGGCTTTCTTGCAACCCTTTTTGATTTGCCTTTTGCTATATCCTCTCTCAGAGAATCTTCTAGCAAGGTCGGATGCTTGATTTTCATAATCTTCTGTATTGGTACAAATCCTCTTAATCCGGAGAAACTGCCCCGTCGGTATACCATTTATGGTGGATCTGTGATGGGCAGAAGAAGCATGCAACATGGTGTTAGTTGCCGTGGGTTTTCTGAACACGTCAGTAATAATTTGTCCATCTTCCAATGCAGTAATTTTAAGATCCAGGAAGTCGACAACTCTACCAAATTTATATGTTACACAGTCACAAGAGGTCAGTCGACCGGCACTGAACGAGCTCTCCCTCACTTAGACCTCAATAAATTCTCCTTAGAGACCAGACGAAGTAAGCTTCTTCTGAAGGCGGGGAGGTGCATGCACTAGAAGCAGCTAAATCACCAATACATGAAGAAATGAATGAAAGCAGCACTCACCCGTTATCTTCAATGATAATATAGTCCTTTATTGACCGTGGCTCAACATTCCCAGCTAGGGACAAGGCAGGCTACAACATGAGGAGGGAGCGGTGAGGGAGGGTGCAGAGACGAGACAGACGACGGCCGTTTCGCGAACAATCGCTTCAACGGGTCCAGTGAGTTGTGTTAGTGACGTCATATAGGAGTCGACGTACTGCTTACCACATATGTGTGCAATTAACAATTAATAAAAACAACTTAACTCATTCTACAATCTCAGTTTACTAACGGATCTAGAGAAAAACCGCCATGTCTAATTTATCGTTAAGACCCCAAGAGCCTTGTGCATCCGTTTTTAAAATCCAATGAGCTTCGCGCTGTAATAATTTATTATGATTGCCTCCTTGCTGAGGGAATTTAACTACCTCTAAGCCGGCAAAACTAAGGGAACTAGGGTCGCCACCATGCGCATCATGTATGTGTTTTACTAGGCGCACACGCCCCTTCCCTGTGAGCACAGAATTAAAGTGCTCACGAAACCTAACAAATAGGGGTCTTATGGTTTTACCGATATAAAATCGGTGACAAGGGCAGTAGATAACATATACCACAAATTTACATTTACATGTTATGAAGTCTTTTACGAAATGAAAAAAAGTGCCTATTTTGAGGGGGTTAGTGATATTATGGAGGTGACACATACTGCAACCACCGCACCTGAAATTACCTTGCGGGAGCGATTTTTTCATCCAGCTGCTGGTATCAGCAGACAACCTGTGTTTTACTACCAAGTCGCCTAAATTTACTGTTCGTTTATAGGCAAAGCGAGGGATACAAGTGGTTAAATCACGAAAATCGGTATCATTTTTAATCACGTGCCAATTTTTTCGGATGGCTGCATGGATGTTATCATCAAGTGGGCTATGTTTAAATAAAAAAGTAAAAGTCCCGTTTTCTTTACGATTATTCAGCGTGCTATTATTCCCTCTACTCTTATTCCTCCCTTTTTTTAAAAGATCAACTTGGGTTAAATTGGCAGCCCTTTGTTCTGCCTTTTGCAGTATGTGATTAGGATAACCTCTATTTCTAAAGCGCAATTTGAGATCCTCCAGCTGCTTTTTGTAACTATCCTCACAGTTATTAATTTTTCTCAGTCTTACCATCTGGCTATATGGGATACCACACTTAGTGTGAACTGGATGAGCGCTCTGAAAATGCAACACATTATTGGTCGCCGTTGTTTTTCTGTGGACACTTGTTTTGATCCTGCCTTCCTCTATCTCTATTTTTACATCCAGAAATTCTAATTGTTTATCTCCAAATACAGACGTAAATTTCATATTTTGGTCGTTATTATTATTTAGGAAGCTGACAAAATCGTTAAACGTGCGTTCTCCTCCATCCCACACAATGAAAACGTAATCCGCAAAACGCAGATAAAGGCGTATATGCTTTAAGTATGGATTAAGGGCTCTGGTGACGTGCTTCTCAAACGCTGCAAGGAACAGGTTCGCGAAAACGCACGCCACCGGGGTACCCATCGCGGTACCAACCCTTTGACTGTACCATTTATCCAAAAACTTAAAAGTGTTATTGCACAGCACAAACTCAAGTCCTTCCAGCACAAACGAAACAAAGTCATGATCTTTTTCTGTATTAAGAAGAATACGTTGGATAGCTTCCAAGCCTTTTTGTTGTGGTATTCTCGTATACAGATTAACAATGTCAATCGAAGTTAGGGCGAAGGTGGGTTGCCAAACGAAGTTCTTAAGCGCCAGCAGGAAGTCACCTGAATCTTTAACGAACGAAGGTATTTTCATCAACAGGGGTTTCAACAACCAATCTAAAAACTGGGACAACGGCTTAGTCACTGAATTCTTCCCTGAAACTATTGGGCGTCCAGGGGGACGCTCCGCATTCTTATGAACTTTTGGGATACTGTACCAGGTGGGGAAATGTGTGAATTCAGGTATTAATTTCTCTGCTCGTTTTTTAGAAATAGTCCCCTTTTCTACATATTTTCGTAACAGTGTTCTCAGCTTTTGTTTGATACTGTTAGTCGGATTATTGGGTAAAAGAGAATATGTATTAGAGTCATTTAGTTGGGACAGAGCCTCCTCGATGTAATACGCCTTATCTAAGATGACCAGGTTGCCGCCTTTATCGGCTTTTCTAATAATGACGTCATCCCACTTCTGTATTTCTTTCAGGGCTCTTTTCTCTTCAAATGACAAATTGGATTGAGGTTGTCTATATAATATTGCCTCTATATCTTTAATCACCAACTCCTGAAAAAGATCTATATTATTACCGGGTGATATAGGAGGCATCCAGTTAGATTTTATACCCCCTATAAAAGGGTTTGCTGGACCGTGTATAATAGCCATTTGCCGATCATCATGAACCTCTTCAGAGTCCTCACTTAGCCCCGCTAGTAATGTACTCATTTCAATATCCCCTTGATCCATAACAGGATATACCATAAAACCCAAAGGTCCCACTGTGGCTGGTGTATCTGTAGAGACTGACCTGGCCAGATTATCCTTACATTTAGAAAAGTGTTTATGTAGGTGCAACTTTCTAACACTTTTAAATAAATCAATTTTGAATTAATTTAAGTCGAAAGCCTCCGTCAGACAAAAATTAACCCCCCGTGAAAGAACTTTTATTTGATCCCCTGTGAGCATTCTTTGTGATAAATTAATGACTTGGAGAGAGTCATCTGGGTGGCTTTCCGCACTATGCGTCTCTATCGTCTCCAGGACACTTGTTTGCGTTTTTTCCAAGCGCTTTTTTCTTCTGCCACCTCGCCGGATTTTTTCCTCCTAAAGGGATTTGAACTTTAGCAGGTGTTGGTAATGGAAGTGTTGTATTAGAGGTGGAAGCCACTTCTTCTCCACCCTCTTCCGTAGCGCTGGAATCTGAGTCAGTAACCCATCCGTCACGAGACGTTTTCTGATATTTAGAAAATTTCTTAAAACGATTCCGGGAAATAGATTTTTTGGGCTTATTTTGATTCCATGTAAAAATCTGTCCCGATTCAAAGTCCCGCTTATCTCTGAGAAATTTCTCTTTTTTCTTTTCTTTCGTGTCCATCTGGACTAAGATTAATTTTTTCTCTAACTTCTTCTCAAAGGATCTGAAATTATCCACACTTATGCGGGAGGAAAGTTCACATTTAGATTTTTCCAGTTGTTCACAGATAGATTTATAGTCCTCATTTTGAGTAGTGACTAACTGTAGCAGGTTTCGAGAGCACTCGAGATGAATTTGCTCCCACGCTTTCAAGAAGCCAGGATCCTCCTTAAATTGTGAGATCTCTTTAAATACTCTTAAACCTCTCGGGACACGATTACATTCCATATAAGACTTTAAAGACTTAATAGTCAATAAAGGACTATATTATCATTGAAGATAACGGGTGAGTGCTGCTTTCATTCATTTCTTCATGTATTGGAAATTTATATGTTAGTTTGATATTAAATTGATTTTGATTCAACTTGCTCATCATATCATCCAATTTGTCGGGGGAGTCTTCCCATATGAACAAAATGTCGTCTATGAAGCGACTCCACCCATGTATGGCTTCATTGCCTCCCTCCTCATCCTGAAAGATTAATCGTTCCCAATAACCCATAAAAAGGTTAGCATACGAGGGGGCACAAATGGCCCCCATTGCAGTACCCTGTTTTTGGAGGTAGATGTGCTTACCAAAAATGAAGACATTATGCTCCAATATGAATTTTAATAGGGTAAGGATTAATTCAATAAGAGTTACCTCAAGATTACTTTCACGTAAATAATGGGAGACTGCTGTTATACCATCAGAATGCCTAATGGAAGAGTAGAGTGCTTCTACGTCAGCTGTTACTAAGACCGCCCATTTTCACAAGCGCAGGAGACCGGAAGTCGCTATTCTGATCTGGGAGTCTGTTGATGAACGCATGCACCGTAACTCACTCAATTAGGCTGATGCCTAGCACAGCTGTTCACTATGGCATATAAGGATAGACTGGGAAGCGATAGACACATATGCCCCCTATTTGAGGAAGCCAGTCAGGCGAAACGGCGCTGTCGGGGAAGTTGTGGAACAGCACTTATCGGGATAGCTAATCATGTAAGTCTGAAGTGACCGAGGGCAAGGTCGCCCATGTATATCCATGATCTGGCCCAGCAAAACTTCCACACTCAGATTCTATTTTAACAACCGTATCTTTACTGTTATACATTTTCCTTAACACAGCGGAACACAATAATATACAGTACAAAATATGCCTATTCACAGAGATAACGTGTAATAACAAACTGTCCCTCACTTTCCCTATCCACACGTTACCAGTTCCTTTGTTCCAAGAGGTTATCTTCCCCCGTCGCAGGCCTGTCTGTCACTGCAGGGGGACGCTTCAGCCGAAGAGAAAAACAACAGGGATTAAACAAAACTCCGTCCCTCAGGTCCAGACTGTAGTCCTTGGGGTTCAACAGGTAAGGGTGGAATGTTCGGCCTCTCAACAGAGGACCCGCTTACAGTTCATGGGCTCCAGGGTCTGTGAAGATGTCACCGTTAGGTGCTCCGCAGTGTGGGAGCTGGGAACAATCTGGATGTCAGCTTCCAAGAGATAGCGGTCATCCAGGCAATCTTCTATATCGCCTCTACAGGAGGACGCCAGCACACACCGACCTCTCTCTGCACACACCAGTTTCCCGGGCTCCCTCTTTCCCTCCCCTTCCTGTTCACATGTGTTGTGAATTCTGTGGCAGAGCTCCCTCCTGTGGTCACAAGTGGTACTTCGGCTGATTCTCTCTGTGAGCTTCTGTTGGTGGAGGAAAGTGGTATTGCGGCTTCTGAGTTTCCTACCTCAGGTGATGTGGTGAGGTCGTTAGGTACTGCTCTACTTAACTCCACCTAATGCTTTGATCCTGGCTTCCTGTCAATGTTCCAGTGTTGGACTTGTTTTTCCCTGGATCATTCCTGTGGCCTGCTGCTCTGCATAGCTAAGTTCTTCTTTGCTATTTGTTTGCTATTTTTTCTGTCCAGCTTGTCTAATTGTTTTGCTGGAAGCTCTGGGACGCAAAGGGTGTACCTCCGTGCCGTTAGTTCGGTACGGAGGGTCTTTTTGCCCCCTTTGCGTGGTTTTCTTTAGGGTTTTGTGTAGACCGCAAAGTTATCTTTCCTATCCTCGCTCTGTTAAGAAAGTCGGGCCTCACTTTGCTGAATCTATTTCATCCCTACCTTTGTCTTTTCATCTTACTCACAGTCATTATATGTGGGGGGCTGCCTTTTCATTTGGGGTATTTCTCTGAGGCAAGGTAGGCTTATTTTCTATCTTCAGGCTAGTTAGTTTCTCAGGCTGTGCCGAGTTGCATAGGCAGAGTTAGGCGCAATCCACGGCTGCCTCTAGTGTTGTTTGGAGAGGATTAGGGATTGCGGTCTGCAGAGTTCCCACGTCTCAGAGCTCGTTCTATGATTTTGGGTTATTGTCAGATCACTGTATGTGCTCTTACCGCTATGTCCATTGTGGTACTGAATTGCCTATCATAACAGTACAGGAAGCCAAAAGTACTAATGATTCTCAATAGAGGGAAAAAAGAAGTTCTGAGACCATTTTTTTTTCTTTGCACTGTGTTTTGCCTTTTTTTTCCCCTAGATATTTGGGTGGTTCAGGACACAGGTGTGGACATGGACATTCAGGGTCTGTGCTCTTCAATGGATAATCTCGTTATAAATGTACAAAAGATTCAAGATTTGGTGGTTCAGAAGCCTATGTTAGAACCAAGAATTCCTATTCCTGATTTGTTTCATGGTGATAGAGTCAAGTTTGTGAATTTCAAAAATAATTGCAAACTGTTTCTGGCCTTGAAACCTTACTCCTCTGGTGACCCAGCTCAACAAGTGAGAATTATTATTTCTTTTTTGCGTGGCGATTCTCAAGACTGGGCATTTTCCCTTGCGCCAGGAGATCCTGCATTAAGTAATATTGATGCGTTTTTCCTGGCGTTCGGATTGCTGTACGATGAGCCTAATTCAGTGGATCAGGCAGAGAAAAATTTGCTGGCTTTGTGTCAGGGTCAGGATGATATAGAGGTATATTGTCAGAAATTTAGAAAGTGGTCCGTACTCACTCAATGGAATGGGGTCTCTCTGAAGCCCTTAAGGATGTCATGGTGGGATTTCCTATGCCTGCTGGTCTGAATGAATCTATGTCTTTGGCCATTCAGATCGGTCGACGCTTGCGTGAGCGTAAATCTGTGCACCATTTGGCGGTATTACCTGAGATTAAACCTAAGCCTATGCAGTGCGATAGGACTTTGACCAGAGTTGAACGGCAAGAACACAGACGTCTGAATGGTCTGTGTTTCTACTGTGGTGATTCCACTCATGCCATCTCTGATTGTCCTAAGCGCTCTAAGCGGTTCGCTAGGTCTACCACCATTGGTACGGTACAGTCAAAATTTCTTCTGTCCGTTACCTTGATCTGCTCTTTGTCATCGTATTCTGTCATGGCATTTGTGGATTCAGGCGCTGCCCTGAATTTGATGGACTTGGAGTATGCTAAGCGTTGTGGGTTTTTCTTGGAGCCCTTGCAGTGTCCTATTCCATTGAGAGGAATTGATGCTACACCTTTGGCCAAGAATAAGCCTCAGTACTGGACCCAGCTGACCATGTGCATGGCTCCTGCACATCAGGAGGTTATTCGCTTTCTGGTGTTGCATAATCTGCATGATGTGGTCGTGTTGGGGTTTCCATGGCTACAAGTCCATAATCCAGTATTAGATTGGAAATCCATGTCGGTGTCCAGCTGGGGTTGTCAGGGGGTACATGGTGATGTTCCATTTCTGTCAATTTCATCATCCACCCCTTCTGAGGTCCCAGAGTTCTTGTCTGATTACCGGGATGTATTTGATGAACCCAAGTCCGATATCCTACCTCCGCATAGGGATTGTGATTGTGCTATCAATTTGATTCCTGGTAGTAAATTCCCAAAAGGTCGACTGTTTAATTTATCCGTGCCTGAGCACACCGCTATGCGCAGTTATGTGAAGGAATCCCTGGAGAAGGGGCATATTCGCCCGTCATCGTCGCCATTAGGAGCAGGGTTCTTTTTTGTAGCCAAGAAGGATGGTTCGCTGAGACCTTGTATAGATTACCGCCTTCTTAATAAGATCACGGTTAAATTTCAGTATCCCTTGCCATTGTTATCTGATCTGTTTGCTCGGATTAAGGGGGCTAGTTGGTTCACCAAGATAGATCTTCATGGTGCGTATAATCTGGTGCGAATTAAGCAAGGCGATGAATGGAAAACTGCATTTAATACGCCCGAGGGTCATTTTGAGTATCTAGTGATGCCATTCGGACTTGCCAATGCTCCATCAGTCTATATATATAAAGCCAGGAGGAACCTGATAAATCTAAAACATAACCTTTATTTGTATTCTTCTAAAAAGATTTCTTATGGACAAAACAGTGAAAAGTGCATAAAGTGCTCAAAATAACCAGTGCTCAATAAAAAATGGTTTGATCTCACCACATCAGTCGTTTCTCAGGAGCGTCCTCATGTATGTTTAAGGGCAAGGGAAAAGTACACAATACCTATGCTACCCAGTCGTGCCCCTGTATTGCTCCCGTCCTGACAAGGACAGTCCCCAAGTCAGGCTAAGTTTTGTACCCACCACAAACAGATTACTTTCCCTACGCGTTTCCTCTCCCATAGGGGAGATTCATCAGGGGAATAGAAAAACGGTGGTATGCATATAATGCGATATTCTATTTGGGGATATCAAGCCCCTGCATTGGCAGGCGGCTCCTATGTGTCCAGTGCACTTGACTTCCAGTGTGGACTATGGTGAGGTGAGATGCACGCAGGGACCATACTCCCTAATGTAGTCTCACCCCCTCTCAATCTAATTACATGGCGTCCTACCTCACTTCCGGTTAATGGTTATGGCCGGTAAGCTTCCTGCGTGTTCCCGGCGTCATGTTGCCATGTGAACGCCCGTCCGAGTACCAAGCCGGTCTCCATTACTGCGCATGCGGACTTTGCCCACTGCTGAGTCCGCCCTCACTTCCGGTTCATAATACTCGTTATGTCCGGTCCTGCGCAGTCCCGACTCAGGATTCGCTCTGTTGTCTGCCTGCGTCTCCATCCCCATGACTACCCACGATATGTCATGGTAGTGCGCATGCGACCTTTTTACCCGTGATCACGCGCTATGCGGGCCGGCAGCTCAGGTCCCCAATCTTTTTCGCCTCTGTGCGCATGCGGACTTCTTTTGTATCTACCATTACTCGCTCCGCAGTCAGGTGCATCAAGTTCCTAGTTCCTCTGCTTCTTGTATAAATACTAGTGAGAGGTGTGTGTTAATATCCTAATGTGATCACCTTGATCCCTATATTAGTACCGGAAAATTACATAACGCTAGTTTATTTCTTAGTAAAGAAAACAACCGCTATGCCAGGATATTCTTAGATATAGCCATGAGAGGAGGTGGCTAGGCATAGGGGAAGAGATCCCTCTAGGTAAATCCATAAAAAATATATAAAATCTCCCCTTAATACCCCCTATGTTTGGGTCGGAGAAATATGTACAGTGGGGCAAAAAAGTATTTAGTCAGTCAGCAATAGTGCAAGTTCCACCACTTAAAAAGATGAGAGGCGTCTGTAATTTACATCATAGGTGGACCTCAACTATGGGAGACAAACTGAGAAAAAAAAATCCAGAAAATCACATTGTCTGTTTTTTTAACAATTTATTTGCATATTATCGTGGAAAATAAGTATTTGGTCAGAAACAAACAATCAAGATTTCTGGCTCTCACAGACCTGTAACTTCTTCTTTAAGAGTCTCCTCTTTCCTCCACTCATTACCTGTAGTAATGGCACCTGTTTAAACTTGTTATCAGTATAAAAAGACACCTGTGCACACCCTCAAACAGTCTGGCTCCAAACTCCACTATGGTGAAGACCAAAGAGCTGTCAAAGGACACCAGAAACAAAATTGTAGCCCTGCACCAGGCTGGGAAGACTGAATCTGCAATAGCCAACCAGCTTGGAGTGAAGAAATCAACAGTGGGAGCAATAATTAGAAAATGGAAGACATACAAGACAACTGATAATCTCCCTCGATCTGGGGCTCCACGCAAAATCCCACCCCATGGGGTCAGATTGATCACAAGAACGGTGAGCAAAAATCCCAGAACCACGCGGGGGGACCTAGTGAATGAACTGCAGAGAGCTGGGACCAATGTAGCAAGGCCTACCATAAGTAACACACTACGCCACCATGGACTCAGATCCTGCAGTGCCAGACGTGTCCCACTGCTTAAGCCAGTACATGTCCGGGCCCGTCTGAAGTTTGCTAGAGAGCATTTGGATGATCCAGAGGAGTTTTGGGAGAATGTCCTATGGTCTGATGAAACCAAACTGGAACTGTATGGTAGAAACACAACTTGTCGTGTTTGGAGGAAAAAGAATACTGAGTTGCATCCATCAAACACCATACCTACTGTAAAGCATGGTGGTGGAAACATCATGCTTTGGGGCTGTTTCTCTGCAAAGGGGCCAGGACGACTGATCCGGGTACATGAAAGAATGAATGGGGCCATGTAGCGTGAGATTTTGAGTGAAAACCTCCTTCCATCAGCAAGGGCATTGAAGATGAAACGTGGCTGGGTCTTTCAACATGACAATGATCCAAAGCACACCGCCAGGGCAACAAAGGAGTGGCTTCGTAAGAAGCATTTCAAGGTCCTGGAGTGGCCTAGCCAGTCTCCAGATCTCAACCCTATAGAAAACCTTTGGAGGGAGTTGAAAGTCCGTGTTGCCAAGCGAAAAGCCAAAAACATCACTGCTCTAGAGGAGATCTGCATGGAGGAATGGGCCAACATACCAACAACAGTGTGTGGCAACCTTGTGAAGACTTACAGATAACGTTTGACCTCTGTCATTGCCAACAAAGGATATATTACAAAGTATTGAGATGAAATTTTGTTTCTGACCAAATACTTATTTTCCACTATAATATGCAAATAAATTGTTAAAAAAACAGACAATGTGATTTTCTGGATTTTTTTTTTCTCAGTTTGTCTCCCATAGTTGAGGTCTACCTATGATGTAAATTACAGACGCCTCTCATCTTTTTAAGTGGTGGAAATGGCACTATTGCTGACTGACTAAATACTTTTTTGCCCCACTGTATATCTGCAGGGTATGGCAATGGCTCATAGCCTAAATATCCCAATGGATAATGAACGTCCTGTTTTATAGACTTACAGCCCCCAAGGACCGCAGACCAGACTCCAACCTATAAGCCCATTAAAGACTAGAGAGGGAAATGAAAATATGTACACCCCTCTTTTAATTCAAAGAAAGCAGCCGTAATTCAATTGATCATTCAGTCCTTGCGGATGACAGGTCTGAAGGCGAAAAATCCACCTTGACTCTTTTTGGAGCAAAATCCTATCAAAGTCACCCCCTCTCCTTAGTGGTCTCACTTTCTCAATACCCATAAACTTAATGGCCTTCATGTCCCCATTATGCATAACATTGACGTGTCTGGCCACCGACGTCTCTCTTTTATTCCGAACATCACCTAAGTGCTCACCTATCCTCCTCCTAAATTCTCTAAATGTTTTGCCTACATGTTTCTCCTCTCTCCCCGCGGTCTCCCAGAACCTGATAGATTTTATTCTCTCTAAAATCCTGGAGATCCCTTAAAAATTGTTTGTGTTTTCTCTCTTTTAATTTGTATTGGAATTTTTCAATTGAGTTCTGTAATTGTGTTTCCTTAATACTGAAGTCACTTTCTCCTTTAAATTTTGTAACTATCTCAATTTGTTCTTTTAATTTTGTATTTAATTTCTCAAAGTTGTTTTTTTCCTCAGTGACCAATAGGTTCATAAACCTTAGCGAACTATTAGTTGCTTCTTTTTCCCAAAGATTTAGCAACTGTGGATTCCGACAACGAGGGGCCGGCAGCAGGGTAATACGTAATCCCCTCGGCACTATATTGTTCTTAATATATGTTTCAAAGCTCTGAATTTCCCACCATGAACTCGTATGTTCTTTATATATTTTGTTTAAATCTTTGAATGCTGCTGTATACGTTGGAGTATATTTTTTCTGGGCAAATGTTTTCTCAGAGAAAATATCTTTAGCTTCACTAAGCCATAGATCAGTGTCTGGTCCCGTCGCCAGGAAGCCAGCCATAACAAGAAAGCACCACTGACAGCAAGGAAATAGCCAAATACTAGGAGTAACCAGATATGGTACCCCTGTAAGGTCCTCTAATAGAAAGTCTATATATATAAAGCCAGGAGGAACCTGATAAATCTAAAACATAACCTTTATTTGTATTCTTCTAAAAAGATTTCTTATGGACAAAACAGTGAAAAGTGCATAAAGTGCTCAAAATAACCAGTGCTCAATAAAAAATGGTTTGATCTCACCACATCAGTCGTTTCTCAGGAGCGTCCTCATGTATGTTTAAGGGCAAGGGAAAAGTACACAATACCTATGCTACCCAGTCGTGCCCCTGTATTGCTCCCGTCCTGACAAGGACAGTCTCCAAGTCAGGCTAAGTTTTGTACCCACCACAAACAGATTACTTTCCCTACGCGTTTCCTCTCCCATAGGGGAGATTCATCAGGGGAATAGAAAAACGGTGGTATGCATATAATGCGATATTCTATTTGGGGATATCAAGCCCCTGCATTGGCAGGCGGCTCCTATGTGTCCAGTGCACTTGACTTCCAGTGTGGACTATGGTGAGGTGAGATGCACGCAGGGACCATACTCCCTAATGTAGTCTCACCCCCTCTCAATCTAATTACATGGCGTCCTACCTCACTTCCGGTTAATGGTTATGGCCGGTAAGCTTCCTGCGTGTTCCCGGCGTCATGTTGCCATGTGAACGCCCGTCCGAGTACCAAGCCGGTCTCCATTACTGCGCATGCGGACTTTGCCCACTGCTGAGTCCGCCCTCACTTCCGGTTCATAATACTCGTTATGTCCGGTCCTGCGCAGTCCCGACTCAGGATTCGCTCTGTTGTCTGCCTGCGTCTCCATCCCCATGACTACCCACGATATGTCATGGTAGTGCGCATGCGACCTTTTTACCCGTGATCACGCGCTATGCGGGCCGGCAGCTCAGGTCCCCAATCTTTTTCGCCTCTGTGCGCATGCGGACTTCTTTTGTATCTACCATTACTCGCTCCGCAGTCAGGTGCATCAAGTTCCTAGTACCTCTGCTTCTTGTCAGACAAGTGGTTCAAAAGCATTGGGGCATCCTTCGGATGGATGAAGACATTAGAGAGTTCGTAGGTGAAAGACCCCTGATCACATACAGAAAGAGTAAGACCATCGGTAATCGACTAGTACGTAGCCACTTTGTTACACCTGCCACGAGGGAAACCTGGCTACCAACGAAGACCAATGGCTGTTATCGATGTGGGGACTGTATAGCCTGTAAACACATAATGGTGGGAAAAAAGTTTGAAGGTGTTGATGAGTCCTTTGAGATCAGGGACTTCATCAACTGTTAAACCAAAGGTATCATCTATCGCATTCTGTGTAGATGTGGTAAGGCCTATGTAGGCAAAACATTTAGAGAATTTAGGAGGAGGATAGGTGAGCACTTAGGTGATGTTCGGAATAAAAGAGAGACGTCGGTGGCCAGACACGTCAATGTTATGCATAATGGGGACATGAAGGCCATTAAGTTTATGGGTATTGAGAAAGTGAGACCACTAAGGAGAGGGGGTGACTTTGATAGGATTTTGCTCCAAAAAGAGTCAAGGTGGATTTTTCGCCTTCAGACCTGTCATCCGCAAGGTCTGAATGATCAATTGAATTACGGCTGCTTTCTTTGAATTAAAAGAGGGGTGTACATATTTTCATTTCCCTCCCTAGTCTTTAATGGGCTTATAGGTTGGAGTCTGGTCTGCGGTCCTTGGGGGCTGTAAGTCTATAAAACAGGACGTTCATTATCCATTGGGATATTTAGGCTATGAGCCATTGCCATACCCTGCAGATATACATATTTCTCCGACCCAAACATAGGGGGTATTAAGGGGAGATTTTATATATTTTTTATGGATTTACCTAGAGGGATCTCTTCCCCTATGCCTAGCCACCTCCTCTCATGGCTATATCTAAGAATATCCTGGCATAGCGGTTGTTTTCTTTACTAAGAAATAAACTAGCGTTATGTAATTTTCCGGTACTAATATAGGGATCAAGGTGATCACATTAGGATATTAACACACACCTCTCACTAGTATTTATACAAGAAGCAGAGGTACTAGGAACTTGATGCACCTGACTGCGGAGCGAGTAATGGTAGATACAAAAGAAGTCCGCATGCGCACAGAGGCGAAAAAGATTGGGGACCTGAGCTGCCGGCCCGCATAGCGCGTGATCACGGGTAAAAAGGTCGCATGCGCACTACCATGACATATCGTGGGTAGTCATGGGGATGGAGACGCAGGCAGACAACAGAGCGAATCCTGAGTCGGGACTGCGCAGGACCGGACATAACGAGTATTATGAACCGGAAGTGAGGGCGGACTCAGCAGTGGGCAAAGTCCGCATGCGCAGTAATGGAGACCGGCTTGGTACTCGGACGGGCGTTCACATGGCAACATGACGCCGGGAACACGCAGGAAGCTTACCGGCCATAACCATTAACCGGAAGTGAGGTAGGACGCCATGTAATTAGATTGAGAGGGGGTGAGACTACATTAGGGAGTATGGTCCCTGCGTGCATCTCACCTCACCATAGTCCACACTGGAAGTCAAGTGCACTGGACACATAGGAGCCGCCTGCCAATGCAGGGGCTTGATATCCCCAAATAGAATATCGCATTATATGCATACCACCGTTTTTCTATTCCCCTGATGAATCTCCCCTATGGGAGAGGAAACGCGTAGGGAAAGTAATCTGTTTGTGGTGGGTACAAAACTTAGCCTGACTTGGGGACTGTCCTTGTCAGGACGGGAGCAATACAGGGGCACGACTGGGTAGCATAGGTATTGTGTACTTTTCCCTTGCCCTTAAACATACATGAGGACGCTCCTGAGAAACGACTGATGTGGTGAGATCAAACCATTTTTTATTGAGCACTGGTTATTTTGAGCACTTTATGCACTTTTCACTGTTTTGTCCATAAGAAATCTTTTTAGAAGAATACAAATAAAGGTTATGTTTTAGATTTATCAGGTTCCTCCTGGCTTTATATATATAGACTTTCTATTAGAGGACCTTACAGGGGTACCATATCTGGTTACTCCTAGTATTTGGCTATTTCCTCAATGCTCCATCAGTGTTTCAGTCCTTTATGCATGACATCTTCCGAGAGTACCTGGATAAATTCCTGATTGTGTACTTGGATGACATTTTGATCTTCTCGGATGATTGGGAGTCTCATGTGAAGCAGGTCAGAACGGTTTTTCAGGTCCTGCGTGCTAATTCTTTGTTTGTGAAGGGATCAAAGTGTCTCTTTGGTGTGCAGAAGGTTTCATTTTTGGGGTTCATCTTTTCCCCTTCTACTATCGAGATGGATCCTGTTAAGGTCCAAGCCATCCATGATTGGACTCAGCCGACATCTCTGAAAAGTCTGCAAAAGTTCCTGGGCTTTGCTAATTTTTATCGTCGCTTCATCTGCAATTTTTCTAGTATTGCTAAACCATTGACCGATTTGACCAAGAAGGGTGCTGATGTGGTCAATTGGTCTTCTGCTGCTGTGGAAGCTTTTCAAGAGTTGAAGCGTCGTTTTTCTTCTGCCCCTGTGTTGTGTCAACCAGATGTTTCTCTTCCGTTCCAGGTCGAGGTTGATGCTTCTGAGATTGGAGCAGGGGCTGTTTTGTCGCAGAGAGGTTCTGATTTCTCAGTGATGAAACCATGCGCTTTTTTTTCCAGGAAGTTTTCGCCTGCTGAGTGAAATGATGATGTGGGCAACCGAGAGTTGCTGGCCATGAAGTGGGCATTCGAGGAGTGGCGTCATTGGCTTGAAGGAGCTAAGCATCGCGTGGTGGTATTGACTGATCATAAGAACCTTACTTATCTCGAGTCTGCCAAGCGGTTGAATCCTAGACAGGCTCGTTGGTCGCTGTTTTTTGCCCGTTTTGACTTTGTGATTTCGTACCTTCCGGGCTCTAAAAATGTGAAGGCGGATGCTCTGTCTAGGAGTTTTGTGCCCGACTCTCCGGGTTTGTCTGAGCCGGCGGGTATCCTCAAGGAGGGAGTAATTGTGTCTGCCATCTCCCCTGATTTGCGGCGGGTGCTGCAAAAATTTCAGGCTAATAAACCTGATCGTTGTCCAGCGGAGAAACTGTTTGTCCCTGATAGGTGGACGAATAAGGTTATCTCTGAGGTTCATTGTTCGGTGTTGGCTGGTCATCCTGGAATCTTTGGTACCAGAGAGTTAGTGGCTAGATCCTTTTGGTGGCCATCTCTGTCGCGGGATGTGCGTACTTTTGTGCAGTCCTGTGGGATTTGTGCTCGGGCTAAGCCCTGCTGTTCTCGTGCCAGTGGGTTGCTTTTGCCCTTGCCGGTCCCGAAGAGACCTTGGACACATATCTCTATGGATTTTATTTCAGATCTTCCCGTTTCTCAAAAGATGTCAGTCATTTGGGTGGTCTGTGATCGCTTTTCTAAGATGGTCCATCTGGTACCCTTGTCTAAATTGCCTTCCTCCTCTGATTTGGTAACATAGTAACATAGTAACATAGTTAGTAAGGCCGAAAAAAGACATTTGTCCATCCAGTTCAGCCTATATTCCATCATAATAAATCCCCAGATCTACGTCCTTCTACAGAACCTAATAATTGTATGATACAATATTGTTCTGCTCCAGGAAGACATCCAGGCCTCTCTTGAACCCCTCGACTGAGTTCGCCATCACCACCTCCTCAGGCAAGCAATTCCAGATTCTCACTGCCCTAACAGTAAAGAATCCTCTTCTATGTTGGTGGAAAAACCTTCTCTCCTCCAGACGCAAAGAATGCCCCCTTGTGCCCGTCACCTTCCTTGGTATAAACAGATCCTCAGCGAGATATTTGTATTGTCCCCTTATATACTTATACATATACATGGTGCCATTGTTCTTCCAGCATGTGGTTCGTTTACATGGTATTCCAGAGAACATCGTTTCTGACAGAGGTTCCCAGTTTGTTTCGAGGTTTTGGCGAGCCTTTTGTGGTAGGATGGGCATCGACTTGTCTTTTTCCTCGGCTTTCCATCCTCAGACTAATGGCCAGACCGAACGAACCAATCAGACCTTGGAAACATATCTGAGATGTTTTGTTTCTGCTGATCAGGATGACTGGGTGTCCTTTTTGCCTTTGGCTGAGTTCGCCCTTAATAACCGGGCCAGCTCGGTTACCTTGGTTTCGCCATTTTTCTGCAACTCTGGGTTCCATCCTCGTTTCTCTTCAGGACAGGTTGAGTCTTCGGACTGTCCTGGTGTGGATACTGTGGTGGACAGGTTGCAGCAGATTTGGACTCATGTAGTGGACAATTTGACCTTGTCCCAGGAGAGGGCTCAACGTTTTGCTAATCGCAGACGCTGTGTGGGTCCCCGACTTCGTGTTGGGGATCTGGTTTGGTTATCTTCTCGTCATATTCCTATGAAGGTTTCCTCTCCTAAGTTTAAACCTCGTTTCATTGGTCCGTATAGGATTTCTGAGGTTCTTAATCCTGTGTCTTTTCGTCTGACTCTTCCAGATTCCTTTTCCATACATAATGTATTCCATAGGTCATTGTTGCGGAGATACGTGGCACCTATGGTTCCATCTGTTGACCCTCCTGCCCCGGTTTTGGTGGAGGGGGAGTTGGAGTATATTGTGGAGAAGATTTTGGATTCTCGTGTTTCAAGACGGAAACTCCAGTATCTGGTTAAGTGGAAGGGTTATGCTCAGGAAGATAATTCCTGGGTCTTTGCCTCTGATGTCCATGCTCCCGATCTTGTTCGTGCCTTTCATGTGGCTCATCCTGGTCGGCCTGGGGGCTCTGGTGAGGGTTCGGTGACCCCTCCTCAAGGGGGGGTACTGTTGTGAATTCTGTGGCAGAGCTCCCTCCTGTGGTCACAAGTGGTACTTTGGCTGATTCTCTCTTTGAGCTTCTGTTGGTGGAGGAAAGTGGTATTGCGGCTTCTGAGTTTCCTACCTCAGGTGATGTGGTGAATGCTTTGATCCTGGCTTCCTGTCAATGTTCCAGTGTTGGACTTGTTTTTCCCTGGATCATTCCTGTGGCCTGCTGCTCTGCATAGCTAAGTTCTTCTTTGCTATTTGTTTGCTATTTTTTCTGTCCAGCTTGTCTAATTGTTTTGCTGGAAGCTCTGGGACGCAAAGGGTGTACCTCCGTGCCGTTAGTTCGGTATGGAGGGTCTTTTTGCCCCCTTTGCGTGGTTTTCTTTAGGGTTTTGTGTAGACCGCAAAGTTATCTTTCCTATCCTCGCTCTGTTAAGAAAGTCGGGCCTCACTTTGCTGAATCTATTTCATCCCTACGTTTGTCTTTTCATCTTACTCACAGTCATTATATGTGGGGGGCTGCCTTTTCCTTTGGGGTATTTCTCTGAGGCAAGGTAGGCTTATTTTCTATCTTCAGGCTAGTTAGTTTCTCAGGCTGTGCCGAGTTGCATAGGCAGAGTTAGGCGCAATCCACGGCTGCCTCTAGTGTTGTTTGGAGAGGATTAGGGATTGCGGTCTGCAGAGTTCCCACGTCTCAGAGCTCGTTCTATGATTTTGGGTTATTGTCAGATCACTGTATGTGCTCTGACCGCTATGTCCATTGTGGTACTGAATTGCCTATCATAACACACATGACATCACAGGGGGAAGTTCTGCCAATACAGTTTGTTTCTCTGTAATCACATTCGGCATAGGTATAACTTCTGGCCACACGGGGGCAGTGTCTGTCACAGATTCTATGTCAATGATAATAGAACAGTCACAGCCGGCCAGCTCACCACAAGTCTACACATTTTTTACTCCACGTTACAGCTAGTATACTTTGCTTTGTGTGCTGGATAACTGCATTTGTTTATGGAGGGTGTTTGGGCCCCATTCAACTAAAGCACTGTGCAGCTTTACACCATATAGGAGTCCAGCAACACATATACTTTAACCCCTTTCTGACCTCGGACGGGATAGTACGTCCGAGGTCAGATCCCCTGCTTTGATGCAGGGCTCCGCGGTGAGCCCGCATCAAAGCCGGGACATGTCAGCTGTTTTGAACAGCTGACATGTGCCCGTAATAGGTGCGGGCAGAATCGCGATCTGCCCGCACCTATTAACTAGTTAAATGCCGCTGTCAAACGCAGACAGCGGCATTTAACTACCGCTTCCGGCCGGGCGGCCGGAAATGATGTCATCACCGACCCTCGTCACATGATCGGGGGTCGGCGATGCATCAGGATGGTAACCATAGAGGTCCTAGAGACCTCTATGGTTACTGATCACCGGTGGCTGTGAGCGCCACCCTGTGGTCGGCGCTCACAGCACACCTCCATTTCTGCTACATAGCAGCGATCAGCAGATCGCTGCTATGTTTCAGAGGCGATCGAGTTGTGCCTGCTTCTAGCCTCCCATGGAGGCTATTGAAGCATGGCAAAAGTAAAAAAAAAGTTTAAAAAAATGTGAAAAAATAAAAAAAATATAAAAGTTTAAATCACCCCCCTTTCGCCCCAATCAAAATAAATCAATTAAAAAAAAAGAAATCTACACATATTTGGTATCGCCGCGCTCAGAATCGCCCGATCTATCAATTAAAAAATAGCATTAACCTGATCGCTAAACGGCGTAGCGAGAAAAAAATTTGAAACGCCAGAATTACGTTTTTTAGGTCGCCGCGACATTGCATTAAAATGCAATAACGGGCGATCAAAAGAACGTATCTGCACCAAAATGCTATCATTAAAAACATCATCTCGGCACGCAAAAAATAAGCCCTCAACCAACCCCAGATCACGAAAAATGGAGATGCTACGAGTATCGGAAAATGGCACATTTTTTTTTTTTTTTTTTTAGCAAAGTTTGGAATTTTTTTTCACCACTTAGGTAAAAAATAACCTAGTCATGTTAGGTGTCTATGAACTCGTACTGACCTGGAGAATCATAAAGGCAGGTCAGTTTTAGCATTTAGTGAACCTAGCAAAAAAGCCAAACAAAAAACAAGTGTGGGATTGCACTTTTTTTTGCAATTTCACCGCACTTGGAATTTTTTTCCCGTTTTCTAGTACACGACATGCTAAAACCAATGATGTCGTTCAAAAGTACAACTCGTCCCGCAAAAAATAAGCCCTCACATGGCCAAATTGACGGAAAAATAAAAAAGTTATGGCTCTGGGAAGGAGGGGAGTGAAAAACGAACACAGAAAAACGAAAAATCCCAAGGTCATGAAGGGGTTAATAGGCATCTCTGCACCTTCTTTTTGAAATAAGCTGTGAGTGAAGCTTATGAGGCCACTGGTTAGCGATAAGTATAATTTAAGATGCTATTAATGGGTCTTTGATGGCTATATGCACGTTGCATTACCTGGTATTGTTTACTGACTGTTCCCAACCATATGTACTGTGAGCTTTACCCCTGTTTTGTGTATTTTTTGTGTATTTTATTAAATGGATTTATTAAAAATTGGTTTTAAATTTTGAAAATTTACATCTAGTCCATGCCTTTTTTCTCCCTGATTATATTTTGGGGATTGGTGGTTTATATACATGTCCAGCCATGTCAGTGTGTCCCAGGATGGTTCTGCCCCCTTTAAGTTTTGGGTCTCCAAGCTTGATATATGGCCAGAAGTTAGCCAGTATGCCTTGGAGGTGCTGGCCTGCCCCGCTGCCAGTGTTATCAGAGCGTGTCTTTAGCGCCGCTGGTGGAGTCCTAACAGACCAACGCACGCGCCTATCCACCGATAACATTGACCGCCTAGCTTTTATCAAGATGAACCAGGCCTGGATCTCGCCAGACTTTGCAAACCCTGCGCCAGATGAGACTAAATAAACACATGTCTGGCAACAGTCTCCAGGTCCACACTTGGCCCTCTGGCACCACTAGATTGATCAGACCACCTGGGCTTCAGCACCGTCAGCTGTTGCTCGGAAGTGTCAGTCGCACAGTGAACAACCGCTGCTTTGTTTATGGGGTTCAGCATCGCAAGCTTTACTCTGGCTGTGCCACTGGCAAATCAGATACTCCAGTCCACCAACAAATACTCCAGTCCACCTGGGCTTCAGCACCGTCAGCTGTTGCTCGAAAGTGTCAGTAGCACAGTGAACACCCACTGCCGTGTTGTTGGGGTTCAGCAACGCAAGCTGGACTCTGGCTGTGCTACCGGCAATTCAAATTCTCCTGTCCACCTACAATGAATCCTGTCTGCTTGGGCCTCAGCACCGCTAGTTGTTGCTCGGAAGTGCATGTAGCACAGTGAACACCCGCTGCCACGTTGTTAGGGTTCAGCAACGCAAGCTGGACTCTGGCTGTGCTACTGGCAATTCAAATTCTGCTGTCCACCTACAATGAATCCTGTACCACTGGGCCTCAGCACCACCTGCTGTTGCCCTGCACTGTTTCCTCTGTTAGCTGGTTCTCAAGAGTGCCGGCAGGACAGTTGCCTCCTAGCTTGGCTCCCGGGTTCCGCTAACGTAGACTGGTAATCGGGGAGATGCACAACTTGATCTGCTTCTGCTCCGTGCCCCAGTAGAGTTAGCTGGGTCTCCAGCGTGCAGGTAGTCCAAGCGGCTCCTGCTGTGGCTCCGGGTTCCAGTAACAGAAGCTGTCCTTTATTTTGGGGGTTAGTAACACATGTTAACCCTGCAGTCCAATACAAGTTCCAGAACCGCCAGATGGTTCTCGATAGTGCCAATGGCACTTATACCTTCTGCTTAGTTACACAGTTCCAGCAGCACCAGATGGTTCTCGCTAGTGCCAATGGCACTTATACCTTCTGCTTATTAACAGGGTTCCAGCAGCACCAGATGGTTCTCGCTAGTGCCAATGGCACTTTAACCTTCTGCTTATTAACAGGGTTCCAGCAGCACCAGATGGTTCTCGCTAGTGGCAATGGCACTTATACCTTCTGCTTAGTAAAAGGGTTCCAGCAGCACCAGATCGTTCTCGCTAGTGCCAATGGCACTTATACCTTCGGCTTAGTAACAGAGTTCCAGCATCACCACATGGTTCTCGGTAGTGCCAGTGGCACTTATACCTTCTGCTTAATAACAGGGTTCCAGCAGCAGCAGATGGTTCTCGCTAGGGCCAATGGCACTTATACCTTCTGCTTAATAACAGAGTCCCAGCACCACCAGCTGGTTCTCGATAATGTCTTTGCCACAGATTCCTTCTACTGTGTATCCGGGTTCCATTAACATCAGCTGGTCCACGAATGTGCTTTCAGACACTGGTACTTCTTGCACCGTGCACCTGAACTACATGCTTCACAAATTACTATTATAAATACAAGTACCAAAAGAAGAAGAACAAGAAGAACTAGAAGAAGAAGAACCAGACGAAGAACAACTGGAAGAAGAAGAACCGGAACCAGAGGAAGAAGAACCAGAGGAAGAAGAAGAACCGGAACAAGAGGAAGAAGAACCAGAGGAAGAAGAAGAACCGGAACCAGAGGGAGAAGAAGCGGAAGAAGAACCAGTACAAGAGGAAGAAGACCCAGAAGAAAAAGAAGAACCAGAGGAAGAAGAAGATAAAGCAAAGGTTTAGGAAATGGAAGAACCAGAAGCACCAGAACCCAAAGCACCAGAACCAGAAGGACCAGCTACCATAAGACCAGGAAAAAAAAGAATAAGCAGAATAAGAATAAGAAGAATGATAAAATGCAGAAGAAGAAAAAAATAAGTCTAAGCAGAAGAAGACAAAACAGTGCATGGCGGTGAGTCCATTCCTCCTCGTGGTACCCCTGGGGACTCCCTGCTGCTGCGGGGCAAGCTGAACGCGGACCCCTCCCAGTGAGAGTCCCCTGAGACAGGCCTCCCGGAAAGTGTATTTTTCAAATGTCGCTAAACCATGAAAAGTTATTATATTTAAACCTACTCCGACACAACAGAGGAATAGGGCAAGCAAAATTATTATTATTTTTTTTTTAACAATAAACACATTTTCTTAAAAAAGCTATCAGAATGAGCTATTTAAAAAAGAAGGATGAAAGGTAACAAAAAAAAAATTGAAATTAATAGTGGGTAGAACCCGGTACCATTTATTGTACCCAGGGCAAGGAACAGCAAACATGGCATCAATGCTGCTGCCACGGAATGATGTGCAGACAAAAATGTAGGCAGGACTCTTGCTACCGCGCACTCTATTTTGGATTGTGGTGCGCAGCTTTAGATCTCTTCAATATTTTTATTGACTGTGGCGACTGGGCGTTAGCTGTAGACTAGAGCCTTCCAGCATCTTGTCATGTGCGACATGGGTCAGAAAGATGTTGGTGTGATTTCGGGTCATCAGTATCTATAGTGAATTTTGTGGTTTTTCCCGCTGGTTCCAGTGTATGGCCTCCCTGCATCTCAGGCGTAGATTGCAGCGGAAGCGACAGACAATCATTTAAGAACCGTTTTGCCCTTGATCTTAGCGGAAAAAAGAGTGAAGCAGGCACCTCGGCCTTTGAGATCCACAGGCGTGATAATGGTATCTACAACGCCGTACCCACCATTGAAGAATAAAATGAAATGAATGAAGAAAAAGTAAATTCCAAAGAGTTTGCCAAGCATTCTGTTATTTTGACCCGTTGACCAAATGTGCCCCATTATGACCACTATTCATACTAAAAATAGTACTTGTGCCCATTATTATTTGATTTCTCTGGCTCCGCTGCCTCCGATTACTAATTCTACATGTTATTTCGGCGTTTTTAGTCATTTATAAAACACAACAATGTAAAATAGGTGTTTTAGGAATTTCGATGTTTTATCCCCGTTGACTTCAATGAGGATCGGAAATCGGAATTCCTGATCGCCGATTTTCAAGTGTGATCGGACCGATCCTTTCCGATCCGATTTTTAGAGTGATCAATCAACCCTACTCGTCATCACTAATAAATATGCATCCTATATTAAATCCATCATTATTTTCTAATTTTTATTAGATCATATATAAGTGCTCAGAATGAATTACATATAGTGCAGAATTAGAGTACATGGATCTAGACCTAGGACACATTTTCAGATCTGTACACTGTCTATTATGAACATATCCCATGAATGTACTCATTATGATTATTCATTCTCTATTATCATTAGCAAGCCTATAAACTAGAAAATACCTTTCTAACCTATAGAACTGAAATCCTTGCCTTCCAGACTTGATTTGCACTCATATTAGGAAGAGAGAGGAGGATAACAGAAGGGGTCTTTTGAGTGCACAGTCCAGAGACAGAATGTTGGGAGGAAAGGCGAGAGAGGAGGAGAGAGGGATAAGAAGAATAAGAGAGCAGAATAAAGAATAAGAACGGGAGACAGAGTAGAATACACACTGCTTCCAGTCTACCTCTACCCTATCCTCTCTTCTCTGCTGTCTTACACAAGGCAAAGTGATTTTTGTCTGACAGTTTGTGTACATCTGGAGCATCTGGAACAATTTGTGCTTGCATTTTCCTGGTTAAGCAAATACCACATGGTCCCCATTCTATGGAAAGGAACTAGGCTAATAATGCTCCTTGAAAGAGTGATTGTGCTAACCGTCTCCGTAAATCCCTTATCTGCATGTAGTGTTTGGATTGCTTTCAATTTGCCATAGAAATATCCTTGTTTGATCACAGCTCAAAATATTTACCTGGGGAGGGATGCTTTGCAAGGTCTACGTGCCATGTTGATGAGAAAGATGATTTTGTCTTCAAATTAGGATATGCATCCTGATTTTTGTTCTTGCAGTCATCCCAGAGTGTTTGGACAGATAAATACTAGATGATGGATTTTATTCTCTGAACTAATTTACATTTTCTGCTTCTCCAATGCTTGATAATATTTCTTCCACTTGGAATTGCAGTTTCTGCAGCACAAGTCTACTTGGAGACACACTCAAGATTTCTCTCATGGTTTTACTTATTCTTACAATCACAGTGGGCAATGTGGTAAGTCTCTTAGTTTTCTTGAGGACAAAGCAGATTTGGACATCTCAAGGCTTCCTAAAAACTTCTTTAGCTCTTGCAGACTTGGCAGTTGGAGTATTAGTTGTGCCGTATTCAGTATGCATGGAAGTTACCCGGATTGTTTATAGGTTGGAGAAACTTGGAGAACCATCTGCCTCTATTTTTACCTCTCAGCTCCCTTGTTTCATCATGGGACCTATTTTTGCTGGGTGCACCTTTATTTCAATATCCACCATATTCCTGCTGTCGGTTGAGAGGAGCATTGCTGTACTGAAACCTCTCCACAAGCAGATTGTGATAACAAGGAAAAGAACAGGGTGCCTTATTGTTTTTTCCTGGGTTTTCAGCTTCATTTTAGCTATGGTACCCATGGTTTTCAGTCAAGACCTATCCATGGAGTATAGTTCATGCAGCAAAATGTGCAACTATGCGTTCACAACAATGCAACCCCAGGATCCTGCCTTGAATATAATGCTCATCTTCCCAGCCTTTGACTTCTCACTGCTGGGTGGCACCTTTGCTATAAATTTTGTCACCTTTGCGGCTATAAGACAGCATTGTAAGGTCAGGAAGCAGCTGGAGGTTGAAGTCCAAAGTACCTGCAGCAAGGTGGCATTCTCAGACATTACTGCAGCTAAAACCATTGGAATTCTGACATTTGCCTTCTCTGCTTCTTTCAGCCCTATTGCTGTGTTTGTGGTGGGTAATGTTTTGGGCTATGGCTGGTGTGAATTTTCTTTCTATGCATTCTGGATCCTTGCCTCCAATAGCTGCTGGAATGTTGTCATTTACAGTATCAGGGACTTAAAATTTAGACAAGGTGTCCGGGAACTCTTCAGTAGACAAGAACTAAAGTTTCCAAATCACCAACTGAGACCTCAGTGCCATGTTAAAGAGGATAGCTCCTCTCCATGTGTTGCTGTCCTTAAAGAGATATTCCGACCAGAAACTGCTTGAAGTTCAAGTGCAGTGCGGATTTTGACAAGAATTCAAAGTTATTTAGGCTAAAAAAGGACCTAAAATCTACTTTGAACAATGCTGAATATGATTGTCATTGTGCTGTCAGTGCAGAGACCATTGTCAATGAAGATCTAATCAAACTTCAATTCTACGGCACTTAAGGATTCAACAAATGACATGTCCGGCTCCACACTGCTCTTCATCAACTAGCAAGTTGTTCTGAAATAATACATTCATGGTTGTAAATTCTAAAATGTCTCGTAAAAAGAAGAGGGGTTAAATGCCTTCAGAGGCTAAGCCATACCATGTCTCAGATCCCATTAAAGCCAGCATGTCAGTGTGATGCCCCTTGTGCTTAATTAATTTGCCGTATGTGGAGTCGGGAAGGAATTTTTTTTCCCCAAAGTGGAGCTTACTATTTGCCACATGGTTTTTTTTTGCCTTCCTCTGGATCAACATGTTAGGGCATGTTAGGTTAGGCTATTGGTTGAACTAGATGGCCTTAAAGTCTTCCTTCAACCTTAATAACTATGTTACTATGTTAATGCTGGAAAAGGATGTCATCAAGCAACACAATGTTACTGCCACCTCTGGCAATTAACACTTTCCTCTCCAAGACTGTTGGTTAAGTACTTTCAGAACAGTAAAAATAGGATATTGCTGGTTGCAAAGCTTGCTTGTTATCATTGTATGTTGGTGCCTGTATAGTAATAGCCATGGTTTTAATAATATTACCTTACGGGAGGAAGATCATGTCTGATTGAAAGTAATTAGAAATCAATTAGTGGAATAAACTTTCCAAATTGTTATTAAATGTTCTCCCCATTATTTGACATCCCTTACATAGAAATTGTACTTCGTTTTTTAAAATTTCAGTGTCTTGTGCACTTTACCCACCATTAAAATGCTGTCATGTATCACTCCCCATATACAGTATCACCTTGTCTGTATGTTTATACCTCTGCATATTTAATCTACTATGCTGTTGACTGTGAAAGCCTCAAAAATCCCTATGTTGATTTCTCTCATTCCTATTGGCTATGATTCGCTATTATTAACCCATCGCTGCTATGTTTATTAAACACAAGTTTATCAAGTATGCTTATAATGTTGTTTAGAATCAAGTTTCTATATTATTATACCTGCTTATATTGTGCCATTATATTTTGCAACATTTTTCAGGTATTGTCATCAATATCATTTCCCTATCAGTATGTTTTTGGGAGTCTGAAGTACCTGGATGAAATCAACTCAAACACGGGGAGAACATACAAAAACAATGTAGATGTGCTTGGTTGATTTTGAACCCCGGACCCCTGCCCTTGTATCTATACATATAACAATTAATATAATATAAAATATATATCTACTTTTCCAACAATTTAAATGGAACCTGTCATTTGTTTGCTGCTGCCTGAACCACAGGTAGCATAAATCAGAGTCTGGCAGCGCTATTCCAGAGAAAACATACTTTGAAAAGCCAGATGAAGACTACTCGCCTACTGTGACTTTATCCACCCTGATCCACTTGACTGACTGGTTTTTCGCTATGTGTGTGCATACGGAAAGACCTGTCAAAGGAATCGGCGTGGGAAGAAGCCTCCGGAAATCTGCTAGTTTTTCAAAGTCTGTTTTCTCTTTAATACTGCGGCACTTCAGAGTAAAACACACACAGCTGGAATAGGGAAGCCAGACTGTGATCCATGATACATGGTGTTAGGGGTCGAGTTCCTGCCTCTGTACAGGGGGAATCTCGAGCCATCTCCGCTGCAGTCTCCCATTCTTCTCCTGCCGCAGTGGAGCCTGCTCAGCGGAGACGTCGATCCCAGCATCTCGCTCAGTCTGACTCTGTGCTAAGAGTTACTGCTGCATTTCCTGCTTCTGCCATTGAAGTCAGTGCTGGGCAGCGGCGAGCGGACGCTTCTGGGGCTAAGTCCTGCTTTTCACATTCTGAGCTGCCTATCGCAGCTGACATCTGGCACTATGTGCCAGGAGCAGTCACGAACCACCCCCGGCACATTAACCCCCGGCACACCGCGATCAAACATGATCGCGGTGTGCTGGCGGTATAGGGAAGCATCGCGCAGGGAGGGGGCTCCCTGCAGGCTTCCCAGAGACCCCCGCAGCAACGCGATGTGATCGTGTTGCTGCGAGGGTCTCTTACCTCTCCTCCCTGGGAGGTGGCTTACCAAGTGCCTGCTCAGAGCAGGCACTTGGTAAACCTGCAGTGCTGTAAGTCAGATCCCTGATCTGACAGAGTGCTGTGCAAACTGTCAGATCAGCGATCTGTGATGTCCCCCCCGGGACAAAGTAAAAAAGTAAAAAAAAAAAAAATTTCCACATGTGTAAAAAAAAAAAAAAAAAATTCCTAAATAAAGAAAAAAAAATATATTATTCCCATAAATACATTTCTTTATCTAAATAAAAAAAAAAACAATAAAAGTACACATATTTAGTATTTCTGCGTCCGTAACGACCCAACCTATAAAACTGTCCCACTAGTTAATCCCTTCAGTAAACACCGTAAGAAAAAAAAAAAAAGAGGCAAAAAATAACGCTTTATTATCATACCGTCAAACAAATAGTGGAATAACACGCAATCAAAAAGACATATAAATAACCATGGTACCGCTGAAAACGACATCTTGTCCCGCAAGAAACGAGCTGCCATACACCAACAGCAAAAAAATAAAAAGTTATAGTCCTCAGAATAAAGCGATGCCAAAATAATTATTTTTTCTATAAAATAGTTTTTATCGTATAAAAGCGCCAAAACATAAAAAAATGATATAAATGAGGTATCGCTGTAATCGTACTGACCCGAAGAATAAAACTGCTTTATCAATTTTACCAAACGCGGAACGGTATAAATGCCTCCCCCAAAAGAAATTCATGAATAGCTGGTTTTTGGTCATTCTGCCTCACAAAAATCGGAATAAAAAGCGATCAAAAAATGTCACGTGCCCGAAAATGTTACCAATAACAATGTCAACTCGTCCCGCAAAAAACAAGACCTCACATGACTCTGTGGACTCAAATATGGAAAAATTATAGCTCTCAAAATGTGGTAATGAAAAAAATATTTTTTGCAATAAAAAGCGTCCAATCATAAAAATCCGCTAAAAAACCCGCTATAAAAGTAAATCAAAACCCCCTTCATCACCCCCTTAGTTAGGGAAAAATTAAAAAAATGTATTTATTTCCATTTTCCCGTTAGGGCTAGGGTTAGGGCTAGGGTTAGGGTTGGGGCTAGGGTTAAGGCTACAGTTAGGGTTGGGGCTAAAGTTAGGGTTGGGGCTAAAGTTAGGGTTTGGATTACATTTACAGTTGGGATTAGGGTTAGGGGTGTGTCTGGGTTAGAGGTGTAGTTAGGGTTACCATTGGGATTAGGGTTAGGGGTGTGTTTGGATTAGGGTTTCAGTTATAATTGGGGGGTTTCCACTGTTTAAGCACATCAGGGGCTCTCCAAACGCGACATGGCGTCCGATCTCAATTCCAGCCAATTCTGCGTTGAAAAAGTAAAACAGTGCTCCTTCCCTTCCGAGCTCTCCCGTGTGCCCAAACAGGGGTTTATCCGAACATATGGGGTATCAGCGTACTCAGGACAAATTGGACAACAACTTTTGGGGTCCAATTTCTCCTGTTACCCTTGGGAAAATACAAAACTGGGGGCTAAAAAATAATTTTTGTGGGAAAAAAAGGATTTTTTATTTTCACGGCTCTGCGTTATAAACTGTAGTGAAACACTTGGGGGCTCAAAATTCTCACAACACATCTAGATAAGTTCCTTGGGGGGTCTAGTTTCCAATATGGGGTCACTTGTGGGGCTTTCTACTGTTTAGGTACATTAGGGGCTCTGCAAACGCAATGTGATGCCTGCAGACCATTCCATCTAAGTCTGCATTCCAAATGGCGCTCCTTCCCTTCCGAGCCCTCCCATGCACCCAAACGGTGGTTTCCCCCCACATATGGTGTATCAGCGTACTCAGGACAAATTGGACAACAACTTTTGGGGTCCAATTTCTCCTGTTACCCTTGGGAAAATACAAATCTGCGGGCTGAAAAATAATTTTTGGGGAAAATTTTTTTTCTTATTATTTTCATGGCTCTGCGTTATAAACTGTAGTGAAACACTTGGGTGTTCAAAGTTCACACAACACATCTAGATAAGTTCCTTGAGGGGTCTAGTTTCCAATATGCGGTCACTTGTGGGGGGTTTCTACTGTTTAGGTACATTAGGGGCTCTGCAAACGCAATGTGACGCCTGCAGACCAATCCATCTAAGTCTGCATTCCAAATGATGCTCCTTCCCTTCAGAGCTCTGCCATGTGCTCAAACGGTGGTTCCCCCCCACATAACGGGTATCAGCGTACTCAGGACAAATTGGACAACAATATTTAAAATCCAATCTCTCCTGTTACCCTTGGAAAAATACAAAACTGGGGGCTAAAAAATAATTTTCGTGGAAAAAAAATATTTTTTATTTGCACGGCTCTGCGTTATAAACTGTAGTAAAACACTTGGGGGTTCAAAGCTCTTACAACACATCTAGATGAGTTCCTTAGGGGGTCTACTTTCCAAAATGGTGTCACTTGTGGGGGGTTTCTACTGTTTAGGTACATTATAGGCTCTGTAAACTTAATGTGACGCCTGCAGACCATTCCATCTAAGTCTGCATTCCAAATGGCGCTCCTTCCCTTCTGAGCCCTCCCATGCGCCCAAACGGTGGTTCCCCCCACATATGGGGTATCAGCGTACTCAGGACTAATTGGGCAACAACTTTTGGGGTACAATTTCTCCTGTTACTCTCGGGAAAATACAAAACTGGGGGCTAAAAAATAATTTTTGGGAAAAAATATGATTTTTACGGTTCTGCATTATAAACTTCTGTGAAGCACTTGGTGGGTCAAAGTGCTCACCACACCTCTGGATAAGTTCCTTAGGGGGTCTACTTTCCAAAATGGTGTCACTTGTGGAGGGGTTTCAATGTTTAGGCACATCAGTGGCTCTCCAAATGCAACATGGCGTCCCATCTCAATTCCTGTCCATTTTGCATTGAAAGGTCAAACGTCGCTCCTTCCCTTCTGAGCTCTCCCATGCGCCCAAACAGTGGTTTACCCCCACATATGGGGTATCAGCGTACTCAGGACAAATTGTACAACAACTTTTGGGGTCCAATTTCTTCTCTTACCCTTGGGAAAATAAAAAATTAGGGGCAAAAAGATAATTTTTGTGAAAAAATATGATTTTTTTTATTTTTACGGTTCTGCATTATAAACTTCTGTGAAGCACTTGGTGGGTCAAAGTGCTCACCACACCTCTGGATAAGTTCCTTAGGGGGTCTACTTTCCAAAATGGTGTCACTTGTGGAGGGGTTTCAATGTTTATGCACATCAGTGGCTCTCCAAATGCAACATGGCGTCCCATCTCAATTCCAGTCAATTTTGCATTGAAAAGTCTAATGGCGCTCCTTTGCTTCCGAGCTCTGTCATGCACCCAAACAGTGGTTTACCCCCACATATGGGGTATCGGTGTACTCAGGACAAATTGTACAACAACTTTGGCGGTCCATTTTCTCCTGTTACCCTTGGTAAAATAAAACAAATTGGAGCTGAATTAAATTTTTTGTGAAAAAAAGTTAAATGTTCATTTTTATTTAAACATTCCAAAAATTCCTGTGAAACACCTGAAGGGTTAATAAACTTTTTGAATGTGGTTTTGAGCACCTTGAGGGGTGTAGTTTTTAGAATGGTGTCACACTTGGGTATTTTCTATCATATAGACCCCTCAAAATGACTTCAAATGAGATGTGGTCCCTAAAAAAAATGGTGTTGTAAAAATGGGAAATTGCTGGTCAACTTTTAACCCTTATAACTCCCTAACAAAAATAATGTTGGTTCCAAAATTGTGCTGATGTAAAAAAAACGTGGGAAATGTTACTTATTAAGTGTTTAGTGTGACATATCTCTGTGATTTAATTGCATAAAAATTCAAAGTTGGAAAATTGCAAAATTTTCAAATTTTTTTCCAAACTTCCGTTTTTTTCACAAATAAACGCAGATAATATCAAAGAAATTTTACCACTATCATGAATTACAATATGTCACGAGAAAACAATGTCAGAATCACTGGGATCCATTGAAGTGTTCCAGAGTTATAACCTCATAAAGGGACAGTGGTCAGAATTGTAAAAATTGGGCTGGTCATTAACGTGCAAACCACCCTTGGGGGTAAAGGGGTTACTCATTCCCATTCCTAGTGATGTTGAATGCTTGCGAATGTTGGAGTTAACTAGCACCTGACAGGGCTAATCAATACATAAGAGCATGATCTGTAGTGCTTCTAACCAACAGTGACCGCCAGTGCGGTGCTATACGCACTCTGAGCGGCTATCTTCATTTACTCCTGACAATTGGTCAGTGTAGGGTGGGAACTCCCGCTTGATCTCTGCATCTGACTCAGGGCATCCTCAGGCGTTGGGTCAAAAGCCACCGAGGGTCAGAGCGGGATCAATCACCAGCATAGTGGGTGTGAATTGCAGGGATCCCACTAGTATTCATTTGCTGCTCCCTGTGACTGCTAACAGGGCACAGCGTTTCCTTGATTCCCTGTGACTCTGTGAAGCAACAGAGTTCGCTCTTATACAGACCAGGTGACGGAAGCCATGTTTATAATGGCATAGTACCGCCATATAGTGCTGCCATTAACTAGCAGCAGGTTCCAGTGCTGCACGGTGGACCCCGGGCTGCGAACGCACCTTTACTATCGTTATATTTCCTCAGTGCGTTCCGCCAGCCTTAACAGTATACTAGCGCCAGGGTCTGGTTAGTAATGGTGGACGATCAGCGTCTACAATGGTACATCCAGCAGCTGGAGGGTGGGTTGGTGGCTCTTGAGCGCAAAACCTCGGCCGTGGTCCACTGCCACCCCTGCTCCGACATTTTCCTATCTCCCATTACCAGACAAGTTTGCTGGTAACAGTAAGCTGTGTCGGGGATTCGTGAGCCAGTGTCCCATAAATCTAGAGCTCCTGGCTGCACGTTTTCCCATGGAACGGGCTAAAGTGGGATTTATTATATCCCTTCTGTCGGGCAGGGTGTTGGAGTGGGCAATGCTGCTGTGGGAGCGTGATGATCATGTGGTGCAGAGTGCTCCTCGCTTCCTGGACTCTCTGAAACAGGTCTTTATGAGACCTCGTGTCACCCATGATACTGCGCTCCAACTGCTGGCATTGACACAGGGCTCATCCATGGTCAGTCAATTTGACGTCCACTTCCGGACTTTGGCATCAGAGCTGGAGTGACCGGATAAAGTCCTTATCCCGGTGTTCTGGAAGGGACTGGCTGACCGTGTGAAGGACACCTTGGCCACCAGGGAGATTCCCATCACACTGGAAGAGCTTATAACTATATCCACCTTCATTTTAACGAACGAAGGTTGGTGCGAACCCAGTGTAGGCAGAGGTTCTAGTTGGCTCCTACCTTCACCAGGCCTCTGGAATCTCCTGTTCAGGCGTCCGAGCCCTATGAGGCCATGGAGGTTAACGAGCGGGTCCTAAGTCTCATGCCGCTCGAATACCCATGGTCTGTAATGTCTGCCAGCAGTTAGGACATTATGCCCAGAAATGTCCTCAGCAGTCGGGAAATGACCGCGTTTAGTAACCATAGGAGGAGGTTCACTAGACACAGTGGGGTTTTCCTCCAAATTGTCCTTTAAAGGGACAATCATTTTAGGCTCATCCATTCTTACAGTCGAGCTTTGTGTGGATTCTGGGGCGGAGGGCAATTTTATGTCTTCTGCCTTTGCCCAACGCCACGCAATACTCCTGGTGATTCTCGCCAAGCCGGTGACTGTATGAGTGGTAAATGGGTTGACACTGCCCTCACAAATAACACACCAGAGCATCCCATTTATGCTATCTATGTCTCCATCCCATCAGTAGATTATTTCCCTTCTTGTTGTTCCTGAGGGAATAGATGAGATCCTGCTAGGGATACCCTGGCTACGTTACCACTCCCCTCATATAGAGTGCTCCTCAGGGAAAATTTGGGGATGGAGTGAATCTTGTGAAGGCAGATGTCTGAGGGAGTGCGTTCAGGTTGCCACTACAGAGGTATCCACAGATCTTTCTTCTCTCCCCAAGCGGTATTGGTCCTATGCGGACGTGTTCTCCAAGAGGGCTGCAGAGACCCTTCCGCCTCAGCGCCCCTATGACTGTCCTATTGATCTCTTGCCTGGTTCAGAGCCTCCCGGGGTCGGGTCTAACCCCTCTCTCTCCCGGAGATGGAGGCAATGACTCAATACATCCAGGAGAATTTGGCAAGAGGGTTCATTAGGAAGTCAGTGTCACCTGCAGGGGCGGGGTCCTTCTTCGTACAGAAGGGCGGAGAACTATGTCCATGCATAGACTACAGGGGTCTTAACGCCATCACCATTAAGAATAACTACCTTTTGCCCCTGATATCTGAGCTCTTTGATAGGCTGCGGGGAGCAAGGGTATTTACTAAACTAGATCTGCGGGGTGCTTACAACCTGATGTGCATTCGTGAGGGGGACGAATGAAAGATGGCTTTTAACACCAGGGATGGGCACTATGAATACCTGGTGATGCCCTTCGGCTCTGTAATGCCCCAGCCGTTTTCCAAGGTTTTGTGAACGATATATTCCGGGATATGCTCACCACCTCAGTCGTAGTCTATCTGGATGATATTCTCATCTACTCTCCAGATATACACTCCCACCGGAGAGATGTTTTCAAAGTCTTCGACCTCTTACGGGCATACTCCCTCTACGCCAAGTTGGAGAAGTGTGTATTTGAGCAGGAGTACGTGCCTTTCTTTGGCTATATCATCTCCACCCAGGGATTGGCTATGGATCCTGCCAAGCTACAGGCTTTGATGGACTGGCAGGAACCCCATTCTCTCAAAGCAGTGCAGCGCTTTATGGGGTTCATTAACTATTATCGCCAGTTCCTTCCTCACTTCTCAACCCTGGTAGCTCCCTTGGTAGCCCTCACCAAGAAGGGAGCAAATCCCAAATTGTGGTCGGAGGAGGAGGTCTCGAAGGCCTTTCTCTCTGTTAAGTCTCATTTTGCTAGCACTCCCATCCTACATCCCCCCGATGTAGATAAACCATTTATAATGGAGGTGGATGCCTCATCCATCGGTGCTGAAGCAGTCCTCTTCCAAAAGGATGCTCAAGGTTGGAAGCATCCTTGCTTCTTTTTCTCCAAGACTTTCACACCCACGGAGAGGAATTACTCCATTGAGGACAGGTAGTTGCTAGCTATGAAGTTGGCCTTCTCAGAGTGGAGATTCCTCCTGGAGGGGGCTCGTTTTCCCTTCTAAGTGTATACCGGCCACAAAAATTTGGTGTATTTGCAGACTGCCTACCGGCTAAACTCTCGCCAGGATAGATGGTCTTGTTCTTCTCCCGTTTCCACTTCACCCTCTATTATCTTTCCGGGGAGAAGAACATCCGTGCCAATGCTCTCTCCTGCTCTGTAGTGTCTTCAGTAGAGAAGGAGGAGGAGCCTCGGCTAATTCTCCCTTCAGAGAGCCTGAGGACTGTGGGCCCAGATTCGCTAGAGTCTGGGCCCCCGGGCAAGACTTTTGTGCCATCTAATATGCGACCAGAGGTTCTCTCTTGGGCTCACTCGTCCAGGGTGGGTGGACATTTTGGGACCAAGAGGACATTTGAGCTGCTGGAGAGGACGTACTGGTGGCCTCATATGGCCCGCGATGTCGGAGACTATATTCAGGCATGTTTTTCTGCGCCAGGAATAAGTCTCCTCGACAACGGCCAGCTGGGTTACTTTACCCTCTGCCGGTGGCGGACAGGCCCTGGGAGATGGTCAGGATGGACTTTGTGGTGGGCTTACCCAAGTCCTGTAGCTGCACCATTACTTCGGTAATCTTTCCAAAATGGTGCACTTGGTGCCTCTTCCACGGCTACCTTCTGCACGGGCCCTGGCAGCGTTGTTTATTAAACATATTTTCCGCCTGCACGGTATGCCAGACAAAATTGTCAGTGACCGTGGTCCCCAGTTTGCGCCTCGGTTCTGGAGAGAGCTTTGTCATCTGCTCATCATCGAGCTGAATCTCTCTTCAGCATACCATCCTGAGACGAATGGGTTGGTAGAGAGGGCCAACCAGATCCTGGTCACTTATCTGCAACATTTTGTTTCAGCCAGGCAGGATGACTGGGCATCCTTGCTACCGTGGGCGGAGTTTGCGCTGAACAACGCCGTAGCTGACTCCACCAGGCAGACCCCATTTCTCCTTGCCTACAGACAGCATCTGAGGGTTCCTGTGCCTATGCCCCTGTCTTCCGCCGACTCCAGGGTGGCGGACTGGGCTGTGGAGGCACGTGACATTTGGGACCGCACTTAGGATGCCAACCGGGCTTCCAAGGAGAGAATGAGGGTCTCCGCCGATGCACATTGGCGCCCCACTGCGACCTTTGCTCCTGGCGACTTAGTGTGGCTCTCCACCCATAAAATCAGGCTGTGAGTTGAGTCCACTAAGTTTGCACCTCGCTACTTGGGTCCCTTCAAGGTCCTGGAACAGGTTAACCCTGTGGTCTACCATCTGGCCCTTCCTCCACGCCTAGGTATCACCGACACCTTTCATGTGTCCCTTCTAAAGCCGTTCACATGTCTTGGTTTTCTGAGTCATCTGCCGGGACATCGGGATCGTCTACGGATGATTTCTATTTGGTGGATTGGAAGGGTTATGGCCCAGAGGACAGGTCCTGGGAGCCTGCTGTGCACATTCGGGCTCCGCAGCTCATTGCTGCCTTCAAGTGTAGCAAGGTCCAAGGAGTGGGGCCCTGGGGGGGTAATGTTAGGTGTCGATTTCCTGCTGCTGCGCAGGGGGGATCTCGAACCACCTCCACTGTGGTCTCTCATTCTCCTCGGGCCGCAGTGGAGCCTGCTCAGCAGAGACGTCAGTCCCAGTGCCTGGCTCGGACAGATGCTGTGAGTTTGGTTACTGCTGCCCTTCCAGGTTCAGCCATTATGACCAGTACTGTTCAGCGGCGAGCAGGCACTCCTGAGACTAAGTCCTGCTTTTCTCCTTCTGAGCATGCCCAGGGGAAGACCTCTCATTGGAAATCGGGGGTCCCATGCTCAGGCCCTCTAGCAGCTCCTGTTGGTCCACTAGGAAGGTCCTGGAGAGCTACAGCTATAAAAGGTTTGACATAGCCGCACGGCCATGCGCTAGTATAAACCTGTTATCGTGTGTGTGTGTGTGTGTGATTGTGTGCCTGTTCTGGTGATTGCTCCTTAATCATTCCTATTCCTAGTGATGTTGAATGCTTGCGAATGTTGGAGTTAACTAGCGCCTGACAGGGCTAATCAATACACAAGAGCACGATCTGTACTGCGACTGACCAGCAGTGACCAACAGTGCGGCGCTATAGGCACTTCATGCGGCTATCTTCATTTACTCCTGACAATCGGTCAGTGTAGGGTGGGAAATCCTGCTTGATCTCTGCATCTGACTCAGGGCATCCTCAGGTGCGGGCTCAAAAGCCACCGAGGGTCAGAGCGGGATCAATCACCACCATAGTGGGGGTGAATTGCAGGGATCCCACTAGTATTCATTTGCTGCACCCTGTGACTGCTAACAGGGCACAGCATTTCCTTGATTCCCTGTGACTCTGTGAAGCAACAGAGTTCACTGTTGTACAGACCGGGTGACAGAACCAGTGTTTATTCTGGTGTAGTACCCCCATATAGTGCAGCCATTAGCTAGCAGCAGGTTCCACTCCTGCACGGTGGACCCCGGGCTGCGAACGCACCTATACTATCGTTATATTTACTCGGTGCATTCTGCCAGCCCTAACAATAACTTTCATAGTTCTGTCTGCTAGCCTTGTTGTACTCCTTTTTATTTTTTTTTTCCAAATTTGACATTCAACAGAAAAAAAAATTACAGTCTTTTATCTGTGGCTGCGACCTGGTGTATCTGTGGTGGAAAAATCGTAGCTTTGCAGGCATATTGATCAGATATAATTTTGCTCCAAATAAATACATTTGTCTTGAGCTTTTGAAATAGTTCAATAGTCCATTTAAAATGGCCAAGGCAAGGGATGGGGAAGTGGATGTGATGCTGATAGTGCATGCAGAGGACGAGGCCATGGCCAAGCTGAAAGTGGGCTACAACAAAGACCCACATCTTCTCACTCGACCTTCCTGTCCTAGTTTCTATGGGACCGTAGCACACCACTATTGAAGCCAGAGCAGTGTGAAAAAGATGTTTTTTTGGATAGCGGATAATGCTTCCAATCACTTAGCCAGCACCACCACCACCATGTCTTCCACATGATCAAGTCTGAGTAGCAGTGAGTGTGGACTGGATATTCCTCACCCTGATCCTCCTTCCTCCCACCATGCCGAGTGCCCTGAGACAACTGATCCCACACTTGGACACTCCGAAGAGCTGTTCAGTTTTTTCTTTAAAGATTCCGGATTCTCGGCCAGTCAACTTGATGTGGGGCCACATGAGATCTCATGTAGCGATGCCCAAATATTTGACCAGCCACGGTCACACGAAGGCGATGTGGGAAAGTGTCACAAGAGGTGGAAGATGATGAGACACAATTGCCAGAAACTCAAGAGGAGGAGCAGGGTGTGGATGTGGAAGATCAGGTGGTGGATGACAGTGACTGACCCTACCTGGCAGGAGGAGATGCAGAGCGAGGACAGCAGCACACATGGGGAAGTAGGCATATAACCCCAACAGGCAGGAAGAAGCAGTGTGGTGGCCACAGACAGAAGACATGCATCCATTCCCTGTAACACCAACATGAGGGAAGTTGCCATTCCAATTGTTAGATCTTCCCAAGTTTTTTATTTTTTAAAGACTCTGCCGATAACCCCAAACAGGCCATTTGCAGCACCTGCCATGTCTGCCTCAGCAGGGGTAGCAAAACTACCAGCCTGACCATCACCAGCATGATCAGGCACATGGCACCAAAGCACCTGACTTTGTGGGCTGAACCCCAGGCTCCAGGAACACTATCTGCAGGTGACACCACTGCTTCTTCCGCTGTGTTACGTAGAAGCCAATCCCCAGTCTACCGTGCATGTGAAGATGCCTCTAGCCCTGCACCTGTTGTTGCCCACAGTCACGCAGCACCATCATCAAGCCCGTCCACGTCCTTGTCCCAGCACAGCCTTCAGTTGTCTATACCCCAGTCATTGGAATGCAAGCGGAAATACCCAGCCAACACCTTACAGGCCACAGTACTAAATTCTAACATTTCTCTTCTGCTTGCGCTCAAAATGTTGCCTTTTAGGCTCATTGAGATGGAAGCTTTCCGCAACCTGATGGCGGCGGCCATCCCAAGGTACTCGGTCCCCAGTTGCCACTATTTCTCCCGGTGTGCCATACCGGCATTACACGAGCATGTGTCCCACAACATTACCCGTGCCCTCAACAATGCTGTTACTGGGAAAGTCCACCTAACCACGGACACGTGGACAAGTGCTTGTGGGCAGTGATGGTACATCTCACTGACGGCACACTGGGTTAACATAGTGGAAGCCGGGACCCAGTCGGAGCTTGGGATGGAACACATCCTCCCCACGCCAAGGATTGTGGGCCCTATGTCAATCAGGGTTGCCCCCCACAGTCTACAGCTCCTGCACCCCCTCATCCTCCTCCTCTTCAGCCTCCATCTCTGAAATCAACACATCAGCCAGAAGCTGGAAGCACTGCAGCACTGGCTCAGCCAAGCAGCAACAGGCTATGCTGAAGGTGACTTAGGTGACAAATCACACAATGCGGAAGAGTTCTGGACAGCGCTGAAAGAGCAGTCAGATATTTGGAAGACACCGCTAAACCTACTGCCAGGCATGGTCGTGTGTGACAATGGCCGGAATCTGGTGGCGGCTCTGAAGTAAGGTGAGCTCACACACGTACCTTGCCTGGCCCTTGTGCTTAACCTAGTGGTTCAATGCTTTTTGAAAAGCTACCTGGAGCTGCCAGATCTGCTTTTGAAAGTACGCCATCTGTCTGCCCATTTTAGAAATTCAGCTACAGCTTCAGCCGCCCTTGCCGTTCCTCAGCAGCGTTTGCAGCTTCCAGCTCACCGACTGGTGTGTGATGTCCCCACACATTGAAACTCTACACTGCATATGTTGGAAAGGATTTGTGAGCAGAAGAGGGCAGTTGTTGACTACCAACATCAACAAGGCCGTCGATATTCAGTTTAGACTCCACACATAAGACCTCAGGAGTGGACTTGGATGTCAGACATATGTACCATCCTACAAAACTTTGAGGACTGCACCAAGATGGTGAGCGGCGATGATGCCATAATAAGTGTCACTATCCTGCTTCTCAGGATTCTGAAAACCTCTCTGCTCACAATTAAAGAGGATGCATTGCAGGGAGAGCACGAGGGCATGGAGCAAGGAACCATACAGTGGAATTACACTCAGCCCAGCCTCATGTCTTCCCAACACGAATTGGTAGGGAATGAGGAGGAGGAGGAGGAGGAAGAACAGGAACTACTTTCATGCACTATAGACGGTACTACAATCACAGCTGTCATACCGTCTTTTCAGCGGGAATGGCCTGAGGACAGTGAGGAGGAGGATGAGGAAGACAGCATGGTCAGTCATCCTGTTGGTGAGGACATGTAAGTCTTGCCTGTTAGCAGTCTGGCATGCATGGCTGACTTTATGTTGCGCTGCGTTTCACGTGACCCTTGCATTATAAAATTTTTTGGTGACACTAATTACTGGTTGTTGACACTTCTAGACCCACGCCACAAGGAAAACTTTCAATCTCTTCTGCCAGAGGCAGAGGGGTGTACTAAAATGTTGCAATACCAGAGGGCCCTTGTGAGAACGCTGGCAGCAGACGTCAGAGTTTGTTGTACAACCAAGGAGTTCAAGCGATAGAGACAGAAGTACAATCCAGCTCAGGCAGGGGAACTTTTAATCTGTGCCTTTTAATTATTGGGTATCCAAGCTGGACACGTGGCATGAACTGGCTCTCTATGCCTTGGAGATCCTGGTCTTTGCTGCTGCTGCTAGGGTTCTGTCAGAGCTGGTTTTTAGTGCTGCTGGTGGAATTATAACAGATAAACGCATCCGCCTGTCAACTGAAAATTCTGACAGGCTGACTCTTATAAAAATTAACAAGGGCTGGATTGGGCAAGACTTCTGTACACCACCAAGCAAAACAGCGAAACATAACCTCTAATACATTGTCTTTTTTGTAGAGGTGTATTGTGATGCACCTCTCCCCAACCACACATGGGTATCTGCTTCCTGATTTTGTCTGTTTGGCGTTATCCTCCAACTTAGCCTCATCCTCATCATCCACAACCAGTACAACACCAGGGTGAACGTATTTCGTGATGCTAAAGTCACTCAATTTTTGTGCAAGGGTGTTTTTATGATGCCCGTTACTAATTAGAAACCAAAACAAAATTCCCCAGGGGGAACTGTCATCAAAATGAGATGCACGCATATTTTTCCCATTTATTCTTATATTTTCCAGTTTTAATATCTCTGGATCGTCCTTTTATGGCCTAGTGTATACCTCTACAATATGAAAATATTGAAATACTATTACTGTATATACTCGAGTATAAGCTGAGCTTATACTCGAGTCATACCCAGGGGTCGGCAGGGGAGGGGGAGCGACAGCTGCGTAATAATACTCACCTAATAATACTCACCTGCTCCTGGCGCGGTCCCTGCATGTCTTTTCCCCGGCGCTGGCAGCTTCTTCCTGTATTGAGCAGTCACATGGTACCGCTCATTACAGTAATGAATATGGACCCAACTCCACTCCCATAGGGGTGGTGCCGCATATTCATTACTGTAATCAGCGGTACCATGTGACCACTCACTACAGGGAGAAGCTGCCGGCGCCGGGTAAAAGAGGTGCAGGGACCGCGCCATGAGCAGGTGAGTATAACTCAGTGTACGAGGTGAGTATAACTCAGTGTGTACGATACTCACCTTTCCCGTTCCACCATCGGCGCCGCTGCGTCTTCCACGTCCTCTGCAGTGATGCTCTGATCAGAGGGCGCAGTGACGCGATTAGTGTGCGCCGCCCTCTGCCTGAACAGTCAGTGCAGAGGATGGGGAAGACAGAGCGGCGCTAAGCGGTGGAACGGGAAAGGTGAGTATAGCAAGTGCCGGGGGCCCGAGAGGTAAGTAGGTGATTTTTTATTTTTTTATTCACAGCAACAGCATATGGGGCAAATATCTGTATGGAGCATCTTATGGGGCCATGTGCAGCATTATATGGGGCAATTATTTGAATGGAGCATCTTATAGGGCTATGTGCACCATTATATGGGGCAAATATCTGTATTGGGCCATGTGCAGCATTATATGGGGCAAATATCTCTATGGAGCATCTTATGAGGCCATAATCAACATTTGTGGAGCATTATATGGGGCAAATGTCTGTATGGAGTATTTTCTGGGGCCATAATCAGCATTTGTGCAGCATTGTATGGGGCAAATGTCTCTATGGAGCATCTTATAGGGTCATAATCAACATTTGTGCAGCATTATATGGGGCATATTTTAATATGAAGCATCTTATGAAGCCCATCATAAACTGTATGGAGCATTATATGGGGCTCCTGATTCAATATGGATATTCAAAAACACTTAACCTACTGATGTCTCAATTAATTTTACTTTTATTGGTATCTATTTTTATTTTTGACATTTACCAGTAGCTGCTGCATTTCCCACCCTAGGCTTATACTCGAGTCATTAAGTTTTCCCAGTTTTTTGTGGCAAAATTAGGGGGGTCTGCTTATACTCGAGTATATACGGTATATTAAATTTTTATTTATATCCCTGTCTCTGAGCTGTTGCTAGGGACAAACATATCTCGTTGGACACATTCTGGCATCATATACAGTGGGGCAAAAAAGTATTTAGTCAGTCAGCAATAGTGCAAGTTCCACCACTTAAAAAGATGAGAGGCGTCTGTAATTTACATCATAGGTAGACCTCAACTATGGGAGACAAACTGAGAAAAAAAATCCAGAAAATCACATTGTCTGTTTTTTTAACATTTTATTTGCATATTATGGTGGAAAATAAGTATTTGGTCAGAAACAAAATTTCATCTCAATACTTTGTAATATATCCTTTGTTGGCAATGACAGAGGTCAAACGTTTTCTGTAAGTCTTCACAAGGTTGCCACACACTGTTGTTGGTATGTTGGCCCATTCCTCCATGCAGATCTCCTCTAGAGCAGTGATGTTTTTGGCTTTTCGCTTGGCAACACGGACCTTCAACTCCCTCCAAAGGTTTTCTATAGGGTTGAGATCTGGAGACTGGCTAGGCCACTCCAGGACCTTGAAATGCTTCTTACGAAGCCACTCCTTCGTTGCCCTGGCGGTGTGCTTTGGATCATTGTCATGTTGAAAGACCCAGCCATGTTTCATCTTCAATGCCCTTGCTGATGAAAGGAGGTGTGCACTCAAAATCTCATGATACATGGCCCCATTCATTCTTTCATGTACCCGGATCAGTCGTCCTGGCCCCTTTGCAGAGAAACAGCCCCAAAGCATGATGTTTCCACCACCATGCTTTACAGTAGGTATGGTGTTTGATGGATGCAACTCAGTATTCTTTTTCCTCCAAACACAACAAGTTGTGTTTCTACCAAACAGTTCCAGTTTGGTTTCATCAGACCATAGGACATTCTCCCAAAACTCCTCTGGATCATCCAAATGCTCTCTAGCAAACTTCAGACGGGCCCGGACATGTACTGGCTTAAGCAGTGGGACACGTCTGGCACTGCAGGATCTGAGTCCATGGTGGCGTAGTGTGTTACTTATGGTAGGCCTTGTTACATTGGTCCCAGCTCTCTGCAGTTCATTTACTAGGTCCCCCCGCGTGGTTCTGGGATTTTTGCTCACCGTTCTTGTGATCATTCTGACCCCACGGGGTGGGATTTTGCGTGGAGCCCCAGATCGAGGGAGATTATCAGTGGTCTTGTATGTCTTCCATTTTCTAATTATTGCTCACACTGTTGATTTCTTCACTCCAAGCTGGTTGGCTATTGCAGATTCAGTCTTCCCAGCCTGGTGCAGGGCTACAATTTTGTTTCTGGTGTCCTTTGACAGCTCTTTGGTCTTCACCATAGTGGAGTTTGGAGTCAGACTGTTTGAGGGTGTGCACAGGTGTCTTTTTATACTGATAACAAGTTTAAGCAGGTGCCATTACTACAGGTAATGAGTGGAGGAAAGAGGAGACTCTTAAAGAAGAAGTTACAGGTCTGTGAGAGCCAGAAATCTTGACTGTTTGTTTCTGACCAAATACTTATTTTCCACTATAATATGCAAATAAAATGTTAAAAAAAAACAGACAATGTGATTTTCTGGATTTTTTTTCTCAGTTTGTCTCCCATAGTTGAGGTCTACCTATGATGTAAATTACAGACGCCTCTCATCTTTTTAAGTGGTGGAACTTGCACTATTGCTGACTGACTAAATACTTTTTTGCCCCACTGTATATGAACCTGTGTTTGTCCCTCCCTTTTGTTATTTACTTTAATCAGTGGATTCACATCCTATATTTATTTGTTTGATTTCAGTATGATTTATCTTTATGTCTCCTCATTCTCCACCACTAGATCACCAGGCCTAATGTGTTCTGTCCTGCTACAGGCAGTCCAATTTTTGGCAAGGGGTGTCTATGATGCCCATAGTATATTTTTAAAAAATGTATCCCCTTTGGGGAAATATTTGTCGGCCCATGCACTGCATGTATGGCCATTACAAGTCTAGGAGACACACTCCTTTACATTGGGCCTAGTTTCTAATGAGGCCTTCAGCAATGTCTCCCCATTCTCCACCACTAGATCACCAGGGTTAATGTGTTCTGTGCTGCTATAGGCAGTCCAATTTTTGGCAAGGGTGTCTATGATGCCAATAGTATATTTTTTTAAAATGTATACCCTTGGGGAAATGTTTGTCAGCCCATGCACTGCATTTATGGGCATTACAAGTCTAGGAGACACACTCCTTTACATCGGGTCTAGATGTTAATGAGGCCTTCAGCAATGTCTCCTCATTCTTCGCCACTAGATCACCAGGGTTAACGTGTTCTGTGCTGCTATAGGCAGTCCAATTTTTGGCAAAGGTGTCTATGATGCCCCTTAGTGTATTTTTAAAAAATGTATCCCCTTGGGGAAATGTTTGTCAGCCCATGCACTGCGCGTATGGGCATTACAAGTCTAGAAGACACACTCCTTTACATTGGGCCTAGTTTTTAATAATGCCTTCCTCCACATATCATCATTCTCCGCCACTAGAACACCATGGTGAACGTGTTCTGTGCTGCTACAGCCATTCAATTTCTGGGCAAGGGCGTCTATGATCCCCATAAATATTTTTTTTTAAATGTACCCCTCATGGGGAAATGTTTGGCAGCCCATGCACTTAGTGTATGGGCATTACGAGTCTAGGAGACCCGTTCCTTTGTAATGGGAATTTTTTTAAGAGGCCCTCCTCCATGATTCTTCCAAGGGGGGTTTGTATTGCATGCAAATTTGGGTCAAGGCGGCACTTGCATAAAAATGCATAAGGAAACAGTATGGCAGGACCAACTGAAGAATGTGAAGTGTATTTTCCGGTGTCCATCAGTACCTGGGTTCAAAGGCTTATTGGGGTGCATATGACTTGATAGCAGGGCAGCCCTTGCATTCAATGCAACTTTTTTTAAGGAGGCCCTCCTGTACCTCTCGTCAAAGGGGTATTGGGGTGTGTTGTAATTCTTGGCAGCCCAGCTACTCACTGCATAGGCAATAACAGCATAGGAGACCCAATGTTTAATAATGTCCCTTTAGGAATATTAATGCCGCCTGATGCCCCTCTAAAAAATGGCTTTGTTTCTTTAATAGTCCCTTTTTCAGAAATGAAACAAAATGTGTCTCCTTATGTGTCACACCACATGGCCAGCTAGGGTTGTTAAATGTTACAATGACATTTCCCAGTGAATGCATTTGTATGGGTTGAAAGCAATGTGAAAGTTGAAAAACGCATCAAAAGCTGGGTGTCAACATACCCCAAGGGGTCGGAGGAACATTTCAGTCTGGGGTAAATTATTTTTCCTTATATACAAGTCATTACCCTGGAAAGGATTTACCTTAACATATTTCCCAGCAAAATCCATTTTTGTTTCGTTTTCGTATGTTTTTTGGTGCACCTGTAGAAAATGGCATGAAATGCTTCCAGGGGTGATCCCCATGATGTTCCTGTGTCATTTCTGCAGTGTGTTTCCATCATTTTCATTTTAGTGCTCGCTCATCGCTAATTCTTAACATTTAATGCATTTATTAAAACCTGGGTGTCCACCTCTCACCATTTTACAGTTTACATATGTAATTCACTTGGCAAATATTTTATGTCACTTATCTCATACTCATTCTGGATCACAACCTGTTTTATTGTCTGGGCCTATTTACTATTGTGCAGGAGTCAGAGCTGAAATATTCCATCTTTCCCAAGTGGTGGAATGTGTGCAAAATGCTTGCAGCCATTTGATATCAGTAGGAAAGTCCCTGCCTGGGAAAATTGGGTCATCCTGAGCTAAGAAAATGAGGGGGGTTATGTGCACCCTGCTCAAAAGCAAGGTTTGGGATGGGTCTGAGGTTGGCACTTATAGAGGTTATTCAGGATTATTTTATTTATTTATTATGGGGCTAAGAACTGAAGGGCAGATAATTTATAACTATCTGCCTGTTCTGCTCGTTGCCAGCTCAGAGCAGTCACTATCCAGTCTTTGGTAAGGAAGAGGGGCCTCAAACTGTCTCTGGAACTGGGACCCTAACTATCCCTGTCCCAGGGGTACTCTTAAAGGTCGAGAGGCCTGAGTCTCTGACCTTACTATGCTCCTATTAAACCTTGATCTGTCCTATCCCCCACCACATGAATCCTGGGACCAGGGCCGGACTGGCCATCTGGCAATTCTGGCAAATGCCAGAAGTGCCTGCCTGGTTGTGGGCCACCTTGTCTGCTGCTTTATTAACAGAATTGGTGTCCTCAAGACACCCATACTGTGAACAGTTGTGACGGAGCACAAAGTCACTGGCTTCGTCACTTACCCCAGCAGGACGCGGGCATCCTTTCTGTCTGTGGACTGCTGGAGGCCAGCACCAAGAAGAGGACATCAGTGGTGCAGTGACATCAGTGCATCGAACCCAAAGCATCCACTTTAGGATAGAAGAGCAGATAGATGCAACGTAGGATGAGGAATCTGGATTAAGTGAATATAGGGATTTTTTTTATTTTTGGGGATCTGTGGGGTACCATCACACTATATAGGACTCTGTGAGTTGGACCATCATAGTATATAAGGGGGTGTGGAGTGGACCACCATACTGTATAGTGTACTGTCCAGGGGACCATCATACTACATAAGGGGATGTTGGGGGGACCCTCATACTATATGGTGAACTGTAAGGTGGACAGTCATACTATATAGGGGGCTATGAGGTGAACTATCGTAGTATATGGGGTGTTGTTGGGGCTACCATCATACTATATAGGGGCTGTGAGGTGTACCATCATCTACTATATTATTGTCTATGGGTCACTTCCATCTGTCTGTCTGTCTTTCTGTCTGTCTTTCTTACTGTCTGTCATGGATATTCATTGGTCGCGGCCTCTCTCTTTCATGGAAATCCAAGTCGCTGATTGGTCGCGGCAAAACAGCCACGACCAATCAGCGACGGGCACAGTCCGGAAGAAAATGGCCGCTCCTTCCTCCCCGCAGTCAGTGCCTGGCGCCCGCATACTCCCCTCTGGTCAGTGCTCACACAGGGTTAATGGCAGCGTTGACCGCGGTGTAACACTGCTATTAACCCTGTGTGACCAACTTTTTACTATTCATGCTGCCTATGCAGCATGAATAGTAAAAAGATCTAATGTTAAAAATAATTTTAAAAAATAAAAAATAGTTATATACTCACCCTCCGGTGGCCCCCCGGATCAGGAACCGGCCTTTCCCGCTCCTCGCGACGCCCCGGTGACCGCTCCATGCATTGCGGTCTCGCGAGATGATGACGTGCGGTCTCACGAGACCGCTACGTCATCATCTCGCGAGACCGCAATACACTCTTCAGACCGGAGCGCGCGAGAAGCGTCGGTAACCGCTTCGATCCGGGGGCCAACGGAGGGTGAGTATATAGCTATTTTTTATTTTAATTCTTTTTTTAACAGGGATATGGTGCCCACATTGCTATAGACTGCATGGGCTGTGCAATATACTACGTGGGCTGGGCAATATACTACGTGGGCTGGGCAATATACTACGTGGGCTGGGCAATATACAACGTGGGCTGCGCAATATACAGCATGGGCTGCGCAATATACAACATGGGCTGCGCAATATACTACGTGGGCTGCGCAATATACAGGTCCTTCTCAAAAAATTAGCATATAGTGTTAAATTTCATTATTTACCATAATGTAATGATTACAATTAAACTTTCATATATTATAGATTCATTATCCACCAACTGAAATTTGTCAGGTCTTTTATTGTTTTAATACTGATGATTTTGGCATACAACTCCTGATAACCCAAAAAACCTGTCTCAATAAATTAGCATATCAAGAAAAGGTTCTCTAAACGACCTATTACCCTAATCTTCTGAATCAACTAATTAACTCTAAACACATGCAAAAGATACCTGAGGCTTTTATAAACTCCCTGCCTGGTTCATTACTCAAAACCCCCATCATGGGTAAGACTAGCGACCTGACAGATGTCAAGAAGGCCATCATTGACACCCTCAAGCAAGAGGGTAAGACCCAGAAAGAAATTTCTCAACAAATAGGCTGTTCCCAGAGTGCTGTATCAAGGCACCTCAATGGTAAGTCTGTTGGAAGGAAACAATGTGGCAGAAAACGCTGTACAACGAGAAGAGGAGACCGGACCCTGAGGAAGATTGTGGAGAAGGACCGATTCCAGACCTTGGGGAACCTGAGGAAGCAGTGGACTGAGTCTGGTGTGGAAACATCCAGAGCCACCGTGCACAGGCGTGTGCAGGAAATGGGCTACAGGTGCCGCATTCCCCAGGCAAAGCCACTTTTGAACCATAAACAGCGGCAGAGGCGCCTGACCTGGGCTACAGAGAAGCAGCACTGGACTGTTGCTAAGTGGTCCCAAGTACTTTTTTCTGATGAAAGCAAATTTTGCATGTCATTCGGAAATCAAGGTGCCAGAGTCTGGAGGAAGACTGGGGAGAAGGAAATGCCAAAATGCCTGAAGTCCAGTGTCAAGTACCCACAGTCAGTGATGGTGTGGGGTGCCATGCCAGCTGCTGGTGTTGGTCCACTGTGTTTCATCAAGGGCAGGGTCAATGCAGCTAGCTATCAGGAGATTTTGGAGCACTTCATGCTTCCATCGGCTGAAATGCTTTATGGAGATGAAGATTTCATTTTTCAGCACGACCTGGCACCTGCTCACAGTGCCAAAACCACTGGTAAATGGTTTACTGACCATGGTATTACTGTGCTCAATTGGCCTGCCAACTCTCCTGACCTGAACCCCATAGAGAATCTGTGGGATATTGTGAAGAGAAAGTTGAGAGACGCAAGACCCAACACTCTGGATGAGCTTAAGGCCGCTATTGAAGCATCCTGGGCCTCCATAACATCTCAGCAGTGTCACAGGCTGATTGCCTCCATGCCACGCCGCATTGAAGCAGTCATTTCTGCCAAAGGATTCCCGAACAAGTATTGAGTGCATAACTGAACATTATTATTTGATGGTTTTTTTGTTTGTTATTAAAAAACACTTTTATTTGATTGGATGGGTGAAATATGCTAATTTATTGAGACAGGTTTTTTGGGTTATCAGGAGTTGTATGCCAAAATCATCAGTATTAAAACAATAAAAGACCTGACAAATTTCAGTTGGTGGATAATGAATCTATAATATATGAAAGTTTAATTGTAATCATTACATTATGGTAAATAATGAAATTTAACACTATATGCTAATTTTTTGAGAAGGACCTGTACAATGTGGGCTGGGCAATATACTACGTGGGCTGCGCAATATACTACGTGGTTGGGCAATATATAACGTGGGCTGTACAATATACAACATGGGCTGCGCAATATACTACGTGGGCTGCGCAATATACTACGTGGGCTGCGCAATATTCAACGTGGGCTGCGCAATGTACAACGTGGGCTGCGCAATATACAATGTGGGCTGCGCAATATACTACGTGGGCTGCGTAATATACTATGTGGGCTGCGCAATATACTACGTGGGCTGCGCAATGTACTACTTGGGCTGCGCAATGTACTACGTGGGCTGTGCAATGTACTGCATGGGCTGCGCAATGTACTGCGTGGGCTGCGCAATATACTGCGTGGCAGTGCAATATGCTACGTGGGCTGCGCTATACACTACACATACATATTCTAGAATACTCGATGCATTAGAATCGGGCTACCATCTAGTAATATACAGTATAAGGAGCTGTGGGCTGGACCATCATACTATATGAAGGTGTTAAGGGGGCCTTCATACTATATAGGGAGCTGTTGGAAGGACCATCATGCTATATAGAGGGCTATCATACTGTGTGAGGTGGCTTTGGGGGGACCATCTTACTGTGTGGTGTGGCTGTGGTGGACATTATACTGTGTAGAGGTCTATGGGTTACGTTATACCATGTTGGGGGTTTTGGTGACCATCATACTGTATGAGATGGTTATGGGAACATTATACTGTATGGGGGCTGTGGGGTCATCGTACTGTATGTGGGGATTTGGTGGACATCACACTTTAAATAGGAGCCTGTGGTGGACATCATACTGTGTCTGGGTCTATGGTGCCTCTCATACTGTATATTGTGGGCTGTTGTGGATACTATACTGTGTGGGAGTGTGTGGTAAAAATCTTACTGTGTGGGGTGTTGTGGGGGCATCATATTTTGTGTAAGGTTTGTGGGGCAATCATACAGTGTGGAGTCATCATACTTTGTGGAAGCATAATACTTTACGGGGATCATGAAAAGGGGTGTCATAGAGAGTGAGGCCACTTAGGGTCTGCAGCGTTTTGTACGCTTACATCCGCATGCATCTTGATTTCCTATCTTTTACATTGTAGACACAGGTGCGTGCGTTTGCATGCGTTAGCCCACGTTTACTTACACATGCGTATTTTCACTGGGCGCGGCTGACACACCATGTTAGAATTTTTGTGGCAGCAACTTTCCGCCGCCATACGCATGCGGACGCTTGCGGAAGTAGTGCATCTACTGAACAAATTACAGTCTATGGGAATGCATGCGTATACAAAGAACTTGCGTTCACTTGCATTTGCGTACGCATGCATTCTTATGAGTAAACATGTCTAAGAACTTGTTTTAAGCCAACCCCCAAACAAACCTTATAAAAGAAGGTGTGGGCAGTGGAAGTCCATTACTCTCAAGACTCTGGAAGAGATACAAGTAGAGTTGAGCGACTTTAACTTTTTTCGGATCGAGTCAGGTTTCGCAAAACCTGACTTTGTCAAAAGTCAGGTCGGGTGAAATCGGACGATTATTGCGAAAAGTCGGGGGCCGACTGAAACACGAAACCCAATGCAAGTCAATGGGGAATCAAAGTCGGCAGTGAGTGGAGGACAGGAAAACATGATGCTGATTTTTCCCTGAGGAAGCCGCCACAGCTGCGGCGATACGCGTGGGTTGCACCCCACAGCCCATTTTCTTCTCTCCCATGTTTCTCCCTCTGTTACCTGCATACGATCCGGTCTCTCATATGCCTATGGATCTTTTTGCAGTGTGGGCTCCTGTTTAATTTTGACATGTATGTGACCATTGTGTCCAGCATGCTCTTTACCTAGGTGCTAGGAGCCTTGTTTCAACAACTGCCCAGGCATGGGATTGCACGTGCCGGTGAGCATTACATTTTGGTTTTTGTAGGTCTATATGGTACTGTGATATCAAGTAGCGACATGCGCTTGTATGCACTGCATTGTCCCTTCTGAGGTTGAGAATTTCCTATTGTTTATCTATATAGTATATGTGATCGCGGAATTGTTCTTTGGGTTACCACGTTTGTGTACATATATATATCCTTGTTATCTTGGGAGAAGATAGGGTTGTGGGTTGTCATTTTCCCTATATTAGGATATGACTGCTGTGTTTTTCTTTTTGTCTGTTGCACTTTGCACTTTTAAATGTTTTTATATTCTATGTTTTTTGTGTGTGGTATATTATCTTGTTGATATATAATAAAAACTTTGCATTTTATTTATCTGTCTGAGGTGCTCCCATTTTTATGGACATGATCTTTTTTTTTTTTTTTTTTTTCTTTCTGGTCTAATTGTAGCTTTTCAAGTCCTTGGTGAGCCCCAGCATGTAATTATTTAGACATATATCTAGTGGTGCCCTCCGCTTTTCTCTATGTTCATCGAGGACAGGAAAACACCTACAGTGCCCATTTTAATGCCAAAAACATCAATTCTTATTCCTTAAGCTTGTCAATCTTAATTTACTTTATAATAATAGTTAGGCATTGAAAACGGGGTCACTTGGCTAAAGTTGTGGGGGGTAGGGCTGATTCAAGATTTTCGTGGGCCCAGGAAACGCGAAATGCGTCATGGCGGTGGAGCAGGGAGAGGTAAGTATTTCAACTTTGCAAGTGCTGTGATCCAGAGCAAGCAGAGGGGGCCCACTTGTTGGCACTGGCACAGGGCCCCTCATAGTACAGCGGTGTGTTTGACGGCGGGTGGCGCCTCCCACTGGCAGAGACACTTTTGCGTACTATGAGGGGCCCTGTGCCAGTGACGTCGCCAACGAGTATGCCCCCCCACCTGATGAAGGAACCTGCACTTTCATCTGCACCTTCCTCTTTGCCCCCGTGTAAGGTGGTATAGTATGCAGGAAGGGGAACCTGACTTTCAGCAGGGTCAGATTCTGGCTGTGTAGAGTGCAAGGGGAATGTAGTGGTCTGGGTCAATGTACCAGCAGACTCATCTAGCAGTGGCTGGGCAATGGGCATGATGAGGAGGAAACACAGATATAGGCCCAAATAATAAAGTAGGCTAAATGCAGTTCAAAACTGGTAACAGGACTAAACGGGCGGCATAGCTTTGTTCAGTGGAAGACAACTGTAATGAGTGGCAGACACAGTTAGTAGGCCCCAAATACTAAAGTAGGCTAAATGCAGTTCAAAATTGGTAACAGGACTAAACGGGCGGCATAGCTTTGTTCAGTGGAGGACAACTGTAATGAGTGGCAGACAAAGTTAGTAGGCCCCAAATACTAAAGTAGGCTAAATGCAGTTCAAAATTGGTAACAGGACTAAACGGGCGGCATTGCTTTGTTCAGTGGAGGACAACTGTAATGAGTGGCAGACACAGTTTGTAGGCCCACAATAAAAAAGTAGGCTAAATGCAGTTCAAAATTGGTAACAGGACTAAACAGGCGGCATAGCTTTTTTCAGTGGAGGACAACTGTAATGAGTGGCGCAGACGCAGTTAGTAGGCCCACAATAAAAAAGTAGGCTAAATGCAGTTCAAAATTGGTAACAGGACTAAACAGGTGCATAGCTAGGTACTGGCGTGGGCTCCTCTGCTGAGTAGCAGACAGTGGTAGTAGGCGCAAAGTATTAACTGGTCAAAATGGAGGCCAGGGCCCCTGTATATTTTAACTATCATCTATAATTTCAACAAATTTGTATTGGCAGTGCCATTGAAGGATTTAACAGCACAGACTACACAGTGGTGGAGCAGGGAGAGGTAAGTATTGCAAGTGGTAGAGCACTGTTCAAGCTGGGGGGAACACTCTCTCGTGGGCGGCGGTACTGGCACAGGGTCCCTCATATTACGACGGTGTGTCTGACGTTGGTTGTGCACCACCACCGTCAGAGACACTTCATTGTACTATGAGGGACCCTGTGCCAGTGCCATCGCCCAAGAGTGGGCACACCCAGTAAGAGGAGGCCAAAAGCAAGACATTTTTCAGGCAAGCTACATGTCAGCAGGAGAAGGTGCGGCAAAATAATTTGAAATCCATGATTGGTTAATTTTAATAAAGGTTAGATCATCAACATTCTGGGTAGCCAGACGTGTCCTTTTTTTGGTCAGTATTGAACCAGCAGCACTGAAGAGTCTTTCTGATAGCACACTAGAAGCAGGGCAAGCGAGCTCCTGTAATGCATTTTCTGCCAATTCAGGCCAGCTGTCTATTTTAGATGCCCAGTAATCAAAGGGGAATGACCTGTGAGGGAGAACATCGATAAGGAAGAAACAGTAGTTCGTAAACATACTGGACAAATGCTGTCTCCTGTCACTTTGAATCGATGCAACAGTACCTGTCGTGTCAGCTGTCATTGCGAAATCACTCCACAACCTGGTCATAAAACCCCTCTGTCCAACGCCACTTTGGATTTGTGCACCTCTAACACCTCTGCCATGTTGCCCCCTACGGCTTGTGTGAGAACCATCACCGCCGCTGTGTGCTGGGAATGCCTGAACCAAACGGTCTACAAGAGTTGCTTGTTTGGTAGCCAATATTTGCTCAAGGTTCTCATGTGGCATGATATTTTGTAATTTTCCTTTATATCGTGGATCCGGGAGGCAGGCCAACCAGTAATCGTCATCGGTCATTGTGATGAGGGAACAGCCGCCATCTTTGAACAGGCATGCTATCAGATTGGCGTGACTCCATTTTGTCTCCTGGTCACAGGAGTGCTCCTGGCCCCCACCTTTGCTAATGAATAGAGTTCCTATTAGTATGCTAACGGGCTGAGCTCAGTGTAAACTGTAGATGGTATTTCAAAGCTGTGAGGAAACCACGCCAGCAGGGGGCTTGGAAATGCTTGGGGACTTAATTAAAACACGCATGCCAAGTGGCCACTGGATACACATCTATTATGGCAGCCCAGCCGAACCGTCTCCAACATGGAATTGTGAATTATGGACGCATCGTCCGAGGTACAGGCTCATAAAAAATATTCTCCTTGCCCTAAAGAAATTGTGCATCCAACAGTGTGACCCCCGTGGCGGTGGGAGGTCTGAAACCCGAGATATAGAGATCAGCCTCCCACAGGGACCGAATGGGTCCAGGTTTGATCCCAGTACGACCGGCAGAACAAACCACAGGCGCTGGTACTGCCCGTGTGCTGATCCGATCATCCTGAGGGAGGTTATCCCATTTATTAGAAATTGGAATAAATCTTGCAAGGAGGCAGAGGGGGTGGAGATTGCTAAGCCCACCCAGCTGCAGGCAGGGGGGCTCAGCCAGGTATAAGAAGAAGCTGAGGTCACTGGGAGGGTCTCACTCCACAGAAGAAGATCATGCTGATTTCTTAAGGAACAGGGTATGCCAGCCAGAGGGGGGAGCGAGCACATGCTTTCTGGGGGCTGCCCGGCAACTAAGTTTTGGACCTGCGGAATGCTATGCCCCCCCGGCTTCCACAAGCGACCTTCAACCTGGTAAATTGACCTCCAGCTTTATACTTTTAAGCCTTGTATTATTATTGTTATATTGTACTCTGACTGTAACTCTGGATATATTGTGATTGTATATTTCTTGTAATTATCTAGTGCGCCCTTAAGGCAATTAAATCATAAATTAATTTTGGGCTGATCCTTTTACTCTGATTGCGAATCCTAGAATACCCAGTGTGGGTACCAGGGCAGTCTCCCCGGCGGCCATTTGCTCTAGGTGCAGTTCCCTTACTGACCTGAGAGACAAAGGCGGCGCCGGAGAGCTGGGCCTGTGTAGTGACGTCACGGATTGGTGACGTGGGAGGAAGGGGTAATCCTTCACAGTGGTGGCAGCGTACGTGGGATCAGAGTAATAGTGTGCGTGGGACCCCTACTCCCAGACACTAAAGACTACCAGTGGTAACTTTCACTGCTGGGGTCTTAAGGTCAGCCCAGCACTAGACGGTCAGAGTGTAGATATAATAAGTTGTGTGCAAGGCCAGGGTTACAGCTGTGTCAGTAGCCAGAGGTTCCAAAGATGGCGGAGGGCACCAGGAGTGCAGTGAGGGCGCAGGCCAGTGCTATGGTCTATGAGGAGGTGGTGGTGGACGGTACTGTTCCAGGCGAGGGGGAGTTCAGCCAGGACTCCCCAAGGAGCCAGCCACCCGTGCTTAGTCCGGCAAGGGACTACCCACCACCTACCCGCCCCAGCCTGTCCACATCAGCGGCCCTTGTTGCAGCGGCAGTGGCACGTCTCGAGGCGGGTAATGAAGATGCCTATATGAGACTCATGGCAGCTGCAGAGAAAGCAGCGGAGGCCGAGCGTGCAGAACGCCGTGAAGCAGAGGAGCGGGAGAGGGCAGAACGCCATGAGGCAGCGGAGCGAGAGCGTACAGAACGCCGATGGGCAGCGGAGCAAGCAGCGGCAGAGAGAGCAGCGGAGCGCCAGCACCGACTGGAGATTGCTCAACGCGGGCTCCCGCTGGACGCCCCAGCACCGCCAGAGTCCAGGGTTTCCAAAGTCCGGGCCGAGGACTTCCCTCTGCTTGAGAAGGATGGAGACCTGGATTCCTTCTTGCTGGCCTTTGAAAGGACCTGCCTTCAACACCATCTGGCCCCGGATCAGTGGGCAAGATACCTGACCCCCCGTTTGAGGGGTAAGTCCCTGGAAGTTTGGGGGGACTTACCTGCCGGGGCGGAGCAGGACTACAGCAGCATCAAGCGGGCCCTGATCCAGCACTACAACCTCACCCCAGAGTCTTACCGCAAGAAGTTCCGGAGCCTGCAGCGGGGCCCAAAGGACACCTGGACCGACCACATGCGGGCTTTGCTGAGAGCTGCAGAGCACTGGACTTCAGGTCTAGCGCTCACCACCCGCCAGGAGGTCCAGGAACTGTTCGTCATGGAGCAGTTCTTGTGGAACTGCCCCGAGGACCTCCAGCAGTTCCTCCGTGACCGGAAACCGAAGGGGGCTTCTGCTACAGCCGCCCTGGCAGATGAGTATGCCAATAACAGGGCGCCTGAGCCGAAGAAGCCTGCCAGCAGCACCTGGAGAGGGGGTAAGCCCAATCCTGCCCCTGTTTCCCCAGCCCCCAGAGTGCAAGGGGTGTACCCCCCTGCTGCCCTCTCCAGGCCAGACGCAGAACCCAGACGTTGTCATCACTGCAACCAGCTGGGACACTTCAAGGCTGCATGTCCCCAGCGTCTTAAGCCCCCATCCCTGTCCCCAGAACCGTCCACTGTTTTATGTGTGGGAGGGGGTGGTGGGAGGTCCCTGGACAATTACCAACCCGTCACTATCGGCCGCTCAGCGGTCATGGGACTGCGGGACACAGGCGCTGAACGAACCCTGGTACGTCCTGAGGTGGTGTCCCCTCAAGACTTGGTGCCAGGGAGAACCCTGTCCGTCTCCGGAATTGGAGGCGTGGAACCGGCGCTGCCTGTTGCAAAGGTGTTTTTGGACTGGGGTGCCGGGAGGGGAATGCGGGAGGTGGGAGTAACGTCGAATATTCCTGCTAATGTATTACTTGGGACCGATTTGGGGCGGCTAGTGTCTCAGTATGTGGCCACTGAACCCCCAAGTTCGGCTCCCCAAGAATGTCATGTCTCTACTGTGAATGTTGATGTGTTGAATGTGCCTCCAACAGTGGGGGAGGGAGTGAAACCTGAGGGTACTCCATACACTGACACCACACACACAGGGCTCACAGTGAGGACAGGTGAGGAGACTGTAGGGGAGAGCTCAGAGGTGGAGGGAGGGGCTGCTACGGGCAGTGTAGGGCCCCTAAGTGAATCCAGCCTGCTGAGTCTAGGGCCCCTGCGGGAAGAGGAACAGGCCATGGGGGGAGGAGGCGTCCCGGAAGAGGAGCCACCAGGTAAGACCCCAGGGCAGGAGTTCCCCACACCCGGGATGTCAGGAGGGCAGGGAAGTCTGCCTGACCCGGCGACTTGGTCAGGAGCCGGGGGGAAGCAGGCGCTACCCATGGACACAGTGGTCGTGGCCGCTGTCACCAGGAATGGGAGCGCCGGAGCCCAAGGAGCCTTGCAGAGGTCCGACGGCTTCCCCCTCTCTGACCAAGTGGCTGCCGAGTCAGACAGCGGCCAGGAGACAGATCCCGGGGAGCTGACGGTGGATGTGGCGGTGTTGTCCATTCTCGCCACATCGAGTCAGGGATGTCAGGAAGTGCTGGAAGCCGACGCTAGCCTGAAAGCTCTTAAGGAGCAGGCGGCACAGCCTCCCGGGGAGTCAGACCACGAGCAGGTGGTCTGGGACCAGGGACGGCTGTACCGGGTAACGGTCCAGCAGGGTTCACCGGAGGCGTGGCCCAGGGACCGACAGTTAGAGACAGCTTCAGAGAGAGAGGGAGGAGGGGGCAGAGACAGCCTCAGAGAGAGAGAGGAGGGGGCAGAGACAGCCTCAGAGAAAGAAGGAGGAGGGGGCAGAGACAGCCTCAGAGAGAGAGAGGAGGGGGTGGAGACAGCCTCAGAGAGAGACAGAGGAGGAGGCGGAGACAGCCTCAGGAAGAGAGGGGAGGAGGCAGAGACAGCCTCAGAGAGAGGAGGAGGGGGCAGAGACAGCCTCAGAGAGAGAAAGGATGAGGCAGAGACAGCCTCAGAGAGAGGCAGAGGAGGAGGCGGAGACAGCCTCAGGAAGAGAGGGGAGGAGGTGGAGACAGCCTCAGAGAGAGACAGGGGAGGAGACAGCCTCAGAGAGAGAAAGGAGGAGGCAGGGACAGCCTCAGAGAGAGAAGGAGGAGGGGGCAGAGACAGCCTCAGAGAGAGAGAGGAGGGGGCAGAGACAGCCTCAGAGGAAGGAGGAGGGGGCAGAGACAGCCTCAGAGAGAGGAGGGGGCGGAGACAGCCTCGGAGAGAGACAGAGGGGGAGGCAGGGACAGCCTCAGAGAGAGAGAGGAGGAGGCCGAGACAGCCTCAGAGAGAGACAGCGGAGGAGGCGGAGGTAGCCTCAGGAAGAGAGGGGAGGAGGCAGAGACAGCCTCCGAGAGAGGAGGAGGGGGCAGAGACAGCCTCAGAGAGAGAAAGGAGGAGGCAGGGACAGCCTCAGAGAGAGAAGGAGGAGGGGGCAGAGACAGCCTCAGAGAGAGAGAGAGGAGGGGGCAGAGACAGCCTCAGAGAAAGAAGGAGGAGGGGGCAGAGACAGCCTCAGAGAGAGAGAGGAGGGGGCGGAGACAGCCTCGGAGAGAGACAGAGGGGGAGGCAGGGACAGCCTCAGAGAGAGAGAGGAGGGGGCGGAGACAGCCTCGGAGAGAGACAGAGGGGGAGGCAGGGACAGCCTCAGAGAGAGAGAGGAGGCCGAGACAGCCTCAGAGAGAGACAGGGGAGGAGACAGAGTCAGCCTCAGAGAGGGAAGGAGGAGGGGGCAGAGACAGCCTCAGAGAGAGACAGGGAAGGAGGCAGAGGCAGCCTCAGAAAGAGGGGAGAGGCAGAGACAGCCTCAGAGAGAGAGAGAGGAGGGACAGAGTCAGCCTCAGAGAGGAGGAGGCAGGGACAGGCTCAGGGAGAGAGAGGCCGAGACCCTAGTAATGCTGATGGGTTGTCCCAACACGGAGAAGGTGTGGAAGGGCACATGGGGGAACACAGGAATGTGATGCCCCCTAGCGCCCTCTAAAGCAGGGAGGTGTGATGAGGGAACAGCCGCCATCTTTGAACAGGCATGCTATCAGATTGGCGTGACTCCATTTTGTCTCCTGGTCACAGGAGTGCTCCTGGCCCCCACCTTTGCTAATGAATAGAGTTCCTATTAGTATGCTAACGGGCTGAGCTCAGTGTAAACTGTAGATGGTATTTCAAAGCTGTGAGGAAACCACGCCAGCAGGGGGCTTGGAAATGCTTGGGGACTTAATTAAAACACGCATGCCAAGTGGCCACTGGATACACATCTATTATGGCAGCCCAGCCGAACTGTCTCCAACATGAAATTGTGAATTATGGACGCATCGTCCGAGGTACAGGCTCATAAAAAATATTCTCCTTGCCCTAAAGAAATTGTGCATCCAACAGTGTGACCCCCGTGGCGGTGGGAGGTCTGAAACCCGAGATATAGAGATCAGCCTCCCACAGGGACCGAATGGGTCCAGGTTTGATCCCAGTACGACCGGCAGAACAAACCACAGGCGCTGGTACTGCCCATGTGCTGATCCGATCATCCTGAGGGAGGTTATTCCATTTATTAGAAATTGGAATAAATCTTGCAAGGAGGCAGAGGGGGTGGAGATTGCTAAGCCCACCCAGCTGCAGGCAGGGGGGCTCAGCCAGGTATAAGAAGAAGCTGAGGTCACTGGGAGGGTCTCACTCCACAGAAGAAGATAATGCTGATTTCTTAAGGAACAGGGTATGCCAGCCAGAGGGGGGAGCGAGCACATGCTTTCTGGGGGATGCCCGGCAACTAAGTTTTGGACCTGCGGAATGCTATGCCCCCCCGGCTTCCACAAGCGACCTTCAACCTGGTAAATTGACCTCCAGCTTTATACTTTTAAGCCTTGTATTATTATTGTTATATTGTACTCTGACTGTAACTCTGGATATATTGTGATTGTATATTTCTTGTAATTATCTAGTGCGCCCTTAAGGCAATTAAATCATAAATTAATTTTGGGCTGATCCTTTTACTCTGATTGCGAATCCTAGAATACCCAGTGTGGGTACCAGGGCAGTCTCCCCGGCGGCCATTTGCTCTAGGTGCAGTTCCCTTACTGACCTGAGAGACAAAGGCGGCGCCGGAGAGCTGGGCCTGTGTAGTGACGTCACGGATTGGTGACGTGCGAGGAAGGGGTAATCCTTCACAGTCATCATTTTAATAATGCGGGGGTCCCTTTTTAGGATAGGCAAGGCATACTCAGCCATGTGGGCCAATGTTCCAGGTGTCAATTCACTGCTTGTGCTGGGTTGAGGAGCACTTTCTAGCAAATCAACATCACTTGTGTACCGCAAAAACCCTGTACCTGACCTTGCAACGCCACCAGTTTCTATTGCCACCTGTAAAGCATCCTCCTCCCATAAATATTCATTCCCAACATCCTCCTCCTCCTTCTCTTCGTCCACCACCTCGTCCAGGAGAGTTCCCTGAGCAGACAATGGCTGACTGTCATCAAGGTTTCCCTCCTCCTCGGCTGCAGACGCCAGCTCCTTAATGTGCGTCAAACTTTGCATCCGCAGACGCATTAGTGGGATGCTCATGCTTATGATGGCGTCGTCTGCACTTACCAGCCGTGTGCATTCCTCAAAACACTGAAGGACTTGACAGAGGTAACATAGTAACATAGTAACATAGTTAGTAAGGCCGAAAAAAGACATTTGTCCATCCAGTTCAGCCTATATTCCATCATAATAAATCCCCAGATCTACATCCTTCTACAGAACCTAATAATTGTATGATACAATATTGTTCTTCTCCAGGAAGACATCCAGGCCTCTCTTGAACCCCTCGACTGAGTTCGCCATCACCACCTCCTCAGGCAAGCAATTCCAGATTCTTACCGCCCTAACAGTAAAGAATCCTCTTCTATGTTGGTGGAAAAACCTTCTCTCCTCCAGACGCAAAGAATGCCCTCTTGTGCCCGTCACCTTCCTTGGTATAAACAGATCCCCAGCGAGATATTTGTATTGTCCCCTTATATACTTATACATGGTTATTAGATTGCCCCTCGGTCGTCTTTTTTCTAGACTAAATAATCCTAATTTCGCTAATCTATCTGGGTATTGTAGTTCTCCCATCCCCTTTACTAATTTTGTTGCCCTCCTTTGTACTCTCTCTAGTTCCATTATATCGTTCCTGAGCACCGGTGCCCAAAACTGGACACAGTACTCCATGTGCGGTCTAACTAGGGATTTGTACAGAGGCAGTATAATGCTCTCATCATGTGTATCCAGACCTCTCTTAATGCACCCCATGATCCTGTTTGCCTTGGCAGCTGCTGCCTGGCACTGGCTGCTCCAGGTAAGTTTATCATTAACTAGGATCCCCAAGTCCTTCTCCCTGTCAGATTTACCCAGTGGTTTCCCGTTCAGTGTGTAATGGTGATATTGATTCCTTCTTCCCATGTGTATAACCTTACATTTATCATTGTTAAACCTCATCTGCCACCTTTCAGCCCAAGTTTCCAACTTATCCAGATCCATCTGTAGCAGAATACTATCTTCTCTTGTATTAACTGCTTTACATAGTTTTGTATCATCTGCAAATATCGATATTTTACTGTGTAAACCTTCTACCAGATCATTAATGAATATGTTGAAGAGAACAGGTCCCAATACCGACCCCTGCGGTACCCCACTGGTCACAGCGACCCAGTTAGAGACTATACCATTTATAACCACCCTCTGCTTTCTATCACTAAGCCAGTTACTAACCCATTTACACACATTTTCCCCCAGACCAAGCATTCTCATTTTGTGTACCAACCTCTTGTGCGGCACGGTATCAAACGCTTTGGAAAAATCGAGATATACCACGTCCAATGACTCACCGTGGTCCAGCCTATAGCTTACCTCTTCATAAAAACTGATTAGATTGGTTTGACAGGAGCGATTTCTCATAAACCCATGCTGATATGGAGTTAAACAGTTATTCTCATTGAGATAATCCAGAATAACATCCTTCAGAAACCCTTCAAATATTTTACCAACAATAGAGGTTAGACTTACTGGCCTATAATTTCCATGTTCATTTTTAGAGCCCTTTTTGAATATTGGCACCACATTTGCTATGCGCCAGTCCTGCGGAACAGACCCAGTCGCTATAGAGTCCCTAAAAATAAGAAATAATGGTTTATCTATTACATTACTTAGTTCTCTTAGTACTCGTGGGTGTATGCCATCCGGACCCGGAGATTTATCTATTTTAATCATATTTAGCCGGTTTCGCACCTCTTCTTGGGTTAGATTTGTGACCCTTAATATAGGGTTTTCATTGTTTCTTGGGATTTCACCTAGCATTTCATTTTCCACCGTGAATACCGTGGAGAAGAAGGTGTTTAATATGTTAGCTTTTTCCTCGTCATCTACAACCATTCCTTCCTCACTATTTTTTAAGGGGCCTACATTTTCAGTTTTTATTCTTTTAATATTGATATAGTTGAAGAACAGTTTGGGATTAGTTTTACTCTCCTTAGCAATGTGCTTCTCTGTTTCCTTTTTGGCAGCTTTAATTAGTTTTTTAGATAAAGTATTTTTCTCCCTATAGTTTTTTAGAGCTTCAATGGTGCCATCCTGCTTTAGTAGTGCAAATGCTTTCTTTTTACTGTTAATTGCCTGTCTTACTTTTTTGTTTAGCCACATTGGGTTTTTCCTATTTCTAGTCCTTTTATTCCCACAAGGTATAAACCGCTTACAGTGCCTATTTAGGATGTTCTTAAACATTTTCCATTTATTATCTGTATTCTTATTTCTTATTGTCCCAGTCTACCAGATTAAGGGCATCTCTAAGCTGGTCAAACTTTGCCTTCCTAAAGTTCAGTGTTTTTGTGACTCCCTGACAAGTCCCCCTAGTGAAAGACAGGTGAAACTGTACAATATTGTGGTCGCTATTTCCTAGATGCCCGACCACCTGCAGATTTGTTATTTTATCAGGTCTATTAGATAGTATTAGGTCTAAAATTGCTGCTCTTCTGGTTGGATTCTGCACCAATTTTGAAAGATAATTTTTCTTGGTTATTAGCAGAAACCTGTTGCCTTTATGGGTTTCACAGGTTTCTGTTTCCCAGTTAATATCCGGGTAGTTAAAGTCCCCCATAACCAGGACCTCATTATGGGCTGCAGCTTCATCTATCTGCTTTAGAAGTAGACTTTCCATGATTTCTGTTATATTTGGGGGTTTGTAACAGACCCCAATGAGCTTCGACCACTGCACACCAGACAACTCCATGTCTGCCATCCAACTGCCTGCCCGTGTATGTGTATCCTCCCACAAATTAATTACAGACCGCCTCTGTTCGCACAGCCTCTGAACCATATGCAGTGTGGAGTTCCACCTTGTTGCAATGTCGATTATTAGGCGGTGCTGGGGAAGATTCAGCGATCGCTGATGGTTCAGCATACGGCTGGAGTGTACGGGCGACCGGCGGATGTGCGAGCAAAGTCTTCGTACCTTCAGGAGCAGGGCTGGTAACTCCGGATAATTTTTAAGGAAGCACTGCACCACCAGGTTCAAGGTGTGAGCCAGGCAAGGTATGTGTTTAAGTTCTGAAAGGGCTATGGCAGCCATAAAATTCCATCTGTTATCACTGACTACCTTGCCTGCCTCAAAATGTACACTGCCCAGCCATGACTGAGTTTGTTGCTGCAAGTACTCGGCCAGTACTTCCGCGGTGGGGCTGTTGTCGCCCAAACACATAATTTCTAACACAGCCTGCTGACACTTACCACTAGCTGTTCGATAATGGGACACCTCGTGTGCAACACTAGCAGCTGCAGTGGTCGTGCGACTGTGCTCTGTGGACAAGTGTCACGATATGGTATGAAATATCATATAAGTAGTTTCTCTTGCTAGCAGGCTGTGGGCTAAAAAGCCCCCCTTCCCTTTCACTCAGCCAAGAGTTTTCCTTTCCAAGGTATGGGGGAAGAGGAGTTTATTGCTTCTAGCTCTGAGAGCAAAGGTATTTACGACCGGCATCCCTGCAGTGCAAAGTGACCAGCTAGAACTGGAAAAATGGCTCCAAAATTCATGGAAGTCCTTTGTTCCATTATTGTAAGATATTAGGCAAACCATTTAAGTTAAGAACACGAAAATATATATTCTTAATCTCCCTCGGTGGATCTACCCATCACTCTAAACACGGGCTTCTAACTCCATCTGGTAAAGAAGTAGGGATTTCTCTGTAAATATGTATCACAGATAGGACATATTTGATCTCATTAGAATGCCCACGTTAATCCGAGATGAATGCTGGGTTTGTTATGACTATGACATGTTTTGTAGCGGAGTTCTAGAAATTAGATAAAAGTTAGGGTAAAATTAGTTAACTGAAGAGGTAGGAGGGACGTAGGTGATCCAACCCCTTTCTGGGATGTCACAGGCTGAAGCTATAACTGTCTGCCCAGATCCCAGCAGTCACTTCTTGTCTTTTTCCTGGAGAGCTCTGAGCACGTCCAATGAGCTGGGACGTATGGAAACTCCACTAGCCTGGTTGCCTGCAATGCTTTGAACACATGTAAGTGTTATTCTCATGTAATCCTTGTTTTTTTTATAATTACCTTGTACATATTTGTAATTGTCTCATTTGTAACATCTTTGTAAAATATTTTGATAAAGCACTGCCTAAATTTTGTGGGGTATATTATTTAATACTAGTTCTCTCCATGCTCTAAACGCACCCTAAGTCTCCTGAAGGGAATTACGCTACTGTTTTTGGGTTAGCTTCGGACCTGTTTAATCGAAGCTCGTGGCAGCATACGTTTTGTACTGGATAGTTGGGTGTTGTTGTAGCGACAGCGGCGTTGATAATTATTGTTCCTGCCTGAGCGGAGTAGTTTATCGCGTCGCTGCAGCGTGCCCATTAGCCAGTACATAGCAGGCAGCCTTTCTGGCGACTAATTACCCCAGGTGCAGTACCTAATCTGACCTGAGAATAAGGGGGGCACCAGAGAGCTGCAAGTTTTAAGTGGAACTGTAAGTGGGATATACATAAATCCCTGCAGTTTGTGGTATATTGAAGAGCAGTGGGATACCTAGAATAAGCCCCTGCTGTAAACTAAGAGGTCAATAGCCTTGTGTGTGTTTTTCCATCACATTGTGGAGTGGAGGGATAACTAAGATAAGCCCCCCTGCACGTGTGATAGCCGTCTGTTGGCCTAAAGTCACCCCGATCCGTGATGTAGGGGTGACGGTCACGGTGTGAATCGTGACAAATTGGTGGCAGCGGTCAGGGATTCCTGACAAATTTGTGGCAAGGCGGTGGGATATCTTAGAGCATTAGTGATTTGGTTTGAGTGATCATTCATCTCACTAAAAACTTGCAAAGTTCTTGTGAGAACTCTGCGCAAATAAGTTTGGAGAACGAACTCAGTGCTTATTAGTCTTGAGACAATTGTGTGTACTGGTAATTATCCCCTCCCTTTCTCTTCGTCTTTCTATCCTATCTTTTATATGGCAACCATGGCTGCGAAAGGGGAAGCCTGGTACACCCAGCAGAAGAAGGACTTTCTTGCTGGGATATGCACGTGCCATGGCCTGAACCCCCAGGGTAAGACCAAGACTCAAATGGTCGCTGAACTGGTGCAATTTGAAGCAGACCAAGCCAGGCCACAGAGCCCAGAGGCCGCAGAAGCCAGCACAAGCGAACAAGGTGCTGCAGCAGAGGTCCAACCACTGAATACGGGCCCTACTGGCAACCAGGGGGGTGCAGACCTCCTCCTGCAGCTGGCTCTGCAACAATGCTCCGCAGATGACCTAGAGAGACATCTGCAGCTGATCCAGCAATACCAGGAGCGAGCAGAACGAGAGGCCCAAGCAGAGCGGGAGTACTAGCTGCAGATGGCCCGACTGCAAATGCAGGGGTTGTCCCAGTCCAGCCGTGAGCCCAGCAGCGCTCAGATGCCGAAGCCCCAGCGCAATCACTTTCCTGTTATGGAGAAGGACGGGGACTTGGACACTTTTCTGCGAGCCTTTGAGAAAGCCTGTAGACAGTATCGGCTGCCTACAGATGAATGGGCACGATACCTGACACCAGGGCTGAGAGGCAAAGCTCTGGAGGTGTTTGCTGCCCTCCCTCAAGAACAAGATGGAGACTATGAGGCCATCAAGCAGGCCCTGATAGCAAAGTACCAGCTTACACCCGAGGTGTACCGTAGAAAGTTTGGACCCTCCAACGTGGCCCACACGACAGTTACAGTGATGTGGTGCATGGACTGGGGACCCACTTTGACCAGTGGACCCAAGGACTGTCAGTGACCCCCTTTGCACAGCTGCGAGACCTGATGATCAAAGACCAGTTCTTTCATCTTTGCCCAGCTGAGGAGCGACAGTTCGTGATGGACAGAGAACCCAAAGACGTGACGAAAGCAGCGCAGATTGCCGATGCCTATGAGGCCAACCGTAGATCGGAAGCGCGGAAGCCAGTCACCACCAGCTGAAGAGGGAGTAAGCCTGCATCCAACGCCAGTACCTCTGCCAGCCAACACCAGAGGTCCTGGCCCTGTGGCCAACAACACCAGACCTACCACCGAACCCCGCAAGTGTTACTTTTGCAATCGGCCTGGTCATATCAGTCCCAACTGTCCAGACAAGCAGAAGAACCCCTCATCCAAGGCCCCAGGGCCTAATGCAGCAGTCCTTTTGGTGGGTGGTGTGGTTGGGAGGGTGTGTGACAACGTACAGCACGTCACTGTGGGAGGCCATGTTGCTACAGGCCTCAAGGACACCGGGGCTGAACGAACCCTCATCCGACCCAAACTGGCGGCCCCTGAAGAAATCATTCTGGGGAAAACCCTAACTGTCACGGGGATCGGGGGCATCAGCTGTCCCTTACCGATGGCCCGGGTTTATCTTGATTGGGGTGCTGGGAGCGGGGTGAAGGAAGCGGGGCTGTCTGATAATTTGCCCACTGATGTTTTGTTGGGGACTGATTTAGGGAGGATGGTTGCATACTACGTCCCTGACACCCCTCCCCAATCTACTAATGAGGGTAACGTTAACCCTGATGATGATGATGATGATGGGAAATCGCATGTGTTACCTGATCATGCTTTATCTTGTAATGATGCATCTAATAACCATTTTTTCCCTAGGATTGATGGTGAAAATGTTGTACCTGTGCCAACTGAACCTGATAATGATTTTTCTGTGAAGGTTAATGTGTCCATAGGTACAGGAGTGCCCAGCCACGTCGCTCTGCGGAGTGAGACGGCTGAGGAACCCCTAACAGGGGCAAGTGTCGGTGCTACAGGAAATGGGGAGATGCATGGGAACCATGAGGAAGGTGTTGCCATGAAAGTGACCAGTGCCACCGAGGAAGGTAACTGGCCCATAAGTAGCACTGCCCCTGGAGTGTTGGGGGTGGATGGGGAGGTAGAGCCCATAGCAGCGCCGGCTGATGGGTCTGTAGAAACCCCCGGGGAGACAGCCTACGTAGCTGCTGTCACCCGCAGTCAGAGTGCCCGGAATGCAGATAACTGTCTGCCCTCCGGACCCTCCTCAGTGTGACTGAACCAGAGGTGGACCCAGAGCAGGTCCAAGAGGGTTCCCGTGGGGAAGGGACCCTGACATCGCTTATGGCTTACCCTAGCCAGGAGTTTCAGGCCGCTCTGCACACAGATGCGAGCCTAGAGAGTTTGAGAAAACTTGCTGGGACGCTCTTCTCCGAGACTGATAAGAAGAAGGTGTTCTGGGAACGAGGAAAGTTGTACCGGGAGACAGTACTCGGAGAATCACAAAAGGAGTGGTTGAGGGAAAGACAGCTGGTCGTCCTGCAGCAATTCCGGGGTGAGTTGTTACGGATTGCCCATGAGATCCCGCTAGCTGGACACTTGGGGATCAGCAAAACTAAGGCCCGGCTGTCTCAACACTTCTATTGGCCTAAGATGGGGACAGATGTGTCAAACTACTGCCGCTCCTGTGTCACCTGTCAAAGAGTGGGGAAGGCGGGGCCTGCTCTTAAGGCTCCCCTGATCCCATTACCAGTGATAGAGGAGCCTTTCCAGAGGATCGCAGTGGACATTGTGGGCCCGCTGGCCGTCCCCAGCAGCTCTGGAAAGCGATATATTCTTACTGTGGTAGACTACGCTACCCGGTACCCAGAGGCAGTAGCTCTGTCGTCAACGAGGGCAGATAAGGTGGTGGATGCCCTGTTGGCCATCTTTGCACGGGTAGGATTTCATAGAGAAATGCTTACTGATCAAGGGACCCAATTTATGTCTCGCCTAATGGAGGCTCTCTGTAAGAGAATGCAGGTGAAGCACCTGGTATAGAGTGCGTATCACCCACAGACCAATGGCTTGTTTGAACGCTTCAATGGTACCCTCAAACAGATGCTACGCATGCTGGTTGAGACCCAAGGGCGCGACTGGGAGCGTTACCTCCCACACCTGCTATTCGCTTACCGAGGGGTTCCGCAGGCCTCGACGGGGTTCTCCCCCTTCGAGCTCCTGTACGGTAGGTGAGTCCGGGGACCCCTTGGGTTGGTAAGAGAATCCTGGGAAGAGGAGCCGAACCCTTCCGAAGTGTCCATAGTGGAGTATGTCATGCGCTTCCGTGACAAGATGCAGACCTTGATGCAGTTGGTGCATGACAACATGACGCAGGCTCAGGCTGACAAGAAGCACGGGTACGACCAGAACACCCAGGAGCGGACCTACCATGTGGGTCAAAAGGTGTGGGTGCTGGTCCCCGTACCAACGGATAAGCTTCAGGCAGCCTGGCAGGGCCCGTACGTCGTCCACCAACAGCTCAACCCGGTCACCTACGTGGTCACGCTTGACCACGCTCGGGGTAGGCGAAAGGCCTTTCACATCAACATGATGAAGGCTCGTCATGAACGTGAACCTTTTGCCCTACCGGTCTGCAGTTTGCCCGAAGACAGGGAGGAAGACACCCTCCTGGACATGCTGGCCCAAGCCAAGGCCGGTGGGTCCATCGAGGACGTGGAGGTAAGCGCCTCGTTAACTGAATCACAGCGGTTGCAGTTGCAAACCACACTGGAACCCTTCCGGGTCATGTTCTCCAACCGACCTGGGAGGACTGAGTTAGCAGTCCATGAGGTGGACACCGGGAATCACGCCCCACTACGGCGAACACCCTATCGAATCTCTGACCAGGTGCAGCAGATTATGCACCAAGAGATTGATGAGATGTTACAGCTGGGGGTGATTCGACGGTCAAAGAGTGCGTGGGCCTCACTTGTAGTTCTTGTGCCAAAGAAAGACCGGACCACCCGGTTCTGTGTGGACTACAGGGGGCTCAACGCCATCACAGCCTCTGATGCGCACCCAATGCCGCGCATCGAGGAGCTGCTTGATAGGTTAGCTGGCGCAGATTACCTAACAATAATGGATCTGAGTAGAGGATACTGGCAGATTCCCCTGAGCCCCGAGGTGCAGGAGAAGTCCGCCTTTATCACGCCCTTTGGACTGTACGAGTCCACTGTCATGCCCTTCGGCATGAAGAATGCCCCTGCCACTTTCCAGCAGATGGTCAACCTCCTGCTTCAGGGACTGGAGAAGTATGCTGTAGCGTACTTGGATGACATTGCCATCTTCAGTCCCTCCTGGAAGGAACACCTGCAGCATCTCGAGGAGGTGCTCAGGCGAATTCACCGAGCTGGACTGACTATAGGCATGAGGGAGGTCCACTACCTGGGCCACCGGGTAGGCGGAGGCACCAATAAAGCCAGAGCCTGACAAAGTGGGAGTGATCTTGAACTGGCCCACTCCCGTGACCAATAAACAGGTGATGTCCTTCTTGGGCACTGCAGGGTACTATAGGCGCTTCGTACAGCACTATAGTAGCCTGGCAAAACCTTTGACGGACCTCACCAGGAAGAAGCTACCCCACATTGTCAACTGGACAGATGGCTGTGAGGGGGCCTTCCAGGCGTTGAAAACTGCACTGTGCAACGCCCTTGTGTTGAAAGCAGTCAACAGTAGTTGACCATTCTTGGTGCAGACCAACGCCAGCGAGTTTGGCCTTGGTGCTGTGCTCAGCCAGGTTGACTTGGAGGACCACGAGCACCCCGTGTTATACCTGAGCCGGAAACTTTTGCTGAGGGAAGTGGCCTACTCCACCATCGAGAAGGAGTGCCTGGCCATAGTCTGGGCCCTGCAGCGCTTGCAGCCCTACTTGTACGGTCGCACCTTCACTGTGGTGACCGACCATGAGCCTCTGCGCTGGCTAAACACCATGTGTGGAACCAACGGCAGGTTGCTACGCTGGAGCCTTGCCCTTCAGCAGTTTGACTTCAGCATTGAACACAAAACAGGCAGGGAGCATGGGAATGCAGATGGACTGTCCCGCCAGGGTGAACCTACTGAGGTGCTCATGGAGGCATACCGTGGGGTTCAACCTCCCTAGCGCACACCAAAAGGGGGAGGTGTCATGATATGGTATGAAATATCATATAAGTAGTTTCTCTTGCTAGCAGGCTGTGGGCTAAAAAGCCCCCCTTCCTTTTCACTCAGCCAAGAGTTTTCCTTTCCAAGGTATGGGGGAAGAGGAGTTTATTGCTTCTAGCTCTGAGAGCAAAGGTATTTACGACCGGCATCCCTGCAGTGGAAAGTGACCAGCTAGAACTGGAAAAATGGCTCCAAAATTCATGGAAGTCCTTTGTTCCATTATTGTAAGATATTAGGCAAACCATTTAAGTTAAGAACACGAAAATATATATTCTTAATCTCCCTCGGTGGATCTACCCATCACTCTAAACACGGGCTTCTAACTCCATCTGGTAAAGAAGTAGGGATTTCTCTGTAAATATGTATCACAGATAGGACATATTTGATCTCATTAGAATGCCCACGTTAATCCGAGATGAATGCTGGGTTTGTTATGACTATGACATGTTTTGTAGCGGAGTTCTAGAAATTAGATAAAAGTTAGGGTAAAATTAGTTAACTGAAGAGGTAGGAGAGACGAGGTGATCCAACCCCTTTCTGGGATGACACAGGCTGAAGCTATAACTGTCTGCCCAGATCCCAGCAGTCACTTCTTGTCTTTTTCCTGGAGAGCTCTGAGCACGTCCAATGAGCTGGGACGTATGGAAACTCCACTAGCCTGGTTGCCTGCAATGCTTTGAACACATGTAAGTGTTATTCTCATGTAATCCTTGTTTTTTTATAATTACCTTGTACATATTTGTAATTGTCTCATTTGTAACATCTTTGTAAAATATTTTGATAAAGCACTGCATAAATTTTGTGGGGTATATTATTTAATACTAGTTCTCTCCATGCTCTAAACGTACCCTAAGTCTCCTGAAGGGAATTACGCTACTGTTTTTGGGTTAGCTTCGGACCCGTTTAATCGAAGCTCGTGGCAGCATACGTTTTGTACTGGATAGTTGGGTGTTGTTGTAGCGACAGCGGCGTTGATAATTATTGTTCCTGCCTGAGCGGAGTAGTTTATCGCGTCGCTGCAGCGTGCCCATTAGCCAGTACATAGCAGGCAGCCTTTCTGGCGACTAATTACCCCAGGTGCAGTACCTAATCTGACCTGAGAATAAGGGGGGCGCCAGAGAGCTGCAAGTTTTAAGTGGAACTGTAAGTGGGATATACATAAATCCCTGCAGTTTGTGGTATATTGAAGAGCAGTGGGATACCTAGAATAAGCCTCTGCTGTAAACTAAGAGGTCAATAGCCTTGTGTGTGTTTTTCCATCACATTGTGGAGTGGAGGGATAGCTAAGATAAGCCCCCCTGCACGTGTGATAGCCGTCTGTTGGCCTAAAGTCACCCCGATCCGTGATGTAGGGGTGACGGTCACGGTGTGAATCGTGACAAATTGGTGGCAGCGGTCAGGGATTCCTGACAACGAGCTTTCGCTTCTGGAGGAGGAGGAGGAGGCGTGGCGGCAAACGCCTACAGCCAACTGCTTCCTAGACCGTGGGCTAGGCAGAACTGTCTCACTATAGCTGTCCCCTGTGGACCCTGCATCCACCACATTAACCCAGTGTGCCGTGATGGACACGTAACGTCCCTGGCCATGCCTACTGGTCCATGCATCTGTTGTGAGGTGCACCTTTCTACTGCCTGATTGCCTCAGTGCATGGACAATGCAGTCTTTGACATGCTGGTGGAGGGCTGGGATGGCTTTTCTCGCAAAGAAGTGTCGACTGGGTAGGTCATAGCGTGGTACTGCGTAGGCCATCAGGGCTTTGAAAACTTCACTTTCAAGCAACCGGTAGGGCATCATCTCTCATGAGATTAGTCTAGCAATGTGGGCGTTCAAACCCTGTGTACGCGGATGAGAGGATGACTACTTTCTTTTCCTAACGGGAGTCTCTTGTAGGGTGAGCTGGACTGGAGAGGTGCATATGGTGGAACTAGCGGTGGTGGTGGTGGTGGTGGACATGGTGGATTGAGAGAGGGTTGGTGATGGTATTCTCGATGTTGGCCTACATACAGTGTATATGTATGTGATTCCCTGTGTATAACCTTGTGATTCCCTTACTGCTTTGGCCTTGTGACGATGCCTCCACATTTGCTGCTGGTGGTGTCCTAACCGGTGGGCTTACAGTGAGGGAAGCAATGTAGCGTTGCTGACTACCTTCATTCTGAGCAGGTACACCAACGGTACGGGACGTTTGGTAGTTAGTCCAGGCTTGCAAGTGCATGCTGGTTAAATGTCTAAGCATGCACATATTTAAATTTTGAGGATTCTTCCCTCTGCTAAAGGTCTTTGAGCATTTCTTACAAATAACTTTTGACTGATCATTCGGATCTTGGTTAAAAAATTGCCACACTGCACTCTTCCTACTATGGAATACTTTTTCAGGCATTGCACGCTGTGCTACTTTCACCGGATGGCCACGCTGTCCTAAAACTGTTTTTGTTTTTGACAAACGTTTTTGGCCTGATTCGGGCCTGCCAGATGACAGCTGTTGCGATGTAGATGGCTGCTGCGGATCATCCTCCTCCGTTTCTGAGCTACTGGCAGCGGCACCCTCTTCCCCCAATGGCTGCCAATCTGGATCAACAACTGGGTCATCTATCACCTCCTCTTCAATGTCATGTGCACCTTCCTCTGTGTCACCGTGTAAGGTGCTATAGCATTCGGGACGGGGCACCATAGTCTCATCAGGGTCAGATTCTGGCTCAGTACACTTCGAGGGCAATGTAGTGATCTGAGTCAATGGAACAGCATTATAATCTAGCTGTGGCTGTGCATCAGTGCACTCCATGTCCGATTCATCTTGTAATGGGCAGTTAACAATTTCCCGTTCTAACCCAGGCACGGTATGTGTAAAGAGCTCCATGGAGTAACCTGTAGTGTCGCCTGACGCATCCTTCACTTTTGGTTTGGGTGAAGGACACAAGGAAACATCTTGTTCCTGACCGGGAGCATCCACTGACAACTTGCTGCTTTTATATTTGGAACTTTCTGAAGAGGAGGCAAAAGAGCTAGAGGCTGAGTCAGCAAGGAAAGCCAAAACTTTTTCCTGCTGCTCCAGCTTTAAAAGCCGTTTTCCTACTCCCAGATAAGGGATCCTTCGAAGGCCTTGTGTAGCCAGACGATGACGCTGGCTCAACACCTCCAGCCTTAGCTGCTATTGTGCTTTTGCCACTACCACCAGATGCACCACCACCACTATCAGTACCAGCTCGCAACCACCGCCCACGGCCTCTTCCACCTGACTTCTTCATTGTTTGGAAAATCTAACCAAAATAACAACCGTTATATGGTAGTGTAAAGGTACCGTCACACATAGCGACGCTGCAGCGATACCGACAACGATCCGGATCGCTGCAGCGTCGCTGTTTGGTCGCTGGAGAGCTGTCACACAGACAGCTCTCCAGCGACCAACGATCCCGAGGTCCCCGGTAACCAGGGTAAACATCGGGTAACTAAGCGCAGGGCCGCGCTTAGTAACCCGATGTTTACCCTGGTTACCATCCTAAAAAGTAAAAAAACAAACGCTACATACTTACCTTCCGCTGTCTGTCCTCGGCGCTCTGCTTCTCTGGTCTGGCTGTGAGCGTTGGGCAGCCAGAAAGCAGAGCGGTGACGTCACCGCTCTGCTTTCCGGCTGACCGACGCTCACAGCCAGAGCAGGAGGAGAGCAGAGCACAGCGCTGGAGGACAGACGGCTGTAGGTAAGTATGTAGTGTTTGTTTTTTTACTTTTAGGATGGTAACCAGGGTAAACATCGGGTTACTAAGCGCGGCCCTGCGCTTAGTTACCCGATGTTTACCCTGGTTACCAGCGAAGACATCGCTGAATCGGTGTCACACACGCCGATTCAGCGATGTCTACGGGGAGTCCAGCGACGAAATAAAGTTCTGGACTTTCTTCCCCGACCAGCGATCTCCCAGCAGGGGCCTGATCGCTGCTGCCTGTCACACTGGACGATATCGCTAGCGAGGACGCTGCAACGTCACGGATCGCTAGCGATATCGTCTAGTGTGACAGTACCTTAAAACAAGGTAGATGATGTATATAAACGTGTTGTGATTTTAAATCTCCCTTTTTTGGGGGAGACTGAACAAAAAATCAGGCCCTGTTCAAAAAACAACACAATCTAAGTGGCAGAAAGTGGCTGGCTGATATACGACAAACTAACAGGACAGAAGTATATCCACTTTTTGTGAATTTGAATCTCCCTCTTTTTTTTGGGAGACTGAACCACAACTTAGGCCCAGTGTATATAACAGCGCTATCTAAGTGGCAGAAAGTGGCTGGCTGATATACGACAAACTAACAGGACAGAAGTATATCCACTTTGTGACAAGTTGAATCTCCCTTTTTTTTGGGAGACTGAACCACTACTTAGGCCCAGTGTATATAACAACGCAATCTAAGTGGCAGAAAGTGGCTGCCTGATATACGACAAACTAACAGGACAGAAGCAGCGTCGGACTGGAGCACCTTGGGCCCACCAGAGAAAATCATTCTTGGGGCCCACTATGTAGCCACATAGAAATAGATACAAGACCACCAATTGTGCGGTAAGAAGCGCTAATATCAGGGTATAATATAAGGTAGTTCACGTCTTAATAATGTAGCAAGGGTTGGGGTAGCCCCCTCACAGAATATAATGTAGCCCCCTCATAAAATGTAATGCAGTCCCCTCTCATAGAATATAATGCAGCACCCCACAAAATGTAATGCAACCCTCTCAGGTATGACGCAGTCCCCACCATAGAATATAATGTAGCACCCCATAGGGTATAATGCAGCCCCCCCCCATATAGTGTAATGCCACCCACCACAGAATATAATGTAGTCCCCTGAGAGAATGCAGTTCCACCACAGAATATAATGCAGCCCCCCCATAGAGTATACTGTAGCCCCCTCATATAGTATGATGTAGCCCCCATAATATTATGTAGTCCCCTGAGAGAATAATGCAGCCCCACCACAGAATATAATGCAGCCCCCCCATAGAGTATACTGTAACCCCTCATATAGTATGATGTAGCCCCCCATAATATAATGTAGTACCTTGAGTATAATGCAGTCCCCCCACAGAATATAATGTAGCCTGTTGTGAATTCTGTGGCTGAATTCACTTCTGTGGTCACAAGTGGTATTGCAGTCTCTGGGCTTCCTCCCTCAGGTGTTTTGGTGAGCTCGTTGGCTGCCTTGCTATTTAGCTCCACCTGAGTCTGTCTTCCTTGCTCCTTGTCAATGTTCCAGTGTTGGATCTGAGCTACTGCATCTTTCCTTGGGCCTGCTGCTCTGCTAGATAAGTGCTTCTAGTTTGTTTTCTGTTTTTTCTGTCCAGCTTACTATTAACTTTTGCTGGAAGCTCTGAGAAGCAAAGGAGTGCACCGCCGTGCTGTTAGTTCGGCACGGTGGGTCTTTTTGCCCCTTTGCGTGGTTTTCGTTTTAGGGTTTTTTGTAAACTGCATAGTTCTCTTTGCTATCCTCGCTCTGTCTAGAATATCGGGCCTCACTTTGCTGAATCTATTTCATTCCTACGTTTGTCTTTTCATCTTGCTAACAGTCATTATATGTGGGGGTCTGCCTATTCCTTTGGGGTATTTCTCTGAGGTAAGTCAGGCTTGTATTTCTATCTTCAGGCTAGTCAGCTCCTCAGGCAGTGTCGAGTTGCATAGGTAGTGATAGGCGCAATCCACTGCTGCTTATAGTTGTGTGAGGATAGATCAGGTACTGCAGTCTACAGAGATTCCACGTCTCAGAGCTCGTCCTATTGTTTTTGGTTATTGCCAGATCTCTGTATGTGCGCTGATTACTGCACGCTGTGTTGCCTGATTGCCAGCCATAACAGTAGCCCCCCAGGGCCGTATTTAGAGTTTCTGCTGCCCTTGGCACTTTTAGCGCTGCCTACCCTTTTGGTGAGTATGACACTATCGACATTGACTTTGGCAAGAATCGCTGATGTGAAAGTCGCCTTTTGCAGCAGATCTGGCAGTTTTTCTGCATCTGCCGCGTAACGGATCACTTACGGCAACACTGCGTTCGGCCTCATTCATTCCCTATGGGATTTGCGGCACTTGCCGTGATCTGGCAAATGTGGTACCATACCTCCCAACTTTTGAAGGGAAGGAGGTACTAAGTTTGAGGCGCGTGTAGTGCGCCGTGGCAAATTTTAGGCCACGCCTCTGACCAGACCCATTTTACAACTAGTCACACCCATATCCACGTCCCAACTGCAGCCATTTAGCACTGCTGATCACACTGTTTTATATACAATAATTATAAGCAAACAAAAATATGGCCACACATGATGCTCAATACTGTATTACGGCCACCACACATGATGCTCCATACTGTATAATGGCCACACATGATGCTGCATACTGTATAATGGCCACACACAGTTCTTCATACTGTATAATGGCCACATATGATGCTCCATACTGTATAACGGCCACACATGATGCTCAATACTGTATAATGGCCACACATGATGCTCCATACTGTATAAAGGCCACACATGATGCTCAATACTGTATAATGACCCCCCTCCTGTATGCATGGCTCATCTCCCTCCTATCCCATATACATAGCTCACATTACCCCCTCCTGTATGCATGACTCATATCTCCCCATGTATGCATGGCTCATATTCCCCCCCATATGCATGGCTCATATCCCCCCCCCTGTATGCATGGCTCATATCCCCCCCTGTATGCATGGCTTATATTCCCCCCCCTGTAAGCATGGCTTATATTCCCCCCTGTATGCAAGGCTCATTTTCCGCCCCTGTATGCATGGCTCATAGTCCACCCGGTATGCATGGCTCATAGTCCCCCCTGCATGGCTCATATTCCCACCTGTATGCATGGCTCATATTCCCCCCTGCATGGCTCATATTCCCTCCTGCATGGCTCATATTCCCCCCTGCATGGCTCATATTCCCCCCTGCATTGCTCATATTCCCCCCTGCATGGCTCATATTCCCCCCTGCATGGCTCATATTCCCCCCTGCATGGCTCATATTCCCCCCTGCATGGCTCATATTCCCCCCTGCATGGCTCATTTTCCCCCCTGCATGGCTCATATTCCCTCCTGCATTGCTCATATTCCCCCCAGCATGCAGGCTTATCTCTCCGCACCCGCTCCCGCTCCTGCTTGGCGCGCCGGCTTATGTCCTGACTCCTCCTTCATCCCGTCCCCCCGTCCCTCATACTCACCTGTCCCACTGCACGGCCGTGCCGACATCCCTCGTGCTCTGTCCCGACTCCAGGCGGTGGCGCCGGCGCAGTACCTTCTTCCTGCTTCAGCGGTCATGTGACACCATTCATTAAGATCATGAATATGCGCATATTCATGATATTAATGAGCGGTGTCACGTGACAGCTCGTTCAGGACGAGCTGCAGTGCAGACGCCGAGACCATCGCTGGAGCAGGCAGGGTGAGTATTCAAGGCGGGCGGCGGCAGGGGAGGGGGCCCTGGAGCGGGGGGAGGCCCTGGAGCGGGGGGAGGCCCTGCCAGCAGGTGTCAGTGCCAGGGCCCACCGGAGGATCCTCCGGTTCCCCGGTGGGCCAGTCCGAGCCTGGACAGAAGTATATCCACTTTGTGACAATTTGAATCTCCCCTTTTTTGGGGGGAGACAGAACTACAACTTAGGCCCAGTGTATATAACAACGCTATCTAAGTGGCAGAAAGTGGCTGGCTGATATACGACAAACTAACAGGACTGAAGTATATCCACTTTGTGACAATTTGAATCTCCCTCTTTTTTTTGGGAGACTGAACCACAACTTAGGCCCAGTGTATATAACAATGCTATCTAAGTGGCAGAAAGTGGCTGGCTGATATACGACAAACTAACAGGACAGAAGTATATCCACTTTGTGAGAATTTGAATCCACCCTTTTTTTTGGGAGACTGAACCACAACTTAGGCCCAGTGTATAAAGCAACACAATGTAAAGGTACCGTCACACTAGACGATATCGCTAGCGATCCGTGACGTTGCAGCGTCCTGGCTAGCGATATCGTCCAGTGTGACAGGCAGCAGCGATCAGGCACCTGCTGTGATATCGCTGGTCGGGGCAGAAAGGCCAGGACTTTATTTCGTTGCTGGACTCCCTGCAGACAGCGTCGGACTGGAGCACCTTGGGCCCACCAGAGAAAATCATTCTTGGGGCCCACTATGTAGCTACATAGAAATAGATACAAGACCACCAATTGTGCGGTAAAAAGCGCTAATATCAGGGTATAATATAAGGTAGTTCACGTCTTAATAATGTAGCAAGGGTTGGGGTAGCCCCCTCACAGAATATAATGTAGCCCCCTCATAAAATATAATGCAGTCCCCTCTCATAGAATATAATGCAGCACCCCACAAAATATAATGCAACCCTCTCAGGTATGACGCAGTCCCCACCATAGAATATAATGTAGCACCCCATAGGGTATAATGCAGCCCCCCCCATATAGTGTAATGCCACCCACCACAGAATATAATGTAGTCCCCTGAGAGAATGCAGTTCCACCACAGAATACAATGCAGCCCCCCCATAGAGTATACTGTAGCCCCCTCATATAGTATGATGTAGCCCCCCATAATATAATGTAGTACCTTGAGTATAATGCTGTCCCCCCACAGAATATAATGTAGCCCCCCAGGGCCGTATTTAGAGTTTCTGCTGCCCTAGGCACTTTTAGCGCTGCCTCCCCCTTTGGTGAGTATGACACTATCGGCAGTGACTTTGGCAAGAATCGCTGATGTGAAAGTCGCCTTTTGCAGCAGATACGGCAGTTTTTCTGCATCTGCCGCGTAACGGATCACTTATGGCAACACTGCGTTCGGCCTCATTCATTCCCTATGGGATTTGCGGCACTTGCCGTGATCTGGCACATGTGGTACCATACCTCCCAACTTTTGAAGGGAAGGAGGTACTAAGTTTGAGGCGCGCGTAGTGCGCCGCGGCAAATTTTAGGCCACGCCTCTGACCAGACCCATTTCACAACTAGTCACACCCATATCCACGTCCCAACCACACCCATTCAGCACTGCTAATCACACTGTTTTATATACAATAATTATAAGCAAACAAAAATATGGCCACACATGATGCTCCATACTGTATAATGGCCACGCGCATCATACTGTATAATGGCCACACAGTGCTCCATACTGTATAATGGCCACACATGATGCTGCATACTGTATAATGACTGCACATGATGCTCCATACTGTATAATGGCCACACATGATGCTCCATACTGTATAATGGCCACACAGTGCTCCATACTGTATAATGGCCACACAGTGCTCCATACTGTATAATGGCCACACATGATGCTGCATACTCTATAATGGCCACACATGATGCTCCATACTGTATAATGTCCATTGGCCACACATGATGCTCCATACTGTATATCGGCCACACATGATACTACATACTGTATAATGACCCCCCTCCTGTATGCATGGCTCATCTCCCTCCTATCCCATATACATAGCTCATATTACCCCCTCCTGTATGCATGACTCATATCTCCCCATGTATGCATGGCTCATATCCCCCCCCCCCCTGTATGCATGGCTCATATCCCCCCCCCTGTATGCATGGCTTATATTCCCCCTGTATGAATGGCTCATAGTCCGCCCCTGTATGCATGGCTCATATCCCCCCCCCTGTATGCATGGCTTATATTCCCTCCTGTATGCATGGCTCATAGTCCGCCCTGTATGCATGGCTCATATTCCCCCCTGCATGGCTCATATTCCCCCCTGCATGGCTCATATTCCCCCCTGCATGGCTCATATTCCCCCCTGCATGGCTCATAGTCCCCCCTGCATGGCTCATAGTCCCCCCTGCATGGCTCATAGTCCCCCCTGCATGGCTCATATTCCCCCCTGCATGGCTCATATTCCCCCCTGCATGGCTCATATTCCCCCCTGCATGGCTCATATTCCCCCCTGCATGGCTCATATTCCCCCCTGCATGGCTCATATTCCCCCCTGCATGGCTCATATTCCCCCCTGCATGGCTCATATTCCCCCCTGCATGGCTCATATTCCCCCCTGCATGGCTCATATTCGCCCCTGCATGGCTCATATTCCCCCCTGCATGGCTCATATTCCCCCCTGCATGGCTCATATTCCCCCCTGCATGGCTCATATTCCCCCCTGCATGGCTCATATTCCCCCCTGCATGGCTCATAGTCCCCCCTGCATGGCTCATATTCCCCCCTGCATGGCTCATATTCCCCCCTGCATGGCTCATATTCCCCCCTGCATGGCTCATATTCCCCCCTGCATGGCTCATATTCCCCCCTGCATGGCTCATATTCCCCCCTGCATGGCTCATATTCCCCCCGGCATGGCTTATATTCCCCCCTGTATGGCTCATATTCCCCCCTGTATGGCTCATATTCCCCCCTGCATGGCTCATATTCCCCCCTGCATGGCTTATATTCCCCCCTGCATGGCTCATATTCCCCCCTGCATGGCTCATATTCCCCCCTGCATGGCTCATATTCGCCCCTGTATGGCTCATATTCCCCCCTGCATGGCTTATATTCCCCCCTGTATGGCTCATATTCCCCCCTGCATGGCTCATATTCCCCCCTGCATGGCTCATATTCCCCCCTGTATGGCTCATATTCCCCCCTGTATGGCTTATATTCCCCCCTGCATGGCTCATATTCCCCCCTGCATGGCTCATATTCCCCCCTGCATGGCTCATATTCCCCCCTGCATGGCTTATAGTCCCCCCTGCATGGCTCATATTCCCCCCTGCATGGCTCATATTCCCCCCTGCATGGCTCATATTCCCCCCTGTATGGCTCATATTCCCCCCTGCATGGCTCATATTCCCCCCGGCATGGCTTATATTCCCCCCTGTATGGCTCATATTCCCCCCTGTATGGCTCATATTCCCCCCTGCATGGCTCATATTCCCCCCTGCATGGCTTATATTTCCCCCTGTATGTAGGCTTATCTCCCCGCACCCGCTCCTGCTCGGCGCGCCGGCTTATGTCCTCCTTCATCCCCCCCCGTCCCCCCGTCCCTCATACTCACCTGTCCCACTGCACGGCCGTGCCGACATCCCTCGCGCTCTGTCCCGACTCCAGGCGGCGGCGCCGGCGCAGCACCTTCTTCCTGCTTGAGCGGTCATGTGACACCGTTCATTAAGATCATGAATATGCGCATATTCATGATCTTAATGAGCGGTGTCACGTGACAGCTCAAGCAGGACGAGCTGCAGTGCAGACGCCGAGACCATCGCTGGAGCAGGCAGGGTGAGTATTCAAGGCGGGCGGGCCGGCGGGGGAGGGGGCCCTGGAGCGGGGGGAGGCCCTGGAGCGGGGGGAGGCCCTGCCAGCAGGTGTCAGTGCCAGGGCCCACCGGTGGATCCTCCGGTTCCCCGGTGGGCCAGTCCGAGCCTGCCTGCAGACATCGCTGAAGCGGCGTGTGTGACGCCGATTCAGCGATGTCTTCGCTGGTAACCAGGGTAAACATCGGGTTACTAAGCGCAGGGCCGCGCTTAGTAACCCGATGTTTACCCTGGTTACCATCGTTAAAGTAAAAAAAACAACCACTACATACTTACCTACCGCTGTCTGTCCCCTGCGCTGGGCTTCTCTGCTCTGGCTGTGAGCGCCGGGCAGCCAGAAAGCACAACGGTGACGTCACCGCTCTGCTTTCCGGCCGCTGTGCTCACAGCCAGAGCAGAGAAGCACAGCGCCGGGGACAGACAGCGGTAGGTAAGTATGTAGTGTTTTTTTTTTTTACTTAAACGATGGTAACCAGGGTAAACATCGGGTTACTAAGCGCGGCCCTGCGCTTAGTAACCCGATGTTTACCCTGGTTACCGGCATCGTTGGTCGCTGGAGAGCTGTCTGTGTGACAGCTCTCCAGCGACCAAACAGCAACGCTGCAGCGATCCGGATCGTTGTCGGTATCGCTGCAGCGTCGCTTAGTGTGACGGTACCTTAAGTGGCAGAAAGTGGCTGGAAGATATATAAAAAATACAAGGATTGTACTACAATTTCAATCTCCCTACAATGATCTCAGGAAAAGTATGGCAGCAATAAAAAGGACTGCTGCACACAAAAGTGTGGACAAATAAACAAGATAACTGTGCAGAAAGGAGCAACAGGATTTTTGCTTTTAAAAAAGCAGTTGGTTTGCACAGCGGCGTGCAAACAGCAATGCAGCTATCAGGGAGCCTTATAAGGCAGCCTATTAAGCTACAGAGCTGATGCACAAAAATATAGCCTCCACTGTCCCTGCAAACAAATGGTGGTGTTGGACAGTGGAAATCGCTACAGCCCAAGCAGTTTCGGGGCTTAATCTTCCCTCCCTAACTATATCCCTTCTTCTGATGAAGCTGGGGCAACCTCTCCCTATGCTACGATCGGCAGAAGTAAGATGGTGGTCGGCGTGCACGCCCCTTTATAGCCCCTGTGACGCCGCAGAAAGCAAGCCAATCACTGTCATGCCCTTCTCTAAGATGGTGGAGACCGAGACCTATGTCATCACGCTGCCCACACTCTGCGTCCTCCTTCATTGGCTGAAAAATGGCGCTGAAAGCGTCATACGAAATGCGACTTTGGCGCGAAGATCGCCGACCTCATGGCCGATCCCACACTAGGATCGGGTCGGGTTTCATGAAACCCGACTTTGCCGAAAGTCGGTGATTTTTGAATTTGTCCGATCCGTTTCGCTCAACCTTACTTATGACTTCCTAACAAAAAATTTGTTTCCAAAATTGTGCTGATGTAAAGTAGACATGTGGGAAATGTTATTTACTAACTATTTTGTGTGACATATCTCTCTGATTTAAGAGCATAAAAATTCAAAGTTTGAAAATTGCTAGATTATCGAAATTTTCACCATATTTCCATTCTCTTCATAAATAAACGCAAGTCATATAAAAGAAATGTTACCACTAGCATTAAGTACAATATGTCACAAAAAACATTCTCAAAATCAGCAGAATCAGTTAAAGCATTCCAGAGTTATTACCTTGTAAAGTGACAGTGGTCAGAATTATAAAAATTGGCTTGATCATTAAGTACCAAATTGGTTCTGTCACTTAGCCATATACATTGTAATTACATTCTTATATGTACCTTGGGCCATCTTTGCCCTGTGCTCTTATGTCCACTCTGGCAATTCTATTTGCGCCACTGTATATCATCTGGTGTCCGTTTGGTTCTTATTTGTTCCTGCCCTCGTTTCTGCCCACTTTACAAATGGCCGCCGCATACTTAATGTGCATGTGCGCATGCGCCGCTCGCTTCCTGCCGGCCCCGGCCAATGGTCATGCATTTCCGGATTACGTGGGGCCCCGCGCACTTCCGGCTCTGCTGAACAGGCGCTGTGGGCGGACGGAGGCTGCGCTGTATGGTGTGTTGCTTGTTACGGTCCACTATAAATGACTGGTCTTTGCCCATATGACGCCATGCGCCCCCTGAGGAAGGTACACTCACCGAAACACGCGTCGGGGTGTCTCAGTGTCCTCCGCGCTGGTCCGGATTCACTGCAGCAGGTAATATGCACAGTGGATCGTTGTCTTCCACATGTCTGCTGCCACATTATTGGTGAATTGCTCTGGATACTCTTTAGCCTTTTATGGCAGCGCTGCTGGTTATTGTTTGAGCAGCGGGTAGTTGACATGTGGTGGTGTGTGTTCTGTTACACCTGCTGGTTAGTTCTGGACCATTGCTGGGGTCACCATACCTTGGGCGACTGTTTTTCTCATGTTGCCTGTGGCATATGTTATGTCATCTGCTAGTTCCATTTGCACTATTTTGTTTGTTTTTTTCATATGTATTTTAGACTGATTTGTAATAAAGGTATTTTTTATTGGATTCTGTGACTGCATTGTGTTTTGCTTTCTAATTATTATAAGGAAGTAGAGGGTCCTTATTATCAGAGGTTAAGGGGGAGCATTATTAAAGGATGCTCAGGGGAATTATTAAAAGGCATCACAAGTTGTGGTTTGTGTAGAGTTGGTAGAATGTGAGGAGGGTCATGGAAAATCAGTAAAGTGAAGATGTCTGTGTGTTACACAGGGACGAATTATGGATGGAATAAGAGGCTATGGTGGTCTGGACTGAATGCAAAGGAAAAGGGAAAATGAATGACAACAGTCAGTGAGAACGTCACTGGTGAGAACCTGCACAATATACACATATATGGTCTGCAGAGTACTGGTGTGGAAGTGATATTACCAATACATGGTCACTGTATGGTAGTAATATCAGTCCTAGTACAGTGGTTTCAGTTAAAATAGTTGTCCATCCTTGACGTTTAAGTCTGCATTGACTCAATGTGACTGCAGACTTCTGAACCTTCACATAGCTCACGTGCTGTGAGGATTCTCCGGTGCTGGCGATGGGTACTGGTGATCATGTGCAGTGGCGTAGCCAGGGCTGCCACTAGGAATTTCGGGGCCCCATACTAGCAAAATTTTTGGGGCCCCCTTGAGACTCCGCCCAGGCTCCACTCCAGCCCCACCTCCACCCCTCGAGCTGTCCACAGTCAAAAGATTTTTTAAGCTGCCACCATGACAAGGTAGACTCTTTTGGCCAGACCCTACTCTACTCTAACCTATTAAACATTTCTTAAAATATCCAATACAATTTAGGTATATTTTTATTTATTTTTCAATTATTAAAATGACCAATAATATCACATACAGGGGACAAATACCACCGCACCATAACCAGACACCATATTACCACAACATAGTGACCTATAATGCCACATACAAGGAACAAATACCGCCACACCATGGCCGGACAACATATTGCCACCATATTGTGATCAGTAATAAAAAAAAAACACAATACCAATATCACCATAAGTGCCATTATACAGTAGATTTGTACTTAATATGCAGTGTCTGTGTACAGGTAATACAGTGATTACCGGTGACATTATACACAGGCGCTCTGTATATAGTGTCAGTGTACAGGTAATACAGTGATCACTGGTGTCAATATAAACATGAGATCTGTATATAGTGTATAATGTACGGGTAATACAGTGATCACTGGTGACATTGTACACAGGACCTCTGTATATAGTGTCAGTGTACAGGTAATACAGTGATCACTGGTGACATTGTGGATCGCCCCCAGACACAGGGCCACGCGTTCTCGGTACCGGGCCTCTCTGTTTCGGTTCTGAGGCTGTCACGGTGGCTAGACCCGGTCCGCGACCCTGCTAAGGGGCGTCCAATAAAGGTGGTGCAGTCTGTCAGGGGTTCGTGACGCCACCTGTGGTGTTCGGTCAGGGTGACCGACGCTTCTGTGGGGTCCGCTGGGGTGATGGAATGGCAGCTGGATGGTATACCTTCCCACAGGTGAAGTATGTCCCCAGGGCTTCCCAGTAAGGTGGATGGTGATGGTGTGAGGTGCAGGCAATAACGAGGACGCAAGGTTGCAGTCTCTTTACCTCTTTACTGAAGACTTCAGGATCCTCAATCCAGAGCACATTTAACAGGGCTATCAGAGACCGGCCAGTCCGATGGGCACTTCCAGAATTCACTTTGCAGGTGGAAATCGTTGCCTACCAATAGCGCCTGTGTGTTGTAGTGCTATATGCAAAGAAAAAAGAAAAAAAGCCAGCTCACCATATCCAGCAGAGCACGGAACCAAGTCCTGACACGATGCGAACCAATGGAAAAAAAAAAAACACAATGTTCCAGTTCCAAAAGGTAAAATAAACAAACTTTATTGGGAAAATATAAAAACATGAAAAATCATGAGCTCCATGAAGACAACACCATGACCTGCGTGAGTTTGGCTACGCGTTTCGACCGGAAAGGTCTTTGTCAAAGCACGTTGTAGTGCTACCCTGCTGAGCATTCGGAATAGTCCTCACAACTGCTGTTCTCGTTTTGTTCGTTCTTTACAGCTCTCTCTCTCTTTAGTTCCAGATGTTACTAGTTTCTCGTCCCCCAGTATGTTTTGGCTAGGACGCACCCGTATGACGGGAAGGCTTGGAGGTCTTCTGGGACCCTAGAGACGCCCCTCTCCCAATGTTGCCCCCTATGTCTTCTTAGGAAACTTAAGGTAGACAGCCAACCTATAATTAACTGTCCTGCGGAGTTTGAAGTAAGGCCTAGAGTCAGTTACTTCCGCGGTGTTCCGGCCACCGGCTACGCGCCTCAGTAGGATGTTGCCTCGGTCTCACGTCACGACTCCTACTGGTACTCCTTTTTGCTACATCTCGTTTACACTGTTCCACAATATCCTTCCTTTCTTGTCTCTTTCTTAGGATACCGCCGCAAGGAGGTGCAGGCGCGGCTCCGTTCGCTAGGCACCTGCCAGGTTCCCACGCCTGACAGGGACCCCCCTGTGTCTTCTCCCTGCAACACCCCCTGCCACGGGATGTTGCCTGAATCCAACCCATGAATAACAAAAATCCCAAATGTATTAAATACCTAAATACAGCATTATAAGACAAAATTTCCCTTGAATGCATGGGGAAATAAGGTATGCACACTAAAACTAAAATTGAAAAAACCTTTATTAAATATAATATAGAATACCACTAAAACACCATGATACTAGATAAACAAGGAACATCAATAAAAACAAACAAGCATATAAACAACACGGTGTACACCTCACAATGGTACATGTAAGAATACCATAACTCCTACGGTTATGAGACTGTATCTCCCTATGTGCTATATACATGTACTGGTATTCTTACATGTACCATTGTGAGGTGTACACCGTGTTGTTTATATGCTTGTTTGTTTTTATTGATGTTCCTTGTTTGTCTAGTCTCATGGTGTTTTAGTGGTATTCTATATTATATTTAATAAAGGTTTTTTCAATTTTAGTTTTAGTGTGCATACCTTATTTCCCCATGCAGTCAAGGGAAATTTTGTCTGAATCCAACCCAGTCAGCTTCTGACTAACTTTCTATCCGACCCCTAGTTTTACCAGTGTGAGGAGGGGCCCAATAAATAAAGCCTTTTGCTCCCCCTAGTGGCCGGAGTGTGAAGTGTAATGTGTGCTGGTGATACCTGGTCAGTAGAATTCCTTCCGTGCCATCAGACGTACCATCACTCCCCTTAGTGGCAGAGTGTCATACTGCAACGACCAGATCTCTGAGGCGCTGCAATTGTACACAGGAACTCTATATACAGTGTATAGTGTCAGTGTACAGGTAACACACTGAATCACCAGTGACGTATCTAGGTGAAGTCCTTCATCTTCGCTTTTAATCTTCATCCAGCACAGACCGCCATCACTTCCAGCCAGGGCTTGTCTCTGCAGGAAATAATAAATATATCTAATTTGGCCTGCACTCTAAATTTAGATCGGGGTGCTGGTGAGACAGACCGTAAGGTCTAATATCAATATTATTGAAATCCACCGCACTCCCTGTGGGGAATATCTTAGAAACAAAAGGATTTTTTGAAACTTGCTAATTTATTCAAGTGAAAAACAGAAATCAATCAAATGTGACAGATCAAATAGTAGGCACTTATTGAACAATTGTACAAGCGACTCAATGTGATTGACGTTTCGACCCTCCCGAGACTTACTCTAAAGTCGCACTTAATCCAGGATTTATGAGTGGCTCTTATGGTAAAGAGGATGTTGTCCCTGTAGTGTCAAGGGGCAGGTACAGTCTCTTTGATACCAAGTATGGCCTAAGGCTACTTTCACACTAGTGTCGGATTCAGCCCGTCGCATTGCATCGGGCCGAGATTCTGATGCTAGCGTTTGTTGTGCCACACAACGGGTGCAGCGGATGCATTTCTCCGGCGCATCCGCTGCCCCATTGTGAGGTGCGGGGAGGTGGGGGCGGAGTTCCAGCCGCGCATGTGCGGTCGGAAAAAGCGGTCCGACGGCTGCAAAAAACGTTACATTTAACGTTTTTTGCTCCCGGCGGTCCGCCACAATACGGCGCAACCGTCGCAAGACGGTTGCGACGTGTGTCAATACGTCGCAATGCGTCGGTAATGTAACTCTATGGGGCAAAAACGCATCCTGCAAACAACTTTGCAGGATGCGTTGTTTCCCCTAAACGACGCATTGCGACGTATTAAAAAAAATGCCAGTGTGAAAGTAGCCTAATAGTTGATTTTTCTCTGAGTATGACCTTGTTGAGGAATAGCAGCGGTGCATCAGCGTCTTGCTGCTGTTTGTACCAACTTTCTATTTAAATCGCATATGCAAACAGCAGCAAGACGCTGATGCACCGCTGCTATTCCTCAACAAGGTCATACTCAGAGAAAAATCAACTATTAGGCCATACTTGGTATCAAAGAGACTGTACCTGCCCCTTGACATTACAGGGACAACATCCTCTTTACCATAAGAGCCACTCATAAATCCTGGATTAAGTGCGACTTTAGAGTAAGACCTGGGAGAGTCGAAACGTCAATCACATTGAGTTGCTTGTACAATTGTTCAATAAGTGCCTACTATTTGATCTGTCAAATTTGATTGATTTCTGTTTTTCACTTGAATAAATTAGCAAGTTTCAAAAAATCCTTTTGTTTCTAAGATATTCCACACAGGGAGTGCGGTGGATTTCAATAATATTCTGCAGGAAATAACACAGTTATCTAGAGCAACACTTGCAAAACACAATACTTATTTTTTTCCCAAATTCTAAACTACACCAGATGAAGAAAAAAAGGCGACAGTGTTGCTCTGCACAGTAACCGGACCGCCCCCAACTCCCCATTTAAAACAGTATCCTCAAAAAATAAAATAAATACATCACTGCAGTAATAATATCCCTTAATTAGCCCCTACTTTATGGTAAAAATATTCCCCATACTGGCCCCCGTGTGTCTCATTTTGGCTCCAGCGATATGTTCTGCTATCCTAATCTCATGTGATGGCCCATCCTGCACTATATGATCTAACCATCCTGCCCCATCTGTCCCATAATCCTGCCCCATCTGCCTCCATCGTATACATCCTGCCCCATGATTACACACCATCTGTCTCCATCCTGCCCCATGATCATGCCCCATCTGTCCCATGATCCTGCCCCATCTTGTCCCATGATCCTGCCCCATCTGTCCCATAATCCTGCCCCATATGTCTATGTAGCGCCCCAGGTCGTTGCAGTAATATCATTCTCCTCTAGGGGGAGTGATGTTACGTTTGAAGGCAATAAAGGAGATCTCTTTACCAGGTATCACAAACCATGCAACACACTTCACACTCCAGTCCACCAGGGGGAGGTACACTCCTATTTATAGTTAGGTAAAACTGGTGGTCTGGATAAGAAGTTAGTCAGAAGCTGGCTGAGCTTCACTCAGTGAGTCCCTGTCAGACAGACAGAGGGAAAGGAGGAACATCTAGCAGTTGCCGACAGGGTGGTCCCTGACAGGGGTGGGATCCTGTCAGAGGCCTAGACAGAGGGACATGGAGCTGCGCCTGCCTGCGGCAGCTGTTATGGACCTGGTGGTTAGGAGCACCCAGAACGACCTGATGGTTAAACTCACACACGACAAGCTCTGGGAAGTGGGAGCTCTGCTGACCGCAACCCCTAATCCTATCACACAACTAGAAATAGCCGTGGAGCGTACCTAACTCTACCTAGACGCCTCTTCACAGCCTAAGAGCTAACTAGCCCTAGAGATAGAAAATAAAGCCTACCTTGCCTCAGAGAAATTCCCCAAAGGAAAAGGCAGCCCCCCACATATATTGACTGTGAGTAAAGATGAAAGTCACAAACACAGAAATGAAACAGGTTTCAGCAAAGGGAGGCCAGACTTACTAAACAGACTGAGGATAGGAAAGGTATCTTTGCGGTCAGCACAAAAAACTACAAAAAGACCACGCAGAGTGTGCAAAAAGACCTCCGCACCGACTCACGGTGCGGAGGTGCCACAATGCATTCCAGAGCTTCCAGCTAGCAAGGCAAAATCATGATAGCAAGCTGGACAAGGAAACAATGAACAATAATTAACTAGCAGGGACTTAGCTTCTGCTGGAGTAGACAGGTCACCAGAAAGATCCAAGAGCGAACTGAACCAGTACAAGAACATTGACAGCTGGCATGGAGTAACGATCAGAGTGGAGTTAAATAGAGCAGCCAGCCTAAGACTAAACTAGGTCACCTGTGGAAGGAACCTCAGAACCAGCAGCTCCACTCACAGCCACCAGAGGGAGTCCATGGACAGAACTTGCCGAAGTACCATTCATGACCACAGGAGGGAGTTCGATAACAGAATTCACAACAGGCAGCATCCTAAGTAAGAGACAAGAACAGCAAATTGGATTTGTAGAGGGTGAGAAACAAAGTCATAGCAAAAGGAGAGGAAACCAGAATGAGTTCTGCCTGATACAGTCTGCCTCCTTCTGAGGCACAAGATCCTGTACCCGGAACACCGAGGGAGCAACCGTCTCCATGCCTTGCTCCAGAGACCGGCAGGACAGCTAATTCCAAGTTACAGATCTGCCCTATACCCAGGAGGCACAGTGGCAACTTGTGGGGGCCGGGGCATGCTAGAGTCCCTGTAAAAAGCCCCAGGCCACCAGTCATACAGGTTTGTTTCTAGCCATCTGGGGGACAGAGAGAGACATAACATCTATAACATCTACAACAGTTGTAAGGACCTTACCGAGAAGCTTAGCCGTAAGGTACTACAACACCCAGGTGCTAGAGGCAGGCTACTGATTTCCACCTGGATAAGGGGACTCTGGATTTGCCTCCAAAGCGGCCGGGCTCTGCCTGCCCTGTGATCTGGTGCTCTGGACTGTGGATGCTGAAGCCTTCAGTAAAGTTAAAGAGACTGCAACCTTGTGTCCTCGTTCTTCACTGCGCCTTACATCATTGACCATCTACACACTGGGAAGCCCTGAGGATACACTTCACCTGTGGGAAGGTATATCATCTAGCTGCCATAACATCACCCCAGCGGACCCCTAAGCAGCGTCGGTCACCCTGACCGAATACCATAGGTGGCGTCATGAACATTTCCCCTTTAAAAATCATCCCCTTTTATCAACGGACTTCCCGAGGGCCACAGACCGGGTCAGCCACTGTGACATCCCCCTCGAGAACCGAAGGACCCGGTACCGAGTACCCCTAGCCCTTGGGGTGCTCTAAACTTTGGTGTCACGAACAGGATCTACTTAAGCCTGAAAAATCGGGTCATGTGCACCTAGGAACTGTGCCAGCATTGTGCTTGAACTGTGATTTGCTAAAGGACTGTGTATTGCAAAAGACCGCCAAAAATTCCCACCAAAACTGCCGCCATTACAGCGCCACGAGGAGCGCAGAAGTAGAAGAAGGGCGTGTCGTCATGGGCGTGAACGAACTGAGAAGCGCGAAAAATAATGGCCGCCCAGTCTAAATATCTCTGTACCTTGAGGACGTGTCCATCAGCAGCCAAGATCCGCCTCCTGATCCTCAATGGTGGGCGGAGACAAAGAAAAAGGAACCGCCCATGGAGAAGAGAGCGAGAAAGGGATGAGGACCCAGCAAGAAGGAACATGGAGGACAAGATGGCGAGCGGCCACGACTCGGAGCGTGGGGTGGAAGCCGAGGACTCCCCCAGCTACCAGGATGGAAGCTGCAGCGAGCCGTCACCAGAGGTCCTGGAGTTCCTGAATGCGGAGGTGGAAGAGCTCAGCGACCAACTCCTGTGGATGCAGCTGAGCACTGAGGCCGGGTGGAAGGAGACCTTCACCGGGAGCCTCACCAGACATCTGTCGGCAGCCTCGTCTGGTCTGGAGCAAGAAAGAAGTTCCAGCTCTCCGAAGCCAGAAAGCAAGGCCCTTCCGGGAAGCGAGATGCTGCAAACAGAGATGACAACGCTGCAGCACAAGGCCCTGCAACCAGTATTCCAGACCCCAGCGGAGACAGAGCAAACCAGCACCGGAGGGACCGCATCTGATGCAGGTATGAGGAACAACCCTGCCCCGGTGACCGTTCCCGCAACTGCTCCTGCCACAGCTGCTGACTCTGTTCCAGTGACTGATCTTGCAGCAGCCGATACCTCTAGTACGGCAAATGCCCATACCCAAGCTACGCAGACTTCCGTCGCTGCGCATGATCTGACAATCCACGAAAGACAGACCAATGGGGTTTATCTGGCACCTGGCACCGGGTGTAACCTTGGATCCAACCCTTCCCAGGCCAGGAAGGATTCGGTACCAAGTGAAGCCCTGGAAGCCGTCTGCATAAGAGAACACCGAAAAGACTGTAAATAGTTACTAAACTTTTCCTTTTTCTACTTTAAACCCATCTAGGGTTCTTTCTTAAAGGGGTCCTCAGTTCTAGGAGGATTCCAAAAGTTTGCACCAGTTTTGCACAAGTCTATTTAAACAGAACTGCAGAATCATGGACTGTGCATTATCACAAACTGTACTTGTAAATAGTTTGCACCTTCTTAAAGGTGCTTTCTACTGGTTTTACAGAGGAGGCTTTTACAGAGACTGCCTTTAACAGAAACTGCAACTAATCTTGTTGTAAGAATTGTTTTGTTTTTCAGACCTGAAGAAAAACCCGTTGGTGCGGCAGACTTCCGGGTCAGGATACACGTCTTGTAGCCCACCCAAGACCAATGTTGGGGATTCGTCACGGGTCCCTCGCATCACATCACTCATGTTGATAAACCTGACTTGAATATTGATGATGTGATTGATACTTTGCATTACCTCAGAAAAGACTTGAGTTTGCCCTTAAAGGGAATGTTGAATTGTTGCACTTTGCCAGAATAAAGTTACGGTAATATGATAGTTAAGAATTAAGTTTAAATAGTTGATAGTATGTAACCAGAAATCTAGAGAACAGAAAATGTTTGATAATGCACTTTTGAATAAAATAAAGGGAACTTGTCGTGGAACATCAGATAGGCGGAGTTGGTACGATAGGAGAACAGCTGAGCAGGCGTGAGAGTCTATAGCTTCTGGTAGAAAGAAAGAACTGAGAATTAATTGGAATCTGATGTTAGATGTACTTTGAAAAAATTGGAGGAAAATGCAGTGAGCCCGTGGGGGTTGATATATAGTTCTGTATGTGTAGAAGAATAAAGAAAATGTTGATTTGCACTTTGAGGTTTTATGTTAATACTAGATGGTGGCCCGATTCTAACGCATCGGGTATTCTAGAATATGCATGTCCACGTAGTATATTGCACAGCCCACGTAGTATATTGCCCAACCACGTAGTATTGCCCAGCCACGTAGTATATTGCCCAGCCACGTAGTATATTGCCCAGTGACGTAGTATATTGCCCAGCCATGTAGTATATTGCCCAGTCACGTAGTATATTGCCCAGTGATGTTGTATATTGCCCAGCCACGTAGTATATTGCCCAGCAACGTAGTATATTGTCCAGCCACGTAGTATATTGCCCAGCCACATAGTATATTGCCCAGTGACGTAGTATATTGCCCAGCCACGTAGTATATTGCCCAGTCACGTAGTATATTGCCCAGTCACATAGTATATTGCCGAAGGCCCCTTGTAGTCCTGACGCTTGTGTGCGGTGCACGCGGCAGCTTCCGGTCCCAGGGTTGGTATGAGCGCAGGACCTGTGATGACGTCGCGGTCACATGACCGTGACGTCATGGAAGGTCCTTCTCGCATAGCATAGAACCGGAACCTGCCGCTTGCACTGCCGAGAACAGCTCGCACGTCGTAGGGTGAGAATAACCTTTTTTTTATTATTTTTATTATTATTATTACTATTATTATTATTATTTTTAACATTAGATCGTTTTACTATTGATGCAGCATACGCAGCATCAATAGTAAAAAGTTGGTCACGCAGGGTTAATAGCTGTGTAACCAGAGTGTGTTATACCACGCTCCGGTAATGCTGGCATTAACCCTGTGTGAGGGCTGACTGGATGACTGGAGGGGAGTATTGAGAGGGCGCTGACTGTGAGGAGGAAAGAGCGGCCATATTACCGCCAGACTGTGGCCGTCGCTGATTGGTCATGGCAATGGTCGTGGGCATTTTGCCACGACCAATCAGCGACTTGGATTCCATGACAGACAGAGGCCGCGACCAATGAATATCCGTGACAGAAAGACAGACAGACGGAAGTGACCCTTAGACAATTATATAGTAGATACCCTTAGAGGGTACTTGCACTTAGTGAATAGTATAACTGTATAGGTAATTGTGTTTCATAGCTAGATAATAATTGTTTTCTACTTGACTTAAAGTCGTACGCACAATGTATATATGTTCTTGTTTGTAATGTTCAAGTGTCCTCACCTCCCATAAAGGGAAGCTTGGTATTTATATTAACTTGATTTATAGCATTTCAAAAATGTGCAAGTCTTTTTGCTAATGTTTTGTCGTTTTCTTTTCCCAGTCCCGGAGTACTGGATTTAACGGGGGGAAGTGCAGCACCCCAGGGTCCTAGTCGTTGCAGTAATATCATTCTCCTCTATGGAGGAGTAACGTTATGTTTGAAGGTAATAAAGGAGATCTCTTTACCAGGTATCACAAACCATGCAACACACTTCACACTCCAGTCCACCAGGGGGAGCTATGCTCCTATTTATTAGGGCACTCTTCACAATTAGGTAAAACTGGTGGTCTGGATAGGAAGTTAGTCAGAAGCTGGCTGAGCTTCACTTAGTGAGTCCCTGTCAGGCAGACAGAGGGAAAGGAGGAACATCTAGCAGTTGCTGACAGGGTGGTCCCTGACAGGGGTGGGATCCTGTCAAAGGCCTAGACAGAGGGACATGGAACTGCGCTTGCCTCATGTGCGGCAGCATCCTAAGAAAGAGACAAGAACAGTGAATTCTATTGTAGAGGGAGAGAAACGAAGTCATAGCAAAAGGAGAAGAAACCAGAATGAGTTCTGCCCAATACAGGCTGCCTCCTTCTGAGGCGCAGGATCCGGTAGCCGGAACACCGAGGGAGCAACTGTCTCCATGCCTTGCTCCAGAGACCGGCAGGACAGCTAATTCCAAGTTACTGATCTGCCCTATACCCAGGAGGCACGATGGCAACTTATGGGGGCCGGGGCGTGCTAGAGTCCCTGTAAAAAGCCCCAGGCCACCAGTCATACTGGTTTGTTCCTATCCATCTGGGGGACAGAGAGAGACATAACATCTATAACATCTACAACAGTTGTGAGGACCTTACCAAGAAGCTTAGCAGGAAGGCACTACAACACCCAGGCGCTAGAGGAAGGCTACTGATTTCCACCTGGATAAGGGGACTCTGGATTTGCCTCCAAACCGGCTGGACTCTGCCTGCCATGTGATCTGGTGCTCTGGGCTGTGGATGCTTAAGCCTTCAGTAAAGGTGTCCTCGTTCTTCCCTGCGCCTTACATTATTCACCATCTACCCACTGGGAAGCCCTGGGGATACACTTCACCTGTGGGAAGGTATACCATCTAGATGCCATGACATCACCCCAGCGGACCCCTAAGGAGCGTCGGTCACCCTGACCGAATACCATAGGTGGTGTCACGAACATTTCCCCTTCAAAAACCTTCCCCTTTTATCAACGGACCTCCCGAGGGCCACAGACCGGGTCAGCCACCGTGACATCCCCCTCGAGAACCGAAGGACTCGATACTGAGTACTCCTAGCCCTTGGGGGCGCTCCATCTACATCGTATTCATCCTGCCCCATGATCCTGCACCATCTGTCTCCATCCTGCCTCATGATCTTGCACCATGTGTCTCCATCCTGCCCCATTATCCAGCCCCATCTGTCTCCGTCCTGCCCCTTCTGTCTCCATCCTGCACCATGTGTCCATCCTGCACCATGTCTCCATCCTGCACCATGTCTCCTTCCTGCACCATGTCTCAATCCTGGACCATGTCTCAATCCTGCACCATGTCTCCATCCTGAACCATGTCTCCATCTTGCCTCCTGTGTCTTCAGTCCGGCCCCCTGTGTCTCCAATCCTGCCCCGTATCTCCCACCCTGCCCCATGTCTCTTTTCTGCCCCCCTTGTCTACATTCTGCCCCTTGTATACATTCTGCCCCCTTATCTCCCATCCTGCTTCTGTGCTTCCCATCCTGCCCCTATGTCTCCCATCCCGCCCCGTGTCTCCCATCCTGCCCCTTGTCTCCATTCTGCCCCCTGTCTCCATTCAGCTCTGTCTCCATTCTGCCCCATCTCCATTCTGCCCCTTATCTCCATTCATTCTGCCCCTGTTTCTCCAGTCCTGCCCCTGTTTCTCCAATCCTGCCCCAATGTCTCCATTCTGCCCCATGTCTCCATTCTGCTTCCGTGTCTCCATTCTGCCCCATGTGTTCATTATGCCCCCTGTTTCCAAGCTACAAACATACAAACACTCACCAAAGCTAAAGAGGTATATAGGGAAGGACAGGAATGTACCAAGCAAATGGGAATAGGACAATGAGAATAGCATACACCTAAAAACAGCACACAACAATATCCTGTAGCAACAGCTATTGTTACGTCCGCCGCCGCTACTTACCATCGTCGCGCCGCTTCGGGCCGCCGGCGCGCTGTCCTGGCTACCTTCGGTCGCTCCTCGCTTGGGTCCCGGCGCGTCGCTCCTCCGGACTCTTCTGCGGCGCCGACTTCTTCCACCGCTGTTCGTCCCCGCCACACTGCTTCCGGGGGATGGCGCGCTCATCGTCCGCAGGCTCCGCCTCCTTCACATCCTGCTGAGGATGTTCGGCATCTGCGCAGGCTTCTATGGAGAGCGCCTGCGCTCCAGTGGGACCTCTCCTGCCTCCGGGATCCGGTAGTTTCAACCAATCCCGGTAAGACCTTCAGTATTTCAGGCCACCTCCCCTGCATGGAGGTGCCTGAGTGTCATTAGCTTCTTGCCTTTGACTCTGGCCCCTTCTGGTCTTGTGTCCTTGCTAGTTCAGCATCTTTCGCCTGCCTTTCGCCTGTGTTCCTTTACTTACCCGTCATCTCTCCCGTTTCTCTTTTCAGTTTCGCCTCCGTCTCCTGTTTATTCTCAGTACAGCTTGTCTTCCGGTATCCGTGTCGTCCATTGTGCTCCAGTCCTCCTGCCTCCGTGGTGCCCGTTCCTGAGCTCCATTTTTTGTTTTCCTTTTTTGTTTCTTCCTGAGCCGTCCCTTCTGGTATCTGCTACTGTGGTTGGGTCTTCCTCGGGCCTGCTCCAGCCAGTTCCTGTATAGGGGTTGGTTAACACCTGGTCAGCTCGCCCGGAGATAGTACCTTGCCACGGTCCAGAGGGTCCACTCTCGCTTTCTGCTCTGACAGCATAACAGAACACTCAGGCCATGGACCCCGCAGGTGCCGCGTTTTCAGCCCAAAAGGAATTGGGACATTTGCGCGACAATCAACAGCGCATCATGTCTTTCTTAAAAAATATGGAGTCCCGTTTGACCTCATTACAGGCCGCCGACCCAGTCAGTGCTTCTCATCTAGCGAGCCTTCAGCAAGAGCTCTCTCAGCAGCGTGATACACAGGCACGCATGCTGACCTACATGGCCTCCATTGATGACCGCTTATTCAACCTGCAGTCTGTCGCTACGCCTCCCATTCAGGTGGTGTCACAGGACCCAAGTTCTTCCCCCACACCTCACCCGCCACCTCGCCTAGGTAAACCTCCCAGGTATAGCGGTGATCCCAAACTTTGTAGGGGGTTCTTAAATCAGTGCCGACTCCACTTCGAACTTCTTCCCCAGCACTACCCGACTGATCGCGCTAAAGTGGCTTTTATTGTGTCCCATTTAGAGGGAGAAGCCTTAGCTTGGATCAATCCCCTCTGGGAGCGGGACGACCCCATAGTCTCTTAGTTAGCTTTCTTCCTGGAGACCTTTTGCAAAGTTTTTGACGAGCCCGGACGATTAGCCTCCACTACGGAGTCTCTTTTTAGTCTTCAGCAGGGTTCCCTAACGGTAGGTCAATATGCTATTCGCTTCCGTACTTTAGCCTCGGAACTGGGGTGGAACAACGAGGCATTAGTCGGGGCTTTCTGGCGTGGTCTGTCCAGTCGGATAAAAGATGAATTGGCTGGAACGGATACTCCTACCTCTTTGGAGGACCTCATAGCTCTCTCTACACGCATAGATCTACGCTTCCAAGAGCGAACTCATGAGACCGCCAAGGAGAAGAGGCCTGTTCGCTCCCTACCACCGGTCCGAAAGCCGGGGAGCCCACGTCCAGTGACGTCCTCTGCTGCATCCGTTCCTGAGCCTATGCAAGTAGATCGCGTCAAGATGGCAGAACAACGTCGTAGGGAGCGACGTTCCCAAGGGCTCTGCTTTTATTGTGGTAGCGCTGCTCACTTGTTGCGATCCTGCCCCGATCGTCCGGAAAACTCCTCCGCCTAGGTCAGGTAAGAGAGGCCTCCCTAGGTGTTTCTGATTCCTCTCTACCTCTGTTCTTGTCTGTTTTACTTGTTCTAAACCTTAAACGTTTTTCCGAGGTCGCGTATGTGGATTTGGGTGCGGCGGGCAACTTTATCAGCCTTGAGGCAGTTCGAAGACTTCGCATTCCAGTTATCTCTCTGGACTCTCCTCGTCTGATAACTTCCGTGGATGGGAGACCCTTGCAAGATGCCATCACCCTAATTACGGAGGAGGTCGAACTTCAGATTGGGGCTCTACATCGGGAGAAGATCACCTTTTACGTCTTGCCTCATCTTGCCCATGCTTTGTTACTTGGGTTGCCGTGGCTCCGTACTCATGAACCAACTCTGGACTGGCGTTCGGGGGATGTGCTGCGTTGGGGATCTATTTGTCAAAAGCAATGCCTACTGCCCGTTAGGCCTGTAGTTCCTCCTCAGGCAGTTTCCATTCCCTCCGGATTACCCTCTCCATACTGGACTTTTGCGGATGTTTTTGATAAAAAAGAGGCTGAGACTCTTCCGCCACATCGATCCTATGATTACCCAATCGAACTTCTTCCCGGTTCCGTCCCGCCTAGAGGAAGAATTTACCCACTTTCCTCAACGGAGACCAGAGCGATGTCAGAATACATTCAAGAGAACTTGACTAAAGGATTCATTCGTAAATCTTCTTCTCCTGCAGGTGCGGGATTTTTCTTTGTCAAGAAGAAGGACGGTTCGCTTCGACCCTGCATAGACTATAGAGGTTTAAACAACATCACGGTCAAGAACAAGTATCCTCTACCTCTCATCCCTGAGCTCTTCGATCGACTTAGAGGAGCGCAAATTTTTACTAAATTGGATCTCCGGGGAGCATACAACCTAGTTCGTATTCATGCCGGCGATGAATGGAAGACCGCTTTCAACACCCGAGACGGCCATTATGAATACCTGGTCATGCCGTTCGGCCTCTGCAACGCTCCAGCGGTCTTCCAGGAGTTCGTTAACGATATTTTCCGTGATCTTCTCTACTCCTGTGTTGTGGTGTATTTGGACGACATCCTGGTTTTTTCAGTGGATTTGCCATCCCACAGAAGAAGTGTTCGTTTGGTTTTGCAACGATTGAGGGAGAATCGTCTTTATGCGAAGTATGAGAAGTGTATCTTCGAACAAACCTCGCTACCCTTTCTTGGTTACATTATCTCGGATTCCGGTCTCAAGATGGACCCTGAGAAAGTGAATGCCATTCTCAATTGGCCACGTCCCTATGGAATAAAGGCTATCCAACGGTTCCTGGGATTCGCCAATTACTATAGGCAGTTCATATCCCATTTCTCTTCAGTAATTCAGCCTCTTTCTGCTCTCACCCACAAGGGTTCCAACCCGAAGACTTGGACTCCGGAGGCCGAGAATGCCTTTGTGCTCCTGAAGCAGTCTTTTTCGTCCGCTCCTGTATTGCACCATCCTGAAGTCAACAAGCCATTCGTTCTCGAGGTGGATGCCTCCTCCACGGGAGCAGGAGCGGTGCTCTCCAAAAGATCCTCTACTGGTCGACTGGTTCCTTGCGGATTCTTCTCTAAAACGTTTTCTGCCTCGGAACGCAATTATACCATCGGAGACCACGAACTGTTGGCCATCAAGTTGGCTCTGGAGGAGTGGAGGCACCTTCTTGAAGGAGCAGTTCATCCTTTCGTAATTTTCTCTGACCACAAGAATTTGGCCTATCTTCAAACCGCACAAAGACTTAATCCACGACAAGCTCGATGGTCTTTGTTCTTTGCTTGCTTCGATTTCGAGCTTCGCTTTCGGCCAGGTGACAAAAATATCAAAGCTGACGCACTTTTTAGGCTTTCACAGCCCGAGGAGGTCGATGAAGAACCAGCTCACATTCTGGATCCTTGCAAAGTTGTCACGGTGGCTCCAGTTAGCATGATCCATCCTCCTCCAGGTAAGACCTTTGTGGCCGAGGGGGACAGAGAGAGAGTGCTTCACTGGGGACATTCCTCGAAGTTAGCAGGCCATGCTGGGATAAAGAAGACCCACCTTCTCATAACCCGCTACTACTGGTGGCCTGCATTACGTCAAGACATCGAAGAGTTTGTTGCCTCTTGTTCTTCCTGTGCTAAAAATAAAGTGCCTAGACGATCTCCTTGCGGAGGACTGCTTCCTCTTCCCGTCCCTTCTAGTCCATGGCAGCATATAGCCATGGACTTCATCACCGATTTACCGAACTCCTCTGGTTGTACGGTTATCCTTACGGTGGTGGACCGGTTTTCCAAGATGGCTCATTTTATTCCTCTGCCTGGTCTACCTTCGGCTCCAGAGTTGGCGAAGATCTTTATTTCGAAAATCTTCAAACTTCATGGTTTCCCTCAAAACATCGTGTCCGACAGAGGAGTTCAATTTACGTCTCATTTTTGGAGGGCATTATGCAAACTTTTAAAGGTGACTTTAGACTTTTCTTCGGCCTACCATCCTCAAACTAATGGACAAGCAGAGCGAATGAATCAGATTGTGGCTGCCTATCTACGACACTTTTCTAACATCCACCAAGATGATTGGGTTAGTCTTCTACCCTGGGCTGAGTTTGCATATAATAATCACTCCCATGAATCCTCTGCAAAGTCTCCTTTCTTCATCGTGTTTGGTCGACATCCGAATATGCCTCTCCCAGTTTCCCCAACGTCTGCAGTGCCTGCTGCCGATACTGTAATTTCGGACTTTTCTTCTATATGGGGAGAGGTTAAAGAAGCGCTTGATATGGCATCTTTGAGGATGAAGAAACATGCGGACAAGAGACGTTTAGATTCTTCTCCGTTTTCTCCCGGTGACAAGGTCTGGCTTTCTTCACGGTACATTAGACTTAAGATTCCTTCCTGTAAACTTGGTCCTCGCTACATCGGTCCTTTTGAGATTCTGAGTCGAGTCAACGATGTCGCCTACAAGCTGAAGCTGCCCGCCTCGCTCCGTATTCCCAATACCTTTCACGTGTCTTTGCTCAAACCTGTTATTTTTAACCGCTTCCATCCATCTTCCTGTATCTCTCCTCAACCTGCTCCTGCCGATGGTGTTTTTGAGGTGAGGGATATTTTGGCTATGAAGAGGGTTCGAGGGAAAAAAATTTTTTTGGTGGATTGGAAGGGTTTCGGTCCCGAGGAGAGATCTTGGGAGCCGCTGGAAAATATTAATGCACCCCGTCTTCTAAACAAATTTCTATCGGGCCGCCGGCGCGCTGTCCTGGCTTCCTTCGGTCGCTCCTCGCTTGGGTCCCGGCGCGTCGCTCCTCCAGACTCTTCTGCGGCGCCGACTTCTTCCACCGCTGTTCGTCCCCGCCACACTGCTTCCGGGGGACGGCGCGCTCATCGTCCGCAGGCTCCGCCTCCTTCACATCCTGCTGAGGATGTTCGGCATCTGCGCCGGCACGCAGGCTTCTATGGAGAGCGCCTGCGCTCCAGTGGGACCTCTCCTGCCTCCGGGATCCGGTAGTTTCAACCAATCCCGGTAAGACCTTCAGTATTTCAGGCCACCTCCCCTGCATGGAGGTGCCTGAGTGTCATTAGCTTCTTGCCTTTGACTCTGGCCCCTTCTGGTCTTGTGTCCTTGCTAGTTCAGCATCTTTCGCCTGCCTTTCGCCTGTGTTCCTTTACTTACCCGTCATCTCTCCCGTTTCTCTTTTCAGTTTCGCCTCCGTCTCCTGTTTATTCCCAGTACAGCTTGTCTTCCGGTATCCGTGTCGTCCATTGTGCTCCAGTCCTCCTGCCTCCGTGGTGCCCGTTCCTGAGCTCCGTTTTTTGTTTTCCTTTTTTGTTTCTTCCTGAGTCGTCCCTTCTGGTATCTGCTACTGTGGTTGGGTCTTCCTCGGGCCTGCTCCAGCCAGTCCCTGTATAGGGGTTGGTTAACACCTGGTCAGCTCGCCCGGAGATAGTACCTTGCCACGGTCCAGAGGGTCCACTCTCGCTTTCTGCTCTGACAGCATAACAGCTATCTCATATTCAGCACAGTATCTCCAAGGAGATGAAAGCAAAGCAAAGCTTTCACTGGCAAGACAGAGAAGGTCTGACCAGGTTTTATAGGGACAGATAATGACCAGATCAGAAGCAGCTGAAAATGGAGCTGCAAGTTTCTGACCTGTATAGAAAGGGTCGTTAACCTCTTCAGTGTAATGACGCTGCCTGGTGTTGTAGAGAGGCAGCCTAAAGAGGCGCTAGAGGGAGCACAGGGAGAGGGATGAATGAAGTGCATACAGGACCTGAACTAGGCAGGTCACGTGATTACTATAGGGGCGATGGGGCAGAGCACGAAAAAGAGGGTCTACCAAAAACGCAGGACACAGAGTACTAAGACAGAGACATAGTCAAAGGACAAGCCGTGGGTCGGGAGCCAGACTGGAGAGAGGTACCAAGGGACAAAACAGCAGATTAGTCAGAAAGCCAGGACAGACAGAGAAGTACCAAGCAGAAAACAGAGGCAGAAGTCAGTGGCCAAACCGGGTCATACACAGCAAGGCACACACGCACAGAGGCACAATGATTACAGAGGAATAACCTGGTTCTGCTATCTCAGACAGACTAGATGGAATTATAACCGACTCAGAACCCAGGAACTACCAGCATTAAATAGCCGCTCCAGAACCAAAGAGAGGCGGACTAATTTAACCCAGACCTGAGCAGGAAGGAGCCAGAACCAGCCCATCCAGAGTCATGACATTCAGCACCAAAGAAAATAAAATGCATTTAATATGGTACACAAACACACAGGCTAAATGGAAGATCTGCGATTAACAATACATAGTGCTCTTATAACCCCAGATCTCCTAGGAGGACGTGACACACTTGTGACAGTCACCAACCGTTCCTGCCGGCGATTCTGCTGATTCACATCAACAGACTATATCTTCCTTTTATGGGCTGCTTTCTCAGTTATGCAGTGGGGGCCAGCTGTCAATCAGCATGACATCAGCAGTCATGCCCCATCAACAGAGCAGAGCGGAAGAAAAGCAGCTGCTCTGTCGACTTGACATCATCGGAAGCTGCAGACAGAGAGAGAGTGCTTCACTGGGGACATTCCTCGAAGTTAGCAGGCCATGCTGGGATAAAGAAGACCCACCTTCTCATAACCCGCTACTACTGGTGGCCTGCATTACGTCAAGACATCGAAGAGTTTGTTGCCTCTTGTTCTTCCTGTGCTAAAAATAAAGTGCCTAGACGATCTCCTTGCGGAGGACTGCTTCCTCTTCCCGTCCCTTCTAGTCCATGGCAGCATATAGCCATGGACTTCATCACCGATTTACCGAACTCCTCTGGTTGTACGGTTATCCTTACGGTGGTGGACCGGTTTTCCAAGATGGCTCATTTTATTCCTCTGCCTGGTCTACCTTCGGCTCCAGAGTTGGCGAAGATCTTTATTTCGAAAATCTTCAAACTTCATGGTTTCCCTCAAAACATCGTGTCCGACAGAGGAGTTCAATTTACGTCTCATTTTTGGAGGGCATTATGCAAACTTTTAAAGGTGACTTTAGACTTTTCTTCGGCCTACCATCCTCAAACTAATGGACAAGCAGAGCGAATGAATCAGATTGTGGCTGCCTATCTACGACACTTTTCTAACATCCACCAAGATGATTGGGTTAGTCTTCTACCCTGGGCTGAGTTTGCATATAATAATCACTCCCATGAATCCTCTGCAAAGTCTCCTTTCTTCATCGTGTTTGGTCGACATCCGAATATGCCTCTCCCAGTTTCCCCAACGTCTGCAGTGCCTGCTGCCGATACTGTAATTTCGGACTTTTCTTCTATATGGGGAGAGGTTAAAGAAGCGCTTGATATGGCATCTTTGAGGATGAAGAAACATGCGGACAAGAGACGTTTAGATTCTTCTCCGTTTTCTCCCGGTGACAAGGTCTGGCTTTCTTCACGGTACATTAGACTTAAGATTCCTTCCTGTAAACTTGGTCCTCGCTACATCGGTCCTTTTGAGATTCTGAGTCGAGTCAACGATGTCGCCTACAAGCTGAAGCTGCCCGCCTCGCTCCGTATTCCCAATACCTTTCACGTGTCTTTGCTCAAACCTGTTATTTTTAACCGCTTCCATCCATCTTCCTGTATCTCTCCTCAACCTGCTCCTGCCGATGGTGTTTTTGAGGTGAGGGATATTTTGGCTATGAAGAGGGTTCGAGGGAAAAAAATTTTTTTGGTGGATTGGAAGGGTTTCGGTCCCGAGGAGAGATCTTGGGAGCCGCTGGAAAATATTAATGCACCCCGTCTTCTAAACAAATTTCTATCGGGCCGCCGGCGCGCTGTCCTGGCTTCCTTCGGTCGCTCCTCGCTTGGGTCCCGGCGCGTCGCTCCTCCAGACTCTTCTGCGGCGCCGACTTCTTCCACCGCTGTTCGTCCCCGCCACACTGCTTCCGGGGGACGGCGCGCTCATCGTCCGCAGGCTCCGCCTCCTTCACATCCTGCTGAGGATGTTCGGCATCTGCGCCGGCACGCAGGCTTCTATGGAGAGCGCCTGCGCTCCAGTGGGACCTCTCCTGCCTCCGGGATCCGGTAGTTTCAACCAATCCCGGTAAGACCTTCAGTATTTCAGGCCACCTCCCCTGCATGGAGGTGCCTGAGTGTCATTAGCTTCTTGCCTTTGACTCTGGCCCCTTCTGGTCTTGTGTCCTTGCTAGTTCAGCATCTTTCGCCTGCCTTTCGCCTGTGTTCCTTTACTTACCCGTCATCTCTCCCGTTTCTCTTTTCAGTTTCGCCTCCGTCTCCTGTTTATTCCCAGTACAGCTTGTCTTCCGGTATCCGTGTCGTCCATTGTGCTCCAGTCCTCCTGCCTCCGTGGTGCCCGTTCCTGAGCTCCGTTTTTTGTTTTCCTTTTTTGTTTCTTCCTGAGTCGTCCCTTCTGGTATCTGCTACTGTGGTTGGGTCTTCCTCGGGCCTGCTCCAGCCAGTCCCTGTATAGGGGTTGGTTAACACCTGGTCAGCTCGCCCGGAGATAGTACCTTGCCACGGTCCAGAGGGTCCACTCTCGCTTTCTGCTCTGACAGCATAACAGCTATCTCATATTCAGCACAGTATCTCCAAGGAGATGAAAGCAAAGCAAAGCTTTCACTGGCAAGACAGAGAAGGTCTGACCAGGTTTTATAGGGACAGATAATGACCAGATCAGAAGCAGCTGAAAATGGAGCTGCAAGTTTCTGACCTGTATAGAAAGGGTCGTTAACCTCTTCAGTGTAATGACGCTGCCTGGTGTTGTAGAGAGGCAGCCTAAAGAGGCGCTAGAGGGAGCACAGGGAGAGGGATGAATGAAGTGCATACAGGACCTGAACTAGGCAGGTCACGTGATTACTATAGGGGCGATGGGGCAGAGCACGAAAAAGAGGGTCTACCAAAAACGCAGGACACAGAGTACTAAGACAGAGACATAGTCAAAGGACAAGCCGAGGGTCGGGAGCCAGACTGGAGAGAGGTACCAAGGGACAAAACAGCAGATTAGTCAGAAAGCCAGGACAGACAGAGAAGTACCAAGCAGAAAACAGAGGCAGAAGTCAGTGGCCAAACCGGGTCATACACAGCAAGGCACACACGCACAGAGGCACAATGATTACAGAGGAATAACCTGGTTCTGCTATCTCAGACAGACTAGATGGAATTATAACCGACTCAGAACCCAGGAACTACCAGCATTAAATAGCCGCTCCAGAACCAAAGAGAGGCGGACTAATTTAACCCAGACCTGAGCAGGAAGGAGCCAGAACCAGCCCATCCAGAGTCATGACATTCAGCACCAAAGAAAATAAAATGCATTTAATATGGTACACAAACACACAGGCTAAATGGAAGATCTGCGATTAACAATACATAGTGCTCTTATAACCCCAGATCTCCTAGGAGGACGTGACACACTTGTGACAGTCACCAACCGTTCCTGCCGGCGATTCTGCTGATTCACATCAACAGACTATATCTTCCTTTTATGGGCTGCTTTCTCAGTTATGCAGTGGGGGCCAGCTGTCAATCAGCATGACATCAGCAGTCATGCCCCATCAACAGAGCAGAGCGGAAGAAAAGCAGCTGCTCTGTCGACTTGACATCATCGGAAGCTGCAGAATCACAGGCAGGAAGGGTTCATGACCGCTCTCAGCCAGCAGATATCTGCTCCAGGTATAACAGGCAGGTAGTTGGCAACTACCTGCCTGTAAGTTCTTAAGCCCATAATAGAAAAATAGAATAGTCCCCCTTTATACATCCCTATTACTCTAACACTAATGTTGCTAAATAAGGAAACTTTAGCTCTTTCACTGCATAAAAGGAGTTCAATTAGGGATTTGACTTTTTTTAGTAGCAACCAGGAGAATTGTGAATGCTGCTCTGAAATATAATGAAGACTGCAAACTGTATGTTTACATGGTATCTACAAAAAAAGCTCTATACTAGGGCAGAAAATTTGAAATTCTCTTTATAAAAAGAAAACAATGCAGATGACTCAATTTTGGCATTTTGCTATTTATGAATTACTTCTCCAACAATTTGCCATGGAGAGTGTTCATGTCAAAGCAGAGTACCGGCTTGGTAAACACAAGTTAGTCAGCATTGTGGTATGCAACAAATGAAGAATTGAAGAACTGATCCAGAGCTGGACAGGCCTGTCTGACAACTTATTAATTATCCTGCTCTGATGCAGACAGATGGCACATGACATGTGATGTTCCACCTGATACCTGTGAATGTATTACAAACAATGCCAGGAAGCAGCAGTCATAGTACTATGTCTATTACGTGTACTGCTGCAGCCAATCATAAATGAATTGGCCTATACAAAACTTCTCTTGAGTCATGCACATGTATTATAAATTTCAATTCCATTCAATCAAGCGACACGTTTTACCGGCATCAATAGGATACATACAACTCACATTTCTATATTGCGCATACAAATAATGCTAATGTATTATTATTGTTATCATTACAATTATTACAATTGTTATTATTGTATTGTTGTTATTATTATTATTGTGATTATTATTATGTGCATTATTAATAATTTGTCAACTGTTTGCTGCTATTCATCTAAGCGCTGCCTCATAACGAGACTGTTTCAGATGCATATGGTGTTTTTTTTTTAGATAGAAATACATTTCCAAAAATATTATTTTGCATTTCCCCAAATATAGTTTAAAGGGAACCTTTTCTATTTCTTAGGTTAGGTATTAGATTGTGTGTTCCTCACAATACGGACAACTTCAACACATTCCACCACACAAACCCTCGTATAGCTACGTCATTGGAAAATATTGCTTCTGGAATGCAATAATGAAAAAAAAATCCCTATCTACTATATAATTGTCTAAGGGTCACTTCCATCTTTCTGTCTGTCCTTCTGTCTGTCACGGATATTCATTGGTTGCGGCCTCTGTCTGTCATGGAATCCAAGTCGCTGATTGGTCTCGCCAGCTGCCTGTCATGGCTGCCGCGACCAATCAGCGATGGCCACAGTCCGATTAGTCCCTCCCTACTCCCCTGCACTCAGCGCCTGCTCCATACTCCCTGCAGTCACCGCTCACACAGGGTTAATGCCAGTGGTAACGGACCGCGTTATGCCGCGGGTACCTCACTCCATTACCGCTGCTATTAACCCTGTGTGACCAAGTTTTTACTATTGATGCTGCCTATGCAGCATCAATAGTAAAAACATCTAATGTTAAAAATAATTAAAAAAATAAAAAATCATTATATACTCACCTTCCGCCGCCTTTCCCGCTCCTGGCTACGCTCCGGTGACCGATCCATGCAAGCGGCAGGTTCCGGTGTCAAGGATGGTATGGGAGAAGGACCTGCCATGACGTCACGGTCATGTGACCGCAACATCATCACAGGCCCTGCGCGCCTGTGCGAGAACGACCTGCCATGACGTCACGGTCATGTGACCAAACTACAAGGGGCCCTCAGAAGGTGAGTATATGTTTATTTTTTATTTTTTAACCTGTGACATACGTGGCTGGGCAATATACTACGTAGCTGGGCAATATACTACGTGACTGGCCAATATATTACGTGGCTGGGCACTATATTACATGGCTCTGTGCTGTATACTATGTTGCTGTGGAATATACTACGTGGCTCTGTGCTGTATACTACATAACTGGGCAATATACTACATATCTGGGCAATATACTATGTAACTGGGCAATATACTACGTGTCTGGGCAATATACTACGTCACTGGGCAATATACTACTTAACTGGGCAATATACTACGTGGCTGTGCAATATACTACGTGGCTGGGCAATATACTACGTGACTGGGCAATATACTACGTGGCTGGGCAATATACTACGTGGCTGAGCAATATACTACGTGGCTGGGCAATATACTACGTGGCTGGGCAATATACTACGTGACTGGGCAATATACTATCTGGCTGGGCAATATACTACGTGGCTGGGCAATATACTACGTGGCTGGGCAATATACTACATCACTGGCCAATATACTACGTAGCTGGGCAATATACTATGTAGCTGGGCAATATACTACGTGGCTGGGCAATATACTACGTGGCTGGGCAATATACTACATAGCTGGGCAATATACTATGTAGCTGGGCAATATACTAGGTGGCTGGGCAATATACTACGTGACTGGGCAATATACTACGTGGCTGGGCAATATACTACGTGGCTGGGCAATATACTACGTGGAACAGACACCACAAGCAAAAATCAGTGTACAAATGTCCAGAGACTCGTATCAAGGTCAAATACAAAAGTTTATTAAATATCCACAAAAAGACCTACAGACAGGACAAATGGTAAAAGAGTGACAGATCCTCCCACAAAAAAGACAGGCGGTGAGGCAATGTGTGAAGCAACCTGGGAGACAACACATGATCATATATATAAATAAATACCAGCCATAATATTTTTATTTATATACATGATCATGTGTTGTCTCCCAGGTTGCTTCACACATTGCCTCACCGCCTGTCTTTTTTGTGGGAGGATCTGTGCCAGTCCTTTGTACTGAGCACACATATACTGTATTTATACACGTAAATGAGATCCCCTCTGAGACGTCTTTTTTTCTAAGCTAAACAAGCCCAACCTTTCATCATATGAGAGGCCTTCCATCCTTTGTAATAATCTAATTGCCTATCTTTGAACTGATTCTAACTTCTGAATATCATTTTTAAAATATGGAGCCCAAAACTGGATCTCATATTCTAGATGTGGCCTCATCAGTGATTTATTAAAGAGTAACAATATATTGGGATTGCAGGATTCTATCTCTCTTTATACACCCTAAAATCTTGTTTGCTTTTGCAGCTGCTGCTTGACATTGATTACTTGTTATGGAACTGCAGCACAGAACTAGGATAGAAGGGGGAAAACTGACCCTGCACTGAGACCAGCCTGATACCCTACGATGGAGCGGGCCACCCATTCCTTGTGAATAGACCCACCAACAATCCTAGGTTAATCTCAGCGAAGACCTATAGATAGGGGGAAGGAGGTCCCTAAAAGAGCTAAGGACTGGGTATAAAAAACAGGTCACCTCCTAATAGGAAACACAGAGAAGGCTGCAGAAACCAACTGAAAACAGAAACTAAGGCCGGCAGAACCAGGGATCCCAGAACTGCACAATATCAAACACAGAAAGCTATCAAAGCACTCTAGCGGATTACCACTGTTGTCCAGCAAGGAATGGGAGGCAGGTGCTGGGTAATAAAGGGTGATACAATCACCTGACCTAAGACAACCCAGCACCAGGTGAAAAAGACCAGCAGCCAGAAAGCCACAACAATATGGCGGATGGTCAAAACAAAACAGATTCTAACAGCACTGCTGCTCAGCTTACTTGTAACCAGAATCCCCAAGTCCTTCTCCCGTTAATGTATATGCAGCCATAGGATTACTCCATCCTAGGTGCATTACTCTACATTTCTCAACACTAGATCTCATTTGCCAAGTGTTTGCCAATTCTTACATCTTATTATTCCTCCTGATAATGTTGGGGATTCAGTCATGGGGGCGGCACATCTTCATGACAGCAGCTCATCATTAGGGCCAATTGTCAGTGCTGGTGGCGCAGATACAGCCGCCACTTTCTGTACTTTCTATGCACAGAGCTGTGACTGAAGCTGTGCATGTACTATATTATGACATGGAACATGCTGGTTATTTATATATTTATTTTCTTTTGCTAATATTGTTCTATCACACTGTAAAGTAATTACCCAGGAGATTGAATCACATTTTTTTACGTTAACATTTGTGTAACCAGGCCCATACATAGCAATACTAAGCACCATGTCGGGCTATCACTGTTTCACATTCAGTTTTGTTTTGTTTTTTTGCAGCATTCAAATCTAGGTACATCCTGTTTGTATTTTAGTATTCTGGAAATAAAGTAACCCTGCACTTTGTGTGGTGTTTTGCAGTCTCAGAAAGGACAGGAGGGGCAGACTTAAGGAATGTGACAGGATTCATAGACGTTTGTATGAACCCGTTGACTTCTGCTACTTGGCAACAAGCCAGCAATTTGCACTCTATGACTTTGTAACACTCGCTTGTATTCATAGAGAGCAGGAATGTCCGCAGTCCCCGACTTCAGCCTCCAGCTGACTGCGGCCTCCTTAGAGCCTGGGTTAATGTGGCTCTTTTATTTTGTATTTAATCCTACTAGCATAGTGGATCAGTTTCCATTTTAACAAATGTTGTACCAAAAAATAACACTGACTGTAAAGAAGAATCTGCCGGAGCTTCCAACAGATTTTGGATGATGGCTACACCAAAAAAGCAAGTCCAGGCCAAGGAGAAAAAAATAGGTGGCACTCCGTGATGCAGTAAAACAATCCTTTCTTTATTCATTGCAAGTAGTACATGGATGCAGGGGAGCAGGTGCAGTGTAGGACGACAACCGTTTCGCATCGATCAGACGCTTCAACGGGTCCAAGTACTCCTCTCAGTGGTATAAAATTCTGTGAGGCGCATGTGGTGTCAATATGATCACTGCACCCTTAGATAAATTCATTGGGGAGTGTAGTTTGTAAAATGAGTTCACATATACAGTGTGTTCCAAATTATTATGTGAGTCGCCCACCAGGGCAATGGGGATACTCGATATTGGGTCCAGTCGCACTTAAAGGGGATGTCACGTGGCTGCGACCCAGTCCGTGGCCCTGGGTATCAATTAAAGGGAAAGGTCTTTGAAGGGAATTGTGAAAGTCTATTTTCGTGACGCCACCTGTGGTTCTCGGTCAATAGGGACTGATGCTGCTTAAAGGGGTCCTCTGGGGTGATGTTGTGGCAGCAAGATGGTGACGCTTCCCACAGGTGAAGTGGGGTCCCCAGGCTCCCAAGCTGTATGGCAGGGATGATATGTTGCCGGTAAATAATGGGAGACACAGGGTTGCAGTCTTTACCTGGTTTACTGGTGAAAATCATATATATAGAAAAGCACCACGAAACCAAAGTAATTAAAAATTACAAAAGTTTATTAAATAAACATATAAAAAAGTGGTAAACAGAGAAACAAAAAGGGATGTGACAAGGTAAGCCAGACTCAGGTGGCACCACAAGTAGAGACAGATACATTCAGGTGCAAAAAAATAGAGTATGTATGCTCAAGGTAGTACCAATAAACAATGTGCAAAACCGTATTCCAGCTAAGTAAACCACAGAGGGCTGTATGCCACACTTAGGCTATGTTCACATTAGCGTCTTGCGACGCAGCGTCGTCGACGCATAACGACGCATGCGTCATGCACCCCTATCTTTAACATTGGGGGCGCATGGACATGCATTGTCATGCGTTTTTGTGCAACGCACGACGCATGCGTCGTTTGGCCGCACCTGGCGGGGCGCGGGCGATGCTACATGTTGCAGTTTTGTAGCGTCGCAAAAACGCGTGCGTCGCACTTGCGTCACCCGTGCGTCGTAATTGCGTTACAATCCCCATTGAAACCAATTGACAACGCACGGGACACAAGTGCATGCGTCGTGCATGCGTTGTGCGACACATGCGTCGTTAAATAAAATTACACAAAAAGTGTCTAGACTGTGTCTAGACAGTGAACAAAACATCCCCCATATATAAACAAAATGTTTGCATTGTTTTGTCAGTTGTCCTGGAGCATACCAAGAGACCAGACCTCATCACCTGCTTTCAAGAGATGTAAGTATAGAATGATTCTGCGCATTTTCTACATGTTTTATTTTTAAATTGTTTTATTGTTTTTGCAAGTTGTGTATGTTCTGCACTGTGGTTGTGTAAAGACATTGGTGTATTTTTATTGTGGTTGTGATGTATGGCGTTGTATAGGATGGTGTTTCATTGTCTCCGGCCTTGTTGATTATTGTAAAGTATGGTGGTCTTTCCAGGATTGACTTTTCTTTTCCATTTTTTTTTTTTTTGGGGGGGGGGTTGTTTTTTGTATTCTGGTTTTAATGTATATTTATGGCGTTATGGCGTTTCATTGTCTCCGGCCATGTTGGTTTTATTGTAAAGTATGGTGGTATATCCAGGATTGACTTTTCTTTCCTTTTTTTGGGGGGGGATTGTTAATTTTTTTTCTGAAATCTATTGTGCTGTTTTGGTTGTTCCGTGCATGCGGTTGTTCCACTGTGTTTTTTTTTTTTTTATAGAAATGTTTTCTGATGAATTTCAGGGCTTCCTATGTAGCCGTACTCTTTTTATATTTTTTATTTTTTTCTATTGTAACGTATGGCGTTATGGTTTGCCTTTTCTTGTGCCTTTTGGAAATCAATGTTGTCAAAATTTGGTTCAAAAAAATCTGTGTCTTTTTGGATTAGTACATAGGGTCTGTTGTTTATTTGTTTTCTTATCTTTCCTGGGACTGGTATGCTTTTGTTATACTCTGGCATTGTGGCGTCTCTGCCATTGTTTTTTATTTCAATGTATGGCGATGTTGTTTGCTCAGCTCTAGTTCAGTTGGCATTGTACTATGAGTGCACTGTTCGTTGTGGTCGTAATGTTAATGTATGGCTTTTTTGATTTTTTCCTATATGTTCCTCTGTATTGTGCATAGTAAAATAATTTACTTTTTTTAATTTCAGAATTTCATCTAGTTTACAATGGCCAGCGACTCGAGCCACACCACACCGCTGGGGAGTCAGGTGAGTACATGATCTACTGTTGCTTACTATTCGGTGTCATTTGTAGACGTGTCACTCAATTTTTTTAAACTATTTTCCAGGCCTCTTCAAGTGAGGAGGAACAGACCCAGCGGGAGCAGCGACCACGGGGCCAAGCTGTGGTGGCAAGACGGCGAGTAAGTTTTTTTTTTCAAACAACCTATTAAATAATTTTTTTTTAATTACTTTTTTTTATAATTTTTTTTTTGGGGGGGGTGGTGGAGGAGGGAGGGAGACCAATTTTTATTTATATTGCAAACATTAATGTTTTCCAATTATTCTAGGTTTCACAACGGGACCAAGATGACATAGACATCAACATCATGGTCGCGTCTATCCAGGAGCGAGGCCCGTTGTGGGACAGCCGTGACCCCCGGCACGCGGACCAGGTGGTGTTAAGACGTATGTGGGCTGAGGTGGCCAAATCGCTGTGGGATGGCTTTGACAGCGCTTCACCCACGGACAAAGATAAATTTGGTAAGTATTGCCGAAATGCCGCTCTGATCCATCAGGCCAGGATACACAACCGTCTGTGATGTGTTCTACTTTTGTGGCATCGCACACAGTTGCGTATCAAATAAAAAAGTTTTTCTCAACCTTTTTTTTTTTTACTTTTCCACAGTCAAAAAATTGAAGACCAGATGGCGCTCCATGAAGGACCGTTTCAATCGGGGCCTGAAAAAGGAGGGACAGACTCGTAGTGGTGCTGCTGCGGCAAGGACATCAACTTACAAGTACAACAGAATTCTTCAGTTCCTGATACCGGTCCTTGCCCGCCGACAGTAAGTATTTAGTACCTATTCCCACACATCGGGTATTGAACAACATGCCTATTCACGTAGTATATTCCCCAGCCACGTAGTTTATTGCCCAGCCATTTATTATATTGCCCAGTCTACAGCACACAGACACATAGTAGATTGGCCAGCCACGTGCAATATTTCATTGTGGCGTAGTATATTGCCCATCCTGGATTATCACTGTTTCCAATAAAACGTTAAAATAATAGACAAGGGAGACCTTCTAGTCCACGGCAGGTTCTGTTCCCAGGGTTGGTCTGATTGCAGGACCTGTGATGACGTCTCGGTCACATGACCGTGACGTCATGGCAGTTCCAACGATAAGCGTAAACCATGGCGGCCGTTAAAAACGACAACCATGGGTGAGTATAGCATGGTAATTTAAAAAAAAAAATGTTCTCAATTTTTAATATTGATGCGGCATAGGCAGTGTCAATAGTAAAAATTTGGTTACATCTTAACGGCGGCAACGGTTAACGCCGGTAAGTGTTTATCGCTGACAGAGGGGAGTATGCGGGCGACAGGCATTCACTGCGGGGAGTAAGGAGAGGCCCTTTTATTCAGGACTGTGCCCGGCGCTGATTGGTCGCGTCAGCCATGACAGGCAGCTGGCCGTAACAATCAGCAAATTAATACCGTTAGGACTGACAGACGGAACTGACCCTTTACATAAAAGGCCAAATTATAATTTTATAGTGTGTGATGCAATGTTAACTGAGGTGGCGAATGTGAAATGTTTTATTTTGTATACTAATGTTTTCCTTATGTTTTCACAGAACACACAGCAGCACCCTCGAGCCTGTTCGGCCCTCTGGAGCAGTCCTTCGTGAATCGCCATCTGACCCGTCACAGCCATCCCACAGCGAGAGTAGGCTTGCACCACCATCTGGAGAACCGGCAGCCGGTCCATCAGATGTTCCCCTGTCCGAGGCCACTGGCGCTCCTTCCTTCGGGTATTCCCGACAGCGTCAGCGGGCCTCGGACAGGCGGCATTGTGGGCACTGTAGCTGCGGCGGGGTCCGGCTAGCTTGGAGAAGCTGCGGGACCTGGTGGCAGTAAAGGGCCTGAGGCTGCGTCCGCTGCGGGGCCTGGGGGTACCATGGAGCCTGTGGCTGCAAACGATGCCAATCATCCTCCTGGGTCAGACATGGCTTTTCCCCCTTGCTAATCTTGTAGGGGCCGGCGTCTCTCCTCCGGAGTCTGCAGCAGGTTCCTCCGGTGCGCGATCTGCTGCAGCGGTTCCTCCGGTGCGCGGTCTGCAGGGGTTCCTCAGTGTGCGGTCGCTCGCTTCTCCCTGTCCTCCATTCAGGGCCCCTGCATGGCGTCTTCACTTTCGGCTCTGCTGCATGGAATCCTCACTTGTGGCATTCCTCTGGCAGCGCGGCACCCCTTTCCCTCTTTGCGCTCTTTTCGGCCGGCTCCGCCCACGAAGGTACGCCTCCTTCTTCCCCGGCAATGGCGGTTTGCAAACAAACTGTCACAGTCTCTAAATCCTGTTCGTGAAGCCAAGGTTGAGTCGCCCACCAGGGCAATGGGGGTACTCGGTACCGGGTCTGGTCGCACTTAAAGGGGATGTTACGGTGGCTGCGACCAGGTCCGTGGCCCCGGGACTCAATTAAAAGGGAAAGGTCTTTTAAGGGAATTGTTAAAGTCTATTTTCATTACGCCACCTGTGGTTCTCGGTCAATAGAGACCGACGCTGCTTAAAGGGGTCCTCTGGGGTGATGTTGTGGCAGCAAGATAGTGACGCTTCCCACAGGTGAAGTGGGGTCCCCAGAGCCCCCAAGGTGTATGGCAGGGATGATGTGTTGCCGGTAAATAACAGGAGACACAGGGTTGCAGTCTTTACCTGGTTTACTGGTGGTAGCAGGCCACAGTCCAGGGTACCAGCAACAGGTACAGAAGGAGTCCAGGCAGCCCGGAAACAAGCGGAAATCCCCTTGGCAGGTCAGGTTGGGAGCCTTCCACTATGCGCTGCTTTCCTGGTCCTTTGCTCCCTGTAGTTTGCTAGCAAGGTACCCCTTTTCTCTCCTGTCCTGGGACACTAGCTGCACAATAAGCAGCTTGAGCCGTTTTATTGGGGTCCTTGTCACAGTGGCTCCAGGCTCTAACTGCTGCTGTACCTCAGGTGTTGTACGGGCAGTTTACGTATAGTCCTAGTGTGACGCCCCAAGGTCCTGGTTGTCACAGTGGCATTGCTTTCCTCACAGGGAGAATGATGTCAAGCTTGGAAGCGATGGAGGATTCTTTTTAACAGGTAATTAGCACATACAACATCGTTCTGACTCCAGGCCAGAAGGGGGAGCTCTACATCCGACATCTGGGGAGCTGGTCTCTCTGGTCAGGAGGAGGAGTTAGTTGCTAGGCAGTTGCTAGGCAGTTAGGAAGAGTTGGTCAGTTGGTGCTGGACAGCTGTCTGGAGAGGAGAGTGACAACAAGGGAGAATAGCTGCAAGAGGGCTACCTCCTTGACAGAGCGCAGATACCGGTAACCAGAAGACCGAGGTTGTGTCATACTCTAGGAGGCACAGCAGAAACCGGTAGGACAGCTAGACTACACGTAACCTGTCTGCCCTAAAACCCAAGAGACACAGTGACACATAGAGCCTGGGTCATTATAGAGACCCTGTAAAAAGGCTCGATTCGCCTGTCATACGGGTTTGTGGCTTGTGTCCCACTTCAATAAAGGACAGATATAACTGACAGGACCTTGCTAAGAAGTCATAGGCAGTAAGGAACTACACCATAGCACTAGAAGAAAGGCTATTAACTCCACCTGGTAAAGCTGAACTCTGAACTCTCTTCCAAGCTGGCTGGACCCTGCCTGTATCTGTGATCTGGTGCCCTGGACTGCTGCTACCATCAGTAAACCAGGTAAAAAGACTGCACAACTGCGTCCTTTGTTCTTTACTACATCACTCACCATCTTCCATCTATTCACCGGGAGCCCTGGGGACCTACTTCACCTGTGGGAAATTATACCATCTGGCTGCCATAACATCACCCCAGAGGACCCCTTTAAGCAGCGTCAGTCACCTCTGACCGAATACCGCAGGTGGCGTCACAAACTTTATTTCAAAAACCCCTTTAAAAAGACAATCCCTTTAACATGGGCGCCCAGGGCTACGGACCGGGTTGCCACCGCCGTGACATGTCCCTTTAAGTACCGGACCCGGTATCGAGTACCACATGGCCCTGGTGGGCATTACGCTATGCCCTCCGGTTCTGTTGTGAACCTTGCAGTTATCTACATCCTCGGGCTCCTGGTGCCTGTTTCTGCGCTCTGGCTCCTAGGGGGCCCAATCGTAGCCTCCTTGAGCCCTCAATCTCTCTTCTGCTCCTTTCCTGTCTTTCTTCACTCTCAGACTGACCTGACTCCTCCTCCAGGCCAGGATTTATATATCCCAGGGAAGCTCCCCTAAAACAGGGTTTTGAGCTCCACCTCCTGGCCTGGAGTTAGAATGTGTTGTGTGTGGGATAACCTGCCAAAGGGATCCCTCTTGTCTCCAGGCATAGCACTACCCTCCCCGAGAGGAAGGCAGCATTACTGTGGTACCGAACTCCTGGGGTGCCACATTATGCAAATTGAATGTAAGTGTAATAAAGATTTAATTGTTTTGTTTTTCAAATAAACTCGTGGATGGTGTTGTGTCTCAGGGCTCAATGGATCACTGAAATCAATCTTAAACACATGTGATAATTAGTTTTCCAGGTGATTCTAATTAAAGGAAAACTACTTAAAAATGATGTTCCACATGATTAAGCAGGCCACAGGTTTCAAGAAGTATGGGATATAAAAAGGATCTCTCTGCTGCTGATAAGCATTAAATAGTGCAATGCCTTGGACAAGGTATGAAAACATTACATATTTCACAAAAACTTAAGAGTGATCATCATAATGTGAAGAGATTTGTGATTGAAACAGAGCACAGACAGAGTTCATGCAGATAAAGGTATAATGAGGAAGTTTTCTGCCACACAAATTCATTGGATTAAGTGAGCAGCTGCCAAAATACCATTACAAAGCAGCAGTTATTTGAAGCTGCTGGTGCCTCTGGAGTCCCTCGATCCTCAAGGTGTAAGATCCTTCAAAGGCTTGCTGTGGTGCATAAACCTACTATTCGGCCACCCCTAAACAGTGTTGACAAGCAAAAACGGTTGCACTGGGCCCAGACATACATGAAGATTAATTTTCAAACAGTCTTGTTTATTGATGAGTGTCGAGCAACCCTGGATGGTCCAGATGGATGGAGTAGTGGATGGTTGGTGGATGGCCACCATATCCCAACAAGGCTGCGATGTCAGCAAGGAGGTGGAGGAGTCATGTTTTGGACCAGAATCATGGGGAAACAGTTGGTAGGGCCCTTTACGGTCCCTGAAGGTGTGAAAATGACCTCTACAAAGTATATAGAGTTTCTGACTGACAACTTTCTTCCATAGTATAAAAAGCAGAAAAGTGCCTTCAGGAGCAAAATCATCTTCATGCATGACAATGCACCATCTCATGCTGCAAAGAATACCTCTGAGTCATTGGTTGCAATGGACATAAAAGGAGATAAACTCATGGTGTGGCCACCATCTTCCCCTGACCTCAACCCATCAAGCAAAATTGGAGGACATTATTACTATATGGGACTAGAATTGGAGAACATTATTACTCTATGAGGGCCAGAATTGGAGGCCATTATTACTCTATGAGGGCCAGAATTGGAGGTCATTATTACTATATGGGGGCCAGAATTGGAGGACATTATTACTATATGAGGACTAGAAATGGAGGACATTATTACTATATGAGGGACAGAACTGGAGGACATTATTACTATATGGGGGCCAGAATTGGAGGACATTATTACTATATGGGGGCTAGAATTGGAGAACATTATTACTCTATGAGGGCTAAAATTTGAGGACATTATTACTAGATGGCGGCCAAAATTGAAGGACATTATTAATATGCTAGATGGTGGCCTGATTCTAACGCATCGTGTATTCTAGTATATATATGTATGTACGTCGCGCTGTGAGTGGGGGTTAAATTCCACTACAATATCGCTGATTGGTCACGCCCGGCTGGCCGATCAGCGAAGCGTGGTTCAAATCCCGCGCTAATTCTGTTTAAATCCTGCACCAATATCGCTGATTGGTCGCAGCAGCCCGGCGCGACCAATTACCGAAGCTGTGTTTACATTCCACGCCAATATCGCTGATTGGTCGCGGACGGCCGGGCGCGACATATTAGTGAAGCGTGGTTTAAATTCCGTGGCAATTCGCAGGCGGACTAAGCCTGTCGCTGATTGGTTGCAGCCACGTAGTATATAGCAGCCACGTAGTATATAGCACAGCCACGTAATACATAACACAGCCACGTAGTATATAAGACAGACAGCCACGTAGTATATAGCACGTTGTATATAGCCACGTAGTATATAGCACAGCCACGTAGTATATAGCAGCCACTTAGTATATAGCACAGCCACGTAGTATATAGCACAGCCACGTAATATATAGTACAGACAACCACATAGTATATAGCACAGCCACGTAGTATATAGCAGCCACGTAGTATATAGCAGCCACGTAGTATATAACACAGCTCACGTAGTATATAGCACAGCCCACGTAGTATATAGCACAGCCCACGTAGTATATAGCAGTGTGGGCACCATATCACTGTTAGAAAAAGAATTAAGATAAAAAATAGTTATATGCTTACCTCACCTCACGAGACCGATAAGTCATCTGGGTAATTTCGCAATGCATCACTGGGAACGGAAGCTGCCGGCAGCATCACGAGCAGCGGGACAGCTTCGGTGGACGCCGGAAGGTGAAAATAGAAGGTTTTTTTATTATTATTATTTTTAACATCTTTTTACTATTGATGATGCATAGGCAGCATCAATAGTAAAAAGTTGGTCCGGGATCGGGCGACACACTGGCACTGACTGGAGGGGAGTAGGGAGGGGGCACTGGTTGGAGGAGAGAAGGGAGGGGCCAATTCACAGCCGGACTAAGCCTGTCGCTGATTGGTCGCGGCCGGCCGCGTCCAATCAGCAACGCGGGATTTCCGCGACAGACAGACAAACAGACGGAAGTGACCTTTAGACGATTATAGATAGATGAGGGCTAGTATTGGAGGATATTATTACTACATGGGAGCTAGAATTGGGGGACATTATAACTATATGGGGGCCAGAATTGGAGGACATTATTATTATATGGGGGCTAGAATTGGAGGACATCATTACCATATGAGGTCCAGAATTGGAGGACATTATTACTCTATGAGGGACAGCATTGGAGGACATTATTACTCTATGAGGACCAGAATTGAAGGACATTATTACTATATGAGAGACAGAAGCGGAGGACATTATTACTCTATGAGGGCCAGAATTGGAGGACATTATTACTATATGAGGGACAGAACTGGAGGACATTATTACTCTATGAGGGCAAGCATTGGAAGACATTATTACTATATAGGGGCCCGAATTGGAGGACATTATTACTAGGGTTGAGCGAAACGGATCGGACAAATTCAAAAATCGCCGACTTAAGGCAAAGTCGGGTTTCATGAAACCCGACCCGATCCTAGTGTGGGATCGGCCATGAGGTCGGCGATCTGTGCGCAAAAGTCGCGTTTCGTATGACGCTTTCAGCTTCATTTTTCAGCCAATGAAGGAGGACGCAGAGTGCGGGCAGTGTGATGACATAGGTCTCGGTCCCCACCATTTTAGAGAAGGGCATGACAGTGATTGGCTTGCTTTCTGCGGTGTCACAGGGGCTATAAAGGGGCGTGCACGCCGGCCGCCATGTTACTTCTGCCGATCTTAGCATAGGGATAGGTTGCTGCAGCTTCATCAGAAGAAGGGATATAGTTAGGGAGGGAAGATTAAGCCCCGAAACTGATTGTGCTGTAGCGATTTTTACTGTCCAACACCACCATTATTTTGCAGGGACAGTGGAGGCTATATTTTTGTGCATCAGCTCTGTAGCTTATTAGGTTGCCTTATAAGGCTCCCTGATAGCTGCATTGCTGTTTGCACGCTGCTGTGCAAACCAACTGCTTTTTTAAAAGCAAAAATCTTGTTGCTCCTTTCTGCACAGTTATCTTGTTTATTTGTCCACACTTTTGTGTGCAGCAGTCCTTTTTATTGCTGCCATACTTTTCTTGAGATCATTGTAGGGAGATTGAAATTGTACTACAGTCCTTGTATTTTTTCATATATCTTCCAGCCACTTTCTGCCACTTACATTGTGTTGTTTTATGCACCGGGCCTGAGTTTTGGTTCAGTCTCCCCCCCCAAAAAAGTGAGATTCAAATTCTCACAAAGTGGATATACTTCAGTCCTGTTAGTTTGTCGTATGTCAGCCAGCCACTTTCTGCCACTTAGATTGCGTTGTTATATACACTGGGCCTGAGTTTTGGTTCAGTCTCCCCAAAAAAAAGTGAGATTCAAATTCTCACAAAGTGGATATACTGCAGTCCTGTTAGTTTGTCGTATGTCAGCCAGCCACTTTCTGCCACTTGCATTGTGTTGCATTACAGGAGCTCGCTTGCCCTGCTGCTAGTGTGCTATCAGAAAGAGTCTTCAGTGCTGCTGGTTCAATACTGACCGAAAAAAGGACACGTCTGGCTACCCAGAATGCTGATGATCTAACCTTCATTAAAAATGAACCAATCATGGATTTCAAATTATTTTGCCCCACCTTCTGTTGCTGACACGTAGCTTGCCTGAAAAATGTCTTGCTTTTGGCCTCCTCTTACTGACTTCTCCAGTTCCTCCATCTGCAGCTGCTGAATGGCCACCATAGGCCATTTTTATACCTCCCTAAATGAGCTGACTCCCCCCACAGGGCCGTGGTCACCACCTGGCGCAAGCACCCGTGCGAGTGCCGTTTGCCTGGACAGGTGGGTGGGCCCACTCTTGGGCGACGGCACTGGCACAGGGTCCCTCATAGTACAATGAAGTGTCTCTGATGGTGGTGGTGCACAACCAATGTCAGACACACCGTCGTAATATGAGGGGCTCTGTGCCAGTACCGTCGCCCACGAGAGAGTGTTTCCCCCCAGCTCGAACAGTGCTCTACCACTCGCAATACTTACCTCTCCCTTCTCCACCACTGTGTAGTCTGTGCTGTGAAATCCTTCAATGGCACTGCCAATACAAATTTGTTGAAATAATAGATGATAGTTAAAATATACAGGGGCCCTGGCCTCCATTTAGACCATTTAATAATTTGCGCCAACTACCACTGTCTGCTACTCAGCAGAGGAGCCCACCCCTGTACCTAGCTATGCCACCTGTTTAGTCCTGTTACCAATTTTGAACTGCATTTAGCCTACTTTATTATTTGGGCCTACTAACTGTGTCTGCCACTCATTACAGTTGTCCTCCACTGAACAAAGCAATGCCGCCCGTTTAGTCCTGTTACCAATTTTGAACTGCATTTAGCCTACTTTAGTATTTGGGCCTACTAACTGTGTCTGCCACTCATTACAGTTGTCCTCCATTGAACAAAGCAATGTTGCCGGTTTAGTCCTGTTAACAATTTTGAACTGCATTTAGCCTACTTTATTATTTGGGCCTACTAACTGTGTCTGCCACTCACTACAGTTGTCCTCCACTGAACAAAGCAATGCTGCCCGTTTAGTCCTGTTAACAATTTTGAACTGCATTTAGGCTACTTTAGTATTTGGGCCTACTAACTGTGTCTGCCACTCATTACAGTTGTCCTCCACTGAACAAAGCAATGCCGCCTGTTTAGTCCTGTTACCAATTTTGAACTGCATTTAGCCTACTTTATTATTTGGGCCTGTATCTGTGTTTCCTCCTCATCCTGCCCATTGCCCAGCCACTGCTAGATGAGTCTGCTGGTACATTGACCCAGACCACTATATTCCCCTTGCATTCTACACAGCCAGAATCTGACCCTGCTGAAAGTCAGGTTCCCCTTCCCGCATACTATACCACCTTACACGAGGGCAAAGAGGAAGGTGCAGATGAAAGTGCAGGTTCCTTCATCAGGTGGGGGGGCATACTCGTTGGCGACATCACTGGCAGAGTGCCCCTCATAGTACGCAAAAGCGTCTCTGCCAGTGGGAGGCGCCACCCGCCGTCAAACACACCGCCGTACTATGAGGGGCCCTGTGCCAGTGCCAACGAGTGGGCCCCCTCTGCTTGCTCTGGATCACAGCACTTGCAAAGTTGAAATACTTACCTCTCCCTGCTGCACCGCCGTGACGTATTCCGCCTTTCCTGGGCCCATGAAAATCTTGAGCCACCCCTACCCCCCCACAACCTTAGCCAAATGACCCCCAGTTTTCAATGCCTAACTATTATTATAAAGTAAATTAAGATTGACAAGCATAAGTAATAAGAATTGATGTTTTTGGCATTAAAATGAGCACTGTAGGTGTTTTCCTGTCCTCCACTCACTGCCGACTTTGATTCCCCATTGACTTGCATTGGGTTTCGTGTTTAAGTCGGCCCCCGACTCTTCGCAATAATTGGCCGATTTCACCCGACCTGACTTTTGACAAAGTCGGGTTTCGGGAAACCCGTTTCGATCCGAAAAAAGTAAAAGTCACTCAACTCCAATTATTACTATATGAGGGAAAGAATTTGAGCACTTTATTACTATATGGGGGCCAGAATTGGAGGACATTATTACTCTATGAGGGCAAATATTGGAGGACATTATTACTGCATGAGGACTAGAGTTGTAGGACATTATTACTATATGGGGGCTAGAATTGGAGAACATTACTACTCTGAATGCCCGAATTGGAGGACATTATTACTATATGGGGGCCAGAATTGGCGGACATTATTACTATATGGGGGCTAGAACTGGAGGACGTTATTACTCTATGAGGGCTAAAATTTGAGGACATTATTACTACATGGCGGCCAGAATTGAAGGACATAATTAATATATGAGGGCTAGAATTGGAGGACATTATATTTACATGGCAGCTAGAATTGGGGGACATTATAACTATATGGGTGCCAGAATTGGAGGACATTATAACTATATGGGGGCTAGAACTGGAGTACATTATTATTATATGGGGACTAGAATTGGAGGACATTATTACTATATGAGGGCTAGAACTGGAGGACATTATTACTATATGAGGGCTAGAACTGGAGGACATTATTACTATATTAAGGCTAGAACTGGAGGACATTATTACTATACTAGATGGTGGCCCGATTCTAACGCATCGGGTATTCTAGAATATGCATGTCCACGTAGTATATTGCCCAGCCACGTAGTATATTGCCCAGTCACGTAGTATATTGCACAGCCCACATAGTATATTACCCAGCCACGTAGTATATTGCCCAGCCAAGTGGTATATTGCCCAGCCACGTAGTATATTGCCCAGTGACGTAGTATATTGCACAGCCACGTAGTATATTGCCCAGCGACGTAGTATATTGCCCAGCCACGTAGTATATTGCCCAGTCACGTAGTATATTGTCCAGCCACGTAGTATATTGCCCAGCCACGTAGTATATTGCCCAGCCACGTAGTATATTGCACAGCCACGTAGTATATTGCCCAGCGACATAGTATATTGCCCAGCCACGTAGTATATTGCCCAGCCACGTAGTATATTGCCCAGCCACGTAGTATATTGCCCAGCCACGTAGTATATTGCCCAGCTACGTAGTATATTGCCCAGTGACGTAGTATATTGCCAAGTGACGTAGTATATTGCCCAGCTACGTAGTATATTGCCCAGCCACGTAGTATATTGCCCAGTGACGTTGTATATTGCGCAGCCACATAGTATATTGGCCAGTTACATTGTATATTTCCCAGCTACGTAGTATGTTGCCCACTTACGTAGTATATTGCCCAGCCACATAGTATATTGCCCAGTTACGTAGTATATTGGTCAGTGACGTAGCATATTGCCCAGTGACGTAGTATATTGCCCAGCTACATAGTATATTGCCCAGCCACGTAGTATATTGCTCAGTGACATTGTATATTGCGCAGCCACATAGTATATTGGCCAGTTACATTGTATATTTCCAAGTTACGTAGTATATTGCCCACTTACGTAGTATATTGCCCAGCCACGTAGTATATTGCCCAGTTACGTAGTATATTGGCCAGTGACGTAGTATATTATATAGTAGATGGGGGCTAGAATTGGATGATATTGATATGATATGGGAGTGGAGCATTATTAATATATGAGGTCACATAGGAAGATGTTATTGATGTATGGGGCCATACAATTAAATATTACTACTATATCGAGGACACAAAGGTGAAGCTATACCTGCATGGGGTCATAATAGGTTGATAATATTACTGTATAGTTATCATGATGGGGGAAATTCTACTGTATTTGGGCACGAAAGAAACACAATTACTATTCTATGGAGGACATATAGGGGAACAGCATTATTGTTCGGTAATTTATTTTTCATAATACTGTTACTGTAGGAGAGAAGAGAGCAACAGCTCTAGAAGTGGGGGAAACGATAGATAGATAGATAGATAGATAGATAGATAGATAGATAGATAGATAGATAGATAGATAGATAGATAGATACCTGTGTATTACATTTTGCAGAAACAAGTCTTGGTTTGAAGATTCCATAGCAGTTTGCACTGGATGAAGATGAAAAGTAAAAATTAATTATCTCAATTGGAGACGTCACTGGTGAGTATATTGGTCACTATATGTGGGTAACATTAGTGTTCGCACTGTGATTTTTTATTAATTATCAGTGTAGTGTTTTTTTTGTTCACTATGTGGAGGTAATACGCTGTCTTGTCCTGATGTAGCAATATTTATCCCTTGTACGTGAAATTATAACCGTAATAATATTGGATTTGGTATAGTGGGTTTTGTTCATTAACAGGATGTTGATTATATTCAGATACTATGTGGTAGTAATATACGGTCATGGTGTGGTATTTGTCTCATGTATGTGGTATATTGGTTTTGGTATAGTGGATTATGGGGATAATAATTGTTATTTAGTAAGACTCTATTAATCTTATTGGGGCGTATGGATTTGAGCAACTCTAGTTTTGACTGATTCCTTTGCTAATGCCACATCACATGAATACATTTATTTTTTCCCTTAAATATTTGTACATCTTGATACATTCTTCCATTTTGTTTATAAACATTTCATTATAATTATCAGTCTGATACTTTTTCGGAGATTCTTTTATTAATCATGCACATCGCTTCCTCCTCTGTCTTGTCTTCCTATGTTTATATTTACTGACCATGGTGGACATACTTGTGTAACAGAACATTCCAGGCCCTATTTATCTCAAGCAGACGCATGTAACATGAAGCTGCATCCTCATTCCCAGCTGTACGGTAACTTTGGAGTCACACTATCCTCACTTGCATTTAGGGTGGATCCATTTTTCCAGTGAGGATTTTGGCAGCAGTTAACCTGTTCCAAAATCTGCATGTGTTACATACATGGTTTTTTTTGGCAACTCTACAAAGTATAAAACCTACATCAAATTGAATGGAAGTTGTTATGAAGAAACAGTAGAAGAAAAAAAAGAAATTCCCTATTAAGTAACTGCTAAAAAAACATTTAAAACAATGTGTACATAAATGCAAGAATGCTACAAGAATCCTCTATGAGCATAACTGTGTACATTAAGCCACATCATCCTCCATCACAGTCATTAAGCACTAAAGATTTACAGTTATATTGCAAAGTGCAGGCTCTTCTAGGCTTTTATATGCAGTATTCCAATTCTTATCTGGGCTACAATACTAGACAAAGTCCATGGATAACAGTGGTGTTGTATCCGGTGAAAGGTAGCAATGATTTTGAGCATCATCATAAATATTAGCTTTAAATGCATTTAAGCAAAAAATTGCATTTCAAATATTTTTTTCTTTATTATTTTTACAACATTGTGCTTATCTAGAACAATGGTCCCCAACCTTTCTTAACTTGACAGCCACATTAATCTTTGAGAGATGGTCTTGAGTCACATCCAGCGCCATCCCACTCCCTATCTGAAGAAGCAACACCCAGAGTCCCACATTACCAGTATAACATCAAAACTTCCCCAACAGAAGAAACACTGAGACCGTTTGCCAACCTTCCTCATAAACAGTATACCTATATCCAAAAGTTCACACTTTGCCCCCATTTGGCATTCTCGCATCAAGTACTCCGACCACACAATTGCATCCAGCTTCAAGCATCCCTCTTAACTGGCAGTATAATGCTATCTCCTATTTGCCATTTCCATCTTCCCTTCATGGCCAGTACATGCACATCTAGATCTTCTCTTCTATGCAGGGCTACTTTCAAAAATCATCTGGAGACCTTCTCTGGATACCTGCTTGCTAAACCTGAAGCTAGTGTGTAAGGGGTTACAGAGACTGACCTATGCCCCAAACACATCCCGGTTAACTAATGTTCTAATATATATGTGTATATATATACAGTATATAGGTAGAAAAAGAGGAACAGCACCAGAAAAAATACCTTAAAGTGTGCACGCTTCCCTAACCAGCATTCCAATGGCCTTTCAGACTGTAAACAAAAAGGGAAAGAGCACAAAAAGATGGCAACGTTTCGGATAAAACAAAGAAAAAGAGAAAGGATTTGTTTGATCTGAAACATTGCCACGCCACAGGGCATTAAAGTCCTCTTTTTTACATCTTTTTGTGCTGTTTCCCTATACAGTGGGGCAAAAAAGTATTTAGTCAGTCAGCAATAGTGCAAGTTCCACCACTTAAAAAGATGAGAGGCGTCTGTAATTTACATCATAGGTAGACCTCAACTATGGGAGACAAACTGAGAAAAAAAAATCCCAAAATCACATTGTCTGTTTTTTTTATCATTTTATTTGCATATTATGGTGGAAAATAAGTATTTGGTCAGAAACAAACAATCAAGATTTCTGGCTCTCCCAGACCTGTAACTTCTTCTTTAAGAGTCTCCTCTTTCCTCCACTCATTACCTGTAGTAATGGCACCTGTTTAAACTTGTTATCAGTATAAAAAGACACATGTGCACACCCTCAAACAGTCTGACTCCAAACTCCACTATGGTGAAGACCAAAGAGCTGTCAAAGGACACCAGAAACAAAATTGTAGCCCTGCACCAGGCTGGGAAGACTGAATCTGCAATAGCCAACCAGCTTGGAGTGAAGAAATCAACAGTGGGAGCAATAATTAGAAAATGGAAGACATACAAGACCACTGATAATCTCCCTCGATCTGGGGCTCCACGCAAAATTCCACCCTGTGGGTCAGAATGATCACAAGAACGGTGAGCAAAAATCCCAGAACCACGCGGGGGGACCTAGTGAATGAACTGCAGAGAGCTGGGACCAATGTAACAAGGCCTACCATAAGTAACACACTACGCCACCATGGACTCAGATCCTGCAGTGCCAGACGTGTCCCACTGCTTAAGCCAGTACATGTCCGGGCCCATCTGAAGTTTGCTAGAGAGCATTTGGATGATCCAGAGGAGTTTTGGGAGAATGTCCTATGGTCTGATGAAACCAAACTGGAACTGTTTGGTAGAAACACAACTTGTCGTGTTTGGAGGAAAAAGAATACTGAGTTGCATCCATCAAACACCATACCTACTGTAAAGCATGGTGGTGGAAACATCATGCTTTGGGGCTGTTTCTCTGCAAAGGGGCCAGGATGACTGATCTGGGTACATGAAAGAATGAATGGGGCCATGTATCGTGAGATTTTGAGTGCAAACCTCCTTCCATCAGCAAGGGCATTGAACATGAAACGTGGCTGGGTCTTTCAACATGACAATGATCCAAAGCACACCGCCAGGGCAACGAAGGAGTGGCTTCGTAAGAAGCATTTCAAGGTCCTGGAGTGGCCTAGCCAGTCTCCAGATCTCAACCCTATAGAAAACCTTTGGAGGGAGTTGAAAGTCCGTGTTGCCAAGCGAAAAGCCAAAAACATCACTGCTCTAGAGGAGATCTGCATAGAGGAATGGGCCAACATACCAACAACAGTGTGTGGCAACCTTGTGAAGACTTACAGAAAACGTTTGACCTCTGTCATTGCCAACAAAGGTTATATTACAAATTATTGAGATGAAATTTTGTTTCTGACCAAATACTTATTTTCCACCATAATATGCAAATAAAATGTTAAAAAAACAGACAATGTGATTTTCTGGATTTTTTTTCTCAGTTTGTCTCCCATAGTTGAGGTCTACCTATGATGTAAATTACAGACGCCTCTCATCTTTTTAAGTGGTGGAACTTGCACTATTGCTGACTGACTAAATACTTTTTTGCCCCACTGTATATATATACATATACATATATACAGGTCCTTCTCAAAAAATTAGCATATAGTGTTAAATTTCATTATTTACCATAATGTAATGATTACAATTAAACTTTCATATATTATAGATTCATTATCCACCAACTGAAATTTGTCAGGTCTTTTATTGTTTTAATACTGATGATTTTGGCATACAACTCCTGATAACCCAAAAAACCTGTCTCGATAAATTAGCATATCAAGAAAAGGTTCTCTAAACGACCTATTACCCTAATCTTCTGAATCAACTAATTAACTCTAAACACATGCAAAAGATACCTGAGGCTTTTATAAACTCCCTGCCTGGTTCATTACTCAAAACCCCCATCATGGGTAAGACTAGCGACCTGACAGATGTCAAGAAGGCCATCATTGACACCCTCAAGCAAGAGGGTAAGACCCAGAAAGAAATTTCTCAACAAATAGGCTGTTCCCAGAGTGCTGTATCAAGGCACCTCAATGGTAAGTCTGTTGGAAGGAAACAATGTGGCAGAAAATGCTGTACAACGAGAAGAGGAGACCGGACCCTGAGGAAGATTGTGGAGAAGGACCGATTCCAGACCTTGGGGAACCTGAGGAAGCAGTGGACTGAGTCTGGTGTGGAAACATCCAGAGCCACCGTGCACAGGCGTGTGCAGGAAATGGGCTACAGGTGCCGCATTCCCCAGGTAAAGCCACTTTTGAGCTACAGAGAAGCAGCACTGGACTGTTGCTAAGTGGTCCCAAGTACTTTTTTCTGATGAAAGCAAATTTTGCATGTCATTCGGAAATCAAGGTGCCAGAGTCTGGAGGAAGACTGGGGAGAAGGAAATGCCAAAATGCCTGAAGTCCAGTGTCAAGTACCCACAGTCAGTGATGGTGTGGGGTGCCATGTCAGCTGCTGGTGTTGGTCCACTGTGTTTCATCAAGGGCAGGGTCAATGCAGCTAGCTATCAGGAGATTTTGGAGCACTTCATGCTTCCATCGGCTGAAATGCTTTATGGAGATGAAGATTTCATTTTTCAGCACGACCTGGCACCTGCTCACAGTGCCAAAACCACTGGTAAATGGTTTACTGACCATGGTATTACTGTGCTCAATTGGCCTGCCAACTCTCCTGACCTGAACCCCATAGAGAATCTGTGGGATATTGTGAAGAGAAAGTTGAGAGACGCAAGACCCAACACTCTGGATGAGCTTAAGGCCGCTATTGAAGCATCCTGGGCCTCCATAACATCTCAGCAGTGTCACAGGCTGATTGCCTCCATGCCACGCCGCATTGAAGCAGTCATTTCTGCCAAAGGATTCCCGACCAAGTATTGAGTGCATAACTGAACATTATTATTTGTTGGTTTTTTTGTTTGTTATTAAAAAACACTTTTATTTGATTGGATAAGTGAAATATGCTAATTTATTGAGACAGGTTTTTTGGGTTATCAGGAGTTGTATGCCAAAATCATCAGTATTAAAACAATAAAAGACCTGACAAATTTCAGTTGGTGGATAATGAATCTATAATATATGAAAGTTTAATTGTAATCATTACATTATGGTAAATAATGAAATTTAACACTATATGCTAATTTTTTGAGAAGGACCTGTATATATATATATATATATATATATATATATATATATATTTATATATATATATATATATATATATATATATATATATATATTGTAATGTTCCTGATGCTGCTATGTATATGTATGTTGTGTAGATAGGGAAAGTGAAGTTATAGAGTTAACCACTAGAGGAGGGCATAGTAGGATAAGAACAGAAGCTTACTATAATAAATAGTTAACATAGGAGGGGTTTACTGTGGGTAAGACAGGAGCATTTCCTGAATGCAGTAAGTTGGACCAGGGAGCCCAGGCAGTCCAATAGGGCCTTAGAGCCTGGGGCAACACACGTGGGCCCTGTAACATTTGAAGCTGAGAGCCCAGACATCCAGGGCTTAGGAACTGAAGAAGCAGCAATAGTGGAATGCAGAGCAGCACCAAAATGTGGCAGCTTACTAAACTTAGAGATATATGCCCCAGTGAACAATGCCCGCCCATGGTGGGTACGATGTTGAAAAAGAAGGCCTCGCCCCTTACGACAGAATGCAGAGAAATGGGTGGTGCGGCCAGAAGTGACCCAACCTTGGAACAAGTGGGGCCCAGAAGAAAACCCCGGCTGCACCTGTGCAGTGTCACTGCGAGACATGACACTGGCAGTGATGGACCACTCCTGCACCCATTGCTGCTGTGGAATAGGCCATATTGAGTGGAGGTGGCGACAGGCAGAGGAGAACACCCGGACCGGAAGGTTGGGAGGAATCGCAGACAACTATTGGCTCTCCGGGGTCCCCGTACCTGCAGAGGAGTCAGAGCCATTGGGAGCTGGAACATCATCATCGGGAAATGGAGGCCAGAGAACCAAAAGCAGCAACCACAATGGAGGAGTCCATGCTGGAAATGGAGTACGAGCCGGAATGCACAGCTGCACAGGCGGAAGAATCCGACCATCATGGGACGGTCGCTGCCAGGATGCTGGAGCAGATGGCGGTGAGTGGTTCTCGGCCACTGACCCCGGAAGGCTGGGCTGTGCATCAGCCTCAAACCCTGGAGAGCAAGCCCATGCGTAGCGACACCTCGTCCCTCGGCCTGTCTCATTTCCACCAGGAGACCCAGGGTCCCTTCCCGTCCCCTGGGCAGGCCACCTGGATTGCAGGGGTCATTGAGCAAAAGAAGCAGGGGAGAAGGAGGTGTGGGCAGAACTGCGCCAACCCGGAGGGGGCACTATGGCTGGATGTCGCACCAGTGGGGAGCTGGTATACACCAATGTGGAACTTGGCTATGGCTTTATTTGGGAGAAAACACCAAAGTCTTTGTCAATGCTGCTTCAGTGAAGTTTGGCAGGCCCTTGAGGGAGGGAGATTGGATCAACTGCTATAAGGAGGATGGCCCTCAGAGGTACTATGCCGCAGCCATCAGTTTATGACAGGAGGATGAAGTGGGACTGTATGCGGGCCCGGAACAGGCTCAGTCGGCCTCCTGTTCTCTGGCCACTGCCCGGCCAAGCCCTGTCCCCCACCATCACTTTACAGAACACGCCACCTGCGGTTGCAGAGTTGTCACCAGCCGAACACAGGCATGGAGCCCAAAGGAGAATAAAGCGGGGTGGGACGTGTGCCGCTGAACTGTGAAAAAATACTTATCTAGTGCTCGTTGCACAATTTAAAATGTACGGGACTGTTCCACATCCGTGTGGGTAAAGGATCCCGGGAGCAGTAAAGTTGAGTGAAGTGTGGCCAGACTGGGCCACGGTGGAACGTTGAGAAGTGTTGTTTTCTTTTCCCCAAAAGTTTTTGTTGCACCTGTTGCGCTTCTCCTGCTGGCTGGCAGGACTCTAACCCCAAGGGAGTCCATGCCCGTGGACTGGGGTACGAACTGTGTGTACGGTTGTTATAAATGACTGCATTTAAGCAAATGCAGCACACACAGTTCTTAAAGTGGCTGTACCTCACACAAAGGAGGGGGAAGTCCCCCATGGACTAAGGACCTAAGGAAAGGTCAAGTTATTATGCAATGGACTGTTCTGTTTTTGTTTTGTGCTCGGGTCCTGTAGATAGACAGGAATGGGGTTCAATGGACTGAAGGAGCAACTGGAGTACTGTGTACCAGGCACCTATAAAGAGAAAATAGGCTCTTCTGCAGCGTAAAAGGACTTTGACTACCTCGTTCATATGTTTGCTTCCCTGCGTGGAGTATTGCACTGTGAATATTAAAGTTTGAGGTACAATATGGTCGGGGACTACCATTATTAAAAGAGGGACGAATATAAGGGGTTACAGAGACTGACCTATGCACCAAACACGTCCCGGTTATCTAATGTTCTAATATATATATATATATATATATATATATATATATATATATATATATATATATACAGTACCGACCAAAAGTTTGGACACACCTTCTCATTTAAAAATTTTTCAGTATTTTCATGACAATGAAAATTGAAAGTTCACACTGAAGGCATCAAAACTATGAATTAACATATTTGGAATTATATACGGTACTTAACAAAAAAGTGTGAAACAACCGAAAATATGTGTTATATTCTAGGTTCTTCAAAGTAGCCACCTTTTGCTTTGATGACTGCTTTGCACACTCTTGACATTCTCTTGATGAGCTTCAAGAGTGTCGTAACTACAAAGTGAGGGGCCCCAATGCGAACTTTCAAATGGGCCCCCCCCGCGCCAAAATATTTCCCACCTAAATTCACATTTTCCCTATTCATTTCGCACACTATAGTTTTGTTGCAATGTTGTATAGTCTGACCTAATACTGCCCTGTAATCGCTGAGAAAAATCTATATATATAATTGTCTAAGGGTTTTTCTGTCTGTCTATCTGTCCTAGAAATCCCGCGTCTCTGATTGGTCGAGGCCGCCAGGCGACGATGATGTAGGCCTCGACCAATCAGCGATGGGCACAGCATGGCGACGATGATGTCATAAAGGTTGCCTCGACCAATCAGCGAAGGGCACAGACTGCCGCGAATTCGCCTCGACCAATCAGCGACGGGCACAGTATCAACATAGATGTCATAATGGTTGCCATGGCGACGATGATGGCATAAAGGTTGCCTCGACCAATCAGCGACAGGCACAGTCTGCCGCGAATTCTGGAATCATCATTGTCCATATACTACGGGGACATGCATATTCTAGAATACCCGATGCGTTAGAATCGGGCCACAATCTAGTCTATATATATAATTGTCTAAGGGTTTTTCTGTCTGTCTGTCTGTCTGTCCTGGAAATCCCGCGTCTCTCATTGGTCGAGGCCGCCAGGCGACGATGATGTCATAAAGGTTGCCTCGACCAATCAGCGACGGGCACAGTTTGCCGCGAATTCGCCTCGACCAATCAGCGACGGGCACAGTATCGACGTAGATGTCATAATGGTTGCCATGGCGAAGATGATGTCATAAAGGTTACCTCGACCAATCAGCGACGGGCACAGTCTGCCGCGAATTCTGGAATCATCATTGTCCATATACTACGGGGACATGCATATTCTAGAATACCCGATGCATTAGAATCGGGCCACAATCTAGTGATTTTATAACTAACTAACATGTCTCTATACTAATTAGGGCGATGTCTTCGGAAGTGCAGACACTGGGCGTTCATGTCCTCCCTCGCTCTAATTCCAAGCGCACTCCCGGCGTTTGAAATCTGTGTGCTGTTTTTTCCTGGTATGACGCTGCAGTAGATCATTTCTGGACCTGTGCAGTGTGGGAGTGTATTGGGTGTACTGGTTGGCTCTGGAGCATGCGCACTGCACATTCTGATGCTGGCGAGTACACGCAATACTCCCCCACAGTGCACATGCAGGGCTCTGCCCACAGCCGTGTACCATTCTTCCCGACTCGGAAATTTACAGCCCATACACACGCGGCTTCGCTCAGAGAACCTCGTACACACACGGCTCTGCTCCGTACACCTTGTACACACACGGCTCTGCTCCTTACAGCTTGTACACACGCGGCTCCGCTCCTTACACCCACGGATCTGCTTTGTACACCTCACACACACAGCTCCGCTTTGTACACTCCATACACAAGCTTCTCCGCTCTGTCCACCCCGTACACACGCAGCTCCGCTCCATACACCTCATAAACACGCAGCACCACTCCATACACCCCATACATACACGACTCTGCTCACATCTTTCACCCTCGGCTCAGCTTTGTAGACCTCATACACACCTGACTCCGCTCCGTACACCTTGTACACATTGCTCCACTACACACATACACGGCTCCGCTCTGTACACCTTGTACACACACAGCTCTGTTACATCCACACTGTAAACCCCTCCTGACCCCACACAAACATCCCCTCATTCAGCTCCATGACAATCAAGCACAGCAGAGTCCTGCATACACTGAGGCCACTGATCATGTGACCCCTGACTCCTCCCCTCCTGTGACCTCATCACAGGTCCTGTGCGCACAGAACGGGTGTGTGTGTGTGTTTGTGTGTGCGCACGCGCATGTGTCAGGTGTAAACAGCACATCAGCACATTACAGCCGCTTCACTCACCAGCTGCTGCCTTCCAACTCTGTCAGCTTCAGTGACAGTCACACCCAGCCCTTCTGCTAGGTCACATGTCCTTCACGGACACGCCCACTTGCCGCACACTGCTGGAAGTCTGGGGAAGCAGGGTGTGTGACTTGTCTGCTTGTTTGCTGGACTGGGCAGGCCCTTAAACACTTGGGCCCAGTCGCTGCTGCGACCTCTGCGACCGCAGTTGTTACGCCCCTGTTCAAGAGGTAGTCACCGGAAATGGTCTTCCAACAATCTTGAAGGAGTTCCCAGAGATGCTTAGCACTTCTTGGCCCTTTTGCCTTCACTCTGCGGTCCAGTTCACCCCAAACAATCTCGATTGGGCTCAGGTCTGGTGACTGTGGAGGCCAGGTCATCTGGCGTAGCACCCCATCACTCTCCTTCTTGGTCAAATAGCCCTTACACAGCCTGGAGGTGTGTTTGGGGTCATTGTCCTGTTGAAAAATAAATGATGGTCCTACTAAATGCAAACCGGATGGAATAGCATGCAGCTGCAAGATGCTGTGGTAGCCATGTTTGTTCAGTATGCCTTCAATTTTGAATAAATCCCCAACAGTGTCACCAGCAAAGCACCCCGACACCATCACACCTCCTCCACCATGCTTCACGGTGGGAACCAGGCATGTAGAGTCCATCCGTTCACCTTTTCTGCGTCGCACAAAGACACGGTGGTTGGAACCAAAGATCTCAAATTTGGACTCATCAGACCAAAGCACATATTTCCACTGGTCTAATGTCCATTCCTTGTGTTCTTTAGCCCAAAACAAGTCTCTTCTGCTTGTTGCCTGTCCTTAGCAGTGGTTTCCTAGCAGCTATTTTACCATGAAGGCCTGCTGCACAAAGTCTCCTCTTAACAGTTGATGTAGAGATGTGTCTGCTGCTAGAACTCTGTGTGACATTGATCTGGTCTCTAATCTGAGCTGTGTTAACCTGCGATTTCTGAGGCTGGTGACTCGGATAAACTTATCCTCAGAAGCAGAGGTGACTCTTGGTCTTCCTTTCCTGGGGCGGTCCTCATGTGAGCCAGTTTCTTTGTAGTGCTTCATGGTTTTTGCAACTGCACTTGGGGACACTTTAAAGTTTTCCCAATTTTTCGGACTGACTAGCCTTCATTTCTTAAAGTAATGATGGCCACTCGTTTTTCTTTACTTAGCTGCTTTTTTCTTGCCATAATACAAATTCTAACAGTCTATTCAGTAGGACTATCAGCTGTGTATCCACCAAACTTCTGCTCAACACAACTGATGGTCCCAACCCCATTTATAAGGCAAGAAATCCCACTTATTAAACCTGACAGGGCACACCTGGGAAGTGAAAACCATTTCCGGTGACTCCCTCTTGAAGCTCATCAAGAGAATGCCAAGAGTATGCAAAGCAAAAGGTGGATACTTTGAAGAAAATAGAATATAAGACATATTTTCAGTTGTTTCACACTTTTTTGTTAAGTATATAATTCCACATGTGTTATTTCATAGTTTTGATGCCTTCAGTGTGAATTTCCAATTTTCATTGTCATGAAAATACAGAAAAATCTTTAAATGAGAAGGTGTGTCCAAACTTTTGGTCTGTACTGTATATATATATATATATATATATATCTAGATATATATATATCTATATATAGATATATATATATACACTGCTCACAGAAATAGGGGGAATACTTAAACGACAGAATATAACTCTGAGTAAATCAAACTTCTGTGAAATCAAACTGTCCACTTGGGAAGCAACACTGTTTGACAATCAATTTCACGTGCTGTTGTGCAAATGGAATAGAGAGCAGATGGAAATTATTGGCAATTATCAAGGCACACTCAATAAAGGAGTGATTATGCAGGTGGGGACCACAGACCACATCTCAGTACCAATGCTTTCTGGCTGAAGTTTTGGTCACTTTTGAATGTTGGTTCTGCTTTCACACTAGTGGTAGCATGAGACGGACTCTACAACCCATACAAGTGGCTCAGGTAGTGCGGCTCATCCAGGATGGTACATGAATGCTTGCTGTGGCAAGAAGGTTTGCTGTGTCTGTCAGCGTAGTGTCCAGAGGCTGAAGGCACTACCAGGAGACAGGCCAGTACACCAGGAGATGTGGAGAAGGCCGTAGAAGGGCAACAACACAGCAGCAGGACCGCTACCTCAGCCTTTGTGCAAGGAGGAACAGGAGGAGCACTACGAGAGCCCTGTGAAATGACCTCCAGCAGGCCACAAATGTGCATGTGTCTGCACAAATGGTTAGAAACCGACTCCATGAGGAGGGTCTGAGTGCCCGATGTTCACAGATTTCACAGATGGGGGTTGTGCTCACAGCCCAACACCATGCAGGATGCTTTGTATTTGCCACAGAACACCCGGATTGGCAAATTCGCCACTGGCGCCCTGTGCTCTTCACAGATGAAAGCAGGTTCACACTGAGCACATGTGACAGACGTGACAGAGTCTGGAGACGCCATGGAGAGCAATCTGCTGCCTGCAACATCCTTCAGCATGACCGGTTTGGCAGTGGGTCAGTAATGGTGTGAGGTGGCATTTTTTTGGAGCGCCGCACAGCCCTCCATGTGCTCACCAGAGGTAGCCTGACTGCCATTAGGTACGGAGATGAGATCCTCAGACCCCTTGTGAGATCATATGCTGGTGCGGTTGGCCCTGGGTTCCTCCTAATGCAGGACAATGCCAGACCTCATGTGGCTGGAATGTGTCAGCAGTTCCTGCAAGATGAAGGCATTGAAGCTATGGACTGGCCCACCTGTTCCCCAGACCTGAATCCGATTGAATACATCTGGCACATAATGTCTCGTGCCATCCACCAATGTCACGTTGTACCACAGACTGTCCAGGAGTTGGCGGATGCTTTAGTCCAGGTCTGGGAGGAGATCCCTCAGGAAACCATCTGCTGCCTCATCAGGAGCATACCCTGGCGTTGTAGGGAGGTCACATAGGCACGTGGAGGCCACACACACTACTGAGTATCATTTCCATGTCTTGAGGCATTTCCACTGAAGTTGGATCAGCCTGTAGCTTCATTTTCTACTTTGATTTTGAGCATCATTCCAACTCCAGACCTCCGTGGGATATTAGTTATGATTTACGTTGATAATTTTAGGTCTGGGGACAAGCGGACAGGGGAACTCCTAAAGGTAGTGAAGCTGGACAGAGGAAACACTGCATTACCAGACGACACGGTACAACCTGGGAGCATCCTAGAAGAAGTAGGGAAAAGCACAGGAATAGACAAGGATGTGTACTGTGATGTTCCCTGTGAATTTGCTGTAACTGAACTGGACGTGCTGCGAAAAAATGTACCGTAAGTAAAGTTGCCTGTTATAAGTTGAAACTGGACTCTGTCTCTGTTCGAGTGGAACCAGCAGGAGAGAACAGCAGACCAGATGGGACCTTGATGGTGCAGAAGACATTACAGAAGGTATGCTGCACATGGGACAGTATATGTATGTCTCGGGATGGCACGGTGCGCTCCAGCAGCTATTATTTGTTGGCCACGACTACGGCCCTGGCACCCTCACAAGTACACCGAACTGGCAGTCATGAGCCATACATCATGGATTTGCAAGCCACATTTGGCTCCTGAGCCACAGGTTGTGGAACCCTGATCTCGACTATAGTTATATTACGACCAGTCTACTTTTTTATTTTTATGCTTTTGCACACAGACCTCATTGTGCTCCAGAACCTACACATGATATATTTGACACTGTCATTGTCATTGAAGTATATGCGGTAATTAACTCACCTTGTTGTAAAAGGCTTCACTAGATTGTATTGAGTGGTAGGAATTACATCAATGATGGTAAACAGTCCTGATAATATTTGTCTTGCTGTACTCTGCCATATGCACCATATATTAAGCACAAAAAAAACAGTTTCTGATTCCCTGGAAAGCTGCCGAATTTCTTCAGAATTTTACCTATCTAAGGCTAGTTTCACACTAGCGTTTAGCCGGGCTGCGGACTTCCTCTGTGAGGACTATGGAGGACTATGTGGTGCACATAGTACTGTATGGAGGACTATTTGGTGCCCATAATACTTTATGGAGAACTATGTGGTACACATAATACTGTATGGAAGACTATGTGGTGCTTATACTACTGTATGGAGGACTATATGGGGCCCATAATACTTTATGGACGACTATTTGGTCCCCATAATACTTTATGGAGGACTATGTGGTGCCCATTATACTGTATGGAGGACTATGCGGTGCCCATTATATTGTATGGAGGACTATAATGTATGGTCTAAAATGAAAACTTTTGAATTCCCCAGGAGCACGCACTGTACGCTGTGGCGATTTGACAGTTTTTGAGCTATTGTAGAATTTATTATAGATATCATTCATGTAATGTAAGAAGCAAGTGAAATTGTTGGCATTGTACTATACCTATATTTCTCTGCTGTATTTATACCTCATGAATCGTGGTACAGTTGTGCTCAAACGTTTACATACCCAGGCAGAATTTTTGCGATCTTGGCCTTTTTTCAGAGAATATGAATGATAACACCAAAACTTTCTCTCCACTCATGGTTAGTGGTTGGGTGAAGCCAATTATTGTCAAACTACTGTGTTTTCTCTTTTTAAATAATGGGAAATCCTCTTTAAAGCCAATTTCATAGCGAGCCAATTAACCTAACCAGGGTCGGCGCCACCTCCCGCTGCTTGTGAGTCGGGGACTACTGGTGCCAGTGCAGGAGGTGGCACCGGGGTCCCCATGCATTAAACTGTTTGCATTACTTACCTTGTTCCCTGCTAGCCACAGATCCTGTCTCTTCTGTGTCTTGTAACTCAGTGATGCCTCAGGGCAGAGGGCGCAATGATGTCTCTACAGTGCGCCCTCTGTTCTGAGCAGTGCAGAGAGGCAGAAGTCGCTGAAGAGACAGAGCCTGCAGCCAGCAAGAAGAGATGAGTATTTGATTTTTTTTTTTTTTCATGTACAGTATGGAGCGTTATATGGGGACAATTCTGTATGGAGTAGTATATGGGGCTCTTAATGTATGGAGCTATATATGGGGCCCATTCTGTAGGGATTATTATGTGGTCCCATTCTGTATGGAGTATTATATGGGGCCTATTCTGTATCTATCTATATATGCAGCCCATACTCAGGAGCGGATTATAATAGGGTCAATCTGGGCAGTAGCCCAGGGCCCAGTGGTGTGGGGGGGCCCTGGGCTACCGCTCAGATTGCCTGCTGCCATCAGGGCATTACTGTCCGTGCCCTGACTGGCATATCATTTATGGGCCTGGTGGGCAGAGAGGGGGCCCGCATCGGGCCCCGTCTCATCTGCTCACCGGGCCCCTACCGGCGCTGTGCCCGCACGTCAATAGTTAACAAAAGCCGCCAGCCAATTGGAGGCTGGCAGCTGAAGTCGGCCGCAGAAGCAGCGCACACGTCGCCGGTGTCTGACGTCATTGTCAGTTGCTGGCGAGTGCGCGCTGCTGGAGGGAGCTCACCGCCTGGAGCGCAGGTCAGATGATTGCTGGACACACTGGGGCAATGCTGGAGATACTGGGGCAGATTGCTGGACACACTGGGGGTAATACTGTATGCTGGAAACACTGGGGGTAATATGCTGGACACACTGGGGCAGACTGCTGGACACACTTTCTGGGGGCAATGGTGGACACACTGGGGCAGATTGCTGGACATACTGGGGCAGATTGCTGGACACACTGGGGCAATGCTGGACACACTGGGGCAGATTGCCGGACACACTGGGGCAGATTGCTCGACACACTGGGGCAATGCTGGACACACTGAGGCAGACTGCTGGACACACTTTCTGGGGGCAATGCTGGACACACTGGGGCAGATTGCTGGACACACTGGGGCAGATTGCTGGACACACTGGGGCAATGCTGGACACACTGGGGCAGATTGCTGGACACACTGGGGCAGATTGCTGGACACACTGGGGCAGACTACTGTACACACTGGGGCAGATTGCTGGAAACACTGTCTGGGGGCAATGCTGGACACACTGGGGCAGATTGTCAGACACACTGGGGCAGATTGCTGGATACTGTCTGGGGGCAATGCTGGACACACTGGGGCACATTGCTGGACACACTGTCTGGGGGCAATGCTGGACACACTAGGGCAGATTGCTGGACACACTGCCGCAGATTGCTGGAGACACTGGGGCAGATTGCTGGACACACTGGGGCAGATTGCTGGACACACTGGGGGCAATGCTGGAAATACTGGGGCAGATTGCTGGACACACTGGGGCAGATTGCTGGACACAGTCTGGGGGCAATTCTGGACACACTGGGGCACATTGCTGCACACACTGTCTGGGGCAATGCTGGACACACTGGGGCAGATTGCTGGACACACTGTCTGGAGTTAATGCTGGACACACTGGGGCAGATTGCTGGACACACTGGGGGCAATGCTGGACACACTGGGGAAGATTGCTGGACACTGTCTGGGGGCAATGCTGGACACACTGGGGCAGATTGCTGGACACACTGGGGGCAATGCTGGACATACTGGGGCAGATTGCTGGACACACTGGGGCAATGCTGGACACACTGGGGCAGATTGCTGGACACACTGTCTGGGGGGGCAATGCTGGACACACTGGGGCAATATGCTGGACATACTGGGGCAGATTGCTGGACACACTGGGGCTGATTGCTGGACACACTGGGGCTGATTGCTGGACACACTGGGGCTGATTGCTGGACACACTGGGGCAGATTGCTGGACACACTGGGGGCAATGCTGGACATACTGGGGCAGATTGCTGGACACACTGGGGCAATGCTGGACACACTGGGGCAGATTGCTGGACACACTGTCTGGGGCAATGCTGGACACACTGGGGCAGATTGCTGGACACACTGGGGCAATGCTGGACATACTGGGGCAGATTGCTGGACACACTGAGGCAATGCTGGACACACTGGGGCAGATTGCTGGACACACTGTCTGGGGGCAATGCTGGACACACTGGGGCAATATGCTGGACATACTGGGGCAGATTGCTGGACACACTGGGGGTAATATGCTGGACACACTGGGGCAGATTGCTGGACACACTGTCTGGGGGCAATGCTGGACACACTGGGGCAGATTGCTGGACACACTGGGGCAATGCTGGACACACTGGGGCAATATGCTGGACATACTGGGGCAGATTGCTGGACACACTGGGGGCAATGCTGGACACACTGGGGCAGATTGCTGGACACACTGTCTTGGGGCAATGCTGGACATACTGGGGCAGATTGCTGGACACACTGTGAGTAATATGCTGTACACTGGGGCAATATGCTGGACATACTGGGGCAGATTGCTGGACACACTGGGGGTAATATGCTGGACACACTGGGGGTAATATGCTGGACACGCTGGGGGCAATGTTGGACACACTGGGGCAGACTGCTGGACACACTGTCTGGGGCAATGCTGGACACACTGGGGCAGATTGCTGGACACACTGGGGCTATGCTGGACACACTGGGGCAATATGCTGGACACACTGGGGCAGATTGCTGGACACACTGTCTGGGGGCAATGCTGGACACACTGGGGCAGATTGCTGGACACACTGTCTGGGGGGGCAATGCTGGACACACTGGGGCAATATGCTGGACATACTGGGGCAGATTGCTGGACACACTGGGGGCAATGCTGGACACACTGGGGCAGATTGCTGGACACACTGTCTTGGGGCAATGCTGGACATACTGGGGCAGATTGCTGGACACACTGTGAGTAATATGCTGTACACTGGGGCAATATGCTGGACATACTGGGGCAGATTGCTGGACACACTGGGGGTAATATGCTGGACACACTGGGGGTAATATGCTGGACATGCTGGGGGCAATGTTGGACACACTGGGGCAGACTGCTGGACACACTGTCTGGGGGCAATGCTGGACACACTGGGGCAGATTGCTGGACACACTGGGGCTATGCTGGACACACTGGGGCAATATGCTGGACACACTGGGGCAGATTGCTGGACACACTGGGGGCAATGCTGGACACACTGGGGCAGATTGCTGGACACACTGTCTGGGGGCAATGCTGGACACACTGGGGCAGATTGCTGGACCCACTGGGGGCAATGCTGGACACACTGGGGCAGATTGCTGGGAATATTATTACCATAGGGGCTAATTGAAGGATATTATTACTGCAGTGATGTATTTATTACATTTTTTGAGTATGCTGTTTTAAATGGGGGGGCGGTCCTGTTACTGTGCAGAGTGACACTATATCGCCTTTTTTTTACCCCATATGTGGGGGGAACCACTGTTTGGGTGCATGGGAGGGCTCGGAAGGGAAGGAGCTCCATTTGGAATGCAGACTTAGATGGAATGGTCTGCAGGTGTCACATTGCATTTGAAGAGCCCCTAATGTACCGAAACAGTAGAAACCCCCCACAAGTGACACCATTTTGGAAACTAGACCCCCTAAGGAACTCATCTAGATGTGTTGTGAGAGCTTTGAACCCCCAAGTGTTTCACTACAGTTTGTAACGCAGAGCCGTGAAAATTTAAAAAAAAATCTTTCCCCCAAAAATTATTTTTTAGCCCCCAGTTTTGTATTTTCCCGAGGGTAAGAGGAGAAATTTGACCCCAAAAGTTGTTGTCCAATTTGTCCTGAGTACGCTGATACCCCATATGTTGGGGGAACCACCGTTTGGGCACATGGGAGGGCTCGGAAGGGAAGGAGTGCCATTTGGAATGCAGACTTAGATGGAATGGTCTGCAGGCGTCACATTGCGTTTGCAGAACCCCTAATGTACCTAAACAGTAGAAATCCCCCACAAGTGACCCCATATTGGAAACTAGACCCCCCATGGAACTTATCTAGATGTGTTGTGAGAACTTTGAACCCCTAAGTGTTTCACTACAGTTTATAACGCAGAGCCGTGAAAATAAAAAATCTTTTTTTTTTCCCACAAAAATTATTTTTTAGCCCCCAGTTTTGTATTTTCCCAAGGGTAATAGGAGAAATTGGACCCCAAAAGTTGTTGTCCTATTTGTCCTGAGTACACTGATACCCCATATGTTGGGGTAAACCCCTGTTTGGGCACACGGGAGAGCTCGGAAGGGAAGAAGCACTGTTTTACTTTTTCAACGCAGAATTGGCTGGAATTGAGATCGGACGCCATGTCGCGTTTGGAGAGCCCCTGATGTGCCTAAACAGTGGAAACCCCCCCAATTATAACTGAAACCCTAATCCAAACACACCCCTAACCCTAATCCCAACAGTAACCCTAACCACACCTCTAACCCTGACACACCCCTAATCCCAACCCTATTCCCAACTGTAAATGTAATCTAAACCCTAACTGTAACTTTAGCCCCAACCCTAACCCTAACTTTAGCCCCAACCCAAACTGTAGCCCTAACCCTAACCCTAGCCCTAACCCTAGCCCTAACCCTAGCCCTAACCCTAGCCCTAACCCTAGCCCTAACCCTAACTCTAGCCCTAACCCTAACCCTAGCCCTAACCCTAGCCCTAACCCTAACCCTAACCCTAGCCCTAACCCTAGCCCTAACCCTAGCCCTAGCCCTAACCCTAGCCCTAACCCTAGCCCTAACCCTAACCCTAGCCCTAACCCTAGCCCTAACCCTAGTCCTAATGGAAAAATGGAAATAAATACATTTTTTTAATTTTTCCCTAACTAAGGGGGTGATGAAGGGGGGTTTAATTTACTTTTATAGCGGGTTTTTTAGCGGATTTTTATGATTGGCAGCCGTCACACACTGAAAGACGCTTTTTATTGCAAAAAATATTTTTTGCGTTACCACATTTTGAGAGCTATAATTTTTCCATATCTTGGTTCACAGAGTCATGTGAGGTCTTGTTTTTTGCGGGACGAGTTGACGTTTTTATTGGTAATATTTTCGGGCATGTTACATTTTTTGATCGCTTTTTATTCTGATTTTTGTGAGGCAGAATGACCAAAAACCAGCTATTCATGAAATTCTTTTGGGGGAGGTTTATACCGTTCCGCGTTTGGTATAATTGATAAATCAGTTTTATTCTTCGGGTCAGTACGATTACAGCGATACCTCATTTATATCATTTTTTTATGTTTTGGCGCTTTTATACGATAAAAACTATTTTATAGAAAAAATAATTATTTTTGCATCATTTTATTCTCAGGACTATAACTTTTTTATTTTTTTGCTGATGATGCTGTATGGCAGCTCGTTTTTTGCGGGACAAGATGACGCTTTCAGCGGTACCATGGTTATTTATATCGGTCTTTTTGATTGCGTGTTATTCCACTTTTTGTTCGGCGGTATGATAATAAAGCGCTGTTTTTTGCCTCGTTTTTTTCTTTTTCTTACGGTGTTTACTGAAGGGGTTAACTAGTCGGCCAGTTTTATAGGTCGGGCCGTTACGGACGCAGCGATACTAAATATGTGTACTTTTATTGGGGTTTTTTTTATTTAGATAAAGAAACGTATTTATGGGAATAATATTTTTTTTTTCCATTATTTAGGAATTTTTTTTTTTTTTTTTCTTTACACATTTTGAAAATTTTTTTTTTACTTTTTTACATTGTCCCAGGGGGGACATCACAGATCGGTGATCTGACAGTTTGCACAGCACTCTGTCAGATCACTGATCTGAGAGCAGTGCAGCCTTCACAGTGCCTGCTCTGAGCAGGCACTTGGTAAGCCACCTCCCTCCCTGCAGGACCCGGATCCGCGGCCATCTTGGATCCGGGTCTGGAGCAGGCAGGGAGGGAGGTAAGACCCTCGCAGCAACGCGATCACATCGCGTTGCTGCGGGGGGCTCAGGGAAGCCCGCAGGGAGCCCCCTCCCTGAGTGATGCTTCCCTGCACCACCGGCACATCGCGATCATGTTTGATCGCGGTGTGCCGGGGGTTAATGTGCCGGGGGCGGTCCGTGACCGCTCCTGGCACATAGTGCCGGATGTCAGCTGCGATAGACAGCTGACACCCGGCCGCGATCGGCTGCGCTCCCCCCGTGAGCGCCGCCGATCGCGCTGGATGTACCATCCCGTCCGTGGTCATAGGGGCCCACCCCACCTCGACGGGATAGTACGTCCGATGTCAGAAAGGGGTTAACAAATATTTAATAGGTTTCAGTAGAGTAGGGCCTGGCCATTTTTCTGGAATAATCTGGTTCACGTATATCATGACCCCCATCACATGACCCCCGTCACATATCCGGGGGGGGGAGGGTTGCCACAGTGTCTGAACAGCCCGGGGCCCTGGCTACCCTTAATCCACCCCTGCCCATATTGTATGGACCTACTGTATATATGGGGCTCATACTCTATGGAGCATTATACAGTATGTGTCCCATGCTGTATGGAACACTATATTGGGCCCATACTGTATGGAGCAATATATGGGGCCCATTCTGTATGGAGCATTTTATGGGGCCCATTATTCTGTGTGGAACTTTATAAGGGGTCCGTTATTCTGTATGGAGCATTATATGGGGCCCATTCTGTATAGATCAATATATAGGACCCGTTATACTGTATTAAGAATTATATGGGGCCTATTCTGTATGGAGCATTATATGGGGCCCATAATTCTGTATAGAGCATTATATGGGGTCCATTATTTTGTATGGAGCATTATATGGGGCCCATTCTGTATGAAGCATTACATATGGCCATTCTGTATGGAGCATTATATGAGGTCCATTATTCTGTATGGAGCATTATATGGAGTCCATTATTATGTATAGAGGATTTTATGGGGCTCATTCTGTATGGAGCCCCTTCTGTATGGAGCATTATATAGAGAGCATTATCCTGCATGGAGCATTATATGGGGCTCATTATACTGTATGGAGAACTATGTGGTGCCCATAATACTTTATGGAGGACTATGTGGTGCTCATAATACTGTATGGAGGACTATGTAGTGCCTATACTATGGTATGGAGGACTATATGGGGCCCATAATACTGTATAAAGGACTATGTGCAGCAGCCAGTGTCGTCCATCTGGCTAATTGGCACTCAGAAGGGTCCGCTCTTCGCCAATCACTACACTGGCTGCCCATTCACTACAGGATCCAATTCAAAGTACTTGTTCTCACCCACAAAGCTCTCCACAGTGCGGCACCCCCTTACATCTACTCCCTCATTTCTGTCTATCGGCCTAGCCGATCGCTGCTCTCTGCAAGCGACTTTCGACTAACCTCTGCACTAATCCATACCTCCCACTCCCAACTCCAAGACTTCTCCCGCACTGCGCCAATCCGCTGGAATGCTCTACCCCAAGAAATTAGGACCATCCACAACTTGCACAGTTTTAGGCGCTCCCTCTAAACACATTTGTTCAGAGCGACCTATCACATTCATTAATCAAAGTTATTTTATTTGTAAGTGTGTGTGTGTAGCCCATTCACTATCTCTATCTATGCCCCACTCCTTCAAGATGGCTGGACCATCATTGTAAATACACACCTGTACTTTGTATATCTCCCACCTCATTGTAGATTGTAAGCTCTCACAAGCAGGGTTGTCCTATTTTGCTTTAATTATTGTATTGGTAATGTTGTTACTTATGACTGTTGTGTTTGAAACTGTTAAACTATAAAGCGCTGCGGAATATGCTGGTGCTATATTAACCCCTTCCCAACATGCACCGTACTGCTCTGCACGAACTGAGTTCCTGTAAACCGCAGTACTAGTACAGCAGCACGATCGCGTGGTCTCACAGTGAGCACCGCGGCGATTGCGTGCGGGTGTCAGTTGTATGTGACAGCTGACACCCCGCAGCAATGCCCATGATTGGCGCTAGCGCAGATCGTGGGCATTTAACCCCTCTGATGCCGCTGTCAGTAGTGACAGCGACACAGAGGGGCATCGCGCAGGGATGGGGGCTCCCTGCGCTCTCCCACTGGAACAACGGGATGCGATCGGGTTGTTCCGTGTTCTGGAAGGAATCCCCAGATCCAAAATGGCCGAAGGTCTCCTTACGGGTCCTTCACTGAGGTGGCTTCCCGGCGCCTGCTCAGAGCAGACGCCGGAAAGCCTCCTGCACTGCCTGTCAGATAGCTGATCTGACACAGTGCTATGCAAAGTGTCAGATCAGCGATCTGATGAAATATAGTGATGTCCCACCCTGGGACAATGTTATAAAGTAAAAAAAAAAATAGAATGTATAAAAAAAAAAATCCCCAAATAAAGAAAAAAATAAATAAATATTTTCCAATAAATCCATTTATTTATATAAATTAAAAAAAAAACAATAAAAGTACACATATTTGGTATCGCCGCGTCCGTAACGAAACACTCTATAAAACTATCCCACTAGTTAACAATGAACACCGCTAAAAAATAAATAAAAAACGACGCAAAAAACAATGCTTTATCATCATACTGCCGAAAAAAAAGTGCAATAAAATGTGATCAAAAAGACGGATATAAATTACCATGGTACTGCTGAAAATGTCATCTTGTCCCGCAAAAAAAAAGCCACCATAAAGCATCATCAGCAGAAAAATAAACAAGTTATAGCTCTCAGAATAAAGAGATGCAAAAACAATTGTTTTTTATATAAAATAGTTTTTATTATGTAAAAGCACCAAAACATAAAAAAAGATATAAATGAGTTATCGCTGTAATCATACTGACCCGAAAAATAAAGCTGCTTTATTAATTTTACCACACGCGGAACGGTATAAACGCCCCCCCTAAAAGAAATTCAGGAATTGGTAGTTTTTTTTCATTCTGCCTCCCAAAAATCGGAATAAAAGTGATCAAAAAATGTCATGTGCCCGAAAATGGTACCAATAAAAACGTCAACTCGTCCCGCAAAAAAGATCTCACATGACTCTGTGGGCCAAAATATGGATAAATTATAGCTCTCAAAATGTGGTGATGTAAAAACTATTTTTTGCAATAAAAACGTCGTTTAGTGTGTGACGGCTGCCAATCATAACAATCTGCCAAAAAAACGCTATAAAAGTAAATCAAACCCCCCTTCATCACCCCCTTAGTTAGGGAAAAATAATACAATTTAAAAAAAATGTATTTATTTCCATTTTCCCATTAGGGTTAGGGTTAGGATTGATGCTAAAGTTAGGGTTAGGTTTGGGGCTAAAGTTAGGGTTAGGGTTGGGGCTAAAGTTAGGGTTAGGGTTGTGGGTAAAGTAAGGGTTAGGGTTGGGGTTAGCGTTGGGGTTAGGGTTGAGGCTAAAGTTAGGGTTAGGGTCAGGGTTTTGGCTAAAGTTAGGGTTAGGGTTGGGGCTAAAGTTAGGGTTTAGATTACATTTACGGTTGGGATTAGGCTTGGGATTAGGGTTAGGGATGTTGTTAGGGTTGTGGTTGGGATTAGGGTTAGGGGTGTGTTTGGGTTAGGGTTTCAGTTAGAATTGGGGGGGTTTCCACTATTTAGGCACATCAGGGGCTCTGTAAACACAATGTGATGCCCGCAGACTATTCCATCAAAGTCTGCATTCCAAAACAGCGCTCCTTCCCTTCCGAGCTCTGCCATACACCCAAAAGGTGGTTCCCCCCCGCTTATGGTGTATGAGCGTACTCAGGACAAATTGGACAACATCTTTTGGGGTCCAATTTCTCTTGTTACCCTTGGGGAAATAAAAAATTGTGGGATAAAAGATCATTTTGTGGAAAAAAAATGATTTTTTAATTTTCACTGCTCTACATTCTAAACTTTAGTGAAAGAATTGGGGGTTCAAAGTGCTCACCACACCTCTAGATAAATTCCTAAGGGGGTCTTCTTTCCAAAATGGGGTCACTTGTGGGGGATTTCCACTGTTTAGGCACATCAGGGGCTCTCCAAACGCATCATGGGTTCCGTTCTCAATTCCAGCCAATTTTGCATTGAAAAGTCAAACGGCGCTCCTTCCCTTCCGAGCTCTGCCATGCGCCCAAACAGTGGTTTACCCCCATATATGGGGTATCAACCTACTCAGGACAAATTGCACAACAACTTTTTGGGGTCCAATTTGTCCTGTTACCCTTGGGAAAATAAAGAATTTGAGGTGAAAAGATCATTTTTGTGAAAAAAATATGATTTTTTTTTTACGGCTCTACATTATAAACTTCTGTGAAGCACTTAGGGGTTCAAAGTGCTCACCACACATCTAGATTAGTTCCTTAGGGGTCTACTTTCCAAAATGGTGTCACTTGTGGGGGGTTCTACTGTTTAGGCACATCAGGGGCTCTCCAAACGCCACATGGTGTCCGATCTCAATTCCAGCCAATTTTGCATTGAAAAGTCAAATGGCGCTCCTTCCCTTCCGAGCTCTGCCATACGCCCAAACAGTGGTTTACCCCCACATATGGAGTATCGGGGTGCTACGGACAAATTGCACACAGACTTTTGTGGTCCAATTTCTCCTGTTACCCTTGGTAAAATAAAACAAATTGGATCTGAAGTAAAAATTTTGTGAAAAAAAGTTAAATGTTCAATTTTTTTTAAACATTCCAAAAATTACTGAACCTGAAGGGTTAATAAACTTTTTGAATGTGTTTTTGAGTACCTTGAGGAGTGCAACATTTAGAATGGTGTCAATTTTGGGCATTTTCTGTCATATAGACCCCTCAAAGTGACTTCAAGTGTGAGGTGGTGGTGGTGAGGTGGTTTTGCAAATTTTGTTGTAAAAATGAGAAATCGCTGGTCAGCTTTTAACCTTTATAACTTCCTAACAAAAAAATTATGTTTCCAAAATTGTGCTAATGTAAAGCAGACATGTGGGTAATGTTATTTATTAACTATTTTGTATGATATGACTCTCTAATTTAAGGGCATAAAATCTAAAAGTTAAAAAATTGCAAAATTTTCTAAATTTTCGTCAAATTTCTGGGTTTTTTTCACAAATAAACGCAAGTCAAATCGAAGAACTTTTACCGCTATCATAAAGCACAATATGTCATGAGAAAACAGTCTCACAATCACCAGGATTCTTTGAAGCTTTTCAGAGTCATGACCTCATAAAGTGACTGTGGTCAGAATTGAAAAAAATGGTTTGGACAGGAAGTTGAAAACAGGCTTCGGGGTGAAGGGGTTAATAAAGATTATTATTATTATTATTATTATTATTATTATGTGGTGCTCATTATACTGTATGGAGAACTATCTGATGCCCTTTATACTGTATGGAGGACTATAATGTATGGTCCAAAATGAAAACTTTTGAATTCCCTTGGAGAAGACACTGTGCGCTGTGACGATTTGATGGTTTTTGAGCTATTGTAGAATTTATTATAGATACAGAATCATTCATGTAATGTAAGATGTAACTGAAATCATTGGCTATGTACTATACCTATATTTCGCTGTATTTGTACCTCATGATTCGTGGTACAGTTGTGCTAAAAAATTTACATATATTTGGATCCCAGAAACTCAGTCATCTTTTATGCACACACACTGATTACAAGCAAATAGATCAAAGATGAGGATGTTACCTTTAGTAGCCATTCAAACTCATTTGTGTCAACTTCTGTGCATGTTATCAGGCTAAAATCACCAGAGTATGTGAACTTTTGATCAGGGTCATTTGGATGTTTTGGGTTGTCATTATGATTTAAAAAGAGAAAGCACAGTAGTTTGACAATAAATGGCTTCACCCAACCACTAACCATGACAAAAAAGTTTTGATGTTATTATCATTCCTAATTCTCTGAAAAAAAGGCCAAGAAAGCAAAAATTCTTCCGGGGTATGTAAACTTTTGAACACAACTGTATGTTCTTAATTTCTAAGTCCATCTTCCTGTGTGCTTTTGTGATCCACATTCAACGCCCTATTCTCCCTTCATCACCACTCATCCACATCAGCCCCTCTCTCCTTCCCCCTCCAATGTACAACTCCTATGCTCTTTTCACCTGAATAATCTCAGTTCATGTTTTCCAAAGATATTGCACAATAAGCCATGTCACAAATCTAAAAACAAACTGCTCTTTCTCTTTTTACGGCTACTACTTATTTCAGAGAATATCTCTTTTAACCCTGATCCACCCTCCGCCAATTTCAATCTCTCCCCCACCTCACCTCGGAACCCTGCTAACCTAATTAACATTAATTGTAGTCCTTCATATCCCTCTTTTAATTGTGCACTCTGGAATCCATGGTTGGTATGTAACAAGCTTCCTTACCTGCACAACTACTTTCTGAACAACTATCTTAATCTGCTTGCCCTCACCGAAACCTGGTTTCAGGATTCCGACACTGTCTCCCCTGCCACTATTTCTCATTGTGGCTTACACTTTTCCCATTCCCTGAGACCCACGAACAAATTTGGTGGTGGAGTTGACTTTCTCCTGTCCTCACAATACACTAACCAGGTCATCCCCGCAGTTCCATTTCTCTTATTCCTTTCTTTTGAGGTCCACACTGCCAGGCTGTTTCATACTCTCCCTCACAGCATCCCCCAGGCTCACCCACCCAGTTCCTTGACCATTTTTTTTGCCTGGCTGCTGCACCACATGTCCTCAGAATTATCAACCCTTATCCTGGGAGACTTCATCATTCCCATAAACAGCCTCTCCTGCCCATCGGCATCCCATCTTCTATCTGTAACCACTTCCCTTTACCGATCACCGCTTTCAGCCTCTTAGAAACATAAAGGGGGTAACACCCTTAATCTAGTCTTTGTCCAGCTCTTTTTAATCTTCTACCTAGATAACTCACCCCTTCACCTCTCTGACAACATTCTCTGCTTCACGCTCACAACTCCTCGCCCCCCCAGCACACACCTGTCACAAATTCAGAAATCTAAAAGCCATTAATCCTCATACAGTTAGAGACTCCCTACACTCATCACTGTCCCCAATCTCCTCTTTTTCCTGTCCTAATCTGCCTGTACATCACTACAATGACACTCTCAGAAGCACCCTGGACCAAGAAGCGCCTCTCACCCTCAAAACCTCCAAACACAGAGAAAAACAGCCCTGGCTCACATCGCAAACTCGATTTCTCCATCACTGCTCTAGGAATACCGAACACCTATGTGGGAAAACTTGCACACCAGAAAATTTTGTCCATTACAAATTTATGTTAAGAACCTATAACTCTGCCCTTCACCTCACCGAAAAAACCTACTTCACCCCCTTGATCTCCTCACTATCCAACAACCCAGAAAAAAACTCTTCAACACCTTTTACTCCCTCCTCAGTCCTGAAATGTAGTCCTTTCATATACAGTACATCTGTGCTGATAATCTGGCCTCTTGCTTTATAGAGAAAATAGAAAATATCCATCAGGAAATTAGCTCCCAGCCACCAAGTGCCGTGACTCTGATCCCTCCCCACATCTCCTCTGACTCACTCTCCAAATTTTTACCCAGTCACAGAAGAAGAAGTCTCCAAGCTCCTCTCTTCTTCTCATCCTACTACATGCACTACTGACCCCATTCACTCACACCCACTCCAGTCTCTCTCTAAAGTCATCACTACTCAACTAACAAAAATCTTCAATCTCTTCCTCTCTTCTGGCATCTTCCCTTTCTCCTTCAAACACTCTATCATTACTCCATTATTAAAAAAACCTCTTTTGACCCATCCTGCACAAATAACTACAGACCATTCTCCAATCTCCCTTTCATCTCTAAATTCTTGGAGAATCTGGACTTCTCCCGCATTACCCGCTACCTCTCCAATCCCTCTCTTATAGATCCATCACAGGCTAGCTTGCGCCTCTACGTTCTATAGAAACTGCACTCATCAAAGTGACCAATGACCTTTTCACAGAAAAATGTCACTGTGATTACTGTTATGTAAGGCAATTCAGTACTACAATGGACATAGCGGTCAGAGCACATACAGTGATCTGACAATAACCCAAAATCATAGAACGAGCTCTGAGACGTGGGAACTCTGCAGACCGCAATCCCTAATCCTCTCCAAACAACACTAGAGGCAGCCGTGGATTGCGCCTAACTCTGCCTATGCAACTCGGCACAGCCTGAGAAACTAACTAGCCTGAAGATAGAAAATAAGCCTACCTTGCCTCAGAGAAATACCCCAAAGGAAAAGGCAGCCCCCCACATATAATGACTGTGAGTTAAGATGAAAAGACAAACGTAGAGATGAAATAGATTCAGCAAAGTGAGGCCCGACTTTCTTAACAGATCGAGGATAGAAAAGGTAACTTTGCGGTCTACACAAAACCCTAAAGAAAACCACGCAATGGGGGCAAAAAGACCCTCCGTACCGAACTAACGGCACGGAGGTACACCCTTTGCGTCCCAGAGCTTCCAGCAACAAAATAGACAAGCTGGACAGAAAAAATAGCAAACAAATAGCAAAGAAGAACTTAGCTATGCAGAGCAGCAGGCCACAGGAATGATCCAGGGAAAAGCAAGTCCAACACTGGAACATTGACAGGAAGCCAGGATCAAAGCATTAGGTGGAGTTAAGTAGAGAAGCACCTAACGACCTCACCAGATCACCTGAGGGAGGAAACTCAGAAGCCGCAGTACCACTTCCCTCCACCAACAGAAGCTCACAGAGAGAATCAGCCGAAGTACCACTTGTGACCACAGGAGGGAGCTCTGCCACAGAATTCACAACAGATTACTCTTTGTTCATTCTTCTTGACCTCTCTGCAGCTTTTGACACTGTTGACCACCATTTCCTACTCTCTATGCTCCACTCAATCAGCATAAAAGACATTGATCTCTCCTGGTTCTCTTCCTATCTTTCTGACCGCTGCTACAGTGTATCATTCTCTGGCTCCAAGTCATCTCCTCTTCCTCTCACTATTGGGGTCCCTCAGAGTTCAGTTATTGGCCCTCTTCTCTCTACACATCCTAAATAGGACAGACCATAAGCAAATTTGGCTTTCAGTACCATCTTTATGGTGATGACACACAACTATACAAATTATCCCCTGACCTTACCCCTGCTGCACTACAGAAGACCAGTGACTGTCTGTTTGCAGTTTCCAACATTATGTCTGCCCTCTGTTGTGAATTCTGCTTTTGAGCTCCCTCTGGTGGTAGCAGATGGTAATGCAGTTGTTTCTGGGCTGCAATCTTGGACAGGTGTATCTGCTAATTGCAGTTCTGACTGGGGTATTTAGGCTTGCAGGACTCATTAGTCCTTGCCAGTTGTCAATGTCTTTTGGGATATGATTGATCTCTGCCTGGCTTCTCCTGCTTGGCTGCCATTTCAGCAAAGAGAAGTGTCTGTTTCTTTTTCTGTGGCACACCGGCTGTGTGCTTGTTTTTGATTGTATTCCTGCTCTGAATGTAGGATTCGCTGGAGTTGCAGATATACGCTCCTACGTCTTTAGTTAGATGGAGGAAGTGTTTGTATATTCTGCTGTGGATATTTCTGAAGGGTTTTAATACTGACCGCACATAACTCTGTCCTATCCTGTCCTATTTTAGCTAGAGTGGCCTCATGTGCTAAATCCTGTGTAGGGATTCGGACAGAAATCCGAGAGTGGACCCTCTGGGTCGTGACTCTAGAGCCCCCGGGGTCGAGCGGACCAGATGGAATCACCCCCTATACAGGGAGTGTTAGGAGCAGGACCTCGGGGGAATGGAGACACAACAGCTAGAGCCAAAGGGACGACCCAAGATAAAGAAGTAGACCACAGAGTTATTGGAATGGCGGGGAATAATAGGAAAACAGGACTTAACTGATAATGACAGGAACACGAGACGATGTAGGACACGGCAGGAACACAGGAATTGGCAGGAGACGGCAGGTACACTGAACTTGGTTGGACACAGCAGGAACACGGAACTTGGCAGGACACAGCAGGAACACGGAACTTGGCAGGACACAGCAGGAACACGGAACTTGGCAGGACACAGCAGGAACACGGAACTTGGCAGGACACAGCAGGAACACGGAACTTGGCTCGACACAGCAGGAACACGGAACTTGGCAGGACACAGCAGGAACACGGAACTTGGCAGGACACAGCAGGAACACGGAACTTGGCAGGACACAGCGGGAACATGGGACTAGGCAGGACACAACACTAAGACAAAGCGAACACTAAGCAGGGAAAAGATACAGATACAGGGGAGCCTAGGGCATAGGGACACTGACGGCAGACAGTGCACCTACAAGGCAAAGGCGTCTTGCCTGGAAAGACGCCGGGAAGAAATACCCGATGGGCGCCGCCATGTAGGGGCGGAGCCACCGGGTCGCGACCTCCCAGAAGGCTCTGCGACGGAGGAGACGCGACCGTACATGCGCAGAGAGACCGGACGCCGTGAGCCGGCGAAGGAGGAAGCAGAGCGGCGAGGGACAGGATCGCGAGTGCGCCGAGGGATGGGAGAAGCCGGGTAAGTATGTGCAGCGGACGTAACAGTACCCCCCTCCTTAGTCCCCCTCTTTTTAAGGCTAGAAAGGAATCTTTTCATGATAAGAGGAGCATTGATGTTCTCTCGAGGCTCCCAGGACCTCTCCTCAGGGCCAAATCCCTCCCAATCAATCAAAAAATAGGTTTTACCCCTAACTACCTTTTTGGCAAGAATATCTTTAACATTAAAGATTCCATCAGAAGTACAGAGCTGAGGAGAGGGAGAGGTAGCGGAGTGAAAACGATTAAAGACTGCGGGCTTGAGAAGAGATACATGGAAGGCATTGGGAATGCGTAAAGAGGCAGGTAGTTTCAGTTTTGTAGGAAACATCATTAATGTGACCCAAGATAGAAAAAGGACCAATATAGCAAGGGCCAAGTTTGTAAGAGGGGATTTTGAGCTTGATATAGCGAGAGGAGAGCCAAACTTTATCACCCGGAGAATATGGAGGAGCATCCAAACGCCTCTTATCAGCAAATTTTTTCATATTAAGGCTAGCTCTCTCAAGAGCCTCTTTAGTCTCACTCCAAATCTTAGAGAATTCCCGGGACAAGAAATCCGCTGCCGTTACCCCCAAGGAGAGAGAAACAGGAAGAGGAATGCTCGGATGTTGACCATAGACTACAAAAAAAGGGAGATTTGGAGGAAGACTCACTGGGAAGATTATTATATGAGAACTCAGCCCAGGGAGAAGGGAGACCTAGTCATCTTGATGTGCATTGGAAAAATGTCGCAAGTATGTAGTCAGGACTTGATTAACTCGCTCCACTTGACCATTAGACTGAGGGTGATAAGCGGAAGAGAAGTCCAGGTTAATTTTCAATAGACTGCAGAGAGCTCTCCAAAAACGTGAGGTAAATTGTACTCCGCGGTCTGAGACAACATGATGTGGAAAACCATGAAGACGGAAGACTTGGTGTAAAAAGATTTTTGCCAACTCAGGAGCAGAAGGCAGACTAGGCAACGCGATGAAGTGAGCCATCTCAGAGAAGCGATCCACAACAACTAGAATGACAGAGCAACTAGAGGAACAAGGTAGATCAGTGATGAAGTCCATAGCGATATGACTCCAAGGGACGGAAGGCACAGGCAGAGGATGCAGGAGACCGGAAGGAAGCTGCCTAGGAACCTTATTCTTGGCACAAGAAGAACAAGAAGCAATAAATTCGGTGACATCTTGTCGGAGAGATGGCCACCAGTAGTGTCGAGAGATAAGGGAAAGTGTCTTCTTGACTCCTACATGTCCTGCGATCTTGGAGGAATGACCCCAACGTAAAACTCTCTCCTTGTCTTGATTCGACACAAGAGTCTTGCCAGGAGGAGTTGAAATCACTCTTAGAGGAGCAAGAGTGACGATCTTCGCAGGATCAATGATGTGAGCCGGAGAGTCCTCAATGTCCTGAGGCTGAAAGGATCTTGAAAGAGCATCCACTTTGACGTTCTTATTTCCGGGTCGGAAATAGAGTTCAAATTCAAATCGTCCGAAGAATAAAGACCATCTGGCTTGTCGTGGATTTAGTCTTTGGGCAGACTGAACATAGGCCAGATTCTTGTGGTGTGTGTAAATGGTGAATGGATGAAGAGACCCCTCAAGGAGATAGCGCCACTCTTCTAAGGCTAGCTTGATAGCCAATAGTTCTTTATCCCCAATGGAGTAGTTACGCTCAGGAGCAGAAAAGGCTTTAGAAAAAAAACCACAGGTCACCAAATGTCCGGACGAAGATCTTTGCAAAAGTACTGCTCCGGCTCCAACAGAGGATGCGTCGACTTCAAGGACAAACGGTCTATTAGCATCAGGACGATGAAGCACAGGGGCCGTAGCGAAACTTTGTTTAAGGGACTGAAAGGCCTCTTCAGCCTCAGGGGTCCAAAGACTGGAGTTGACTCCCTTGTGAACTAGGGCAGAGATAGGCTTGGTAATGGAAGAAAAATGAGGAATAAATTGTCTATAGTAGTTGGCAAAACCAAGAAAACATTGGATTGCTTTTGTTCCAAGAGGACGAGGCCAATTCAGGACAGCAGAAACCTTCTCTGGATCCATCTCTAAGCCAGATCTTGAGACAATATATCCAAGGAAGGGAAGCGAGGATTGCTCAAAGACGCACTTCTCAATCTTAGCGAACAGATGATTCTCCCTTAGCCGTTGCAGAACACGGCGGACATCTCGTCTATGAGTGGAGAGATCCGGAGAAAAGATGAGAATGTCGTCAAGGTAAACTACGACAGAGGAGTAGAGAAGATCCCGAAATACATCGTTCACAAATTCCTGGAAAACCGCAGGGGCGTTGTAGAGACCAAACGGCATAACCAAGTATTCATAGTGACCGTCACGAGTATTGAAGGCGGTCTTCCACTCATCGCCTGCAAGAATTCGAACCAGATGGTAAGCGCCACGTAAATCCAATTTGGTAAAAATTTGCGCTCCTCGAAGACGATCGAAGAGTTCCGGAATGAGTGGCTGAGGATATTTGTTCTTCACCGTGATGTTGTTTAGGCCTCGATAATCAATGCAGGGACGAAGAGAACCATCCTTCTTCTTCACAAAAAAAAAACCTACTCCGGCGGGAGAAGAAGACTTGCGAATGAATCCTTTAGCTAGATTTTCTTGTATATACTCAGACATAGCTTGTGTCTCAGCAGGAGAGAGAGGGTAGATTCTTCCCCTGGGCGGGGTAGTTCCAGGCACGAGATCTATGGGACAATCATAGAGACGGTGAGGCGGAAGACCCTCAGCCTCCTTTTTGTTGAAGACATCAGAGAAAGCGCTGTAGACACAGGGTAAGGCGGGAAAAGAAGAGGAAGGAGAAGAAGAAGAGGAAGAACCCACAGGACGCAGCGGCAGCAGACAACGTTCCCGACAAAGCTCTCCCCAGCGCAAAATATTGCCATTGCGCCAATCTAAAGTGGGCTCGTGATTCCGTAACCAAGGAAGACCTAAAAGCATAGGATGAGAGAGACCCGCTAAAACATAAAATGCAATTTTCTCCTTATGCAGAGCCCCAACTTGAAGTTCCACCTCAAGTGTTACTTGAGTAATGGTCTCCTGTAACGGTCTACCATCCACAGATGCAAGAATCACAGGAGCCTCTAAGGTTTTGACTGGAACGGAGAATTTCAAAACCTCTTCCAACCTGATAAAATTCCCTGCTGCGCCAGAATCCACATAAGCATCCAAAGAAATGCCCTTGCCAGCAATATGCAAAAGGACGGACAAAGTGAGGGGTTGAGAGGGATCACACACAACTAGGGAGGCCTCTCTTACCTGACCTAGGCGGAGAAGTTTTCCGGACGTTCTGGGCAAGACCGCAATAAATGAGCAGCACTCCCGCAGTAAAAACATAAACCCTGAGTACGCCTCTCTTTACGTCGCTGTTCGGACATCTTTAGACGGTCCACTTGCATAGGCTCAGGTGCGGACGCCAGAGAGGAAGTTCTAGGCTGTGGGCTGAGCGGCTTACGGGTGGCAGGAGAAGGACGAAGAGATCTCCGCTCCCGGGCGCGTTCTTGGAACCGAAGGTCAATACGGGTAGCTAAAGAAATTAAATCCTCCAAAACCGTAGGGGTGTCCCGACCAGCTAACTCATCTTTTATGCGCCCAGAGAGACCCCGCCAGAAAGCACCCACTAACGCCTCATTGTTCCAGCCTAAGTCAGAGGAGAGGGTGCGGAACTGAATAGCATACTGGCCCACGGATAAAGATCCCTGATGGAGAGACAATAGAGCCTCCGTAGTGGAGGCCAGACGACCAGGTTCGTCAAAAACAAGACGGAAGGTCTCCAAAAATTCAGACAACCGGGAGACTAGGGGATCGTCTCGCTCCCAGAGTGGATTTACCCATGCCAAGGCGGCACCCTCCAGATGGGAAATCAAAAAAGCAACCTTGGACCGATCCGTTGGGTAAAGCTGGGGCAGAAGCTCAAAGTGAAGACGGCATTGGTTTAAAAATCCTCGGTAGAATTTAGGATCCCCATTGTACCGAGGTGGTTTAGCCAAGCGGGGTGGAGGGTGGGAAGCAGAAGCAGAGGTAGAAGCGGCTGTCTGGATAGAAAGCAGCCGATCGTCAATCGAAGACATATAACTGAGGATATGAGCCTGGGTGTCACGCTGCTGAGCTAACTCTTGCTGTAAGCCAACGAGTAGAGTGGCGTTGCCAGGATCAGAGGGCAGGAGCATAGACAGGCGAGAATCCATAGCCTTCATAAAGGACATAATACGGGACTGATTCTCCCGCAAAAAGAGTAGCTCTTTTTGCGCAGCAGAGGCCCCAGCGGGGTCCATGGCCTTTGCCTACTGTAGGGATTCGGACAGAAATCCGAGAGTGGACCCTCTGGGTCGTGACTCTAGAGCCCCTGGGGTCGAGCGGACCAGATGGAATCACCCCCTATACAGGGAGTGTTAGGAGCAGGACCTCGGGGGAATGGAGACACAACAGCTAGAGACAAAGGGACGACCCAAGATAAAGAAGGAGACCACAGAGTTATTGGAATGGCGGGGAATAATAGGAAAACAGGACTTAACTGATAATGACAGGAACACGAGACGATGTAGGACACGGCAGGAACACAGGAATTGGCAGGAGACGGCAGGTACACTGAACTTGGTTGGACACAGCAGGAACACGGAACTTGGCAGGACACAGCAGGAACACGGAACTTGGCAGGACACAGCAGGAACACGGAACTTGGCAGGACACAGCAGGAACACGGAACTTGGCAGGACACAGCAGGAACACGGAACTTGGCAGGACACAGCAGGAACACGGAACTTGGCAGGACACAGCAGGAACACGGAACTTGGCAGGACACAGCAGGAACACGGAACTTGGCAGGACACAGCGGGAACACGGGACTAGGCAGGACACAACACTAAGACAAAGCGAACACTAACCAGGGAAAAGATAGATACAGGGGAGCCTAGGGCATAGGGACACTGACGGCAGACAGTGCACCTACAAGGCAAAGGCGTCTTACCTGGAAAGACGCCGGGAAGAAATACCCGATGGGCGCCGCCATGTTGGGGCGGAGCCACCGGGTCGCGACCTCCCAGAAGGCTCTGCGACGGAGGAGACGCGACCGCGCATGCGCAGAGAGACCGGACTGTTATGAAAGGCAATTCAGAATCACAATGGACATGGAGGTCAGAGCACTTACAGTGAACTGACAATAACCCAAAATAATAGAACGAGCTCTGAGACGTGGGAACTCTGCAGACCGCAATCCCTAAGCCTATCAAACCACACTAAAGGTAGCCGTGGAGCGCTCCTGACCAGAACCTAGGCGCCTCGTCACAGCCTGAGAATCTAGCTAATCCTGAAGATAGAAAAATAAGCCTACCTTAAGCCTACAAAATCCTCTAAACTGCATGCTCGCAAACGCCAGAAGCCTGACAAACAAGATGGAAGAACTAGAAGCAGAAATATCTACAGGTAACTTTGACATAGTGGGAATAACCGAGACATGGTTAGATGAAAGCTATGACTGGGCAGTTAACTTACAGGGTTACAGTCTGTTTAGAAAGGATCGTAAAAATCGGAGAGGAGGAGGGGTTTGTCTCTATGTAAAGTCTTGTCTAAAGTCCACTTTAAGGGAGGATATTAGCGAAGGGAATGAGGATGTCGAGTCCATATGGGTTGAAATTCATGGAGGGAAAAATGGTAACAAAATTCTCATTGGGGTCTGTTACAAACCCCCAAATATAACAGAAAGCATGGAAAGTCTACTTCTAAAGCAGATAGATGAAGCTGCAACCCATAATGAGGTCCTGGTTATGGGGGACTTTAACTACCCGGATATTAACTGGGAAACAGAAACCTGTGAAACCCATAAAGGCAACAGGTTTCTGCTAATAACCAAGAAAAATTATCTTTCACAATTGGTGCAGAATCCAACCAGAGGAGCAGCACTTTTAGACCTAATACTATCTAATAGACCTGACAGAATAACAAATCTGCAGGTGGTTGGGCATTTAGGAAATAGCGACCACAATATTGTGCAGTTTCACCTGTCTTTCACTAGGGGGACTTGTCAGGGAGTCACAAAAACATTGAACTTTAGGAAGGCAAAGTTTGAACAGCTTAGAGATGCCCTTAATCTGGTAGACTGGGACAATATCCTCAGAAATGAGAATACAGATAATAAATGGGAAATGTTTAAGAACATCCTAAATAGGCAGTGTAAGCGGTTTATACCTTGTGGGAATAAAAGGACTAGAAATAGGAAAAACCCAATGTGGCTAAACAAAGAAGTAAGACAGGCAATTAACAGTAAAAAGAAAGCATTTGCACTACTAAAGCAGGATGGCACCATTGAAGCTCTAAAAAACTATAGGGAGAAAAATACTTTATCTAAAAAACTAATTAAAGCTGCCAAAAAGGAAACAGAGAAGCACATTGCTAAGGAGAGTAAAACTAATCCCAAACTGTTCTTCAATTATATCAATAGTAAAAGAATAAAAACTGAAAATGTAGGCCCCTTAAAAAATAGTGAGGAAAGAATGGTTGTAGATGACGAGGAAAAAGCTAACATATTAAACACCTTCTTCTCCACGGTATTCACGGTGGAAAATGAAATGCTAGGTGAAATCCCAAGAAACAATGAAAACCCTATATTAAGGGTCACCAATCTAACCCAAGAAGAGGTGCGAAACCGGCTAAATAAGATTAAAATAGATAAATCTCCGGGTCCGGATGGCATACACCCACGAGTACTAAGAGAACTAAGTAATGTAATAGATAAACCATTATTTCTTATTTTTAGGGACTCTATAGCGACAGGGTCTGTTCCGCAGGATTGGTGCATAGCAAATGTGGTGCCAATATTCAAAAAGGGCTCTAAAAGTGAACCTGGAAATTATAGGCCAGTAAGTCTAACCTCTATTGTTGGTAAAATATTTGAAGGGTTTCTGAGGGATGTTATTCTGGATTATCTCAATGAGAATAACTGTTTAACTCCATATCAGCATGGGTTTATGAGAAATCGCTCCTGTCAAACCAATCTAATCAGTTTTTATGAAGAGGTAAGCTATAGACTGGACCACGGTGAGTCATTGGACGTGGTATATCTCGATTTTTCCAAAGCGTTTGATACCGTGCCGCACAAGAGGTTGCTACACAAAATGAGAATGCTTGGTCTGGGGGAAAATGTGTGTAAATGGGTTAGTAACTGGCTTAGTGATAGAAAGCAGAGGGTGGTTATAAATGGTATAGTCTCTAACTGGGTCGCTGTGACCAGTGGGGTACCGCAGGGGTCAGTATTGGGACCTGTTCTCTTCAACATATTCATTAATGATCTGGTAGAAGGTTTACACAGTAAAATATCGATATTTGCAGATGATACAAAACTATGTAAAGCAGTTAATACAAGAGAAGATAGTATTCTGCTACAGATGGATCTGGATAAGTTGGAAACTTGGGCTGAAAGGTGGCAGATGAGGTTTAACAATGATAAATGTAAGGTTATACACATGGGAAGAGGGAATCAATATCACCATTACACACTGAACGGGAAACCACTGGGTAAATCTGACAGGGAGAAGGACTTGGGGATCCTAGTTAATGATAAACTTACCTGGAGCAGCCAGTGCCAGGCAGCAGCTGCCAAGGCAAACAGGATCATGGGGTGCATTAAAAGAGGTCTGGATACACATGATGAGAGCATTATACTGCCTCTGTACAAATCCCTAGTTAGACCGCACATGGAGTACTGTGTCCAGTTTTGGGCACCGGTGCTCAGGAAGGATATAATGGAACTAGAGAGAGTACAAAGGAGGGCAACAAAATTAATAAAGGGGATGGGAGAACTACAATACCCAGATAGATTAGCGAAATTAGGATTATTTAGTCTAGAAAAAAGACGACTGAGGGGCGATCTAATAACCATGTATAAGTATATAAGGGGACAATACAAATATCTCGCTGAGGATCTGTTTATACCAAGGAAGGTGACGGGCACAAGGGGGCATTCTTTGCGTCTGGAGGAGAGAAGGTTTTTCCACCAACATAGAAGAGGATTCTTTACTGTTAGGGCAGTGAGAATCTGGAATTGCTTGCCTGAGGAGGTGGTGATGGCGAACTCAGTCGAGGGGTTCAAGAGAGGCCTGGATGTCTTCCTGGAGCAGAACAATATTGTATCATACAATTATTAGGTTCTGTAGAAGGACGTAGATCTGGGTATTTATTATGATGGAATATAGGCTGAACTGGATGGACAAATGTCTTTTTTCGGCCTTACTAACTATGTTACTATGTTACTATGTTACCTTGCCTCAGAGAAATTCCCCAAAGGAAAAGGCAGCCCCCCACATATAATGACTGTGAGTAAGATGAAAACACAAACATAGAGATGAAACGGATTTAGCAAAGTGAGGCCCGACTAGCTGAACAGAACGAGGATAGGGAAGATAACTTTGCGGTCAGCACAAAAACCTATAAAAAACCACGCAGAGGGGACAAAAAGACCCTCCGCACCGACTAACGGTACGGAGGTGGTCCCTCTGCGTCTCAGAGCTTCCAGCAGGCGAGAAAAACCAATAAAGCAAGCTGGACAGAAAAAAAGCAACAAAATAACATAAGCAAAACTTAGCTTTGCAGAGCAGCAGGCCACAGGAATGATCCAGGGAAAAAACAAGTCCCACACTGAAACATTGACAGGAAGCATAGATCAAAGCATCAGGTGGAGTTAAGTAGAGAAGAAGCTAACGAGCTCACCAGATCACCTGAGGGAGGAAACTCAGAAGCTGCAGTACCACTTTCCTCCACAAACGGAAGATCCCAGAGAGAATCAGCCGAAGTACCACTTGTGACCACAGGAGTGAACTCTGCCACAGAATTCACAACAGTACCCCCCCCCTTGAGGAGGGGTCACCGAACCCTCACCAGAGCCCCCAGGCCGACCAGGATGAGCCACATGAAAGGCACGAACAAGATCGGGAGCATGGACATCAGAGGCAAAAACCCAGGAATTATCCTCCTGAGCATAACCCTTCCATTTAACCAGATACTGGAGTTTCCGTCTTGAAACACGAAAATCCAAAATCTTCTCCACAATATACTCCAATTCCCCCTCCACCAAAACCGGGGCAGGAGGTTCAACAGATGGAACCATAGGTGCCACGTATCTCCGCAACAATGACCTATGGAATACGTAATGTATGGAAAAAGAATCTGGAAGGGTCAGACGAAAAGACACAGGATTAAGAACCTCAGAAATCCTATACGGACCAATAAAACGAGGTTTAAACTTAGGAGAGGAAACCTTCATAGGAATATGACGAGAAGATAACCAAACCAGATCCCCAACACGAAGTCGGGGACCCACACGGCGTCTGCGATTAGCGAAAAGTTGAGCCTTCTCCTGGGACAAGGTCAAATTGTCCACTACCTGAGTCCAAATCTGCTGCAACCTGTCCACCACAGTATCCACACCAGGACAGTCCGAAGACTCAACCTGTCCAGAAGAGAAACGAGGATGGAACCCAGAATTGCAGAAAAACGGTGAAACCAAGGTAGCCGAGCTGGTCCGATTATTAAGGGCGAACTCAGCCAAAGGCAAAAAGGACACCCAGTCATCCTGATCAGCAGAAACAAAGCACCTCAGATATGTTTCCAAGGTCTGATTGGTTCGCTCGGTCTGGCCATTAGTCTGAGGATGGAAAGCCGAGGAAAAAGACAAGTCAATGCCCATCCTACCACAAAAGGCTCGCCAAAACCTCGAAACAAACTGGGAACCTCTGTCAGAAACAATATTCTCTGGAATGCCATGCAAACGAACCACATGCTGGAAGAACAAAGGCACCAAATCAGAGGAGGAAGGCAATTTAGACAAGGGTACCAGATGGACCATCTTAGAAAAGCGATCACAGACCACCCAAATGACTGACATCTTTTGAGAAACGGGAAGGTCAGAAACAAAATCCATAGAGATATGCGTCCAAGGCCTCTTCGGGACCGGCAAGGGCAAAAGCAACCCACTGGCACGAGAACAGCAGGGCTTAGCCCGAGCACAAATCCCACAGGACTGCACAAAAGCACGCACATCCCGCGACAGAGAGGGCCACCAAAAGGATCTAGCCACTAACTCTCTGGTACCAAAGATTCCAGGATGACCAGCCAACACCGAACAATGAAGTTCAGAGATAACTCTATTCGTCCACCTATCAGGGACAAACAGTTTCTCCGCTGGGCAACGATCAGGTTTATTAGCCTGAAATTTTTGCAGCACCCGCCGCAAATCAGGGGAGATGGCAGACACAATTACTCCTTCCTTGAGGATACCCGCCGGCTCAGATAAACCCGGAGAGTCGGGTACAAAACTCCTAGACAGAGCATCCGCCTTCACATTTTTAGAGCCCGGAAGGTACGAAATCACAAAGTCAAAACGGGCAAAAAACAACGACCAACGAGCTTGTCTAGGATTCAAGCGCTTGGCAGACTCGAGATAAGTCAAGTTCTTATGATCAGTCAATACCACCACGCGATGCTTAGCTCCTTCAAGCCAATGACGCCACTCCTCGAATGCCCACTTCATGGCCAGCAACTCTCGGTTGCCCACATCATAATTACGCTCAGCAGGCGAAAACTTCCTGGAAAAGAAAGCGCATGGTTTCATCACTGAGCAACCAGAACCTCTCTGCGACAAAACAGCCCCTGCTCCAATCTCAGAAGCATCAACCTCGACCTGGAACGGAAGAGAAACATCTGGTTGACACAACACAGGGGCAGAAGAAAAGCGACGCTTCAACTCTTGAAAAGCTTCCACAGCAGCAGAAGACCAATTGACCACATCAGCACCCTTCTTGGTCAAATCGGTCAATGGTTTAGCAATACTAGAAAAATTGCAGATGAAGCGACGATAAAAATTAGCAAAGCCCAGGAACTTTTGCAGACTTTTCAGAGATGTCGGCTGAGTCCAATCATGGATGGCTTGGACCTTAACAGGATCCATCTCGATAGTAGAAGGGGAAAAGATGAACCCCAAAAATGAAACCTTCTGCACACCAAAGACACCCTTCTTGGTCAAATCGGTCAATGGTTTAGCAATACTAGAAAAATTGCAGATGAAGCGACGATAAAAATTAGCAAAGCCCAGGAACTTTTGCAGACTTTTCAGAGATGTCGGCTGAGTCCAATCATGGATGGCTTGGACCTTAACAGGATCCATCTCGATAGTAGAAGGGGAAAAGATGAACCCCAAAAATGAAACCTTCTGCACACCAAAGAGACACTTTGATCCCTTCACAAACAAAGAATTAGCACGCAGGACCTGGAAAACCGTTCTGACCTGCTTCACATGAGACTCCCAATCATCCGAGAAGATCAAAATGTCATCCAAGTACACAATCAGGAATTTATCCAGGTACTCTCGGAAGATGTCATGCATAAAGGACTGAAACACTGATGGAGCATTGGCAAGTCCGAACGGCATCACGAGATACTCAAAATGACCCTCGGGCGTATTAAATGCAGTTTTCCATTCATCACCTTGCTTAATTCGCACCAGATTATACGCACCACGAAGATCTATCTTTGTGAACCAACTAGCCCCCATAATCCGAGCAAACAGATCAGATAACAATGGCAAGGGGTACTGAAATTTAACCGTGATCTTATTAAGAAGGCGGTAATCTATACAAGGTCTCAGCGAACCATCCTTCTTGGCTACAAAAAAGAACCCTGCTCCTAATGGCGACGATGACGGGCGAATATGCCCCTTCTCCAGGGATTCCTTCACATAACTGCGCATAGCGGTGTGCTCTGGCACGGACAAATTAAACAATCGACCTTTTGGGAATTTACTACCAGGAATCAAATTGATAGCACAATCACAATCCCTATGCGGAGGTAGGGTATTGGACTTGGGCTCATCAAATACATCCCGGTAATCAGACAAGAACTCTGGGACCTCAGAAGGAGTGGATGACGAAATTGACAGAAATGGAACATCACCATGTACCCCCTGACAACCCCAGCTGGACACCGACATGGATTTCCAATCTAATACTGGATTATGAGCTTGTAGCCATGGCAACCCCAACACGACCACATCATGCAGATTATGCAACACCAGAAAGCGAATAACCTCCTGATGTGCAGGAGCCATGCACATGGTCAGCTGGGTCCAGTATTGAGGCTTATTCTTGGCCAAAGGCGTAGCATCAATTCCTCTCAATGGAATAGGACACTGCAAGGGCTCCAAGAAAAACCCACAACGCTTAGCATATTCCAAGTCCATCAAATTCAGGGCAGCGCCTGAATCCACAAATGCCATGACAGAATATGATGACAAAGAGCAGATCAAGGTAACGGACAGAAGAAATTTTGACTGTACAGTACCAATGGTGGCAGACCTAGCGAACCGCTTAGTGCGCTTAGGACAATCAGAGATAGCATGAGTGGAATCACCACAGTAGAAACACAGACCATTCAGACGTCTATGTTCTTGCCGTTCAACTCTGGTCAAGGTCCTATCACACTGCATAGGCTCAGATTTAAGCTCAGGTAATACCGCCAAATGGTGCACAGGTTTACTCTCACGCAAGCGTCGACCGATCTGAATGGCCAAAGACATAGACTCATTCAAACCAGCAGGCATAGGAAATCCCACCATGACATCCTTAATGGCTTCAGAGAGACCCTTTCTGAATATTGCTGCCAGCGCAGATTCATTCCATTGAGTGAGCACTGACCACTTTCTAAATTTCTGACAATATACCTCTATCTCATCCTGAGCCTGACAAAGAGCCAGCAAATTTTTTTCTGCCTGATCCACTGAATTAGGCTCATCGTACAGCAACCCAAGCGCCAGGAAAAACGCATCGATATTACTCAATGCAGGATCTCCTGACGCAAGAGAAAACGCCCAGTCCTGAGGGTCGCCGCGCAAAAAAGAAATGACGATCCTAACCTGTTGAATTGGGTCACCAGAAGAGCGAGGTTTCAAAGCCAGAAATAGTTTACAATTATTTTTGAAACTCAGAAATTTAGTTCTATCTCCAAAAAACAAATCTGGAATAGGAATTCTCGGTTCAAGCAAAGAATTCTGGACCACAAAATCTTGAATATTTTGAACTCTTGCCGTGAGCTGATCCACACATGAAGACAGACCTTTAATGTCCATTGCTACACCTGTGTCCTGAACCACCCAAATGTCTAGGGGAAAAAAAGACAAAACACAGTGCAAAGAAAAAAAAATGGTCTCAGAACTTCTTTTTTCCCTCTATTGAGAATCATTAGCACTTTTGGTTTCCTGTACTGTTATGAAAGGCAATTCAGAATCACAATGGACATGGAGGTCAGAGCACATACAGTGAACTGACAATAACCCAAAATAATAGAACGAGCTCTGAGACGTGGGAACTCTGCAGACCGCAATCCCAAAGCCTATCAAACCACACTAAAGGTAGCCGTGGAGCGCTCCTGACCAGAACCTAGGCGCCTCGTCACAGCCTGAGAAACTAGCTAATCCTGAAGATAGAAAAATAAGCCTACCTTGCCTCAGAGAAATTCCCCAAAGGAAAAGGCAGCCCCCCACATATAATGACTGTGAGTAAGATGAAAACACAAACATAGAGATGAAACAGATTTAGCAAAGTGAGGCCCGACTAGCTGAACAGAACGAGGATAGGGAAGATAACTTTGCGGTCAGCACAAAAACCTATAAAAAACCACGCAGAGGGGACAAAAAGACCCTCCGCACCGACTAACGGTACGGAGGTGGTCCCTCTGCGTCTCAGAGCTTCCAGCAGGCGAGAAAAACCAATAAAGCAAGCTGGACAGAAAAATAGCAACAAAATAACATAAGCAAAACTTAGCTTTGCAGAGCAGCAGGCCACAGGAATGATCCAGGGAAAAAACAAGTCCCACACTGAAACATTGACAGGAAGCATAGATCAAAGCATCAGGTGGAGTTAAGTAGAGAAGAAGCTAACAAGCTCACCAGATCACCTGAGGGAGGAAACTCAGAAGCTGCAGTACCACTTTCCTCCACAAACGGAAGATCCCAGAGAGAATCAGCCGAAGTACCACTTGTGACCACAGGAGTGAACTCTGCCACAGAATTCACAACACCGGACGCCGTGAGCCGGCGAAGGAGGAAGCAGAGCAGCGAGGGACAGGATTGCGAGTGCGCTGAGGGATGGGAGAAGCCGGGTAAGTATGTGCAGCGGACATAACATCCTGTTTTTCTGCCTGTGTATGTTTTTCCTCTCCGACTCACCGCCAATTTTTGTGGGGGGCTGTCTATCCTTTGGGGTTCTGCTCTGAGGCAAGATAGCATTCCTATTTCCATCTTTAGGGGTATTTAGTCCTCCGGCTGTGACGAGGTGTCTAGGATTGTTAGGTACACTCCACGGCTACTTCTAGTAGCGGTGTTAAGATCAGGATTGCAGTCAGTATAGTGACCACCTACTCCAGTGAAAGTTTTCATGCTGCTCCAAGGTCACGAATCATAACAGCCCTCTATCTGAAACTCAACCTTTCCAAACCTGAACTTATTTTGCACCCGCTGTCTACTAACCTCCTTAAAGTTGACATCTCCCTCTCCGTGTGTGGCACCACAATAACGCCTAGGCAGCAGGCACGCTGTGTGGGTGTTTTGTTTGACACCAATCTTTCCTTCACCTCCCTATATACAATCTCTTGCCGCTCTTGTTGCTTGCACGTGAAGAACACCTCTAGAATCCGCCCCTTTCTCACCACGGAAACAACGAAAACCCTCAATGTTGTTCTGATCCACTCCCACATTGACTACAGTAATTCTCTATTAATTGGCCCCTCCCCTCACTCGACTTTTTTTCTCTCCAGTCCATGCTTAATGCAGCAGCCAGGGTAATCAATCTGGCTAATCATTACTTGGACGCTTCCGCTCTGGGCCAGTCAATGCACTGGCTGCCAATACATTATTTGATCCACAGTGCGGCACCCCCCTACATCTCCTCCCTCATTTCTGCTTATCGGCCTATCTGCTCTCTATGCTCCACACATGACTTTTGACAAACATCCACGCTAATCCATACCTCCCACTTCCAGGTCCAAGACTTCTCCCGAGTTGCACCAATTCTTTGGAATTCTCTACCCCAAGAAGATAGGTCAAACCACAACTCCCTCCCTCCACATCTCTTTAGGGCGACCTATCACATTCCCTAATCAAAGTCCTTTTATACAGGTGCTTCTCACAAAATTATAATATCATCAAAATGTTAATTTATTTCAGTTCCTCAATACAAAAAGGGAAACTCATATATTATATAGAGTCATTGCAAATAGAGTGATCTATTTCAAGTTTTATTCTGATAATGTTGATGATTATGGCTTACTGAGTGTTACACAGATGGGCACTGACAGGTGTGGACTGGACTAGGTGTTACACAGATGGGCTCTTGCAGGTGCAGGCTGGAGCGGGTGTTACACAGATGGGCACTGGCAGATGCGGACTGGACCAGGTGTTAGACATTTGGGAACTGGCAGTTGCGGACTGTACTGGGTGTTACACAGAAGGGCACTGGCAGTTGTGGACTGGACCGGGTGCTATAAAGAGAGGCAGTGGCAGGTGCGAGCTGGACCGGGTGTTAGGCAGATGGGAGCTGGAAGGTGCAGACTGGACTGGGTGTTACACAGCTGCGCACTGGCAGGTGCGGATTGGACCTGGTGTTAGATGGATATAAGATAGTAACATAGTTTTTAAGGTTGAAGGAAGACTTTAAGTCCATCTAGTCCAACCCGTATCCTAACATAACATGCCCTAACATGTTGATCCAGAGGAAGGCAAAAAAACATGTGCCAAACAGTAAGCTCCACATTGGGGAAAAAGTTCCTTCCCGACTCCACATACAGCAATCAGACTAGTTCCCTGGATCAATTCCCTATCAAGGAATCTAGTATAAATAATCTGTAACATTATACTTTTCAAGAAAGGCATCCAGTCCCTTCTTAAATTTTAGTAATGAATCACAACTTATAGCAGGTGTGGGCTGGACCAGGTGTTAGAGTAGCACTGGCAGGTGCAGGCTGGACCAGCTGATGGACAGAAGAGGATGGGCAGGTACGAGCAGAGGGGTACAGTGTAGTCAAGCAGACAGGCAGACCTGGGGAACCTGACAACTAGCAAGCATGCAAGGCAAACTAACAACATTGCTCAGGCACCTCCATATTGGAAGACAAGCCGTATGAGGAGGTGGTGTGTGAGTGGGAGACACTGAATGCCCTATCTGTTAAGTACGAAGAGATCCAACAAAGGGCCAAGTTTGTAATGCCAAGAGGTCAGAAAGTCTGTAGTAAGAGGGAATGGTCCCCTGTGTCATAGGTGGATGCCAGCTCCAGGAGAAGGAGGAGGACAAACGAGCATCACTTTGATTTGCCAGTTAGTAGGTCGTTGGTAACTTTAGTCAGGGCAGATTCAGTGGAATGGTGCGGTCGGAAGCCATATTGTTAGTGGTCAAAGAGGGAGCAAGAGGAGATGTGGGAGGAAAGTTCAAAATGCACGTTTTGTTCCAGTAGTTTGGTGGCATAGAGGAGAAGCGAGATGGGGCGATAGCTAGACATAGAGGATGGGTCAAAGGGGGGCTTTTTGAGGATGGATGTGATCGAGGTATGTTTGAATTGGGACGACACCAGTTGTTAGTGACAGGTTAAAGAGGTGGGTTAGGCTTTCCATGAAGACTGTGGTAAGGTTTGAAATGAAGTGGGACAGTATTGGGTCAGGTTCACAGGTGGTGAGATGTGATTTGGAGAGTAAAGAGGAAAGTTGATCTTCTGTGATGGTGAAGTTGATTTTTAAGGAGAAGAGTTGAGTACTTATGAGGAAGGGGCTGTGGGGACTTTATGCAAAAGCTTTGCCTTATGTTGTCAATCTTCTACTTGAAGAATGAGGCAGAGTGTTCAACTGAGATGAGAGGAGAGGCAGGGGGAGCTGGTGGACGGATGAGAGAATTGAGAGTACTGAATAGCTGTTTAGAGTTGTGAGACAGGTATACTATGAGAGATGAGAAGTAGGTTTGTTTTGCTGCAGTGAGCAATTGCATAGCATTTTTACAACTTCTGTTACTGGATGGGCTACTCCACTCCTTTTCTTTGGCAGCCACACAGCGGTACGCTTTGCAGATGAGGGCCAGAAAGAACATGTGCTCCAGTAACATAGTAACATAGTAACATAGTTAGTAAGGCCGAAAAAAGACATTTGTCCATCTAGTTCAGCCTATATTCCATCATAATAAATCCCCAGATCTACGTCCTTCTACAGAACCTAATAATTGTATGATACAATATTGTTCTGCTCCAGGAAGACATCCAGGCCTCTCTTGAACCCCTCGACTGAGTTCGCCATCACCACCTCCTCAGGCAAGCAATTCCAGATTCTCACTGCCCTAACAGTAAAGAATCCTCTTCTATGTTGGTGGAAAAACCTTCTCTCCTCCAGACGCAAAGAATGCCCCCTTGTGCCCGTCACCTTCCTTGGTATAAACAGATCCTCAGCGAGATATTTGTATTGTCCCCTTATATACTTATACATGGTTATTAGATCGCCCCTCAGTCGTCTTTTTTCTAGACTAAATAATCCTAATTTCGCTAATCTATCTGGGTATGGTAGTTCTCCCATCCCCTTTATTAATTTTGTTGCCCTCCTTTGTACTCTCTCTAGTTCCATTATATCCTTCATGAGCACCGGTGCCCAAAACTGGACACAGTACTCCATGTGCGGTCTAACTAGGGATTTGTACAGAGGCAGTATAATGCTCTCATCATGTGTATCCAGACCTCTTTTAATGCACCCCATGATCCTGTTTGCCTTGGCAGCTGCTGCCTGGCACTGGCTGCTCCAGGTAAGTTTATCATTAACTAGGATCCCCAAGTCCTTCTCCCTGTCAGATTTACCCAGTGGTTTCCCGTTCAGTGTGTAATGGTGATATTGATTCCTTCTTCCCATGTGTATAACCTTACATTTATCATTGTTAAACCTCATCTGCCACCTTTCAGCCCAAGTTTCCAACTTATCCAGATCCATCTGTAGCAGAATACTATCTTCTCTTGTATTAACTGCTTTACATAGTTTTGTATCATCTGCAAATATCGATATTTTACTGTGTAAACCTTCTACCAGATCATTAATGAATATGCTGAAGAGAACAGGTCCCAATACCGACCCCTGCGGTACCCCACTGGTCACAGCGACCCAGTTAGAGACTATACCATTTATAACCACCCTCTGCTTTCTATCACTAAGCCAGTTACTAACCCATTTACACACATTTTCCCCCAGACCAAGCATTCTCATTTTGTGTACTAACCTCTTGTGCGGCACGGTGTCAAACGCTTTGGAAAAATCGAGATATACCACGTCCAATGACTCACCGTGGTCCAGCCTATAGCTTACCTCTTCATAAAAACTGATTAGATTGGTTTGACAGGAGCGATTTCTCATAAACCCATGCTGATATGGAGTTAAACAGTTATTCTCATTGAGATAATCCAGAATAACATCCCTCAGAAACCCTTCAAATATTTTACCAACAATAGAGGTTAGACTTACTGGCCTATAATTTCCAGGTTCACTTTTAGAGCCCTTTTTGAATATTGGCACCACATTTGCTATGCGCCAGTCCTGCGGAACAGATCCTGTCGCTATAGAGTCCCTAAAAATAAGAAATAATGGTTTATCTATTACATTACTTAGTTCTCTTAGTACTCGTGGGTGTATGCCATCCGGACCCGGAGATTTATCTATTTTAATCTTATTTAGCCGATTTCGCACCTCTTCTTGAGTTAGATTGGTGACCCTTAATATAGGGTTTTCATTGTTTCTTGGGATTTCACCTAGCATTTCATTTTCCACCGTGAATACCGTGGAGAAGAAGGTGTTTAATATGTTAGCTTTTTCCTCGTCATCTACAACCATTCTTTCCTCACTATTTTTTAAGGGGCCTACATTTTCAGTTTTTATTCTTTTACTATTGATATAGTTGAAGAACAGTTTGGGATTAGTTTTACTCTCCTTAGCAATGTGCTTCTCTGTTTCCTTTTTGGCAGCTTTAATTCGTTTTTTAGATAAAGTATTTTTCTCCCTATAGTTTTTTAAAGCTTCAATGGTGCCATCCTGCTTTAGTAGTGCAAATGCTTTCTTTTTACTGTTAATTGCCTGTCTTACTTCTTTGTTTAGCCACATTGGGTTTTTCCTATTTCTAGTCCTTTTATTCCCACAAGGTATAAACCGCTTACACTGCCTATTTAGGATGTTCTTAAACATTTCCCATTTATTATCTGTATTCTTATTTCTGAGGATATTGTCCCAGTCTACCAGATTAAGGGCATCTCTAAGCTGGTCAAACTTTGCCTTCCTAAAGTTCAGTGTTTTTGTGACTCCCTGACAAGTCCCCCTAGTGAAAGACAGGTGAAACTGTACAATATTGTGGTCGCTATTTCCTAGATGCCCAACCACCTGCAGATTTGTTATTCTGTCAGGTCTATTAGATAGTATTAGGTCTAAAAGTGCTGCTCCTCTGGTTGGATTCTGCACCAATTGTGAAAGATAATTTTTCTTGGTTATTAGCAGAAACCTGTTGCCTTTATGGGTTTCACAGGTTTCACTTTCCCAGTTAATATCCGGGTAGTTAAAGTCCCCCATAACCAGGACCTCATTATGGGTTGCAGCTTCATCTATCTGCTTTAGAAGTAGACTCTCCATGGTTTCTGTTATATTTGGGGGTTTGTAGTAGATGGCAAGCGCTGCATCAAGTGGCCTCTGCTCCCTTTCTTACACCTTAACATCACACACAGTACAGTCTTCAGAAGTGGCACCCCAGTTTCCTTGTTTTCCTTCACATCACAACTCTCCAACTGCCCAACTGACTTTAGGGAACCAAAGATGGGTTAGTCTGCAGATCTGTTCACATGTTCTATGCCATGGGCATTGGAAGTGTACTCCAAAGATTCACAGAGTCAAAAGGAAGAAATCATCTGCATCAATGCCCACATTTTTTTCAGTTTGATCGATGGCCGGAAAAGGTAGGGTACGAGCAGAATCCAAACCCTTGTCAAAGGATGTTAGTCATTAGCCCCATGGGGTGGAGGTGATCCTGATTAAACTCAGATACTTGAGATGCATGCAGATTGTACTGTGCTGTCAGGGCAGGAAGAGGAGGGTGACTCTCAGGGTGAGGAGTGGGAGAACAGCGAGGATGATGATGAGGTTGTAGATCCCACTTGGTGTAAACCCAGAGTCATGCAGCTGAGTAACTCAGTAGAGGAGGAGGAGGAAGATTAGGTGGTTACATTGCAGCATCCCACAAACACAGAGTTATGGAACCACGACAAGCAATGTATCCTCAGCCTCAACTCTATCAGTGAGCAGCAGCGTTCATGGGTCAGCAGTTGCCTAGCTTGGGTCTTTTTTTCAGACAGCCAAAAATGACACGTTATCTACCAACTTTGTTAAAAATAACAGAGTAGAGTTAAAAAAATGCAATAATTTGACTACTACATCCATGAACTGGCATATGGGCGATCAACATGCGTTACTCTGGGAATCTCACTGTGCTAAAATGCAGACTATCAGGCCTTGCCAACCACCGTCCACCCCATCAACGCATTTTATGATTCTTCCTCCTTCCTCACTGTGGCATGTGTTGTCAGACAGGTCTCTGGCCGAAGAACCGCCACTTGCTTACCCACAGCAATCGGGGTAAGTGAGAACCTGTCAGCTGATACGGAAGTCGAATGCCTGCTGTTTTTGACTGATCTTACATACCAAGCACATCCCATCTTTCTCTATCCACCATAACTTCTCCACCTGCACCTCTCACAGTCCTGCAGCTTCTTGTGTTCACCCTACTCCACCCTCTGTCAGCACAGCAGCCAGCCCTCGTTTGTGCAATTGTGCTCACATAAAAGATTGTTTCCTCCTACACATGCCAAACCTAAGAGCGTGAAAGTCACCGTCTTCAATCTACTACTACTACTAATCTTTATTTCTATAGTGCAAACATTTTCCGCAGAGCTTTACAAGTCAACAGTTCATAAAAAACTGTCAACAGTTTCAAAGTTTGCGAAAATCAAACAATTAAAGCAAAAATAATGATGACCTTGCTCATCAGAGATTGCAATCTACAATGAGGTGGGGGTGACACAAAGTACAGGTGCTTATTTACAATGATAGTCCAACAATCTTGTGGAAATGGGGGGTAGATGGCTGCATGAGGCTTTTGGATACGTTTGAGTTTGATGGTCAATTATGTTCATAGAAGTACAGAGAATAGTTTATAAATAAAAAGGACTTTGTTTAGGGAACATGATAGGCCACCCTAAAGAGATGTGTTCTTAGGGAACACCTAAAAATGTGTAAGTTGTGGTTATACTCCTAATTTCATGAGGTAGAAAGGGTAAGAGGTGAGTTATCTAGGTAGGAGATTGAACTGAGAGGGTCAAAGACCAGATCAGTGATGTTACCGTTTTTGTGTGTCTCAGTGGCTGAAAGTTGTGAGAGGCCACAAGAAGTGTCTAGAGATAAAAGCTGGGATGAATTTGGGGAAGTGGGGCTGTTGAAGTCTCCCAGGATAAGGGTTGGCAATTCTGAGGATATGAAGTGTGGCAGCAAGGCAGAAAAGCGGTCAATGAAGTGGGTGTTGCGCCCGCATCTCTGCCTGCATTCCCTCTCTCCCTGCAAAGATACCAGCACACTCACCACCGAGGCTCCCATCGTGCTCTTTCCAGGTCTGCTGTGGCCTGGGGTGCCTGCACTCCTAGCAGGTCTCCAGGCACTGTGCCTAGGGCCCGCACTCACACACTTCCTCTTTCTAAAAGGGGCCATACACATTCCTCTAAAGTGTCTCTAGCCAATAGCTGGAGGTCACTTACTATTTAAAGAGCCTCCTCTAACATGGAGGTGCCTGTGCAATGTTGTGAGTTTGTTCCTAAAACTCTTGTCAGTTCTCAGGTCCCAGTGTTTGCATTTAGTCTGCAGCACCCGTCAGTGCTCACCTCAATGGCATCCGAGCCTGCTGCACTCGCCTGAGCATGTCTCTCTGTCAGCCTGTCTTGTCTGCACCTGCAGTTCCGGTCATCTTCTCTGCTTGTCTGCATCTGTAGGACATTCCCTTGGGCAATCCCAGCTACACATTGCGAGGGGTCAGCTGCCATCTACCCAAGGTCAGTCCTGGAGTAGCACCAGGACCACCTCCCTTGTCTCTCCTCGGATCTCCATGTCATTAGCTGCTATGTATCCGAGGTAAGTTTGGATGAGGCTCCTAGTTACGTCCCTCTATGTCTTCCTTGGGCTTTGGCAAAGTGGTTCCACCACCCAGCCCATTACAGTGGGTGAGCCTGGGGGACAGTATATGACCGCTACTCTGAGGGAGAGGGGATAGAAGACCCTGAAGGCATGAACCTCCAAAGAAAAAATGGCATCCAATGCGCCTGTATTTATTTATTTTTTTAAAAAAATAGGATTTGTGGTGGCAGCAAGGAGTGTGGGGTTATCATGAAGTTAGTAATGATCGTACGGCAGTATATACAGTACAGACCAAAAGTTTGGACACACCTTCTCATTTAAAGATTTTTCTATATTTTCATGACTATGGAAATTGTACATTCACACTGAAGGCATTGAAACTATGAATTAACACATGTGGAATTATATACTTAACAAAAAAGTGTGAAACAACTGAAATTATGTATTATATTCTCGATTCTTCAAAGTAGCCACCTTTTGCTTTGATGACTGCTTTGCACACTCTTGGCATTTTCTTACACCATATCCCACAAAATTACAATGTGGGATATGGTGGGCTGTATCACATTTAGCAACAGAATTTTTATTTTTTTAATGTGCATGAGCTCTGCAGAAAGCTTAATTTCACTGCCACAAATTTACAATGTGGGATATGAATGACTCATCGCCAAAGACGGACTACAGCTCAACAAACCTGGGAAGCACACATTCGCTAGAAGACTCTCTACACTCTTCAGGAGGGTGTTAAACTAGAAGAAGAGGGGATGGGAAGAAAAATGTTAGACACATGAAGCCAGAAAATATACTGATGAATGATATGAGGTGAAGCAAAGAAGACCCAAGACAACATACTCAGAAGAGAGGTAAGAAAATTTCTAAAACAATCCACAGGGAGGAGATTGGAACAAAACAAAATCCTCTAAACTGCATGCTCGCAAACGCCAGAAGCCTGACAAACAAGACGGAAGAACTAGATGCAGAAATATCTACAGGTAACTATGAGATAGTGGGAATAACTGAGACATGGTTAGATGAAAGCTATGACTGGGCAGTTAACTTTACAGGGTTACAGTCTGTTTAGAAAGGATCGTAAAAATCAGAGAGGAGGAGGGGTTTGTCTCTATGTAAAGTCTTGTCTAAAGTCCACTTTAAGGGAGGATATTAGCAAAGGGAATGAGGATGTCGCGTTCATATGGGTCGAAATACATGGAGGGAAAAATAGTAACAAAATTCTCATTAGGGTCTGTTACAAACTCCCAAATATAAAAGAAATCATGGAAAGTCTACTACTAAGGCAGATAGATGAAGCTGCCACCCATAATGAGGTCCTGGTTATGGGGGACTTTAACTACCCGGATATTAACTGGGAAGCAGAGACCTGCGAAACCCATAAAGGCAGCAGGTTTCTGCTAATAACCAAGAAAAATTATCTTTCACAATTGGTGCAGAATCCAGCACTTTTAGACCTAATATAATCTAATAGACCTGACAGAATAACAAATCTGCAAGGCGTTGGGCATCTAGGAAATAGTGACCAAAATATTGTACAGTTTCACTTATCTTTCGCTAGGGGGATTTGTCAGGAAGTCACAAAACACACTGAACTTTAGGAAGGCAAAGTTTGACCAGCTTAGAGTTGCCCTTAACCAGGTTGACTGGGACAATGTCCTCAGAAATCAGACTACAGATAGTAAATGGGAAATGTTAAGAACATCCTAAATAGGCACTGTAAGCGGTTTATACCTTATGGGAATAAAATGAAAAGAAAAAGGAAGAAGCCAATGTGGCTAAACAAAGAAGTAAGAGAGGCAATTAACAGTAAAAAGATACAGTAGCATTTAAACTACTAAAGCAGGATGGCACCGCTGAAGCTCTAAAAAACTATAGGGAGAAAAATACTTTATCTAAAAAAAACTAATTAAAGCTGCCAAAAAGGAAAACAGAGAAGCACATTGCTAAGGAGAGTAAAACTAATCCCAAACTGTTCTTCAACTATATCAATAGTAAAATAATCAAAAGTGAAAGTGTAGGCCTCTTAAAAAATTGGGAGGAAAGACTGGTAGTAGATGACGAGGAAAAATCTAATATATTAAAACACTTTCCTCTCCATGTTTTAATTGATTTTAATGTTTGTGCTTTGTGACTCTAATAAAATTTGTTATTTAGTAGTATTTGTTGGTGGTCCCTGGAATATAGTCTGCCTCTTTTGCTCTTTAATCCTACTTTCTTCTCCATGGTATTCATGGTGGAAAATAAAATGCTAGGTGAAATGCCGAGAGACAAAGAAAACCCTATGTTAAGGGTCACCAAACTAACCCAATAAGTTTTGGGCACGGGTGCTCAGGAAGGATATAATGGAACTAGAGCAAGTACAAAGGAGAGCAACAAAATTAATAAAGGGGATGGGAGAACTACAATACCCAGATAGATTACGAAAATTAGGATTATTTAGTCTAGAAAAAAGACGACTGAGGGGCGATCTAAGAACCATGTATAAGTATATAAGGGGACAATACAAATATCTCTCCAAGGATCTGTTTATACCAAGGAAGGTGACGGTCACTCACAAGGGGGCATTCTCTGCCTCTTAAGGAGAGGTTTTTCCACCAACATAAAAGAGGATTCTTTACTGTTAAGGCAGTGGAATTCCTTGCCTGAAGAGGTGGTGACGGCAAACTCAGTCGAGGGGTTTAAGAGAGGCCTGGATGTGTTCCTGGAGCATAACAATATTGTATCTTACAGTTAATAGGTTCTTTAGAAGGACGTAGATCTGGGGATTTATTCTGATGGAATATAGGCTGAATTGGATGGACAAATGTCTTTTTTCAGCCCTGCTAACTATGAAACTATGATATGGTGGGCTGTTTTTTAAATGAGTAGCTCTGCAGACAGCTTCATTTCACCACTACAAAATTTAAATGTGGGATATGGCAGGCTGTATCACGTTTAGCAACAGAATTTTTTTTAAAATATGCAATTCTACATGAGCTAGGCAGACAGTTCAATTTCACCGCCACTAAATGACAATGTGATATATCAGGGGCGGACCTACCGCCGGTTCAACCGGTGCAGCCGCACTGGGGCCCGGAGGTGGAGGGGGGCCCTTGCAGACAGGGACATACAGGGCCCCAGCTTTCTGCTGCCGCTGTAGATCGATGCAGGCCCGGGCCCGCACTGTATTAGCAGTGTACAAGTGCCGGCCGGCATCCCCCATTGCAGACAGCAGGCTGTGTGTCTGCTGCTCTGACGTCACCTGGGCGCCTGTTTCACTCTGCGAGAGCGAGCCAGGGGGTCGGGGCAGGAGGTATGTGACGGGCTTCACCTAATTCCTGCTTTCTTATCTGCTTTCTGCAGAGGATCTATCTGTACTGTACTGAGATTTATTGCACCATCTTAAACTTACATACAGATAAGGTCCCGGCTCCAGCGTCACCCGATCTGTATGAAAGCTGAAGCTGCAGCAATGAGTTACAGCAATATACTACGTGGCTCTGCTGTATACTATGTGTCTGGGCAATATACTACGTGGCTCTGCTGTATACTATGTGTCTGGGCAATATACTACGTGGCTGGGCAATATACTACGTGACTGGGCAATATACTACGTGGCTCTGCTGTATACTATGTGGCTGGGCAATATACTACGTGGCTGGGCAATATACTACGTGGCTGGGCAATATACTATGTAACTTGACAATATACTACATCGCTGGGCAATATACTACGTAACTGGGCAATATACTACGTGGCTGGGCAATATACTACGTGGCTGGGCAATATACTACGTGTCTGGGCAATATATTACGTGGCTCTGCTGTATACTATGTGGCTGGGCAATATACTACGTGGCTGGGCAATATACTACGTGACTGGGCAATATACTACGTGGCTCTGCTGTATACTATGTGGCTGGGCAATATACTACGTGGCTGGGCAATATACTACGTGGCTGGGCAATATACTATGTAACTTGACAATATACTACATCGCTGGGCAATATACTACGTGGCTGGGCAATATACTATGTGTCTGGGCAATATACTACATGGCTGGGCAATATACTATGTGTCTGGGCAATATACTACGTGGCTCTGCTGTATACTATGTGGCTGGGCAATATACTACGTGGCTGGGCAATATACTACGTGGCTGGGCAATATACTATGTGGCTGGGCAATATACTACGTGGCTGGGCAATATACTATGTAACTTGACAATATACTACATCGCTGGGCAATATACTACATAACTGGGCAATATACTACGTGGCTGGGCAATATACTACGTGGCTGGGCAATATACTATGTGTCTGGGCAATATACTACGTGGCTCTGCTATATACTATGTGTCTGGGCAATATTCTACGTGGCTCTGCTGTATACTATGTGTCTGGGCAATATACTACGTGGCTCTGCTATATACTATGTGTATGGGCAATATTCTACGTGGCTCTGCTGTATACTATGTGTCTGGGCAATATACTACGTGGCTCTGCTGTATACTATGTGTCTGGGCAATATACTACGTGGCTCTGCTATATACTATGTGTCTGGGCAATATACTACGTGGCTCTGCTGTATACTATGGCTGGGCAACATACTACGTGGCTCTGCTGTATACTATGTGGCTGGGCAATATACTATGTGGCTGGGCAATATACTACGTCGCTGGGCAATATACTATGTAACTTGACAATATACTACGTCGCTGGGCAATATACTACGTCGCTAGGCAATATACTATGTAACTTGACAATATACTACGTGGCTGGGCAATATACTACGTGGCTGGGCAATATACTACGTGGCTGGGCAATATACTACGTGGCTCTGCTGTATACTATGTGGCTGGGCAATATACTACGTGGCTCTGCTGTATACTATGTGGCTGGGCAATATACTATGTGGCTGGGCAATATACTATGTGGCTGGGCAATATACTATGTGGCTGGGCAATATACTATGTGGCTGGGCAATATACTATGTGGCTGGGCAATATACTACGTGGCTGGGCAATATACTACGTGGCTGGGCAATATACTACGTGGCTCTGCTGTATACTATGTGGCTGGGCAATATACTACGTGGCTGGGCAATATTCTACGTGTCTGCTGTATACTATGTGGCTGGGCAATATACTATGTCGCTGGGCAATATGCTACGTGGCTGGGCAATATACTACGTGGCTGGGCAATATACTATGTGGCTGGGCAATATACTGCGTGACTGGGCAATATACTACGTGGCTGGGCAATATACTACGTGGACATGCATATTCTAGAATACCCGATGCGTTAGAATCGGGCCACCATCTAGTATATTATAATGTGAGTTCCTGCAGCCTGGTCAGTGCTCAGTGCATGTAACACTATATATGTGCACATAGTACAGTACAGTGGTGGCAAACCTGCTAGAGGGGGCACGCGTGCCATCTCCTCAAAACTAGCTCCGCCATCACTTTTCTCAGCCCGCGTGTAATCTCCCAGACCCTCATCACTAGCACCACAGCCACTCTGCTCCTAAGGGTAAGGTTCCACGTTCAGGATTGCCGACGCTTTGGACAGAGCAGAAAACTCACTCCGCCCAAAGCGCCGCTCCCTTCTATACGCCCGGTGATTCCGGATGTGTTCATTGCACATATCCGGAATCTCCGCACCCCATTCATAAGACCCTGTGATTTACCTTGCGGCGACGGAGCGTTGCCACAAGGTAAACAGACATGCTGCGTTATAAAAACATGCACCGCATGTCCGGAAACGCAGGGCCGCCGGATGCGTGTTCACACGCATAGTGGAGACGGGATTTCATAAAATCACCTCCACTATATTGTAATATCTGGACGCTGCGGATTGTATGCTGCGGTTGTACGCAGCATTCAATCCGCAGCTAATCCGGATGTAATCTGGACAGAGGACATGCACCCCATCTCTCCCATCAGGCCGCACGCCGTTCCATCAGTCTGCGCTCTTGCTGAGGACGGGGATGGTGCGCGATCTGAGGAGAGTGACGGCGGCACTATTGCCGAGATGGTGCGCATGCCCACAGGTAGGACTAATATATGAAGAGAATAGATCAGTGTTGGAACGGACAGAGGTGAGTATTTTTTTTGTAATGCAAGGCCATTACACAGTATGGAGCAGTATATGGGGCCATTATACTGTATGTAGCATCATGTGGGGCCATTATACTGTATGCAGCGTCATATGTGGCCATTATAATGTATGCAGCATCATATTTGGCCATTATACTGTATGCAGCATCATGTGGGGCTATTATATTGTATGCATCATCATGTGGGGCCATTATATTGTATGCATCATCATGTGGGGCCATCATACTCTATGTACCATCATGTGGGGCCATTATACAGTATTAAGCATCATCATGTGGGGTCATTATACAGTATGGAGCATCATATGTGACCATTATACTGTATGTATCATGTGGGGCCATTATAAAGTATGCATCATCATGTGGGGCCATTATACGGTATGCATCATCATGTTGGGCCATTATAAAGTATGCATCATCATGTGGGGCCATTATACAGTATTGAGCATCAACATGTGGGCCATTATACAGTATGGAGCATCATATGTGGCCATTATACAGTATGGATCATCATGTGTGGCCATTATACAGTATGGAGCATCATGTGTGGCCATTATACATTATGGAGCATCATATATGGTCATTATACAGTAGGCACCATCATGTGGGGCCATTATACAGTATTGAGCATCATGTGTGGCCATTGCACAGTAGGCAGCATCATATATGGCCATTATACAGTATGGATCATCATGTGTGGCCATTATACAGTATGGAGCATCATGTGTGGCCATTATACAGTATGGAGCATCATGTGTGGCCATTAGTGTTGAGCGATACCTTCCGATATCGGAAAGTATCGGTATCGGTTGGGATCGGCCGATATTCAAAAAATATCGGATATCGCCGATACCGATACCCGATCCCAATGCAAGTCAATGGGACCAAAATATCGGAATTAAAATAAACCCTTTCTTTCCTTGTAGGTTCATTCTACATCAAGGAAAACAACTAAGAATAATGTAGGATGTATTGTGGGAGGTGGCGGAGACATTAAAGGCAATGAGGTTTAGCCCAATCAAATAGAATAGCATGTTTTGTTTTTTTTTTAAGACGTTCGGAGTGAAAAAGATATTGAGTATGTAAATTTTTTTTTATTTTGTCAGATATTGATGTTTCACTATTCCACGCCCTTCCCCTTCTTTTTTTTTCTTTTTTTTTTTACTTTTCCCACACTTTCATCTTCATCATCATCAGCATCTTTGACATCAACTTCTTCTTCACCTTATTCATCTTCTTCTTCATCTTCTACCTATTTTTTTTTTCATTACATTCTTCATATTCATTTTATTCAACTATTATTATTCTTCCTATTCTACATATTCTTTTTATTCCACTGTTATTATTCTTCCTATTCTACTTCTTCATCATATTCTCATTTGTGACAGGCATTCCCGTAGTTGTTATCTATAAAAGTTGGAAGATTACACCTTCCGTTCTGCCAGTCACAAAAGTTACATTTGTCCGCGTTCAGTTTGGCCTGCAGCATCAGGCTTTATCCAGGGGCACCACGAGGAGGAACGGACTCACCCCCATACACTGCTTAGTCTTCTTCTGCATATAATTTAGATAATATCTTTTGCTCTGATATTAAGTCTTATGCTTAATGTTCTTCTGCTCTTTGTTCTGCAGCCTCTTGTTCTTCTGCTTCTCGGTCTTCCATGTCGTCGTCTCCAGGGTCGTCGTCTCCAGTGTCGTCATCTCCGCCGTCGTCGTCTCAGCCGTCGTCGTCTCCGCCGTCGTCGTCGTCTTCATCGGGGTGGTCTTCCGGGTCGTCGTCGTCGTCGTCGTCATCGGGGTGGTCTTCCGGGTCGTCGACTTTAGGGTCTTCAACTTGGAAATGTAGCAGAAGGTACAAGAAGGCTGAGAAAATGCCAAGAACCAGCTGATGGAACTGGAACTCGGATGGCTACCCGAAGGTTCAAGAGCCAATGGAACTACCGAGGACCAGCTGACGTTACTGGAACCCGGTTACTAAGCAGGAGGTACCCGTGCCCGAAAGCACTACCAAGGACCACCTGACGTTGGTGGAACTTGGATACCCAGAAGGAGGCACCTAAGCCAAAGGCTCTGCCCGGAACCAGCTGACGGTACTGGAACCAGGATGGGGAGCAGAAGGTACAAGAGCAAAAGACACTGCCGAGAACCAGCTGACGGTGCTGGAACCAGGTGGTGGACCTGAAGGTCCACAGGAGAGGAGAGAACAGCTAGGCCGCGAGGCAGCCGCAGTTACCGAACCCCAACAGTCCTACAGGGGGAGCTGGGCCTACTGGCACTACAGAACCAGCCTTGACTGCCAGTTCACGCAGCCCACATAGGAAGCTCCTAAACTGGAGGCACCCTGGAGTTGGCTAACCCGACCGCACCACGACGGGGCAAGCATAGGCGTCTCAGTGAGCTTGACACAACCCGGAAACAGCTGGCGGTGCTGAAACCAGGCTTGGCACGAGGGAGTACCTGTGTCAAGAACACTGCCGAGAACCAGCTGGCGGTGCTGGAACCCAGATGCGTTGCCCCAGTGTGCAAGAGCCAATGGCACGACCGAGGACCAGCTGGCGGTGCTGGAACCCGGTTACTAAGCTGTAGGTGCCCGCGCTTAAAAGCACTACCAAGGACCGCCTGACGTTGGCGGAACTCGGATACCCAGGAGGAGGCACCTAAGCCAAAGGCTCGGCCCGGAACCAGCTGACGGTGCTGGAACCAGGTGGTGGACCCGAAGGCCCACAGGAGAGGAGAGAACAGCTAGGCCGCGAGGCAGCCGCAGTTACCGAACCCCAACAGTCCTATAGGGGGAGCTGGGCCTACTGGCACTACAGAACCAGCCTTGACTGCCAGTTCACGCAGCTCACATAGGAAGCTCCTAAACTGGAGGCACCCTGGAGTTGGCTAACCCGACCGCACCACGATGGGGCAAGCATAGGCGTCTCAGTGAGCTTGACACAACCCGGAAACAGCTGGCGGTGCTGAAACCAGGCTTGGCACGAGGGAGTACCTGTGTCAAGAACACTGCCGAGAACCAGCTGGCGGTGCTGGAACCCAGATGCGTTGCCCCATTGTGCAAGAGCCAATGGCACGACCGAGGACCAGCTGACGGTGCTGGAACACGGTTACTAAGCTGTAGGTGCCCGCGCTTAAAAGCACTACCAAGGACCGCCTGACGTTGGCGGAACTCGGATACCCAGGAGGAGGCACCTAAGCCAAAGGCTCGGCCCGGAACCAGCTGACGGTGCTGGAACCAGGTGGTGGACCCCAAGGCCCACAGGAGAGGAGAGAACAGCTAGGCTGCGAGGCAGCCGCAGTTACCGAACCCCAACAGTCCTACAGGGGGAGCTGGGCCTACTGGCACTACAGAACCAGCCTTGACTACCAGTTCACGCAGCCCACATAGGAAGCTCCTAAACTGGAGGCACCCTGGAGTTGGCTAACCCGACTGCAACACGACGGGGCGAACATAGGCGTCTCAGCGAGTTTGACACACCCCGGAAACAGCTGACGGTGCTGAAACCAGGTTTGGCACGAGGGAGTACCTGTGACAAAAACACTGCCGAGAATCAGCTGGCGGTGCTGGAACCCAGATGCGTTGCCCCAGTGTGCAAGAGCCAATGGCACGACCGAGGACCAGCTGACGGTGCTGGAACACGGTTACTAAGCTGTAGGTGCCCGCGCTTAAAAGCACTACCAAGGACCGCCTGACGTTGGCGGAACTCGGATACGCAGGAGGAGGCACCTAAGCCAAAGGCTCGGCCCGGAACCAGCTGACGGTGCTGGAACCAGGTGGTGGACCCCAAGGCCCACAGGAGAGGAGAGAACAGCTAGGCCGCGAGGCAGCCGCAGTTACCGAACCCCAACAGTCCTACAGGGGGAGCTGGGCCTACTGGCACTACAGAACCAGCCTTGACTACCAGTTCACGCAGCCCACATAGGAAGCTCCTAAACTGGAGGCACCCTGGAGTTGGCTAACCCGACCGCACCACGACGGGGCAAGCATAGGCGTCTCAGCGAGCTTGACACAACCCGGAAACAGCTGACGGTGCTGAAACCAGGCTTGGCACGAGGGAGTACCTGTGACAAGAACACTGCCGAGAACCAGCTGGCGGTGCTGGAACCCAGATGCGTTGCCCCAGTGTGCAAGAGCCAATGGCACGACCGAGGACCAGCTGGCGGTGCTGGAACCCGGTTACTAAGCTGTAGGTGCCCGCGCTTAAAAGCACTACCAAGGACCGCCTGACGTTGGCGGAACTCGGATACCCAGGAGGAGGCACCTAAGCCAAAGGCTCGGCCCGGAACCAGCTGACGGTGCTGGAACCAGGTGGTGGACCCCAAGGCCCACAGGAGAGGAGAGAACAGCTAGGCCGCGAGGCAGCCGCAGTTACCGAACCCCAACAGTCCTACAGGGGGAGCTGGGCCTACTGGCACTACAGAACCAGCCTTGACTACCAGTTCACGCAGCCCACATAGGAAGCTCCTAAACTGGAGGCACCCTGGAGTTGGCTAACCCGACCGCACCACGACGGGGCAAGCATAGGCGTCTCAGTGAGCTTGACACAACCCGGAAACAGCTGACGGTGCTGAAACCAGGCTTGGCACGAGGGAGTACCTGTGACAAGAACACTGCCGAGAACCAGCTGGCGGTGCTTGAACCCAGATGCGTTGCCCCAGTGTGCAAGAGCCAATGGCACGACCGAGGACCAGCTGGCGGTGCTGGAACCCAGTTACTAAGCTGTAGGTGCCCGCGCTTAAAAGCACTACCAAGGACCGCCTGACGTTGGCGGAACTCGGATACCCAGGAGGAGGCACCTAAGCCAAAGGCTCGGCCTGGAACCAGCTGACGGTGCTGGAACCAGGTGGTGGACCCCAAGGCCCACAGGAGAGGAGAGAACAGCTAGGCCGCGAGGCAGCCGCAGTTACCGAACCCCAACAGTCCTACAGGGGGAGCTGGGCCTACTGGCACTACAGAACCAGCCTTGACTACCAGTTCACGCAGCCCACATAGGAAGCTCCTAAACTGGAGGCACCCTGGAGTTGGCTAACCCGACCGCACCACGACGGGGCAAGCATAGGCGTCTCAGTGAGCTTGACACAACCCGGAAACAGCTGACGGTGCTGAAACCAGGCTTGGCACGAGGGAGTACCTGTGACAAGAACACTGCCGAGAACCAGCTGGCGGTGCTGGAACCCAGATGCGTTGCCTATTAAAGATTGTCTTCCTAGAGCCCCAACTAGCGGTGTTGGAGCTAAGGGTAAGCAGGGGGAGCAGAGTGTAGGCCGAAGCCTGCACTGGAGGCAGCTTTGTGTCTGCGTTGCGTTTGCAGGACACTTTGCCGGCTACACAGTGGGGGAACAGCTGGCGTTGCTGAACCCCACTAACACAATGGCGTGTGTTTTTCTCTGTGCAGCTAGCACTTGCGGTCAAAAACTAGCGATGTTAGAGCCCGTGTTGAAGCAGGAGGAGGAGGAGAGGAGCAGAGTGTAGGCCGAAGCCTATTTGAACCAATTTCAAAGGAAACCTTTAACCCCCCCTCAGGTGTTACAAAGTACAAGAGACACACCTTGTGCAGTATTAATGCTGCACAAGTGAAAGGTTGCTCTATTAATTTGTCTACTTGCACACGCTGAATGAAAGACGTACACAATTTAGCCCTTTCTTCAGTCAAACTGTAGTGGATGCGTGACTTGGCTTTTTAAGGAGACGCAGCACAGGTGTCCCAAATAACGCCTTGGTGCTTGGCGCAGCTTCCTGAGCGTTGTTATTTGCTGTACAGGAGTCTGCGCTCTTGTGTTATCCCTTGGCAATGCCCTGTTAGAGCTGCCCGTCTTATGACCTCATTTCATGTTGGCCGGTGCGGTTAACGATGGCCATAAATCCCAGACCCACAGTGCCTTTTCATAAAGTCACACTGCGGTGCTGTGATTCGTGGCCTTGAGCAGTAAATATTTTGGCCGCTCACACACGTCCTTACACCTGCTTCAGACTGGGCGGCCTCTGCTGATCCCTTCTCGCATGCCGCGGCCATGAGGCTGCACAGTCTGAAGAAGGCGGAAGGAGATGAGTTAAGACAGGTGAAGATATGCACTGCTCGTGCCCATCAATCACACCCTCGCAGTCAAAATAAGACAACGAGGAGCATTGTTTCAGGCAGGGCGGACGCACAGGCGCAACAAGCCAACCAATGATGTCAGAAGACGGGAAGCGCTACCAAGGGGGGTGCTGCGTATCATTAGAAAGGAAAGTCACACCTCAGGGACAGTGGAATGGTCTCAATGAGACACAATTTGTACGTTTTGAGTTTCACGTGGGCAAGGACAAAAAGTCAGCCACCTTGTACAAATGCAGCAGTACTGCTGTACAAGGTGGCTGTTATACATAGAAACACCTGGGGGTGGGGGGCAGGCTCCCTTCAATTTCAGTTCATGTGCCTGCGTGGCGTTTGCAGAACACGTTGCCAGCTACACAGCAGGGGAACAGCTGGCGGTGCTGAACCCCACTAACACATTGGCTGGTGTTTTTCTCTGTGCAGCTAGCATGTCCGGGCAGAAACTGGCGTTGTTTGAGCCCAGGGTCAGCAGGAGGAGGAGAGGAGCAAAGTGTAGGCCGAAGCCTGCACTGGTGGCAGCTTTTGTTCAGTTGTGCCAGCGTGGCTTGTGCTGGACACGATGCCGACTACACAGCAGGGGAACAGCTGGCGGTGCTGAACCCCACTAACACATTGGCTGGTGTTTTTCTCTGTGCAGCTAGCATGTCCGGGCAGAAACTGGCGTTGTTTGAGCCCAGGGTCAGCAGGAGGAGTAGAGGAGCAGAGTGTAGGCCGAAGCCTAGTTGAACCAATTTCAAAGGTTACCTTTAACCCCCCCCTCAGGTGTTGCAAGGTACAAGAGCCACACCTTGAACAGCATTAATGATGCACAAGTCAAAGGTTGCTCTATTTAATTTTGCTCCTTGCACACGCTGAATTAAACACGTACACTATTTAGCCCATTATACTGTCAAACAGTAGTGGAGGCGTGACTAGTCTACTAGTCTTTTTAAGGAGACGCAGCACAGGTGTACAAATTTACACTTAGGTGCTGTGCGCAGATTCCTTACCGTTGTTATTTGCAGTACAGGAAACTGCGCTCTTGTGTTATCCCTTGGCAATACCCTGTTAGTGCAGGCCGTCTCATGACCTCATTTCATGTTGGCCGGTGCGGTTAACGATGGCCATAAATCCCAGACCCACAGTGGCTTTTCCTAAAGTCACACTGCGGTGCTGGGATTCGTGGCCTTGTGCAGTAAATATGTTCGCCGCTCACACATGTCCTTACACCTGCTTCAGACTGGGCGGCCTCAGCTGATCCCTTATCGCATGCCGCGGCCATGAGGCCGCACAGTCAGAAGAAGGCGGAAGGAGGGGAGTGAAGACAGGGGAACATATGCACTGCTCGTGCCCATCAATCACACCCTCACAGTCAAAATATATGAGACAACGGGGGGCGTTGTGTCGGGCAGGGGGGACGCACAGGCACAGCCAGCCAACCAATGATCTCAGGAGACGGGCAGCGCTAACAATGGGGGTGCTGCGTGTCATTAAAAAGGAAAGTCACACCTCAGGGACATTGTAATGGTCTGTAATGAGACACATTTTGTACTTGTTGAGTTCCACGTGTGCAAGGAGAAAAAGTCAGCCACCTTGTACAAATGCAGCAGTACTGCTGTACAAGGTGGCTGTTATACATAGAAACAACTGGGGGGGTGGGGGGCAGGCTCCCTTCAATTTCAGTTCATGTGCCTGCGTGGCGTTTGCAGGACACGTTGCCAGCTACACAGCAGGGGAACAGCTGGCGGTGCTGAACCCCACTAACACATTGGCTGGTGTTTTTCTCTGTGCAGCTAGCATGTCCGGGCAGAAACTGGCGTTGTTTGAGCCCAGGGTCAGCAGGAGGAGGAAAGGAGCAAAGTGTAGGCCGAAGCCTGCACTGGTGGCAGCTTTTGGTCAGTTGTGCCAGCGTGGCTTGTGCTGGACACGATGCCGACTACACAGCAGGGGAACAGCTGGCGGTGCTGAACCCCACTAACACATTGACTGGTGTTTTTCTCTGTGCAGCTAGCATGTCCGGGCAGAAACTGGCGGTGTTTGAGCCCAGGGTCAGCAGGAGGAGGAGAGGAGCAGAGTGTAGGCCGAAGCCTGCACTGGTGGCAGCTTTTGGTCAGTTGTGCCAGCGTGGCTTGTGCTGGACACGATGCCAACTACACAGCAGGGGAACAGCTGGCGGTGCTGAACCCCACGAACACATTGACTGGTGTTTTTCTCTGTGCAGCTAGCAGTTCCGGGCAGAAACTAGCGGTGTTTGAGCCCAGGGTCAGCAGGAGGAGTAGAGGAGCAGAGTGTAGGCCGAAGCCTAGTTGAACCAATTTCAAAGGTTACCTTTAACCCCCCCCTCAGGTGTTGCAAGGTACAAGAGCCACACCTTGAACAGCATTAATGATGCACATGTCAAAGGTTGCTCTATTTAATTTTGCTCCTTGCACACGCTGAATTAAACACGTACACTATTTAGCCCATTATACTGTCAAACAGTAGTGGAGGCGTGACTACTAGTCTTTTTAAGGAGACGCAGCACAGGTGTACAAATTTACACCTAGGTGCTGTGCGCAGATTCCTTACCGTTGTTATTTGCAGTACAGGAAACTGCGCTCTTGTGTTATCCCTTGGCAATACCCTGTTAGTGCAGGCCGTCTCATGACCTCATTTCATGTTGGCCGTTGCGGTTAACGATGGCCATAAATCCCAGACCCACAGTGGCTTTTCCTAAAGTCACACTGCGGTGCTGGGATTCGTGGCCTTGTGCAGTAAATATGTTCGCCGCTCACACATGTCCTTACACCTGCTTCAGACTGGGCGGCCTCAGCTGATCCCTTATCGCATGCCGCGGCCATGAGGCCGCACAGTCAGAAGAAGGCGGAAGGAGGGGAGTGAAGACAGGGGAACATATGCACTGCTCGTGCCCATCAATCACACCCTCGCAGTCAAAATATATGAGACAACTGGGGGCGTTGTGTCGGGCAGGGGGGACGCACAGGCACAGCCAGCCAACCAATGATGTCAGGAGACGGGCAGCGCTAACAATGGGGGTGCTGCGTGTCATTAAAAAGGAAAGTCACACCTCAGGGACATTGTAATGGTCTGTAATGAGACACATTTTGTAGTTGTTGAGTTCCACGTGTGCAAGGAGAAAAAGTCAGCCACCTTGTACAAATGCAGCAGTACTGCTGTACAAGGTGGCTGTTATACATAGAAACACCTGGGGGGGTGGGGGGCAGGCTCCCTTCAATTTCAGTTCATGTGCCTGCGTGGCGTTTGCAGGACACGTTGCCAGCTACACAGCAGGGGAACAGCTGGCGGTGCTGAACCCCACTAACACATTGGCTGGTGTTTTTCTCTGTGCAGCTAGCATGTCCGGGCAGAAACTGGCATTGTTTGAGCCCAGGGTCAGCAGGAGGAGGAGAGGAGCAAAGTGTAGGCCGAAGCCTGCACTGGTGGCAGCTTTTGGTCAGTTGTGCCAGCGTGGCTTGTGCTGGACACGATGCCGACTACACAGCAGGGGAACAGCTGGCGGTGCTGAACCCCACTAACACATTGGCTGGTGTTTTTCTCTGTGCAGCTAGCATGTCCGGGCAGAAACTGGCGTTGTTTGAGCCCAGGGTCAGCAGGAGGAGGAGAGGAGCAAAGTGTAGGCCGAAGCCTGCACTGGTGGCAGCTTTTGGTCAGTTGTGCCAGCGTGGCTTGTGCTGGACACGATGCCGACTACACAGCAGGGGAACAGCTGGCGGTGCTGAACCCCACTAACACATTGGCTGGTGTTTTTCTCTGTGCAGCTAGCATGTCCGGGCAGAAACTGGCGTTGTTTGAGCCCAGGGTCAGCAGGAGGAGTAGAGGAGCAGAGTGTAGGCCGAAGCCTAGTTGAACCAATTTCAAAGGTTACCTTTAACCCCCCCCTCAGGTGTTGCAAGGTACAAGAGCCACACCTTGAACAGCATTAATGATGCACAAGTCAAAGGTTGCTCTATTTAATTTTGCTCCTTGCACACGCTGAATAAAACACGTACACTATTTAGCCCATTATACTGTCAAACAGTAGTGGAGGCGTGACTACTAGTCTTTTTAAGGAGATGCAGCACAGGTGTCAAAATTTACACCTAGCTGCTGTGCGCAGATTCCTGAGCGTTGTTATTTGCTGTACAGGAGTCTGCGCTATTGGGATCCCTTGGCCATGCGCTGTGAGCGCTTCCTGTCTTCTGACCTCATTTAATGTCGGCCGTTACGGTTAGCGATGGACATGAATCCCAGACCCACAGTGTGTTTTCAAAAAATCACACTGCGTGGCTGGGATTCGTGGCCTTGTTCAGTAAATATGTTTGACGCTCACACATGTCCTTACACCTGCTTCAGACTGGGCGGCCTCATCTGATCCCTTATCGCCTGTCGCGGCCATGAGGACACCCAGTCTGAAGAAGGCGGAAGGAGATGAGTGAACACAGGCAAACATATGCACTGCACATGCCCATCAATCACACCCTCGCTGTTCAAAAAAATAAGACACCGAGGGGCGTTGTTTCGAGCAGGGCAGACGCACAGGCGCAGCCAGCTAACCAATGATGTCAAAAGACGGGCAGCGCTAACAAGGGTGGTGCTGCGTATCATTAGAAAGGAAAGTCACACCTCAGGGACAGTGGAATGGTCTCAATGAGACACATTTTGTACGTGTTGAGTTCCACGTGGGCAAGGAGAAAAAGTCAGCCACCTTGTACAAATGCAGCAGTACTGCTGTACAAGGTGGCTGTTTTACATAGAAACACCTGGGGGTGGGGGGCAGGCTCCCTTCAATTTCAGTTCATGTGCCTGCGTGGCGTTTGCAGGTCACGTTGCAAGCTACACAGCAGGGGAACAGCTGGCGGTGCTGAACCCCACTGACACATTGACTGGTGTTTTTCTCTGTGCAGCTCGCATGTCCGGGCAAAAACTGGCGGTGTTAGAGCCCAGGGTCAGCAGGAGGAGGAGAGGAGCAATGTGTAGGCCGAAGCCTGCACTGGTGGCAGCTTTTGGTCAGTTGTGCCAGCGTGGCTTGTGCTGGACACGATGCCGGCTACACAGCGGGGGAACAGCTGGCGGTGCTGAACCCCACTAACACATTGGCTGGTGTTTTTCTCTGTGCAGCTAGCACTTCCGGGCAGAAACTGGCGGTGTTTGAGCCCAGGGTCAGCAGGAGGAGGAGAGGAGCAGAGTGTAGGCCGAAGCCTGCACTGGTGGCAGCTTTTGGTCAGTTGTGCCAGCGTGGCTTGTGCTGGACACGATGCCGACTACACAGCAGGGGAACAGCTGGCGGTGCTGAACCTCACTAACACATTGACTGGTGTTTTTCTCTGTGCAGCTAGCAGTTCCGGGCAAAAACTAGCGGTGTTTGAGCCCAGGGTCAGCAGGAGAGGAGCAGAGTGTAGGCCGAAGCCTAGTTGAACCAATTTCAAAGGTTACCTTTAACCCCCCTCAGGTGTTGCAAGGTACAAGAGCCACACCTTGTGCAGCATTAATGCTGCACAAGTAAAAGGTTGCTCTATTTGTTTTGCTCCTTGCACACGCTGACTAAAACACGTACACTATTTAGCCCATTATACTGTCAAACAGTTGTGGAGGCGTGACTTGTCTTTTTAAGGAGACGCAGCACAGGTGTCAAAATTTGCACCTAGGTACTGGGCGCAGATTCCTGAGCGTTGTTATTTGCTGTACAGGAGTCTGCGCTATTGTGATCCCTTGGCCATGCGCTGTGAGCGCTTCCTGTCTTCTGACCTCATTTAATTTCCGCCGTTGCGGTTAGCGATGGACATGAATCCCAGACCCACAGTGTGTTTTCAAAAAATCACACTGCGTGGCTGGGATTCGTGGCCTTGTGCAGTAAATAGGTTTGCCGCTTACACATGTCCTTACACCTGCTCCAGACTGGGCGGCCTCAGCTGATCCCTTATCGCCTACCACGGCCAGGAGGCCGCACAGTCTGAAGAAGGCGGAAGGAGATGAGTTAAGACAGGCGAACATATGCACTGCTCGTGCCCATAAACCACACCCTCGCTGACAAAATAAATATGACAACGAGGGGCGTTGTTTCTAGCAGGGCGGATGCACAGGCGCAGCCAGCTAACCATGATGACAAAAGACGGGAAACGCTACCAAGGGGGGTGCTGCGTATCATTAGAAAGGAAAGTCACACCTCAGGGACAGTGGAATGGTCTCAATGAGACACATTTTGTACGTGTTGAGTTCCACGTGGGCAAGGAGAAAAAGTCAGCCACCTTGTACAAATGCAGCAGTACTGCTGTACTAGGTGGCTGTTATACATAGAAACACCTGGGGGGGTGGGGCCAGGTTCCCTTTAATTTCAGTTCATGTGCCTGCGTGGCGTTTGCAGGTCACGTTGCCGGCTACACAGCAGGGGAACAGCTGGCATTGCTGAACCCCACTAACACATTGGCTGGTGTTTTTCTCTGTGCAGCTAGCACTTCCGGGCAAAAACTAGCGGTGTTTGAGCCCAGGGTCAGCAGGAGGAGGAGAGGAGCAGAGTGTAGGCCGAAGCCTGCACTGGTGGCAGCTTTTGTTCTGTTGTGGCAGCGTGGCTTGTGCTGGACACGTTGCCGACTACACAGCAGGGGAACAGCTGGCGGTGCTGAACCCCACTGACACATCACCTAGTGTTTTTTCTGTGTAGACAACACTTCCAGGTGGCAACTGACAGTGTTGAAACCCAGGGAATCAAAGAGGAGCAGAGTGTAGGCCGAAGCCTGCAGTGGAGCAAGTTGAAAGGGAACCTTTAACCCCCCCCCCAGGCATTTGTTGCTGAAAGAGCCATCTTGTACATCAGTAATACTGCACATGGAAAATGGTGGCTCCGAAAATTATGCTCCTTGCAAACGCTGAAGTACACACTCATATAATGTGTCCCCTCACACCGTCAAACCATCCCGGAAGTGGGACTTTCCTTTGTAATGTGACACAGCACAGCCGTCATTCCAACCCCCTTGGTGCCGGGCGCCACCTCCTCAACGTTGTTTGGTTCTGTCACGGAGCCCGCGCTGTAATGTTATCCCTTGGCCATGCACAGTTAGCGGTGCCCGTCTTCTGACATCATGTAGGTGTCAGGCTGGCAGTGCCTGTGCGTCCAAGCTGCCCGAGATCCAACCTTGCAGTGTCATCTAATGTAGTCCCACTGCGGGCCAGGGATCCATGGGCATGCGCAGTGCATATCATCGCCTCTCACTCACCTCCTTCCTGCTTCTTCAGACTGTGCGGCGTCACGGCCGTGGCATGCTATTAGGGATCAGCTGACGCCGCCTAGTCTGAAGAAGCGTGAAGAAGGGGAGTGAGAGGCTAGTATATGCACTGCGCATGGCCATGGATACCAGGCCCACTGTGGGATCACATTAGACGACACTGCGAGGTGTGATTTCGGGCAGCGTGGACGCACAGGCGCAGCCAGGACGACAACAAATGATGTCAGAGGACGGGCAGCGCAAACTGTGCATGGCCAAGGGATAACATAACAGCGCAGGGTCCATGACGGAATCAAACAACGCTAAGGAGGCAGCGCAGGGTGCCAAGGGGGTAGCAATGACGGCTGTGCTGCGTCACATTACAAAGGAAAGTCCCACCTCCGGGACGGTTGGACGGTGTGAGGGGACACATTACATGAGTGTGTAGTTCAGCGTTTGCAAGGAGCATAATTTCAAGAGCGACCTTTCCCTTGTGCAGTATTAGTGCTGCACATGGTGGCTCTTTCAGTAACAAACGCCTAGGGGGGGGGGGGGGAGGACAGGTCCCCTTACATTTTAGTTGTGCCAGCGTGGCGGTCGCATGACACGTTGCCGGATACACAGCTGGGGATCAGCTGACGTTACTGAACCCCAATAACAGAGGAGCGACTGTTGACTGTGCACACAGCACTTCCAGGCACCAACTGGCGGTGTTAGAGCCCAGGGACAGCAGGAGGAGCAGATTGGAGGTATTGCCGCACACACAGCTGGGGATCAGCTGACGTTACTGAACCCCAATAACAGAGGAGCGACTGTTGACTGTGCACACAGCACTTCCAGGCACCAACTGGCGGTGTTAGAGCCCAGGGACAGCAGGAGGAGCAGATTGGAGGTATTGCCGCACACACAGCTGGGGATCAGCTGACGTTACTGAACCCCAATAACAGAGGAACGACTGTTGACTGTGCACACAGCACTTCCAGGCACCAACTGGCGGTGTTAGAGCCCAGGGACAGCAGGAGGAGCAGAGGAACAGAGTGTAGGCCGAAGCCTGATTGGAGCAAGTTGAAAGGAAACCTTTAACCCCCCCCCCCCCCAAGACGTTTGTAGCTGAAAGAGCCATCTTGTGCAGCACTAAGGATGCAAAAGGAAAAGGTTGCTCTTTTAATTATGCTCCTTGCAAACACCGAAGTAAACACTAAAAATGTGTCCCTTTATACCGTTAAACCGTTCCGGAGGTGCGAATTTCCTTCGTAATGGGACACAGCACAGCTGTCATTCCTATCCCCTTGATGCCGTGCGCTGCCTCCTCAGCGTTGTTTTAAGCTGTCACGGAGCCTGCGCTGTTCTGTTAGCCCTTGGCCATGCCCAATTAGCGCTGCCTGTCTTCTGACATAATTTGGTGTCAGGCTGTCAGTGCCTGTGCGTCCACGTTGCTCCAGATCCCACCTCGCAGTCTCGTCTAACGTAATCCCACTGCGGGCCTTGGAACCATGGGCATGCACAGTGCATAACCTCGACTCTCACTCCCCTCCTTCCCTCTTCTTCAGACTGTGCGGTGTCACGGCCGTGGCATGCTAGGGATCAGCTGACGGCGCACAGTCTAAAGAAGGCGGAGGGAAATGAGCGAGAGCCCGAGGGGAAGATATGCACTGCGCATGCCCATCGATCCCAGGCCCGCAGTGTGACTCAATCAGAAGACACTGCGAGGCGGGATCTCGGGCAGCGCGGCCGCACAGGCGCAGCCAGCCTGACACCAAATTATGTCAGAAGACAGGCAGCGCAAATAGGGCATGCCCAAGGGATAACAGAACAGCGCAGGCTCCGTGACAGCTTAAAACAACGCTGAGGAGGCAGCGCATGGCACCAAGGGGGTAGGAATGACGGCTGTGCTGCGTCACATTACGAAGGAAAGTCCCAGCTCCGGGACGGTATAACGGTATCAGTGAACACATTTTATAAGTGTTAAGTTCTGCGTGTGCAAAGAGCTAAAAAAAAAGAGCTACCTTTTCCTTGTGCAGCATTACTGCTGCACAAGATGGCTCTTTCAGTAACAAACAACGGGGGGGGGGGGGGGGGGACAGGTTCCCTTACATTTAGGTTGTTGTGCCAGCGTGGCGGTCGCAGGACACATTGCCGGCTACACAGCTGGGGATCAGCTGACGTTACTGAAACCCAATAACACTGGGTCGTATGTTTTTACTGTGCAGCCTGCACTTCTGAGCCGCAACTGGCGGTGTTGGAGCCCAGGAATAGCAGTTCAGGTGGTAGAAAGATGAACACAGCAGGAGACCTGGATGACACCCAATTACTTAATCAGGCAGAGGAGTGGCAAATTCCTGCGAGATCCAGGCCTGGTTCATTTTCAGGAAAGTAAGCCGGTCAACGTTATCGGAGGATAGTCGCATGCGACGGTCTGTTAGTACACCACCTGCGGTACTAAAGACACGTTCCGATAAGACACTAGCCGCAGGGCAAGCCAGCACCTCCAATGCATACTGGCTTAGCTCTGGCCATGTATCCAGCTTAGAGACCCAAAACTTGAACGGGGAAGAGCCGTCTGGGAGTACAGTAAGAGGGCAAGCCATGTAGTCTGTCACCATCTGACGGAACCGTTGCCTCCTGCTGACTGGAGCCGCCGGTGATGGTGTAGACATTTGGGGCGGGCACACAAAAGTGTGCCAGAGTTGTGCCATACTGGGCTTGCCTTGGGCAGAGGCACTGCTTCTGCTCCCTCTTTGGGCAGAGCCTCCCCCACTGCCTCGACGCACTGAGCTGCTTTGTAAAGCACTAGCAGCACTCCTCTCAGTTGGACAGGAGAAGATGATGGAATTCACCAGTGTGTCGTGGTACTCCCGCAATTTACGCTCCCGGGTCAACGCAGGGATGAGGTTTTGGACGTTGTCCCGGTAGCGAGGATCGAGGAGGGTGAACACCCAATAATCAGGTATGTTGAGAATGTGGTCGATGCGGCGGTCGTTTCTCAGGCACTGCAGCATGAAATCCACCATGTGCTGCAGAGTGCCAACTGGCCCAGAAACGCTGTCCCCTGCTTGAGACATGATCTCTGCCCGCTCGTCATCACCCCACCCTCGCTGTACACACTGACCACTGGACAATTGTGTCGCTCCCTCCTCTGGACGGAGCTCTTCCTCCTCCATTGACTCCTCCTCATCCTCCTCACAAATTGGCCCCTGCGTACCCCTTTGTGAGGAACCACGTGGCGCTGACTCTCCAGAAGCTGATGGAAAAGGTGACTCCTCATCCTCCACCTCTTCCACCACATCATCCCTTAACCCTTGCAAAGTTTGCTGAAGCAGGCAGATAAGGGGGACAGTCATGCTGACTAGTGCATCATCTGCACTTGCCATCCGCGTGGAATAATCAAAAGGACGCAAAACCTGGCAGACGTCCTTCATAGTGGCCCACTCTGTGGTGGTGAAGTCTGATCGGCGCTGACTGCGACTTCTTTGCGCCTGATGCAGCTGGTACTCCATAACTGCTTGCTGCTGCTCACACAACCGCTCCAACATATGTAACGTGGAATTCCACCGGGTAGGTAGGTCACATATGATGCGGTGTTCCGGAAGGCGGAATCGGCGCTGCAGAGCAGCAATGCGGGATCTGGCCAAGCTGGAACGCCGCAAGTGAGCACACTCTAGGCGGACCTTGTGCAGCAGGGCATCAAGATCCGGATAGTCCCTCAGAAAACTCTGCACAACCAAATTGAGCACATGTGCCAGACATGGGATGTGAGTGAGGTTGCCAAGGGCCAAAGCTGCCACCAGATTTCGGCCATTGTCACACACTACCATGCCTGGCTGGAGATTCGCTGGCAGTAACCACACATCGCTCTCCTGCTTGATGGCATTCCAGAGCTCCTGCGCTGTGTGGCTTCGATGCCCCAATGAAACTAGTTTCAAGACGGCCTGCTGACGTTTGGCCACGGCTGTGCTCATGTCGGTCATAGGTAAACGTTCACGGGTCCATGTGGAGGTGGACTGTGACGGATCCTGCAGAGACGAATCAGAGGAACTGGTGTAAGAGGAGGAGTCGATGCGTACAGACTGCATTCCTGCAATCCTTGGAGTGGGCAGGACACGTCCTGCGCCACTCGCACGATCTGTACCTGGCTCAACAACATTAACCCAATGGGCAGTGAGGGAAACATATCGCCCCTGTCCATGCTGACTGGTCCACGCATCGGTGGTGAGGTGGACCTTGCTACTGACGGCGTTCAGTAGCGCATGTTTTATGTTTGCCTCAACATGCCTGTGCAGGGCAGGGACAGCCTGCCTGCTGAAGTAAAAGCGGCTGGGCACCTTGTACTGTGGGACTGCCAATGCCATCAAGTCACGGAAGCTGTCAGTCTCCACCAGCCTGACGAGAGCATTTCCAGGGACAACAGTTTGGCAATGCCTGCATTCAGAGCCTGTGCTCGGGGGTGGTTGGCCGAGAATGCCCGCATTTTCTCCCATGCCTGGACTACCGATGGCTGTAGAGTAGACTGGGAGTGTGAGGATGACTGGGAAGGTGGTGCTGTGGGTGGAATTACACTAGGTCTCTGGACAACAGTGGAGGAAGAGGCAACACGAGATGAAGAGGTGGTAGCTGCCGCTGTTGGTTGGCCTACGTCTTCACTGTGTTTCTGTAACTCCACCGCGTGCCTGTTCCGCACATGTTTCCACATATTTGTGGTATTGAGGTAGCTGACACTTTTACCTCTTTTTACTTTCTGATGACACAGCTTGCATTTGACAAAACAAATGTCATCTGCAACTGTGTCAAAAAAGGACCAGGCACTGCAAGTCTTGGGAGCGCCCTTTTTGGCTTTGGAAAGAGACAGGCTCCTAACGGGTGCCAAAGTGGAGGCTACAGGCTCCGCAGTCTTCCCCCTCCCTCTCCATCTTTGGCCCGTAAGGGGAAGCTCTTCCTCAGAGCTGCTCCCACCACCTTCCTGTTCCTCACGCCACGATGGGTCAAGGACCTCATCATCTCCACTACCCTCTGCCACCAACTGCTCCTCCTGGGTAGTCTCGGCAGCACAGTACGCATCAGAAAGCGGCACCTGAGTTTCATCATCAGATGCGTACTGCGCTGTGGTCACCGGAGGCACTGGCCCACCTGCCTCTTCAGAGTCAGAGAGATAAAGCTTTTGGGCATCACTGCACACTGCCTCTTCTTCCATTTCTCCAATGCTGCTTGGCTGGCCCCCTGTTTCCAAGCCAAGAGATTCAGAGAACAGAAGTAGAGACGGCTCCTGTCCTGGGCTCTCTGACTGCCTGGCCAATTTGGCAGGTGGTGAAGAGACAGATGGCTGCTCTTCAGTGCTCTGTGCCTGAGAGGATGTGGCACTAACTGAAGTCGATGCCGAGGCGTTAGCTGCCATCCACCCGACAACGGCTTCAATTTGGTCTTCACATAGCAGCGGTGCACGGCGCTCTCCGACAAAGCTGCGCATGAAGGACTGTTCCCTGCTGAAACTGAGTGACGACGAGTCACCGGCGCCCGCAGCAGGCACAGAATCACCACGTCCTCTCCCTGCTCCGCGCCCACGCCCACGTGCCTTACTCCCTGCCCTCTTCATCTTGGTTGACAGATAAAGATAAGCAGAAAAGTACTAAGGCCTTAGTGTGCTTATTCCTGAAATGCTCCTCCTAACAGGTGTAAGAAACACTAATGTTGTAAATTGTGGACTAAACTTTATTATTTTTCAAATGTGGCCTACACAAGTGTTAAGTTGTGTTTGGTGAACTTAACTTTTTTTTTGGTGCAGATCGGGCTACAGAGCTAGTTTAAATCACACGGAGACCGTGTAGACAGCCGTAAACGGCGCTGCAAGGCCAAAAAACCCTCCTCTCGGTTATCCTATATAGTGTTTTTCCACTATTTAGCTGGATACGAGTGGAAAGACACTAATAGGAATTTTTTTTTTCAAATTTTAAACTGGCTGCACGATTTGAAAAAAAGGAAATTGTTTTTCAAGGTATGAGGCAGTAACGCACCCTGAGCTGAATCCAACCGGCTATGGCTGCACACAGACTACAGGGCGAGCTGCGCTCACACAGAGACCGTGCAGACAGCCGTAAACGGCGCTGCAAGGCCAACAAACCCTCCTCTAGGTTATCCTATATAGTGTTTTTCCACTATTTAGCTGGATACGAGTGGAAAGACACTAATAGGAATTTTTTTTTTCAAATTTTAAACAGGCTGCACTATTTGAAAAAAAGTAAAATTTTTCTCAAGGTATGAGGCAGTAATGAACCCTGAGCTGAATCCAACCGGCTATGGCTGCACACAGACTACAGGGCGAGCTGGGCTCACACGGAGACCGTGCAGACAGCCGTAAACGGCGCTGCAAGGCCAAAAAAACCTCCTCTAGGTTATCCTATATAGTGTTTTTCCACTATTTAGCTGGATACGAGTGGAAAGACACTAATAGGATTTTTTTTTTTCAAATTTTAAACTGGCTGCACTATTTGAAAAAAAGGAAATTGTTTTTCAAGGTATGAGGCAGTAACGCACCCTGAGCTGAATCCAACCGGCTATGGCTGCACACAGACTACAGGGCGAGCTGCGCTCACACAGAGACCGTGCAGACAGCCGTAAACGGCGCTGCAAGGCCAAAAAACCCTCCTCTAGGTTATCCTATATAGTGTTTTTCCACTATTTAGCTGGATACGAGTGGAAAGACACTAATAGGAATTTTTGTTTTTCAAATTTTAAACAGGCTGCACTATTTGAAAAAAAGTAAAATTTTTCTCTAGGTATGAGCCAGTAACGAACCCTGAGCTGAATCCAACTGGCTATGGCTGCACACAGACTACAGGGCGAGCTGGGCTCACACGGAGACCGTGCAGACAGCCGTAAACGGCGCTGCAAGGCCAAAAAACCCTCCTCTAGGTTATCCTATATAGTGTTTTTCCACTATTTAGCTGGATACGAGTGGAAAGACACTAATAGGAATTTTTTTTTTCAAATTTTAAACAGGCTGCACTATTTGAAAAAAAGTAAAATTTTTCTCAAGGTATGAGCCAGTAACGAACCCTGAGCTGAATCCAACCGGCTATGGCTGCACACAGACTACAGGGCGAGCTGGGCTCACACGGAGACCGTGCAGACAGCCGTAAACGGCGCTGCAAGGCCCAAAAACCCCCCTCTAGGTTATCCTATGTAGTGTTTTTCCACAATAGAGCTGGAGACTGGTGGAAAAACACTAATAGGAAATTTGAGAAAAAATGTGCAGCAGGCTGCACTAAGAGCAAAAAAGGACAACTGTGTGAGGCAGTGTGAACCCCCCCTGAGCTGAATACAACCGGGTATATGGCTGCACACAGACTACAGAGTGAGCTGCACACACACACACACACAGAGACCTTGCAGAACGCTGTTAAAACAGCGCTGCAAGGCAAGAGCAAGGTGAACAGTGAAGAACACACAGCGTTTTGCTAAATTAGCCTTTGGAAAGGAAAATAAAGCAATTAGCTAGCTCGACTGGCCCTCAGTTAGAACACAGCGTCCTGTCCCTAACTGAAATCACAGCAGAGTGAGCGCAAAATGGCGGCAGCGTTTTTTATAGTGCAGAGTGACATCATTTCAGCAGCCAATCCAAGCCTTGCCAGTACTTACATGCCCACCATGCTAAACAGGATGTGCCCACACTTCCAATCATTCCTCATTGGCTGCTGCGTTCAGTTTGAATTCTGGGAACTTCCGATTCCGGTATCCGATACGCGGGAAGTATCGGAATTCGGTATCGGAATTCCGATACCGCAAATATCGGCCGATACCCGATACTTGCGGTATCGGAATGCTCAACACTAGTGGCCATTATACAGTATGGAGCATCATATATGGTCATTATACAGTAGGCACCATCATGTGGGGCCATTATACAGTATGGAGCACTATGTGAGGCCCATTTCACTGTATGGAGGAATATGTGAATATAGTTTGACATGCCTGGCTTAAAGGGTTATTCTCATCATGATAAAGGGTTACAATTGCAAAGAGGCTGTAAAAAACAAACAACTTGGCAATATTACTTTGGAATAAAAATCCTCTTCATTCTCAAGAACAGACCTCCACTGCAATCGGTGGCTAGTATCTTTGGCTTGGAGTGCAGTGCTTACAAGCTCTTTGCTATGGCGTGCTAATGTAGGAGATTTTCTAATCTAAAACCACAGTATTCCGGTTAAATTGCTGTGTTGGCACTTTGCAATAAATACCGTAAGTGGATGTTAGATTGCAGTTTGGGCACTCGGTCTGTAAAAGATTCGCCACCAGTGGTATAGAACGTAACATCTAGTACACAGATTAGTATATGGCTCATATATAACAGACCTGGGCAAAATGTGGAAATCGGACCAGGCTATCTGTGATAACAAAACACCCGGAAACACTGGTCCGCAGGTCGCAATATACAGCTGACCTGCATCCAGATTTCATCGGGGACTCTGTGAGGGCACAAATTGTATATAGGGAGAGCTGTGTGGGGGCCCTCCCTGTAGTACGTCTATTACATGATACTGTTGTATGGAATAATGCAGTCTACTACACGATTCCATACTTTTATTTGTAGTATACTATCAGATACCAGACATATAAAGTAATACAATATATAGGTACATGGTCAGGCTCTGCCGGTTCCCACAGTAATCACATAACCAAGAGGATGCGCTTCGCACACTTGCTGTCTTGTGCCAACTAGAGAGTCTGCAGTGTTCTATTCACTGACAGCGAACACTAGTTGTCACCTGACTGCAAGTCTGACTGCACTGGAACCAGCAGAACCAAATCTTAACCTTTGATAATGAGGGCAATCTGGTTTGTTGCTCGGAGCCAGATTGCACTCATCATAAGCAGCATGCTGGGCAGGGCGTGGGGCCCAGACACATTTCCTGCACAGGGGCCCAAAGCTGTCAGTGTCCGCCACTGTGATATATACCTGCAGACCCACGTTATTAACTGCCCAAAAAAATGTTTTACTGTACAACAGCTCTACAAACAGAACTATTTCACCACCACAAAATTACAACGTGGGATATGATACAGGAAAGAAATATATCTTGGTACCGTGTTAGCCAGTAGATAGAAAAATATTTAGAATTGAGAGTCCTCAGTGGTTGATACCTTTTAATGGCTAACTGAAAAGATGGTAACAAATTGCAAGCTTTCGAGACTTTCGATACGTCTCTTCATCAAGCAAAGACTAAAGCAAATTCTGAAGAATCACATATTTATGCACATCGTATAGAAAAAAAAAAACAAAAAACCACCATGGATAAGCCAGGTGACATGAAGCAGAATTACCATGGGTGATAAACGTGACAAACAACGTGGGATATGGCAAGCTGTATCATGTTTTGCAACAGAATTTTTTTAATGTGCATGAGCTATGCAGACAGTGGAATTTCACTGCCACTAAATAACAAGGTGAGATATGGCATGCTGAATCACGGTAGCAACTGCCAAAAAAAATATGTTTTCAAGGCAAAGAGCTCAAATCACAGAACAATGTTACAGCGCCACTAAATTGCTAGGTGACATCTGCCTTGCTGTATCATATTTAGCAAGTGAATATATTTACAATGGCCTTCTCGTGCATGGAGCACCGTAGAAGCAGTATACAACACACTTGTATGAAATGTGCCCTGCTGTCTTTGTCTGTGGACCTCAGTAATGGCACAAAAAAAATCTGCTGAAATGTTGATTTCACAGCCACACAGGACACTAGCTATCTAAACTATCTGACTAAGAAACAACCGCCTAGCTAACTAGCTAAAATCAGCAAACAGTCCCAGCGTCAGGAGCAGCCTCTCTGCGCTGTTACAGTGTCAAAATGGCACTAAAACAAGGTGTCCGCTCTTTATATGGAGAGGGACATGTGATTTCAGCAGACAATGACACAAGCCATTGTGGCAGGACATTGTGGATGTTTCCTGCACCCTGATTGGCTAGCCGCAATGTGCACACATAAAGTTAGAATTAAAAAAAGTTTACAAGCACGCCACTCCCCTGAGCTCTGCCAACCCTCTACCCTCTTCAAGTGCTCAAAATACTTTAGTGGCAATACAAATATTTTCCCTCACTTTTTACCAAATGTTTCCATTTTTTTCTAATTTTATAAAGTTTTGCTCGTGTTTCCGATCACAAATCAGAATGTGCCATATTCGTGCTGATTTTATGTTTTGCAATCAAATTTGCTCATCACTAGTTTTCACCTTCCACACACATTTGTAGGTGATGAACCCGCTGACACTGTCACTTTGACCGCCTCTCACAGAAATATCCCATGTAATATAAAAGGCTTAACAGTGACGCGCCTTGCGTGTGTTTATTGCTGGGTAAGGTGATACAACTGCCTGAAGGAGAAAACCGTCCATCTGTGTATAATGGTTCCCCATTTTCTAATATAGACCTATCACCAGGTTTTTCAATACAAACTTCATACATTATTAAACATACCTGATAAGGCCGGTGTATTTACTTTGAATATTCATGCCTGAATGACTGTATAAATCTAATATTAATATGATATAGAATGAGAGAGCTCATGGATCTAAGTGTATTCACTCTTTGCCCATCCAGCCTGACTGATAGCTACAGTCTGTACTGAGCAGTTACATCTCAGCAGCAGGATGTACACTGAAGAACTTGCCAGGCAAACATATAAACACTAGAAGCGAATTGACTCAAAATGCATGTTAAACATTCTGAAATGTCTATGTTTGACAGGAGGGGCAACAAAGATTTGCCAGACCATGTCACTATTTTTTTCAGATGCAAAAAGGATGCCGTTTTGATGCACACATGTCGGATTTTCTTTAGCAATATACTTTGGGTCAATGTCTTGTTGGAAGGTGAATCTTCATCCCAGTCTCAAATCACTGACAGACTGAAACATGTTTTGTTCAAGAATATCCTTGTATTACGCATCATCCATCTTCCCCTAAACTCAGACCATTTTCCATGTCACTGCTGGCGAAAAACATAAACATCCCAACGGGGATAACATTTTATTGAAAGCATAGAGGAGGTAGTAATAAGTAGGAGAAGGAAGAAAAATGTAATTGCAGCAAATCAACCTTCCTGCTCTCTCCCTAATGACGTCCACGGCCGTACCCACAGCAGCTGAAAGAGGAGGTAGTCCTTATGCTGGAATCTGGATGCTTAAAGTACCTTCGGCGGGGCACCTACATAGTTCTGGTGCCTGTGGGTCCAGGGCAGCAGTCTTTTCCCTTCCTGGGGTTTGTTCAGCTCCCCACAGGGGAGCACGTCCTGCCATAGGCAAGCCCGCCTTGGCTCCAACTGAGGAGCAGGAACTTCCTGCTCCTTTATGGGGCTGTTTATCCAACCTTCTGGGTTATCCCCTTCTGTCCCTGCCTCTATCATACAGGCAAATACCATAACAATTTTTTTCCTTTCTGTGCAAAGCATATTCTAGTCTCTTTCTTGGACCAGCACTCCTCCCATTTGGCACAAGTGATTTTAATTGGCAGTAGACTGCAAAGTAAGGGGTCTAGCCCATTTTGGCTCTCACTGAAGAGCTGGAGGAAGGTGAGTTTCAGTGCTCCTTTCATTTTGGTGCTGGTGCTGTGTGGCGGCCATTGTTGCTGTGACTTTGTGCTGGTGGGGCGGCGCGGTCTGGAGTCATGGTGGCTCAGTCTCACAGCATGGGTGCTGTGGGGCAACAGGCCATCTGCCCTGCTGGTGCATGGCCGCTGTGGCGGTGGTCGCCGCAAGACTGCGCTCAGTTAGGGCGGTAGGACCCATTACGAGGTTTGCCGTGATGTGGCAGTGGGCTTCATACAGTCTGATCAAAATGTTAAACTGAAACCTCATATTCAGTTATATAAATTTTTGCCTAGCGGCTTTAGATTAACTTATGATTTTTGGAGGTGCGGTTCATACCCTTTTTTTTTTCCTTTTTGTGCAAAGCATGTTCTAGTCTCTTTCTTGGACCAGCACTCCTCCCATTTGGCACAGGTGATTTTAATTGGCAGGAGACTGCAAAGTAAGGGGTCCAGCCCATTTTGGCTCTCACTGAAGAGCTGGAGGAAGGTGAGTTTCAGTGCTCCTTTCATTTTGGTGCTGGTGCTGTGTGGTGGCCATTGTTGCTGTGGCTTTGTGCTGGTGGAGCGGCGCGGTCTGGAGTAGAGTTGAGCGACCTTGACCTTTTTAGAGTCGAGCCGGGTTTCGCGAAACCCGACTATCTCAAAAGTCGGGTCGAGTGAAATCGGCCGATTATGACGTAAAGTCGGGATCGACCGAAACACGAAACCCAATGCAAGTCAATGGGGCAGCATAGTCGGCAGTGAGTGGGGGCCAGGAAAACACCTAGAGTGCCCATTTTAATGTCAAAACCATCCATTCTTCTTAATGAAGCTTGTCAAGCGTAATTTACCTTATAATAATTGGAAGGCATTTGAAATTGGGGGTCATTTGGCTAAAGTTGTGGTGGGTAGGGCTGGTTCAAGTAATTAGTGGGCCCAGGAAATCTGGACCACGTCACGGCAGTGGAGCAGGGAGAGGTAAGTATTTCAACTTTGCAAGTGCTGTGAACCTGAGCAAGCAGGGGGGGCCCACTCGTTGGCATTGGCACTGGCACAGGGCCCCTCAAAGTACAGCGGTGTGTTTGCACGGCGGGGGCGCCTCCCACCGGCAGCAACACTTTTGCGTACCATGAGAGGCCCTGTGCCAGTGACGTCGCCAACTAGTATTCCTCCCCCCACCTGATGAAGGAACCTGCACTTTCATCTGCACCTTCCTGTCTGTCCCCGTGTAAGGTGGTATGGTATGCGGGAAGGGGGACCTGACTTTCAGCAGGGTCACAATCTTGCAGTGTAGCGTGCACGGGAAATGTTGCGTTATGGGTCAATGTACCAGCAGACTCATCTATCACTGGCTGGGCAATGGGCAGGATGAGGAGGAAACACAGATATAGGCCCAAAGAATAAAGTGGGCTAAATGCAGTTCAAAATTGGTAACACAGGACTAATCAGGGGGCATTGCAGTGGAGGACAACTGGAATGAGAGGCTGACACAGAGAGTAGGCCCAAATCAGTAAGTAGTCGAAATGCAGTTCAAAATTGGCAACAGTAGTAAACAGGCGGCACAGCTTTGTTCAGTGGAGGAGAACAGCAAGGAGTGGCAGACACCGATAGTAGGCCCCAACCCAACTAGTAGGCCAAATGCAGTCTAACATTAACAACTACTTAACGAGCGCCTGAAAACGGAATTTCAGGACAGGAAACCAGGAGAACAGCAAGGAGCGGCAGACACCGATAGTAGGCCCCAAACCAACTAGTACGCCAAATGCAGTTGTTCCGTTTAACCACAATTTAATGAGAGCCTGAAGATAGAAGTTCAGGAAAGGCAACCTGGAGAACACCTTGGAGTGGAACACACCATCTCTCTACACCCCATACCCAATTTGTAGGTCTAATGCAGCGTAGTTTCCAACAACTACTAAACGAGAGCATGATGATCGAAGCATTGGCGAGGAAACCTGGGGAACACCTTGGAGTGGAACACACCATCTCTCTACAGTGGAACACACCATCTCTCTACACCCCATACCCAATTTGTAGGCCTAATGCAGCGTAGTTTCCAACAACTACTAAACGAGAGCCGGAAGATCGAAGCAATGGAGAGGAAACCTGGGGAACACCTTGGAGTGTAACACACCATCTCTCTACACCCCATACCCAATTTGTAGGCCTAATGCAGCGTAGTTTCCAACAACTACTAAACGAGAGCCGGAAGATCGAAGCAATGGAGAGGAAACCTGGGGAACACCTTGGAGTGTAACACACCATCTCTCTACACCCCATACCCAATTTGTAGGCCTAATGCAGCGTAGTTTCCAACAACTACTAAACGAGAGCCGGAAGATCGAAGCAATGGAGAGGAAACCTGGGGAACACCTTGGAGTGTAACACACCATCTCTCTACACCCCATACCCAATTTGTAGGCCTAATGCAGCGTAGTTTCCAACAACTACTAAACGAGAGCCGGAAGATCGAAGCAATGGAGAGGAAACCTGGGGAACACCTTGGAGTGTAACACACCATCTCTCTACACCCCATAACCAATTTGTAGGCCTAATGCAGCGTAGTTTCCAACAACTACTAAACGAGAGCCGGAAGATCGAAGCAATGGAGAGGAAACCTGGGGAACACCTTGGAGTGTAACACACCATCTCTCTACACCCCATACCCAATTTGTAGGCCTAATGCAGCGTAGTTTCCAACAACTACTAAACGAGAGCATGAAGATCGAAGCAATGGAGAGGAAACCTGGGGAACACCTTGGAGTGTAACACACCATCTCTCTACACCCCATACCCAATTTGTAGGCCTAATGCAGCGTAGTTTCCAACAACTACTAAACGAGAGCATGAAGATCGAAGCAATGGAGAGGAAACCTGGGGAACACCTTGGAGTGGAACACACCATCTCTCTACACCCCATACCCAATTTGTAGGTCTAATGCAGCGTAGTTTCCAACAACTACTAAACGAGAGCATGATGATCGAAGCATTGGCGAGGAAACCTGGGGAACACCTTGGAGTGGAACACACCATCTCTCTACAGTGGAACACACCATCTCTCTACACCCCATACCCAATTTGTAGGCCTAATGCAGCGTAGTTTCCAACAACTACTAAACGAGAGCCGGAAGATCGAAGCTCAGGAAAGGCAACCTGGGGAACACCTTGGAGTGGAACACACCATCTCTCTACACCCCATACCCAATTTGTAGGCCCAATGCAGCGTAGTTTCCAACAACTACTAAACGAGAGCCGGAAGATCGAAGCTCAGGAAAGGCAACCTGGGGAACACCTTGGAGTGTAACAAACCCTCTCTCTACACCACGGAAGGGCTGATTCTTAGGAAGGAAGGCTGTCGGAAAGAAGCAGGGCGCGTCCGAGGGTGATTATATTCTTATTAGGTATATACTCACCCTCGGACGCGCCCTGCTTCTTTATTTGTAATGAATGTTTATTTGCAATGTGGTTTTGACTTACTCTATTTTTTTGGTAAATAATGATTTTATTATTTTCATTGTTTTGCATCTTCTTGGCAATAATATAAAGAAGACGCGACAGGACAACATTCGGTGGATGCCATATCTGTGTTTAAAATTGAAAAAACCTTTCAGTTAACTACTTGCAGGAGAAAGTTATTGTAGCTGGTGGCCATTTTTAGTACTGTACCAGATTTTTGTTGTATGTGTTTGTTTTTAATGTTAAAATGTCTGCATTTGATATCTCTCCAGTATTTTCTTTATTATAAGCAACATACTTATTTTTATATTTTCTGATGTTGGTTCCAGGGGTACACGGGCAGCAGTGGTGTGGTCAGTGGAGGCCTAGTGGAAGGAGTGACCGCAGACAGGCATCGAAGGCCTAAAATAATAACACATGGCTGTAGGCAATTTTAAATTGGTTCCAGGGGTACACGGGCAGCAGTGGTGTGGTCAGTGGAGGCCTAGTGGAAGGAGTGACCGCAGACAGGCATCGAAGGCCTAAAATAATAACACATGGCTGTAGGCAATTTTAAATTGGTTCCAGGGGTACATGGGCAGCAGTGGTGTGGTCAGTGGAGGCCTAGTGGAAGGAGTGACCGCAGACAGGCATCGAAGGCCTAAAATAATAACACATGGCTGTAGGCAATTTTAAATTGGTTCCAGGGGTACACGGGCAGCAGTGGTGTGGTCAGTGGAGGCCTAGTGGAAGGAGTCACCGCAGACAGGCATCAAAGGCCTAAAATAATAACACATGGCTGTAGGCAATTTTAAATTGGTTACAGGGGTACACGGGCAGCAGTGGTGTGGTCAGTGGAGGCCTACTGGAAGGAGTCACCGCAGACAGGCATCGAAGGCCTAAAATAATAACACATGGCTGTAGGCAATTTTAAATTGGTTCCAGGGGTACACGGGCAGCAGTGGTGTGGTCAGTGGAGGCCTAGTGGAAGGAGTCACCGCAGACAGGTATCGAAGGCCTAAAATAATAACACATGGCTGTAGGCAATTTTAAATTGGTTCCAGGGGTACACGGGCAGCAGTGGTGTGGTCAGTGGAGGCCTAGTGGAAGGAGTGACCGCAGACAGGCATCGAAGGCCTAAAATAATAACACATGGCTGTAGGCAATTTTAAATTGGTTCCAGGGGTACACGGGCAGCAGTGGTGTGGTCAGTGGAGGCCTAGTGGAAGGAGTGACCGCAGACAGGCATCGAAGGCCTAAAATAATAACACATGGCTGTAGGCAATTTTAAATTGGTTCCAGGGGTACACGGGCAGCAGTGGTGTGGTCAGTGGAGGCCTAGTGGAAGGAGTGACCGCAGACAGGCATCGAAGGCCTAAAATAATAACACATGGCTGTAGGCAATTTTAAATTGGTTCCAGGGGTACACGGGCAGCAGTGGTGTGGTCAGTGGAGGCCTAGTGGAAGGAGTCACCGCAGACAGGCATCGAAGGCCTAAAATAATAACACATGGCTGTAGGCAATTTTAAATTGGTTACAGGGGTACACGGGCAGCAGTGGTGTGGTCAGTGGAGGCCTAGTGGAAGGATTGACCACAGACAGGCATCGAAGGCCTAAAATAATAACACATGGCTGTAGGCAATTTTAAATTGGTTACAGGGGTACACGGGCAGCAGTGGTGTGGTCAGTGGAGGCCTAGTGGAAGGAGTGATCACAGACAGGCATCGAAGGCCTAACATAACAAAAATGTCAATACAATGGTATTGTCAGTGGCAGGCATTGAAGGATGTCAGCGCATAGACTAAACATTGGTGGAGCTGAGATAATTTTGCAAGTGGTAGAGCACTGTTTGAGCTGGGGTGGGGGAAACTGTCTTGTGGCCGGCGGTACAGGCCCAGGGCCCCTCATATTACAACGGTGTGTCTGACGTTGGGTGCGCACCACCACCGCCAGAGACACTTTATTGTACTAGGAGGGACCCAGTGGCAGTGCCGTCGACCAAAAGCGGGCTCACCCACCTCTTCAGACAAACTGCACTCTCACGGGTGCTGTCGCCAAGTGTCGATACCACGTCCCCGTGTGGGGAGTTTGGCCATTTAGTGAGGTGTAAACATGTCGTATGCTGGACAATCAGGTGCAGAAAATTACGAGATTGGAAAAGGCATTCAGAATAGTCCACAGGCAAGACCTTTTCATAGGAAAGCTAGGTGTCAGCCGGGCAAGGTGGGGCAAAAGATTTCGAAATCCAGTTGTGGTTCATTTTAATGAAGGTTAGATCATCTAAATTTTGGGTAGCCAGACGAGTCCTTTTTTCTGTTAGTATTGAACCTGCAGCACTGAATACTCTTTCTGATAGGACACTAGCTGCCGGGCAAGCAAGCTCCTGCAATGCATATTCTGCCAATTCTGGCCAGGTGTCTAATTTTGATGCCCAGTAATCAAATGGGAATGACGGTTGAGGGAGAACATCGATAAGGGATGAAAAATAGTTTGTAACCATACTGGACAAATGTTGTCTCCTGTCACTTTGAATTGATGCTGCAGTACCTGTCCTGTCTGCGGTCATAGCAAAATCACTCCACAACCTGGTCAGAAAACCCCTCTGGCCAACGCCACTTCTGATTTCTGCCCCTCTAACTCCTCTGGTCTGCTGGCCCCTGCAGCTCGTGTGAGAACGATCACGGGCGCTGTGTGCAGGGAATGCCAGAAGCAAACGGTCAACAAGAGTTGATTGTTTGGTTGCTAATATTAGTTCCAAGTTCTCATGTGGCATTATATTTTGCAATTTGCCTTTATAGCGAGGATCAAGGAGGCAGGCCAACCAGTAATCGTCATCATTCATCATTTTAGTTATGCGTGTGTCCCTTTTGAGGATACGTAAGGCATAATCCGCCATGTGGGCCAAAGTTCCAGTTCTCAAATCTGCGGTTGTGCTTGGTTGAGGGGCAGTTTCAGGCAAATCCACGTCACTTGTGTCCCTCAAAAAACCAGAACCCGGCCTTGCCGCGCCACCAATTTCCAGTGGCCCCGGAAAAGCTTCCTCATTAAAAATATAATCATCCCCATCATCCTCCTCGTCCTCCTCCTCCTCTTCGCCCGCTACCTCGTCCTGTACACTGCCCTGGCCAGACAATGGCTGACTGTCATCAAGGCTTTCCTCTTCCTCAGCTGCAGACGCCTGATCCTTTATGTGCGTCAAACTTTGCATCAGCAGACGCATTAGGGGGATGCTCATGCTTATTATGGCGTTGTCTGCACTAACCAGCCGTGTGCATTCCTCAAAACACTGAAGGACTTGACACATGTCTTGAATCTTCGACCACTGCACACCTGACAACTCCATGTCTGCCATCCTACTGCCTGCCCGTGTATGTGTATCCTCCCACAAAAACATAACAGCCCGCCTCTGTTCGCACAGTCTCTGAAGCATGTGCAGTGTTGAGTTCCACCTTGTTGCAACGTCTATGATTAGGCGATGCTGGGGAAGGTTCAAAGAACGCTGATAGGTCTGCATACGGCTGGAGTGTACGGGCGAACGGCGGATATGTGAGCAAAGTCCACGCACTTTGAGGAGCAGGTCGGATAACCCCGGATAACTTTTCAGGAAGCACTGCACCACCAGGTTTAAGGTGTGAGCCAGGCAAGGAATGTGTTTCAGTTGGGAAAGGGAGATGGCAGCCATGAAATTCCTTCCGTTATCACTCACTACCTTGCCTGCCTCAAGATCTACAGTGCCCAGCCACGACTGCGTTTCTTGCTGCAAGAACTCGGACAGAACTTCCGCGGTGTGTCTGTTGTCGCCCAAACACTTCATAGCCAATACAGCCTGCTGACGTTTGCCAGTAGCTGCCCCATAATGGGAGACCTGGTGTGCAACAGTGGCAGCTGCGGATGGAGTGGTTGTCCGACTGCGGTCTGTGGACGAGCTCTCGCTTCTGCAGGAGGACGAAGAGGAGGAGGAGGGGGTGCGAACGGCTACAGCCAATTGTTTCCTAGACCGTGGGCTAGGCAGAACTGTCCCAAACTTGCTGTCCCCTGTGGACCCTGCATCCACCACATTTACCCAGTGTGCCGTGATGGACACGTAACGTCCCTGGCCATGCCTACTGGTCCATGCATCTGTTGTCAGGTGCACCTTTGTGCTCACAGATTGCCTGAGTGCATGGAGGATGCGCTCTTTAACATGCTGGTGGAGGGCTGGGATGGCTTTTCTGGAAAAAAAGTGTCGACTGGGTAGCTCGTAGCGTGGTACAGTGTAGTCCATCAGGGCTTTGAAAGCTTCGCTTTCAACTAACCGGTAGGGCATCATCTCTAACGAGATTAGTCTAGCTATGTGTGCGTTCAAACCCTGTGTACGCGGATGCGAGGCTAAGTACTTCCTTTTTCTAACCATAGTCTCATGTAGGGTGAGCTGGACTGGAGAGCTGGAGATCGTGGAACTAGCGGGGGTGCCGGTGGACATGGCAGACTGAGAGACGGTGGGAGATGGTATTGTTGCCACCGGTGCCCTAGAAGCAGTGTTTCCTACTACGAAACTGGTGATTCCCTGACCCTGACTGCTTTGGCCTGGCAAAGAAACCTGCACAGATACTGCAGGTGGTGCGGAAAATGGTGGCCCTACACTGCCGGAAGGGATGTTGCGTTGCTGACTAGCTTCATTGGCCGAGGGTGCTACAACCTTAAGGGACGTTTGGTAGTTAGTCCAGGCTTGCAAATGCATGGTGGTTAAATGTCTATGCATGCAACTTGTATTGAGACTTTTCAGATTCTGTCCTCTGCTTAAGGTAGTTGAACATTTTTGACAGATGACTTTGCGCTGATCAATTGGATGTTGTTTAAAAAAATGCCAGACTGCACTCTTTCTAGCATCGGATACCTTTTCAGGCATTGCAGACTGAGCTTTAACCGGATGGCCACGCTGTCCTCCAACAGGTTTTGGCTTTGCCACGCGTTTTGGGCAAGATACGGGCCCGGCAGATGGAACCTGTTGCGATGTTGATGCCTGCTGCGGCCCCTCCTCCTCCGCTTCAGAACTGCTGCCGCCTGCACCCTGTTCCCCCAATGGCTGCCAATCGGGGTCAAGAACTGGGTCATCTATTACCTCTTCTTGTAGCTCGTGTGCAACTTCGTCTGTGTCACCGTGTCGGTCGGTGGTATAGCGTTCGTGATGGGGCAACATAGTCTCATCAGGGTCTGATTCTTGATCAGCACCCTGCGAGGGCAATGTTGTGGTCTGAGTCAAAGGACCAGCATAGTAGTCTGGCTGTGGCTGTGCATCAGTGCACTCCATGTCAGATTCAACTTGTAATGGGCATGGACTGTTAACTGCTTCACTTTCTAAGCCAGGGACGGTATGTGTAAAGAGCTCCATGGAGTAACCCGTTGTGTCGCCTGCTGCATTCTTCTCTGTTGTTGTTTTTGCTGAAGAGGACAAGGAAGCGACTTGTCCCTGACCGTGAACATCCACTAACGACGCGCTGCTTTGACATTTACCAGTTTCACGAGAGGAGGCAAAAGAGCTAGAGGCTGAGTCAGCAAGATAAGCCAAAACTTGCTCTTGCTGCTCCGGCTTTAAAAGCGGTTTTCCTACTCCCAGAAAAGGGAGCGTTCGAGGCCTTGTGTAGCCAGACGACGAACCTGGCTCCACAGCTCCAGACTTAGGTGCAATATTTTTTTTCCCACGACCAGCTGATGCTCCACCACTACCACTACCCTCATTACCAGCTGACAATGAACGCCCCCGGCCACGACCTCTTCCACCATACTTCCTCATTGTTTTAAAAACGTAAACAAACTAACGGTATTTGTTGCTGTCACACAAATTACACGGTGAGCTATAACTTCAGTATGATTTAGCTACCCCTTTACAGGTGAGTGAGACCACAACGAAAATCAGGCACAATGTTACACACTCTGTTGTTGGTGGCAACAAATGAGAGAGATGCCACACACGCAGGACTGTCACTGAAGCACAAATGTAAATATTAATCTCCCACTGATTTGATTTTTTTTTTTTTTTAAGGGAGACTTTGGGAAAAAAAATAATAGAATAAAATGATTTTTTCAGGAAGAATTTAGAAACCAAATAAAATGATTTTTTCAGGGAGAATTTAGAAAACAAATAAAACAAAAAAAGGCTTTCTATGGCCCACTGAGTGAGAGATGACGCACACAGGAGTCAGGAGTGGCACACAAGCCCAGAGGCCAATATTTATCTCCCACTGATTGATGTAGTGATTTTTTCAGGTAGATTTTGGAACCCAAATCAAGCTAAAAAAAATAATAGGCTTTCTATGGCCCACAATTGGAGAGAGAGAGAGATGGCACACCCAGGAGTCAAGACTGGCACACAAGCAGAAAGGGCAATATTAATCTCCCACTGATTTGTTTTTTTGTTTTTTTTTTTCAGGGAGACTTTAGGAAAAAAAAAATAGAATAAAATGATTTTTTCAGGAAGAATTTAGAAACCAAATAAAATAAAATGATTTTTTCAGGGAGAATTTAGAAAACAAATAAAACAAAAAAAGGCTTTCTATGGCCCACTGAGTGAGAGATGACGCACACAGGAGTCAGGAGTGGCACACAAGCCCAGAGGTCAATATTTATCTCCCACTGATTGATGTAGTGATTTTTTCAGGTAGATTTTGGAACCCAAATCAAGCTAAAAAAAATAATAGGCTTTCTATGGCCCACAATTGGAGAGAGAGAGAGAGATGGCACACCCAGGAGTCAAGACTGGCACACAAGCAGAAAGGGCAATATTAATCTCCCACTGATTTGTTTTTGTTTTGTTTTTTTCAGGGAGACTTTAGGAAAAAATAAAATAGAATAAAATTATTTTTTCAGGAAGAATTTAGAAACCAAATAAAATAAAATGATTTTTTCAGGGAGAATTTAGAAAACAAATAAAACAAAAAAAGGCTTTCTATGGCCCACTGAGTGAGAGATGACGCACACAGGAGTCAGGAGTGGCACACAAGCCCAGAGGCCAATATTTATCTCCCACTGATTGATGTAGTGATTTTTTCAGGTAGATTTTGGAACCCAAATCAAGCTAAAAAAAAATAGGCTTTCTATGGCCCACAATTGGAGAGAGAGAGAGAGATGGCACACCCAGGAGTCAAGACTGGCACACAAGCAGAAAGGGCAATATTAATCTCCCACTGATTTGTTTTTTTTTTGTTCTTTTTTTCAGGGAGACTTTAGGAAAAAAAAAATAGAATAAAATGATTTTTTCAGGAAGAATTTAGAAACCAAAGAAAATAAAATGATTTTTTCAGGGAGAATTTAGAAAACAAATAAAACAAAAAAAGGCTTTCTATGGCCCACTGAGTGAGAGATGACGCACACAGGAGTCAGGAGTGGCACACAAGCCCAGAGGCCAATATTTATCTCCCACTGATTGATGTAGTGATTTTTTCAGGTAGATTTTGGAACCCAAATCAAGCTAAAAAAAAAATAGGCTTTCTATGGCCCACAATTGGAGAGAGAGAGAGAGATGGCACACCCAGGAGTCAAGACTGGCACACAAGCAGAAAGGGCAATATTAATCTCCCACTGATTTGTTTTTTGTTTTTGTTTTTTCAGGGAGATTTTAGGAAAAAAAAAATAGAATAAAATGATTTTTTCAGGAAGAATTTAGAAACCAAATAAAATAAAATGATTTTTTCAGGGAGAATTTAGAAAACAAATAAAACAAAAAAAGGCTTTCTATGGCCCACTGAGTGAGAGATGACGCACACAGGAGTCAGGAGTGGCACACAAGCCCAGAGGCCAATATTTATCTCCCACTGATTGATGTAGTGATTTTTTCAGGTAGATTTTGGAACCCAAATCAAGCTAAAAAAATAATAGGCTTTCTATGGCCCACAATTGGAGAGAGAGAGAGAGGGAGATGGCACACCCAGGAGTCAAGACTGGCACACAAGCAGAAAGGGCAATATTAATCTCCCACTGATTTGTTTTTTTTTTTTGTTTTTTTCAGGGAGACTTTAGGAAAAAAAAAAATAGAATAAAATGATTTTTTCAGGAAGAATTTAGAAACCAAAGAAAATAAAATGATTTTTTCAGGGAGAATTTAGAAAACAAATAAAACAAAAAAAGGCTTTCTATGGCCCACTGAGTGAGAGATGACGCACACAGGAGTCAGGAGTGGCACACAAGCCCAGAGGCCAATATTTATCTCCCACTTTTTTTTTTTTGTTCCAGGGAAAATTTATAAACCCAATAAAAAAAATAATAAATAGGCTTTCTATGGCCCACTATCTGAGAGACAGAGAGAGATGGCACGCTTAGGACTGGCACACAAGCCCAAAGGCCAATATTAATCTCCCTTTTTTTTTTAAGGGAGAATTTATAAAACCAAAAAAAAATAAATAAATAGGCTTTCTATGGCCCACTATTTGTGAGAGAGATGGCACGCTCAGGACTGGCACACAAGCCCAGAGGCCAATATTAATCTCCCACTTTTTTTTTTTTTTCCAGGGAAAATTTATAAACCCAATAAAAAAAAAATAAATAAATAGGCTTTCTATGGCCCACTATCTGAGAGAGAGAGATGGCACGCTTAGGACTGGCACACAAGCCCAAAGGCCAATATTAATCTCCCACTGATTGATTTATTGATTTTTTCAGGTAGAATTTAGAACCCAAATAAAGCAAAAAAAAAAAAAAAAATGGGCTTTCTATGGCCCACTGAGTGAGTGATGATGCACACAGGAGTCAGGAGTGGCACACAAGCCCTGAGGCCAATATTTTTCTCCCACTGATTGATGTAGTGATTTTTTCAGGTAGATTTTAGAACCAAAATCAAGCAAAAAAATAAATAGGCTTTCTATGGCCCACTGAGTGAGTGATGATGCACACAGGAGTCAAGAGTGGCACACAAGCCCTGAGGCCAATATTTTTCTCCCACTGATTGATGTAGTGATTTTTTCAGGAAGATTTTATAACCCAAATCAAGCAAAAAAATAAATAGGCTTTCTATGGCCCACTGAGTGCGAGATGACACAGACAGGGATGGCACTCTAGCAGAAATGTCAATCTTCATCTCCCACAAAAAAAAAAAAAAAACAGGGAGTGTCCTTCAATTACTATCTCCCTGCAGTAATCTCAGCCAGGTATGGCAGGCAGCAATAAGGAGTGGACTGATGCACAAATTAAATAAAAAGTGTGTACAAACCAAAAAGATAGCTGTGCAGAAAGGAAGGAACAAGAGGATTTGTGCTTTGAAAAAAGCAGTTGGTTTGCACAGCGGCGTACACACAGCAATGCAGCTATCAGAGAGCCTTCTAGAGCAGCCCAATGAGCTACAGCGCTGAGGGGGAAAAAAAAAAAAATGTAGCTTCCACTGTCCCTGCACACCGAAGGTGGTGTTGGGCAGTGGAAATCGCTACAGCACAAGCGGTTTGGTGGTTAATGGACCCTGCCTAACGCTATCCCTGCTTCTGACGAAGCGGCAGCAACCTCTCCCTAAGCTCAGATCAGCAGCAGTAACATGGTGGTCGGCGGGAACGCCCCTTTATAGCCCCTGTGACGCCGCAGACAGCAAGCCAATCACTGCAATGCCCTTCTCTAAGATGGTGGGGACCAGGACCTATGTCATCACGCTGCCCACACTCTGCGGTTACCTTCATTGGCTGAGAAATGGCGCTTTTCGCGTCATTGAAACGCGACTTTGGCGCGAAAGTCGCGTACCGCATGGCCGACCCCGCACAGGGGTCGGATCGGGTTTCATGAAACCCGACTTTGCCAAAAGTCGGCGACTTTTGAAAATGAACGACCCGTTTCGCTCAACCCTAGTCTGGAGTCATGGTGGCTCAGTCTCACAGCATGGGTGCTGTGGGGCAACAGGCCATCCGCCCTGCTGATGCATGGCCGCTGTGGCGGTGGTCGCCGCAAGACTGCGCTCAGTTAGGGCGGTAGGACCCATTACGAGGTTTGCCGTGATGTGGCAGTGGGCTTCATACAGTCTGATCAGAATGTTAAACTGAAACCTCATGTTCAGTATATAAATTTTTGCCTAGCGGCTTTAGATCAACTTATGATTTTTGGAGGTGCGGTTCATACCCTTTTTTTTTCCTTTTTGTGCAAAGCATGTTCTAGTCTCTTTCTTGGACCAGCACTCCTCCCATTTGGCACAGGTGATTTTAATTGGCAGGAGACTGCAAAGTAAGGGGTCCAGCCCATTTTGGCTCTCACTGAAGAGCTGGAGGAAGGTGAGTTTCAGTGCTCCTTTCATTTTGGTGCTGGTGCTGTGTGGTGGCCATTGTTGCTGTGGCTTTGTGCTGGTGGGGCGGCATGGTCTGGAGTCATGGGGGCTCAGGCTCGCAGCATGGGTGCTGTGGGGCAACAGGCCTTCCGCCCTGCTGGTGCATGGCCGCTGTGGCGGTGGTCGCCGCACGGCTCCGCTCCGTTAGGGCGGTAGGACCCACTACGAGGTTTGCCGTGATGTGGCAGTGGGCTTCATACAGTCTGATCAGAATGTTAAACAGAAAACCTCATATTCAGTTATATAAATTTTTGCCTAGCGGCTTTAGATCAGCTTATGATTTTTGGAGGTGCGGTTCATGCCCTTTTTTTTTCTTTTTGTGCAAAGCATGTTCTAGTCTTCTTCTTGGACTAGCACTCCTCCCATTTGGCACAGGTGATTTTAATTGGCAGGAGACTGCAAAGCACAGGGTCTAGCCCATTTTGGCTCTCACAGAAGAGCTGGAGGAAGGTGGGTTTCAGTGCTCCTTTCATTTTGGAGCTGGTGCTGTGTGGCGGCCATTATAATAATAATTTTTATTTATATAGCGCCAACATATTCCGCAGCGCTTTACAAATTATAGAGGGGACTTGTACAGACAATAGACATTACAGCATAACAGAAATACAGTTCAAAACAGATACCAGGAGGAATGAGGGCCCTGCTCGCAAGCTTACAAACTATGGGGAAAAGGGGAGACACGAGAGGTGGATGGTAACAATTGCTTTAGTTATTCGGACCAGCTATAGTGTAAGGCTCAGGTGTTCATGTAAAGCTGCATGAACCAGTTACCTGCCTAAGTATGTAGCAGTACAGACACAGAGGGCTAATACTGCATAAAGTGTATGAGAACATGATGCGAGGAACCTTTTTTTTTTTTTTTTATTATAAATAGGCCACACAGGGAACGTTAGGTTAATGCATTGAGGCGGTAGGCCAGTCTGAACAAATGAGTTTTTAGGGCACGCTTAAAACTGTGGGGATTGGGGATTAATCGTATTAACCTAGGTAGTGCATTCCAAAGAATCGGCGCAGCACGTGTAAAGTCTTGGAGACGGGAGTGGGAGGTTCTGATTATTGAGGATGCTAACCTGAGGTCATTAGCGGAGCGGAGGGCACGGGTAGGGTGGTAGACTGATACCAGGGAGGAGATGTAGGGTGGTGCTGAGCCATGGAGTGCTTTGTGGATGAGGGTAGTAGTTTTGTACTGGATTCTGGAGTGGATGGGTAGCCAGTGTAATGACTGGCACAGGGTAGAGGCATCGGTGTAACGGTTGGTGAGGAATATGATCCTGGCTGCAGCATTCAGGACAGATTGGAGCGGGGAGAGTTTTGCAAGAGGGAGGCCGATTAGTAGAGAGTTACAATAGTCCAGACGAGAATGAATAAGTGAAACAGTCAGAGTTTTTGCAGAGTCGAAAGTAAGAAAAGGGCGAATTCTAGAAATGTTTTTGAGATGCAGGTAAGAAGAGCGAGCCAGTGATCGGATGTAGGGGGTGAATGAAAGGTCAGAATCAAGGATGACCCCAAGGCAGCGGGCATGTTGCTTTGGAGTAATGGTGGAACCGCACACGGAGATGGCAATGTCAGGCAAAGGTAGGTTAGTAGAGGGAGAGAACACGAGGAGTTCAGTTTTTGACAGGTTTAGTTTCAGATAGAGGGAGGACATGATGTTAGAGACAGCGGTAAGACAATCACTGGTGTTTTCTAAAATTGCTGTGTTGCTTGTTGCTGTGGCTTTGTGCTGGTGGGGCGGTGCGATCTGGAGTCATGGGGGCTCAGTCTCGCAGCATGGGTGCTGTGGGGCAACAGGCCGTCCGCCCTGCTGGTGCATGTGTAATGACCAGAGGTCCGAATAAGATCCAGTGAGTCACAAACCAAGACCAAGGCAGAAATCTCCAACGGTATTTACTCAAAGGCAAATTAATCAAGGTAATATGGAGAATATTAAGGCAGATGCACCCCAAAGATACACTAATTCAGCAGCAGCTGAAATCACTGTGCCACTCAAAGGTCTCCTGAGAACTGTGTACTACAACAGACTAGTAAGAAATTTACCTAACAGGCAACTAAAAACAGGAACAAGTGTAAATTGAATGTAGTGTTATTAAGGAAGCCCCTGGAATGGCACATTGAGTATAACTTACACAACTCTAATATAAGATACACCTCTAAAGTAACAATTTAACACTCTGAGCAGAGATACCCGGGTATCTATAACTATGGTACCGTATCCTGAGATAGATTTCCTCTCAGGCAGGAATCCGCAGAGGCTGTAGCCAGTTCATATCTTCAGCGCCAATAAGTTACAGCAAGCTCCTCTTGTCTTGTCGGCCGATGCCGAGCCCAAACGCCGGGGACTTAGTTAGTGGTCTCACGATGTAGTCTCTGCTTCTGTAGCTCCTAGGAATGGTTCCACGACAATCCGTCCGTCTCTGTATCAGCAGTCTGTCCAGACTTGTTTCTCCACTCAATGCACAGGGAATCCACAGACTTCCAAATTCGTACTGGGTTCTTAGCAAAGTCTCCGTCTTTTCTTAGATAAAGGGTTAGCTCCTCTCCAGGAAACGTTAGCAACACAAGTCTCTCACAGAGTTAAACAAAAGGTTAGCTCTTCTCCAGGGGAACGTTAGCAACAAAAAGTCTCTCAAAAGCTTCTTTTCCTCCAAAAACACTTGCAGTAAATCCACACAGTCTCTTTTTAAGATCTCACAGCAGCTTCTCCTTTTCTTCCCGCCTTTTCTCTCTCAGCTCTCACTTCCTACTTTCACTTTACACTCGAGACACTAGACCCCACCCCGCAGCACACATTGTCTCTGGGAGGTCTGTCCTCTGCTGCAACAGGCAAAAACCACAGGGTCCTAGTGCCCTCTCAGTGGGACTACAGTTCACCCTCTTACATGCCACCCCACTAGAGGTTGGCGTCCTCGACATACCTTCCCACTCAAATTCATCTTGAGCATATCGCTGAGGCGGTATTCCTGCCGTAGATCGTGTAGTTCTCCTGAGTCCTACATCAACAGGTGCGACCTTAGAGGGAGCTAGAGTCTCTTCCGTGGTCGTGTTAGTGGGCGTAAGTGGAGTTGTCTCCTCCTGTGGCTCGATGTCCTGTGATACAGCGTCAGGACCAAGCAGTTGACCTGATGCACTCTCCTCAACAACATCCTCCATATCCCCAACATTCTCATCACCCGAGGCCAGATCGGTCACAGGGGGCAAATAAGCAGGCGCAGGAGTAAGCACACCATCAAACTCAAGATCATTCAGAGCTTCCGCCCCTTGGAACATGGCCTCTGGCTCTAGGGGGGTAGGCGCCGAATCTTCAAACCAGCACTGTTGTAACATGTTACGATGCAAATTACGGGTTGGCCCCCCTGTTCCCACCGGTTCGACCTCGTACACTGGAATCTCAGGGTTCACCTGTTTTTTTTATCAGATACGGTATCGCCTCCCATCGGTCACTCAGCTTTCCTGACCGTCGTTTTGTCCTCACCAACACTCTGTCCCCCGGAGAGAACAGCTCTGTTTGTACAGGTCGCGTGTCCTTATGGACCACCTGTCGAAGGCGGTCGCCCACCACCTGATGCACCACCCTCAACCGCCGCCGATGCTCTCGTACCCACTCGGATGCAGTCCGAAGGGGGGCGGAGGAGGGATCTGGCATGTTCAAATCCTCAATGTCTCGGCCAGGTCTACCAAACATCAACATGTGTGGTGAGTAACCAGTAGTACTGTGCACCCTGTTATTGTAAGCCCACATCAATTCGGGGAGATACTCAGGCCAGCATGTCTGTTGCTGACTCTCTAAGGACCTCAACATTTGCAACAGGGTCCGATTAAAACGCTCACACGCCCCGTTACCCTGAGGGTGGTAAGGCGTTGTTCTCGACTGCTCGATACCATAGAGCTGGTGCAACTCTTTCATCAGCGTCCCCTGAAAGCAGGCCCCTTGATCTGAATGTATTCTCTGCGGACACCCGAACACTTGGAAGAAATGTCGGCACACTGCCTCAGCCGCCGACTTGGCCGTCTGATCTCTTGTCGGCACCGCTACAGCATACTTGGTAAAGTGATCTGTCATCACCAGGCAATAGGAGTACCCTGACGTAGAGTACCCTATCAACACGTAGTCAATCATGAGTAGCTCCAGTGGAGCTGAAGTCTTAATAGACTGTGTGGGAGCCCGCTGCTCAGGGCTTTTGTTGAGCCCACAAATTCGGCACTGCCGACACGCGTCGGCCACCATCCCTCCCAACTCAGGGCAGTAGAGGACTCGCTGCAACCACTGAAGTGTCTTTTCACTTCCAAAATGGGCCCCCTTCTCATGCGCCTCACGAGCGACCACTGGCCCCATCCCCACAGGAATTATCAGTTGGTACCGATGCTGCAGCTCCGATGGCAGGTACACCTTACGATACAAAAGACCTTGCTCCACACACAATTTATCCCATTGTCGAAGGAGTTTCATTCCTTCCATGGACAACTGAGCCTTGTCCTCTGCACTGGGCCAGGCCTTGTTTTGTACCCAACGGCGCACAAGTGCAATGTCCGGACACTCATCCTGGACTCTTGTCCAATCTGAGGGTGTTTTACCCAGGACACAGGGCATCCCGGTGGCCACCCCACTTGAGTGTACCACACTTTGGAAGATAGGTATCTGCCCCAAAGCTGGAGTTTCAGTATCCTCAAGTTGTTTGTCAACATCTTCCCCGGATGACCCAAGGGGCACCCTTGACAATGCATCTGCATTGCCGTTCTCTCGACCAGAGCGAAATTTAATGCGGTAATTGAACTTGGCCAGTCTGGCGACCCACCGCTGCTCCAACGCCCCCAGTTTTGCATTCTCTAAGTGAGCTAGCGGGTTGTTATCTGTCATGACTAGCACCTCAGCCCCTGTTAGATACTCGGCGAAGCGTTCTGTCATTGCCCACACCAGGGCCAGCAATTCCAGCCGGAATGAGCTGTAGTTAGCCGGATTTCGCTCGGAGTCTCTTAAAGATCTGCTGCCATAAGAAATCACTCGTTCTCGGCCGTCCTGCACCTGTGCTAGTACTGCCCCCAACCCATGAAGACTACCATCGGTATACAACAAAAAAGGGGTGTCAAACCGGGCGTAGGCCAGCAATGGGGCACTCGTTAGGGCAGTTTTCACTCCATCAAATGCCTTTTTCTGTAGGGGCCCCCATGGAATGGGGCGATTTCGAGGACCCAGCGCTGTCCCTCTCAAAAGTTCATTCAAGGGACTCACCACTTGTGAGAATTTAGGCACAAACCGCCGATAGTATCCTGCTAGGCCCAGGAAGGCCCGCACTTCTCGCAGGTCACAAGGAGGTGGCCACTCTTGTACCGCCTTAATTTTACTGGCTAAAGGTAGTACCCCGTCCGGGGTCACCAGATGCCCCAAATATTCAATCTGGTTTCGTAACAGTTGACATTTTTTTGGCTTTATTTTCAGGCCGTAGCTCTTGAGCCGCCGGAGAACTTGACGCAGCTTCTCCAGATGATCTTCAAATGAGGTTCCGAACACCACAATGTCGTCTAGATATATCAGGACTGATTCAAAATTTAGATCGCCAAAGCAATGTTCCATCAGGCGTTGGAAGGTTCCTGGGGCGGTAGCGAGGCCAAAGGGCATCCGGTTGAACTCAAAGAGCCCCATTGGCAAGACAAACGCCGTCTTGGCCCGATCTTTTTCAGCCATTGGGACCTGACAGTACCCGCTTGCCAAATCCAACGTTGAGAAATACTTGGCCCGACCCAGGACCGACAGGGATTCTTCAATACGGGGTAAAGGATATGCGTCCCGTACGGTGTGGGCATTCAATTTCCGATAGTCCATACAAAATCGGAGTGTCCCATCCTTCTTGCGGACCAAGACTACAGGGGCCGCCCAGGGACTCCGGCTCTCTCGGATCACTTGGTTGTCCAGCATACTGGCCACCATGCTCTTCACCTCTTGATAGAGCGCCGGAGGAATTTGACGATATCTTTCTCTAATGGGTGGAGTATCCCCCGTTGGAATCTCATGCTCAATCGTCTGGGTACACCCGAAGTCCTCTCCATGTCGGGAAAATGTCTCTTGATGTTCCCACAAAACTCTCTCCAACTGCTCCAACTGCACGGGGGTCAGCTTCTCCCGATCCACTCCCATCTGCTCCATGATCACATGAACATTCCATTCCTCCGTAGGAGGTTCAGTCCGGCCTACCTCGACCGCGAATGTCCAGGATGACTGTTGGTCTGGTCGCAATTCGAACCCTGCATTTTCCGGCAACTTCTCTGCCGGCACGAACAGTTCAGCCAGTATGGTCCCAGCGGGAATTGCAACAGTTTCATCTAAAACATTGATGCATCGGACCGGCACTCGTCCATTCTTCACAATCGCCAAAGACCGGGCCACATGTACCTTGGCAAATGAGGAACCCTCTCGGGCGGGCTCAAGTAGCACTTCAAGCCCATTCAATCTCTGTGCAGCTCCCACAGGCAGCATTAAGAGTTCCTCTTGTCTGGGTCCCAGCAGGATTGGGGCCCTCGAAGTCACTCGGACCCGGCCCACCCGGCCACCTGGGACCGCACTTTTCAGCAAGTCGCAACTCAGCACTAGACGGTGTAGAATTCTCTGTGTGGGTCGGTGTCTTGTCGCACGGGCCCAGTATCGGGGTCCTTCACTGGCATACATCTGGTGATTCAAATCTCGCAGCACGTTCATTCCGAGCGTCACTTCCATCCCTCTTCTAGGGGGGTGATCCACCAGTACTACCCCTTTCTGCCCCAGCTCTTGACCAAACATTTTTAGTTGCATCCACACGATCCCTTTGACTGACAATTTACCATTATTTGCGGCGGTCAGTCGTATCACTCGGCCATCCTCTGGAATCACTAGTCGACTGAAGTATCTCTCATATACTTCTAGAGGCATTATAGTACATTCGGATCCCGTGTCAACCAAGCACCTCATCTTCCGCCCTTCAAACTCTGCTTCTATCACTGGACTACATGCAAACAAATCTTGTTCATTCCGTCGAGGGCTTTGTGTGGGTGGGGCCGCTGCTGCTTGCCCTCTCATGGCAGCGGCCGGAAGTTTAAAGCCGGCGACGGGGTTTCTGGGGCTGTAAGCGCCCGGCAGTAACGCGAGATGTGTCCCTGGCGGCCACACTTCCAGCAGGTGATTGTTCCTCGTGGGCGAGGGCTTGACTCATTCTGATAGGACGACCTGGCCATTTGCGGGGTCACCGTTCCAGGGGGTGGGGCAGGAGGTTCTCGTGAGGTGGTAGAGGCGGGATCAACTGTCAGTTGAGACAATTTCAGCTTCAACTCCTTCACCTCAGCACGCAAAGCTTGTACCACGCTTACAAGCCCCTCTCCCCCCGACCCTGATGACACACCTTCCTCCAGCTGGGCACTGTTCACTGACCCCTCGGGAACATAGGCTGATTTCTCTTCCCTTTCCACTGCAGCTCGGTAAATCTGCCAGAAAGATAACTCTGGTGCAACCCGGGCCATTTCCAACAGCTTGTCCCGGAGAAGTCTATGGGCTAAACCGGTGATGAATTGGTCCCGGAGCAAGCGGTCTACCTCCCGGAACGCCCCCATGGCCCCCGGGTCTAGTCGCTGCATCTCATTCAACATCTCTTGTAAAATATTAGAGTACTGCATCAGGGACTCACACTCTCTCTGGGGACGATTAAAGAATAGGGACCGAAGCTGGGCCACACGCGCTCGGCCCCCCAAACTCCCCTCTAACAGTTCCAAAATCTTTTCTAATGTATCCCTCTCTGATTCTGGGCGCACCATCACCATACGCCTAATATCACCCTCCAGTGCATTTAATGCCAGCTCAGCGCGTAACGCGGGGGTCAAATTACACATGCGCAGAATACTCCGGATTCTCTCAGCCCAATCTTGCAACGCCATATTGCGCCCATCGTATTTCGGCATGTGCTGAAGTAAAGCTCCTACAGGCACATACCCTCCCGGAGTCGCAGCGGCTGCCAGGGGAACCCCAACCCCCGAAGAGGATGCAGATACAGCGGGGTCATTTCCACCCTCGCCCTCGTCCATGACAAACACTGGATCCTGCCGACTACGCCAAAAATGTAATGACCAGAGGTCCGAATAAGATCCAGTGAGTCACAAACCAAGACCAAGGCAGAAATCTCCAACGGTATTTACTCAAAGGCAAATTAATCAAGGTAATATGGAGAATATTAAGGCAGATGCACCCCAAAGATACACTAATTCAGCAGCAGCTGAAATCACTGTGCCACTCAAAGGTCTCCTGAGAACTGTGTACTACAACAGACTAGTAAGAAATTTACCTAACAGGCAACTAAAAACAGGAACAAGTGTAAATTGAATGTAGTGTTATTAAGGAAGCCCCTGGAATGGCACATTGAGTATAACTTACACAACTCTAATATAAGATACACCTCTAAAGTAACAATTTAACACTCTGAGCAGAGATACCCGGGTATCTATAACTATGGTACCGTATCCTGAGATAGATTTCCTCTCAGGCAGGAATCCGCAGAGGCTGTAGCCAGTTCATATCTTCAGCGCCAATAAGTTACAGCAAGCTCCTCTTGTCTTGTCGGCCGATGCCGAGCCCAAACGCCGGGGACTTAGTTAGTGGTCTCACGATGTAGTCTCTGCTTCTGTAGCTCCTAGGAATGGTTCCACGACAATCCGTCCGTCTCTGTATCAGCAGTCTGTCCAGACTTGTTTCTCCACTCAATGCACAGGGAATCCACAGACTTCCAAATTCGTACTGGGTTCTTAGCAAAGTCTCCGTCTTTTCTTAGATAAAGGGTTAGCTCCTCTCCAGGAAACGTTAGCAACACAAGTCTCTCACAGAGTTAAACAAAAGGTTAGCTCTTCTCCAGGGGAACGTTAGCAACAAAAAGTCTCTCAAAAGCTTCTTTTCCTCCAAAAACACTTGCAGTAAATCCACACAGTCTCTTTTTAAGATCTCACAGCAGCTTCTCCTTTTCTTCCCGCCTTTTCTCTCTCAGCTCTCACTTCCTACTTTCACTTTACACTCGAGACACTAGACCCCACCCCGCAGCACACATTGTCTCTGGGAGGTCTGTCCTCTGCTGCAACAGGCAAAAACCACAGGGTCCTAGTGCCCTCTCAGTGGGACTACAGTTCACCCTCTTACGCATGGACGCTGTGGCGGTAGTCGCCGCACAGGTTTGCTCCGTTAGGGCGGTAGGACCCACTATGAAATTTGCCGTGACGTGGCAGTGGGCTTCATACAGTCTGATCAGAATGTTAAACTGAAAACCTCATATTCAGTTATATAAATTTTTGCCTAGCGGCTTTAGATCAACTTATGATTTTTGGAGGTGTGGTTCATGCCCTTTTTTTCCCTTTTTGTAGTAATAAGTAGGAGAAGGAAGAAAAATGTAATTGCAGCAAATCAACCTTCCTGCTCTCTCCCTAACGACGTCTACGGCCGTACCCACAGCAGCTGAAAGAGGAGGTAGTCCTTATGCTGGAATCTGAATGCTTAAAGTACCTTCAGCGGGGCACCTACATAGTCCTGGTGCCCGTGGGTCCAGGGCAGCAGTCTTCTCCCCTCCTGGGGTTTGTTCAGCACCCCACAGGGGAACACGTCCTGCCATAGGCAAGCCCACCTTGGCTCCAACTGAGGAGCAGGAACTTCCTGCTCCTTTATGGGGTTGTTTACCCAACCTTCTGGGTTATCCCCTTCTGTCGCTGTCTCTATCATACAGGCAAATACCATAATGAACATTATCAAACATTACTATCACAGCTCAGAACATAGGAATAAAAGGGCAATACATTAATACACAAGGCATAAGAAATACAGACATTACTAAACGAGTACACTGTCCAGGTACCACATAAGATGTACGGGCCCAGCAGATGGGAGAGAGAGAGAGAAGCAATGAGGTTCTCTGCCACTTCCTTACACCACCACCATGTTTCACTCTGGGGATGATGCTCTTGGGGCGATGAGCTGTTTTGATTTTGCATCACAAATAGCATTTACCTCGGTGGCTAAAAAGTTCAATTTTGCGCTCATCTGATCAAAGCACCTTCCTCCATACATTTGGGGACTTTCACATATGCCTTTTGGCAAACTCAAAACGAGCCTTACAACTTTTGTGTGTAAGTAAAGGCTTTTTTTCTGCCCACTCTTCCATAAAGGCCACCTCTGTTGAGTGTACAGCTTATTGTGGTCATATGGACAGATACTCCAGTCTCTGCTTGGAAACTCTGCAGCTTCTTCAGGGTTACCTTTGGTCTCTGTCCTGCCTCTCTAATTGAGGGCCAGCTTCACCACCCAACGCATCCAGGGACACTGGCACGCTATTGTTGAGGAGAGCCATAAAATCAAATACTTAATTAACCTCAAAATATAAGAGATTGAAAGAAGCAACCCATAACATGTATTGTTTAACCTTACATAAGCTTTCTCAGATCAAAGTAAGACACTAAAGATGGCTGCCATTTCCTATATCAGCACACCATGTGCTGGTATCCAAGATGACGCCCACCCTGATGACCTCATGGATCCTCCCACAGTGATGCCCACCTTGATGACCTCATGGACCAACCCACCCTTATGACCTCATGGATCCGCCCATGGACTTGCTCATTGCCCAACCCACTAACCAATGGAATGCATCCGATCACTCCCATTTTAGAGCTAACCGAGCCCCCCCTTACAGGAGTTATATAAACCTGTGTTCTGACTAAATAAACCCCTTGGAGCTGAGCCATAGATTAATCAATCAAGGAGAGTTTACATCTGACTGTGTGTTGTCATATCTTATTTCTTTGGTGCGCACCTGATCAATATCCATTAGGCCAGGAGTAGGCAACTAGAGAGAACATTGTATTAATTGTTCAACCTAACACTATGGGGCTTGTTAGTCAGGGGGACCCAGTGCCAATGCTTTAAACTAGGGTTGAGCGAAACAGATCGGACAAATTCAAAAATCGCCGACCTGATCCTAGTGTGGGATCGGCCATGAGGTTGTCGATCTGCGCGCAAAAGTCGCGTTTCGTATGACGCTTTCAGTGCCATTTTTTAGCCAATGAAGGAGGACACAGAGTGTGGGCAGCGTGATGACATAGGTTTCGGTCCCCACCATCTTAGAGAAGGGCATGACAGTGATTGGCTTGCTTTCTGCAGCGTCACAGGGGCTATAAAGGGGCGTGCACGCCGGCCGCCATCTTACTTCTGCCGATTTTAGCATAGGGATAGGTTGCTGCAGCTTCATCAGAAGAAGGGATATAGTTAGGGAGGGAAGATTAACCCCCAAACTGCTTGTGCTGTAGCGATTTCCACTGTCCAACACCACCATTTTTTTGCAGGGACAGTGGAGGCTATATTTTTGTGCATCAGCTTTGTAGCTTATTAGGCTGCCTTATAAGGCTCCCTGATAGCTGCATTGCTGTTTGCACGCTGCTGTGTAAACCAACTGCTTTTTTAAAAGCAAAAATCTTGTTGCTCCTTTCTGCACAGTTATCTTGTTTATTTGTCCACACTTTTGTGTGCAGCAGTCCTTTTTATTGCTGCCATACTTTTCCTGAGATCATTGTAGGGAGATTGAAATTGTACTACAGTCCTTGTATTTTTTTCATATATCTTCCAGCCACTTTCTGCCACTTACATTGTGTTGTTTTATGCACTGGGCCTGAGTTTTGGTTCAGTCTCCCCCAAAAAAAGTGAGATTCAAATTATCACAAAGTGGATATACTGCAGTCCTGTTAGTTTGTCGTATCTCAGCCAGCCACTTTCCGACACTTAGATTGCGTTGTTATATACACTGGGCCTGAGTTTTGGTTCAGTCTCCCCCCAAAAAAGTGAGATTCAAATTATCACAAAGTGGATATACTGCAGTCCTGTTAGTTTGTCATATGTCAGCTAGCCACTTTCTGCCACTTAGATTGCGTTGTTATATACACTGGGCCTGAGTTTTTTTTCAGTCTCCCCCCAAAAAAGAGAGATTCAAATTCTCACAAAGTGGATATACTGCAGTCCTGTTAGTTTGTCGTATGTCATCCAGCCACTTTCTGCCACTTAGATTGCGTTTTTATATACACTGGGCCTGAGTTTTGGTTCAGTCTCTCCCCAAAAAAGTGAGATTCAAATTCTCACAAAGTGGATATACTGCAGTCCTGTTAGTTTGTCGTATGTCAGCCAGCCACTTTCTGCCACTTAGATTGCATCGTTATATACACTGGGCCTGAGTTTTGGTTCAGTCTCCCCCCAAAAAAGGGAGATTCAAATTCTCACAAAGTGGATATACTGCAGTCCTGTTAGTTTGTCGTATGTCATCCAGCCACTTTCTGCCACTTTGATTGCGTTTTTATATACACTGGGCCTGAGTTTTGGTTCAGTCTCTCCCCAAAAAAGTGAGATTCAAATTCTCACAAAGTGGATATACTGCAGTCCTGTTAGTTTGTCGTATGTCAGCCAACCACTTTCTGCCACTTAGATTGCATTGTTATATACACTAGGCCTGAGTTTTGGTTCAGTCTCCCCCCAAAAAAGGGAGATTTAAATTCTCAACAAGTTTATATACACCTTCTACCTTGTTTTACAGTACCATGTAACGGTTGTTATTTTGGTTAGATGTTCCAAAAAATGAGGATGTCTGGTGGAAGAGCCCATGGGCCGTGGTTGCCAGCTGGTACTGATGGTGGTGGTGGTGGTGGTGCATCTGGTGGTAGTGGCAAAAGCACAATAGCACCTAAGGATGGAGGTGTTGAACCAGCGTTCTGGCTACACAAGGTCTCGAAGGCTCCCTTATCTGGGAGTAGGAAAACAACTTTTTCCTGCTGCTCCGGCTTTAAAAGCTTTGGCTTTCCTTGCTGACTCAGCCTCTAGCTCGTTCGCCTCCTCTTCAGAAAGTTCCAAATATAAAAGCAGCGAGTGGTCAGTGGATGCTCCCGGTCAGGAACAAGACGTTTCCTTGTGTCCTTCACTCAAACCAAAAGTGAAGTATGCGTCAGGCGACACTACAGGTTACTCCATGGAGCTCTTTACACATACCGTACCTGGGTTAGAAAGGGAAATTGTTAACTGCCCATTACAAGATGAATCGGACATGGAGTGCACTGATGCACAGCCACAGCTAGATTTTTATGCTGTTCCATTGACTCAGATCACTACATTGCCCTCGCAGTGTACTGAACCAGTATCTGACCTTGCTGAGACTATGGTGCCCCGTCCCGAACGCTATAGCACCTTACACGGTGACACAGAGGAAGGTGCACATGACATTGAAGAGGAGGTGATAGATGACCCAGTTGTTGACCCAGATTGGCAGCCATTGGGGGAAGAGGGTGCCGCTGCCAGTAGCTCAGAAGCGGAGGAGGATGATCCGCAGCAGCCATCTACATTGCAACAGCTGTCATCTGGCAGGCCCGTATCAGGCCAAAAACGTTTGTCAAAAACAAAAACAGTTTTAGGACAGCGTGGCCATACGGTGAAAGTAGCACAGCATGCAATGCCTGAAAAGGTATTCGATAGTAGGAAGAGTGTAGTGTGGCAATTTTTTAACCAAGATCCGAATGATCAGTCAAAAGTTATCTGTAAGAAATGCTCAAAGACCTTTAGCAGAGGGAAGAATCTTCAAAATTTAAATACAACGTGCATGCTTAGACATTTAACCAGCATGCACTTGCAAGCCTGGACTAACTACCAAACGTCCAGTACCATTGGTGCACCTGCTCAGAATGAAGGTAGTCAGCAACGCTACATTGCTTCCCTCACTGCAAGGCCACCGGTTAGGACACCACCAGCAGCAAATGTGGAGGTATAGTCGCAAGGCCAAAGCAGTCAGGGAATCACAAGGTTATTGGTAGGAAACACTGCATGTAGGCCAACATCAAGAATACCATCACCAACCCTCTCTCAATCCGCCATGTCCACCACCACCACCGCTAGTTCCACCATATGCAGCTCTCCAGTCCAGCTCACCCTACAAGAGACTCTCGTTAGGAAAAGAAAGTACTCATCCTCTCATCCGTGTACACAGGGTTTGAACGCCCACATTGCTATACTAATCTTGTTAGAGATGATGCCCTACCGGTTGGTTGAAAGCGAAGCTTTCAAAGACCTGAATGCCTACGCAGTACCTCGCTATGACCTACCCAGTCGGCACTTCTTTGCAAGAAAAGCCATCCCAGCTCTCCACCAGCATGTCAAAGACCGCATTGTCCATGCGCTAAGGCAATCAGTCAGTGGAAAGGTGCACCTCACAACAGATGCATGGACCAGTAGGCATGGCCAGGGACATTACGTGTCCATCACGGCGCACTGGGTTAATGTGGTGGATGCCGGGTCCACAGGGGACAGCCATAGTGGGACAGTTCTGCCTAGCCCACAGTCTAGGAAACCTGTTGGCTGTAGGCGTTCGCCACCCCTCCTCCTCCTCCTCCAGAAGCGAAAGCTCGTCCACAGACCACTCCATCCGCAGCTGCCAGTGTTGCGCATGAGGTGTCCCATTATCGAACAGCTAGTGGTAAGTGTCAGCACGGACCCATCAGTTTTGAGACCACCTTGTCACTGGTTGATGGGCATGCATGAATTGGCCAAATTATGTACTAAGCATCTCATTGTTTCCTAGTATCTAGAAGCAGTATTTCTATTCATATTTCATATATTTCATATTGACGTGCCTTAGCACTACAGAGTTCAACTTTTTTTGTTTATTGTATATGGAGGTAGCTACTCATAGTTGGCACCTGTTCATATTAGCTTGGAAGTGCCAGTCGGTCTTTTTGTCATATGTGGCTGTACAGTACTACTTAGCTACACTACGAGACTGAAGAGGGATGGAGTGCTATTTGCCTCCTGGAGCACAGATTTTCCTAGAATAATTTGCTGACTCCATGTACAGAGCCCCTGAGGCTACTTTCACACTAGTCCGTCGGTACAGGCCGTCGCAAACCGTCGGCCCGACGGACAGTGTGATTGATTACCACAACGTGGGCAGCAGATGCAGTTTTACAATGCATCCGCTGCCCATTGTGAGTTCCGGGGAGGAGGGGGCAAGGTTTCGGCCGCGTATGCGCGGTCAAAAATGGCGGACCTGACGCACAAAAAAAGTTACATTGAAAGTTTTTTGTGCGTCATGGCTGCCAAAAACACGACGCATCCGTCGCACGACGGATGCGACGTGTGGCAATACGTCGCAATGCGTTGCTAATGCAAGTCTATGGAGAAAAAAAACATCCTGCGGGCAACTTTGCAGGATGCGTTTTTCCTCCAAAACGACGCATTGCGACAGCCGTCACACGACGCTAGTGTGAAAGTAGCCTAAGTGCTAGAAGAGCAGAATCCCTTCCTCAAGGGAACTCATTTTTGTAAATTAGACCCCTTTGGGAAATTATTTACAGGTGTAGTGATGATTTTGACTCAATGGGTGTTTTCCAGAAACAAGTAGCAGTGGGTGCAGTAAAAATTACAAACTGCAGTTGTAGTGACCAGTACGCTGTAGGGACCAGTATCTTATAGTCACCAGCATGTTATGCCCAGCTCATGCTTCTGAAGACATGCACCCGTAAATTAGGCAGGCTCTCATTGTTATAGAAATGCCGCCAAACATGTGGACTCTATATATGGTTTAGGCACAATGGGACTCGGAAGGGAGGGGGAAGACTTCCCCTGACGAAGCTGTGTCCACAGCGATACGCGTGGGGCTCTCGCCTCACCCCTTAAGCCTGTCTCCTGTCTCCATAAGGTATCTGGGCTCATGGTATACCATTGTTCAGTGTTCATGCCGTTCGTTTGGAACATTTTTTCCTCTCTTTACTCCCCCCATTTTTTCCTACATCTTGGCACCCATTGGGTTATTATTTGATTGCAGGGGAGCACCAGTGTATGCCCATTCGAGGCTTTCTGGCACATGCTTGTACCCTGCATTTATATACCTATCCTGGTACTGCCATCATCTTGGCCAAACAGCATGCTGATATAACACTTCACATTGTTATATACCAAACACTGAATTGCAGTAATTTAATTGCTAGATTATCTGTCAGTGTACGACTACAGGTTTACGTATGCATTTGTTTCGGCCTTTATGTATTCATGTATGTCATATTGGACCGTTACATGTTTAGACAGGACACATCTTGTGTATATATATATATATAGCACTTTATCCATGCAGTGTTGTTATTTCATGATATTTGTGCTTAGGGGTGGTGACTTATGGTTCTGTATTCAGACCTTTTTAAATGGTTTTATATGTTTGTCATGATCTTTGAGGTGTAATTAAACATTTTTTGATATTTTCACATATTTTATGGGTGTGCATACCATTATTGGTTGAGTCTTTTTTCTTTTGTGTTTATAGTATTTCAGAAACTTACATGTAAACCTCAATATAAACGCTCAGCGTAAAGTGCAGGGTAAATGTGAGTTGACCTTACTGCAATCTTTGGGAGGCAGAATGAACAAATCAGCAGGTGAAGAATTGTTTTTTTATTTTTACGGTGTTCCTCGTGCCATAGGTAAGTGATTAGGAGACTTTATTCTTCGGGTCTTTGGAGTCAAGTGAGGGCTTGTTTTTTTACGGGACGAGTTGACAGTTTTATTGGTGCCATTTTCAGGCACATGACATTCTATTGCGATTTTTGGGAGGCAGAATGAACAAAAAACAGCAATTTAGGAATTGTCTGCATGTGGTAAATTTGCTAAGGTAGCTTTATTCTTTGGGTCAGTATGATACCACATTTATATCTTTTTTTATGTTTTGGTGCCTTTACATATTAAAAACTCTTTTAGAGAAAAATAATTATTTTTGTATCTCTTAATTTTGAGAGCTATAACTTTTTAATTTTTCCGCTGATGTAGCATTGTTTTTTGCCTTGGTTTTTATTTCCTTTTTTTATGGTGTTTACTAAAGGGGTTAACTACTGTGAAAATGTTATAGGTCGGGTCGGTCCAGACGCGGCAATACAAAATATGCATGCAGTTATTATTTTGTTTTGTTTTTTTCAGAAAAATATTTATTTATAGGTACTATATATATATATATATATATATATATATATATATATATATATATATATATATATACTATACTAGATTGTAGCCCGATTCTAACGCATCGGGTATTCTAGAATATGCATGTCCCTGTAATATATGGACAATGATGATTCCAGAATTTGCGGCAGACTGTGCCCGTCACTGATTGGTCGAGGCAACCTTTATGACATCATCGTCGCCATGGCAACCATTATGACATCATCGTCGCTGTGCCCGTTGCTGATTGGTCGAGGCCTGGCGGCCTCGACCAATCAGAGACGCAGGATGTCTACGTCCTTTATGACATCATCGTCGCTGTGCCCGTTGCTGATTGGTCGAGGCCTGGCGGCCTCGACCAATCAGAGACGCGGGATTTCTACGTCGATGCTAGGTCGCAAGGCCTCGACCAATCAGAGAGCAGGGATTTCCAGGACAGACAGACAGACAGACAGACAGACGGAAAAACCCTTAGACAATTATATATATAGATATATATACAGAATCTGCGCAGAAAAGTCCGCACACGAATCTGCAACGTGTGCACATAGCCTTATAAGTTTTAATACTGCACGAGCATTGCTATACCTTCTAGCCTGTATGCCTGCAGACACAAGTTAGTTAGGGTACCGTCTCACAGTGGCACTTTGGTTGCTACGACGGCACGATCCGTGATGTTCCAGCGATATACTTACGATCTTGCTGTGTCTGACACGCTACTGGGATCAGGGACCCCGCTGAGAATCATACGTCATAGCAGATCGTTTGAAACTTTCTTTCGTCGTCAAGTGTCCCGCTGTGGCGGCATGATCGCATCGTGTAACAAAGGTGTGCACGATATTGTATACGATGTAATAGGTGGAGGAGCTTGATATGTAGGAGCGCCAAATTCTCCACCTCCTGTGTGCTGATTGGGCGGTACAATACTGTGCGCTCATTCGACAGACGTGGTACTATTGTTCCCAGCCAATAAAACTGCGGCTCTCGAGCGCTGTATTCTTTTCTCTCTGGAGCACGTGCTTGAACCAGAACTAAATTCCCTGGACTTTAAACTACAGACTTTTACCGCAAGAGGTATGTAGTAGCACAACACGCCCCTCGTGAACAACGTCACGCATAGATTATGCAAAATGTGCTCTGAATTGTGAGAGCACCTCCTGTGTGACATGCCTGTACGACTGTCCCGTACGACTTCAACATCGCAAATACGTCATGAAATTATCGCTCCAGCGCCGTGCATTGCGAAGTGTGACCGCAGTCTACGACGCTGGAGCGATAATAGAGCGACGCTGGAGCATCTTATGTGGGCCATAAACCTTTATGGAGCAGCGTGTGGGGCATATGGATGGGAGCAGCAAATTACAGAACGGTGGCACAGGATGGGAGCAGCACATGACAGAACGGGGGCGAAGGATGGGAGCAGCACATGACAGAACAGGGGTGCAGGATGGGAGCAGCACATGACAGAATGGGGGCGCAGGATGGCAGCAGCACATGACAGAACGGGGGCGCAGGATGGCAGCAGCACATGACAGAACGGGGGTGCAGGATGAGAGCAGCACATGACAGAACGGGGGCGCAGGATGGCAGCAGCACATGACAGAACGGGGGCGCAGGATGGCAGCAGCACATGACAGAACGGGGGTGCAGGATGGGAGCAGCACATGACAGAACGGGGGTGCAGGATGGCAGCAGCACATGACAGAACAGGGGTGCAGGATGGAAGCAGCACATGACAGAACGGGGGTACAGGATGGAAGCAGCACATGACAGAAAAGGGCAGCACATGGCAGAACGGGGGTGCAGGATGGGAGCAGCACATGACAGAACGGGGCCACAGGATGGCAGCAGCACATGACAGAATGGGGGTGCAGGATGGCAGCAGCACATGACAGAACGGGGGCGCAGGATGGCAGCAGCACATGACAGATCGGGGGTGCAGGATGGAAGCAGCACATGAAAGAATGGGGGAGCAGGATGGGAGCAGCACATGACAGAATGGAGGCACAGGATGGGTGCAGCACATGTCAGAATGGAGGCATAGGATGGGTGCAGCACATGTCAGAATGGGGCCGCAGGATGGGAGCAGCACATGTCAGAATGGGGGTGCAGGATGGGAGCAGCACATGACAGAATGGGGGCGCAGGATGGAGCAGCACATGACAGGATGGGGGCGCAGGATGGAGCAGCTCATGACAGGATGGGGACGCAGGATGGAGCAGCACATGACAGGATGGGGACGCAGGATGGAGCAGCACATGACAGGATGGGGACGCAGGATGGAGCAGCACATGACAGGATGGGGATGCAGGATGGGTGCAGCACATGACAGGATGGGGACGCAGGATGGAGCAGCACATGACAGGATGGGGGCGCAGGATGGAGCAGCTCATGACAGGATGGGGACGCAGGATGGAGCAGCACATGACAGGATGGGGACGCAGGATGGGGCAGCACATGACAGGATGGGGACGCAGGATGGAGCAGCACATACCAGGATGGAGACCATATACCAATATAAATGCTCGCCACCCGGGCGTAGAACGGGTTCAATAGCTAGTAAATTAATAAACAACTATAATAATGAGCAGAATTAAATTCAGTCTCCTGGTTTGGCACTCTACCACAATCATAGTTTCTCATATGGCCCCTTGGGAAAATTAATTGCCCATCCCTGCCTTATGGCAATACTGAATATTGCCAATCCTATACTGCTGATAGTTGGAGAAGCCAATAATGAAGATAGCTGCTTAGAAGACTGTTTTTTGCATTCCAAAATAATTTTCTTTAGGTTTCTAAAACATTTATACTGCTCATATGTCTATGTCTGATTATAATTATAATATAATTGTATTGTGCATTAGTTGCCGAACAGGTAGTGAATTTTACTGCACACTAAATATAAATGTGCACCGAGCCTAATAAGGTTTTCATGTGTATTTAAAGGGAACCTGTCACCCCCAAAATCGATGGTGAGGTAAGCTCACCGTCATCAGGGGCTTACCTACAGCATTCTTTAATGCTGTAGATAAGCCGCCAATGATACTTGAAAGAGGAGAAAAAGACGTTAGATTATACTCACCCAGGGGCGGTCCCGCTGCGGTCTGGTCAAATGAGTGTCTCAGGTCCGCTCCGGCGCCTCCCATCTTCATTCCGTGACTTCTTCTTCTTGTATTCACGCTGCGGCTCCGGCACAGGAGTACTTTGTCTGCCCTGTTGAGGGCAGAGCAAAGTACTGCAGTGCGCAGGCGCCGGGCCTCTCTGACCTTTCCGGCGTCTGTGCACTGCAGTACTTTCCTCTGCCCTCAACAGGGCAGACAAAGTACGCATGCGCCGGAGCTGCGGCGTGAAGACCAGAAGAGGACGTCATGGAATGAAGATGGGAGGTGCCGGAGCGGACCTGAGACACCCATTTGAGCAGACCGCAGCGGGACCTCCCCTGGGTGAGTATAATCTAACCTCTTTTTCTTACCTTTCAGGAATCATCGGGGGCTTATCTACAGCATTACAGAATGCTGTAGATAAGCCCCTGATGATGGTGAGCTTACCTCACCATTGATTTTGGGGGTGACAGGTTCCCTTTAATAAAAACTTCAGCAGCAAATCTTGAATTGCTTTCATGATTCATACTCCTCTTGTTCAAACACGAGTGACATATCTAAAGAGTTACAAATATGCCGGGGATCAGAATGACTGATAAAAATAGAAACGTGAGGCCGAGGAGTGCAATATAGTGATGGGATTAGATATATATTTACTGAATGCTTATTGTATGTATACCTTCTGATGACTCCTCCTGGGCAGATGTCACATTTCTATAGAATGTATACGTATGTGGGAGACGTACACATGCCAGCTGAACCACACCGTAAACATATTGCATAACTGCTTGCTTCATATTTTTGTTGTTATTTTCATCCGAGGTATATGTGACGCTGGAGATGAGGAAACAGGTGGAGTGACAGCGAGAAGAAATATGGATATATGGAAATATGGATATAGGGACAAATTGAGCCATAACGTATGACTTGCATGTATGATTTTACTTAGAGAGATGGATTTATTGAGCGTTACATAGCACTATGGTAAAAGTGATACTTATCATATTTACTGTTTATAAACAACTAGATGGTGGCCCGATTCTAACGCATCGGGTATTCTAGAATCTAGAATATGCATGTCCACGTAGTATATTGCACAGCCCACGTAGTATATTGCCCAGCCACGTAGTATATTGCCCAGCCACGCAGTATATTGCCCAGTCACGTAGTATATTGCCCAACAACGTAGTATATTGCCCAGCCAGGTAGTATATTGCCCAGCCACGTAGTATATTGCCCAGTGACGTAGTATATTGCCCAGCCACGTAGGATATTGCCCAGTCACGTAGTATATTGCCCAGCCACGTAGTATATTGCCCAGTGACGTAGTATATTGTCCAGCCACGCAGTATATTGCCCAGTCACGTAGTATATTGCCCAGTCACGTAGTATATCGCCCAGTCACGTAGTATATTGCCCAGTGACATAGTATATTGTCCAGCCACGTAGTATATTGCCCAGTCACGTAGTATATTGCCCAGTCACGTAGTATATCGCCCAGTCACGTAGTATATTGCCCAGTTACGCAATATATTGCCCAGTGACGTAGTATATTGCCCAGCCACGTAGTATATTGCCCAGCCACGTAGTATATTGTCCAGCCATGTAGTATATTGCCCAGCCACGTAGTATATTGCCCAGTCACGTTGTATATTGCCCAGTCACGTAGTATATCGCCCTGTCACATAGTATATTGCCCAGTTACACAATATATTGCCCAGTGACATAGTATATTGCCCAGCCACGTAGTATATTGCCCAGCCACGTAGTATATTGCACAGCAACGTAGTATACAGCACAGACACGTAGTATACTGCCCAGTCACGTAGTATATTGGCCAGTCATGTAGTATATTGCCCAGCTACGTAGTATATTGCCCAGCCACGTATGTAACAGGTTAAAAAATAAACATATACTCACCCTCCAAGGGCCCCTTGTAGTCCCGTCGCCTGTGTTACGTAGCACTATGGTAAAAGTGATACTTATCATATTTACTGTTTATAAACAACTAGATGGGGGCCCGAATCTAACGCATCAGGTATTCTAGAATATGCATGTCCACGTAGTATATTGCACAGCCCACGTAGTATATTGCCCAGCCACGTAGTATATTGCCCAGCCACGTAGTATATTGCCCAGTGACGTAGTATATTGCCCAGTGACGTAGTATATTGCCCAGCCACGCAGTATATTGCCCAGTCACGTAGTATATTGCCCAACCACGTAGTATATTGCCCAGCCACGTAGTATATTGCCCAGCCACTTAGTATATTGCCCAGTGACGTAGTATATTGCCCAGCCACGTAGTATATTGCCCAGTGACATAGTATATTGCCCAGCAACATAGTATATTGCCGAGCCACGTAGTATACAAAAAAACGCATGCGTTTCCATAGACTCCAATGCATTTTTTGACGCAAAAAAACGTATGTAAACGCATGTGTTTTTATGCGTCAAAAAAAGCCTCTCAAAAATACTACATGTTGCATTTCTGCAAATAAACGCATGCAGCAAAAAAACGCATGCGTTGCAAAACGCGACCAAACGCGTACAAAAAAAACGCATGCGTTTTTAATGTTAAATATAGGAAAAAACGCTGCAGACAAAAACGCAAGTGTGAAACCACCCTTACACTGCCATTATAGCCACAACGACTAAACATGGCCAAAGATCTAGCTATTTAGCTGCTACAGTACAACATACTAATGGGGCATAAGTACAATATTTTGAGCTTCATGATTTTAGTACGTGTGACTTTATGTAATAATAATTTTGGAATACTGTTACATATCCAAATGGCTATGCGTTTGGTTATTTGGGACATAATTAGCTTTATTCTGCTAGTACTTTTTTGCGCTTATTTATAGAAAATTCAGAATTTTTTTCAAGATTTTAAATTCTCTGATAATGACACCACATACATTATTAAATTACATGAGTAAGATGTATTATGTGCCTTCTTTATGCAGATACATACATTCTCATTGTTTTAGGATATTATAACAGTTATAACTAAGTTAAAGGCCATTGCCCACATTGCGTAAATATTGCATTACTGGATGGTGGCCCGATTCTAACCCATTGGGTATTCTAGAATATGTATGTAGTTTATTTATGAAGTTTTCAGAATAATGCAATTTATACACAGGATTCGGTTGGCCACCAATTAGCAAAGCGTGGTTCAAATTCCACGCCAATTCGCGGCCGGACTGTGCTTGTCGCTGATTGTTTGCGGCCGGCCGGGCATGACCAATCAGTAAAGCGAGGGCCGGCTCCAGGTTTTTGAGGGCCCAAGGCGAAAGAGTCTCAGTGGGCCTCCCTATTTAACACATTCCACAATTCATGATGCACAGATGCAGCAGAGAAATATACCACAGCCAAGTAGCATATAATACAGCCCATGTAGCATATAACACAGCCCACGTAGCATATAGCACAGCCACGTAGCATATAGCACAGGCCACATAGCATATAACACAGCCCATGTAGCATATAGCACAGCCCACGTAGCATATAGCACAGCCACGTAGCATATAGCACAGGCCACATAGTATATAGCACAGGCCACGTAGTATATAGCACAGGCCACGTAGTATATAACACAGCCCACGTAGAATATAACACAGCCCACGTAGCATATAGCACAGCCACGTAGCATATAGCACAGGCCATGTAGTATATAGCACAGGCCACGTAGTATATAACACAGCCCACATAGCATGTAGCACAGCCCACGTAGCATATAGCACAGCTACGTAGCATATAACACAGCCACGTAGCATATAGCACAGCCACGTAGTATATAGCACAGCCACGTAGTATATAGCACATTTAATTATTATTTTTAACATTAGATCTTTTTACTATTGATGCTGCATAGGCAGCATCAATAGTAAAAAGTTGGTCACACAGGGTTAATAGCAGCGTTAACGGACTGCGTTACACCGCGGCATAACGTGGTGTAACGCAGCCATTAACCCTGTGTGAGCGCTGACTGGAGGGGAGTATGGAGGGGCACTGACAGAGAGTAGGAAGAGGCGAATTTGCGGGCGAACTGTGCCCGTCGCTGATTGGTCGCGGCCGGCCGCGACCAATCAGCGACGCGGGATTTCCGTGACAGACAGACAGAGAGACAAACACACGGAAGTGCCCCTTAGACGATTATATATATAGACTAGCTGAAGAGCCCGGCGTTGCCTGGGCATAGTAAATATATGTGGTTAGTTATAGCACCTCATGTCTCTTATTTTCCCATCATGCCTCTCATTTTCTCCCTTACACCTCTCATTTTCTCCTTTACACCTCTCATTTTCCCCGTCACTCCTCTCATACCCCCCTAACACTTGTCATTTCGACCTCACATCTGTCATTTTCCTATCACTCCACTATTTTCCCTCACTCCTCTCATTTTGCACTCACGCCTTTTCATTTTCACCTCACACCTCTCATTTTCAACTCAGTATATACATGTTTGTCATCTCTCTTATATATAGTATACACCTGTATGTCTTCTCTTGTATATTGTATATACCTGTATGTCATCTCCCCTGTAAATAGTATATACCTGCTGTGTGTCATCTCTCCTGTATATAGTATATACCTGTATGTCATCTCCTCCTGTATATAGTATATACCTGCTGTATGTCATCTCCTCCTGTATATTGTATATACCCATATGTCATCTCCTATATTATATACCTGTATGTCATCTCCTCCTATATATAGTATATACATGTATGTCATCTCCTGTATATAGTATATACCTATATGTCATCTCCCCTGTATATAGTATATACCTGCTGTATGTCATCTCCTCTATATACCTATGTAATCTCCTCTTTTATATAGTATATACCTGTATGTCATCTCCTCCTGTATATAGTATATACGTGTGTCATCTCCTCCTGTATATAGTATGTACCTGTAAGTCAACTCCTCCTGTATATAGTATATACCTGTGTATCATCTGCTCCTGTATATAGTATATACCTGTGTGTCATCTCCTCCAGTATATAGTATATACCTGTATGTCATCTTCTCCTGTATATAGTATATACCTGTGTATCATCTCCACTGTATATAGTATATACCTGTGTGTCATCGCCCCTGTATATAGTATGTACCTGTATGTCATCTCCCCTGTATATAGTATATACCAGGTTGTCATCTCCTCCTGTATATAGTATATACCTGTGTGTCATGTCCTCCTGTATATAGTATATACCTGTATGTCATCTCCTCCTGTATATAGTATATACCTGTGTCATCTCCCCTGTATATAGCATATATGTGTGTGTCATCTCCTCCTGTATATAGTATATACCTGTATGTCATCTCCTCCTGTATATAGTATATACGTGTGTCATCTCCTCCTGTATATAGTATATACCTGTCAGTCATCTCCTCCTGTATATAGTATATACGTGTGTCATCTGCTCCCGTATATAGTATATACGTGTGTCATCTGCTCCCGTATATAGTATATACGTGTGTCATCTGCTCCCATATATAGTATATACCTGTGTGTCATCTCCTCCTGCATATAGTATATACCTGTGTGTAATCTCCTCCTGCATATAGTATATACCTGTGTGCAATCTCCTCCTGTATTTAGTATATATCTGTGTGTCATCTCCTCCTGTATTAGACCGCATTCACACATTATTTGGTCAGTATTTTTACCTCAGTATTTGTAAGCTAAATTGGCAGCCTGATAAATCCCCAGCCAACAGGAAGCCATCTCCTGGCAGTATATATTAGCTCACACATACACATAACAGACAGGTCATGTGACTGACAGCTGCCGTTTTTCCTATATGGTACATTTGTTGCTCTTGTAGTTTGTCTGCTTATTAATCAGATTTTTAGTTTTGAAGGATAATACCAGACTTGTGTGTGTTTTAGGGCGAGTTTCATGTGTCAAGTTGTGTGTGTTGAGTTGTGTGTGGTGACATGCATGTACCAACTTTTGTGAGATGAGTTTTGTATGACAACATGCGTGTAGCAACTTTTTGTGTCGAGTTGCATGTGACAGGTTAGTGTAGCAAGTTGTGTGCAGCAAGTTTTGCGCATGGCGAGTTTTGCGCGTGGCGAGTTTTATGTGTGGTGCGTTTTGAGTATGTGCAAGTTTTGTGTGAGGCAACTTTTGCATGTGTTGCAACTTTTGTGCATGTGGCAATTTTTCCGCGTGTGCAAGTTTAGCGTGTGGCGAGTTTTCCATGAGGTGAGTTTTGCATGAGCCTAGTTTTGCATGTGGCGAGTTTTGCACTTGGCGAGTTTTGAGCGGCGACTTGTGTTTCGACTTTTATGTGGTGAGGTTGGTGTATATGTGGTAAAATGTGTGCTGAGGGTGGTATATGTGTTCAAGCACGTGGTAGTTTGTGGCGCCTTTTGTGTGTGTGTTCATATCCCCGTGTGTGGTGAGTATCCCATGTCGAGGCCCCACCTTAGCAACTGTACGGTATATACTCTTTGGCGCCATCGCTTTCACTCTTTAATTCCCCCTTGTTCACATCTGGCAGCTGTCAATTTGCCTCCAACACTTTTCCTTTCACTTTTTCCCCATTATGTAGATAGGGGCAAAATTGTTTGGTGAATTGGAAAGCACGGGGTTAAAATTTCACTTCACAACATAGCCTATGACAGGGGCGGACACAAGCAGCAATGGGCCCCTGTGCAGGAAATACATTTGGGGCCCCCCCTCATGCATGTACATTGTATGTAAAATACCTATAATAACATGTGTATACACAGCAGTATATACACTCATACTAGCCCTATACACACAGCAGTATACACACAGCAGAAAATACAGACACTAGCCTTATATACACACACAGCAGTATACACACACAGCTGTATACACACACACACACTAGCCCTATATACACACACACACTAGCCCTATATACACACAGCAGTATACACACACATACTAGCCATGCATACACAAAGCAGTATACACACATACTAGCCCTATATACACACATAGCAGTATACACACACACACACAGCAGTATACACACACTAGTCCTATATACACACACACAGCAGTATACACACACACAGCAGCAGTATACACACATACCAAACCTATATACACACATAGCAGTATACACACACACAGCAGTATACACACACTAGCCCTATATACACACACACAGCAGTATACACACACACAGCAGCAGTATACACACACATGCTAGCCCTATATATACACACACAGCAGTATACACACTAGCCATATATACACAGAGCAGTATAGACACACACTAGCTATATATATATATATATATATATATATATACAGTGGGGCAAAAAAGTATTTAGTCAGTCAGCAATAGTGCAAGTTCCACCACTTAAAAAGATGAGAGGCGTCTGTAATTTACATCATGGGTAGACCTCAACTAAGGGAGACAAACTGAGAAAAAAAAATCCAGAAAATCACATTGTCTGTTTTTTTAACATTTTATTTGCATATTATGGTGGAAAATAAGTATTTGGTCAGAAACAAACAATCAAGATTTCTGGCTCTCACAGACCTGTAACTTCTTCTTTAAGAGTCTCCTCTTTCCTCCACTCATTAACTGTAGTAATGGCACCTGTTTAAACTTGTTATCAGTATAAAAAGACACCTGTGCACACCCTCAAACAGTCTGACTCCAAACTCCACTATGGTGAAGACCAAAGAGCTGTCAAAGGACACCAGAAACAAAATTGTAGCCCTGCACCAGGCTGGGAAGACTGAATCTGCAATAGCCAACCAGCTTGGAGTGAAGAAATCAACAGTGGGAGCAATAATTAGAAAATGGAAGACATACAAGACCACTGATAATCTCCCTCGATCTGGGGCTCCACGCAAAATCCCACCCCGTGGGGTCAGAATGATCACAAGAACAGTGAGCAAAAATCCCAGAACCACGCGGGGGGACCTAGTGAATGAACTGCAGAGAGCTGGGACCAATGTAACAAGGCCTACCATAAGTAACACACTACGCCACCATGGACTCAGATCCTGCAGTGCCAGACGTGTCCCACTGCTTAAGCCAGTACATGTCCGGGCCCGTCTGAAGTTTGCTAGAGAGCATTTGAATGATCCAGAGGAGTTTTGGGAGAATGTCCTATGGTCTGATGAAACCAAACTGGAACTGTTTGGTAGAAACACAACTTGTCGTGTTTGGAGGAAAAAGAATACTGAGTTGCATCCATAAAACACCATACCTACTGTAAAGCATGGTGGTGGAAACATCATGCTTTGGGGCTGTTTCTCTGCAAAGGGGCCAGGACGACTGATCCGGGTACATGAAAGAATGAATGGGGCCATGTATCGTGAGATTTTGAGTGCAAACCTCCTTCCATCAGCAAGGGCATTGAAGATGAAACGTGGCTGGGTCTTTCAACATGACAATGATCCAAAGCACACCGCCAGGGCAACGAAGGAGTGGCTTCGTAAGAAGCATTTCAAGGTCCTGGAGTGGCCTAGCCAGTCTCCAGATCTCAACCCTATAGAAAACCTTTGGAGGGAGTTGAAAGTCCGTGTTGCCAAGCGAAAAGCCAAAAACATCACTGCTCTAGAGGAGATCTGCATGGAGGAATGGGTCAACATACCAACAACAGTGTGTGGCAACCTTGTGAAGACTTACAGAAAACGTTTTACCTCTGTCATTGCCAACAAAGGATATATTACAAAGTATTGAGATGAAATTTTGTTTCTGACCAAATACTTACTTTCCACCATAATATGCAAATAAAATGTTAAAAAAACAGACCATGTGATTTTCTGGATTTTTTTTCTCAGTTTGTCTCCCATAGTTGAGGTCTACCTATGATGTAAATTACAGACGCCTCTCATCTTTTTAAGTGGTGGAACTTGCACTATTGCTGACTGACTAAATACTTTTTTGCCCCACTGTATATATATATATATACACACATACATACACACACGTACACAGCAGTATACACACAATAGCAATATATACACACTATCAATATATATATATATATATATATATACACACACACACAGTACTCACACACTAGCAATATATACACACAGAAGTATACACACACTAGCTATATATACACACAGCTGTACACACACTAGCAATATATATATACACAGAGCAGTACACACACACTAGCAATATATACACACATCAGTATACACACACACTAGCTATATATACACACAGAAGTATACACACATTAGCTATATATACACACAGCAGTACACACATACACTAGCAATAAATATACACACAGCAGTACACACTAGCAATATATATATATATATATATATATATATATATATATATATACACACACACAGAGCAGTGCACACACACACACTAGCATATATATATACACACATACTAGCCCTATATACACACACACACAGCAGTATACACATTACCTCTATATACAGACACAGAAGTATACACACACATACTAGCCCTATATACACACACAGCAGCATACACACACACAGACACACTAGCTATATATACACATAGTAGTATACACACAGCAGTACACACTAGATAGATCAACATCCATCAGATGGAATATGTACAGTACCTACAGAGAGTGCAGTTGCAGGGAGCTGGTCAGGCCCAGAACATAGGAAATGAGCAGGGGAGACATGGAGCCTGTCAGCACTCATCCCTGCAGACTCCTGGCGGGCCAGGCCTTCTCCTATCTCCTACCTAGAGTAGTAATTCCTCCTCCCCCTATTTTCATGTGTATCCCCGTCCTGCAGATCACTGGGGCTCTGGGAGGAATGTGTACCTGCACAGCAGGGAGCCACAAGCAGAGACGGACGACGCAGCTTCAGTGACTCCTCACTCGTCCTCTTCCAGCGTCTGCCGCCCCTCACCACACTGCACCAGTGACAGCCGGACAGCAGCGTAATGTCGGCTAACAGGAGAGGTCAGACAGGGGGCCCCTTTTGACTGTCATATCACATGTGCAGCAGAGCGGGCCCCCTGCTTCTCCTGTTAGCAGGAATCCTGCCGCCGGCTGTCATTCACCGCCCTGCTTTCTGGGTCCTTCAGGGGCCCCCTCCTGCTCTGGGCCCCGGTGCAGTTGCACAGGTTGAACCGGCGGTATGTCCGCCCATGGCCTATGATGCTCTCAGGGTCCAGAAGTGTGACTGTGCAAAATTTTGTTGCTGTGGCTGCGACGCCTCCAACACTTTTCCTTTCACTTTTTCCCCATTATGTAGATAGGGGCAAAATTGTTTGGTGAATTGGAACGCGCGGGGTTAAAATTTCACCTCACAACATAGCCTATGACGCTCTCGGGGTCCAGACATGTGACTGTGCAAAATTTTGTGGCTGTAGCTGCGACGGTGCAGATGCTAATCCCGGACATACATACATACATACATATACACACACACACACACATTCAGCTTTATATATTAGACTAGCTGAAGAGCCCGGCGTTGCCTGGGCATAGTAAATATCTGTGGTTAGTTATAGCACCTCATGTCTCTTATTTTCCCATCACGCCTCTCATTTTCCCAATCGCATCTTTCATTTTCCCCCTCACATCTCTCATTTTCTCCCTCACACCTCTCTTTTTCTCCCTCACTCCTCTCATTCCCCCCTAACACTTGTCATTTCAACCTCACATCTGTCATTTTCTGATCACTCCACTATTTTCCCTCACTCCTCTCATTTTGTACTCACACCTTTTCATTTTCACCTCACACCTCTCATTTTCACCTCAGTATATACATGTTTGTCATCTGCCTTATATATATTATACACCTGTATGTCATCTCCTGTATATAGTATATACCTGTATGTCATCTCCCCTGTATATAGTATATACCTGCTGTGTGTCATCTCCCCTGTATGTAGTATATACCTGTATGTCATCTCCTCTTATATATAGTATATACCTGTATGCCATCTCCTTCTATATATAGTATATACCTGTATGTAATCTCCTCCTGTATATAGTATATACCTGTGTGTCATCTCCCCTGTATATAGTATATATCTGTGTGTCATCTCCTCCTGTATATAGTATATACCTGTATGTCATCTTCTATATATAGCATATACCTGTATGTCATCTTCTGTATATAGTATATACCTTTAGGTCATCTGCTCCTGTATATAGTATATACCTGTGTGTCATCTCCTCTTGTATATAGTATATACCTGTATGTCATCTCCTCCTGTATATATATGTACCTGTATGTCATCTCCTCCTCTATATAGTATATACCTGTGTGTCATCTCTCCTGTATATAGTATATATCTGTGTGTCATCTCCCCTGTATATAGTATATACCTGTGTGTCATCTCCTCCTGTATTAGACCTCATTCACACGTTATTTGCTCAGTATTTTTACCTCAGTATTTGTAAGCTAAATTGGCAGCCTGATAAATCCCCAGCCAACAGGAAGCCCTCCTCCTGGCAGTATATATTAGCTCACACATACACATAATAGACAGGTCATATGACTGACAGCTGCCGTATTTCCTATATAGTACATTTGTTGCTCTTATAGTTTGTCTGCTTATTAATCAGATTTTTATTTTTGAAGGATACCAGACTTGTGTGTGTTTTAGGGTGAGTTTCGTTTGTCAAGTTGTGTGTGTTGAGTTGCATGTGGCAACATGCGTGTAGCAACTTTTTGTGTGTCGAGTTGCATGTGACATGTTAGTGTAGCAAGTTGTGTGCAGCAAGTTTTGCGCATGGCGAGTTTTGCGAGTGGCGAGTTTTATGTGTGGTGCCTTTTGAGTATGTGCAAGTTTTGTGTGAGGCAACTTTTGCATGTGTTGCAACTTTTGTGCATGTGGCAATTTTTCCGCGTGTGCAAGTTTTGCGTGTGGCGAGTTTTCCATGAGGTGAGTTTTGCACTTGTGGCGAGTTTTGCGTGAGCCTATTTTTTGCATGTGGCGAGTTCTGCGCGTGGCGAGTTTTGAGTGGCGACTTTTGTGTTTCGACTTTTATGTGGCGAGGTTGGTGTATGTGTGGTGAAATGTGTGCTGAGGGTAATATGTGTTCATGCATGTGGTAGTGTGTGGCGCATTTTGTGTGTGTGTTCATATCCCCGTGTGTGGTGAGTATCCCATGTCGGGGCCCCACCTTAGCAACTGTACGGTATATACTCTTTGGCGCCATCGCTCTCATTCTTTAAGTCCCCCTTGTTCACATCTGGCAGCTGTCAATTTGCCTCCAACACTTTTCCTTTCACTTTTCCCCATTATGTAGATAGGGCCAAAATTGTTTGGTGAATTGGTAAGCGCGGGGTTAAAATTTCACCTCACAACATAGGCTATGACGCTCTCGGGGTCCAGACGTGCGACTGTGCAAAATTTTGTGTCTGTAGCTGCGACGCCTCCAACACTTTTCCTTTCACTTTTTTCCCCATTATGTAGATAGGGGCAAAATTGTTTGGTGAATTGGAACGCGCGGGGTTAAAATTTCACCTCACAACATAGCCTATGACGCTCTCGGGGTCCAGACGTGTGACTGTGCAAAATTTTGTGGCTGTAGCTGCGACGGTGCAGATGCCAATCCCGGACATACACACACACACACACACACACACACACACACACACACACACACACACACACACACACACACACACACACACACACACACACACACACACACACACACACACACACACACACACACACACACACACACACACATTCAGCTTTATATAGTAGATTTCCTTTGCGCTTTTTTGTGCAAGCAAAGTGGATGTGATTTTATGAAAACTCATACCCACTGTGCGTTTAAAGACGCTGCTCAACTGTGCTGTTTTTGGTGCATTTTTTTTTTATAGTCTTCTAAGGAGAGCAAAATACACGCAAAAAAATTACATAACAGTAACTGCAGAATCAAAGTAAAAAAGCATGGAAAATACTAGTTCAAAGCTGAACCAAATAGGATCAAATGAAGGGGAAAACGCAGAAAATTAAACACAGCAAAAACTCATTAATCAGAAGATTTTTATTGTTTATTATGATGTAGACACCTGCAGAAGATATACAGATAAAAAGCAGCATTTTTGCTAATTGTGAACACAGCAGTATAGCAGTTTTATGATTTTTTTTTATTATTTAAAAGGTAATTTATATTGACAACACCCCTCATTTTAAAAACTTCACTCCTTAACTTATTCAAAATAGTGTTTAGGAATTTTGTTAATCCATCAGTTGTTTCACAAATACATTTGAAAAAAAAACAGAACATTTCAGATATTCATTTATTACACCTATTGAGACCTATTTATACATCAGTTTTTGGCCATTATTTTGCATTAGTGGTTGCAGGCGAAAATCAGGAGTTAAACCTACAATAAGAAAAACTGTAACTGAAATATTTGCACCTGTTTTGTATCTTGGAGTCACACCTGGTCCTGGTTTTTGCATTACAAATTATGAGAAAATACTCACTTAAATACTAATGTGTGACTGTGTGCATTGAAATGCTTTAAACCAGAGATCAGAATAAAAAAAATGAAAGTCCCATAGAGAGACTAAGTATAAAAAAGTAAAAACAAATGTTGAAAAAAATGTAAGACAAAAGTCACAAAATAATAATAATAATAATAAATATATATTATACCCATCATTACGTATTTTTATGTAAAAAAAAAAAAGTAGACATATTTGGTATCGCTGCATCTGGAACAATTCCCCATAACGAGGCTGATGGAAACACTGTGGACACCATCTGGCATTTGATCCGGTAGTGTCTGCCTTTTTATTAGGAGTGCATGAAAGAGCGGTCAGCCAGAGGTTTGTGCATTTCTGAACAGAAGGACACCGCTGAACAGAGGCGAGTTGGAGTCCAGAGTAACTCTGCTGACTCATTAGGGAATGCATCCCTTGGGGTTTCATCCGAATCCCAAATTTTGGAAATTTAGATGGAAACCCCGATGTAAGTGCTCAGCGAAGAGCACAGGATAAATATGATCCAAAATGTTCTGTATCACAGTATGCTACCAATAAAAGCTTCTATGCAACCCACAAAAAACAAATCGTCATTCAGGTTTGTCATCTGTTAAAGGGACACTGTCACCTGAATTTGGAGGGAACAATCTTCAGCCATGGAGGCGGGGGTTTTGGGTTTTTTGATTCACCCTTTCCTTACCCGCTGGCTGCATGCTGGCTGCAATATTGGATTGAAGTTCATTCTCTGTCCTCCATAGTACATACCTGCGCAAGGCAAGATTGCACCTTGTGCAGGCATGTACTACGGAGGACAGAGAATGAACTTCAATCCAATATTGCAGCCAGCATGCAGCCAGCGGGTAAGGAAAGGGTGAATCAAACACCCAAAAACCCCGCCTCCATGGCTGAAGATTGTTCCCTCCAAATTCAGGTGACAGTGTCCCTTTAACAGAAATATAGAGGGTGTCCAAATTACTGGTAGCACAAAGGCTCTGGAAAAGTGATGTGGCTCCTCCCAAAAGAATCCAGCAAAATCTGAGCTCCCAAATCCAAATGCCCCCTCCTGATCTCCACAGTGTGCCTAATCCACAGTTAAGATCCACATGTGTCACGGAAGGACACAGTGTCAGGCGTATGATGTATTTGTCTATTAACCTGCACACTGAGCTCTGCTACATCCATTAGAGCTGAGTACAGACACACGCTGTGGGCTTTCCGACCCCCCTTCCTCTCAGCTCTTTCTCCCTGCTGACAATACAGCTGTAACTCCAGTGTGTGACTCTGTTCCCCCTCCCTCAAGAATACAGGGGGTTAGCAGAAAACTAGTTCTTTTGTTTGCAGCCATGCGTTTGATGATTTGTGTGAAAGTTATTCATGATGAATAATTCGACCCCAGGTGGTGCAGAGATATGAAAGTTACATATTTGGGTTGTGCAACAATAGGGCTACACACCAGTGCATTTTCTAACAGAAACGGAGAAATGGATTACTACTTAACCGGGTCACCCAGCTACCTCACGTGTAGACTTAAATGGAAGCTAACCTCGTGAGAAGACATGCAATATGTTCGTCATCACTCTACGAGGTTCCCAGCGCACTCTAGGACAAATATGAGCTTTAATAAAGTTCCGAGTCTCTCTGGAATGGGGAGTGGAGTCCATAGCTCTGCCCATTCAGTGATGTCACAACCAGGGGGTATAAGTGAGTGGGAGCTCATTTTTCACTAGCTTTTGTCCAATGAACTAGCTGAGAGACACTCTGTGATGCATTGGGACATATGCTCCCCTCCCCCCAGTCGCATGGTCAGCCATGATATGAGAGAACTGTAAGTCTATTTTCTTCCTTTAATCCCTTTTTATTTTGTAATTGTCTGTATATACATAATTATCTAATTTTATAATATCGTTTTACACTTTTGTAAACACTGACTACCTTTTGGAGTAAAATATATAAATTTAATAGCTTCGTTTCTCCTTGCTCTATAACGTACTTTCATGTCCTCTGAAGTAAATTACGCTACTAATTGAGGTGGCTCCTGACCCATTATTAAGGAACAGGAGCTGGTGGCAGTGAAAGTGTTCTGCGCTGGTGGGTAAATCTGGCAGTGATGGAACGGGGTTTTTATAGTGTATTGCTCGGTTGCGGCTGGGAATAATTATATCACCCTCACTGCAGTGTGTGCCCCACAGCCAGTACATAGCAGGCAGCTTGTCTGGCAACTAATTATCCTAGGTGCAGTTTCCTGACTGACCTGAGGGTAAGGGAGGTGCCAGAGAGCTGCGAGTTCCAAACCAGAACTGGGAAGTGGGATATAAATAAATCCCCTTCAGAAAAGAACCGGGGCCAACCAAACAACCCCGGTTCATGACACACGGTTCAGCTTATTTAGCTTAAAATCCCACGCCGTGAGGACATGACAACATGGGGCATGCGTCCCAGGTGGATATGGGATGTGGACCCACTGGACCACAGAGGGAGACCCATGCCTACCCAGACTAGGGAAGGGCAGTGAACGGGGTCTGTGGCAGCTGAGCATGTGGGCAAGGTGGTGACATGCAGGGCTAGATGACACCGCACAACTTCAGGTATGAACATAAAGTTTACTACATAAAGCCATCATACGGAACACAAGACATAACAATGCTAGGCTCCCGATTCCGCACATCAAGGAAGGGTGACCATCACAGGTCCGCAGATGTCAGAAGATGGCAAGAGGTCAACATGGGTTGATGCAGTCCAGGGTCATCTGGCACGGGCATAACAGGAGACCCTCTCTCTCAGGCCTCAGGCATAGCACAAGCACAGAAGGAGATCAGACACCGCCCTTGCACAGAGGTCATCACAGGATGGACCCCAGGGAACAGGCCGGACATTGGGACACAAGCAAAACACGGACAGCACGGATCCAGGAACACTGACATGGAAGCTCAAGACATTGGCTGGTAAGATCTAGGACACACAGGCAGAGCCATCACCGAGGAACACGAGTGGACTGGAGACTCCCCAGAAACATGGAAGAGGAGCCCGTCCAGGAACACAAGTGGAACCGACTTTGATACACTGGCTGGACCACAGACTGGACATCTAGGACACAGGCTGGAAATCCAGGGGAAATGTTATGACCTGGTGGTTAGGACAATAATGGACCTGGTGGTTAAGAGCACACGGAATGACCTGATAGTTACAAATAATACAGGACGAGCTCTGAGACGTGGGAACTCTGCTGACCGCAATCCCTAATCCTATCACACACACTAGAAATAGCCGTGGATTGCTCCTAACGCTCCCTATGCAACTCGACACAGCATAAGGAACTAGCTAGCCCTGAAGATAGAAAAATAAAGCCTACCTTGCCTCAGAGAAATTCCCCAAAGGAAAAGGCAGCCCCCCACATATAATGACTGTGAGTAAAGATGAAAATACAAACACAGAGATGAAGTAGATTTAGCAAAGTGAGGCCCGACTTACTGAACAGACTGAGGATAGGAAAGGTAACTTTGCGGTCAGCACAAAAAAACTACAAAAAGACCACGCAGAGGGCGCAAAAGACCCTCCGCACCGACTCACGGTGCGGAGGCGCTCCCTCTGCGTCCCAGAGCTTCCAGCAAGCAAGACAAAAATCAAAATAGCAAGCTGGAGAGAAAAATAGCAAACTAAAGAAAAACAAGCAGGAACTTAGCTTCTGCTGGGAAGACAGGTCACAAGAACGATCCAGGAGTGAACTAGACCAATACTGGAACATTGACAGGTGGCATGGAGCAATGATCTAAGTGGAGTTTAATAGAGCAGCCAGCTAACGAATTAACCTCGTCACCTGTGGAAGGAAACTCAGAAGCCGCAGCCCCACTCACAACCAACAGAGGAAGCCCATGGACAGAACCAGCCGAAGTACCATTCATGACCACAGGAGGGAGCTTGACAACAGAATTCACAACAGGGAATGGCGAGACGTCTGGAATCCGGACAACAGACACGGCTCCATGCAGGAAACGACAGAACATCAGGGAAGGCTCCAAGCAGCGGTTGTCAGGCTCCAGGCAGCAGACATCAGGCTCCAGGCACCAGGCAGCAGACGTCAGGCACCAGGCAGCGGACATCAGGCTCTGGAGAACGAATATGACCTAGAAAGGAACTTAAGTGGTATGGGGCAAGCACCGCAGCATCGGACCGGAGCTGGACGTAGGTAGAACTGTATAGTAGGCTGAGCACAGAGTAGTAGACGCTGAGCAGGAACACCCGACTCCATCTTCAAAAGACGAACACAGGCTTAATTTTCAAGACACAGGTTACAAGAAACTCAGTCACTGGGTACATGATTCAAGACACAGAAGAACTTGAAGAACATCACACAGCAGGAATTCACATTCAGGGCAAGGACTTTGGTACCAACACATAGACAGGACGGGTCCAGGGACAAAGACATCAGCTTTCCTAGAACTGATAGCAGGCAGAACAGGAGCTAAAGACCAGAAGCAACATGGAGGACCAAACACATGTGGCTAGGTTCTACAACCTAATGAAAAGCTAGGGCCATGCCCAACAGGGAAGAGGAACTTTAAATAGGAGCTGCCCCTCAGTAATAGGCTGGGTACAACAATTTAATGCACACACTGTCCCTAATAAAAGCAGGGAAGGTGTGGCCGCACGCACCCTAAGCACAGACAGAAACCAGTACAGTATAACCAGCACAGGAACTGAGGCCTAGGGCACCTGGCAGTGGCTGCAAGCCTGGACACATGTGGAAAGTCATGCACCAGCTGCAGAGGACCTCGCAACCCGCGGATAGCTTCCATAGCGGCAGCCAAGGACCACACACGCGGATGGTCATGCAACGAAGCAAAGACTCTACATCACATGTACAGCTACGCAGCAGAGCAGGGAACTGAGCAGCATCTATACAGGTACAGACAACAGTATCCCAGCTGATTAGGGGGAAAGGAGCAAAGGGTAAGAGCACAGACATGAAGAGTAATGCCGGAGAAACAAGGCACAAATATACCGGCATTAAAACATGTTTGGCATCACTGCAGTGATGAGAGCTCACCTAATTTACAGGGGGGCATGTCTACATTAGAATGAGCTGGGCAAAATGTACGGGCACTACAATGGCATATTTGCATTTTCACTTAGCAACGTCCATTGCTAGCAAATCATCACTACACCTAAAGATGAATCACCAGAGGGGTGTAATTTCCAAATTGGGGTCAACAGAGGGGGAATTCTGCTGTTCTGGCACTTAAAGTGAACCTGTCAGCAGGATTGTGCTTAGTAACCTACAGACACTGTCAGGTTTTCGCTGTTGTACTTATTAAAATTATACCTTAGTTGATGAAATCCATCTTGTGGTTGATATTTAATCTGTATTTGTAGTTTCCAGTTAATGAGATTCTCGTGCTTTGCGGTGGCCTGTGGGGGATCTTTATATGGTAATATGCTTAGATATCTATCTGTGTGGCTTATGACAGGTCACTAATCCCTCAGTGACCTGCACACTATTTTACATGCTACATAGAATTATTGTTTGAAAAAAAAATTCACATTCATCAGGCAGGTGCTGGTGGCGAGACTGTGCTATAGCCTGACAAAAAAAAATCTTAATCAAAATGGCACAAGTGCCTGCGCAGTAGTATCTATCACATTCCAGTACATGCTACTGCGTCAGCACCATTTTGGTAGAGAAAAAAAAATGGCTTCATCAAGTGAGCACAATCCTACTGAGAGGTTCACTTGAAGGGCTCTGTATATAGAGTCTGCAAACTTCTCTATGAAAATTTGTTCTCAAGGAGACAAGTAGCACCTCACATGGTACCGCTCATTACAGTAATGAATATGCGGCTCCACCTCCCATAAGGGTGGAGCCGCATATTCATTACTGTAATGGGCGGTAACGGTGACTGCTCAGTACAGGAAGAAGCTGCAGCGCTGGGGAAGGCAGGGACTGCACAGCGCCAGGAGCAGGTGAGTATAATGGGGAGGGGAGCGCAGCGCTGCACGATATTCACCTGCTCCCCGTTCCGGGCACCACTCCATCTTCAGCATGTAGAAAAGCCGCCGAGACACCATCACGTGTTTCTCAACGCAAGCAATAAATAGCCAGGTCTTTCACCAGGAAGGAACAACCACGGGAAGGGCAGCATCCAAAAAGGAAAACCACCCTTAGGGAAATGAAAACATATTATCCAGGGAGGCTACATTTATCATGGGCACCACAAAGTAGGCTCATACTTGGGTACTGCCCTTGTGAGGGTGGGAGTTTTCTGCAGAGGGCACGACAGGGAAAGTAGGCCCCAAATTCTCCCCCCCTCCTGTCCTCCTTCTCTTTATATTTTGGTCTCACATACCCTGGCGCTATATGAACCTTTGGAGAACCAGGTGACAACAATTGGGTGAGATTGAGCCATTTTATTAAGCGCACTGGTAACCACGAGCACTTTATTTTTTACTTGTTAATGGTTTTATGTATACATATTAAATGTTAAGTTTTAACTAGTTTAGGAGCTGGCTATGCTGTATTGCGTACTTATATTGGTCAGATTAATCCAGAGCAGATTGTTCGGGTTTTTGATTTGCTGAGTATACTGTCCAGGTTGAAAATCAATTATCGCAGACAGGAATTAAGATAGTATGTCGGACAGGTGAGAGATAATGTTGTTTTTTATTTTTGTTTTTTTTTACAGGAGACCAGGGCTTAAATGGAATGGGCATTATGTGAGTATTATTGTTGTTTATTATCTTCTGGGGGGGTTTTTACAGGAGACCAGGGCTTCAATGGAATGGGTGTAACGGGAGTACAACTGCGTTTGTTATTTTTAAATAAATTTGTAAAATAGTGTGTATTTCTATTTCAAATAAAGTACTTTATTCTGGGTGTTTTTTTATTGACAATAAGGCCGGTGTCACACTAGAGAGTTTTACGGACATATGAGAAGCGCAAAAACTATGCATTGCACACGGACCAATGTTTAATAATAATCTTAATTTATATAGCGCCAACATATTCCGCAGCGCTTTACAGTTTAACAGTATCAAACACAACAGACATAAGTAACAACGTTAACAATACAATAATTAAAGTGAAATAAAACGACCCTGCTCGTGAGAGCTTACAATCTACAATGAGGTGGGGGAGATACAAAGCACAGGTGTGTATTTACAATGATGATCCAGCCATCTTCAGAGGGTGGGGGATAGATGGGGATAGTGAATGGGCTACACACATAAAATGAGTTTGATTAGTGACCGTGGTAGGGCGCTCTGAACAAATGTGTTTTGAGCGAGCGCCTAAAACTATGCAAATTGTGGATGGTCCTAATATCTTGGGGTAGAGCATTCCAGAGGATTGGTGCAGCACTGGAGAAGTCTTGGAGTCGGGAGTGGAAGGTACGGATTAGCGCAGAGGTTAGTTGAAAGACATTTGCAGAGCGCAGAGGTCGGTTAGGCCGATAGACAGAAATGTTTCTCTACGGGGCAGCTCCTATCTGCCGTATATTTCTCAGCTGTATTTTACGGGCGTAGAAAATCGCAGCATGCTGCGTTTGTCAGCGTATTGCGCAAAAAATCCGCCAATGAAAGGCTATGGGGGCGAGAAAAATATGGATTACACACGGACCATCAGTGTGACTTGCAAGAAATACGCACCGGTGTTATATAGAAAAGCCGGCAATTCAGCGCAGTGTATAGTAAAATCACACTGACAAGTTAGAATAGAATAGATAGAATAAATGTCTACACATAGTATAGGGATATATATACAGTGGGGCAAAAAAGTATTTAGTCAGTCAGCAATAGTGCAAGTTCCACCACTTAAAGAGATGAGAGGCGTCTGTAATTTACATCATAGGTAGACCTCAACTATGGGAGACAAACTGAGAAAAAAAAATCCAGAAAATCACATTGTCTGTTTTTTTAACATTTTATTTGCATATTATGGTGGAAAATAAGTATTTGGTCAGAAACAAAATTTCATCTCAATACTTTGTAATATATCCTTTGTTGGCAATGACAGAGGTCAAACGTTTTCTGTAAGTCTTCACAAGGTTGCCACACACTGTTGTTGGTATGTTGGCCCATTCCTCCATGCAGATCTCCTCTAGAGCAGTGATGTTTTTGGCTTTTCGCTTGGCAACACGGACTTTCAACTCCCTCCAAAGGTTTTCTATAGGGTTGAGATCTGGAGACTGGCTAGGCCACTCCAGGACCATGAAATGCTTCTTACGAAGCCACTCCTTCGTTGCCCTGGCGGTGTGCTTTGGATCATTGTCATGTTGAAAGACCCAGCCACGTTTCATCTTCAATGCCCTTGCTGATGGAAGGAGGTTTGCACTCAAAATCTCACGATACATGGCCCCATTCATTCTTTCATGTACCCGGATCAGTCGTCCTGGCCCCTTTGCAGAGAAACAGCCCCAAAGCATGATGTTTCCACCACCATGCTTTACAGTAGGTATGGTGTTTGATGGATGCAACTCAGTATTCTTTTTCCTCCAAACACGACAAGTTGTGTTTCTACCAAACAGTTCCAGTTTGGTTTCATCAGACCATAGGACATTCTCCCAAAACTCCTCTGGATCATCCAAATGCTCTCTAGCAAACTTCAGACGGGCCCGGACATGTACTGGCTTAAGCAGTGGGACACGTCTGGCACTGCAGGATCTGAGTCCATGGTGGCGTAGTGTGTTACTTATGGTAGGCCTTGTTACATTGGTCCCAGCTCTCTGCAGATCATTCACTAGGTCCCCCCGCGTGGTTCTGGGATTTTTGCTCACCATTCTTGTGATCATTCTGACCCCACAGGGTGGGATTTTGCGTGGAGCCCCAGATCGAGGGAGATTATCAGTGGTCTTGTATGTCTTCCATTTTCTAATTATTGCTCCCACTGTTGATTTCTTCACTCCAAGCTGGTTGGCTATTGCAGATTCAGTCTTTCCAGCCTGGTGCAGGGCTACAATTTTGTTTCTGGTGTCCTTTGACAGCTCTTTGGTCTTCACCATAGTGGAGTTTGGAGTCAGACTGTTTGAGGGTGTGCACAGGTGTCTTTTTATACTGATAACAAGTTTATACAGGTGCCATTACTACAGGTAATGAGTGGAGGAAAGAGGAGACTCTTAAAGAAGAAGTTACAGGTCTGTGAGAGCCAGAAATCTTGATTGTTTGTTTCTGACCAAATACTTATTTTCCACCATAATATGCAAAGAAATGATAAAAAAACAGACAATGTGATTTTCTGGATTTTTTTTTCTCAGTTTGTCTCCCATAGTTGAGGTCTACCTATGATGTAAATTACAGACGCCTCTCATCTTTTTAAGTGGTGGAACTTGCACTATTGCTGACTGACTAAATACTTTTTTGCCCCACTGTATATACAGGGCCGCCATCAGGGCATTACTGCCCTTACTGGCGTATGGGGCCCGGTGAGCAGAGAGGGGCCCCGAGCGGCCCCTCACTTCTGCTCACCTGGTACTAAGGCTACTTTCACAGATCAGGTTTCTCGCTGCATGCCGGTTCTGGTGTCGCGCCGCAGTGTCGGATCTGGCTTATTTTGTGGAAACCGGATGGGACGGATCTGTTTTTCAGCCGGATCAGGTGTCCGGATCCGACGAGAAACCGGATCCGTCCCATCCGGTTGTCATCCGTTTCGTCCGGTTTTCCATCCGGTTTCTGACAGATACGGTTTTTAAAAATGTGATTGGCCCGCTGAAACTATATATACAGTGTTCCTGCAGCCCATCAGTGACAGGTTGGAGAGGAGCAAGTTACAGAGCAAGATGGATGGCATTATTGCGAAGATTCTGCAGAACAACGTGGATTTCATCATGGAGGCGAATCGATTGAAAACAATTGTTCTTGAGAAGGAGCGAGAGAGACAGCGCATCATGCGCCTGCGCCAATGCCGTTTGTGGATCCACCCCATCACGGCACAGAGAATGATGCGGGGAGTCTTTTCTACTTTATACATAGAGCTACGAGGAGACCCAGAGAAGTTTTTCAGCTATGTGCGGATGAAAGTGGAGAACTTTGATGTATTGGTGGAGCGGATTGAACATCTAATAAGAAGGAATGATACATATTGCAGGTTCTCCATTACACCGGCTGAGCGTCTGATGGTCACTCTTCGGTAAGCATTCTTTTTTTATGTACTCTTGCAGCGCACTATCATTGATTGATATTTTGAATTTGCAGTAATTTCTGCCTTGCTTTTGTTCACAGATTCCTAGCTACTGGAGAATCCCTGTCTTCACTACATTTCCAGTTCAGACTGGGAATTTCAACTATATCAGGAATAGTGAGGCACACTTGCCGTGCAGTGTGGGACTCTCTGCACGACGAATTCATCCCACATCGCACAGTGCAGACATGGTTGGAAGTAGCTGACAGGTACCAGGAAGTGTGTTAGTTTCCCAATTGCTTGGGCGCGGTGGATGGAAAACATATCCGTATTGTGAAACCAGTTGGTTCTGGATCCGAGTATTTCAACTATAAAAAGTACTTTTCCATCGTGCTGATGGCCATCGCCGATGGGGATTACAAATTTGTTGCGATGGATATTGGGGTGTATGGCCGCTCAAATGATTCACAAGTTTTCAAACTGTCTTCTATGGGGCTGCATTTGTATGGACAAACCTTTCAATTCTTCCCCCCCCCCCCCCCTTTCCCCATAGAACACTGACTCAAACATCTGAGCCACCAATGCCTTTTGTTTGTGCTGGGGATGAAGCCTTTCAGCTTTCAGAACATCTTTTGAAACCCTACTCCAGCCGTGATTTAAACAATACTAAAAGAATTTTGCGTTTGGGATCTTAACCGCCAAATGGAGAGTTCTCCTAACATCCATTAACTTGAAGCAGGCACTGTGGATGAGGTAGGGAAAGCTTGTGTTGTCCTGCACAATTATTTGCTATCCAAGGAACAGATTTCCATTGAGGACCAGTCTGAACAAACCACCTTGGCTAATTATAGCAACCAAACGTATAGAAGTTCTGCCACTGTTTCCAGAATTCGGGATCAATTTGCAGAATATTTTATTTCACCCGAAGGAAGAATACACTGGCAGGATGAGAGAGTTTAAACAATTTGTCTTGAACATAGTAACAACTTTTTTACCTTTTACCCATGTTGTGTACCTGTTTGGGTAGTACCCAAAGTATTTAACCTTTTACCCAAGTTGTGTATCTGTTTGATTTTACATTTTACCAAAATTGTGTACCTGTTTGGTTTTACCTTTTACCCAAGATATGTACCTGTTTGGTTATACCTTTTACCCAAGTTGTGTACCTGTTTGGTTTTACCTTTTACCTAAGTTGTGCATCTGTTTGGGTTGTATCCAAAGTATTTTACCTCTGACCAATAAACCTTGTTTAACCAAAGTGTTATCCATACCTTATAAAGAATAAATACAAGATAGCTGTAAACAACACAGTTTTATTAATTTTTTTAAATAACAAAAACAAACTTTTATTTTGAAACACAAAAAAAACGTTATTTTGCAGCACACAAAACTATAGATTGGAATAAGTCGGGGTGGAGATAGTGCTGGAGGGGCTGTCAGATAGAGACACTTCGACAGTGGGAGTGTGGAGAGAGGAATGTGTTGGTGGTGGGGAAGGATCAATAGGTAGTGGTGAAGGAGTGGAGAAGGTAATTGAGCGGGTGGACAGGAAAGTGGGATTGGGGTTAGGAGTTTGGTAGGATGGAGGGGTGTAAGTGATGTTTTGGGAGGATTGGAAGGCAGAAGCATTGATGGGTGGAGAAGAGGGTTGGGAAGGAGGTGAAAGAGGCTGTTGGTAGTGGGCAGGGAGAGGAGGCGTGGATGAAGTAGATGGGAAGTGGTATGGGTCGGGATCATCATATTGGTGGGAAGGGGCATGGATGGATGCTGGTAGTGTGGCTGGTGGTAAGGGGCACGGGAACGCTGTGTGGGTTGTGGCTGGTGGGATGGGGTACGGGCACGATGTGGTTGATGGTGGGGTTGGTGGGATGGGGCACGGGCACGTTGGTGGTACGGGTCAGGAGGATGGTAGTGGCTGTAGTGATGGACAGTGGAGGAAGGGGGGGCAGTTACAGCATGGGTGGCAAGAGCCTCGGCTTTTGAGGCAATGAGCGCTAGAGTTGACTGGCAGGATTCCATTACTTGCATCTGCTGAGAAGTAGATAGCGTCTCCATTTGCTCAAGTACCGACTGGAAAAAATTGTTGTTCGGTGACTGTCTTGCCTCTGAACACATCGTTAACAGAAGTGTATGCATCTCGAGTATACTTTAATTTATGAAATTAAAACCTGCAGCCATTTGCTCGGACAAAACTTTCAAACAGTTCTGGAAGGATGCATTCAGGTGTAAGAACTCGGGAGCATAACTCTGTACCTGACCTCTCTTCCGATGGCGCCCCGATGCTACAGATGCATTAGAGGTGGCAGCAGCATAGGTGTGGGGTACAGGAAACGCTATATCCTCACCAGCAGATACATGCAATGGAACCGGCCAGGATGCTCCAGGGCTCGCGGATGGGACAGAGGGATCCGATGTGTGGGAAGGCTGGGAAGGTGCAGAGTTGGAAGGTGCAGAGGGGCCCGCACTGTCGTGCTGCCGACGGTGCTGTGGAACAAAAGAGAAAAAACAAACAATTAATATACTATAATTGCATGGCCCTGGCTGAAAGAGCAAGAGAGGGTTAAGGTACCGTCACACTTAGCGACGCTGCAGCGATACCGACAACGATCTGGATCGCTGCAGCGTCGCTGTTTGGTCGCTGGAGAGCTGTCACACAGACCGCTCTCCAGCGACCAACCATGCCGGTAACCAGGGTAAACATCGGGTAACTAAGCGCAGGGCCGCGCTTAGTAACCCGATGTTTACCCTGGTTACCTTCCTAAAAGTAAAAAAATCAAACAGTACATACTTACCTAACGCTGTCTGTCCTCCAGCGCTGTGCTCTGCACTCCTCCTGTACTGGCTGTGTGAGCACAGCGGCCGGAAAGCAGAGCGGTGACGTCACCGCTCTGCTTTCCGGCTGACCGACGCTCACAGCCAGTACAGGAGGAGTGCAGAGCACATCGCTGGAGGACAGACAGCGGTAGGTAAGTATGTACTGTTTGTTTTTTTTTTACTTTTAGGATGGTAACCAGGGTAAACATCGGGTTACTAAGCGCGGCCCTGCGCTTAGTTACCCGATGTTTACCCTGGTTACCAGCGAAGACATCGCTGGATCGGTGTCACACACGCCGATCCAGCGATGTCTCCAGGGAGTCCAGCGACGAAATAAAGTTCTGGACTTTCTTCAGCGACCAACGATCTCCCAGCAGGGGCCTGATCGTTGGTCGCTGTCACACATAACGATTTCATTAATGATATCGTTGCTACATCACAAAAAGCAACGATATCGTTAACAATATCGTTATGTGTGAAGGTACCTTTAGACATGTAAAACATTGGTTATCATCACATGTGGTGGGTAATATTTACCTTCGTGTCACCATCGTTGACCTGAGGAATGACAGGGCTTTGGCATACTTGTATTTGCTCCTGCGTCCTCCAGATCCACTTGGGGCCCGCATCTCTTTATTGAATTCCTTCTTGAAGCGATCCCTAATCGACCGCCACCGTTTTACAATCCTCTCACCTGTTAAAAAAGGAGAAAGACAACTTGGTTAGAAAAAATACTTAGAATGCATCAAGAAAACTGAACAGAGTATACTTATGCAGCGCCCCAGAGATCTGGTCATTGCAGTATGACACTCTGCCACTAAGGGGAGTGATGGTACATCTGATGGCACTGAAGGAATTCTACTGACCAGGTATCACCAGCACACATTACACTTCACACTCCGGCCACTAGGGGGAGCAAAAGGCTTTATTTATTGGGCCACTCCTCACACTGGTAAAACTAGGGGTTGGATAGGAAGTTAGTCAGAAGCTGACTGGGTTGGATTCAGGCAACATCCCGTGGCAGGGGGTGTTGCAGGGAGAAGACCCTGGGGGGTCCCTGTCAGGCGTGGGAACCTGGCAGGTGCCGAGCGAACAGAGCAGAACGTTACGGAACCGCGCCTGCACACCCCGCGGCGGTATCCTAAGAAAGAGACATGAAGGGAAGGATATTGTGGAACAGTGAGAAACGAGATCAAGCACAAAGGAGAACCAGTAGGGGTCGTGCCGTGAGACCGAGGCAACATCCTACTGAGGCACGTAGCCGGTGGCCGGAACACCGTGGAAGTAACTGACTCTAGGCCTTACTTCGAATTCCGCAGGAAAGTTAATTATAGGTTGGCTGTCTACCTTAAATTTCCTACGAAGACATAGGGGGCAACGCCTGGAGAGGGGCGTCTCTAGGGTCCCGGAATAGCTCCGAGCCTTCCCGTCATACGGGTGCGTCCTAGCCATAACATACCTGGGGGACGAGAAACTAGTAACATCTGGAACAAGCGAGAGAGAATTAGAAAGAACGAACGAACGAGAACAGAAGTTGTGAGGATTATTCCGAATGCTCAGCAGGGTAGGACTACGACACACAAGCGCTAGTGGTAGGCACTGATTTCCACCTGCAAAGGGATCTCTGGATGTGCCCATCGGACCGGCCAGTCTCAGATAGCCCTGTTAAGCATGCTCTGGATTGAGGATCCTGAAGTCTTCAGTAAAGAGGTAAAGAGACTGCAACCTTGTGTCCTCGTTATTGACTGCACGTCACACCATCACCATCCACCTTATTGGGAAGCCCTGGGGACATACTTCACCTGTGGGAAGGTATACCAGCTGCCATTCCATCACCCCAGCGGACCCCATAGCAGCATCGGTCACCCTGACCGAACACCACAGGTGGCGTCACGAAACCTTGACAGACTCCTATCACCTTTTACTGGACTCCCCTTAGCAGGGTCACGGACCGGGTCTAGCCACCGTGACAGCCTCAGAACCGAATCAGAGAGGCCCGGTACCGAGAACTCGTGGCCCTGTGTCTGGGGGCGCTCTACTTACGTTCTTGATTCTGGGCCCGAACATCGAGGTCCTCCCACTTCGCAATAAACTCTTGGCAGACTTGCTCCCAGAGTCGCCGGGTCACAATGATATCAGCATGGCGGCGGTCACTCATGTTCCACAGCGGCTCCCTGTCTCAGACAAGATCGATGAGGAGGTCAATATTGAGGCCGACCTCCTCACCATCAGAATCAGGAGCACGCTGTGAAGCCTGTTTAAAGAAAGGAAAAAAAATTAAAACTAAATTGTAAACAACATAAAGAATAAACCTTAAAAAAAAATATATATATATGCTTACACGATGACGGCCGCCATGACTCTCACATCGACGGCCCTGGGAGCCACTGGGAGGACCTCTGGATTGAGCACCAGAATCCAAACTCTAGAAGAGAAAAAAACGTAATGATGTGCTTGTATGTAGCCTTTTTATGTGTAGTGTGCCATGTGATATCTACAGTATAATGATCATTTTTTATGTGTTGTGTGATGTCTGAATTTATCAGTTTGTATGTTTTGTGTTCTATCTGTATCTATCTTGTGTTGCTATGTGTTGTGTGTAGTGTGAGGTTGTGGTTCCACGATACATGAAAGAAACATACCAATTGTGATCCCGCTCCAGGTCTTTCTCCGCCCCTTCCCTCTTCTTCGGGGAGCACCTCTTGGACTGTGGAAGCAGCTTCAGCAGCTTCCAACAAAGATGAAAAATGGCAAAATACATTAATATATACACATACATACACAAATACACACACAGACATACATACACACACACACACACACATACACACACACACACACACACACATACATACTCACACACACTAAAGAGAGCGAGGGAGAGAGAGCAAAATTATGTTAAAAACATATTTACCTCAGTGCGCTGCCGGCGGGAGGGAGGGCTCCCAGAAGAAGACATGGCTGCTCTGGTACAGCTTGGCTTTCTGGGCTCTGTAGCAGGAGAGCTGGCTGGGCTCTGTGGCAGGAGAGCTGGCTGGGCTCTGTGGCAAGTTATAGCTGGCTGGCCTCTGTGGCAGGCCCGTGGCTGGCTGGGCTCTGTAGCAGGAGAGCTGGCTGGGCTCTGTGGCAGGTTATAGCTGGCCTCTGTGGCAGGCCCGTGGCTGGCTGGGCTCTGTAGCAGGAGAGCTGGCTGGCCTCTGTGGCAGGTTACAGCTGGCTGGCCTCTGTGGCAGGCCCGTGGCTGGCTGGGCTCTGTAGCAGGAACGCTGGCTGGGCTCTGTGGCAGGTTATAGCTGGCTGGCCTCTGTGGCAGGCCCGTGGCTGGCTGGGCTCTGTAGCAGGAGAGCTGTCTGGGCTCTGTGGCAGGTTATAGCTGGCTGGACTCTGTGGCAGGGGCCTGGCTGGGCTCTGTGGGAGGAGAGCTGGCTGGGCTCTGTAGCAGGAGAGGTGGCTGGGCTCTGTGGCAGGTTATAGCTGGCTGGCTGGCCTCTGTAGCAGGCCTGTGGCTGGCTGGGCTCTGTAACAGGAGAGCAGGCTGGGCTCTGTGGCAGGTTATAGCTGGCTGGCTGGCCTCTGTGGCAGGCCCATGGCTGGCTGGGCTCTGTAGTAGGAGAGCTGGCTGGGCTCTGTAGCAGGAGAGCTGGCTGGGCTCTGTGGCAGGTTATAGCTGGCTGGCTGGCCTCTGTGGCAGGCCCGTGGCTGGCTGGGCTCTGTTGCAGGAGAGCTGGCTGGGCTCTGTAGCGGGAGAGCTGGCTGGGCTCTGTGGCAGATTATAGCTGGCTGGCCTCTGTGGCAGGGGCCTGGCTGGGCTCTGTGGAAGGAGAGCTGGCTGGGCTCTGTAGCAGGTTATAGCTGGCTGGCCTCTGTGGCAGGGGCCTGGCTGGGCTCTGTGACAGGAGAGCTGGCTGGGCTCTGTGGCAGGTTATAGCTGGCTGGCCCCTGTGCCAGGTTTGTAGCTGGCGCTGCTCTTTGGCTCCTTTGTTCTTCAGTCTTGGCAGGGTGTGGTCTCTCTGGCTGGCAGTATGGCTGGAAATGAGTGAAGGCCTCAATGGCATTGCTTTATATATGTGTCCTGGGGACAGGCCCATAGTTTCTGAGCATGCTCAGTGTAAAAAGCTGGATTAGGCCGCCGGATCCGCCTTTTTCTGGATCCGGCGCAATCCGGCATCCATAGACATGCATTGTAGTGAAAGGCCGGATCCAGCCCTTCCGGCTTTGTCACCGCAGACAAAAAACGTTACAGTAGACGTTTTTTCCAGACGCCGGAATCGATTGTCAAACCGGAAGGAACGCTGGGCCATCTGGCGCTAATACAAGTAAATGGGGGAAATACCGGTTCCAGTTTTTATTTGTTCCCGTTCCGGTTTTTCTCCAAAGAGCCGGATTTAGCCTGAAACAAAAGTGTGAAAGTAGCCTAAGCCGGCGTGCTGGAACGCCGGGCATCAGCGCGGTTGCGCGCACTCATTCTCTGCTCCTCCTTCCCTCTCTGCATAGTTAGGACTGGAGCAGAGCTCTGGCACTGCGTGCAGTTGATGGCTGCAGTGTAGCAGGGGTACACAGTCACACACGCTGTGACACTACTCACCCCCCTGCACCGCACCTGCAGTCAGCAGCAGAAGCATCGGATCCCTCCCCTCCAGCAGCCTTACAGCTCCCACACTGTGAAGAGCCATGGAGGGGCGAGGCTAAATGTCGGGGGTGGAGCCACAGACAAGCAGGGAGAAGAAGAAGGCAGAAAGGATATATGAAAATCAGAGCGGGAGAGAGAAAAGATGTAAGAAGAGAGACAGAAAACACAACAGAGAGGCAAGACACAGGTGAGAAGTTTATATATATATATATATATATATATATACATATATATATATATATATATATATATATATATATATATATATATATATATATATATATATATATATATATATATAAATATATTGTGAGGCTGTGGGCTCTGATACAGCTAGGGGGCGCTGTTTGCTCTCCCCAGAATGTGCATGCAGACGGATGAAGTCCATAGGTGTGCATGAGAGTCACGGATCTCCAGTCCGGGTTTTCCAGGTGGCTAAAGGCCACAGGTTTGTGTGTGTTTAAAAACCCTGCAGTAAGGGGTTTGGTCGTGTCAGGTGTCTGGCCAGGTCAGGCCAGGTGTGCGAGGTGCACGTCAGTGTCAGTCTGGTGTGTGCTGATCTGCAGAGTGCATGGAGGCCAGCAGAGCCAGCACCCAGGGCAGCTGAATAGCCTGGCACCCACAGCGTACACAGAGATGCAAATCGTCCATGGTACTGGTCTCGGATATGGACAGTCCTGTGCCCGGAGGTGGATGTCTTGTACCCGAAGGAGTCGGATGTGGACAGTCCTGTGCCCGGAGGTGGATGTCCTGTGCCCATAGGAGTCGGATGTGGACAATCCTGTGCCCGGAGGTGGATGTCCTGTACCCGAAAGAGGACTAGCATGTGCAACGATTGCAAACAGGTGGATATGGTGCCAGGCTGCTATCCAGAGGATATCCTGAACTGTGTACGACTGTGTGAGTAAAGAGTCTGTAAAGAGACTGTGATACAGCGATGCAGGACACCCACGAGAACTAGTCAGAAGAGGGCTGGCGTGTGTAGTGTCTGCAACATATGAGGCTGTGTGTATGGAGACGTATAGAGACTGTGAGATGGCGTGCGGTCGCCCAGGGAAACTGGACAAGGGAAGTCTGGCCTGTTTAGGGACCGCAAATCTAAAGCCATGTGATATGTATTGCTTTGAACTGGTGTAAACTGGTCACTGATAATATCCACTGAAGTTATATGCATTTATGTGAATTGGACTTTAAAGGGCCACTGTCACCCCCCTCCAGCTGTTATAAACTAAAAGAGCCACCTTGTGCAGCAGTAATGCTGCATTCTAACGAGGTGGCTCTTTTAGTTTTAGGTTCAAGTATACCCCAAATAAAGCGTTTTTATACTTAGACACAATTCCTGTCTCTAGCCAGGGAGGCGGGTCCTCACTCCCCAGCTCTAACCGCTCCTCTGCCGTCACTCCAATCTTCCTGCGCTTTCGGCGCCGCCCCCTCAGCGCTGTGTACGTTTCAAAACCGGCGCCTGCACTGTGTACTACTGTGCTGCACAGACGCAGTAAGCTCTGGCCGTCTGACGTCCCAGCCAGGCTTGCAGACTGCGCCTGCACTGGCATTGTGGCCAGCCACCTTTGGAATCCCCGCCCCGCACTGTGCATAATGCGTGTTCATTGAACCATGCGGAATCACCACATCCAAAACAGTGTACGGGGACATTTCTCTTGCAGAGACTGAGCATCTCCGCAAGATAAATTGACATGCTGCCAGGGGTGGATTAAGGGTAGCCAGGGCCCTGGGCTGTTCAGACACTGTGGGCCCCCCCCGGTCATGTGACGGGGGTCATGTGACGGGGGTCATGTGACGGGGGTCATGTGACAGGGGTCATGTGACGGGGGTCATGTGACGGGGGTCATGATATACCCGAACCAGATTATTCCAGAAAAATGGCCGGGCCCTACTCTACTGTAACCTATTAAATATTTGTTAGAATCTGCAATACAATTTAGGTATATTTTGACCAATAATATCACATACAAGGAACAAATACCACCGCGCCATGACCAGACCACAAATTACAACCACAGTGATCGAATAATATCACATACAAGGAACAAATACCACCGCACCATGTCAAGACCACATATTACCACCACTTGGTGACCAAATATCACATACAAGGGACAAATACCACAACACCATTTCCAGACCACATATTACCACCACATAGTGACTGAATACTACAATACTGATCAGTAAAAAACAACAACACAATACTATCACCATAAGTGCCAGTATTCACAGGAGATCTGTACTTAGTATGCAGTGTCTGTGTAGAGGTAATACAGAGATCACTGGTGGTATTATACACAGGACCTCTATATAGTATACAGTGTATAGTGTCAGTGTATAGGTAACACTGACTCACCAGTGACGTCTCTAGGTGAAGTCCTTCATCTTTCATCCAGCACAGACCGCCATCATTTCTTCCAGCCAGGACTCGTTTCTGCAGGAAATAACACAGTTATCTCGAGCTCCGCTTGCAGAACACATTACTTAATTTTTCACAACTTCTACATTACACCACATGAAGAAAAAAAGGCGATATAGTGTCACTCTGCACAGTAACAGGACCGACCCCCGTTTAAAACAGTATACTCAAAAAATAAAATAAATACATCACTGCAATAATAATATCCCTTAATTAGCCCCTATGGTAATAATATTCCACATCCTGGCCCCGTGTGTCTCATTCCTGGCTCCAGCCATATGTTCTCGCATCCTGCCCTCATGAGTATCCATTCTACCCCATATGATCTCCACATCCTGCCCCATATGTCTCCATCGTATCCATCTTGCCCCATGATCCAATCCTGCCCCATGTCTTTCATTCTGCCCCGTGTCTCCAATCATGCCCCGTGTCTACATTCTGCCAATGCCTCCAGTCCTGCCCCCAGTGTGTCCAGCATATTGCCCCAGTGTCCAGCAATCTGCCCCAGTGTCTCCAGCATATTGCCCCCAGTGTGTCCAGCATTGCCCCAGACAGTGTGTCCAGCAATCTGCCCCAGTGTGTCCAGCAATCTGCCCCAGTGTGGCCAGCATATTACCCCCAGTGTGTCCAGCAATCTGCCCCAGTATGTCCAGCATATTGCCCCCAGACAGTGTGTCCAGCAATCTGCCCCAGTGCATCCAGCATTGCCCCCAGACAGTGTGTCCAGAATATTACCACCAGTGTGTCCAGCAATCTGCCCCAGTATGTCCAGCATTTCCCCCAGTATGTCCAGCATTTCCCCCAGTGTCTCCAGCAATCTGCCCCAGTGTCTCCAGCAATCTGCCCCAGTGTCTCCAGCAATCTGCCCCAGTGTCTCCAGCAATCTGCCCCAGTGTCCTCCAGCAATCTGCCCCAGTGTCTCCAGCATTGCCCCAGTGTCCTCCAGCATTGCCCCAGTGTCTCCAGCAATCTGCCCCAGTGTCCTCCAGCCATCTGCCCCAGTGTCCTCCAGCCATCTGCCCCAGTGTCCTCCAGCCTTGCCCCAGTGTCCTCCAGCAATCTGCCCCAGTGTCCTCCAGCAATCTGCCCCAGTGTCCTCCAGCCATCTGCCCCAGTGTCCTCCAGCCATCTGCCCCAGTGTCCTCCAGCAATGCCCCAGTGTCCTCCAGCAATCTGCCCCAGTGTCCTCCAGCAATCTGCCCCAGTGTCCTCCAGCATTGCCCCAGTGTCCTCCAGCATTGCCCCAGTGTCCTCCAGCATTGCCCCAGTGTCCTCCAGCAATCTGCCCCAGTGTCCTCCAGCATTGCCCCAGTGTCCTCCAGCATTGCCCCAGTGTCCTCCAGCAATCTGCCCCAGTGTCCTCCAGCATTGCCCCAGTGTCCTCCAGCATTGCCCCAGTGTCATCCAGCAATTTGCCCCAGTGTCCTCCAGCAATCTGCCCCAGTGTCCTCCAGCATTGCCCCAGTGTCCTCCAGCATTGCCCCAGTGTCCTCCAGCATTGCCCCAGTGCCCTCCAGCAATCTGCCCCAGTGTCCTCCAGCATTGCCCCAGTGTCCTCCAGCATTGCCCCAGTGTCCTCCAGCATTGCCCCAGTGTCCTCCTGCAATCTGCCGCAGTGTCCTCCAGCATTGCCCCAGTGTCCTCCAGCATTGCCCCAGTGTCATCCAGCAATCTGCCCCAGTGTCATCCAGCAATCTGCCCCAGTGTCCTCCAGCATTACCCCAGTGTCTCCAGCAATCTGCCTCAGTGTCCTCCAGCATTGCCCCAGTGTCCTCCAGCATTGCCCCAGTGTCCTCCAGCATTGCTCCAGTGTCCTCCAGCAATCTGTCCCAGTGTCCTCCAGCAATCTGCCCCAGTGTCCTCCAGCAATCTGCCCCAGTGTCCTCCAGCATTGCCCCCGTGTCCTCCAGCAATCTGCCCCAGAGTCCTCCAGCAATCTGCCCCAGTGTCCTCCAGCAATCTGCCCCAGTGTCCTCCAGCAATCTGCCCCAGTGTCCTCCAGCATTGCCCCAGTGTCTTCCAGCATTGCCCCAGTGTCCTCCAGCAATCTGCCCCAGTGTCCTCCAGCAATCTGCCCCAGTGTCCTCCAGCAATCTGCCCCAGTGTCCCCCAGCATTGCCCCAGTGTCCTCCTGCAATCTGCCGCAGTGTCCTCCAGCAATCTGCCCCAGTGTCCTCCAGCAATCTGCCCCAGTGTCATCCAGCAATCTGCCCCAGTGTCATCCAGCAATCTGCCCCAGTGTCCTCCAGCATTACCCCAGTGTCTCCAGCAATCTGCCTCAGTGTCCTCCAGCATTGCCCCAGTGTCCTCCAGCATTGCCCCAGTGTCCTCCAGCATTGCTCCAGTGTCCTCCAGCAATCTGTCCCAGTGTCCTCCAGCAATCTGCCCCAGTGTCCTCCAGCAATCTGCCCCAGTGTCCTCCAGCATTGCCCCAGTGTCCTCCAGCAATCTGCCCCAGAGTCCTCCAGCAATCTGCCCCAGTGTCCTCCAGCAATCTGCCCCAGTGTCCTCCAGCAATCTGCCCCAGTGTCCTCCAGCATTGCCCCAGTGTCTTCCAGCATTGCCCCAGTGTCCTCCAGCAATCTGCCCCAGTGTCCTCCAGCAATCTGCCCCAGTGTCCTCCAGCAATCTGCCCCAGTGTCCCCCAGCATTGCCCCAGTGTCCTCCAGCAATCTGCCCCAGTGTCCTCCAGCAATCTGCCCCAGTGTCCTCCAGCAATCTGCCCCAGTGTCCTCCAGCATTGCCCTCAGTGTGTCCACCGTTATAAAAAAAACAAAACAAAACAAAGTCTCCTCACCTGTCCGCGCTCCAGCGGTGAGCTCCCTCCAACGAGCACACTCGCCGGCGACTGACAATGACGTCAGACGCCGGCGACGTGTGCGCCTGCGGCTGACATCAGCCGCCAGCCTCCAATTGGCTGGCGGCTGTTGTTAACTATTGACGTGCGGGCACGCGCCCGCAAATCAATAGGAAACCGCCGCAGCGCCGGAATGGGCCCGGTGAGCAGATGAGAAGGGGCCCGATGCGGGCCCCCTCTCTCTGCCCACCGGGTACGGCGGGGGCACATAAATGCCGACGGCGGCTGCCGGCATTCACAGATGATTATCAGAGGGTCAATCTGTGCAGTAGCCCAGGGCCCCCCCAGACCACTGGGCCCTGGGCTACCGCCCATATTGACCCTCTGATAATCCGTCCCTGCGATGCTGCTGTCTGGAAAGACGCACCGCATGTCCCTCTCCGCAGGGAAGCTGAGCTGCCGATGCACGCATAGTGGAGGTGGGATTTCTTGAAATACCATCCACTATGCTGTAACATCTGGCTGCTGCGGGTTGGACGCCGCAGTTGCACGCAGCGTCCATTCTACAGCGTTTACTGAGCATGGAAACATACCCTATGTACACACGATGCGGATTTAGTGCGGATCCGCAGCAGATTTTTCCGCGCAGAAACGCTGCAGTTCCGCACTGTGGTTTACAGTACAATGTAAATCAATAGTGTAAAAAAAAGCTGTGCACTTGGTGCGGAAAAATCTGTGCGGAAACGCTGCGGATTTAAAAGAAGTGCATGTCACTTCTTTTGTGCGGATCTGCAGCGTTTCTGCACCCTTCCATTATAGAAATCTGCTGTGGTAAAAGCCACAGAAAATCCGCATAAAAACCGCACAAAATCTGCGGCAAATCTGCACCTGCGGTTTCTGCCAGGAGATGCGGATTTCTGCACCCTATTCCGCAACGTGTGCACACAGCCTAAGGGTATGTTTCCATAGGCAGAAACCAGCAGAGCTTTGGACACAGCACATGTCTGCTCCATCCAAAGTGCTGCTGGCTTTTGAACGCCGGTGATTCCGCCTGCGTTCATTGAACCATGAGGAATAACCGCGTCCAATACATTGGACGGTGATATTAATCTTGCAGAGACGGAGCGTCTCCGAAGCTAAATTGACATGCTGCGTCTGGAAAGACGCTCCGCATGTGCGTATACGCAGGGAAGCCGGAGGCGTCCGTGAATGCATAGTGGAGATGAGATTTCTTCAGATCCCATCCACTATGCTGTAACATCTGGACGCTGCTGGTTGGACATGGCGGATGTATGCAGCGTCTAACCCCCAGTGTTTACTGACCATGGGAACATACCCTAAGACACTGGCTGCAGTGCTGGGATTCAGGGGGCTCTCACCGGTTCAGTGACACTGCTTGTAAAAATAACAGGCAGCTGCCCGAACCGTCAAGAAGCGGTGCCGCAATCTGGTTTCCTGTCCCGCAATTTTCAACTAAATGTGCATCTGAAGAGGCACATTCAGTTGCAATATATTGCGGTACAGAAAGCCACTGGATTTCTGTACCGCAATAGTTACCAGCTGCCAGCCAATCACAGGCCAGCACCTCAAATAAATGAGGGAGAGGGAACTGCTGGGCTGTGGCCAGGTAAGGAGAATTTTTTTTACTTTCTTTTTGTACTGAAAGCAGGATGGGAGCTCATATGGGGGCAGGATGGGAGCTCATATGGGGGCAGGATGGGAGCTCATATCGGGCAGGATAGGAGCTCATGGGAGCAGGATGACTGCTCATATGGGGGCAGGATGGGAGCTCATGGGGCAGAATGGGAGCTCATATGGGGCAGAATAGTAGCTCATGGGGCAGGATGGGAACCCATGTGGTGCAGGATGGGAGCTCATATGGGGCAGAATGGGAGCTCATATGGGGCAGGATGGGAGCTCATATAGTGGCAGGATGAGAGCTTATATGGGGCAGGATGGGAGCTCATATGGGGGCAGGTTGGGAGATCATATGGGACAGGATGGGAGCTCATATAGGGCACAATGGGAGCTCATATGGGGCACAATGGGAGCTCATATGGGGCAGAATAAGAGCTTATATGGGGCAGGATGGGAGCTCAGATGGGGTAACAAGGCAGCTCATATGGGGCGGGATTGGAGCTCTTATAGGGGTAGGATTGGAGCTCATATGGGGCAGGATTGGAGCTCATATGGGGGCAGGATGGGAGAACATGGCTGGAGCCAAAAATGAGACACAAGGGGGCCAGGATGGGAAATATCATTACTTTAGAGGCTAATTAAGGGCTATTATTACTGTAGTGATGTATTTTATTTTTAGAGGACACTGTTTTCAATGAAGGGGGTCCTGTTACTCTACTGAGCGACACTATGACACACTTTTTTTCTTCAACTGGTGTAGTGTAGAAGTCGGGAAAAATTAAGTAATGTGCTCTGCAAGCAGTGCTCTAGATAACTGTGTTACTTCCTGCAGAGATGAGTCATGGGTGGAAGAAGTGATGGCGGTCTGTGCTGGATGAAGCTGAAAAGTAAAGATGGAAGACTTCATCTCGAGCCGTCACTGGTAAGTCAGTGTGTTACGTGTACACACACAGTATACACTGTATATATTATATACAGAGCTCCTGTGTACAATGTCACAAGTGATCACTGTATTACCTGTACACTGACACTATATACAGATCTCCTGTGTATAATGTCACTGGTGATCACTGTATTATCTGTACACTGTCCACCGGTGATCCCTGTATTATTAGTACACTGACACTATATACAGAGCTCCTGTGTACAATGTCACCGGTGAGCCCTGTATTACCTGTACACTGACACTATATACAGAGCTCCTGTGTACAATGTCACTGGTGATCCCTGTATTACCTGTACACTGACACTGTATACTAAGTACAGGTCTCCTGTGTATAATAGCACTTATGGCGACATTAGTATTGTGTTTTATTTTATGGATGATCAGTATTGTAGTAATCGGTCACTGTGTTGTGGTAATATGTAGTCTGGTGATGGTGTGGTGGTCTTTGTTCCTTGTATATGTGGTATTATAGGTCACTATGTGGTGGTAATATGGTGTCTGGTCATGGTCGGCGGTATTTGTCCCTTGTATGTGGTATTATTGGTTATTTTAAAAATTGAAAAACAAAAATATACCTAAATTGTATTGGATATTTTAACAAATGTTTAATAAGTTACAGTAGAGTAGAGCCCGGCCAAAATAGTATACAAAAGCTACTGGCTATGTATGTGATCTGGTGATGGGAACTGGCAATGTGTGATTGGTGAGGACGTGGTGCAGAAGGGGAATGGGACTGTGGAAGGTTCGCGTGATGGAGGCGGAGCTGGGGTGGAGCCTGGGTGAAGTCTCAAGTGGGCCCCGCAAAATGTTGCCAGTATGGGGCCTCGAAATTCCTAGTGGCAGCCCTGTATATATCTATATGTCATTGAGATACATATATATATATATTTAATACAGCGCTAGATAGCAGAAAAGCCGGTAATTCAATTGTCGGCTTTTGCTATCTCCTTCCCAAACCCGACAGGATATGAGACATGGTTTACATACAGCAAACCATTTCATATCCCTTTTGTTTACCTTGTATTGTCAAGTGATTTCAAGCCCAGCAGTTAGTAATGGAGAGTTGTCTATAAGGTGCATATCCTTTACTAACCGCTTAGTCTTAGGGCGGCGTCACACTTGGCGTAGGAAAATACGGTCGTTTTTTTACGGCCGTAATACGCAGAAAAGTTCCTGAACATTGATTTGTATTCAATGCGAGGATGCGGTTTTCTCTGCGTCTGTCCCCCTCCCCCACCCAGGGAAGAGAGTTGCTACCGTGTTCCGCAGTACACCAACCCGACAGACAAGGGAACAAAGACAAGGGAAAAAGAAAATTCCACTCACACAAATATACTGTTAGGTGTCGAGTTCCCTCCACTGCACAGGGGGAATCTCGAACCACCTCTGCTGCGGTCCCCCATTGTCCTCCAGCCCCAGTGGAGACGTCGGTCCCAGCGTCTGGCTAGGGCATATACTCTGCGCTTGGTTACTGCTGCTCTTCCAGGCTCAGCCATTGTAGCCAGTACTGGTCTGCAGCGAGCAGACGTCTCTGGGACTAAGTCCCGCTTTTCCCCTTCTGAGCATGCCCAAGGGAGGACCTCTCATTGGAGGTCGGGGGTCACACGCTCAGGTCCTGTAGGAGCTCCCATGGGTCCTCTAGGAAGGTCCTGAAGTTGCTGCAGCTATAAAAGGTTTGCATGGCCACACGGCCATGCGCTAGTATCATTTATGTTTTGTACTTGTCGCCAGTAATACTCTGCCACTCAGGCTACACGTGGAGAGTGTCCATTAGCCATGGGAAATTACATAGGCAGGCAGCTAGCGTCAGTGGGGGCAATTAGTCGCTTGGCTTAGCATCTGGTTCCTTCATGTGTGCGGTTAGCACAGAAGAGTTCCGGAGCAAGCACAACCCTAATTAGGGTTTTAGTCCCACTAATTATTTCACAACTCTGTTAAGCAACAGGGTTCATGCTGATACTGACCGAGTGTCGGAACTCGTGTCTAATCTAACATTGTACTGCCATATAGGGCCGCCATTTCTCTAGCAGCAGGCTTCTCTCCTGCACGGTGGACCCCGTGCTGCGAACACACCTGTAACAACTCATATATTTACTTGGTGTGTTCCGCCAGCTGTAACAGAATACTAGCGCTAGGGTCTGGCTAGTAAATGGCGGACGATCAGCGTCTACAACGGTACATCCAGCAGCTGGAGGGTAGGTTGGCGGCTCTTGAATGCACAACCTCGGCCGTGGATGTCACCGAAGTTGCTGTACAGGCTGCTAGTGTAGCTGCAGCCAGTTTGTCCTCTGCCACCCCTGCTCCAACTTTATCCCGACTTCCCCTACCAGACAAGTTTGCTGGTAACAGTAAGCTGTGTCAGGGATTCGTGAGCCAGTGCACCAAACATCTAGAGCTCTAGGCTGCACATTTTTCCTACGGAACGAGCTAAAGTGGGATTTATCATATCCCGTCTGTCGGGCAGGGCATGGGAGTGAGCAACGCCGCTGTGGGAGAGTGATGATCATGTGGTGCAGAGTGCTCCTCACTTCCTGGACTCTCTGAAACAGGTCTTTTTGGGACCCCGTTTCACCCATGATACGGTGCTCCAACTGCTGGCATTAACACAGGGCTCATCCATGGTCAGCCGATTCGCCATCCACTTCTGGACTTTGGCATCAAAGCTGGAGTTGCCGGATAAAGTCCTTATCCCGGTGTTCTGGAAGCGACTGGCTGACCATGTGAAGGACGCCATGGCCACCAGTTAGATTCCCGACACACTGGAGGAGCTCATAACTATATCCACCCGCATCGACCTCCGTTTTAGCAAGCAGAGGTTGGAGCAGACCCAGTGTAGGCAGAGGTTCCGGTTGGCCCCTATCTTTGCCAGTCCTCTGGAATCTCCTGTTCAGGCGTCCGACTCCCATGAGGCCATTTAGGTTTCTCGAGCAGGACCTAAGTCCCGAGCCGCTTGAGTACATGTGGTCTGTAATATCTGCCAGCAGTTAGGACATTATGCCAATAAATGTCCTCAGTGGTCGGGAAACGATCACGTCTAGTAACCATAGGAGGAGGTTCACTAGACACAGCGGCATTTTCCTCCAAGATGTCCTTTAAGGGGACAATCACTTTAGGCTCTTCCACTCTTACAGGCAAGCTTTGTGTGGACTCTGGGGCGGAGGGGAATTTTATGTCCTCTGCCTTCGCCCAACGCCACACAATACCCCTGGTGATGCTCACCTAGCCAGTGACTGTTCGAGTGGTGAATGGGTCGACACTGCCCTCACAAATAACACACCTGACCATTCCTTTCACATTATCTATGTCTCCTTCCCATTAGGAGATTATCACGAGATCCTACTAGGGATACCCTGGCTACATTTCCATTATCCTCATATAGAGTGGTCCTCAGGGAGAATTTTGGGTTGGAGTAACTCTTGTAAGGGCAGATGTATGAGGGAATGCGTTCAGGTTGCCACTACAGATATACCTGCAGATCTTACTTCTCTTCCCAAGTGCTATTGGTCCTATGTGGACGTGTTCTCCAAGAGGGCTGCAGAGACCCTTCCGCCTCACCGTCCCTATGACTGTCCTATTGATCTCATGGCTGGAGCAGAGCCTCCCCGGGGTCGGGTCTCTCCCCTCTCTCTCCCGGAGACGGAGGCTATGACTCAATACATCAAGAAGTTGGCAAGAGGGTTCATTAGGAAGTCAGTGTCACCTGTAGGGGCGGGGTTCTTCTTCCTGCAGAAGAAGAACGGAGAACTACGTCCTTGCATGGATTACAGGGGGCTTAACGTCATCACTGCTAAGAAGAAGTACCCTTTGCCCCTGATATCCGAGCTCTTCGATAGGCTATGGGGAGCAAGGGTATCCACCAAATTAGATCTGCGGGGTGCTTACAACCTGATTCGCATCCATGAGGGGACGAATGGAAGACGGCTTTTAGCACCAGGGATGGGCACTATGAATATCTGGTGATGCCCTTCGGGCTCTGTAATGCCCCAGCCGTTTTCCAAGACTTTGTAAATGATGTCTTCCGGGATATGCTCTCCACCTCGGTCGTAGTCTATCTGGATGATATACTCATCTACTCTCTAGATATTGACTCTCACCAGAGAGATGTTTGCAAAGTCTTCGACCTCTTAAGGGCAAATTTCCTCTACACCAAGTTGGAGAAATGTGTGTTTAAGCAGGAGTCCTTGCCTTTCCTTGGTTATATCATCTCCGCCCAGGGATTGGCTATGGATCCTGCCAAACTACAGGCTGTGATGGACTGGCAGGAACCCCATTCTTTCAAAGCGGTGCAGCGCTTTATGGGGTTCATTAACTATTATCGCCAGTTCATTCCACATTTTTCAACTTTGGTAGCTCCCTTGGTAGCCCTCACCAAGAAGGGAGCAAATCCCAAATTGTGGTTGGAGGAGGTCTTCAAGGCCTTCCTCTCTATGAAGTCTCATTTTGCTAGCGCTCCCATTCTACATCGCCCTGATGTAGATAAGCCATTTATAATGGAGGTGGATGCCTCATCCGTTGGTGCTGGAGCAGTCCTCTTCCAAAAGGATGCTCAAGGTCGAAAGCATCCTTGCTTCTTCTTTTCCAAGACCTTCACACCAGCGAAGAGGAATTATTCCATCAGGGACAGGGAGTTGCTAGCCATGAAGTTGGTGGAGACACCTCTTGGAGGGGGCTCGCTTTCCCTTCCAAGTTTTCACAGACCACAAAAATTTGGTGTACTTACAGACAGCCCCGCGGCTAAATTCTCGCCAGGCCAGATGATCCTTGTTCTTCTCCGGGTTCCATTTCACCCTCCATTTTCTCTCCGGGGGAAAGAGCATTTGTGCCAACGCTCTCTCTCGCTCCGTTGTGTCATCTGAGGAGGAGGAAGAGGAGCCTCGGCTTATTGTCCCTTCTGAGAGCCTGAGAACCATGGCTCCGATCTCGCTAGAGGCTGTGCCCCGGGAAAGACTTTGTACCATCAAATTTGTGAACGGAGGTTCTCTCTTGGACTCATTCGTCCAGGTTGGGTGGACATTTTGGGACCAAGAGAACATCTGAGCTGCTGGCGAGGACATACTGGTGGCCGCATATGGCCCGAGACGTCGGGGACTATATTCGGGCATGTGTCTCCTGTGCCAAGAATGAGTCTCCTCGACAATGGCCAGTAACCCTACTTTATCCCCTGCCAGTGGCAGACAGGCCCTGGGAGAAGGTTGGAATGGACTTTGTGGTGTCCCGTGGCTGTACCATCATTTGGGTAATCACCGACCATTTTTCTCAAATGGTGCACTTGGTGCCTCTTCCACGGCTACCGTCTGCACGGACCTTGGCAGCGTTGTTTATAAAACACATTTTCCACCTACACGGTATGCCGGATAAAATTGTCAGTGACCGGGGTCCCAGTTTGCGTCTTGGTTCTGGAGAGAGCTTTGTCGTCTACTCAGCATTGAGTTGAATCTCTCTTCAGCATACCATCCCGAGACGAATGGGTTGGTAGAGAGGGCCAACCAGATCTTGGTCACATATCTGCGACATTTTGTTTCAGCCAGGCAGGTTGACTGGGCATCCTTGCTACCATGGGCGGAGTTTGCTCTAAACAAGGCCGTAGCCGACTCCACTGGGCAGACCCCATTCCTCCTTAATTACGGCCAGCATCCGCGGGTTCCTGTGCCTATGCCCGTGTCTTCCACCGACTCCAGGGTGGCAGACTGGGCTGTGGAGGCACTGGCCATTTGGGACCTCACTCAGGATGCCATCCGGGCCTCCAAGGAGAGAATGAGGTCCTTCACCGATACACACTGGCGCCCCGCTTCGACCTTTGCTCCTGGCGATTTAGTGTGGCTCTCCGCCCGTAACATCAGGCTGTGAGTTGAGTCCACTAAGTTTGCACCTCGCTACTTGGGTCCATTTAAGGTCATCGAACAGGTTAACCCTGTGGTCTACCATCTGGCCCTTCCTCCACGCCGAGGTATCACCGACACCTTTCATGTGTCCCTCTTAAAACCCATACACATGTCCCGGTTTTCGAGTCATCTGCCAGGACATCAGTTTCGTCTACGGACGATTACGAGGTGAACGCTATCTTAGGGTGCAAGGTGGTACGTGGCAAAAAATTTAATTTGGTGGACTGGAAGGGTTATGGCCCAGAGGACAGGTCCTGGGAGCCTACTATAATAATAATATTCAAGAAAAAGAGGAGGGGGAGAGGGAAGGTTAGGAGCTTGACACGCCGAGACATGCATCTGTAAGCCGTTGGGTGCCGTACCTGCTGGTGATTTCAGCTGAAGTAGAAGAAAAGAAAAGGGAATATCCAGCACGTCCATCCAGTGTAAGTAAAATATCCAAAATTTATTAGAGCATTTTAAAAAACAATATTAAAAAAAGAGAGAGAGACCCTCTCTGCCTGACGCGTTTGTGGCGCACCACGGCGCCCTTAGTCATAGGAACTAATACCATATAGATGAACAGATTTATATATAGCAAGAAACCAATCACAGACATAGCAATCAATTACATTGAAAAAAGCTGCAGCTAAACACACATAACAAGACTTTTTTCTCCTATTTCAAATACATTGAAATTGCATGAATATATACTTTAAATTGCCGCAAAATCTATCGGTTAGTTCAATATATGTAAAAAAGATCATTCCTGTAATTCATACCGTGTGGATGTTTAGTGTCTAAAGTCAGAATCCAAAAGGCTTCCCGCAGTGCTAATTGTTTCTTCCAATCTCCACCTCTAGGTGACTGACTAACCCTTTCTATGCCAAAAAATGAAAAATCTGATAGGTCTCCTTTATGTACAGAAATAAAATGTTTCATAGCCCCAGAATAACCTAAATTATTGTTATTTATATTAGCTATGTGTTCTGAAATTATTTTTTTGATTTTCCTTGTGGTGTAACATATAGCAAATGTTGCAAGCCTTACATTTTATGCAGTATATAACGTGGTCAGAATCACAATTAATAAATTATTTTATATTATAAGTAACATTGTGATTCGAGGAAAAGGTAGTTCTTTTGTTGTCTGCAAATTGGCAGACATTACATCTGTTACCAGAACATTTGAAAAAAACTTTTATTGATAGCCATGATGTGGGAGTTTTTTTTCTGGCGCACCATACTGGGAGACAAAATATTCCCCAGTGTGCAACCTCTCCTAGCCACTACTCTGTATCCATTCTGAAGAATTGTGCATAAAGATTTGTCCTGATTGACTACAGGGAGATATTTAAGAATGATCTGTTTAATTTTATTGTACTGACTGCTATAAGCGGTAGAAAAAGTAATCTGCATTTCAGGAGCGGCACATGCGTTTTCATTTTCAGAATACAATAAATCAGCACGTGGAATTTTGGAAACATATCTGAATGCATGTCTTATATTGGATTGTTTATATCCCCTAAATTTTGGATATTTTACTTACACTGGATGGACGTGCTGGATATTCCCTTTTATTTTCTTCTATAATAATAATAATCTTTATATAGCGCTAACATATTCCGCAGCGCTTTACAGTTTCAACACATTATCATCACTGTCCCTGTTGGGGCTCACAATCTAAATTCCCTATCAGTATGTCTCTGGAATGTGGGAGTACCAGGAGGAAACCAACGCAAACACGGAAAGAACATACAAACTCTTTGCAGATGTTGTCCTTGGTGGGGTTTGAACCCAGGACTCAAGCACTGCAAGACTGCTGTGCCTACCACTGCGCCACCGTGCTGCCCCCTACTGAGCACATTCAAGCTCCGCAGCTCTTTGCTACCTTCAAGCGTAGCGAGGTCCAAGGAGGGGGGACAATGCTAGGTGTCGAGTTCCCGCCGCTGTACAAGGGGAATTTCAAACCACCTCTGCTGCGGTACCCCATTCTTCTCCAGCCCCAGTAGAGTCTGCTCAGCGGAGACATCGGTCCCAGCGTCTGGCTGGGGCAGATACTCTGCGCTTGGTTACTGCTGCTCTTCCAGGCTCAGCCATTGTAGCCTGTACTGGTCAACAGCGAGCAGACGTCTCTGGGACTAAGTCCTGCTTTTCCCCTTCTGAGCATGCCCAAGGGAGGACCTCTCATTTGAGGTCGGGTGTCACACGCTCAGGTCTTGTAGCAGCTCCCCTTGGTCCTCTCGGAAGGTCCTGAAGTTGCTGCAGCTATCAAAGGTTTGCATGGCCGCACGGCCATGCACTATTATCATTTGTGTTTTATGCTTGTCGCCAGTAAAACTCTGCCACTCAGGCTACACGTGGAGAGTGTCCATTAGCCATGGGAAATTACATAGGCAGGCAGCTAGCGTCAGTGGGGGCAATTAGTCGTTTGGCTTAGCATCTTGACCTTGGTAATGTCGAGCGATTGGGGTAAGGGGAACCCATTCCACCCCCACCCATCATTGCACATACCTCAAAGTGCAAGCCCCGTTAACCACAAATAAAACACATACAACATATTCTTTGGAATATCGGCCAGAGCAGCCTTTTATTTAACATAAACAACAAACATTGAAATATATAAAACCACCAACATTTAAACTGTGAAGGAGTCCTTGGAGCTCCCAAGAATCTGGTGATCCACACAGCATAGCGTGACCATTATCAAAACCAAATTACACCCAGCCGTTACCACACTGGCTCGGGACCACCAAAAAACCCCAGCGGGTTCACTGTTCACGCTAAAATCCAGGGACACCGACCACCCCTGCCGGAACCCCCACCCCAGTCACCAGATCCAAAACCAATTGAACTCTAAATACAGAGGAGCCATCAGCCAATGGCTCCCCCAACCCAATTTCCACCAACTCCGAGGACTCCCCCAAGCCACCACGGCCACAATGACCCTTGTTAACAAAAATAAATAATTCCCCATCAAAATAAAATACCACCCCCAAATAACCGTAAACAAATAGGGCGGGAGGGCGGTACACAAGTTGCCCAGAGGGTGGGAACTGCCAGGCCCCACCCTCCACCGCTACTTAAGCTCCCGCTTTTTCTAAGCCCCCACCTATTAACCCTAACCCCTCCATCCATCCCATGGTCATGCTGACCTCCACTTACGCTGCTGGGGGGAGGGGCGGCTCCAGTTCCGGCCATTACTTGACCTTGGTAATGTCGAGCGATTGGCGTAAGGGGAACCCACCCCACCCCCACCCATCATTGCACATACCTCAAAGTGCAAGCCCCGTTAATCACAAATAAAACATACAACATATTCTTTGGAATAATATCGGCCACAGCAGCCTTTTATTTATTTAACATAAACAACAAACATTGAAATATATAAAACCACCAACATTTAAACTGTGAAGGAGTCCTTGGAGCTCCCAAGTATCTGGTGATCCACACAGCATAGCGTGACCATTATCAAAACCAAATTACTCCCAGCCGTTACCACACTGGCTCGGGAGGTTCACTGTTCACGCTAAAATCCAGGGGAACCGAACACCCCTGCCGGAACCCCCACCCCAGTCACCAGATCCAAAACCAATTGAACTCTAAATACAGAGGAGCCATCAGCCAATGGCTCCCCCAACCCAATTTCCATCAACTCCAAGGACTCCCCTCAGCCACCAGAATGAGGGACTTTGAATACCTCAAAGGCACGAGACCCCACCAAAACGAAACGCTATGGCCTTCTCCACACCCTCCTGCAAACCAAGCGCCCAGAAATAATTTCCCACTGCATTTAAATGCATCCCGTCGGCCAGCCAAAAGGCCCCATCCCCTTTCTCCAATTCAAAATGCCTTACGGCAACTCCACCATTCCGGACAACAAAAGCAGACACCGCTCTGTTTACCTTGATCCTCGCCTTATTAAGCTTGTCCAACGACCGCATATTCTGCCAGCGCTTCCGCGGCACGATCTCAGACCAAACCACTGCCAAACCAGGATATAAAAGCCATAACCATAGCAAATCTTGCTTTATATCCCTAATTAACTCTCTAAGGGGTCTCACCCCCAAGTCATTACCCCCCACATGCAACACCAAAATATCTGGTGACTTATCCAAAATGACCGCATTGTGAATTTCCTTCAGAACCCTGTTCCAGGCCATGCCCCTAAAGCCAATCCACCGAACCACCGCCACCGACCGATCGAAGCCCAGCTGTCTACCCTCCGACCGTACATTCGCTCTCAGGGCTCCCCAATGGACATAGGAATGGCCGAAAATCCACACAAGCAAGGAACCTGAAAAATACAAACACATGCAGTTAAACCACTGCTAAGGAAATCCAAACCACAAACAACTGATGCCACCAGGCACCCGGATAACCCTCCAATCAATACCTAACGTAACTGCGATATCTGTTAGACGTCCATCTACCAATACGCTTGATAACCTCAGAGTCCAAACCACCCTCAGCAGCAGCAGTTGCTGCCCCAATACGAAGCGAATGAGGAGTAAAGCGAGAATCATCTAAACCTAAAGCTCTAATCGCCCTTTTGAAAACCATATGAAACTGATATTGCGACAGCGAGGAACCATCCACGTGGCAAAGCAACGAACCCGCCCTGGAAGGAACCCGCCCCCAAAAACATCTCAAACAATCGACTGGATACATTTTTGACCCAGCGACCGAATCGAGCACAACCTTCCTACCTTGACCTACCTGGTCCGTCCTAGAGCGACGTAACCAAAACGCCACACGCCCGTCGGACAAAAATACGTCACGCGCCAAAATTCCCCCCGCCACACTCTTGCTGGGAGACACCAACTCCCCAATTCTCATTGCGCCGAAAAAGGCAAAAGAAAACGCCAGTCTGAACAAACAGTGTTCAAAATCCGACTCACAACAATCCCCCAACACTTCGCCTAACCGCTCCAACATCACAAAAGACACGGGACGCCGTGAATCCAGACGACTATACTGTCTACGGAAACCTTTAACTGCCTGCTTTACCAAAAACACTTTAGACAAATCCCGCTGTCCCCTTAGTTTAAAACCAAAAGCCAGAGCAGCTAACAAACGCGACACCTTAGACCACGATCAACCTTCGGAAAAGCCCCGACTCAAGCCATGACAACAGGACACCAACTTGCAGATCAAAACCACCTGCACCAGGGTAAGACGACAACTCCCTTTCCCATGATAACCAAGCCGCCTGATAAGCCTCCCATGTTTTGGGAGCCAACGACGACCTTATCAGATCTTCTGCCTCCCGGATACCACAAGCCAAAGTTCTGCCGGGCATTCCAAACCGCTGATCTCTGCTTCCGGAGCCAAGGACCGAAAACGGTCGAACTGAAAACAAGAAAGAGAGTCAGCTATTGAATTATACACCCCAGGCACATGAGTCGCTGTAACCTGTGAATTCAATTCCAAACAACAAAGAACCAGCTGTCGCAGAACCCGCACAACCGGAGGTGACGACGCTGTGAGACCATTCACTGCACAAACCACCCCCATATGAAACGAATGCGCCTGTTACGGAATTCATGCTTCCACAAATGGACTGCCACCAAAATAGGAAAAAGTTCCAATAGAGCGACATTACGCACCAACCCCACCGAGAACCATTCCGCAGGCCAGGGTGCCGCACACCACTGCCCTCTGAAGTACACTCCAAAACCACTGCTGCCAGCTGCATCCATGAACAAATGCATCGACTCGTTACCCACTACCTCCTCCATCATCAATGAACGACAATTGTAAGTTTTCAAAAAGGTGCTCCAAACCGCCAAATCCTCTTTTAGGTCAGCTGACAACCGAACAAAGTGATGCGGAGCACGGACTCCGGCCGTGGCACTCGCCAACCTCCTGGAAAAAACTCTCCCCATCGGCATCACCCTACAAGCAAAATTGAGTTTCCCCAGCAATGATTGCAGATCCCGCAATGTCAGTTTCTTCACACATCGCGCCCGAGCCAAATCCTCACGCAATCCTTCTATCTTCTCTGCAGGCAGCCGAAACTCCCAAGCCACAGTATCTATGACAATGCCCAGAAAACTCAAACACGTGCACGGGCCTTCCGTTTTCCCAGGGGCCAACGGAACCCCAAACCGCTCCGCCACCCATTCAACCACCCTCAAAAGCCTACTGCAATGATCAGACCCAGCCGGGCCCACACACAAAAAATCGTCCAGGTAGTGTATAACCGAATCACAATCCGAAAGGTCCTTAATTGCCCATTCCAAAAATAAACTGAAAGTTTCAAACAAAGCACACGATAAAGAACAACCCATGGGCAAACATCTATCCACGAAGAAACCCCCCTGCCAAAAACAACCGAGAAGTCTAACACTATCTGGATGAACTGGCAGCAACCGAAACGCCGCCTCAATATCCGTTTTAGCCAACAGAGCCCCCTTTCCAAACTTGCAAACCCACCCGATGGCCTCATCGAATGACGCGTAAACCACCGAGCAAAGCTCCGGAGCAATACCGTCGTTAACTGATAACCCACGAGGATAAGACAGGTGGTGAATCAAACGAAACTTGCCCACCTCCTTCTTGGGCACCACACCTAAGGGGGCGACTACCAAATCCTCAAATGGAGGAGACAAAAACGGGCCGGACATCCTGCCCAAAGCCACTTCCTTATTCAACTTTTCCGAAACAATCTCCCCATGCACCAAAGCTGACCGTAAGTTCTTAATGACCCGAGGCACCTCAAACAATGGGGCCGGAATAACGAAACCAACCTGAAAACCCCTGAATAACAAATCCGCCGCCTCTCTCTTTGGATATCTATTTAGATAGGGGGCCATCCTTTCCAGACTCACCGGCGTCACCCCCATGGGAATTTGGTGCCCCTGACTTTGACTTAGCTTTCTTAAAGCATTTTGAGGCCCCGTGTGAGGAGCCACTGCAATGGGAGCACAAGTGCTTAAACTTGCAGTTAACCCCGAACTTACACTGTCCGTCATTGTATTGCCAACACAAACCCGCTTTGTGCCCCCCTGACTGACTAGACTGGCCTGACGCCCCCGTATTGATGGACTGACTGCCCTGACTGGAAGATCCGCCCGCCCCCCCTGAAAGGAATGACCAAATTTATACTGCGCCATCACACGTAACCAAAGCCCTATGTCCTTTTCGTCCCAACGCAACATCGGATGAATCGCTTTCCGCTGCCGAATTTGTTCGCCGTACCTCAACCACGCCTGCCCCCCATACACCCTATGAGCTTCCCCAATAGAGTCCATATAGCAGAACAGGCCCGAACAATTTTCCGGTGCCTTCTCACCAATCACGCTTGCCAATATAGCAAAAGCTTGCAGCCAATTAACAAAAGTCTGAGGAATTAGACGCCATCTGCGCTTTTCTTCTTCCTCCTTCTTGCTGTCCTCCTTCATCCCCCTATCCAGGTTAAATTTCTCCAGGGGAAGCAACGAAAAAATCTCCACATACTCGTCTTTTACAATTTTTTCCTTCACCTCTTTTTTAAGGTGCGCCCCCAACGGGCCCTCAAAACAGACATATACCTCCCCATGAGCCCTATCATCCAAGTGAATGCGACATTCCTTCTCCTTCTCCATCTGAACTGAAACAGAAACCGGAGCTACAGGGCTAACCGCCACTTCCCTTGCACCAATAACTCCCCCTCCAGCACCAACCCAGGCTGCCAATTGCCTCTGATCATTCATACCCCTCTCCAGCCTCACCAGTAAATCCCTAACATTTGCTAATACCGCACCTACACCCCCCGTATCCCCCGCACTCGGGACCATGGCCCTAGAAACAGACCCCACATCTCCTTGCAAACCCCTAACAACTGGAGGGGATAACAATTGAGCAGATAATAAAGACAAACACACACACTCACCAGGTTGCGAGGGAGCTGTGATCCCTCCAGCCGGAGAACCAGGGTCCTGACGACTCCGTCCCGTGGAAAACGATCCGTCCGAGGGGGATGACCAGGTGGGTTCTTGGCTTGAATCCAGCTGCAATCCCTGTGACCCTCCAGCAGTTGGGGATGAAGATTCTGGTGCCAGCCGACCACCAAATGGCTGCACCGACGTAGCTGTTGAGTCCCCATCCGGCCCTGATGAGACCGCCATGACATCCAGCACTCCCGGCGCAGATGAAAGTCCTGCCGCAGCAAATGGGGCCGGCCCCAGTCCGTGGGCTCCGGGGCCGCCCGCTCCATAACCGCTATTCTGCCCGCTCCTAGGTAAAGCTGAGGCAGGCCGCGCGGCAGGGACATCACCGCCGCGGCCCCCCGACGCACGAGGCCTCCCACGCTGCCCGGCTCACGCAGGCTCCGCCCCCAACACGCTGCAAGGCGAAGGCCTAGCAGCTGAAGATGGACCCCTCCTGGCTACCGGATTCCTCCCAGGCCAGGGCCCGCTGGCACCGCAACTCGATGGCGCCCGGCCTGGAGGGTCCCTAGAGGGGACTACGGGGGGCCCGGGGAGCTGAATCAGGAGAGTCGTTCCGGGGGCCTGGCCCGGCGCGAGCGCCGCAGAGGAGCCGCCGCCGCCTGACCGCCGCTCCCTATAATGCCCGCCACCTGCTGCTCCAGCCAGTCGGGAGGGTGCAAAGCCGCCGCAGCCCTCAGGCTGTCCAGGATCCGGTCGACAGCGGACATGGTGAGTTGCACACAAGTTGCCCAGAGAGCGGGAAATGCCAGGCCCCACCCCCCCACCGCTACTTAAGCTCCCGCTTTTTCTAAGCCCCCACCTACTAACCCTAACCCCTCCCTCCATCCCATGGTCATGCTGACCTCCACTTACGCCGCTGGGAGGAGGGGCGGCTCCAGCTATTACTGGTTCCTTCACGTGTGAGGTTAGCACAGAAGAGTTCTGAAGCAAGCACAACCCTAGTTAGGGTTTTAGTCCCACTAATTATTTCACGACTCTGTGAAGCAACAGGGTTCGTGCTGATGCTGACCGAGTGTTGGAACGCGCGTCTAATCTAACATTGTACCGCCATATAGGGCCGCCATTTCTCTAGCAGCAGGCTTCTCTCCTGCACGGTGGACTCCGGGCTGCGAATGCACCTATAACAACTCATATATTTACTCGGCGCGTTCCGCCAGCCATAACATATACTCTCACAAATAACAGAGGTGTGAAGTATGGGGGAAGAAAATAAGGCATGTAAGGATGAGGAATTTCCAAGCGCACAAACCAAGCGACAGTCGTACAGTAAACTCCTCCAGCTCTCCAGACACCATCTCCGCACTTTCCAGGTCTATCTAGCAAGTGCTAACTCAGACAAAGATCTGGCCAGAAGTCCTAGCTTTTATAGGAGGAGTGGCTAGCTGAGCAGCTGAATGCAGGGATTTCCACATAACCCCTGTCCTGCTGAAAGAAACAAAACACATTTAATACACAGGAGAAGTGCTTCTTCTCCGCAGCGAAGCAGGAGTCATTAGACGCTGCTGTCTTCTGGCACTGCTCTGTCGCGGTAACTCTGGGACAGTACCCACCCTTCTACGAGGGACCTCTGGAACCTCAGGGCCTGGTTTATCTGGGTGTGCCACATGGAAGGCCTGAACCAGTCTGGCCGCATGGACATCAGAAGCTGGAACCCACATTCTCTCCTCAGGACTGTACCCCTTCCAATGTACCATGTATTGAAGTGACCGACGAACAAGATGGGAGTCTAAGAACTTGGCTATCTGGAACTCCAAATTACCATCGACAACGACAGGAGAAGGTGGCAGACGTGAAGGTGCTGCAGATGCCACATACTTCTTGAGAAGTGAACGGTGAAAAACATTATGGATTTTAAAAGTAGGTGACAGTGCAAGGCAGAATGCTACCGGATTGATGACGGCTAAGATCTTAAAAAGACCAATAAACCTGACGGAAGACCTTTCCAAGATGGAACCGTCAGCTCAATGTTCCTTAAGGACAGCCATACTAAGTCACCAACACACAGGTCCGGACCCACCAAACTTCTCCGATCAGCCACACTCTTATATTTGGAACCCATCTTTCGCAAATTATTACCGTATTTTTGGGACTATAACACGCACTTTTTCCCCCAAAAAAATGTGAGGAAAATGGGGGGTGCGTTTTATAGTCGTAATGCAGGCTTACCGGCAGTGGTGTGGTGGCGGTGGCAGAGGTGCGGGGATGATGAGCGGTATGGCGTGAGCAGGGTCCCTTCCACAGGTGAGGTGACGCAGTGGCCCGGTATCCAATGTGAGCAGCAGACCCGGGTTAATCACCGGTTTCTTGGTGGTGGCAGCCATCTTCCTGAGGCCGCGCGTGCGCAGATGGAGTGCTCTGCTTCCCGGGGCTTCAGGAAAATGACCGCGGGAGGCCGCGATGACGCAGATAGAGATCGCAGCGGCCATTTTCCTGAAGCCGAGTTTGCAGATTTAGATCTTTCACCTGTGAGACTTGGCCGTATCTTGCGTATGTGTGATCCCGGCCTAATAGTGAAGAGCTGGTGGTATTTTCATATGCGCCACTACCAGTTTTGGTGGTCCAACCTTGATGAACACAAAGACCTTCCTGGAGTGTTATTATGAACTCTTAACGTGTCTATCAATGAGAAACGTAATGCCATTAGTCTTTTCTTATGAAATAATCAGTGGCTTTCCAGAAATGTCATAGTAAAGACAAGTGAATAACAACACGCTGACTTAGCATTACAAAGCTAATTATCATACTGTCATCCACCGACTGGGAAATACAAGACTTAAATTGTGCATTTTAATAAGCTCTTCAAGACACAAACATGTCCTGTCACGTGATCTATCCATGTGCTAAAACGATAGGTAATACTAGACGTATGGTCCCCGGATGCAGGACTAGACAGTAGTAGGTGGTCTCGTACTCAGCCTCAGGACGGGAGCATTGTTGGATTTCTATATAATTACTAGCCAGGACTCAGCACTCGGAGTTTGTGGATTCTAGATGATAATGGCTTATTTTTTTTATTAAAGTTTCTTTTCCTTTTTTTCCATGTATCAAATATGGGATTCAGAATCAATGTCAGTGTGAAGAAGAAACTGCTGGGCTGTTACAGAGTAACATCTAGGAAGTGTTTCATCAGCCTCCATTATACACCGCGGTTTGCTCTTCACTTTATTTCTTGCCTGTACATGAAGTGCTGTGTAATATTATAAGGGTTGGTTAGAAGATCTAACTGAAAATGTGCATAAAACTATAGTAAAAAGCACGTAAATTTGGTTTTAGAAAATCTTAAAGAGTAGTATGTATCAGACACTGGTTGTATGATTTCAGCCACGTACTATATTTTTTGGTCTATAAGGCCGGTTTCACACGTCAGTGGCTCCGGTACGTGAGGTGACAGTTTCCTCACGTACCGGAGCCACTGACACACGTAGACACAGTGAAATCAATGCATCTGTGCAGATGTCATTGATTTTTTGCGGACCGTGTCTCCGTGTGCCAAACACGGAGACATGTCAGTGTTCGTGGGAGCGCACGGATTACACGGACCCATTAAAGTCAATGGGTCCGTGTAAAACACGTACCGCACACAGACGTTGTCCGTGTACAGTCCGTGTGCCGTGCAGGAGACAGCGCTACAGTAAGCGCTGTCCCCCCCACTGGTGCTGAAGCCGCCATTCATATCTTCCCTGCAGCAGCGTTTGCTGTAGAGAAGATATGAATAATCGTGTTTAAAATAAAGATCCATGTCCCCAACCCCCACCCATAGGGGTGGAGCCACATATTAATTACTGTAAATGAGCGGCCCCACGTGACCGCTCATACAGTAGAAGGTGCGGCCAGGACAGGAAGCAGCGCCAGCGAGGGAGCGAGCCGGGTGAGTATTTTAATAACAGCGGGAGGGGGGGAGGGCACACAGGGGGTGGGAGGGGGTTGGGGACATGGATCTTTATTTTAAACGCAAACGCTGCTGCAGGGAAGATATGAATGGCGGCTTCAGCACCAGATGCAGGGGACAGCGCTAAACTTTAGCGCTATCTCCTGCACGGTGCGTGTGGTACCCAGTGGGCACACGGGCGGCACACGTGTGGCGCACATGTGCCACACTGATGTGCCACAGAAACGCACGGGCATACGGACACGGATAATTCCGTACCGGAATTATCTGGACGTGTGGGACTGCCCTAAGACACACTTTTTCCCTCCAAAAATGTGGAGGAAAATAGGGGTGCATCTTATAGTCCAGATGTACCTGATCTGGCTTTGGATGGGGAGCGGCACCAATGTAGCAGCGGGTCACAGGAGGCAGGAGCCGGCGGCTGCGGCTAATTCCTGTGCTCGTTGCTAAAGAGAAATTAATATTCACTGCATTCCATTCCACACCCATGAGCGGACATGCTGTTAGCCGTAGAAGCCCACTTCCTGCAGCTGCCAGGCGTTCCAGTATGCCTGCTACTTAAGACAATAAATATTTACTGATTTCCACTCCCATATGAGTGGAATGCAGTGAATATTCATTTGCTTTAGTAGCGAGCACATGTGAAAGCCCGGCAGTTGCAGGAAGCCGGCGGCTGCCGCTAACACTGTATCCGCTATTAAAGCGCAATGAATATTCACTGCTCTCCACGCACATATTCCCAGCGTGGGGAGTAGTGAGTATTCCGGCAGCTGTCCTCGGCTTGTAAGCAGCACATGATGTCCCTGTCGTGCACTGCTTGCAAGCATAAATCAGCTGCTAGCATCGGAACAGAACGGTGCGAGGGAGCGCAGGAAGGTAAGTATAATAGTTTATGTTATTTTAATGTTTTTCTGATGGGGGCCATGTATACCAGGATAGTGATGAGGGCCAATCATACCAGGATAAAGATGGGGGTCCTGCATCCCAGAATACGGATGAGGGGGCCATATACACCAGGATGGGGATGGGGATGGGAGACAATCATACCAGGATAAGGATGGGGCCATGCATACCAAAATGGAGATGGGGGCCCTGCATACCAGGATAGGGATGAGGGGGCTATGCATACCAAGATAGCTATGAGGGGGACCATGCCTACAAGGCTAGGAATAAGGGGGACATGCCTACAAGGATAGAGATGAGGAGGCCATTCATACCAGGATAGGGTTGAGGGGGCTGTGCATACCAGGATAGGGAGGAGGGGGCCATGCATACCAGGATGAGGATGAAGGGGCCATGTATACCAGGATGGGGATGAGGGGGCCATGCATACCAGGATGAGGATGAAGGGGCCATGTATACCAGAATAGGAATGAGGGAGCCATACATACCAGGGTACGGAGGAGTGAACTATGCATACCAGGATAGGGATGAGGGGGCAATGCATACCTGCGTAGGGATGAAGGGGCCATGTATACCAGGATAGGAATGAGGGGGCCATGTATACCAGGGTAGTGCTGAGGGGGCCATGCGTACCTGGGTAGGGATGAGGGGGAAATGCATACCTGGGTAGGAATGTGGGGGCCATGTATACCAGGATAGGGATGAGGGGGCCATGCGTACCAGGGTAGGGCTGAGGGGCCATGCATACCAGGGTACGGATGAGGGGGCCATGCATACCAGGATAGGGATGAGAGGGCCTTTAATACCTGGGTAGGGATAAGGGGGCCATGCATACCAGGATAGGGATGAGGGGGCCATGCATATAAAAAAAACAACGCATAGCACTTGGCGCAGTGTTACTCTATGGGGCAGCTCACATCTGCGATTATTTTCTCATGCCGAATCACTGTGCGAAAACAATTGCAGCATGCTACAATTGGCAACGAGACTCAGCTCAGTCACACCCATATAGGTCTATGGATGCGAGTGACACAATGCACATCACTCGGATACCATCCGAGTGCGGTGCGATAAATGCTGGCGCTGGCAGCAGAGGAGATGGAGAAATTACTTTCCCCACCTCCTCCGCAGCTGTGCTCCGATCCTTTCTTTTTCCCACTCGCAGCAGAGCAGGGGCCAAATGTCATTAGCATATCGCATATCATGCTCTCGCATCGGACGCCATATGCTAGTGTGAATCCAGCCTTACATGTAAAATCCACGCAATGGGGAGATAATCAAAAACTGTAAACTGTCTAATAGCAAAACTGGCTATGACTGCAGATTGTGATAAAATGTAAGACTGTCATGAAGAAATACTAATTGCAATGAAGTATTCACAATAAAACACTTGAATGATAAATTTAGTGATTTTGATAAACTTATAAATATTTTTTTGCTGACACTGTACATGATACTGTCACTGTGGGCTGATACTCACTTGCGAGCAACTCGGATGAGTCTCGCACGGCAATATCCGGCACTGCACCTGGCACAGAGGAGCGGAGCGTGCGGCTGCATATATTCCTATGCGGCCGCATGCTGTGATCTGAGTGCCGGCAGCAGCACCGGGTATTAACATGCGAGACTCATCCGAATTTCGCGCAAGTGAGTATGATGATACAACAGCGTATGATACCATTACGCTGTTGTACTGGAGGCCATTGCCACTGCAGCCTGACAGCTAGCATTGTACAGAAAAGACAATAAAAGTCAGTGGTAGCTGTAGTATTCGAAGAGCTGGGGAATCTCACATATATAAGGTAACTACATTTTATGTAACTACATTGCATAGGAACACCTGGGGCAGACATCCTGGTATTCACCAAGCCCAGACTCATCCATTAGACTGGCAGATAGAGAAGTGTGACTTATTACTCCACAGAATATGATTCCACAGCTCCAGAGTCCAGTGGTGGCAGCTTTACTCCACGCCATCTGATACTTGCCATTGTGCTTGGTGGTGTATGACTTGCTTGTAGCTACTGGACCATAGAAACCTATGCCAGAAGCCCCCGATGCACAGCATAAGGGCTCGCTCACACTGGCGTATTTTCTCTCATGTGAGAGAATCGGGTCGATTATGCAAATGACTCTTAGCTCAAACTCGCAGAATTGAGAATCGCAGCACAGGTGCGGAGAAGATGGAGAATTTAATTTTTCCATCCTATTGTCTCTGTGAGCATACGTTGAGTGCCGTTTGATGTTTCACACGCACCCATAGACCTGTATGGGTGCGTGTGACCCAAATATCGGAGCCACACGCTGGATGCCGAATCGCCATGAGAAAATAATCGCAGATCTCCACTTCCTCATAGTATAACATTGGCCCGAGTGCTATCCGATAAAACATCAGATAGCCCCCGTCCATGTTATACGCCAGTGTGAGTGAGAACTGAGGCTATGTGCCCACGCTGCGGATTTTTCAGCACCGTTTTTGCAAAATCCGCAGGTAAAACGCACTGCGTTTTACCTGCCGATTTACTGTGGATTTCACCTACGGTTTTACACCTGTGGATTCCTATTATGGAGCAGGTGTAAAACTGCTGCGGATTCTGCACAAAGAATTGACATGCTGCGGAATGTAAACCGCTGTATTTCCGCATGTTTTTTTCCGCAGCATGTGCACTGCGGATTGCGTTTCCCATAGGTTTACATTGTACTGTAAACGCATGGGAAACTGCTGCGGACCCGCAACTGCGGAAACACTGCGGATCCGCAGCAAAATCCGCAGCGTGTGAATATAGCCTTATAGCTTACCTACACAGTGCAGAAACAACGCTCTGACACCATGACTTAGGGCTGTGCGCGTGGTCTCACAAACTGAAATATGGGTAAGAGTCTTTGATTGAGAGATGTATTTCGCCATTAGTAACACTGGTGGTGGTATTGAGGACTTAAAGGGACACTGTCACCTGAATTTGGAGGGAACAATCTTTAGCCATGGAGGCGGGGTTTTCGGGTGTTTGATTCACCCTTTCCTTACCCGCTGGCTGCAAGATGGGATTGAAGTTCATTCTCTGTCCTCCATAGTACACACCTGCACAAGGCAAGATTGCCTTGTGCAGGCGTGTACTATGGAGGACAGAGAATGAACTTCAATCCAATATTGCAGCCAGCGGGTAAGGAAAGGGTGAATCAAACACCCGAAAACCCCGCCTCCATGGCTGAAGATTGTTCCCTTCAAATTCAGGTGACAGTGTCCCTTTAATGGCTTAATGCTAATATTATGCTGCACTGTCGCTTTATACAAAAATTGCAATCTGCTATTTACGTCCTCTTCACCCTATTCCATTTGTGGGATACCCACACTCTCCGATTTGAATTACTTTATTCCCTGATACATATTTTATTACTATGTTTTGCCTTGTATGTCTAATTATGAATAAAATACTTTATTATTGCATCTTGGATTATATACTCCAATTTTTTTGTATGGGAGTATCCAGATACTTGTTTTTTAGTGGGCCCTGCTATGGAGGCATAGGACTGTACTATTTTCTAATTGATTGTTTTGATGATAGTGTATTAATCTGTGGACCTTACACCAGCGCCGCAGACAGCGCTACACACAGGAGACTCATCGGTGGACCTTGTGGTGGGCAACGATCTCTATGACCCCAGACCCCATGGTAATTGTGGGGGACATAACTTGTCACTTTCAATTATGAATCTGGCACATTTCTGAGAATACCTGTCCATGGCTGTATCACAAGGTGCCATTGTACAATGCCTCATAAGGACCATGGCTGGACTTGGGGTCAGTAGACATGAAGTGCCAGCAATGGAGACATCACTTTAAGGCCACATTCACACTAGCAGTATTTGGTCAGTATTTTACCTCAGTATGTGTAAGCCAAAACCAGGAGTGGGTGATATAAACAGAAGTGGTGCAGATGTTTCTATCAGTGGCGTAACTACCGCGGTCGCAGCGGTCGCCAGTGCGACCGGGCCCGGCAGGTCAGGGGCCCGGGCCCAGCAGGCAGGCTCGGACTGGCAGTGCCTCCCCCCGCTCCAGGGCCCCCCCCCGCCGCTGCCGCCGCGGCTGCTGCCGCTGCCTTGAATACTCACCCTGCTCCAGCGATGGTCTAGGCCAGGGGTCCCCAACTCCAGTCCTCAAGGCCCACCAACAGGTCATGTTTTCAGGATTTCCTTTGCATTGCACAGGTGATGCAATTATTACCTGGGCAAGACTAAGGAAATCCTGAAAACATGACATGTTGGTGGGCCTTGAGGACTGGAGTTGGGGACCCCTGGTCTAGGCGTCTGCACTGCAGCTCGTTCCTGCTTGAGCGGTCACGTGACACCGCTCATTAAGATCATGAATATGCGCATATTCATGATCTTAATGAACGGTGTCACATGACCGCTCAAGCAGGAAGAAGGTGCTGCGCCGGCGCCGCCGCCTGGAGTCGGGACAGAGCGCGAGGGATGTCGGCACGGCCGTGCAGTGGGAAGACAGGTGAGTATGAGGGCCGGGGGGACGGGGGATGAAGGAGGACATAAGCCGGCGCGCCGAGCAGGAGCGGAGAGATAAGCCTGCATACAGGGGGGAATATAAGCCATGCATACAGGGGGGAATATAAGCCATGCATACAGGGGGGAATATAAGCCATGCAGGGGGGGATATGAGCCATGCAGGGGGGGATATGAGCCATGCAGGGGGGAATATGAGCTATGCAGGGGGGAATATGAGCCATGCAGAGGGGAATATGAGCCATGCAGGGGGGAATATGAGCCATGCAGGGGGGAATATAAGCCATGCAGGGGGGAATATGAGCCATGCATACAGGGGGGGGGGGGAATATGAGCCATGCATACAGGGGGGGGGGGGGAATATGAGCCATGCATACAGGGGGGAATATAAGCCATGCATACAGGGGCGGAATATGAGCCATGCATACAGGGGGGGATATGAGCCATGCAGGGGGGAATATAAGCCATGCATACAGGGGGGGGGAATATGAGCCATGCATACAGGGGGGGGGGGGGGATATGAGCCATGCATACAGGGGGGGGGATATGAGCCATGCATAGGGGGGAGATATGAGTCATGCATGCAGGAGGGGTAATATGAGCTATGTATATGGGATAGGAGGGAGATGAGCCATGCATACAGGAGGGGGGTCATTATACAGTATTGAGCATCATGTGTGGCCGTTATACAGTATGGAGCATCATTTGTGGTCATTATACAGTATTGAGCATTATGTGGGATCATTATACAGTATGGAGAACTGTGTGGCCGTTATACACTATGGAGCACTATGTGTGTGTGGTCATTATACAGTATGGAGCAATGTGTGGCCATTATACAGTATGGAGCAATGTGTGGCCATTATACAGTATGGAGCATCATGTGTGGCCATTATACAGTATTGAGCATCATGTGTGGCCATTATACAGTATGGAGCATCATGTGTGGCCATTATACAGTATAGAGCATCATGTGTGGTGGCTGTTATACAGTATTGAGCATCATGTGTGGCCATTATACAGTATGCAGCATCATGTGTGGCCATTATACAGTATAGAGCATCATGTGTGGTGGCTGTTATACAGTATTGAGCATCATGTGTGGCCATTATACAGTATGCAGCATCATGTGTGGCCATTATACAGTATGCAGCATCATGTGTGGCCATTATACAGTATGCAGCATCATGTGTGGTGGCTGTTATACAGTATGGAGCATCATGTGTGGCCATTATACAGTATGGAGCATCATGTGTGGTGGCTGTTATACAGTATGGAGCATCATGTGTGGCCATTATACAGTATGGAGCATCATGTGTGGCCATTATACAGTATGGAGCATCATGTGTGGCCATTATACAGTATGGAGCAATGTGTGGCCATTATACAGTATGCAGCATCATGTGTGGCCATTATACAGTATGCAGCATCATGTGTGGCCATTATACAGTATAGAGCATCATGTGTGGTGGCTGTTATACAGTATTGAGCATCATGTGTGGCCATTATTCTATGGGGGTTACATTGAGTTGTATGGCAGGGCTGCAGGGGGGGGGGCCCATTTGGAAGTTCGCACCGGGGCCCCTAACTTTGTAGTTACGCCACTGGTTTCTATTATACTTTTCCTCTATTTGTTCCACTCCTGGTTTTGGTTACAGATACTGAGGTAAAATACTGACCGAATACTGCTAGTGTGAGGGCAGCCTAATACTAAGGTCATCTGCAGGGAGTCTGCATGTTCTCCCCTGTTTGCCCAAATAGCGGATCCAATGGTGACCACAAGCCCCGTCCTGCGCTCCCACCGCCATGACGTCACCGCAGCGTACCCACCAGGCCCCTCCCCCCAGCAGTTTAAACTGCAGAGCGTGACGTCAGGCATGGAGGCGGGGCCGTGCCAGTGACGTAGCTGTCAGCTGTTGAGGCTATTCTAATGACTGAGCCGTGAGATGAGCCGGCAGAGCCCGTCCTGTGTCAGCGCTGTGCACCTACCTCAGCTGGCCTTCTGTACATTGGCTGTGCCTGGATCCACTGACTGCTGCACGGGAAGGTGAGTGCTGCTGCTGCTGCTGCTGCTGACCCCGGCCCTGGTATTCCAGCTACGGATGGGAAGAATGGTTGTATTTCTCTCACCTACAGCTGAACTTTCCACTGTAGCCCCTAAGGCGATGCAGGGGTTAATCTATGGCTGCCAGGGGATGGGCTGGAGAGGGTTAAACCCCCGCACAGAGTATGTGTGTGCCTAGATGCTGGTAATATATATGTATTTATTACAACGTGACGTCACTGGCTGAGCACCAGATGTTGTCACAGGTGACAATGGACAGAGAAGGGTGGGGGAGGGGACGAGGAAAGGACATGTTTGTGAATTAACCCTATGTACGGTGCGTGGCTGACAGCAGAGAACACTGATGGGGGTTTATTGGCTGTATGTGGTGCATTGTGCTGACTTCCCTGTGGCAGTCAGGGGGGCTCTTTGTCCGCTGCTTTCCTGGGTCTGCCCTATTGTGCGCTCCTGTCCTGCTCCCTTCTCGCCTGTCCCTGTAGTTGATCATCTTTCCTCCATCTGTACCTCTCCCTCCCCCTCTCTCCTCCTCTTTATCCTCTCCTCATCCTCCTTATGACTCCCCCTCCCTCCATTATTATTACTGCTGGCAGGGAAGAGGTTAGCAGGTCCTATTTTGCCAGTGCTATGGAGGACACTAATGTCCCTGAAACCTGCTCGCCCCATCTTCCCTTTCTTCTTCTTCTCCCCAGGCCTGTATGTATGCAGATGTATAATCCGGGTCTGATTAGCCGCCCAGGGTGCTGTATACAGGGGGTGGGGTGCGATCTGCGGGCGAAATCTTCTTGAAATGTCATTCCTTCTATGGAAATCTGAATTCCTGCCAGGTGTCGTGTGTGGATCTCCGCCTCATGCCCTATAGGACCTGTGCTGTCCGTGAGCTGGGTACTGTCCCGGCGTCTTCCCTCTGGGGTAGCAAGGGGTTAATAGTATGGCCCTCCAGCAGCCTCATCCCTGCTATGTAGATGATGGGAGATTACAGCCTGTGACAGATAATGAATGCGGGATGCCCAGGGCACATATTTAGGTCAGCATTAATGACGATCGTACGATGTCAGGATTATTATATGATGCATATTCCCCAGGTCGGAGACATATGTCGTTAACTTGTAAACAGACGACTTGGAAAAAGTTAGAGGAGGGGCGAAGTAAATCAGTGGGAAGAGTCGTAAGGCGCGTGCCATAATAACCGTACTGCTGGTGGGGGGCATTGCGGGGGCACTTGCATTGCTGCAGACATTTCTATATAAAGTTTATCCGCGCAGCTCCAGCTATAAACGGCATCCGCCTTCCTTATATTTCACAGGGAAGAATCCGGTGACGTGTGTCTCATTTGCATATGACATTGAACGTCACACCGTCTGTGCCTGTCCTCCACTGAACTTCGAGGATGTGCTGAGAATAACCCCCTGCTCCTCTAAATAAAGCTGTTTACCTTTCAGACCCTACTTTGCTGGAGCAGCGGACTTGACATTGTGGAGCGAACGCTCAAGTACAGGTGTCCTGTGGTGTCAGTAACTTACTGTCCTGTATTCGGACACCATTGCTCAATCCGTCTCGCAAGTTGGAGCTTGTATCAGGACGCTTGGTGCCCTGGAGAAGTTTGTAGATCAGCATCAGCTCCAGGGTGGTGGTGGTGGTGGGGTTCAGGCTGTCCCTGAATATTTGTGATGTGCGTAATGCGTCTGATTGCTCTTATATAATGTGTCCCTAACTCCGGTTGGTACAGACATGGTTAATAATTTTGCGTCTCGGTAACAGTCATTACATTCCTTTGCTGTAAAGCAAACAGCTCCAAGCAGGTGGACTGTGGTGAAGTTGTTGACATAGGCTAGGCCCGAATCGTTGCTCTGGAGCCGCCTGTAAACAAGTGAGCTCTGCTTGTATGTGTGTGTGTTGTGTACAGATCACTGGAATTCTGAGTCTTCTGTAGATCAAGCTTATAAGGAATCTGCCAGTAAGATCAAAACACGCACGCACACTCTCCAAACCGCATATATGGGCATGTAGGTCTTTGAAAACTAAATACCTCGACGTTTTTCATTTCTTCTATCTTTTGCTACATTTCTGAGAAATCGGTGTTTTAATTCACATTAAAACCCTTACAATGACATACAAAGCCATCCACACCCTGTCTCCTCCATACATCTGTGGCATGGTCTCCCGGTACTTACCTACACGCAACCTCCGATCCTCTCAAGATCTCCTCCTCTGCTCTCCTCTCATCTCTTCCTCCCACAACCGCATCCAAGACTTCTCCCGCGTATCACCCCATACTCTGGAATTCTCTACCACAACACATCAGACTCTCGCCTTCCATAGAAACCTTCAAAAAGAGCCTGAAGACCTACCTCTTCCAACAAGCCTGCAGTAACTCTCAACCTATTGCACTGCCGCACTACCAGCTCTACCCTCTCATAGTGTATCCTCACCCATCCCCTGCAGACTGTGAGCCCTCATGGGCAGGGTCCTCCCTCCTTATGTACTTGTGTGCCTTGTTTTTTCCTCATGTTTAATTGTATTTGTCTATATTTGCCCCTTTTCACATGTAAAGAGCCATGGAATAAATGGCGCTATAAAAATGAATAATAATAATATTATGACATTAAGTGCACTGGGCGTGACAGAGCACTTCCCAAACCTCTGACTCCTGAGGTTCTTTTCCTGCTGAGCACCAACCTTTTCAGCTTGTTTGATAGTTTCCTGTCTGATGTCATAAAGTGATTGAGCTATCAGTCAAGCTTTAAAAAGGTGGGTGCTATGTAAGGAAACAATTTTTAGAAGGCTGAGGCTCGGGAAATGCTCTGTCCTCCCCAGAGCACCTAACCCGTCATTTGCGTGTGAATGCAAATACAGATTTCCCTAAATGTAGCCTCTAGAATCATGTACATCTCCAACCACTACACCGATGTATCTTCCCTGTGCCAGTCGTTGCACTGGTTGCCCATCTGCTGCAGAGTCCAATATAAACGTATCACTTTCACCCACAAAGAGCTCCACGGTTCAGCACCACCCTACATCTCCTCCCTCATCTGTCTACCACCCTACTTGTGCCCTCCATTCTGCTAATGACTTAAGACTAACATCCTCAATCTGAACCTCCCACTCCCAACTCCAAGACTTCTCGCGTGCTGCACCACTTCTCTGGAATGCATTATCCAGAACAATTCTTAGTTTCCAATACCTACAGTTTTAAGTGTGGCTGAAAAACGCATTTCTTTATACTGGCCTACTGCATTACCTCACTTATCTAACTAGCTACGTTTCCTCCAAATTGGGACCCTCGAATGTTTACACCCTCCATGCACTTAATAGCCCTCTGTATCTGTAGTGTACTAATACTGGTGGTGACCGGTTCATGCAGCGTTATGTGAACACCCTATTTAGTAGGTTATGGTTGGACTGTACAATACAAGCATTTTTTACATTTACCTTTTGTTTCCCCTATTTCTTCATAGATTTCGCTTTCAAAGACCTGCTTATATATTCAGATTTTTGGGGGTAGATGTTGCTGACAGATTACCTTTAATTTTTATGAATAGTGCATCTTTCGGCTATGCTTGTATTTCTGCCTTGCTGTCAGTATTGCGGCAATCCCTCAGCTGTGTGATTCACACTAGGCCAGTGTCAGGTTTCAGTATCTCCGCTTACATAAGGCTTTATCCATAGTGCTGTATGCTGCTCCATGATAAGGCTCAAGTAGGCTTTGGTGGGTACATAAGGTACCTGTGTGCGCCTTGTGTACATTTATTTATTTTTTTTCTCCTAGGTTAATGTGGAGAGAGAAAAAAAGTAAAGTGAGGAAAAAACTTGGCCTACAAACTTTTAGGAAGGTGGGGCCTCACTGAAGCCCCATGACCATAAGGACCTGTGCTGCTGGACCAGGTCCTGTGAATGATTTCTAAGGAAAATGTTGCTGCAGGCTTTTTTTCTTTATTTTTATTTTAAGCTGCGTTTTAGAGCACCAGCAAAAGCTATGGGATTTCAGAAATCTCATGCACACACATTGTTTTTTTTCCTGACTGAATTGGAAAACTGCTGCATTTTTACAAACTGCAGCATGTCGCTTCTTTCATGATTTTTGCAGTGTTTTTTCAATGAGTTAGGCTAGTTTCACATTAGCGTTTGCATGAGCTGCGGACTTCCTCCGTGAAGCCCCGCCCTCGGCCGCACCTCCGCCACTAGCTCCGCCTACTTATGCATGCGGCCTGCGTACCTATCTTTAACATTAGGTATGCAGGTCGTGCGGCTGTATGCAGATGCTGCCGCATGCGTCGTTTTGACGATGCGGAGAAAAAAATTGCTACAAGCTGCGTTCTACGCTGGTCGCCGCATCGTCAAAACGACGCATGCGGAAGCATCCGCATACAGCCGCACGACCTGCATACCTAATGTTAAAGATAGGTACGCAGGCCGCATGCAGAAATAGGTGGAGCTAGCGGCGGAGGTGCGGCCAAGGGCGGGGCGTCAGGGAGGAAGTCCGCAGCTCATGCAAACGCTAATGTGAAACCGCCTAAGTGCAAGAACAAAACAAAAAATGCAGCAAAAATCGCAGGTATCATGCTTTGCTGCGCTTTTGGTGCAAAGGAAGTTGAATCATGTTGTTTTTTTTTTTTTTTTTTTTCGGGCACTAAACTTTATCAGCAAACAGAAGAAACAATAAAAAAGCAGTAAAACCCGCTGTTTGTAAGCAGCTTCTTTACTGCCTAAAGAGCAGATTTTGCCTCCAGGAAAAAAATGCACCAAAAACGCAACGTGTGAACATGGCCTACGGGTGCTTTGCGTCTACCATTTAGTGACCTGTGTAGGAGGCCGACTAGCATTCTATATAAGACAAGTTATGTGATCATTCTGTGCTGATAGGTTATCCTCCTTATTGATGTGCTGCTGAGAATGATGATTTTAATGCCGATATGAACGATCTAATCACATGTTGAACAAGTGCTTGCTCGTTTGCGAGTATGGTTACACACATTTCAAGGGCTCATTTAGCTGTCTTATTTTCACGGCTAGCACTTGTACCTGTAAATGGGGCCATTCACCTGAAAGTAATTTTTTGTGGCCTGTGGAAAATCGCATAGACATTATTTATTTTTATTTTTTTGCATACGAGAAAAATATTGACACTCGGACCAATCTCTTATCCAAATAATTGGTCCGTTTTTCTCATACGTGAGGACCGGATGTGTGAATGAGGCCTAACCAACACTCGTTACTCATTATCGACTCGTCTAAGGCTTCTTTCACACTTGCGTCTTTTGGCCTCCGTCGCAAAGTTGCCCGCAGGATGCGTTTTTTGCCCATAGACTTATATTGCCGACGGATCGCGACGTATAGCCATACGTCGTGTCCGTCGTGCACTGGACGCGTCGTGTTTTGGCGGACCGTCGTATCGAAAAAACGTTCAAGGGAACGTTTTTTGTACGTTGGATCCGCCATTTCCAACCGCGCATGTGCGGTCGGAACTCTGCTCCCTCCTCCCCGGGACTTTACAATGGGTAGCGGATGCGTTGAAAAACTGCATCCGCTGCCCACGTTGTGCCGAATTTTCACAACGTCCGTCGGTACGTCGCGCCGACACTTAGCGACGGCCCCATACCGACGGAAGTGTGAAAGAAGCCTAAAAGGGCTTTAAAACTAGGCCACCAATTTTAACCATGATGTGAGAACGCAATTTCACATCCATGCTGAGACACGCGTTTCTGTTCTTACAGTCAATGCCTATCTTGAACACCATTCACATTAAAAATACTGTACCATGCTGATCAATTTCTTAGCATAACTTTTTTTGGGGGTGAGAACTTCTTAAACATAAATTATTCTATTCATTAATAATAATAATAATAATAATAATTTATTGCATTCAATCTGTGTGCTCACTCCCTCTGCTTCTGTCACTGGATATCGCTGCTCCTTTTTACTGGCAATGCTGGGTGACAATGCAGCATTTTGAGTTGATATTCTGGGACTAGTGCTGTCCTCCAGGCAGGGGATATGGGCAGGCTCAGAGTGGCCCATAGTGGAATAGGGGAATCCCCCCGGTGGGACCCTCTGCAGATCTGGGCCTCCAACCCCACTGTATGGGCAGTACTTGTCATAATTCACTCCATACAGAAAAAAGCAGCATCTCATTCATTAACCAAACTACCCAGTTCATTATATAGAGAATTAGGTAAATTTGTGAACCAGGGAAATGTAATTTTTGTATGCAGGTGAAAAGTGCTCCCCCCCCATGTCAATGTTACTGGTGGGCCCTTGGCACCCCAGTCCTACACTGGATATGGGGTATACTCCTGAACTTTATTATCTAACTAACTCCTGTGGGTGGGGCTCACATTATTGAAACCCTTGGCTTCCTACCTCTATTTGCCAGTTATGTTCTTCTACCCTGGTTCATTCCTTTTTCTACTTCACCGCCCAGCTAAATTGATTCCTTTTGCCGACCTTCGTTCATATTTTGACTGTTCTCCTGACCTCTTATTATTAACTAGGCTTCCTTACCGTACTCTGCCAATCCTCTCTACCGTCCATCAACCATTCCGAGGACACAACGTAGGGGCCCCAGTGTAAGTCTATTTCCTTGTATAGGTGTTAAAGGCCAAGGCACACCCTGTCCATGGAAGGCCTGCAAAGAGCTTCCAGGCAACTATTCACAGAGCTTCTTGACATCTTTCTGCTTGCAGTAACCACTAGAGAGCGCTTTCTGCACACGGTTTATACATTGAGCTCAATAACGAGTCCGTATGCAGCAAGCTCTTCTCTCTCTAGTAGTGGTAGTGTCTAATTGCAGTTAGTATTTAATCTTAGCTGTCTATTTTGAAACTCCCTCCCCCCCCCCCCCCCAAAAAAAAAAAAAAGAAAAAAAAGAATCAGGCTGATGAATGCTGAAATGCGGATTTGACTTTTGAATATATGGGTAGATGGATAAGGTTGTGACACCACCTTGTGCCGACCTTTCTTGTCCTATGACATGACTCTCGGGCATGGCCTTTTCTTTAGCTAGTCAAAACACTGGATATTTCCTTCTTGGCCATAAGACATGCAACGTAATGCAGTTCCAACCCTGTCAGGTAGATGTTTAATACAGGGCAGGATTCTAATTTTAGACGTTCTTAGTCTACCCTTTCATATATGGAGGCTTATGCCAAGGCCAGCAGCTTTGTGGACACGGCACAGCTGAGTGTCTTCTGAGTACATGGCGTACCATACCTAATCTTATTATATCAATTTAAGATCACCTACCACCCGTATCCTGAGCAGAACATGGCCAGATTCACATATTGCTGTCAAGATGAAGAGGAAACATGTATAGTTAATGTATAAGGTCAGGGCAATGCGAGAAGACAGATGAGAATGGGTGTAGTCAATCCAAGGTTGGTAAACTTTAAGTAATTTGTCATCGTTCTAGGCTAGCTTCACACTAGCATTTTGAGAAGCTGCGGACTTCCTCCGTGAAGCCTCGGCCGCTAGCTCTGCCTACTTCTGCATGTGGCCTGCGTACCTATCTTTAACATTAGGTATGCAGGTCGTGCGGCTGTATGCGGATGCTTCCGCATGCGTCGTTTTGACGATGCGGAGGAAAAAAAATTGCTACAAGCTGTGTCCTACGCTGGTTGCCGCATCGTCAAAACGATGCATGCGGACCTGCGTACGTAATGTTAAAGATAGGTACGCAGGCCGCATGCAGAAGTAGGCGGAGCTAGCGGTGGAGGTGCCGCCGAGGGCGGGGCTTCACGGAGGAAGTCCGCAGCTCCTGAAAACGCTAATGTGTCACTGGCCTAAGAGGGACACTTTTTCCCCAGTTCCCCCCCCCCCATCAGTGAGCAATTGTATGTTTGGCAGCTAGTAGAATAAAATGAGGAACCCAGGGGGTCACCATGGATGAAAGTTACGGTATGTATCATATCACCAATTCTAGACCAAAATCAAACTATTTTAGGATAAGTCCACCCAATATGAACATGTCCTTGGGATTGGTGCTTCGTTTGGAATGAGGCTTCACATTTTAAAAAGGATATTTGGAAGTTGGGCAGCTTGCTTATTACTTGGAATAGTTTAGAAATAAATGAGAGGTTAGAAATGTTGGGCTTGGGGAAAATGTGCCTCTGAGGCACAATCTCATTTATATGTATGTGTAAGGGGTTGCAAAGACTGTAAAGATCACCCACCCTTCTCTGGGTCCCGTGTTGATTGAGTATGTTTGAATATCTAGTGCTGCTATGTTCATAATGTTATTTACCTGATGCTGCTATGTATGTGTCCTGTGTAGATAGAGTGCAGTACTCAAGTTAGCCCACTAGAGGAGGGCAATATAGAAACAATGAGATAGAAACTTAGATTAGAAACTAGTTAACATAGGAGGGGCCATCTGTGTGTAACACAGGAGTATTTCCTGATTATAGTCAGTCGAGCCAGGGATCCCAGACAAGGCAGACGGGCAAAGGAGCCCCCAGCTATTCAGTGGGCCACGCAACGTTCAAGTGCTAGCCCAGTCATCCAGGAGCAGAACAGAAATGCAGGTCGCTCGAAGATGTGGCTTCTTACTACGTGGGCAGATGCCCTTATGTCTGGTGCGAAACGGACTAGGGAATTCTTGAAAGTAGTTGAGCCGGACAGGGAGGACGCTGCAGTACCGAACCAGACAGTACAACCTGGGAGCATACCGGGAGACGATACGAGAAGCACAGGGAAACTGAAGGATGCATACTGTGTGAATTCCCTTGTCAATGCTGTGACTTATCTGGACGTGCTGAGGATGGATTCAAGTAAATTTGTTTAAAGTTGGAACTGAACTCTGTGCACGAATAGAGACAAATAGAGGCAATTGTCAAAAGTGAGCCTGCACCAGTTAAATAGGAAAGGGTTCTTGTAATCAGACTGGAATGCCCTACTGCAATAGGTAGTAATGGTAAATGCTATATGAGGGTTTACAAAGGAGCTAGATGTTTTTCCCAAAATATTCTGGCAATAAAAATGTATAACTGGTGGAGAAAAGTTAAACTTTGTGGACCCCAGCCTTTTTTTTTTTTTTTTTTTAAACCTATGCAACTAGGAGACGAGCGACAGTGTTATATAGTCTATAGTCTATAGAAGGCAGGGTCTCTGTTTAATACCCACTCCTGCTCTCGTGCACACGCACAAGTTTATGTTGAGTGTAGATTGAGATTTGCTCAAAGAGTGAATGGTAAGGTGAGTTGATTCTTTAGAAGGATAGACATTCCCCCCCCCCCCCCCCCCCTCTTCCTTGTGTCTACATGCTGGATATGTTTAGCTATTCAAGGCTTTTAAGGACCGGAGATGAGAAAAGTGCATTTTTTGCATTGAAGAGAAGGACTTCTAAAATCTACAATATGTGAACTACACCATGTTAAATATTGTTAATGCAACCACACCAAGAAATGTGGTGTCCTCCAGAAGTTCATCAGGGCATTTATCAGGAGATAAGAGAAATATAAAAAGTGAGAGGGGTAAAGTCCAAATTGCTCAAACCTGCAGAAAATGGCGAGCTCGGACAACATTTTAATGTTTATGGGGGCCTCCCAACTGTTTCCCAACAGATGATGTAGAGTGACATAAGAAGAGTCTGGCAGTGGGTCACTTATAGAGAATACAGGAGAACTTGACAGAGATGGCTGTTGGCCTAGCCATGTTTTGGCTGATGTCTATCTCATTATGGGGGCTACCAAATCTTAGTTGGCTGTTAACAGCTAATGACAATGTCACTGTCTGAAGGGCTAATAATTAATCTGGGTTTATTGTGAGGCCTGAGATTGAGACATTGTGGGATGAGGTTGGATGGAGAACTCTCAAATTCGGAATATGAAAGATGTCACATGTAAATCAATTTAACATGTGATGTGCTTCCACAATTTCAACACCTTGTATGTTTGAGTTCATCGAAATGGGCATAACTGTGGGTTCAACTGCAAAAACTAGTAGGTGAGCTGGTGTGATGTTAATCCAACGTAAAGACTGTGACAGTGGGGTTTAAATAGGTCTTTAAGCCATTGCTAAAAAGTGACAATCCCCACCTTTGCAGTTCTTTGTATTTGATGCATGTAATGTAGTGCAGAGGTCACCTGTAATTGTGCCCCTGGGCTATTCCTCTATTGTGTTTGTGCAGATATACATATTTAGGTGAAGGGTCGTATGACAACTTTGTACATTCTGTGGGCCTGAATTTAGCAAGACCGGTGTTGTACACAGGGTGTTCTCGGGTAAGAACATCCTGATTCATGAAGTGGTGTATGCCTCTTCAAGAATCGGGACCATTGGAGAAGTAACATGTGCCACCTCTTTAATCCTGGAGTAACATTTGTGGCATAGCAAACAATGCCACTCGTTCTAAATTTGAGCAGCAGTCATCTTGTCCCGCCCCAAATCCATTCACTTGGTTCTTTACGCAAAGAACAAGAGAGAAAAAGTGTAGCCCACGTCCACAAGGTACTAAAATGGTATAAATTTATTCCATGAAAATTTGAGTCACATAATCAAACAAAAGTACAACAATAACGATTAAATGTTTAGCAGGAAAACTAGGTAGAGAAACTGTGTGTCAACCAGAAATTACCACATCCATCATGTAATAAAGTGCATAATCATCATGTTAGTAGGGAAAAACACCAGGTATTGGGTGGAGAGTAAGACAAATGCAGAATAACTACAAGTCTAGAGCAAAGTACCCTGTACAAATAAAACCAACCCATACCCTTGGTTCTTTACCCATCATGTGGCTTATCTGCAGGGCCGGACTGGTCATCTGGCATATGCCAGAAGGGCCTGTCTGGTTGTGGGCTGCCTTGTCTGCTATGTTGTTAACAGAATCGGTGCTCTCAAGATACCCATACTGTTAAAAGTTGTGACTGAGCACAAATTCGCTGACTCCATCACTTACTCCAGCAGGTCACGGGTATCAATAGAAATATTGGTCTTGTAGTAAATCTAGCCTTCCTCCATCCAGGCTTGGGACGCGGACAGCATGGGCCTGTGTGATTTCAAATGCCAGAGCTGAATTTCAGCCCCAGTCCGTACCTGCTTATCTGGATCCACTCTGTGCAGCCCAAAGGGGTTGGGTTGTATTTATCCATTCACTTGGATGGAGCAAGGTGAAAATGAGAACACCAAAAGTCACAAAATGTTAGTACAGCTTCGAATTGCTGTAAACTGTGCTACTGTTCAAAGCTTTTTATGCCAGAATTCTGGCCCTATGACCATAACTTCTCAGCCTGTCTCCTACATGGAGTGGAATGCCACTTTCCAGTTCGAGCAATTCTAGGACTGTCACATTACATGCATTCTTTTATCCATGCAGTGTACTCAAACTCCTGCAAATATTTCTGTTGTACTTCTTCTACATGGAAATCCACAATAGAAAAATATACATAAACAAGCACATCTGAATAAAAATTAGAATATCATCAAAAAGTTAATTTATTTCAGTTCTTCAATACAAAAAGTGTAACTCATCTATAGTCATTACAAACAGAGTGATCTATTTCAGGTGTTTTTCCGTTAATGTTGATGATTATGGCTTACAGCCAATGAAAACCCCAAAATCTCAGTAAATTAGAATAATTAACAAAAACACCTGCAAAGGCTTCCTAAGCATTTAAAAAGGTCCCGTAGTCTAAGTAGGCTCCACAATCATGGGGAAGACTGTTGACTTGACATATGTCCAGAAGGCAGTCACTGACACACTCCACAAGGAGGGTAAGGCTGGGTTCCCATTGCGTTATGGGACCGCGTTAAACGGACAGCGTTGCACGGCAAAATTAACGCCGTGCAACGCGTCCGTTAACGCGCCCATTCACGCTAATGGGAACGCGCTACACTAGCGCGTGCCATGATCGGCACGCGCTAGCGACGCGCCGGAGATTCCTGGCGCGCCGCGGACGCTGCTTGCAGCGTCCGAGGCGCTCCCGTGGTCCGTTCCCCGCTCTCGCAGATCGGGGATCTGCGAGAGCGGGGACGTTACCGCGACCCCGAACGCGGCCCCATAAAAAACATTGCGTTAGCGCAATCCGCTAGTGCTAGCGCTAAACTGATTGCACTAACGCAATGTGACCCTAGCCTAAGACACAAAAAGTAATTGCCAAAGAAGCTGGCTGTTCACAGAGTGCTGTATCCAAGCATATTAATGGAAAGTTGAGAAGGAAAGTGTGGTAGAAAAAGGTGCACAAGCAACCCGGATAACCGCAGCCTTGAAACGATTCAGAAAAGGCCATTCAAAAATTTGGGAGAGATTCACAAGGAGCGGACTGCTGCTGGATTATTGCTTCAAGAGCCACCACACACAGATGTATCCAGGACATGGGCTACAAGTGTCACATTCCTTGTGTCAAGCCACTCTTGACCAATGGACAATGCCAGAAGCGTCTTACCTGGGCCAAGGAGAAAAAGAACTGGACTGTTGCTCAGTGGTCCAAGGTGTTGTGTTCAGACAAATGAAATGCAAAATTTACTTTTGGAAATCAAGGTCCCAAAGTCTGGAGGAAGAGTGGAGAGGCACACAATCCAAGCTGCTGGAGGTGTAGTGGTGGTTTGTGGAGCTATGTCCTCAATTGGTGTAGGTCCACTGTGTTTCATCAAGACCAAAGTCTGCGCTGTCTGCAACCCAGATATTTTAGAGCACTTCATGCTTTGCTCTGCTGACAAGCTTTATGGAGATGCAAATTTCATTCTCCAGCAGCATTCAATTGGCACCTGTCCACACTGACAAAAGTACCAATACCTGGTACAACAGTATCACTGTGATTGATTGGCCAGCACACTCACATGACCTTAACCCCATAGAGAATTCATGGGGTATTGTCAAGAGGAAGATGAGCGACACCAGACCCAACGATGCAGATGAGCTGAAGGCTGCTATCAAAGCAACCTGGGCCTCCATAACATCTCAGCAGTGCAACAGGCTGATCGCCTCCATGACACGCCGCATTGATGCAGAAATTGATGCCAAAGGAGCCCCGACCAAGTATTGAGTGCATTTACTGAACATTTCAGCAGGCCAACATTTCAAATTTTAAAATCATTTTACAAGCTGGTGTTATAAAGTATTTTAATTTACTGAGATAATGACTTTTTGGGGTTTTCATTGGCTGTAAGCCATAATCATCAACATTAACAGAAATAAACACTTGAAAAGACTATCTGATGAGTTTCACTTTTTGTATTGAAAAACTGAAATTAACTTTTTGATGCTATAGAAAGTGGTTTTGCCTCTGTAGTATTGGAGGAGTGCAGGGCGCTGAAACAATCCACAATTCGGCCAACTTCAGAGCAGCGTGCGCAAGTTCTGTAGCAGGGTGTTGCATTCCTTGCCTCTGAGACCGGCCACCCACTGTTAGCTTGCAGATAATCTAGATAAACTATAGAATTGAAAAGTTCTCTTTTTTTTTTTTTTTTCTCTTGAGGATGGATAGGAATTGTCATAAGAGATAAATTGCAAAGTTCTTTGTCTCTAAAAAGGTGAGCTAAAATTGCACATGAGACAAATGAGAATTTGGCCAACGTTGGTCGCCAATTTTACCTTCAATAAACTAGAACACTCCTCTTCTACCACTAGATGAACAATGGATTTGGCAGATCCTTCTTTCCTATGAAGACAGACATTGGAGGAACCTCTGACTGAAACTGTAGCACGCAAACTGCTCAAGGAACCACCAACAAAAATTTGTGGTCAGTCTTGGAATATGTTCATATGGGTCAGATATGCGGTAGAATTTCCATAATGGAAATATCAGTAACTGCAAAATCTGCAGTGTTTGGGTCTTTTTTTTTTTTTTTTCTAATTCAATTTTTTGCTGTATAAATTGAGTTGCATTTGCAGCACATAAATAACAACGTTTTATAAATCTTCTCCACCATGCTGGTGCTGTATTACACAGAAGGAAAATCCACTTCATGGACATCTTGTGTGAACATAACCGTAGTCTACAGTACTGCAGCCTGATAAACAAGGAACTCTACCAGGTCTTCATGTTTGTCACTCCTGTAGAGCTCCCCCAATAGCACAGAATATCCAAACCTCCTGGGGCAAATGATCCCCCGTACAGTAAATATCATTCGCGCCTTACAGTTCTGCGGATGTGGGGGTCCTGGATGAAACGTGCTGAACTGAGAATAATCTGGACAGGAGAGTTGGGTGACTGCTGTATTGGGAGGGTTCTGTGCCAGTCACAGCTCAGACAGTAAGGAGATTACAGGAGCTTGCTCTTTGCCCTAAATGAAAGATACCAATGTTCTGTGTTCATGGAGCGGAGGGAAATTACGTGACATATTGTAGTGTTTATACAATTGCACTTTATATTTGGATCTACCGTACATATATTTATGTATACATCGACCTTATACTGCAATCTAAGAATACCATGTCGCTAAATAATCTTGCTGATATTTCTTCCACAATTTGCAGTAAATATATTTTTGGCTTTGGGAATTCTGTAAAACAAGCGTTTAAATTCAAAATCTATTCCAGGAAACAGCCATAGCTTTCCCTTACAGATGTATCATTGTGTACTGGTAGTATTCACATGATGTGAATGATCTTCATTGTTTTTACTTGGCAAAAACTGCTGACAGATTCCCTCTGTCATCTGAGAGCAACATCATGTAGGGTTAAAGACCCTGACTCTAGCAAAGAATCACTTAGTGGGCTGCTTGTTTCATTAAAATTAGCGATTATCTCCTGCTGATAAAACACTGTAGGACTGGGAGTCTTATGTCATTTTGACCTCGTGATCTGTTTAACCTGATCCCCCACCAGCTTTCTGCCTATGCACAGTGTACACAGAAAACTGTTACTCAGTGCTGTGGGTGGGTGGAGTTACAGAGCTCAGCATTTAGAGAACTTGTAGATCTGCAGCAGATAAACCGTGATCTTTCTCAAAATGGCAGCAGGCAGTCCAGGAAGTGGTGCATCTCTGGAATTAGGATCTTTGCCTCTACATCATGCTGCTCTCAGATGTGGTAGCAAAAACCTGTTGACAGATTCCTTTTAACATAAAAAATGTATAGGTACATCCAAGGTCGCCTCTCCCTGTTTGATGCGGGCTTAGTGATGATCGCGATCCACCCGAGGCTGGCCATACTGTCGGGAAAAAAAAGTTCTAACTCTGGGAGGAAGGGGAGCAAAAAAATGAAAACTTAAAATCCAGAACAACCCAAGGTGGTGAATGGGCTAAACCGAGTTGTCCGGGTCTACTTTATTGATAACCTAGATAACCTAAGATAAAAACTAAATTGGCAAATATCCTGCAGTAAGTAAATTAAATGAAACATACATGTAAATAACACAGGGTGCTGGGTTGACAGATGTGATCAAAAAAAGCTTAAAAGCCATCCTACCGCGACAAGGATGACTGTCCCGACTGGGTACAATCTCTAGTATTAAACCTCACCCAGGGTCAGAAGAACTCGGTGTAGATGGGGGCAGAGCAGGATCCAGGCCCGACTGTGCAGACACCTGCCCGTGTGAAGCTATGTATAGACAAAATGCCCAGCCCACAAAGGGGGACACACACACACACACACACACACACACACACACACACACACACACACACACACACACACACCCGTTTGTACAAAAAAATCTAGACACCTTGTCACATGGGGTGGCAATTTTTGCTCTTTTGATAACCGTGTCAACTAAGTAGGCTATGGTATTTACTATTACTTTTTATCCACTTCCTGCAGGGTATTATTTGCATCTTAGGTTTTGTCTACTAGGTAGCCACAGTGTGCACATGTACCTAGATGTCGCATTTATACCAACATATGTTCCGGCTTATTTCTTTCATTTTGTTTAATACTGATAACCTATCCAACGAGTAGTGGGTATCCAACACCTGTATGCCTTTGATCAGCTTTTAGTCTTGAGCCAGTGACAGTACAGTATTTGGAACTGGAACACCGCACGCCCATTCACTTCATTTACTTTAAAGAGCATCTGTCAACCAGACTTCACCCACCACCACCCCAAATTATTTAAATGCGCCAGCTCTTTCAAAGACAAACCCAGTAATTCCTTTTACATGGCAAGTCGGTTCCTCTCTTATGGAGAAATCTGTTTTAGAAATTATATGCAAATGAGGCTGAAGATCTATTGTGGATCTGAAGCCTGTCACTGCAGCTCCATTCAACTACCAATGTATAGCTAATGTTCATAGAAATACCAAATTGCTTTTTTTTTTTACACTGTAAAAGATTAATTTAACCTTGATACCCAAAACGGATGCAGTGGTAATTATAGGATTCATACTGGTAATATGGGATGGGTTAAACTTTCCTATTGTAGTGGTCAGACTACTGCGGAAGTCGCGTGAGTTATCCATAGTCTCCATTGGGCACTGCTTGGGCCTCCTGTTTAAAGAACCATACTGGACACGGTGTTGAGATTTTGGCTAGGAGGAGGGCTTTGGTGAGATACATGTCACAATTACTAAAATGAGCGTTCTGATCCTTCATCTGCCGTCAGCCATAGTGACCAGCTCCATATTTCATGTTGTCGGCGGTTACAGTTTTCTGTTTCTTGTTGCAGGGCTATTTTATCCAAGCCATACAGAAGCCTCATGTTTACAAAGCCTCAAGTAGGACCCTGCTGACCCTACAACGCAGCGTCAGTTTGTTTACACCCCCTCTGACTTCCACTTTCATAATATCCAACAATCTCCAAGGTTCACTTCCACCATGTTCCAACGTTTGACCCGACTGTTCTTCAGCGAGGGACCAGCCAGTGATCCCATAGAACCAAAAGCTTTTGTATCAGAGGAGGAAGATGATGGCTGGTTAATTATTGATATCCCAGGTAAGACGTGCAACATAACAGGATAATTTTCCACAAGCCTATTTCTACTGCTTAGCATTTCCACCATTGGTGCAATTAACATTCCTTGAGTCCTTCTCCGGAGGTCTGCCTTAAATTTAGCTCTAAGAGCTGTGTGCGTCTGCTCTCAGGCACATGATATTTTGTTATGGAAAAAAAGTCTAAGGGAACAACTATGTATCTCAGTTTCCAGGCAGGGATTTATTAATTTAAAGGGCCATTGGCCCTGGTTCCTTATCCTGCAGCAGACGCTATAGGAAGTAGCAATATTTACCACTGCTTGCTGGATATTTCTCAAGGATATCCAAAATTTCTTACACCTCACAATTTCAATAGTAGCAAAAGTATGCAGTATTTAAAGGAGAATTGTACCCCATAATTTTTCCCGGTTCTGGATATAAAAAAAAATTATTAAAGAGTAACTAAACTCTTATCATTTTTTGTTGTCTGTAGGTATTTGTTTTGTAATCTGAGAGCAGCATGATGTGGGTGCACAGACTCTGATGCCATTGATGTGTCACTTACTGGACAGCTTGATGCAGTTTGATAGAATCTCTGTTTCCTCTCCTGCAGATCTAGCCGTGCTCACATGCTGAGCTATGAGTAACCCCGCCCTTCACCACTGATTGGTAGTTTCCTGTGTACATGGTCAGCAAACTGCCAATCCGCTGTTAGGGCAGGGTTATACCGATTAGCTGTACTGTGTTAGCTTCTATGTCTAGTCTACAGTGATCTCCTGCTGATAAAACACTGATTGTATTGAAACGACAGCATGGAACCTAGTAAGTGACACATCCCTGGAATCAGGCTGTCTTGCTCTGTTATGCTGCACTCAGATTAAATGCCAAAAACCTGCTGTCAGATTCTCTTTTAATTGCAAGTAGATTGAAGGTTGGTTTTGGTTTTGAGATGCAAGCAGAAAACTTTTACAATTAAATTCACAATTAGAACAATTAAATTCAGGCTGCTCAGAACCAATGGGAAGGGGAAGGAAATCTTCATTCTGACATCATTCCCACCACTGTTTCAATCAGCTCTGCTCTCCATTAGAGCTCTAAACCTACGCAAAATCTCTGATGTGGCATGAAGCAGCAGCCACTATGGTCGGCTTACTACCGTGATTCTCCTAAGATAAGGCCTACCCTGAAAATAAGCCCTAACATGATTTTGCAGGATTTTTGGAGTATGCTTGCAACATAAGCACTAGTTACACTCACAATTAAGGGTGGAGAGAGGGTCAATTGCCCAGGGCCCCTAGCGTTTCTATTCCAAGGTTAAAACTTCTTAAGTACCTTTAGTGACATCACTGTCACGTGACCATGATGTCACCAGAAATCCTTTAACTGCAGGAGTCTAAAAGAACTAAAGAGGAGACGGGCTGATATGCAGATATGGCTTTGGGTGTGGGGGGTAAACTGGGAAATTTCTCATGGCCCCACTCTTAGGTCCCCCCAGCATTTCTATTCTAAGGTTGACTGCCTAAGGACCTTTGGTGATATCACGCTCATGTGACCATGATGTCATAAAGGTCCCTTAACTGCAGAAGTCGAGGAACTGAAGAAGAGATAGTATGTGCAGTGCATGTAAATTTACGTGTGTGTGTGTGATAAGACTATGTTTGAATAAATGTTTTTGTTTTTCCTTGTTCATGAATAAATGTGGGTTGTTCATGTGTTTAAAAAATAAATAAATCCTACCTTGTCTTAGTTTCGGAGAAACACGGTATTTGCCTGAGCTGCAGAATATGCTTTGAGCTGATATCCTGTACTTAAAGAGAATGAAGTTCAAGGCTAGACTACAGTTTAGTAATTCTACGATCTCCTATCTACTACTCTTTAATAAATTATCTTTTATATCACAGTCCAAACAAAACCAAAACAAATCAAAATCTGCTATATGCTTTCCGAAAAGGTAAAGACCATCTAAAACTAGTGAAGTAGAAAGAAATTTGGCTGCCTCCAGTTTCCTGTAGAGAGAGCAAGGGGAACTGTATACGATTTTAGTCTAGCATTCAATGTATAACCGCATACATTGAATAGGTTTCCCCACAAACAAACAGCACATTTTAATTGATTGATCTTAGAATAAAGTTCCACAATTTGATGTTAGGGAAAAAAATGTTCCTGTGCGTGCAGAGATCTGATAAATGTGCCCCTTTCACACTAGCGTCATGTGACGGACGTCGCAATGCGTCGTTTTGGGGAAAAAAACGCATCCTGCAAAGTTGGCCGCAGGATGCGTTTTTTCTCCATAGACTTTCATTAGCGACGTATTGCCACACGTCACATCCGTCGTGCGACGGATGCGTCGTGTTTTTGGCGGCCGCAACGCACAAAAAACGTTCAATGTAACTTTTTTTTGTGCGTCGGGTTCACCATTTTCAACCGCGCATGTGCGGCCGAAACTCCGCCCCCTCCTCCCCGGAACTCACAGTGGGCAGCGGATGCGTTGTAAAACTGCATCTGCTGCCCACGTTGTGCTAATGAATCACACTGTACGTCGGGCTGACTGTTTGCGACTGCCCGTTCCGACGAACTAGTGTGAAAGTAGCCTAACATGTGCTGTATCTCACTGTGCAGAGCTGATCCAGTTCACGGTTAGTACATGCCACAGCTCCTGGCCAGGGAAAGATTCAGAAATCCCTTTTGATGTGAGTATGCAGATGAAATAGCAGGAGTTTGCAGCTGCTACTTTGTCAGGTAACACATTTCCCTGCCTGTGTTATCATAGGAGTGAGTGTTTCTGCCTTGTACCAGTTTTGTGACCTCATCATAAATCAAGTCCATGATATATGGGCTCAGCAGTTGCTGTAGCTCCTACATCACTGACTTGATTTATGATGAGCTCAGAAAGCTGGAGACGCAGCATAAACACTTGCTCCTGTGATAAAACAGGCAAGTAAATGTATTACCTGATAAAGTAGCAGCTGCAAGCCCCTACTGTTTTGTCTGTATAGGAACTTATCATACGTGACTTTTATGCTTCTTCCCCTGGCCAGGAGCTGTGGTATGTGACGTCCATGAACTGGAGCAACTGTACGTTTGGGCACAGAAAATAACAATACATGACAACAAGGGCTCATTTATAATATTTTCTCAGCAAAGGAACATTTTGTTTTTAACACATCCAACCGTGGAACTTAATACTCCAAGATCTATTGGTTAAGATATACTTTATGGGGCAACCCCTTAAGCACCCTCTAGTGGGGGCTGTAGGCAGACAGTATTTTATTTTTAACGCTATATCTATGCAAAGGATTTGAAACAGTGTATCAGAGAAACAGAACTCCGATTTAAAAAAAAAAAAAAAATCTATGTCTATATAATTTTTTTTTTAAATCAATAGACTGTGTCCGTATGACATTAAAGCATAAAAAAACTCACTTTAAGTTTAATCAAAGAGAGACACTTTGTACCACTACTGTATATCATGTTACAAATTGGTGGTCTTTATTAAAAAGTAAAAAAAAATAAAATAATCCCCTTCCAGCCCCTGCTGTTCCTCAGCTCTGCTGCTTGTGTGCCCTGCTGATCAATTGGTAGCAAACTACCAATTGCGGCAGTAAGGTGGCATTGCCTGTTGGACTTCATGCCTCTTCTTTTGTTGGGTACACGGGTAGTGGGATGGAGAAATGGCAGGGCACAACCTGTTGTTGAGTATGAGAATGGCTGTATATTTATTAATAATAATAATGACTAGTTTGTACCATAACATACAGTAGTGGACACTCTCTAGTAGAGCATATGTATGGGCGCTGTCAGACGACCATATAAATCGGATCACAACGCACGGAAATGGCTGGCGGCTCGTCCCACCACAAGCATAACCGCTTTATAGAGCCGCGGGCAATTCAAGTTTGATCCTGCTCTGATTTATACGTCAGTCTGACTGCTCCCTCAGACTGCCATACAGGGTTAAACTGAGGGTTCTAAGGAACCAATATGTTGGACTACACCTGATATTTCTGGAGAGGACATTATTGAGAAGTACAGTAATATGAGCTGTAGACCTTCTGCCTCCCACGTCTTCTCTCCAGTTTGACATCGGGGACCATATGTATCACAAACTTTTGGTTCTGGGAACAATACAGTGGCACCTTTTTTAGTATCTGAGTTTAACCCTTTATAGCTATAGATATTTTATGTGCTTGTCTCTTTTATAACAGGAATACTTTTTTCCTTGTGACTGATTTGGCTCAATACATTTTGTGGAGACCACATTTTTATGATTTTGTTTAATATGCCTTTGTTCTGGAGATACCGAGGTTAGAATAATATGTGCAATTGATTAGTTTGCTCCCATTGCCAGTACTGGTTCTGCTAATTCTCTGTATAGGCCTTCAACAGGTTATGAAACGTGTTGCTATTATTCTCTAATGTTACCGTAGCTTAGAAGCCTCCTAACTAAAGAAATAGAGTGAAAATGACCTTCTGATATGTCATAGATACATGTGAGGTCACATCAGTGAAGGTTATAGTTTGCATCAGTATTTATTTCCACGTGAGTGGAGGAGTTTGAGAGAAAGAAATAGCTGATAAGTGTCATCAAACGAAACACTTGCTCAGCTATCTAATATGTATATGGCCAGTTAACTGCACACTTTATACTTGCCTTGATATCTCCAAACCAAAGGGTATGACCTGTCAAATAACTTATAAGCAGCATATCTTGTATAGACAGATAATTTTAAGAATGGGAGTTAATAGGCAAAACAAAAATCATTGGTAAGGCTAGACACCTATATAATGTCTATAATGGTTTTCATAACTAATAACTTCCCAATCCTTTTTCCCATTCCCTACCCCTTCTTCTAACACTGTATGTGTGTGGTCCTCCATTTCCTCCACTCCTAACTTGACTCCTTGGCCATATCAGATAGCTACACCTTAACCTCAAGTGGGGAAGATGTGGCAGAAGGCCAAACGGACAGCATTGACTCCAGCCCACTGCCACACTCCCTGGGTGAGAGGATTGGTTGGTCCATACCCCCCCACCCACCCCAATCGATGGACGAGAGCTGGTTCGTTACCCCTCCCCCCTGTTTCACTGCAGAGGGTCCTGGCCACAATGCGGTTGGAAGCAGCCCGCTAGAAGACCTCCTGATTGAGCACCCCAGCATGTCCGTATACATCACCAGTGGCAGCATCGTGGTGGAGCAAGAAACCAATGAAATAACCAGAGACAGGTATGTAATATACATTTACAATATGTAGATATGTATTGTACAAAACAAAGGAGAAAAAGTAGGTGGGGTACAGTGTCTAAACTGGAGGTAAAACAAGGCAATTATCCTCATTATGGAGTGATAGGCTAGGAGTAGAAGCTAGAGGTTGGGGTAAACGGGACGCCAGACAGAAATGGGTTTAGAGGTATCCTAATACTTTCTATAAGGTCGTAGAAAAAGCCTTGTAACGTCTACCCCTCTCTTCTGCAGATCACCGTCCAAAAGCAGAGTGGAGCGTCGCACACCCCACCATGCCAGCTCAGTTGCTGCCAAAGCCGCTATTTTAGGAAAAGTGGGTCAAGTCTCAAGGATCCAACGCGCCAAAGCTATGGTGGATAAGCGCAAGCTAGGACGTAAAAATCTACAGAGGCAAAATCTGGCGCGGGAGTTCCAGGGTCGCAATGCAGTGAGGCACCGCAATTATATGTGCCAACCAAGGCAGCGCCAGTGCAACCACTGACCTTTTAGCTTGTTTACATGAACATGGGCATTATCTTTACCCAGAATTCTCCTGTCCTGCCTCATGGGTTGGCAATACCGTCTCTTGCCTATATATATATTTTTTCCCTTACCCTAAGCACAAGACCACCAGTCCCCATTGTTTTCATCGTTTTCCCAGTAGTAAACATACCCCAATGCCAAGGGTGCTGCAAGTACATAGATTTTCCAGCATCGTTCTTGAGGGAAAAGGTAATCTATACAGTTTGCTGAGAAGTTACCCGAACCCTTGAAAGGCAATATATTTATTTCATTATGTTCAGTTATTATGGTCACACCCAATACTTTAGTCATTATACAAAAATGTATTCTTGTAATTCGTGTTAACATTGTCTATTTCAGAAATGTTGTCCCTAAACTCTAGTGCCCAAAGGTTTGACATGTTGCAATACGTACAGTTATATATGAGTCCAAAGGTTAATTGGGTATCTATGACTGGCCTGGCCAAGGCCTCATACAATCCATTTCCAATGAATTTTTAGGAGAAACAGATGAACCAAGTTACACCTCACATGGTCTACTCTATAAACACTGAGTACATAGGTGATGGCACGCAACATACACATCAGATTGATATAAAGTGACCATCAAGTACACTTCCAACATGTACAGTGAGGTTGTCATGTGTTCCCTTCACTTGCCAGAGGGACCTGCAATGCTTGGCATCAGCAGAAAGTGGTCGCAGGTTGATGTTGGTAAGTGGATGTAGATAAACTGGATAGGAGTGAAGGGATTTGGGACAGATGGGTATTCTGATGAGCCTGACTTGATATAACGGTAATAAGAGAGAGATGATGGTTAGTACGTAAGGCTGCTGTTCAGACTGATGAAGTAAGAACAATTGTGGAGTACGAAAAAAAAAAAAATCTACTTGACTATTTCCGTTATATTTTAACTTTTTTTTTTTTTAAGCAAACAATTATATATTTAATTTATATATATATATATATATATATATATATTACTGTCCTATTTTAATACTACAAGCATCAACACTATTAGGAAAAAAAATGCTTCTCCTTAAAATGGCACTGGCCTGATCCCAATGTCATTATCTAGTATTGCAGCTTAACCTAGCCTCAGTTTAGTCACTTGACTGGGGCAGAGCTGCAATACTAGACCCAACCTGGAGCAAAAGTGGTGCTGTTTATGAGGGAAAAAAGATTTTGTAAATCTTCCTATACTTCCCCTTGTATTAACTGAAAAGCCACATAGTGATTACTCTCCGTACCAGGTCCAGGCTCTTCATTTGTTACAGCAGCCTTCCTGTCATGCGTAAGAGGACAGCGCTCAAGCATTGCATGTCCCTCATGTACTCAGTGTGTGTACCTTGATTTATAACGATGGTGTTGGGGTTCATGTACATATATCTGTTGTGTCTGGTTCAGGCATAATTGCCCTGATGCAACTGATGGAAAAGTTGTGCACTGTTCCAACGTCCATCGAAGAATCAAACACTGCATCAGACTTTTCTTGATCCGGCCCAACAAATGTTCTGATGCAGAAATGATCCCATAGAAATCAATAGGATCAGGGGACAATATAGAATGGCAGCAGCTATGTGGTTACTTGCCATGGTGAATACCGGGCGGTGCTGTTGTCTCTGCCCCAGCACCATGTCCAAGTATACAATCTCCACCCATGCCATTCAGGCTTCTATTTAGTGACTGGTATTGGTATGATGCCCTGTCAAGGGAGCCATCATGGCAGCTGCAGACTCCTCCTAGGATTCACATATACAACATTGTACAACTAACCTTCTTAGAGCTGTTAACCTTGTGAGCGCGCTAGCACAGAGACGGTGTCACGGACAAAGTTATGACAGAACAAACCTATATCCCTGTAGTGACCTACCCGACAGACTTGTATATAATCACTTCAAAGGTGCTTACTAGAGTAACGTCCTCTAATAGCGTGTACATATTTTAGAACACTATGAAGCATGTGTGAGTATTTGACGACAGCGTTTTCACAAATGAGAATATGCACGGTTGGCGTGATCCATTAGATGCCTCACCGCTACCCGATAGATGTTTTGCTTCATTTTCTTTTATAAAGGACTTCTGCGAATGATGTGTCAACTCGTTTTAGAAGAATTGTGTGCATGTGTGAAGAAGTGTACATTTCTGTGTGGACTCAGGGACCCCATCAGCTAGTGAGGAAGCTATCTGGATGTGTGTGACATGAAATAGGCTTATCTCCCTACTCGCACTACAGGCAGTCATTTTGGGTGATTCACCAATTGCCTATCCATTCTGTTGGAAATGGTGACATCACAGACTCTGCAGTCTATGGGCCCAATTTATGAAGGTATTTTGCCAGAATTGTGGTGGGAAAACTCCTTTAAATGTCACAAAACTTGTGTAGCTCCATGACTTGAGTAACATTTCTGGTGGAGATGTACCTACTTAAGACGCACACACAACCTATCTTAGTCGAACAGAACCTTCATTAATATTGGTTTGAAAAGGGCCCTACATATTGGCCTGGCTCTAAAAATCACTGCCTTGAGTGTGTAGGCTCCAAGTCCACTTTATCATGGATATTAACCATGTTGTAACTGTTGAGCAATCTTTGGCTTACTTACTTCAGTGGCAGATGTTTTGCTAACCCCCTCTGACACTGAAAGGGCAGCCATTTTCTCAAGAGAGATAATACTCTTCTCTATCCATTTTGTTGCGGTGGCTAAATGTTACTTACATCTTCATATACTTGTTTGGTATGACTAGTAAACTTTTTTTTTTTTGTATTTTGTACAAGGAAATTCTATCCTATGTTCCTGGTCTTTATTTCAAGCCCCCCGTTCTGCCCAAGGATAAGACTATAAACTCTGGCCACGGCATTGTCCACATCAGTAGGGATCAAGGTGGTGGCAATCTCATGACATACCTACATGACTACTTCCTCAGTTGTCTCCCAGCTCTATCCACTTTTGAGCAGATGCAGATATAGGAGACTTTGCTGCCGGTATCTGGGCATGCGCCATATGGGCCGGGAAAGCACACACATAGGTAAAGAGTGACCATCACCATCTTGATTCCTATGGATGAAGAGAGTGACACATTCAGTGTTTACCATCCCATCCATGAGCAGTAGGTGGTTTCAAAAGAAGACCTGGGGCAAGTTTAGAGCTTTCTGGCATAAAACAAAGGTTTGTTTTTGGTTTTTTTTTTAGCAACTCCCTTAATTATATAATGACCCCATTAATGTCAAGTACTGAATTGATTATTGCAATGATAGCATAACTTTTTGAGTGGCGTTAAAGCATAAATTCATGCTTCAATTATATAAGCTGCTGAATATTCTAGTGAAAAAGGGAGGTGGCAGTTTAAGCCAGATCATATGAGAAAATATCTGGCTATATTTTCACATTGTTTTATCCAAAAAATCACTGACAAAAATGCAAATTGAGGACTGAAATTACAGCAGTGCGAATATCCTCTTTCAATTTTTTTTCTTTTATAATGTGTACTTATATGTACCAAACTTAGTTATTTTACTCTTTCCCTTACCTGCTTATTGAAGGAACCTAAGAAATAGACACCACTGTAAAACTATATTTTCTCTCCTTTAAAAAAAAACAAACAAAAAAAACACAAAGATTAATATATTAATGTGTAACTTATAATTAGCATTGCTTTTCTGCTGTGTAAAATATATGCTAAACTTGAAAAAAAAAAAAAAGTAAATTGATACCCTACAATTAATCATAGAATATAGTAAACTCTAGATTTTATTGAATTAATTATATTTAAAGTGTGCAAGTTCCATCACAAGATGATTTGCTGCACACACATAAAAAAAAAAGTCAATTTTAATATTTTTTTCTGCAATTGAAGCTTAGCCGTACGCTACAACCTGTCAGGTTACGTTCACTGTATTTAAGACATACTACTACTATTACTAGGGACAGATCAACTGCGAATATTTTACATGTGTGGCAAATCTCATCTAGATTGAATCTACATGTTAGAATTTAACTAAATTTTTCTCCCTCTTATTGTAGACCCATAACATCTTGGCTATCTAGCTAGCAACCGTGTATTCTCCCATTGCTGACCTCAGCACGGGAAGTTCCATCAACTATACAATATACTATTCAGACTTGTTTTAGCTCACTCCTATTCAGCCACAAGGAAACATGAACAAAACAAAGAAAACGATCATGAAGGATAAACATACGGTACCAAAAAAGGCCAAAATGAAATTCTAATAGTTCTCATATATTTGCATACTGAATAGGATTTGGGAAAGTGTAGCAAGCCGTATAGTGATATGTTGACAGGTCACTGAGTATCCATACGGATACCTCCACTAGGACATAATTAGCTTTCACACATACCTATGCCATCAAACCATTCATTGTGTTGTGGGTGGAGGGGTGCAAGATGGTTACCAAGTCATACTTGCTTATACCTCATTCACACGTCGTTTTTTTCAGGTACAAGCTCTGTCATTTGTTTTTCATGGATATAACATGTACACGTAAAAATCAGCGCTCTTCTCATGTTGGTTTTATTTTTGTGGACCGTGTTTCGGCAAAAATTAGCAAGGAGACGTGTATTTTTGCGCTGAGGACAGTCACTCATATAAGTCAGTATCTAGTCCGTATTTTACCTTTTTTAACTCAGTATGTGAAAGCCAAAAGCAGAAGTGAAAAGTATAATAGAAACCTGTCACCACGTCTGCATTTATCACCCCCTCCTGGTTTTGGCTTACAGATACTGATGTAAAATACTGACCGAATACTGAATGTGTGAATGTGGCCTAATGAGACGCTCCAGCTTAGGGTAGGTTCACCTCTATGAAAGGACATGAACATCAGCCAATATATACAGGAATGGTGAAGGGGCCTAATAATGGGCACATCCTCCTTTCATGGTGCACAGAACTGAGCAGGGAAATTTGGGGGCACAAACCGGAACAACGCTGAGGTTTTCCAGTAAGGAATCTGCAGGAGTCATTATTTAGTGTAAGGCCCCTAGTCGAACCAACTTTGTTTTATTGAAAGGTTATTTCTTAACCAGAAGACAAAACTCATTGAAAATCGCGGCACTGGTCCTGGAAAAAGCAGGCACATTTCTTTGTAATACTGGAGAGAACTTACAATAGCACCATGGTGGAGAGATATTGAACATGACCAAGAGATGACCAATATGGCCATACCTGGTTACATCCAATGGTGTGGCATCGCACTCCAGGAAGCTGAATATGCTACTGAACCTTATTAATCAGACGTGTCCAATATCTGCCCACACATTATGCCATTCATGGTCAGATTCTTATGCTGTGGCGCTTCTGCCAGCTCTTTTATAAGTAAATACTAGTATTTCCCATTACATAATTTTGTGGCACCTAAATGTGCTATTAATCTTCAAACTGGGTTTTACCCTACCCCCTCTAAATGTGTCATGTGCCTACACAGTCTGACATTGTCTAATCTGTGCTGACAATGTAGCGAAACACCATAACGAGAAGAGCAAATATTTTGCCCCAGTTTGTAACCGTTTTCTCCTCTAAAAACGTCTTGAACATACACTAATTGAATCTAGAACTGTCCAAACTCCCTAATCTGTCCCAGATAGTCACCATGCCAACAATTATGTTACTTATCTGGGCTCTAGATTTAAAAGTAGAGTTTAGCAAAACAATAAGCAGGGCCTTGGTCCAGTGGCCACAGTGCCAGAGAACTGTGGACCTCCTACATCCCTGGTGCTTCTTCTGCCTAGTAGGTCCTGTGATTTTGCAGGGGCCTTCTAATCAGAGGAGTCAAAGAGGACCCCTCGAGCAGTAGATTTCCCATGATCTGTTCCAGTAGCAACTATAGGAGCTCCTACGAATCTTTTCCTCAACTCCATTTGAAGGCCATGTATTTGAAGTTCTATGATCTGATTTGTAGTCCCTGCTTTTATCTATAGAGTGTACGTTTCCTTTTTTTTGGCAAGCTTGTGCATCATCACAATTATAATTAACATCATTTGATGCAGCGGGATCCAAAGTAAACAAGCAGTCATCTGCTATTTTAATGAAAAGCTAATGATGTGCAAGAATAGACATTTAACCAGTTAGGATCCAGATTAGATTCCTGGTTGCACACAAGCAAAGCGTCAGTCTGCAACTACATGACATCTTGGCGTATTCTCATACAGTCGACACAGCCATATTAGGGATCCACCATTCCTGTGCTTTTATTATTGCTGTTTCTGGATGCCCAGCTCCCCTATGCAGGTGCCATTGTTGCTTGCTTGGGGTAAAGCGATAGTATCTCTATACTGTCATAATCTAGGCAACCCTCCATCTTTTACTTCAGCTGTGCCTCCAAAAATGACTATGATAAAGATTGTTAAAATTAATGGCATTAGGCCTTTACCAATACTAGTGTTGCCCATAGCAACCAATCACATGACTGCTTCAATTTTTTCATGTCCTGTCTAGAAATGAAAGCTGTAGTCTAATTGGTTGTTGCTGGCAAGGCCAGTTTTTCTATTACACAATGATAAAATGGGTTCATTGTCCCCTACATGTATAGACAGTATTAACACAGGATTAATAATGGCTGTCTCTACTGTCTCATGAGCATTTTGGATGGCAAAAACAATCACCTCACTAACATGTTGTGTTTAGTGTGCCATTTCCATAAGTCGGCCATGTTGGTCTGTATGCGTGGCGTCAGTGGAAACCAGAGAATATCACAGCTCGATGGTGCTGTTCAACGTATTTACAACGTGCACCAGATTAGGATATAATCCTGGTGTTTTATTTTGGGTGCTAGTTTTGATCATTTCTGTGTGCTAAGAACTAGATTATAATTTAAAATGTAAAAAAAAACAAGTTGCAATGATAGAAGAGTTTCGTGTGGTGAAATGATCTGCAGCAATATAAAATCCAATGGTCTGCAAGCTGTGATCGTCCAGCTGCTGAGAGACTACAACTCCCAGCATCTCTGGGCTGGCTTCTCAGCAGCTGGATGGGCACAAGCTGCAGGGCACTGGTAAGTACTGTATATAGTAGTGGGATTCCAGACATCCTTGCGGTATATACGATGCATGTGCCTTTAGTCTTGTTTTTGCATGGATTTTCAATCACTTTAATTAGACAGGGTGAATATTTGCGGTTCTCCTGTGAGAACATCGTGTGAGTCCTTTTGAGATGTGAGCAGATGTTTTTAAAAACTTTTGACGCCCATAACAGGGCAACAAACCAGCAACTGGCAGAGAGACCGAGTGAGAGGGGTTAAAAGTGCTGAATACAACCAGCGTATGTGAGCGAGCGGTCCTCCAAGTCATTGGAAGTTCTTAAAGGGAGTCTGTCGGCACAAAATAACTGATCAAACAAAGCACACTCGCTCGGTGCACATTGAGTGTCTCATCTGGCGTGTTTTCCATCTATCTCCGTCCCCCTCTTCCATGATTGACAGCTCTGGCTTTACAGGAGCCGGAGAAGGACAGAGATACATTGAAAACCTGTAAGCGGAGGGTGCTCTGAGAACATTGTGCTTGGTTTGAGCAGTCGTTCCGTGCTGACAGACTCTATTTGAGATTAGTCTGTGTATTTAGGCCAATTGCGTAGAGTTCTACATGGATCTAATATACAGTATATAATAGGCTGACATACTGAAACGCTTAGATTCACATGTAGCGGGTGCACCATGGCTCTTGCCACACAGGTAAGAATATAGTGGCAAAAACCTCAGATTGTTTTACCGTGAGTGGTGGCGGCTTTAGGCTATGTGCACACGTAGAATGGTGCACTGCGGATTTTTCCGCAGCGGATTTGATAAATCCGCATTGAAAAACCGCTGCGGTTTTTACTGCGGATTTATTGCGTTTTCTATTGCGCTACGGATTTTACATCTGCAGTTTTCTATTGGAGCAGATGTAAAAACTCTGCGGATTCCACACAAAGAATTGACATGCTGCGGAAAGTAAAACGCTGCATTTCCGCGCGTTTTTTTTCCCGCAGCATGGGCACAGCGTTTTTTGTTTCCCATAGGTTTACATTGTAATGTAAACTCATGGGAAACTGCTGCGGATCCGCAGCAAAATCCACACTGTGTGCACGTATCCTTAAAGACCTTCACTTATCGTAGCTGCAAAACTGCGACAGAAACTATTTAGTGGTTTTGTCAAGTGGTTCTAGGCTGTGCGGCAAAAGCTGTAGCCCAAATACTACATCTGAAAAAAAAAGTCAAGGGCTTGGTTCACACTTGCTGAATTTGGCGTGAGTTTTGTACACAGATTCAAAAACTGAAATATTTATCATTTCTGCATCTGCAAACATATTTTTATATATTTATTAGTGTTTTTGTTTTTTGTGGGAAACATACCAAAAATGGATTGGAAGATCCGTAGTTTAACCTACAGATTTTGGGTCTCCCCATAAAAATAATTGGATAAGGGTGGTTTCACATTTGCGTGTTTTTGTGGTAAAAAACGCAAAAAAAAATGCGTTTTTTTCCCTATAGTTAACATTAAAAACGCATGCGTTTTTTTCTGCATGCGTTGTTGCAGAAATGCAACATGTAGTATTTTTAGCGGCGTTTTTTTGGCCGCAAAAAAACGCATTGCTGTCTATGTAAACACATGCGTTTTTAACCACATGCGTTTGCATGCGTTACAAACGCGTGCGTTTAAAAAAAACAAAACACACTGATAAACCACCCCACACCATAAAATTGATAAAGGGACCCTAACCCTACCCCCTTTAAGGGTAGGGTTAGGATCCCCACCCCTAACCCTAGCTCTTTCTGTTTATAGTGGGTTTTTTACTTTATTTTGATGATTGGCAGCTGTCACAGATTTATCTGCATGCGTTTAAAAAACGCAAACGCATGAAAAAACGCATGTAAACGCTTCAAAACGCCGCGTTTTTCACCACATGCAAAAACGCATGTGTCAAAAAAACGCAGCGTTTGCACGTGTTTTTTCACCATGCGGTTTTTTTTTAAATGCATGCGTTTTGAAACGCAAGTGTGAAACCAGCCTAAAATCCACATAAAGTGCATTTTCACAATAGCAATTCACCTGCTGCAGATTTTTAAAAAATTAAAATGCAATTTCCACACTGCAGGGGAAGAAGAAAAAACAAAAAACAAAACCCCATATGAGAAACTGACCCACACTGACGGTACTGTAAAATGACACAGATTTTAGATGTGTAAAATGCACAAAAATGAGTAACCTAGCTTTACGCCTCATTCACACAGACCGATTATTCTGATAAGAGTGTGGCCTGAGTGGCATCAGTTCCTCTCACACGTGGAAAAAGGAAAAAAAAATTCTCCACCTTCTCCTTTCTGCCAGTTTTGATGTCATCAGAGTTTGGTCCAGTTCTTTCATGTACTCATTGACTTGCATTTCCGATTTTGAGCTGACCCTCGAATACAAATCTGACATATCTCCACAATTTTCCATGGACAGAGTGGTCCGTGAAGATATACAGACTCGAATGGCCTCATAGACTATCCCAGGTACCAGTGCTATCCGTGAAAAACACGGCTGGCCCTCAGATGTGAAAATTGGCAGTCTGAATGAGCCAAAACTGTGATCCTGGGTGTACCCTTCATCTATTTCTCTGCTCCCTTACTTGGGGAGTTGGAAATCCAGCTGTTACTCCCTGTAACAAAGTAGTAGCCATTAGCAGTAACTCTGAGTTAGGTCAGTGTTACTACCCCATTATCAGTATATTCTCAGCTGGGGTCTATAACCAGCGCCAACGCTCCGTCCTTCCACAAAGCCTTTTAACCTGTCACTCTCTGTCCGCGCTCTCTGCCCTCAGTAGTGTATCTGTCTGTGTATGTAGCTGATGATCTTTTATTAATAAGCATAGTGCAATTAGACATGTATTAAACTCATCCCTGAGTGTTGGGAGGGGGTGAAGCCTTTTAACCCATTCTATGCCTTACAACGAAACATCTTTCTGGAGATTAGATAAAAAATAGGGTTCTGCCAGGCTCTTTAATAATGAGAAGTGAGATCTTTGCTGTCTAGCTGTCCTGTCTTCTTGCCTGTGTAGCAACCTCCTTCCAGTGAAGAGGGTCATAAATGAGTTTGTACGCTGATCTATGTAACCCTGTCACCGCCACCACATAAGAAAGTTGCACTCGCGTGGTAGTTAAAGGGTTACGTCCGTTTGCCTCCTCCCTCTTAGAGGGAACAGAGTTGAATTATTACTATAGTGTGTTCGCTATTGTGTGAGTTTGGGCGATAATTTGTTATCACTAGTGGGTACAGACTGACTATAGATTCTATATCTTTGGATGGCTGTATGTGGTTTAAGATTTAATTTGTATTTTATTTTTTGTCGAGGTGAGGCTGTTAAAATGTAACATGTCATTGACTAAAAAAAAAATATATATAAAAGGATAAAATGCAAAGAATTAAAGTACTACTTAATGCTATGTGTTGTGTGATTATTTATGGTAGTCATCTTGGATTTTAGCCATGGTCACACTTATTACAATGGTACCCATCTTGCCCAGTGTGGAGTACCCGATTACACCCAACTCCCACAATATACGTCACGCACAGACATTCTCCCCATCAGACGTCTGATTGTTATTCAGAAGAGATAAAGTATGGTACAGGATTAAAAGATCCAACTGCAGTCTTCCAGAAACAGCCAAGCCTTGGGGTTGTGTCTGGTGACCCCCTGTCCACATGATAGGCAATGACTTGCTGATGGTCTGACTGCCACCCCCTCTCGCTTCTGAGAACAGGGCTCAGCCGCCTTTCCTGAATAGTGACCAGGTGTACATGTGCGGACTGTGCTCCACTCATTGTATATGGGGGCTGCTGAGCGCTGGATCTGCTGTTCATCAGACCCACAGACTATGAATGGAGTGCAGACTGCACATGCACACCTCCCAATTCAAAATGTGGCTACACAGTACCATTCTGGAGATATCTGGGGGAAACGAGGTCCCAATGGTTGGATTCCCAGATATCCGCAAATGTTGCCCTATCCTATGAATAGGGGATAGCTTAATTTAAAAGTGTTTAGTTAGCTCAGCAAGTTAACACCCCCTCACGTACCTTGCTGGATATTTGATCACTGGTGCCACCACCAAATTCAAGAACAGAGTAATGAAATGTGCCAGAAGAACGGAGCAGAAGCCATGTAAGCATGCCACTAATCCATTCATTGCCTGTGAGACTGCCGGAGATGGAGTAAAACACTTAAAGCAAGTCTGTCATCAGATTTTGCAAGACAAACCTCCTTCATTATTAAATACATCTTTCTCCCGCTAAAGCTGATATACTATACTTTAAAAATCCATGTGAGAATGGCTGGATTATCCTATTTAAAAGTTTACCTGCCAGATATTAAAATGAGCATTTTGAATCCAGCTCTGCTCCTTTTAATATGGATTAAACAGCCATACTGCCACGGATTTTAAAAGTAAATGCATTAGCATCATCAGGTCTACAGCTACGTTTTTCAAGCAGAAAGAGGTTTGAGATACTCTTTTGTTAGAGTTATGTTTTTCCTGAAGAGGTTTTGAAACGTTTTTTTTTTTTGCAGCCTTTTGAGTGGACTAGTTTGGAGAGGTTTGAGGCTCTGCTTTAGTGTAGTAACATGCACTTTTTATTTTACCAATTGTGCAAAAAACAAAACGAACAGCAAATTTTCCATGAAAATATATTAAACCAATTTTCCGGAGTTAAGGTGATTTTGGAGACCATCTGCTCCAAAAAAAAAAAAAAAAAACACGTGTCCACAAAGCCTAAATTCTTTACAACTTTTTTGTGCATAACATTTTTTATTTTCATTAGATCGCTTTGGTGTGCATTAGAATTTTTTTCTGATTTTTTTTTTTTCCATCCCACTGAAGTAATGTCTATAATCCAACGCTAATTTAAAGACCCCTAAAAGATCACTTTATTTCAAATGTATCACTTAGAAACAGCTCTGTGAATCACGGATACAAAGTAGAAGTAAAGCAGAAGCCTTCCAACTTGCAGCCGTGTTTTATGGATCCATATATTTATGTTCACACTAGGCATTTTTTTCTGCAGCAAAACCTGCACTCTTGATTTAAAAAAAAAAAAAATTAAAAAACGCAGGTTTTAGAATTTATTTTAGGATCCCAAATTTCAGCTTTGCTTCCACCGCAGAAGCATGAACACAGGTGACCAATGCAAGACATATGATCATGAAAAATAGAATTAGACTTACCGGTAATTTGGTTTCTAATAACTCACCATGACAGCACACCGGAGGATGTTACCCCTTTCCTAATAGGGACAGGAAACACAAAAGAGGTCAAATAGCTGCTCCCACATCCTCTCCTCAGTGTTATTATAAGGGACCACAGGAGTATGAATGCTTCAAATTATATTTTGTTTTCCTTATTTGAATAATGCAAAAATTAATAAGCAAGGGGAGGGAATTAACCATGCTGTCGTGGTGGATTATTGGAAACCAAATTACCTGTAAGTCTAATTCTATTTTCTCTAATAATCCTCCACGACAGCACACCGAAGAAATACCCAAGAGTAATAATAGGGAGGGATAATAGCCTGGAGGACTTTTCTCCCAAAGGCTATCTGCTCGATGGAAGAACTGGTTTCTCAGCCCGGGAGACTGACACCGCTCTGGTAGAGTGAGCCGTGAACTTCCCTGGAGGTTAACAGCTCTGGATTTTGTATGCCTCATTGATTGCTCTCTTGGCGATTGAGGATCTGGAGGTTTTCTTCCTCTTATTCTGACCCTGAAGATGGATACACAGATTCTGGTCTATACTACACTTCTCCGTTTCCTAGAGAGAGTGAACAACTGTCCTCCGTACGTCCAGAATGTGGAACTCTTTCTTTTTCATTCGTCAGATTTTGATAGAAGGAGGGAAGGATTATTTCCTGGGCCCCATGGAACTCGGAAACCACTGAATGATAGGTCTAGTAGAAGAATAAGTCTGTTCTCCAGGAATCTCATGGTGGGTTTGTTAATTGAGAGAGCCGGTAATTTGTCCATTCTCCTGCCTGTAGGTTTGGCTACAAGAAAAGCTGTTTTCCAGGAAAGTTTGTCCAAATCTATAGAAGGGCTCAAAGAGTGATAGTATGATCCCTTTAAGGACAATATTGAAGACCCAGGAAGGGACTAGATTTGTAATTCTAGGACGTAGGCGAGATGCTGTGGTTATAAATCTCTTTTCCCAGCGGTGGTCGGCTAGGGTTTGGTCGAAATAAGAACTTTGAGCCACCACCTGGACCTTGAGGCTACTAGGTTTGAGACCTTTCTCTAGACCTTGTTGTAGGAATTCCAGGATCAGTACGATGTTTGGTTGATGCAAATCTTGTTGTTCAGATGCACTCCATGAGATGATCTCTATATCTTCTGATATATGGCATTCGTCACTGATTTCTTACTTCAGTGCAGCATTCTAATAACTATCTGAAAGACCCCTGGTTTTCAAGATTGAGAATTGCAGCTAACTATAGACCTGTCTCTAATCTTCCCTTCATCTCTAAACTCCTTGAACGCCTGGTCCACTCCCGTCTCATCCGCAATCTCTTAGATAACTAGTAACATAGTTAGTAAGGCCAAAAAAAGACATTTGTCCATCCAGTTCAGCCTATATTCCATCATAATAAATCCCCAGATCTACGTCCTTCTACAGAACCTAATAATTGTATGATACAATATTGTTCTGCTCCAGGAAGACATCCAGGCCTCTCTTGAATCCCTCGACTGAGTTCGCCATCACCACCTCCTCAGGCAAGCAATTCCAGATTCTCACTGCCCTAAGGGCTCATCTCCACTTGTGTGAGAAAAAAACGGTCCGATTTACGCACCGAAAAAACGGATGTAATGTATGCGATTGTCATGCGAGTGTAATGTGATTTTTTAATCGCATCATCCGTTTTTACATCCGTATGCAATCCGTTTTTTTTCTCTGCAACTATTTTTATACAGTCATTTACAGGACTATTTACAGTGTTCTGTGCCACAGAATGGTAAGGTATCCGTAAAAAACGGATGGTCCGTATTCCATCCGTTTTTTTTCTTTGCAACTATTTTTATACAGTCATTTACAGGACTATTTACAGTGTTCTGTGCCACAGAATGGTAAGGTATCCGTAAAAAACGGATGGAATACGGATGGTCCGTATTCCATGCGGTTTTTTTCTCGCACCCATTGACTTGCATTGGCGAGTCTCGTCCGAGAATCTCAGCAATACGCAGCATGCTGCGATTTTTTTCTCAGCCGACACAGATTTTTCTCAGTCCGATTTCGGCTGGGAAAAAAATCGCAAATGGAGTGTCACCTATTGATTAACATTGGTCCGAGTGCAATTCGATTTTTTTGTCGGATTGCACTCGTCCGTTTTCCTCACAAGTGGAGATGAGCCCTTACAGTAAAGAATCCTCTTCTATGTTGGTGGAAAAACCTTCTCTCCTCCAGACGCAAAGAATGCCCCCTTGTGCCCGTCACCTTCCTTGGTATAAACAGATCCTCAGCGAGATATTTGTATTGTCCCCTTATATACTTATACATGGTTATTAGATCGCCCCTCAGTCGTCTTTTTTCTAGACTAAATAATCCTAATTTCGCTAATCTATCTGGGTATTGTAGTTCTCCCATCCCCTTTATTAATTTTGTTGCCCTCCTTTGTACTCTCTCTAGTTCCATTATATCCTTCCTGAGCACCGGTGCCCAAAACTGGACACAGTACTCCATGTGCGGTCTAACTAGGGATTTGTACAGAGGCAGTATAATGCTCTCATCATGTGTATCCAGACCTCTTTTAATGCACCCCATGATCCTGTTTGTTTGGAACTCTCATCCCGAACCTCTTCAATCTGGTTTCCGCTCTGCTGAAACTGCCCTCACTAAAGTCTCTAATGATTTACTAACAGCTAAATCTAATGGTCACTACTCCATGCTAATTCTCTTGGATCTCTCCGCAGCATGCGACACGGATCATCAGCTCCTCCTCACTATGCTCCACTCCATCGGCCTTCAGGACACCGTTCTCTCCTGGTTCTCCTCCTATCTCTCCGACCGCTCTTTCACTGTATCTTTTGTTCCTCCTCCTCTCATCTTCCCCTTACTGTTGGGGTTCCTCAAGGATCAGTCCTAGGCCCCCTCCTCTTCTCTTTATATACTGCCTCTATTGGACAAACAAGCAGTAGATTTGGGTTCCAGTACCATCTCTATACTGATGACACCCAATTATACACTTCTGCTCCTGATATCACACCTGCCTTTTTAGAAAACACCAGTGATTGTCTTACCGCTGTCTCTAACATCATGTCCTCCCTCTATCTGAAACTGAACCTGTCAAAACCTGAACTCGTGTTTTATCCCTCTACTAACCTACCTTTGCCAGACATTTCCATCTCCGTGTGTGGTTCCACCATTACTCCCAAGCAACATGCCCGCTGCCTTGGGGTCATACTTGATTCCGAGCTTTCATTCACCCACCACATCCGATCACTGGCTCGCTCTTGTTATCTGCACCTCAAAAACATTTCTAGAATTCGACCTTTTCTTTTGACTATGCAAAAACTCTTACTGTTTCTCTTATTCATTCTCGTCTGGACTATTGTCACTCTCTCCTAATCGGCCTCCCTCTTAAGGTACCGTCACATTAAGCGACGCTACAGTGATCTAGACAACGATCCGGATCGCTGCAGCGTTGCTGTGTGGTCGCTGGAGAGCTGTCACACACACCGATTCAGCGATGTCTGCGGGAGTCCAGCGACGAAATAAAGTTCTGGACTTTCTGCGCCGACCAACGATGGCACAGCAGGATCCAGATCGCTGCTGCCTGTCAAACTGAACGATATCGCTAGCCAGGACGCTGCAACGTCACGGATCGCTAGCGATATCGTTCAGTGTGAAGGTACTTTTACCAAACTCTCCCCACTCAAATCTGTCCTGAATGCTGAAGCCAGGATCATATTCCTCACCAAGTTATTCCGATGCCTCTATTTTGTGCCAGTCATTACACTGGTTACCCATCCACTCCAGAATCCAGTACAACCTTATTACACTTATCCACAAAGCACTCCATGGCTCAGCACCACCCTACATCTCCTCCCTGGTCTCAGCCTGTTTATTGTTATGCTGTAATGTCTATTGTCTGTACAAGTCCCCTCTATAATGTAAAGTGCTGCGGAATATGTTGGCACTATATAAATAAAAATCATTATTATAATTTAGAAGCCAGGCAGTCAGGTGTAACTAATTGGGATCCGGATGATGAATTGGTCCCTGGTGAAGGAGGTCTCTGGTGGAAGTGTTACAAGCCCATCTATACTTGCTTAGAGTTTGGGCCAGAACAGTGCCACTAGAATCCCTTTGGCCTCTTCGGATCTTACTTTTTGTAGGTCCCTTGATAGGATTGACACCGGAGAAGGCGTATGCCAGTTTCAATTTCCATGGGTGAACTAACGCATACACCCCCAAACAGGCATCGTCTGGATTTTGGGAAAATAAAACGGAGCCACCTTCGCGTTCTGACCACTTGCGAAGGTCTACTTTCAGAAGACCCAAACTTCTGGTTAATATCTGAAAGACCTCAGGGTCCATACCCCATTCCCCTGGATGAATGCTCATTCTGCTGAGGAAGTTGGCCTTTATGTTGATTTACCCCTTTATGTGAAGAGCAGACGAGGAAAAGATGTTCTTCAGCCCAGGAGCATATTCTTGGTGAAACAGATTTCAGATCGTGTTTCGTGCTCCCTTGGTGACGGAGGTGGGCTCCTGTTGTCATGTTGTCCGAGTAGATCTTCACATGGATATTCTGAACTAGCGATATTGCAGCTCTGAGCACCTCCTCTACCACCTTTAATTCCGTGAAGTTTGACAATTATTGGCTGGCTTGGACCAGAGTCCTTGGAATACGTTCTGGGAAACCATGGCTCACCCATCCCTTTCTGATTGCATCTACTTTTAAGGTGATCATTGGGTTCTGCATCCATGGGACACCTGTGTCTAGGTTCTTTGGGCTGAGCCACCAGGCTAATGAGGCTCTTACACTAGGTGGTATCGCGATCTTTCTATTTAAGGACTATGGGAATCCATCCCAAGAATATGAGTCTGTAGTATTCTGGTATGTGCCTGGGCCCATGCTACCATCTGGATGCAGGATGCCATAGATTCGAGAGCTAACATAGCACACCTTATCGACACCACCTTCTTGCTTTGCAGTAAGTTTATCCTTGATCTTAAGATGATCTGTTTTGGTTTGGCAGAATCTAACAAGACCCCCAAGAATGTCGGTGTTGTTGAGTGAACCATGTCCGTTTTTTTGTGGCCCACTAACCTTCTCAGGCACGACAGGATCTGAGTTGTTAGCTGCAGATGTTCCTGGAGTATCAGTATTAAGGGAGCCACCAGCAGGAAATCGTTGAGGTACGGAACTAGGCATATAGCCTTACCATATATGCCATGACTTCGGAAATGATCTTAGTGAAGATCCGTGATGTAGATGATATTCTAAACGGGAGAATATTGAACTGATAGTGAACTGTATGTACGCTCTGGACATCTGCGAACCTTAGGAACTTTCGATAAGTTGGATGAATAGCAATGTGATAGCATGCATCCTGTAGATCGATCGTCTCCATGACGAAATCTTGACGTATCAGAGGGACTGTTGACCTGACAGATTCCATCTTGAGCTTCCAGTATACTATGTACTGGTTCAGTGGTTTCAGGTTGATTATGACCTGATGTGATCCGTTTGGCTTCCTTATTAGGAAGAGGTTGGAATAATGTCCTCTGTTGTTTTCCCTTTCTGGGACTAGGGAGACTACCTATGAGGATAATAGGTTTCTTACTCCTGCTATCAAAGTGGACTGTAGCTCTGGAGAGGAGAGTTGCATTGTTGGCGTCATGGTTTATTTTGCCGTTGGGTGTGGGGAAGAAAAATATTTTGCGAAATGCGAACTCGGCATCAGGAAAATGGCCGCCGCGATCTCCATCTGCGCACGCGTGGCATCCCGCGGCCATTTTCTTGAAGCCCCGGGCAGCAGAGGACTCCATATGCGCACGCGCGGCCTCAGGAAGATGGCTGCCCCCACAGATCACCAGGGAAATAGCGCTGATCGCGCGTTTTTTCTTCTCCTGCCCAGTGGATTCAGATGGGCATGCGCAAACCACTACGCCACCAACGGAAATATATGCAAGATCTGGGGGAAGAAACAGCGATGTCGCCACGCCCATATGACCTGACCAGCCTGATTGACAGGCGAAAACGGCGACTTTGGTAAGTTATTTCGGCAGCATAGGTGGGGAATCAGGGTAAACAAAATACACTATAGTAACGCACAGCTCAGGCCCTATTTAACAGTATTTTTATCTCGTACTGAAAAAACGGGGTGACAGGTTCCCTTTAAGGTGAGGCGAGTTTGCTGGCCAATCAAGCGCAGTGATGCTGTTGTTTTTAAACCAGGTATTGATACTTTTGGCAGTGTGGACAGGTGCAAAGTCCTGCAGGAGAATGAAATTTCCATCTCCAAAAAGCTTGTTGGCAGAAGGAAGCTTGAAGTGCTCTAAAATTTCCTGGTAGACGGTTGCCCTGACTTTGGAAATGATAAAACACAGTGGACCTATACTAGCAGATGACATGGCTCCCCAAACCATCACTGATTGTGGAAACTTCAAACTAGACCTCAAGCAGCTTAGATTGTGGCCTCTCCACTCTTCCTCCAGACTCTGGGACCTTGATTTCCAAATGAAATGCAAAATTTACTTTCATCTGAAAACAACACCTTGGACCACTGAGCAACAGTCCAGTTCTTTTTCTCCTTGGCCCAGGTAAGACGCTCGTGGTGTTGTCTATTGGTCATGAGTGGCTTGACACAAGGAATGCGACACTTGTAGCCCATGTCCCGGATACGTCTGTGTGTGGTGGCTCTGAAGCAATCACTCCAGCAGCAGTCCGCTCCTTGTGACTCTCTCCCAAATTTTTGAATGGCCTTTTCTGAATCCTTTCAAGGCTGCGGTTATCCCGGTTGCTTGTGCACCTTTTTCTACCACACTTTTTCCTTCTCAACTTTCCATTAATATGCTTGGATACAGCACTCTGAACAGCCTGCTTCTTTATCAATGACCTTTTGTGGTTTACCCTCCTTGTGTAGTGTCAATGACTTCCTTCTGGACATCTGTCAAGTCAGCAGTCTTCTCCATGATTGTAAAGCCTACTGAAACAAACTAAAGGACCTTTTTAAATGTTTAGGAAGCCTTTGCAGGTAATACTTTGGGGATTTCATTGGCTGTAAGCCATAATCATCAACATTACCAGAAATAAACACTTGAAATAGATCACTCTGTAATGACACTATATATGAATTTCACTTTTTGTATTGAAGAACTAAAATAAGTTAACTTTTTAATGATATTCTAATTTTGTGAGAAGCACATGTACTTACTGGGACCAGAAAGGTGCTGAGATATGCAGAGCGGGAAGAACCTGTCAACTCCTTTATAACACACAGAGTTGGTCTTAGCTTTAGGTGTCTTCCTTATCCGGGGCTCTTATATAGGTGACTGGATCCAGCACCTGCCCTTTTCATTAGAGGACCTCCTCCCCCTGATAATAATAATAATCTTTATTTTTATATAGCGCTAACATATTCCGCAGCGCTTTACAGTTTTGCACACATTATCATCACTGTCCCCGATTGGGCTCACAATCTAGAATCCCTATCAGTATGTCTTTGGAATGTGGGAGGAAACCGGAATGCCCGGAGGAAACCTACGCAAACACGGAGAGAACATACAAACTCTTTGCAGATGTTGTCCTGGGTGGGATTAGAACCCAGGACCCCAGCGCTGCAAGGCTGTAGTGCTAACCACTGCGCCACCGAGCTGCCCCTGATGTCCAGGTGTGGGGCGCAGGGTTCCACACCTATCTGTGCCAGAACTGCTATCCCGATAGCGGTCATTTGCAATGCGTTCCAGAGTGGAACACAAGGACCTTGGGAGCCGTGTCATCATCCTGAGACCGGTGTCTGACGTCTCTTCCGGCGCCGCCAGCATGTGCAGACCTGGAAGTGCACGCACCCCAGGGCATGCATCGGGAAAAAACTGCTCTTCTCCCCAACAGAGTCCTTCACTGAGACAGGATCAGTATCTGGGGAGGACAGGTAAGCCTGTCGGTTCCCTGCTGCCCGGCTATGTACATTTTTATCATGGTGTCCTCTTCATCCCTGATAGGGACAGGGAAAACACTGAGGGGAGGATGTGGGAGCAGCTATTTGACCTTTTTTGTGTTTCCTGTCCCTACTAGGAAAGGGGTAATATCCTCTGGTATGCTGTCCTGGAGGGTTATTAGAGAAAAATACACATACAAGTGTAACAGCAGGTGAGGTGAATTGGTCAGGAATCATTTACCCAAGACACTGGCAGTGAATTGAGTTTGAAGCACACCGTTTACTTTCATACTTTAGTCTGCCATTGAGTTGCTCAGACATTGTTCAATCTGACACCTTGGTGGACCACAGGCATTATTTAATTTTATACCTTGTTAAGCCAATGTTTACTTTTTACGTATCCTTAATTTAATTAAACTGTACTAATCCGTACTGCCATCTCCAGTGACCAAGACAAGATGGCAAACCGGGGAATATCACAAAAATAAATGGATTTCACATACTGCTGTACTTGCTTTTTTCCCATTAAAAATGATGCAAAATCTGATACGTGTGTTTTTGCAGCTTTTTTTTCACCACCAATTGCTTTCAATGGGTGAAAAACGCTGAAAAAAATGCCAAAAGGGACATGCTCTATTGTGCAAAAAAACATACAAAGCATAGAATATTGGATAAAAACCCAAGGTGTGCACATGGGATTTTTTAAATTTCAGACTTTGCTGGTACTGTAAAATGCAGCTGAAAATTGCATAAAATATGCCTGGTATGAACATAGCCTTGTTGCAGAAAATAATCTTACCGGCGGTAGCATTATCACCGATAAGAACTACCGCACCGGTGTTTCCCACGCTGTCACACAGATGACAGTGTGGGAAAAACCATAGGAAGCCAGTAAGACACAAAGAAAAACTAAGCAAATCTGCAAACATTTTTATACCTGAGTTTTTACTGCGGATTTGACTGATTCAAATGAAGGCAAAGGGTGAAAAACACCGCACAAAGAATTGACATGCTGCAGAAAAAAAAATGCACTGCAAATACTCAAGGAAAATTGCTGATCATGTGCACAACACTTCAGGATTGTCATTGACTTAGCTTGCATAAGGATTCCATAGTGTTTTTGGTCCATTTCTGAAATACTGCCAAAACGCATTAAAATGCACTGTGTGCACATAGCCAAACACTCAGTAATCAGAAGAGCTGATAGACTGGTTTGTGACGTGACACAGCTAAACTCAGCTGCACTGCTCCTCTAACCACAATGACTCATGCAGGAGAATGGACCAGGAGACGAGAGTTGTGTTGTTACATCTCTCATACAGAAACCTGATCTACGCTCTGTTGGGGGGAGAGGGGTGGTGTTATTCTTTCCTTTGAGTGTTTCTGCCTTCTTATGATTGGTCAGCATCATACAAGGAGAAAAAGTTTAAAAAAAAAAAAATACACTCTCCCCCCCTCCCCCCCCAGTGAAAACTGTATGACAATACCCGCTTGTCGAAAAAAAAGGTGAACTCATTAAGAGCCAAATACTTGATTTCAAGTATCTCTGCAGCATACAGGCAAAGTTAAAAACAAAATGTTTTATTCATTATTACAATGTGTATCCAGTTTAACATGAAACATCTGGTGAAAGGGCCTCTATAAAAAAAGAGCAGAGTGGGAGATTTCTGTTTTTTTAGGTGTACCACTGGGCAAAAAACAAAAACAAGAACTAACAAGTGAGTACCCCATAGAATATGAGTCCGTGCGCTGTCGGTGAGATGGCTACAGACCCTACATGTAGAAATTCTATGCCAGTCATACAAAACAAAAGCCACACGTTTGTCAATAAGAAAAAAAAAACATTTAATTTTAAAACATCCACATATTTGTTACAAATGTTTCCACTGGTCCAATTCTACAACAAATTAACCATATGATTGTTAAAACTATTTACAACATTTCAGTCTGCGAGCTGATGCTTTATTACTCAGCTATATAAATACAGTACTCCGACAACACAAAATAGGCCACGTTTTCACGGCTGTAAAAAGCGAGGGAGGGACAAGCATTCACCTTTATTATATACAGAATATTGCAGCTATGTACAGCGCGCGGCTCTCGGCTGATGTGGGTGTAACTCCCAGTAGGCACCTCAGGGCACAACATTAGGAGAGCCGTGGATGAAAATGCACGTTTTATGGTCTAAACTAAAAGTAAAGCCACTAGTTTAATACAATTAGTGGTACCACTGTAGCCCGGGTACACCAGTGCCTGACACCACAAGTGGCCTAACCTGTCAGAGCTCAGCTTCCATGTCTAACACTGCACGGTGACTGTGTGCTATGGGAAACAAGGACCGTTTTCTATTAGACAGTACTGATCGATGTGTTCACTTTCAGGGGCAATGAACCAAATATGCCGAGGCCATATAACAATCCTGGAGCGCTGTGAAACACGGTCTGATTTCATGTGCCTGCATGGAGATATATTATATATATCATGACATCAGATGGCGAGTCACAACGTACCCAATTGTATGACTGACTTACAAGTAAGGTGCAGAAATACATCAAATTGCCTAATATTAGAGGCTGCTCGTCCGTGGCGGCCTTAATGGGAACCGGTCATGTGAAAAAAACGCAGATATGGGGTCAATCTGCAGGTTAATAGTGTTCTGAAGCTACCACTTGCACTTAGAGCCCTGCTGCGTTTTTTTTCATTTGACAGGTTCCCTTTAAATCTTTTTCTGTATGGTCACAAAAGTTTACAATAGGATTATCCTGAAATTATGAGCTCTGTACAAGGGCTATTAATAAACATGTATGGGGTCGTGCTGCTGGGGCGCAGCAATCAGCAGTTATTGATTTATTGCCCTTGCAGTGGCATCCACGCTGGATGAATCTCTACTAGGGATTTTACCATTCTGAACATTCATGGCATATCAATTTCATGTGGTGTAGAAGTCTACCTGCCAAGGTGAGACCACTGGCGCCCCCACAGATCCTAAAAGTGCTAGCTATGCCCATGTATGCAGCTACTATTCATTGAGAAATTAAAACCGCCAGATACACTGAATTGTCTACTGTAAGTGGAAAGCAATGCGTGAAAATTAGCGATGAGCGAACATGCTCGGTTAAGGTGTTATCTGAGCATGCTCCTGTGCTAACTAAGGGTTTACAATGTGCTCGAAAAATATGTTCGAGTCCCCGCGGCTGCATATTGCGCGGCTTTTCGACAGCCAAAACACATGCAAGGATTGACTGTTTGGTAGGCAATACCTGCACGTGTTGCGGCTGTCGAACAGCTGTGAGACATGCGGGAGCGGGCCTCGAACATATTATTTGAGCACATCGTAAACCCTTCAATAAAAGGTTACAAACACTTTGAGACTCATTGTAATAGTTGGAAACACTTTTCCAATTAGATCAGATGTCTTCTAATGATCATGGAGCCCACTGCCCTCTAGTGGTACAAAAAAAAGTAAGTGACAGGTACAAATTAAGTTAGGTAGCGTAATTAGATTCATTTAACAAAGAAAAAGGTTTCTTCACAGAAGCAGGGAAAACAAATAATTAAAGCCGATGAGAACTGTACAACCGTATTCACCTCCAGTCAATAAAAAAATAGATATATCACAGCTCACGAACATATACATATCTGTCAGCAGATTTGTAGAAAAAAGTGGGGAAAAGTAGTAGACATGAAAACAAGCTTTACTTGGACTTCCTCCGTTTGGGTTGAGGGGGGCTGGCTCCCGTTTCTGCAAGAAACACAAAAACGAAGAAATAACTGGTTACTAAGAGCAGCAGACAGCGAACATTTGCCAGAAGCAGATCACTGAGGACTGATCAAGTAAATCCACTGTGGTGGCGGCATGTTCGGAAGGAGATTACTGTACGGCTGTACACATGAGCACTGCTAGGCCACATGATTATACGTCCTGGTTCCCAGTGACCCCACTTCTCTGTCTGGGAACCCAGTGGGTAGGTCATAAATACGAGATGCTGGCCTGATACCTGCTCCAGCAGTGGCCACTAAATGTTCTGGGCATGCCGTTCTGCTCTGTACATTGCCTTTACCAGACTAGATATCGGATGGTGGGTGCAGAAGCAAGGTGTTGCACCACTCCGATCTGATATTGATCACCTATTCTACAAAATAGGTCATCGATATGGAAGTCCTGAACAACTCCTTTAATGTACTGGATGAAGGAAACCCATTGATGCCTCCACACTGTAAAAGCCACTGACTGTACACCACCTTTTATACATGCCGGACTCACGCTCAGTCATATGTATCTGCTGGAAATTATTTGGCTGCTTTCCTTCACCTTTCGCTGAGCTGGATGCAGAGCTGGGACGTGCTGAACGCTTTCGCTGTCCACTTTCCATACTCTCCTGAGTCATGGGAAACTCTTCTGCTCTTGAATTTCTTCGGCTTGGCGGCCGCGACTGCTCAGCTGGTTCACTATAGAGGAAAAACGATGCAATACATCTTAGGAAGCTGAGATCACATGGGTGTATCACCATGCATGGTCTATCCAGGAAAGTTGGACAGATTGTGGCATTATTAATGCTGAACTATTGTACAATGAGGAAATCACAGGTCACAAGGTGCTTTATACGCCAATGTGGTGTACTGCAGACCTCAGTGTAACACCTGCCTCTCTTACTACACTAACAACCCCAAACACCAGTCTATTCTAAACCTCTCCATGGTGGCAGAGATGTACACCATCAGAAATGTAAGCATGAAGAAGGAATACAAGCACAGAAAATGCTATGACAGTGGGAGCATACAAGCAGTAGGCACATTGCTCCAGGAGACCTGGAAACATTAGGGTTCTGCATATATCCACCAATAGAATGTTCATCACATGCTTATTCCCAACCTAACCACTTGTTACAGAAAATCCCAATACAATCAGCGAAAATGTTAACTAAGCCATCTGGGCAAGGTCTAACAATTCAGAAGCCCACAACGGACAGCAGGGGCATAACTATAGCAGATGCACGGGTGGAATTCGCACCTGGGCTCTGGAGTCTAGGGGGCCCAAGAGGTCCCTTTCGTCCATATGAAAAGACTTTCTATTAATGACCTGTGATCATTGGGGGCCATGTTGGAGATTTCGCATCCGGGACCAAGAGCTTCAAGTTACACCACTGCGACGGTCCTACTAATGTACACAAACAGCTTCAAAGACCCTGAACCTGCCTGCCTCCAAAGACCACAGGTCACTATCGCGAAGACTTGCACCTATCTCGGAGGTCCGATGACAAACACCAGGCCCAGTCCTACTTGGTGCCACAGCTGCTCTTAGCTGAAAACAATCTTCATTGATTTCTATGGGAGTCCTGGATACATAGACATTTATAGCACAAGATAAGAATATCAGCTTGAAGAAGGAGTCAGAAGCAAAGGCGCACTCACCTTTCCACTGTATCCTGTGACTCTGGATCTAAAAAAAATAAAATATATATATATGTATCTTATGCTTCACACACACTGAGGTTCTGTCGAAGATCACTGCGCAGACTACATGTAATCTAAGCACGATTTCCTCGCTTGCACACCTGCTGTGGATGGCAAAGAAAAATGGCCAGGGGAAGGAATATGAATGGAGACTGTCCCAGACAATATGAAGAAGAAAAATTACTACATTTAGAGAATGTCTGTTTAGACACCAGTGCAAAGAGGAGGGATAAGCGGCTGCCAGACAATGCCAACGCCGCCCATCTCAAAATGATATGGTCTGAAAAGGTCCACTCTTTTATGATGGTTTTCATAGATGACGCCCAATGTATGTGTGATACAGCACCTTCATGGCACGGAAAAGCGTTACATGACATCTTACCTACGATATCTGGAACAGTTTGCTTGTCACTGACTGCACCTTCCTCCTGCCCAGTGTTCTCAGAAGGAGCTTTGTCAAGGGAAGGTTAACAAAGAAAAGAAAGGTATTGAAAGCAGAGAAGCCACCAAAATGGACTTTCATCAATATCCAAAAACAAGAACATGAGGGTCATGTCCACTCAACAGACGTCAACCAAAGGTAGCATGGGGAGTACCCAATAGAGAGGAAACAGGGAGGAGGAGGGGAGGTTGCAGCCGTGCCATGATTTTAGAGTTATCAGGAAGGAAGAGTCTTTGCCATTATAGTTAGACTTTAAGGAAGGAAGAAGAAATATGAGGAGAACACAAGGCAGTGGATGTAGACAGAGCTTCTAGCCATCAAAAATATGGGTCATCATGTCAAAAAAATCTCAGTTCATCGGTCTCGACACTGAACAGGTCTGAGTGGCAACTAAGTGGTCCAACAATGGTCAGGGGTCGTACCATCTACCGTCACTATGAAATCATCAGTGTAAAATCCTGCATCGTAGAATGCACATACATCTTTCCTCTTATATTTGCTCAGTGATGATATCGACAACATCTAGATCTATGATAACGAGCGTCTCATAATAAACCTTGATCACCAATAAATAGCATAAAGGGAAGGTGTCATGAAGACAATGCCTTTATACAAAGAAGTCAACAGTGTGATTGGCGTATGAGTTGCTCGGTCAGCCATGTTTTCTGCTGGAGAACTGTAGCATTAATATGCTTTGTCTTCTCAGTAGGTCATTCACCTAGGTTTTCATAACCGTGGACAATTGTTTATCATTTTGTTTTTGTATTTTAGCTGCCGAAACTACAATACTCTTGTAACAGTTCGAATGCAGAGCTAGTGTTATAGAGGTACTGTAAAATAAATAATGCATTATTGTAATTACATAAAATATACCTGTTTCTAAGATCTGTTCAGGAACGGTTTCATCAAAGGTGGTGCTGATCCGTTCCACTAGTGACGCTTCGCTGGGTTTATCAGCCAACAATAAAGGTTCAGAAGGGTAAGACAGAAGGTCAACAGGAGTGTTCGCAATAGGACCTACAGGATCCAAAGAAAGTGTGGACGTACTACTGGTCTCAGAAGAAATATGGCTGCCTTGTGGTATGGTTCCTCCTGGCATACCAATAGAGAGGACATTTGCATCAGAGCATTCGGAAACTGAGCCAGGTACATTAGTAAAGTTGTCCTTTTCAGTTCTGGAATTTTCTATGGAGGGGGCAGTCATGGACTGGTTTGTAGATGTCTCCGGGTTGTTGTCCAGTGTTGGTAATGTTGTACATTGTGATGGCGCAGGAGAACACAATTCTGGAGTTTTTCCCAGCAGGGAGCTACCATCTTCTGAGCTGCTCTGCATTGGAGGAGGTGGTAATGGCAAAGGTGAGGATGACTCGGAAGGTGTAACCTGGGGTGCATTTTGCACCGGGCTTATAAGGCCTGGTAGAGTGGTAGGAAGGCTAGAGCTACTACTGGTAGGAGATGAAGCAGTAGATTGTCCAGGATACTGAATATTTTGTGAAATATGCAAAGGTCCCACAACGGCAACAGACTGAGGCACCAGGTTAGTGCTGGAAGTAGGTATATTACTTTGCTGAGATCCTTTCATAACTTGGATGATGGATGAAGAATTAAAAAAGACTGGAGTGATAAACTGTTGGCGACTATTCGCCTGGACAGAGGCCTGACCTTCAGATACAATAACCTTATTACCCACATTTGGCATAGTAACCACAGTTGGTACCAAAGTGGGCTGCAGATGTGAAGCCATGGAGGAAGATACACTTGCAGAAGTGGTGATAGGATTTGATGTCACAAAGACCGTAATCTGGCTTGAAGGCAAACCACTGGAAACGTTTGGGGGACCGGCAGGTCTCTTCAGCGATGTGCCAGGCAGGGTCAGCTGTACATTAGCACTAGGCTCTGCTGTATCTAACCTAGACTGAACAGAATTTGTTTCTGGGATCTGTTGTGTGTTTGTTAAACAATGGGATTCTTTATTTAATGCATCTCCTGATAAACCAGCACCTTCTGTTTGTGTCTCCTCTGTGGGCATCTGCATGAGTGAAGTTTCAGGAGATGGATTTGAAGGCTTCATATTTATATTGGGGGCATTTGAATGGTCAAGTAATTGACTTAATGATGTAGGAGCATCTCTCATGGCGGGGGAAATGGCAGCCAAGGCCTCACCACTCGGAGGCTTTGGGATGTCTATATACAGTGCATCTTTCTTAGGAAGCTCTTCGGGAGATGTCATCCTAATGTGTTTGTGGCCACTTACTTTAAAATCTACTGTAGCTTGTTCTTTAGCAACCATCTGCATACATAGTGTTTCACTCTCTGAAATCATACTTGGGTTTTCTTTGATCTCCTCAGTTATGACAGCAGTACTTGGCATAGAAATAGGAGGATATTGTCCAACTGGAGCTGCAATTGCCTGGTTTTGCCCTAACATTTGGTTGGCTACCATGTTCCTTTGCATCTCCATATTATGTAGAACACCAGGGGTTTGTGGTCCTCCAACCATCATTTTTGCAGTCTTGGAATTCTGCCTACCAGGGCTCGGTGTTGTCTTGCGACTTGATGCAGGGCTTGAACGCCTGCTATTGCTGGGACTTGCTCGCTTGTTAGCACCATTTGGTGGTTTTCCTGAACCATTATCCATCTTGTTCACATGTTGGCCAAAAACCTGACTGTTTACAGTTAAACCAGGGGGAGCCTGCCCAATAGCTTTTAGGGTAGTTGGGTTCAAACCTTGCTGATCAAAGCCCCGACTTAGCGTAGGTCTCGGAGGTAATGGGATATTGATCTGAGGAGGGAAGAGACCCGCTATAGATGCATTGAGTCGTTCTGGGGAAAGGCTAATTTCTGAAGGTTCTGTGCTAGGAGGGCGGTTATTAGGAGTCTGTGGGTAATAAGGTCTGGGACTTGCTCTATTTGGGGTTTTAGGCCTCGATGACTGTGATGGGGTCTGTACACTTTGGTAATGGTGTCCATGACAGCCTGCCATAGTGTTGGAGTGCTGTTGTTGGGGACTTGTACCTTGTCCCAGAGACAGAGAGGAAGCAGCTCCTGGTTTTGTACCAGACATCATCATTGGATTTTGAGAGACAAGCAAGTGTGGTGCCATGCCGCCTTGGGGTCCAGAGGCTGTGGGAAGGTCAGGAATGTCAGGAAGAGGAGCTGCTGAGGATCCATCACCCAGAGGTGATCCAGATTGATTTTGCCCAGTTTCTGGGAATCCCATCTTTCTACCGTTGCCTCCTAATGATGCATTGGACACCATAGACATCCTTGGCTTATCTGGAGAAGGTGGTATAGAACCAGAACCCTGTAAATTTACCAAAACAGAAAAGTTACCACCTTGTTGCACGGGCATCCTCTGTGCATCACAGTTCATAGATGCCCGGGGGTTGAATACATTTTGCTGTAAGGGTAGCTTTATTGGTTTTTGGTCTTGTTGTTGCTGCTGTTGCATCATCAACATCATCATCATTTGTTGAGGAGGAGTCGGTCCACTTTGACCCGGTTGTTGTCCCAGCTGCATTAACTGAGGAGGAATCTGCTGAAGTTGTCTTTGCTCAATCCCCTGGGCTGGATAGCCTGGAACAAATTGTAAATATTACAATAATATTGTGAAAAGGTAGTTAATGAGGTAATGAAGTCACATTCGTTCACCAGGTGAAAAGTAACACAAAGGTACAAAAGTGCTCAGCATAGTGCTGCTCTCCCAGGACATATAGTGAGGATGGACACAATGCCATAGAAACACGCAAGAGAAACGTGAAGCTTCACTGGGTGCTTGTGTCACTCATTTTTGCAATGAGTGGGGTCTCAGCACCCAGACACCCATTAATCAAGAATCACTTTCAATTTTCAGAAAGTTACCCACCACAAATAGAAACTAACCAGAATTGCTTGCAGTGGAGCACTGGTGGCAACACTTCCTTAGTAGTCCTTGGGGAGCTTCTAATACAGGCGATGCTCAACTCTACAAATAAATACGCATAGTAATGATCATCTTCAAATAGTGGCCTTCACTAAATCTTTCTTTCTCCATCTTTACTAATTACATTCTGGCACTACAAACTTCAGCGCTGAAGACAACTGCTGGTGCTTGAGCAGAGAGCCTTCGCATACTCCTATGGTACTACTAGCCTTCTAATGCCAGTACATGCATATGAGTATGCGAAACAGCCATCACGTCAAGTGCCAGTAACCCCTCCCCAACTGCTGAAGTTTGTAATGCCATAATGTAAGTAATAAGATGAAGGAAGAAAGATTTGGTCAGGGCAACTATTTTATTTGAAGATAGTTTTTGAAAGTTATATTTTAAATTTTATGAATTAAGTTGCCACCCATGGGACTGCACTTTTCAAACCACAGGTGGGTCGTGCTACTGCATCTTCACATAACACCACCAGGAATTTCTGCTACCAGAACAAGATGGTAAGTCTAGTCAAACAAGCTGGGGTGTTAGACAGATTTGTATAATTTAAGCAAGAAGGTTAAATCACAAGTTATTGACTCATTCATACATGGTGCTTATTTGGATGGTGTTTTCTATGCAACAGTTTTTCCAATTACCTTAAACTAAGAGATACCTTCAAAATTCATCGGAGAAAAGACCTAAAGTAAAGTCATCACTTACAACTTGGGCATCAACTGTATTAGATTCTGCAATGGCTACGTCAGCTAAGCACCATGTTTGCATGGTGGTCCAGAAAGCCATCAGTTTTCAGATAGTTACCAGTTGATATGCAAGAAACAATTTGTGCCCACTGCCTTCCATTATGTCATTATTTAAATCACCATCTACTAAGTTACCCAAGTACAATTTACATAGTCTCTTATGTCACATGGATGTATCTATCCATAGATAAAATGTAAGAGAAAAAAAAAAGATATATTGTGTATATTTTATATATTAAGAACTTTGCTTACCTGATGGCCTGTTCGTGAAATCTGAAAGCTTTTGCCCAGTCTCAAGGTTTCCCAGTTGGTCACCGACTATTCCAGTCTGATCAGAGTCCTCGATACGAGTCTCATTGGTGCTGATGAGAAAAACATGCTTTGATATTTGCCAGTCTTAAAACCCACATATATAATATATATTTATATAAGTAAATATATTTCTAAATGTGCTATTAACATGAAATTCTCACGTCAGTAACAACCCATCCAGTCCACACGGGCACAGAAATCAAACCATAGATGTCCATAAATTAAGTTATGTGTAATAATGAGAAATGACACAGGGAAAGTATTGGACAAACCTACTAAAAGGTAATACTTTGTAGAAAAGCCTTTGTTGGTGATGATAGCTTCAAGATACTTCCGATATTGAGAAACTACTTCCATGCATTGCTCGGGTGTGATTTTCACGATTCTTCCAAACAAACACTCTTCAAATCCTGAAGGTTCCATGAGCTCCTATGAACTCTGAGCTTTAGTTTCCTCCATAAAATTTCTATTGCATTGAGGTCAGGCGATTAGCTGGGCCACTCTAGCATCTTTCTTTTCTTTCTATGACACCAATTAAGAGTTTCCTTGGCTGTGCTTTTCGGATCATTGTCTTGCTGAAATGTCCACCCTCAATTTATTTCATCATCCTGGTAGATGGCAGCTGATTTTTATCAAGAATATCACAGTACATTTGTCCAGTTCTGTATGCTGAAAAACATCCCCAAACCATGATGTTCCCACCTCCAAACTCCACTGTTAGCATGGTGTTTTGGGGGTGATATACAGTACCTTTTGGCCTCCAAGTCTGTATTATGGCATCTAAAAAGTTAAATTCTGGTCTCATAGGACCAGACTATACCCCCTCCCAGTATTTCACAGGCTTGTCTAAATGTGGTTGACCAACTTTAAACGCACTTGAACATGCTTTTTGTTCAGCAATGGAGTCTTGCATGGTGAGCATGCATACAGGCCACGTAGGCTGAGTGCATTACTTATATCACGCGTCATCTCCTTTTAATTGTGCACTCTGGAATCCACGGTCTATATGTAATAAGCTTCCTTTCCTGCACAGCTACTTTATAAACAACTCTCTTAATCTGTTGACCCTCACTGAAACCTGAATTCAGGATTCTGACAGGGTCTACTCTGTAGCTATTTCTCATGGCAGCTTACATTTTTCCCATTATTTGAGACCAACAAACGGACTTGGTGGTGGAGTCAGCATACATCTGTCACTATGCACTTTCCAGGTCATCCCCCCAGTTCCATCACGGTCATTCCCTTCTTTTGAGGTCCATACCATCAGACTCTTCCATCCCCTCTCCCTCAAGAGTAGCGGTCATTTACTGTCACCCAGGCTCACTCACCCACTTTCTTGACCATTTTTTGCCTGGCTGCCACACTTCATGTCCTCAGAATTACCAACCCTTATCCTGGGAGACTTCAACATCCCAATAAACAGCCCGACTTTCCCAGCTGCATCCCAGCTTCTATCTCTAACCACTTCTCTTAGCCTCTCACTGCTCTCAACCTATGAGATACACAAAGAGAGCAACACCCTTGATCTGGTCTTTGTCTGGCTCTGTTCAATCTCCTACCTAGATAACTTACCTCTTCACCTCTCCGACCACAACATTGTCTCCTTCACGCTCACAAATCCTCACCCACCCCAGCACACTCCTAGCTACCACACATTCAGAAATCTACAAGCCATTAACCCTCATACAATTACAGACTCCGTACACTCATCACTGTCCCGATCTGGCTGTACATCACTACAATGTCACTCTCAGAAGCACCCTGGACCAAGTAGCGCCCCTCACCCTCAGAACCTACAAACACAGAGTAAAGCAGCCCTGGCTCACATCACAAACTCGATTTCTCCAGTGATGCTCTAGGAGTCCCGAACGCCTATGGAGGAAAACTTGCACTCCAGATAACTTTATCTATTATAAATTCATGCTAAGAATCTATAACTCTGCTCTTCACCTCGCCAAACAGACCTACTTCACCACCCTGACATCACTATCAAAAAAACCCTATAAAGCTCGTTGACACCTTTCACAACCTCCTCAGTCCAAAAGCACAGGCCCCCTATCACAGATCTGTGCTGATGATCTGGCCTCCCACTTTAATGAGAAAATAGAAAACATCCATCTGGAAATCAGCTCCCAGCCACCAAGTGCCACAAATCCAATCCCTCCTCACTCTCTACATTTGACTAGGTCACAGAAGAAGTCTCCATGCTCTTCTTCTCATCCTACTACATGCACTACTGACCTCATTCCTAAACACCTACTCCAGTCTCTCTCTCTCCAGTCATCACTACTCACCTTACTAAAATCTTCAATCTCTCGCTCTCTTCTGGTAACTTCCACTTCTCCTTCAAGCCCCCAAATCTAAGAAGCATCATTGTCAGAAGCTCCCTGTCCTCTCAAACAGCTGCAGGAACCTTTCCTTGCAACCAAAAAAAAATGTAAAACCTGTCCATTTATAATGACCACGGACAAGATAAAGATCCCCAATTCACATCAGGACTACAAGATACCAGGTACTTTCAGCTGCATCACTTCTAATGTGGTGTACTTAATTATTTGTACTAAATGTCCAACTGGGGGTCTGTATGTGGGGGAGACAGGGCAGAAACTGAGAACAAGGATGACCTCTCATCGCCATACAATAAGAGAAAAAAGAATGGATATACCTGTGGCAATACATTTCTGTCTCCCAAATCATAACATTATGGACATGAAATTACTTGTGTTAAAGGGGAAATTCAAATCCCAGAGAGAAAGGAAAATCTGGGAATATAAACTGATGACAACCTTTCACACTCTAAATGCAGGAATGAATGTGTCACACGGATTTATGTCTTTTTACATCAACTAAGGAACTTGCCACTCAGACCATGAAGGGTCACCACAACAGAGACCCTAATCACAGGACAATAAAACAATCCTTATCTAAGAACTGGTCCAATATTTATGGACGTAACGGTTTATCACCCATGGTAATTCTGCTTCATGTCACCTGGCTTATCCATGGTGTTTTTTTTTTTCCTATACTATGTTGTGCATAAATATGTGATTCTTCAGAATTTGTTTTAGTCTTTGCCTGATGAAGAGACGTATGTAGTCTCGAAAGCTTGCAATTTGTTACCATCTTTTCAGTTAGCCATTAAAAGGTATCAACCACTGAGGAATCTCAATTCTAAATATTTTTCTATCTACTGGCTAACACGGTACCAAGATATATTTCTTCACTCCTCCTTCAAACACTCTACCATTACATTATTAAAAAAAAAAAGAAAACCCTCTCTCGACCCATCCTGCATAAATAACTACAGACCAGTCTCTGATGTTCCCTTCAACTCTAAACTCTTGGAGCACCTGGTTTACTTCCGCCTTACCGATTACTTCTCCACTCACTCTCTCCTAGAGCCATCCCAGTCCGCCTTCCGCCCCCTACATTCTATAGAAACTGTACTCAAAGTGAGTTTCTGCATTTTGATAGCAAAACGTAACGGTGACCACACTCTGCTCATTTTGACACTGTTGACCACCATCTCCTACTCTCTATGCTCCAATCAATGGGTATAAAGGACACTGCTCTCTCCTGGTTCTCTTCCTATCCTACTGACAGATCCTTCAGTGTTTGTTGGTTCCACTTCGTCTCCTATTCCTCTCACTATTGGGGTCCCTCAGAGTTCAGTCCTGGGCCCTCTTCTCTCTCTACACGACCCCAATTGGAGAGACCATCAGCAATTTGACATTCATGCTGATGCACACAACTACACACGTCATCCCCTGACCTTACCCCCGCTGTGTTACAGAGCACCAGTGACTGTCTGTCCGCAGTTACCAACATCATGTTTGCTTTCTATCTTAACCGCAACCTTTCCAAAACTGAACTTCAGCTCCCGCAGTCTACTCACCTCCCTAAAGCGGACATCGCCCTCTCCGTGTGTGGCACCACAACACCTAGGCAGCAGGCACGCTGTCTGGGTGTTTTGTTTGACACCAATTTTTCCTTCACCTCCTATATACAATCTCTTGTCCACTCTTGCACCTAAAGAACATTTATAGAATCTGCCCCTTTATCACCATGGAAACAAAAGCCTGATCCACTCCAGCAATCACTACAATAATTCTCTATTAATTGGCCTTCCCCTCACTTGACTTTCTTCTCTCCAGTCCATCCTTAATGCAGCAGCCAGGGTCATCGATCTGGCTAATCGTTACTTGGACACCTCCGTTCTCCATTCTTTGCCGGTCATTGCACTGGCCGTCCATACATTATAGATTTCAATTTAAACTGCTTGTTCTCACCCACAAAGCTCTCCACAGTGCAGCACCCCACTACATCTGCTCCCTCATTTCTATTTATCAGCCTACCCAATCGTTACGCTTCTCAAGCGACCTTAAACTAACATCCGCACCTTCCACTCCCAGACTTCTCCCTAGTTGCACCAATGTTCTGGAACGCTCTACCCCAAAAAATTAGGACTAACCATAACTTACAGTTTTAGGCCTTCCCTAAAAACACACCTATTTAGGGTTGCATATCATGATCACTAATCGAAATCCTTTTATATATAATCCATTCTCTACTTCTCTGATCAGAACCCTCCATCAAATGCCATCGCTCCCAAAAGCACCAGAAATATTGGATGCTGACTAGCTCATGCAGCCTTTATTTAAACCCCATTCCATCAAGATGGCTGGACCATCATTGTAAAAAAGCCCCTGTACTTTGTCACCCCCACCTCATTGTAGATTGTAAGCTCTTACGGGCAGGGTCGTCAATATCTTTGACTTATTGTATTATCGTTAACTTTGTTATGACTGTTGTACATGAACTGTTAAATTGTAAAGCGCTGTGGAATATGTAGGCGCCATATAAATATTATTATTAGTTTTCATTGAAACAAGTGTACTCTCTGATTTCAAGTCTTTCTGTAGCTCTCCACAGGTGGTCCTCAGATCTTGGACAACTCTTCTGATCATTTGTTTTACTCCTCTGCTTGAAATTTTGCAGTGGCACCTGGTCGTGGAAGGTTTATGGTGAAATGAAGTTCTTCCCATTTCTGCATTATGGCCCCAACAGTTCTCACTGGAACCTTTAGTAGTTTAGAAATTCTTCTGCAACCAATATCATTAGGATGTTTTGCAACAATAAAGTTGCAAAAGTCTTGAGACAGCTCACTGGTTTTATGCATCATGAGAGGTTTCTTGTGTGGCACTTTGGTAATGATGCATATCACTCACTTATCCAGCTCATGCAAATATTGAAGTGCTCCCCTTCTTTGGCAAACATTTACATGATATGTTGGGAATATGATTATTTGTTTTCAAAATCTAATCCGTATTATGACAGGATTGTATGGGCAGGACGCTACATTGAGTCTTTAATCTTTATTAAAAAAATGGCAGAAGATCAAGTGTTTTTTGAATTGCAATGATCGGAATTTACAGTTTGTCTCAGAATACAAGGATCAAAGTTCCCCTTTTCTAGATGTATTTGTTGAAGGACAAGTGGATAATGGTAAAATCTGTAGCAGATTATATCGTAAGCCAACTATGGGTAATGGAGTTTTGCATGCGTCCAGTGTACACCCTGTTCACACTATAAAGAATCTGCCCATTGAAGAATTTTTTAGGGCGAGGCGTGCTTGTTCTAATGGTGCTGAATTCAATCAGGAGTGCAAAGTAATTGCAAGGAGATTCAAGCAGCAAAGTTATTCACAGGCATGTGAGAACAGGGCCAGAAATATAGCATGCAGTAGAAACAGAGAACAATTTAATGGATCGCAGTATAAGCGATTCTCAATCAGAAGCACCGTATATACTTGAGTATAAGCGGAGATTTTCAGCCCATTTTTTTGGGCTGAAAGTGCCCCTCTCGGCTTATACTCGAGTCATTGTCCCAGGGGGTCGGCGGGGGAGGGGGAGCGGCAGCTGTCAAATCTTACTTACCTGCTCCCAGCGCGTCTCTGCACGTTCCTGCTTCTCCGGCGCCCGCAGATTCTTCCTGTGCTCATTGAAGTAATGAATATGGAAGCATTTTCACTACTTTAATGAGCGGTACGATGTGACCGCTGAACACAGGAAGAAGCTGCGGGTGCTGAAGATCACCTGTCAGTGAGGAGCAGGTGAATATAATGGGGACTGGAGGTTGAGTATTGCGTGATAGTCATCTGTCCACGTTCCACCGCTGGGCGCCGCTGTGTCTTCTGCGTCCTATGCCTGTGACGTTCAGGTCAGAGGGCGTGATGACACGATTAGTGTACGCACCGCCCTCTGCCTGAACAGTCACTGCGGAGGACGTGGAAGACACAGCGGCGCCCAGCGGTGAACGCGGACAGGTGAATATTGAAAGTGTCGGGGGCCTGCTCAGGACAAGACATGAGTATGTGATTTTTTTTTTTTTTTTTTTTTTAATCGCAGCAGTCGGGTATGGGGCAAATGTTTCTATGGAGCATCTTATGGGGCCATAATCAATCTATGCAGCATTGTATGGGCACATTATCTATGAAGCATCTTATGGGGCTATATGGGGTTAGCACTGCAGTCTTGCAGCGCTGGAGTCCTGGGTTCTAATCCCACCCAGGACAACATCTGCAAAAGAGTTTGTATGTTCTCTCCGTGTTTGCGTGGGTTTCCTCCGGGTACTCCGGTTTCCTCCCACATTCCAAAGACATACTGATAGGGATTTTAGATTGTGAGCCCCATCAGGGACAGCGATGATAATGTGTGCAAACTGTAAAGCGCTGCGAAATATGTTAGCGCTATATAAAAATAAAGATTATTTTTATTATATCATCAACCTATGCAGCATTGTATGGGCACATTATCTATGGAGCATCTTATGGGGCCATAATCAATCTATGCAGCATTGTATGGGCAAATTATCTATGGAGCATCTTATGGGGCCATAATCAACCTTTGCAGCATTGTATGGGGCACATTATCTATGGAGCATCTTATGGGGCTATAATCAACCTATGCAGCATTGTATGGGGCGCATTATCTATGGAGCATCTTATGGAGCCAAATCATCCTATGCAGTATTGTATGGGGCATATTTTCTATGAAGCATCTTATGGGGCCCATCATAAACTTTATGGAGCATTTTATGGGGCATATTTTATTATGGAGCATCTTATGGGGTCACCATGATCTGTATGGAGCATTATATGGGGCTCTTGATTCAATATGGATATTCAAAAACGCGTAACCTTCAATTAATGTTACTTTTATTGGTATCTATTTTTGAAATTTACCAGTAGCTGCTGCATTTCCCACCCTAGGGTTATACTTGAGTCATTAAGTTTTCCCAGTTTTTTGTGGCAAAATTAGGGGTCTCGGCTTATACTCGAGTATATACGGTAGTTTATTTCTACACCATTTTCCATTGAATATCCACAAATAGTTAATATAATAAAACGGCATCTTCCAGTTTTGAGGCAGGATGAAAAAACTAACACCATTTTAGATAATGGAGTGCGATTTGTAGCCAAAAAATCCAAGACTTTGGCCAACATGTTATAAACTGGGTGACATGTGGGATCAAATAATTCAGAAAAAAAAAAAAAAGCTTGTTCCTGGTTAGAAAGTACAGGTAACTACAAATGCGACATGAGCAGATATGGATTGTGTCAATATATGCAAAAAAACTGCTAAATTTAGAGCAAAAGATGCACAGTATGATTATACTATCACATTTTTTTGCTAATTGTAATTCCAGATACAGTATACAGTGGTACAGTATCTACACTACGAGCCAGAGAGGCAGCTTGGATCTTAAAATTAGATACTTGTTTCCCCAAAGGAATGAATTATAAAACAGATCTGATGTATTTTTATTAAGTGACGTTCTCATGTATAAATTTAATAAAGATATGTGGTTTATGTATATATGTGTGGGTATTTATATATTTTATATGTATTTACATACATTTATATACATGAGTAAGGATATTGTTGTATTTGCAACATTGTATATAGACTTAGTGGCTATAAGGTTTGTATAACACTCAGGTTGGGCAGGGTGTGTGTCTTTGTCCAATGGGTACTCAGGTGTTTGATATATGGTTAACCCCTTCATGACCTTGGGATTTTCCGTTTTTCCGTGTTTGTTTTTTGTTACCCTCCTTCCCAGAGCCATGACTTTTTTATTTTTCCATCAATTAGGCCATGTGAGGGCTTATTTTTTGCGAAACAAGTTGTACTTTTGAACGACAGCATTGGTTTTAGCATGTCATGTACTAGAAAACGGGGAAAAAAAAATTCCAAGTGCGGTGAAATTGCAAAAAAAGTGCAATCCCACACTGGTTTTTTGCTTGGCTTTTTTGCTAGGTTCACTAAATGCTAAAACTGACCTGCCATTATGATTCTCCAGGTCATTACGAGTTCATAAACACCTATCATGTCTAGATTATTTCTTACCAAAGTGGTGAAAAAAAATTTCAAACTTTGCTTAAAAAAAAAAAAAAAAATTGCGCCATTTTCCGATACCCGTAGCGTCTCCACTTTTCATGATCTGGGGTCGGTTGGGGCTTTTTTGCGTGCCGAGCTGGTGTTTTTAATGATACCATTTCGGTGCAGATACGTTCTTTTGATCGCCCGTTATTGCATTTTAATGCAATATCGCGGCGATCAAAAAAACGTAATTCTGGCGTTTCGAATTTTTTTTCTTGCTACGCTGTTTGCGATCAGGTTCTTTTTTTTATTGATAGATTGGGCAATTCTGAACGCAGTTCTGAACGCAGTGATACCAAATATGTGTAGGTTTGATTTTTTTTTTTAATTGATTTATTTTAAATGGGGCGAAAGGGGGGTGATTTAACCCCTTCATGACCTTGCCGTTTTTTGCAATTCTGACCAGTGTCCCTTTATGAGGTAATAACTCAGGAACGCTTCAACGGATCCTAGCGGTTCTGAGATTGTTTTTTCGTGACATATTGGGCTTCATGTTAGTGGTAAATTTAGGTCAATAAATTCTGCGTTTGTGATAAAAACGGAAATTTGGCGAAAATTTTGAAAATTTCGCAATTTTCACATTTTGAATTTTTATTCTGTTAAACCAGAGAGATATGTGACACAAAATAGTTAATAAATAACATTTCCCACATGTTTACTTTACATCAGCACAATTTTGGAAACAAATTTTTTTTTTGTTAGGAAGTTATAAGGGTTAAAATTTGACCAGCGATTTGTCATTTTTACAACGAAATTTACAAAACCATTTTTTTTAGGGACCACCTCACATTTGAAGTCAGTTTGAGGGGTCTATATGGCTGAAAATACCCAAAAGTGACACCATTCTAAAAACTGCACCCCTCAAGGTACTCAAAACCACATTCAAGAAGTTTATTAACCCTTCAGGTGCTTCACAGCAGCAGAAGCAACATGGAAGGAAAAAATGAACATTTAACTTTTTAGTCACAAAAATTATCTTTTAGCAACACTTTTTTTATTTTCCCAATGGTAAAAGGAGAAACTGAACCACGAAAGTTGTTGTCCAATTTGTCCTGAGTACGCTGATACCTCATATGTGGGGGTAAACCACTGTTTGGGCGCACGGCAGGGCTTGGAAGGGAAGGAGCGCCATTTGACTTTTTGAATTAAAAATTGGCTCCACTCTTTAGCGGACACCATGTCACGTTTGGAGAGCCCCCGTGTGCCTAAAAATTGGAGCTCCCCCACAAGTGACCCCATTTTGGAAACTAGACGCCCCAAGGAACTTATCTAGATGCATAGTGAGCACTTTGAACCCCCAGGTGCTTCACAAATTGATCCGTAAAAATGAAAAAGTACTTTTTTTTCACAAAAAAATTCTTTTAGCCTAAATTTTTTCATTTTTACATGGGCAACAGGATAAAATGGATCCAAAAATGTGTTGGGCAATTTCTCCAGAGTACACCAATACCTCACATGTGGGGGTAAACCACTGTTTGGGCACATGGTAAGGCTCGGAAGGGAAGGAGCGCCATTTGACTTTTTGAATGAAAAATTATTTCCATCGTTAGCGAACACCATGTCGCGTTTGGATAGCTCCTGTGTGCCTAAACATTGGCGCTCCCCCACAAGTGACCCCATTTTGGAAACTAGACCCCCCAAGGAACTTATTTAGATGCCTAGTGAGCACTTTGAACCCCCAGGTGCTTCACAAATTGATCCGTAAAAATGAAAAAGTACTTTTTTTTCACAAAAAAATTCTTTTCGCCTCAATTTTTTCATTTTCACATGGGCAGTAGGATAAAATGGATCATAAAATTTGTTGGGCAATTTCTCCCGAGTACGCCGATACCTCATATGTGGGGGTAAACCACTGTTTGGGCACATGGTAAGGCTCGGAAGGGAAGGCGCGCCATTTGACTTTTTGAATGGAAAATTAGCTCCATTTGTTAGCGGACACCATGTCGCGTTTGGAGAGCCCCTGTGTGCCTAAACATTGGAGCTCCCCCACAAGTGACCCCATTTTGGAAACTAGACCCCCCAATGAACTTATCTGGATGCATATTGAGCACTTTAAACCCCCAGGTGCTTCACAGAAGTTTATAACGCAGAGCCATGAAAATAAAAAATAATTTTTCTTTCCTCAAAAATGATTTTTTAGCCTGGAATTTCCTATTTTGCCAAGGATAATAGGAGAAATTGGACCACAAATATTGTTGTCCAGTTTGTCCTGAGTACGCTGATACCCCATATGTGGGGGTAAACCACTGTTTGGGCGCACGGCAGGGCTCGGAAGGGATGGCACGCCATTTGGCTTTTTAAATGGAAAATTAGCTCCAATCATTAGCGGACACCATGTCACGTTTGGAGAGCCCCTGTGTGCCTAAACATTGGAGATCCCCCAGAAATGACCCCATTTTGGAAACTAGACCCCCAAAGGAACTAATCTAGATGTGTGGTGAGGACTTTGAACCCCCAAGTGCTTCACAGAAGTTTATAACGCAGAGCCATGAAAATAAAAAAAAAAAATATTTTCTCAAAAATGATCTTTTAGCCTGCAATTTTTTATTTTCCCAAGGGTAACAGGAGAAATTTGACCCCAAAAGTTGTTGTCCAGTTTCTCCTGAGTACGCTGATACCCCATATGTGGGGGTAAACTACTGTTTGGGCACATGCCGGGGCTCGGAAGTGAAGTAGTGACGTTTTGAAATGCAGACTTTGATGGAATGCTCTGTGGGCGTCACGTTGCGTTTGCAGAGCCCCTGATGTGGCTTAACAGTAGAAACCCCCCACAAGTGACCCCATTTTGGAAACTAGACCCCCAAAGGAACTTATCTAGATGTGTGGTGAGCACTTTGAACCCCCAAGTGCTTCATAGAAGTTTATAATGCAGAGCCGTGAAAATAATAAATACGTTTTCTTTCCTCAAAAATAATTATTTAGCCCAGAATTTTTTAATTTTCCCAAGGGTAACAGGAGAAATTGGACCCCAAAAGTTGTTGTCCAGTTTCTCCTGAGTACGCTGATACCCCATGAGTGGGGGTAAACCACTGTTTGGGCACACGTCGGGGCTCAGAAGGGAAGTAGTGACTTTTGAAATGCAGACTTTGATGGAATGGTCTGCGGGTGTCACGTTGCGTTTGCAGAGCCCCTGGTGTGCCTAAACAGTAGAAACCCCCCACAAGTGACCCCATTTTAGAAACTAGACCCCCCAAGGAACTTATCTAGATATGTGGTGAGCACTTTGTACCCCCAAGTGCTTCACAGACGTTTACAACGCAGAGCCGTGAAAATAAAAAATCATTTTTCTTTCCTCAAAAATTATGTTTTAGCAAGCATTTTTTTAGATTCACAAGGGTAACAGGAGAAATTGGACCCCAGTAATTGTTGCGCAGTTTGTCCTGAGTATGCTGGTACCCCATATGTGGGGGTAAACCACTGTTTGGGCACACGTCAGGGCTCGGAAGTGAGGGAGCACCATTTGACTTTTTGAATACGAGATTGGCTGGAATCAATGGTGGCGCCATGTTGCGTTTGGAGACCCCTGATGTGCCTAAACAGTGGCAACCCCTCAATTCTACCTCCAACACTAACCCCCCCACACCCCTAACCCTAATCCCAACTGTAGCCATAACCCTAATCACACCCCTAACCACAACCCTAATTCCAACCCTAACCCTAAGGCTATGTGCCCACGTTGCGGATTCGTGTGAGATATTTCCGCACCATTTTTGAAAAATCCGCGGGTAAAAGGCACTGCGTTTTACCTGCGGATTTTCCGCGGATTTCCAGTGTTTTTTGTGCGGATTTCACCTGCGGATTCCTATTGAGGAACAGGTGTAAAACGCTGCGGAATCCGCACAAAGAATTGACATGCTGTGGAAAATACAACGCAGCGTTTCCGCGCGGTATTTTCCGCACCATGGGCACAGCGGATTTGGTTTTCTATAGGTTTACATGGTACTGTAAACCTGATGGAACACTGCTGCGAATCCGCAGCGGCCAATCCGCTGCAGATCCGCAGCCAAATCCGCACCGTGTGCACATAGCCTAATTCTAAAGGTATGTGCACACGCTGCGGAAAACGCTGCGGATCCGCAGCAGTTTCCCATGAGTTTACAGTTCAATGTAAACCTACGGGAAACAAAAATCGCTGTACACATGCTGCAGAAAAACTGCACGGAAATGCAGCGGTTTACATTCCGCAGCAGTTTTACAACTGCTCCAATAGAAAATCGCAGTTGTAAAACCGCAGTGAAATGCGCAGAAAAAAACGCGGTAAATCCGCCATAAATCCGCAGCGGTTTAGCACTGCGGATTTATCAAATCCGCAGCGGAAAAATCCGCAGAGGACCAGAATACGTGTGCACATACCGAAACCCTAGCCCTAACCCTACCCCTAACCCTACCCCTACCCCTAACATTAGTGGGAAAAAAAAAAATTCTTTATTTTTTTATTGTCCCTACCTATGGGGGTGACAAAGGGGGGGGGGGGTCATTTATTATTTTTTTTTTATTTTGATCACTGAGATATAATCTATCTCAGTGATCAAAATGCACTTTGGAACGAATCTGCCGGCCGGCAGATTCGGCGGGCGCACTGCGCATGCGCCCGCCATTTTGGAAGATGGCGGCGCCCAGGGAGAAGACGGACGGGACCCCGGCTGGATCGGTAAGTATGATGGGGTGGGGGGGACCACAGGGGGGGGGGGGGGGGAAAATCGGAGCACGGGGGGGGGGGGGAAATCGGAGCGCGGGAGGGGTGGAACGGAGCACGGGGGGCGTGGAACGGAGCACGGGGGGGCTGGAATGGAGCACGGGGGGGTGGAACATAGCACCGGGGGGGGGGTGGATAGGAGTGCAGGGGGGGTGATTGGAGCACGGGGGGGTGATTGGAGCACGGGGGTGAGCGGACAAGAGCACGGGGGGGAGCGGAGCACAGGACGGAGGGGAGCGGGGCAGTGTACCGGGCAGATCGGAGGGCTGGGGGGGCGATCGGAGGGGTGGGGTGGGGGCACATTAGTATTTCCAGCCATGGCCGATGATATTTCAGCATCGGACATGGCTGGATTGTAATATTTCACCAGTTATAATAGGTGAAATATTACAAATCGCTCTGATTGGCAGTTTCACTTTCAACAGCCAATCAGAGCGATCGTAGCCACGAGGGGGTGAAGCCACCCCCCCTGGGCTAAACTATCACTCCCCCTGTCCCTGCAGATCGGGTGAAATGGGAGTTAACCCTTTCACCCGGCCTGCAGGGACGCGATCTTTCCATGACGCCACATAGGCGTCATGGGTCGGATTGGCACCGACTTTCATGACGCCTACGTGGCGTCATGGGTCGGGAAGGGGTTAAACTTTTATATTTTTTTTTTTTCGTTTTATTATGCTTCAATAGCCTCCATAGGAGGCTAAAAACTGGCACAACTCGATCGCCTCTGCTACATAGCAGCGATCATCAGATCGCTGCTATGCAGCAGAAATGCAGGTGTGCTATGAGCATCGACCACAGGGTGGCGCTCACAGCTAGCCGGGATCAGTAACCATAGAGGTCTCAAGGACCTCTATGGTTACTATGCAGAAGCATCGCTGACCCCCGATCATGTGACGGGGGTCAGCGATGCGCTCATTTCCAGCCGGAAGCGGTAGTTAAATGTCGCTGTCTACGTTTGACAGCGGCATTTAACTAGTTAATAGCGGCGGGTGGATCGCGATTTCACCCGCCGCTATTGCGGGCACATGCCAGCTGTTCAAAAAAGCTGAGATGTCCCGACTTTGATGCGGGCTCCGGCGGTGAGCGGGGGTTCTGACCTTGGACGTACTATCCCGTCGAAGGTCAGAAAGGGGTTAATTGACATGTATTGTGCTTGGTTGTAGTCTCTTGTTATGTGTCTTTATATATTGTGTTGTATCCTCACCCACCCCCTGCAGACTGTGAGCCCTCGCGGGCAGGGTCCTCCCTCCTTATGTACACGTGTGCCTTGTTATCTGCTCATGTTTAATGTATTTGTCTATATTTGCCCCGTATTCACATGTAAAGCGCCATGGAATAAATGGCGCTATAAAAATGTATAATAATAATAATGTGTTTTTGTTATGCTATGACAAAGGGCAGTACTGCCTGAAACACATCAGCTTGCTTTTATGATACACTAATGAAGGACAAGATTTTATTCTATGTTCATCCCCTCCATTCAATATTTGTATAAGCTGGACAAGTGCGTGATTTGTATTTTCACCTGGGAGTCGGCCGGCAGGAACTTGGTGGTGATCCGTGCTCTGCACATGTCTACTGAGAATTGGAGTCCAAAAAGTCTGGTTGGGTGAGCTGATGAAATCCTAGTATCTGCACCTTGGTAATGAGACACCGTTTTATAGGCCATTAATTGAACCAGCTGATATTTTTCACTAAGCGGCGGGATTGCTTTCTGATAGATTTCAGCTGGTGTCTTGACTTTCCATAGTTCAATACTTTTTCCCTGAATCATTTCTCATTATTACCATAATATCACCCTTAGCAACATATTTAGGTAGAAAATTGTTGACGTGTTCAATACTATAGATTTTTCTGTATTTTCATGACTATGAAAATTGTACCTTCACACTGAAGGCATCAAAACTATGAATTAACACATGTGGAATTACAGTATATACTTAACAAAATAGTGTGAAACAACTGAAATTATGTCTTATATTCTAGGTTCTTCAAAGAAGCCACCTATTGCTTTGATGACTGCTTTGCACACTCTTGGCATTCTCTTGATGAGCTTCAAGAGGTAGTCACCGGGAATGGTCTTCCAACAATCTTGAAGGAGTTCCCAGAGATGCTTAGCACTTGTTGGCCCTTTTGCCTTCACTCTGCGGTCCAGCTCACCCCAAACCATCTCGATTGGGTTCAGGTCTGGTGACTGTGGAGGCCAGGTCATCTGGCGTAGCACCCCATCACTCTCCTTCTTGGTCAAATAGCCCTTACACAGCCTGGAGGTGTGTTTGGGGTCATTGTCATGTTGAAAAATAAATGATGGTCCAACTAAACGCAAACCGGATGGAATAGCATGCCGCTGCAAGATACTGTGGTAGCCATGCTGGTTCAGTATGCCTTCAATTTTGAATAAATCCCCAACAGTGTCACCAGCAAAGCACCCCCACACCATCACACCTCCTCCTCCATGCTTCACGGTGGGAAATAGGCATGTAGAGTCCATCCGGTTCACCTTTTCTGCGTCGCACAAAGACACGGTGGTGGGAACAAAAGATCTCAAATTTGGACTCATCAGACCAAAGCACGGATTTCCACTCACCTAATGTCCATTCCTTGTGTTCTTTAGCCCAAACAATTCTTTTCTGCTTGTTGCCTGTCCTTAGCAGTGGTTTCCTAGCAGCTATTTTACCATGAAGGCCTGCTGCACAAAGTCTCCTCTTAACAGTTGTTGTAGAGATGTGTCTGCTGCTAGAACTCTGTGTGGCATTGACCTGGTCTCTAATCTGAGCTGCTGTTAACCTGCGATTTCTGAGGCTGGTGACTCGGATAATCTTATCCTCAGAAGCAGAGGTGACTCTTGGTCTTCCTTTCCTGGGGCGGTCCTCATGTAAGCCAGTTTCTTTGTAGCGCTTGATGGTTTTTGCCACTGCACTTGGGGACACTTTCAAAGTTTTCCCAATTTTTCAGACTTAATTTTTCTTAAAGTAATGATGGCCACTCGTTTTTCTTTACTTAGAATTTGTATTATGGCAAGAAAAAAGCAGCTAACAGTCTATTCAGTAGGACTATCAGCTGTGTATCCACCAGACTTCTGCACAACACAACTGATGCTCCTCCCAACACCATTTATAAGGCAAGAAATCCCACTTATTAAACCTGACAGGGCACACCTGTGAAGTGAAAACGATTTCTGGTGAGTAACTCTTGAAGCTCATCAAGAGAATGCCAAGAGTGTGCAAAGCAGTCATCAAAGCAAAAGGTGGCTACTTTGAAGAACCTAGAATATAAGACAATTTCAGTTGTTTCACACTTTTTTGTTAAGTATATAATTCCACATGTGTTAATTCATAGTTTTGATGCCTTCAGTGTGATCGTACAATTTTCATAGTCATGAAAATACAGAAAAATCTTTAAATGAGGCGTGTTTAAACTTTTGGTCTGTAATTATATATATATATATATATATATATATATATATATATATATATATATATATATATATATATATATATATATATACACATACACTATATCCCGGGAGATCTGACAAGTAACAGCATTTCACTGCTCATGCGGTTCCATTAAAAAGTGCTGCAAATTATGCGACTCGAAGGAAAAAAAAAAAAAAGTTAAAAATGAAAAAAAAAAAAAAAGAGCTTTCTCTCCCATTTCAAACTTTGGGGGCTATTTATGAGGTATAGGGGTATGTGCACACAACATTTTGTTTTTTACCTTCGGTGATTCAAAAGTTTTTTTCGCTTTTCTTTTTCTTTTTATTAAGGAATCCATTTTCAGAAACGTCGGCTTTTTTGTGGCGTCTTTAATAAACTACAAAAGGCACCAGGTGTCTGGTTTTTTTTGGACTCCCATAGACTTCCTTATTTATTTTGTAGCATCTTACAAGCAGAAGAATGGTCAAGTCACCACTTTTAACCGTTATGTGAGCTTTGAAAGGAGAATCAGTTAAAGGACTATGGAAAGACTGAACAGCAAATCGTTAGGCAGTGAAGTGCATGTATAGTCTTTTGAGTGTTTTTAGGGTGCTTTCTAAGATACTTTTCAGAGCGGATCTTCACATACCCAAATATACTAATGAGTACTGTAAAGGCACTACTTTAATGCCCTAATGGAAAGAGACAGGTTCTCGTCCTGCCGAACAGCTGTCTGACCTTTATTTGCAGCTTATGGTGGGAAAAGCCACCACTGGCCAAATAGTTCTTTGTAAAAGCGCAAAATCCCTAGATAGCGCCATACACCTTTGACAGGGGCAATGAATGCCAACACCAGTGTGAAAATGTGTGATAAAATGACAAACCAGCCACTCAGGCTCATACAGAAGTAGCTGGTGTCTGAGTGAGGTGGCACCACACTTGGCTTGACCGCGTTGCTACGTGGTCTGCCACAGAGGGCTCAGGATATATGCACCATTTACTATTGGAGACAGAGTGGTTTATTGCTTAATATGGGTACTGTGCATTTATTGACTTTGTCCCCAACTGATGGTAGTGGAAGGCTGAGGACGATCATCCACTCTCTACATCTCCTTCTCCATTGCCCTTACAAAGAAAAAATTGCCGAAAGAAGTAATGCGCTTAGTCAGGAGGTGTGGGCACATGCAAGAATGAGCTTAAAGTTATTTTATCAGGTGTCCGGACTTGGCTCTTTGCTTATAGGAATCTGTCACCAGGTTTTTGCCACCTAATCTGAAAGAAGCATAATGTGGAGAAAGACCCCAATTCCAGCAATGTATCACTTACTGGGATACTTACTGTAGTTTTGATAAAACAGTGATCTTATTAGGAGATTATCACTAGAGGACTAGTAAACCTGCTCCGGTGCAGGCGTACTTTGTCTGCCCTGTTGAGGGCAGAGCAAAGTACTGCAGCAAAGTACTGCAGTGCGCCAGGCGCCGAGAAAGGTCAGGGAGGCCCGACGCCTGCGCACTGCAATACTTTACACTGCCCTCAACAGGGCAGACAAAGTACACCTGCACCGGAGCCGCAGCGTGAATACAAGAAGTGGACGTCATCGTAAGAAGATGGGAGGCCTCGGACCGGACCGCAGCGGGACAGCCCCTGGGTGAGTATAATCTAACCTCTTTTTTTCATCTTTCAGGTTAAATCGGGGGCTTATCTACAGCATTACAGAGTGCTGTAGATAAGCTGGTGGGCTTAGCTCATCTACGATTTTGGGTGTGACAGGTTCCCTTTAAAAAGGTATGTGCACAAGTTCAGTATTTGCAGCAGAAAAAACTGCTGCAAACAATGATGGGTTGGAAGAAAAAACACAATATAAAATACATGCTTTTGTCCCATTAGTATTGGTGAAATCTGCAAGGAAAAATTAAACAACGAGATGTCAGGATTCTCATTCACTTTGCTGGCACTAGGAAATCCTTCAGATTTTGTTACAAAATGTGCAGAAAAAATGCAACAAAAAAGTAAACGAAATGTGTGGACAGACCCTACAGGGGTGGAAAATAGTATAAAATAAAAACAGATTTACTGGCCTCTGTTGTCACGTGGGCATCATTTAGGGTATGTGCACAAGATGCGGATTTTGCTGCAGATCCGTAGCGTTTCCGCAGCTGGGGGTCCACAGCAGTTTCCCATGAGTTACATTACAATATAAACCTATGGGAAACAAAAAAACGCTGTGCACATGCTGCAGAAAAAAACGTGTGGAAACGCAGCGGTTTACATTCCGCAGCATGTCACTTCTTTCTGCGGATTCCGCAGCGGTTTTATACCTGCTCCTATAGAAAACCAAAGTTGTAAAACCGCAGTGAAATCCGCAGAAAAACCATGGTAAATCAGCGGTAAATCTGCAGCAAAAACGCAGTGTTTTTGCCCTGTAGATTTATCAAATCCGCTGCGGAAAAATACACAGTGGACCATTATACGTGTGCACATAGCCTTACAGTATGAACAGGAACCAGCAAGGCATTGCTTAAGTTGAGATACATCATTTCACACCATTGAGCAGATTTTTGAAAACCACAGAAAACCTCTTTATATCTGATATGTGCCCTGTTCATAATTTAGAAAGTAGGGCTGTATCTGACAGAGCACATCAAGGTTAGCCAGAAAACCAGTGCTGAAAATTTGTCTTGCAGATGCCACACAGTGACCTGTTCTTTATCTCATATTGCCTCTGTCCCTCTTTACTGAGACAAAAGTTCAACTCGCCTCATGTCAAATGTGCCCTTGGCTGCAAATCACCTGTGAACCCACACATACGGTATTGTTCATGATTTTCTGAACTGTCATCTTTGCATACTTAAAGGGAACCTGTCAGCAGGATTGTGCTCAGTAACCTAAACACAGTGTCAGATTGGTGCCATTATTCTGGTTAAAATGATATCTGGTTGATTAAATCTGTCTTGTGGTTGTTGTTTAATCATTATTTTCAGTTCTGAATTAATGATATTCTTGTGCTTCGGGCAGCCTGTGGGGGGGAGGGGGGGGGGTCTTCATGAGGTGCTCTGATTAGGTATTCACCAGTATGGCTTCTGACAGGTCATTGATCCCTCACTGACATGTCCCCTAGGTTACAGAAAGAATAATACATATTTATCTTGGAAAAAAGCATATCTAACTCAAAACTGAAAATAAAGATTAAACAACAACCACAAGGCAGATTTCATCAACCAAGGTATCATTGTAATCAGGATAACGGCGCCGACCTGACGCTGTCTGTAGGTTACTCAGCACAATCCTGCTGACAGGTTCCCTATAAGAAAATATGTCTTCATGTAGGGTTCAAATTGACAAGAAATACGGTTCCCCTTCTCATTTTCTACCTACCTCATATGTTCCTCCCCTTGCTGGTTCTTCTTCTTCCTTGGTGGCTTTTTCTTTTTAGGTTTAGCAGCATTACTATTCTGTTTGTTATTCATACCAAAGTGTCCAGCTGATATGTCACTCTGGAGCAGGTTCACCAGGAGAGGGCTGGTCAGAGTGACATCTTTATTGAGAGGGAAAGCTGGGTTTTGACCACAGGAAAGCGGATTTCCATTGCCCCCCTGACCAAATGCAAAAGGTAAACCATGGCCTGGAAAGTGTTGTCCAGGGCCTCCACTCCCAGGCATGTTCTGCAAGTGCTGCTGATGTTGTACCATGTTTCCTTGTTGTTGCATGGAAATGTCATTTAAAATGGCGCCCAAATCACTGGCAGATTGAGCTGTGGCATCAGCATGGACTTGTTGAAGATGCTGGCCAGGTCCAGTTTGTCGGATGACCTGACCCTGCATATTACTTCCCTGTGAAGGATTACCACCTGCTGCGCCCTGTTGGGAAACAGTCTGCCCTGGGAACTGTAACATTTTGTTGGCCAGACCAGGGGTTTGTCCCCTTACTATATGGCTAGGTCCCGCCATCACACCTCCGGGGTTTTGGTTACTAAATCCCTGTTTATTGCCCTGCATAATTTGCTCCATGACAGAATTCTGCTGCATTAAAGTTTGACCTTGAGACACCATCATCTGACTGTGAGGTGGAATCATTTGCTTAGGAGGTGTCATTCTCTGAGTCGCTTGACCCAAACTTTGAGATGTGCCCAACATCTGTCCCTGTGACATAAGCTGATTTCTTGAAAGTACCAACTGTCCCTGTGTATTCAAAGGGGCTTGTCCTTGAAGGTTCACCAATTGACCTTGGGAGGATATGATCTGCTGGTGCATGCCAAGAATCTGAGATTGAGCTCCTTGCTGGGGTTGGCCATGCAGACCACCAATATTCACTTGGCTCACCCCACCACCACTTGTCTGCTGGGCATTCAGGTTGTTATGAAGTCCTATGAGATTGGTCTGCATCATATTAGGACCACCTCCTTGCATCTGACTGTGGGACCCTCCATTTGTTTGACCACCTACAAAATGACACAAAAAACAGGGATCACAATCAGACACTAATACAATATGCCTATCCAATTTAACTCCTTAAGGCCCAGGAATTATTAAGGAGTCTTTTTTGCGCAGTAGATTGCTCTCTCCCCTTCATCCAGAGGCATAACTATTTTAGCGTGGACAGTCATTTAAGGGCTTGTGTTTTGAGGGACAAGCTTTAGATTTGAATGAGATCAATCATTGTGCCCTATAATGGAATGAAAAGCTGGGAAAAGAAATTACAAGCGCAGCGAAATAGTGAGAAAAGGAACACAATTCTGCCACATTTAGTTTTGTTTTATACAGTTCCTTACGCAGTAAACATTTTATTGAAATTTTTAGCGAAAAGAAAAGTAGTTTGTGTCACCGTTTTCCGAGACGCAGAACGGTTTTATTCCTCCATCGATGGAGCTGTTTGAGGGCTTGTTCTTTGTGAATTGACATTTGAGTACAAATAAAGTTTTGATTAGTTTTTACTGCGCAAACCAGTCAACTAAAAAAAACAGTAATTCTGGCATTTTAAATTTTTTTTGTCTGTCTTTTCCATATTCACCTTATAGTATATTTTACTATTCCGTTAGTTTGGGCACTTATGCAGGTGGCAAGACAAAATCTGGTACGGTTTACCTGCCCATGTACACAACGCTTCAGCTCTGGCAAGTAACATTTTTCAAGAGATAACTAAAAGACTCGCTGAAGAAAAGAAAACTGAAGAAGGCACTTGAAATCGGCCTATTGCCAGAGATGAAACATTACGTAGCTATGCTTGGAATAAATATAACTTTTTACTTTTAAACTGCCATTTTTTGTTTGTATATAAATACATTTTTTATTTTACTTTTAATTATGGAAGTCTCCCTAGGGCACTGGAAAATGTGATTGCTTAATTGCCTATAGAATAGCCTGCAATACTAAATTTATGATCTCATGTGTCCAGCAACAGGCAGGGATTCATATGAGCTTTAAAAGGGGTTGTCCTGTCCAAATAGATAAGTCCATAGTCTCGACCAGTGGGTGTGGCCTCGCTTCCATACATTTGTATGGAGGGAGGCGGTTCCAGCTAATCAGCGACACCCACTAAATGGCCGCATCACTAGACAGGGCGCAGCCTCGATCCATACAAGCGTATAGAGCGAGGCCATGGGACCGGGAGTATGTGTAACGCATACATTCCCTCCGGTCCTGGTCAAACGGCGAATCCCTGCAGCGCACAGTGCGTGCACTGGGGGATTCATAAGTCTGCAGTCACACAGCGTGATAGCACATTTATCGATTTGGACCGGACAACCCTTTTAATGTGGCAGACATAGGGTCTTCAGTAGACCCCAAGATGATATGACAACACATCGGCACCAGGCAACTGAATCAAGTAGGGAGAAAGGAAGAAGGAGAAAGTGGGGGTGAGAATTGGGAGAAACGACAACAGTCACGATGGAAGCCTTCTAAATGCCACAGTCTTGCTTGACAGTGGCATTTTGAGGTTAAACTGTTGCAAATTAAAAGGACTGTCTGCACAGAATGACTGTTGAAACCAAGAATAGGCGCTCAGTGCTTCACGGCGGGGCCAAGCATCTAAATACACCTTCCCACCTGCTTGGTTTCCATCTATCTCCACCTTTCTCTGGCCCTATGAAGCCAGAGCTGTCAAAGAAAAGGGGGATAGAGACCGAGGGAAACCAAGCAGGTCGGAAGGTGCATTTCAATGCTTGGCTCCTCCATGAAGCACTGGGTGGCAGGACTTCGTCTGTAGCCTGTATGCCCTATTAGTATGGGCATACAGGCTACAGACTGCTGAGGAGAATGATCGCTGTGTGTCTTATATCAGATGACCTCCTTCCACTCTGTGGGGAAGATGCTAATGGAAGATGAAGTTGCATCCCAGAGCTTATTTTACATGAAATTAGAAAACATTAGGGGTCTTGTTAAATGGTGACAAAAGCAGAAAAAAAAATTTCAGACAAATTTCCAATTTTTTTTCACCACTTTAAAAAAACAAACACAAAAAACAAAAACTATGCATGTTTGGTATCTGCGTACTCGTACTGCCCTGGAGAATCATAGTGGCAAATCAGTTTTTCCAAAATACAATTGTGGAACTGCACTTTTTTTTTTTCCAATTTCACTAAACACAAAATTTTTCTTGTACACTATATGGTAAAAATCAATGGAGTCATTCAAAAGTACAGTTCGTCCGGCAAAAATACAAGCCCTCATACAGTTATATCAATAGAAAAAATAAAAAATAAGAAATTATGGCTGTGGGAAGAAGGAGAGGGGAAAAAAAAAAAAATACAGAAAAGGGCCCGGAGGTGAACGAATACTCTGAAAACGCTGTTTTAACGATAATCTTGCAGTCTAAACAGGCTTCCAATTTCCCTACAAAGGAGCAAAACATACGCTTGTTTTGTTAGGTGAAATAATTTAAATTTTTTTTTTTTGCACAAAATCCCCACAAAGCTTTGCAGCTGTCAAACAGCCGCAAGACATGCAGTCGCGGGGACTCTAACATACTATTAGAGCACACCGAAGTCACTCAGTTTGCACCCGAGCATGCTGAGAAAACACCTTATCCGAGCATAACAATTTATCTTATAATTTGTAATGAGAGGCACCTTAGCAACTATGCTTACCACTTCGCGCAAAGCATTTAGTTTGTACAACTATGGACCTAAATTAGTGATATGCCATCCTTAAGGGTTGTGCTGCCTCAATGCCAACATGGATGAGGAATGCACTGATAAGGTGGGAGACATCCACAAAGTGAAAAGATTAATGTACCACTCTATTTTAATCAGAACTGGGGAGAACAAGTACTCATTTTAATGGCTAGGCTGCTGCAATTTCCAGCTTTCCTATAAAAGTAATGGGTTGCAGTGATTCCCAAACTGACTGCTAGAGTTGCTGGATATGGAGGAATTTTTTTTTAATCATCATCTTTCTTAAATGTTACAATTTTGGGCTGAGGAACGACTAATAGAATGGGGCAGCTCCTGCTGCAAACGCTGGAAGGTGAAGAGGACATGACTGATATCCTGGGCCACACAGTGAACAGTTAATCTTTATTAATCTTTATTTTTATATAGCGCTAACATATTCCGCAGCGCTTTACAATTTGCACACATTATCATCGCTGTCCCCAATGGGGCTCACAATCTAAATTCCCTGTCAGTATGTCTTTGGAATGTGGGAGGAAACCGGAGTGCCCGGAGGAAACCCACGCAAACACGGAGAGAACATACAAACTCTTTGCAGATGTTGTCCTGGGTGGGATTCGAACCCAGGACCCCAGCGCTGCAAGGCTGCAGTGCTATCCACTGAGCCACCGTGCAGTTCATTTGAAGCAAACAGGTGACGGGAGCCATTGCTGGGATACAATGACATTTCCTATAGGTGAAGTCCCTTAAAGTGTGTAATCAGAAGGATACATACCAGTTGGCTGCCCAGCAGTGTTTGCCTGCGGCTGCGCCACTCCGCTGTTGGCCGGTGATCCAGCAGCGCTGGGTGGAGTCTGTCCTTGTAGAAAATTTGCATTGGTTTGTCCTGCTGGAAAACCTGGTGGAAGCCGTTTGGGAACTCCTTGAAACATTAAAAAGGAACAGTTAAAGACAACCTATCAGTAAGAATAAACTTTTATTTACAATTAGAAAATCTAGCTATATTCGTGATTACTGGTTTTAGATCTGATTTTAAAAGCAGTCAGTATCTAAAAAATATCGATTTATATACCAATTATTCAATGGAAGCATGACTCCATCTTGTTGCTGGAATGGCTTCTCATCGATATCTCTGCACCATGGATGTTTCTAGTGAGCACGCGGAGGGAACAGAAAGCCTGTTGTTGCTGGGGGACAGTGTCAGTATCTTCACACTGGTCTTTGCTCTGATCGGTGAAAGAACACAGTGATCGGAGCAGTCAAGGATACCTGAAGCACTGCGGAGAGGCAGGGAACACGGATGCAGTACTTACTTCTGATGACTCTTCTTCTAAAGCGATGAACTTAGCAGCCGTGTGCATCATTCCCTCTGCACTAAACAGCGAGATCTCACTATGATTTGTGAGATTCCCCTGCGTAGTGCAGAGGGACTGATAATGTGGGCACGGCTGCCGGGGGTATCTCCTCAGAAGAGTCACCAGAAGTACTGTATCAGTGCTCCCTGCGGCACCAAGTGTCCATTACTGTTTTACTGCACTCTGTGAGGAGATGATCAGAGCAGTGTTCTGTTCAGGTTGGGAACATTGTCTCCTGGCAGCAGCTCCACGCCACTGCCCTGAACATCATCTCTTAGCTTTAAGCAAGTTCTTGATGCTCAGGGCAGATAGATTACTTCCGGGCTGCGGAACGACGTAATGCTGGGAGCTGGCGGCGTCTCGTCAGAAAGTCGGATTTACATACCATGTGTGTACCACTCACACGATAAACAAATGACTTTAGTTAGCAATTTTTAAATGAATTATATAGTAAAAACTTTTTAAAAAATACGTGCAACATAAAATAAAAAGGAGGGGTGATAGGTAGTCTTTACTAAATTCAATGTAATCAACCATACGGTTTAAATTTAATTGGTTATTATAAGGTTTGTCCATTTTCCATCTAAATTAGCCAATTTGCTTTATTAAAAACAATAAAAACCACCAAGCATGTGGAAGTTCCTACTACTTCACCGCTGCCAGCTGCTTTGCACACTGGGTTGAAGCTATGACGTCTCGTCTAGCATATCTGCCAATCACTTCAGTCATGCCAAGGTAGGTGACAAGACCAAATGGGAAAAGGGAGACATGGAACCACAGCGGCATTAGCTTTAACAGACAGGTAATGCTTTAGTTTACTTTAACACCTTATTAATGTTTAAAAGTGGAGAGTACAACCCTGCTGTATTCTTAAGAACAATATTTTTTCTTATAGGACAGCTAACGCATTTCACATCCCTTCACCCAAATCGGGGCTACTTATGTTTACTCTATTGCTAAAGAACAATATAGGTAGCTTTACACAGAACAGTTACCCTTCTCTAAATGGTAAATATCAGGTTTCTCAACTGCTGTATCACTCATTTTAAGAACTATGTACACCATTAGGTTATCACGTACCTGCGTGTATATTTTGTGGACCCTGATTCTGCTGCATCATAAAGTTTCCTGCAGTGCTTCCCTGTGGCATCATGCGCCCTGGAGAGCTTACAGGCTGTGGTTGAAACCCCTGAGGCAATGTGCCGCCCTGTCCTGCCCGTGGTCCCATGGCTTGCTGTTGTGTTTGGTTCACTGTAGGGGATGAGGCAGGAGAGCTTTGCTGAAAGGAGGAAGGAGATGAGGCAGGAGACTTGGAAAGATGAGGCTGCTGCAATGGAGTGAGCACCCTTGGAGGTGCTCCCTGCATTGGTTTCATTGGAGGTGAGCTGAACTGATTTGAATTGGCCATGGAAGGGAAATTAGAGTGAACTTGTGATGCCTGCTGGCTGCCAAATGGGTATGGAGGTGGTGGGTGAGAAGGTGTTTGTCCTGTGGACAGTGATGGCCTCGGTGGAAACTGCTGTTGTTGCTGTAATGGACCTCCACCCAGACCAGATTTCTTCCACTGTTGGTTGGAGGCCACTGTCCCCATACTTGCTTGTGCTGGAGGAGGTTGCAGAGCTCCTGATGCTAGCTGATTCCAGCCTGGAGGCACAGGAACTTGTGCAGGGGTTGCAAAAGAAGGACGAAGACCTTGGGTTACTTGCTGATGTTGGGGCAGTCGAGTCTGCTGCTGAAACTGTTGAAAGTTGGCTGGATTGACTGGCCGATTGGCAACAACACCTTGCATGGGGAGCATCTGGGCAGCCATGGAACTGGACGGGTGACTCTGTGGCTGTGTATTTAAACCAGGCACAAAGGGATCCATAATATCTAATAAAAGAAACATGTAGAAGCACATAATGGGACGTTGACAGGTAAGAACAACAACACAATTCATAGGGGAAAAATACATTGTTTACTTTCAAAAATTACCAACCATCAATAAATTAAATCAACACCTATGCAATTAAATGGATAATCCATCAATTTAGATCACTTGCTGGCATAGCTGGATGGGTTTCATCTTGGGAAGGGGGCAGAGATATACTACCAGGGTGTACACTTGAGGTGATATAAGTTTGCCAAAAAGGTGACCATGGATTAGGTAAGCGACAACTATAAAATCAAGCCACCTTCACTGTAAAGCAGCTTTGCCGGACATGCAGTTCATGGATCAATAGAGAGCTATCCGAAGCAGTGCAAAGCCAGAGTGCAATAACTGCCCTGAACAATCAGATTGCTGCAAACTAACGGATTGGCATAGGATTTTTCATTGCATGGTCTTTGAAAATTTTAGTTCATCTCACCCACTTTACCTTGTTGTGAAGCAGGCCGAGGAGTCCTGGGCTGGAGTTCATTGCTTACACCAGCAGCCATCATAGCTGATGAAACATGGGGACCCTGGGACATCATGGAGGCTGTTGCAGGGCTGTTCATCCTGACCAAGCCTGAACAGTCACATAACAGACTTAACATTTTATAGGACGGTAACAATTACGTCATCATTTAACCATGTAAACATGACGCCAATCAGCTGTTGAACAAGCAATATACCATTTTGTTTGTTGTCTGCTTGGGAAGCTCATGTGGGCCATTAAATCTTTGTTATATTTCCATTTTGCACTAGTTCATGGGCATAAATTGGCCTTAATGCAAGTTATAAACTATAGATGGGTGCTAGGCCTAGATTTCCGAGAAGGTAACACCCATAAGACTCATCTTTTGTGTGACTTACACCAAAGAAATAGCTGCAGCTATATACAACACTAATAGTCCGTGCCTAGCCAATGTGTCTTCTGGAGCGAGGTGTGAGAAAGTATTCACCAGAGGCAATTATTATTGACCCACTATAGCTGGGCATACCTGCTCTATTCTGCACTGCAAAGCTGGGGTCAATCCTCATTGCGTTACTTGCCGCCACCGGGCCGTTCATCCTCACCTCTTGAGCAGGATTTTGGGGTAACACTAGGTTAATAGCCCCTTCTCCTGAAACACAATAGAAATAACAAATCTCTTTAATCAGATTGTTAAAGCACATGATAACAGATAATTCTCAAACCAACTTTGTCAGATCGTCACAACATCAAAGCTTATCCTGTACAAGCAGAAAATTGCTAAAAATCGCTTGGTCATTAAAAGGGAACATGTCACATCCAGAAACGCTATTTACCTGCAGGTGTAGTAGCCATCTGCACATACATAGTGTTTAAATCTTGTTTAGTCGGCTTACTGGAGCAGTACAGGGAGAAAATGAAGAGAAGCTGCACATACACTAGAGCGGACTGTCATAGTGCTGGGGAGTGATTACATTGTGCTCACAGTGTAGTGATCAGTCACTGCTACAGCCCCTGCACCACCTCGATGACTGGCAGCAAGTGGCTGCAGGGAGAAGAAAACCTTTTTTCCCCCTGCAGCTGCTGCACAGGGTTTAAACACTATTTACCTGCAGATTGACCCTATATCTGCAGCTAAATAGCATTTTTGGACGTCTCCGGATCCCTTTAAGACAGAAAAAACACATGTTGTATTAAAAAGGTAAGGTAAATAAACCTAATCAATTGGTACCAAAGTTATAACATTTTCTACTACAATTCCTTTCCCCACCATGATTTCTGTAGTAAAGGTTTTATAGTCACCTAAAACTGTTCATTTTAGCATGTTCAAGTGAACAAAGCGATGTTTCACTATCCAGCCCAGCCATTACTAAAAGTACACGTTCAGGTGTACGGAGCAATGAAACCAAAGAAAATGGCTGATTGTCAGGGGTGCCAAGATTTGGAACCAAACCAATCTGGTATTGACAGCCTAAAGATAGTTCACTAACTTTAAAGACCTGGAAAACGTTGGTCTTTTTGGGCACATTGCAATCCTTTTAAGGCACTTGTCCTTTACTGTATTTACAAATACCTGAAATGTTGGCCATCGTACGTTATATCCCTGTATGTACTGATGGGAAGAGCATGGTGCAAAATGTTTAGGGAAACCACTAGTGATGAGCGAACGTGCTGGGATGAGGTGTTACCCGGGCATGCTTGTGTGCTCACCGTGTCTTCTGCGTGCTCGAATAATATGTTTGAATCCCAGCGGCTGTTCAACATCCGCAATCCCTGCATGTGCTGTGGCTGATGAACAGCCACGAGACATTCAGCTGCGGGGACTCGAACATATTTTTCAAGCACGTCGAAGTCACCTTATTCAAGCACGTTCGAATATCACTATAAACGACAAGAACCCTTTGATGCCGCTTTATGACTTCAATCTGCAAAACACTGAATTGACTATGCCCTCCTAGCGAAATGCACAGGTTGCTGCATTGCACTAGCAAGGAAACAAACAGAAACGGCGTGTCAACGTTATACCTTCAATCTGGACAGACAGAATTCCTAGATCCCGCAGCTGCTGGTTATTGCCTTGGGCAAGGAGGCGTAGGCGCTCAGCGGCTTCTCTGGGGATGTTGAACGTGACTCGGACACTATTCCATGGCTCCACCTTTCTAAGCTTCAGCTGGTTGGACTCTACATAGTACGTACCGCAAAACAGAATGGTAAATCTGTTACCAAACAGCAATAAAATGAACAGAACTGTAAGGCTATGTGCACACGTTCAGGATTTCTCGCAGAAAATTCCTGAGAAAAACCGGACATTTTCTGCAAGAAATCCACAAGAGAACTGCATGCGCTTTTTGCCGCGTTTTTTTCCGGACACTTCCCAATACATTTTGTAGTGGGAAATCCGCAAAAAAAAAAACAAAAAACGCAAAATGCTGCGGTTTTTACCGCGATGCATTTTTTTTTGCGGAAAAAAACGCATCATGTGCACAAAACATGCGGAATTTGTTCTAAATGATGGGATGCTTATTGTATGCGATTTTTGCGGTTTATAGCGTTTTTATCGGGGAAAAAAAACACGAAAAAAAACGCAACGTGTGCACACAGCCTAAAGATGCTTAGTAAGAGAAAGACAAAGCCAATGTAGATTCCATACAATACCTAATGAATATATATTTTACCATCCTACTTTTTTTCATTGAAAGTGGTCCCAAAATATGTCTAACATTCCTAATATCTAATGCATAATACCTCAACACAAACAAGGGATTTTTTTTCCCGCTATTTAAGCAAATTTTATGATCATATGTTAGTGTTACTTCATGCTTGGAAACTATCCAAGCTACAGTACAGACCAAAAGTTTGGACACGCCTTCTCATTTAAAGATTTTTCTGTATTTTCAGGACTATGAAAATTGTACATTCACACTGAAGGCATCAAAACTATGAATTAACATGTGTAATTGTATACTTAACAAAAAAGTGTGAAACAACTGAAAATATCTTATATTCTAGGTTCTTCCAAGTAGCCACCTTTTGCTTTGATGACTACTTTGCACACTCTTGGCATTCTCTTGATGAGCTTCAAGAGGTAGTCACCGGAAATGGTCTTCCAACAATCTTGAAGGAGTTCCCAGAGATGCTTAGCACTTGTTGGCCCTTTTGCCTTCACTCTGCGGTCCAGCTCCAACTCGATTGGGTTCAGGTCTGGTGACTGTGGAGGCCAGATCATCTGGCGTAGCACCCCATCACTCTCCTTCTTGGTTAAATAGCCCTTACACAGCCTGGAGGTGTGTTTGGGGTCATTGTCCTGTTGAAAAATAAATGATGGTCCAACTCAACGCAAACCGGATGGAATAGCATGCCGCTGCAAGATGCTGTGGTAGCCATGCTGGTTCAGTATGCCTTCAATTTTGAATAAATCCCCAACAGTGTCACCAGCAAAGCACCCCCTCACCATCACACCTCCTCCTCCATGCTTCACGGTGGGAACCAGGCATGTAGAGTCCATCCGTTCACCTTTTCTGCGTCGCACAAAGACACGGTGGTTGGAACCAAAGATCTCAAATTTGGACTCATCAGATCAAAGCACAGATTTCCACTGGTCTAATGTCCATTCCTTGTGTTCTTTAGCCCAAACAAGTCTCTTCTGCTTGTTGCCTGTCCTTAGCAGTGGTTTCCTAGCAGCTATTTTACCATGAAGGCCTGCTGCACAATGTCTCCTTTTAACACTAACAATGACATACAAAGCCATTCACAATCTGACTCCTCCATACATCTGTGAAATGGTCTCCCGCTACCTACCTACACGCAACCTTCGATCATCTCATGATCTCCTACTCTACTCCTCTCTCATTTCTTCCTCCCACAACCGCATCCAAGACTTCTCCCGTGCTTCCCCCATACTCTAGAACTCTCTACCCCAACACATCAGGCTCTCACCTACCACGGAAACCTTCAAAAGGAACCTGAAGACCCACCTCTTCCGACAAGCCTATAACCTGCAGTGATCCCCAGTCTACTGAAGCACCACATGACCAGCTCTACCCTCACCTAGTGTATCCTCACCCATCCCCTGTAGACTGTGAGCCCTCGCGGGCAGGGTCCTCTCTCCTCCTGTACTTGTGTGTGCCTTGTTTTACTCATGTTTATTGTACTCGTCTATATTTGCCCCATTCACATGTAAAGCGCCATGGAATAAATGGCGCTATAAAAATGAATAATAATAATAATAATAACAGCTGTTGTAGAGATGTGTCTGCTGCTAGAACTCTGTGTGGCATTGACCTGGTCTCTAATCTGAGCTACTGTTAACCTGCGATTTCTGAGGTTGGTGACTCGGATAAACTTATCCTCAGAAGCAGAGGTGACTCTTGGTCTTCCTTTCCTGGGACGGTCCTCATGTGAGCCAGTTTCTTTGTAGAGCTTGATGGTTTTTGCCACTGCACTTGGGGACACTTTCAAAGTTTGCCCAAGAAATCCCACTTATTAAACCTGACAGGGCACACCAGTGAAGTGAAAACCATTCCCGATAAATACCTCTTGAAGCTCATCAAGAGAATGCCAAGAGTGTGCAAAACAGTCATCAAAGCAAAAGGTGGCTACTTTGAACAAGCTAGAATAGAATACATATTTTCAGTTGTTTCACACTTTTTTGTTAAGTATATAATTCCACGTGTTAATTCATAGTTTTGATGCCTTCAGTGTGAATGTACAATTTTCATAGTCCTGAAAATACAGAAAAATCTTTAAATGAGAAGATGTGTCCAAACTTTTGGTCTGTACTCTCTATTTTAAATATGCGTATTTTAATAATAGCATAAAGTATATGTTAATTTGGCTGTTTTGCTCTATAACACAACTGAAAAATTCTGAAGTTTGCTGAAGAAATTAAAAAAAAATAATTAGTGTCTATCATTTTCAGAACTGTGTAAAGTTTTTATTTTTCTGGGAATTGAGTTATGTGAAAACCAACTATTATTGATACCAAATTGGGGCACATACACGTTTTTATATTACTATTTTAGAGAGGTGTGGCGACGGGGAAAAAAAAATTCTCACATTTTTTTTCTCCTAATACTGTCTATTATATTGGTTCATTATTTATATTTTTTGATAGTCTGGGCTTTCACAAATGCAGAAATAATACATATGTTTATTTATTTAATTTTAATGGGGGGGAGGGAAATTAAACTTTTTAGCTTTCTAAGGGTACTTGAAGCTGTTGCTATCAATACCACAGTATTGACATATTGTGAAAATCGCCATCTCATATGACGCTCGGTCTAAGGCCGAGCTACACGGGAGAGCCAAGATGGAAAGCAGTAACACATTTATAGCCAACTTTAACCAAGTTTCCAATTCAGCATACAACTTCAAACACATAAACCCCCCCAAAAAGGGAGAGGGGTACAAGAAAGATGAGATCAGCCGAATCAGGATTTTACAGATATTTAGCACTAGATACATAATTAGCCGAAGAACAGAGTAGTGCTTGACAGATGCGGATTGGTGTATGCTATTCACGAGTCCTAGACTTTGAGAAATTTAGCTGGCCGGCTTTTAAAGATACATTTTCTCTGGATTACCGCAGCATTTCAGAGAAAAAAAAAAAAAAACGTACCTGGATGGGATAGCCAAACTGATTCATGGCCATGGTCTGGGCACCATTAATCAGGTGACCAGTTCCCTTTAAACTAAAGTAGGATATTAGAATATTGAAAACTAAGCAACTTGGAGCACTAGCAAGCAAAATGTTCTTACCCATGCTGATCAGATGGGGTACTCCTTGCAAAATGTTTTCTAGCTTGCCCTGTAGATCTATATCCCCTATGTCTCCTTTAAATGCTACAAAGATTGTGGAGCCGTTGTCTTCTGCTCTCAGCTCATCCTCAATCCCAGAGTCATTGTCACCTTCGTGGTTGGTTTCAGGAGAGAACGGTCTTTCTTGGGTGTCTCCTGGGTCAAGGCATTTTTCTGAGTCCATAGCTGTGTGTGTCATGACAGTCTCGCTCTGACTCTGTAATGGGAAGATGGGTAAGAAAACTAAGCCTTGTGCCGTGTGAAACATAAACCTCCATCTTTGCGGAATAGCTAAATTTCTATTACCGACACAGCTCAAAATGTGAGCTCCGTCTACGTTTCTACATGGTGGTCTCTCTTCAGGAAGGAGGCAGCAGAAGACATCTTCAGTCAGATTTGCAAGCTGGAGCTCCCCGATTGTGTCCTGGAAAACATGACGGCAATACGAAAATATGAGATGAGTGAGACGTCTAAATCTCCAACTGTTTCTAACATATACGTTTCTTTACTGCTGGAAGGGACTATAGGAAATAAATGTAATGCGCGTATGTCAGTTCTAATGCTACTTCGAAAAGGCACGAGCGGTGACTACAAGCCGAGACAGCAGCACATAGGGGACCAAAATCACCCAAATGTCAAAGCATGAGAATGCCAGCCATATTACTTCTGCAAGATGCCATTAATCTCAGCAGAGGTGGATGTCAGAGTCTCTGCAGCATAGAGGATAATGCGCTGATAGGTGGGTGTCTGACCAATGGGGGCCAGTCACCAGAAGACGGAATGGAGGGGCACGCCATGGAGAGAGTCTTAGTCTATAGATCGGCAATTTACCCCAAATGGCTCCAAAGGGTCGGCAGCCCATCATTGAGCGATGAAGGGAACACCATTCATTATTTCGTGACCACGGCTCCTGGCAGAGGTATTAGGAAGCAAGTGAGTGATCAAAGTGAGGGGGAAAATGGCAAAATATGGATCTGAGGGACTCGGCAGGAAGAAAATTATGGGATCAGAGTGCCATTGCTGAGCCCTGGGCACCGCTAAAAGAAATGGGCACTGAAACATCCTAACTGGGCTACAGAGCGAAGGGAGGGCCTGGATGCTGTGGACGGCAGGTGTATCCCTTACAGAGGGGAGCGATGGCAGCACTGGGAAGCAGATGAGCAGGCGGTAGCGCCATGCTCTGGCAGCGCCAACCAGCAGGATAATGTGCCACACCAGATCTTAATTCCATGGCGCATCGAACGCCTGGCAAAGCGCTGCCCACTGTGCGGGGTTATCCCCCCAGTCCCACAGACGTGGACAGAACGGTAGCGCACGTGTGAGACCACTGTCGTCTCGGAGAATCCGTACTACACGCGTGACCAGCGGACTGAGCGGTGCCCCCATCACCGTGGGCCACGGAGCAGCCAGGAGGGGGCATCAGGACCACCACACTGAGCACAGGCTGCCAACCTCATCCCACAGACCAAGCACCGGACTCAGCGGCCCCTTGTGAGGCCAAGTTACCAGCTCCACACACTGTCAGACGTCAGGAGTGACAGCAGCAGCAGCTTCGTGCTACAGGGGGCAGTCTGCGGCCAGATGGGGGCGCAGTGTCCGGTCACAGCACAGACGGCCCGGCCTGTGCCACCTGCACTGCTCACATGGGCACCCTGAGCACACACGTAGTGTCCTCTGCCCCCCAGCACACAGAATGGGCCCTCCCGTGACAGCCCCGTGCACAGTACCATTCTCGGGCCCCGCTCGCCACCCGCACTTCGCTCCGTTATTCCCCACAAGAGACGCCCTCACCTATTACCGGAGTCCAGGCTCCTTCCGCTCCCGGGAACAACGAAAAAACAGCGAGGCCCAGACTGTACCACTTCGCGCACGAAAAGGGATCGCCGTGCTGTGAGCATTTCCATGGGAGGCAGAAATGGAAAGCAAAACGCAGCTCGAACACCCCTGCTAAAGTGGTACAGCTCTGCCGACCAATCAGGACCCAGTTGGTTACGTCATCATTATTCGGCACAGGAACGGAGTGGGTGTGGCTTGTGCAGGAATGGGTGGAGCTGGGGACACAGTGAGGGAGCAGCTCGTAAGTGGCCAGCGGTGACGTCACGTGCCGTGACCTCTGCCGGGGACACCGGGGGCGATCACTGTACGCTGCGCGGCAATGGCTGCTCCGTTCTGGAGTAATGACGTCGTCAACCGGATCGCCATCTTCATCCAACATTTTTAAAATTGCTTTTAACGTGATGTAGGAAACATCCGTCATATTCATTAAAGGGGGTTTCCACTTTCGAACAAGTGCATAAATGTAAAATAAAGAACACAGATCATCAACTCTTCAATGGATCTTCCCCACATGCAGCCAATCACTGAGCTCCGGAGGGGTGATGTCCACAGCGGCTGTGCTGTCAAAAAACCAGACTGGATCAGAATTGAAGAGCGGGTCCTGGACCAGGGAGAGGGAGCGGGTCCTGGACCGGGGAGAGCGAGCGGGTCCTGGACCGGGGAGAGGGAGCGGGTCCTGGACCGGGGAGAGCGAGCGGGTCCTGGACCGGGGAGAGGGAGCGGGTCCTGGACCGGGGAGAGGAAGCGGGTCCTGGACCGGGGAGAGGGAGCGGGTCCTGGACCGGGGAGAGCGAGCGGGTCCTGGACCGGGGAGAGGGAGCGGGTCCTGGACCGGGGAGAGCGAGCGGGTCCTGGACCGGGGAGAGGGAGCGGGTCCTGGACCGGGGAGAGGGAGCGGATCCTGGACCGGGGAGAGGGAGCGGTTCCTGGACCGGGGAGAGGGAGCGGGTCCTGGACCGGGGAGAGCGAGCGGGTCCTGGACCGGGGAGAGCGAGCGGGTCCTGGACCGGGGAGAGCGAGCGGGTCCTGGACCGGGGAGAGCGAGCGGGTCCTGGACCGGGGAGAGCGAGCGGGTCCTGGACCGGGGAGAGCGAGCGGGTCCTGGACCGGGGAGAGCGAGCGGGTCCTGGACCGGGGAGAGGGAGCGGGTCCTGGACCGGGGAGAGGAAGCGGGTCCTGGACCGGGGAGAGGGAGCGGGTCCTGGACCGGGGAGAGGGAGCGGGTCCTGGACCGGGGAGAGCGAGCGGGTCCTGGACCGGGGAGAGCGAGCGGGTCCTGGACCGGGGAGAGCGAGCGGGTCCTGGACCGGGGAGAGCGAGCGGGTCCTGGACCGGGGAGAGGGAGCGGGTCCTGGACCGGGGAGAGCGAGCGGGTCCTGGACCGGGGAGAGGGAGCGGGTCCTGGACCGGGGAGAGTGAGCGGGTCCTGGACCTGGGAGAGTGAGCGCCTGCGTGTTTTTTTTTTTTGTTTTTTTTACAAGAATCCAGTCTTTTGGGGACCACTTTTTTGAAAATGCAAAACCCCGTAACCCTGGGTCAGGCGCATCTATTTATTGCACTCTGGGGTTCGGGTGCAGGTTATAAAATCTATATATTTCATTATCTCAGTTTATGGGCTCTAAAAGTAATCAGCGACCTTCATAGGGATGTATTGGAAGAGAGAAAATAAAATCAGATGCAATAAACCCAAACATGTAAGGCTGGTTTCACACTTGCGTTACAAAAAGCATGCTTTTTTAAAAAAAAAACGCATGGTGAAAAAACGCATGTAAACGCGTGCAAACGCTGCGTTTTTTTACGCATGTGTTTTTGCATGTGGTGATTTATCAGTGTGTTTTTATGTTTGTTTTTTTTAAAAACGCATGCGTTTTTAACACATGCAAACGCATGTGGTTAAAAACGCATGCGTTTACATAGACAGCAATGCATTTTTTTGCCGCAAAAAAAACGCATGGGTTTTTTCGCGGCAAAAAAAACGCCGCTAAAAATACTACATGTTGCATTTCTGCAACACAACGCATGCAGAAAAAAAACGCATGCGTTGCAAAAACGCGTCAAAACGCATACAAAAAAACGCATGCGTTTTTAATGTTAAATATAGGGGAAAAAACGCATGCGTTTTTTTGCAGCAAAAACGCAAATGTGAAACCACCCTAGGACATTGATGACGAGTCCTGGAGGTCTATAATTACACAACCAAGGGCTGGTGATGAAAGAACGACTTGCAGGAGTTCAATAGGTAGGTAGAAAGCTGGAGATGCTGATGGAATACGGGATACGGTAAATTGTAGAAAAGTTAATGAAAGAATAGTGCATTAAATTTTAAGTCCTGAAGATGTTCATTTATCTGTTCTACAACTATCCAGTATGTGTTGGGTTTCAGTTATTTCCAAATTAACATAACGTTTTGATGTCAGTGAACCCGACTTTCCAATTACCATACCAAGATTTTGATGTGAAACAAGACCAATCCTTGCTACTGATGACACTAATAACTGTAGATTTTTTCCTATTTGAATTAACTATTCTTAAATTATGAAAGGGAAAAGTACAATTAGAGTATAGAGCTGACAATATTCTACCCCCTGCAGTCAGGGAAGAGGTTCCTGGCTTTAACGTGCAGGCAGTCCAGAGGTGTATCCAGATTTTCTGGCACCAGGGAAAGAATTCAGTTTGGTGCCCCCTATCCCACCTCCTGGCACATATGGGATATCCACACTTAGTCACGTGCCAACGAGCTGCTCACCCTCATTCAATGTTCAGTGAAAGACTGAGGGAAAAGCTCGTTGCCACGTGACCATAAGTATGAAAATCGCCTGAGGGAAGTGGTCATGTGATGACTGATGGAACCAGCAGGCAGAGCTGAATCCTGACAGTGAGTATATGACACCCTGTTAGGATTGGCTACAGTGCTTCATTTTATAATGAAAGGGCTCGTCCAGGTAGGAGATGAAAGTCTGCAGTCACTATAGGTGGCTGCAGGTTTGTGAATTCTCATAGTGCATATACTGCACACTTTTGATTCTCCCTTGCACAAGCATGCGATTGGACTAGATGTGTCCTGCCTCACTCAGTTCATTTTAATTTATTGAAGCTACATATGTCTAGTCGGAACATGACCACATGCAGTGGCGTAGGAAGGGGGGTGCGGGGGGGGCGGTCCGCCCCGGGCGGCACAATGCGGGGGGCGGCCGGCGCTGCAGGAGAAAGGAAAAAAAAAAAAAAAAAGACGACCCTTTAAATCTTCGGGCGGCGCCGTCCGCCGCCACGACCAGGCTCCCCCCGCCCCTGGGCCCCCGCCCCCCGCTCTATACTCACCTCTCCTGGTTCCTGCGGCGCCGGCAGCTACAGCGTCCTCTGACTCTGCGACGTCTCAGAGCAGAGGGCGCGATGACGTCACTACTGTGCGCGCCGCTCTGCCTCTCTGTCCTGAGCGTCACAGAGCCGGAGAGACGCTGACTGCACCGGACCTGCGCTAGGAACGGGAGAGGTGAGGATTTTACTTTTTTTTTTTTCTTTATGTCTGACTCTGGGGGCAATGCTGGAGACCATTGGGCAGATTGCTGGACACACCGGGGCAATACTGGAGACCATGGGGCAGATTGCTGGACACACTGGGGCAATACTGGAGACCATGGGGCAGATTGCTGGACACACTGGGGCAATACTGGAGACCATGGGGCAGAATGCTGGACACACTGGGGCAATACTGGAGACCATGGGGCAGAATGCTGGACACACCGGGGCAATACTGGAGACCATGGGGCAGATTGCTGGACACACTGGGGCAATACTGGAGACCATGGGGCAGAATGCTGGACACACCGGGGCAATACTGGAGACCATGGGGCAGATTGCTGGACACACTGGGGCAATACTGAAGACCATGGGGCAGAATGCTGGACACACTGGGGCAATACTGGAGACCATGGGGCAGAATGCTGGACACACTGGGGCAATACAGGAGACCATGGGGCAGATTGCTGGACACACTGGGGCAGATTGCTGGACACACTGGGGGTAATATGCTGGACACACTGGGGGTAATATGCTGGACACAATGGGGGTAATATGCTGGACACACTGGGGCAGATTGCTGGACAACATGGGGGTAATATGCTGGACACACTGGGGCAGATTGCTGGACACACTGGGGGCAGGACTTGGGGCATGATTGGAGACATGGGGCATGATTGGAGACACGGGGCAGGATTGGATCATGGGGCAGGACGGATACGATGGAGGCTGGTGGGGCAGGATGGGGAGATCATATGGGGCAGAATGGGGAGATCATATGGTGTAGAATGGATAGTCATGAGGGCAGGATACGAGAACATATGGCTGGAGCCAGGAATGAGATAAACGGGGCCAGGGTGGGGAATAGTGTTACCATAGGGGCTAATTAAGGGATATTATTACTGCAGTGATGTATTTATTTTATTTTTTGAGTATACTGTTTTAAATGGGGGGGCGGTACTGTTATTGTGCAGAGTGACACTATATCGCCTTTTTGTCTTCATGTGGTGTAATGTAGAAGTTGTGAAAAATTAAGTAATGTGTTCTGCAAGCGGAGCTCGAGATAACTGTGTTATTTCCTGCAGAAACGAGTCCTGGCTGGAAGGACTGATGGCGGTCTGTGCTGGATGAAAGATGAAGGACTTCACCTAGAGACGTCACTGGTGAGTCAGTGTTACCTATACACTGACACTATACACTGTATACTATATACAGAGGTCCTGTGTACAATGTCACCAGTGATCTCTGTATTACCTCTACACAGACACTGCATACTAAGTACAGATCTCCTGTAAATACTGGCACTTATGGTGATAGTATTGTGTTGTTTTTTTTTTTATTACTGATCAGTATTGTAGTATTCAGTCACTATGTGGTGGTAATATGTGGTCTGGAAATGGTGTTGTGGTATTTGTCCCTTGTATGTAGTATTATTCGGTCACTATGTGGTCTGGTCACGGTGTGGTGGTATTAAGTCACAGGTTTGGCATGTGGGGGTGACACCATTAGGCCCAGTTTAAGTTCTACAAAACAGAAAAACCATTTTTGGTAACCTTTGTGTGTATTGAGCCGGGGAGGGGGGGGGGGGGGGGGCGCCAAACTCGGGAACAGCCCCGGGCGGCAAAAGCTCTAGCTACGCCTCTGACCACATGTATGTAAATCACCGGCACGAGAGAATCCTAAGAGCATGCAGTGCGCACTGTGAGAATTCAGAAGTCTGCAGTCACATAGAATATCTGCAGACTCATTGCAAACTTTGACAACTCCTTTAATGCTCCTAATATAAATAAAGATATGAGAATTAGTATCGCAAAAATTTTTTACACCAGGTATCTGATTTATGATGTAGTCTCTGGATTCGTTCTCTTTCTTTCCTTCTTCAGCTTGTCCAGATGCCATGATGACTTTTCTCATCCACAGCCCGTCTCTGAAGACTTCCATCTTCTGTGGTCTTCTGCAGCACATCCCCACATGTTGCCCTTAAAGATAGCAGCGTCATTATAATGCTCCTGAATAAAGATATCTGCCCTACGCTGAGCAGCTAAATGAATAATTGCCCCTCACTATATTCCCTGCACAAAATATGACCACCACACTGTCCCTCTTATGGTACATGCTCTCCGTGCTGCCCCCTCTTCACACTGTTCACTCGCACTGGATCCCTCCGATAGGGCCAATTCTCTATACTATGCTCCCCACTCACTACACCCCCCCCCTCCTTGCCCTTAAACTGTTCCGCCATGGTACCTCCAGACTACTCAGTCTCTATTCTGGGCCCACTCACACTTTTCTTCCCCCATATTGTCTCCTCGCACTATTCCCCTCAATAGTCTACACACACTTTTCCCCCTCCCTCCTCATACATTTACCCTCTCACTTTCCATACTGCCTCCCCACACATCCCTCTGACTCTCCATACTTCGTCCGCACCCATCCCATCACCCTCGCTCTCATTGCTGTCAATACTGTGTCCACATACATTTTGCCCTAGCTCCTCATACTGTGTCCTCACCCATACCCCCACTCACCATACTGTGTCTGTACTCATCCCCTCATCTCACCACTTCCTACTCATATTGTGTCTTCAAATTTTTTCCCCTCCCCACATTGTGTCTGCACCTGTCCCTTCTTACTGTCCTCAAATCATCCCCCGATACAGTTAATCTCACCAAACCCCATTACACTAAATACCCCATCACAATAAATCTCCCCCAGGCTCATTACAGTAAATGCACCCCCACACACAATAATAAACCCCCCAGGAAATAAATACCCAATACGCTCCACTAACGTGGGGCACTTCCCACCACTGTTCTCTGTGTCGGGGAGTGATGTCAACAGAGTTATCACATGACCTGATCACACTGCTGACGTCGCTCTGAGCCAGCGGCCAGAGCTTCAATTGTACTCATGTGTGAAGGACACGAGAACAATTGATCACTGGGAACTGGCATGCTGCACGTTCTGTGAGTCGGCTGTCAGCTTCACAGCCAGCAGTCTGAGGGGCGGCAGAATGCAGGGGAAGACACATCTGACCACCGCTTTACGCGGTTCGACTGAGCCCCCCTTTCCCCCCCCCCCCTGCCTGCTGCAGCTGGGACACATGCCCGGGCTGCCTACCCATAGATACGCTTCTGGGCCAGTCTGAACATTTGCTTCAGTCGTATGCAATCTTTTATGAAATTATTTGCAATCCTTCTGCAATGCCCCAGTCCTGTCTTGACGTATTGGGGCCTGGTGAGGAAGATTTCAAAAAACCTGATCTGCACATCCAAACATAGACACAGTGTGAACAGGTGCTGAACCCAGAGTCGCCAACTCGTATATGTTTAAGTAAATAGGGCAGCACACTGCAGCGCCAAAACATGCAAACTTGAAAACACAAAATTTGAACTGCATTACTGCACTGAAAATATGAAAAAATGAGAGCTTTTAGCGCATAAAAATGGCCAATTTTATGTGTACCTCGTAGCCACGATAAGGCATCTCTCTTATACGAGGCCCTACGCTTGACCTACCTCTCTGAGAATAAACGTCTCCATCTGAATGGGTACATGTGAAACCTCTCCTTGGACTCAAATTCTCTCTCACTGTGGAGGGGTATTGGACCTATTATAATTAAAACACCTGAAGCTAGGAGGCGGGGAGTGCACGATCAGAAGGCTAGAGAATACATTTCAAAAAACCTGATCTGCACATCCAAACATAGACACAGTGTGAACAGGTGCTGAACCCAGAGTCGCCAACTCGTATATGTTTAAGTAAATAGGGCAGCACACTGCAGCGCCAAAACATGCAAACTTGAAAACACAAAATTTGAACTGCATTACTGCACTGAAAATATGAAAAAATGAGAGCTTTTAGCGCATAAAAATGGCCAATTTTATGTGTACCTCGTAGCCACGATAAGGCATCTCTCTTATACGAGGCCCTACGCTTGACCTACCTCTCTGAGAATAAACGTCTCCATCTGAATGGGTACATGTGAAACCTCTCCTTGGACTCAAATTCTCTCTCACTGTGGAGGGGTATTGGACCTATTATAATTAAAACACCTGAAGCTAGGAGGCGGGGAGTGCACGATCAGAAGGCTAGAGAATACATTTCAAAAAACCTGATCTGCACATCCAAACATAGACACAGTGTGAACAGGTGCTGAACCCAGAGTCGCCAACTCGTATATGTTTAAGTAAATAGGGCAGCACACTGCAGCGCCAAAACATGCAAACTTGAAAACACAAAATTTGAACTGCATTACTGCACTGAAAATATGAAAAAATGAGAGCTTTTAGCGCATAAAAATGGCCAATTTTATGTGTACCTCGTAGCCACGATAAGGCATCTCTCTTATACGAGGCCCTACGCTTGACCTACCTCTCTGAGAATAAACGTCTCCATCTGAATGGGTACATGTGAAACCTCTCAGAGAGGTAGGTCAAGCGTAGGGCCTCGTATAAGAGAGATGCCTTATCGTGGCTACGAGGTACACATAAAATTGGCCATTTTTATGCGCTAAAAGCTCTCATTTTTTCATATTTTCAGTGCAGTAATGCAGTTCAAATTTTGTGTTTTCAAGTTTGCATGTTTTGGCGCTGCAGTGTGCTGCCCTATTTACTTAAACATATACGAGTTGGCGACTCTGGGTTCAGCACCTGTTCACACTGTGTCTATGTTTGGATGTGCAGATCAGGTTTTTTGAAATGTATTCTCTAGCCTTCTGATCGTGCACTCCCCGCCTCCTAGCTTCAGGTGTTTTAATTATAATAGGTCCAATACCCCTCCACAGTGAGAGAGAATTTGAGTCCAAGGAGAGGTTTCACATGTACCCATTCAGATGGAGACGTTTATTCTCAGAGAGGTAGGTCAAGCGTAGGGCCTCGTATAAGAGAGATGCCTTATCGTGGCTACGAGGTACACATAAAATTGGCCATTTTTATGCGCTAAAAGCTCTCATTTTTTCATATTTTCAGTGCAGTAATGCAGTTCAAATTTTGTGTTTTCAAGTTTGCATGTTTTGGCGCTGCAGTGTGCTGCCCTATTTACTTAAACATATACGAGTTGGCGACTCTGGGTTCAGCACCTGTTCACACTGTGTCTATGTTTGGATGTGCAGATCAGGTTTTTTGAAATGTATTCTCTAGCCTTCTGATCGTGCACTCCCCGCCTCCTAGCTTCAGGTGTTTTAATTATAATAGGTCCAATACCCCTCCACAGTGAGAGAGAATTTGAGTCCAAGGAGAGGTTTCACATGTACCCATTCAGATGGAGACGTTTATTCTCAGAGAGGTAGGTCAAGCGTAGGGCCTCGTATAAGAGAGATGCCTTATCGTGGCTACGAGGTACACATAAAATTGGCCATTTTTATGCGCTAAAAGCTCTCATTTTTTCATATTTTCAGTGCAGTAATGCAGTTCAAATTTTGTGTTTTCAAGTTTGCATGTTTTGGCGCTGCAGTGTGCTGCCCTATTTACTTAAACATATACGAGTTGGCGACTCTGGGTTCAGCACCTGTTCACACTGTGTCTATGTTTGGATGTGCAGATCAGGTTTTTTGAAATGTATTCTCTAGCCTTCTGATCGTGCACTCCCCGCCTCCTAGCTTCAGGTGTTTTAATTATAATAGGTCCAATACCCCTCCACAGTGAGAGAGAATTTGAGTCCAAGGAGAGGTTTCACATGTACCCATTCAGATGGAGACGTTTATTCTCAGAGAGGTAGGTCAAGCGTAGGGCCTCGTATAAGAGAGATGCCTTATCGTGGCTACGAGGTACACATAAAATTGGCCATTTTTATGCGCTAAAAGCTCTCATTTTTTCATATTTTCAGTGCAGTAATGCAGTTCAAATTTTGTGTTTTCAAGTTTGCATGTTTTGGTGCTGCAGTGTGCTGCCCTATTTACTTAAACATATACGAGTTGGCGACTCTGGGTTCAGCACCTGTTCACACTGTGTCTATGTTTGGATGTGCAGATCAGGTTTTTTGAAATGTATTCTCTAGCCTTCTGATCGTGCACTCCCCGCCTCCTAGCTTCAGGTGTTTTAATTATAATAGGTCCAATACCCCTCCACAGTGAGAGAGAATTTGAGTCCAAGGAGAGGTTTCACATGTACCCATTCAGATGGAGACGTTTATTCTCAGAGAGGTAGGTCAAGCGTAGGGCCTCGTATAAGAGAGATGCCTTATCGTGGCTACGAGGTACACATAAAATTGGCCATTTTTATGCGCTAAAAGCTCTCATTTTTTCATATTTTCAGTGCAGTAATGCAGTTCAAATTTTGTGTTTTCAAGTTTGCATGTTTTGGCGCTGCAGTGTGCTGCCCTATTTACTTAAACATATACGAGTTGGCGACTCTGGGTTCAGCACCTGTTCACACTGTGTCTATGTTTGGATGTGCAGATCAGGTTTTTTGAAATGTATTCTCTAGCCTTCTGATCGTGCACTCCCCGCCTCCTAGCTTCAGGTGTTTTAATTATAATAGGTCCAATACCCCTCCACAGTGAGAGAGAATTTGAGTCCAAGGAGAGGTTTCACATGTACCCATTCAGATGGAGACGTTTATTCTCAGAGAGGTAGGTCAAGCGTAGGGCCTCGTATAAGAGAGATGCCTTATCGTGGCTACGAGGTACACATAAAATTGGCCATTTTTATGCGCTAAAAGCTCTCATTTTTTCATATTTTCAGTGCAGTAATGCAGTTCAAATTTTGTGTTTTCAAGTTTGCATGTTTTGGCGCTGCAGTGTGCTGCCCTATTTACTTAAACATATACGAGTTGGCGACTCTGGGTTCAGCACCTGTTCACACTGTGTCTATGTTTGGATGTGCAGATCAGGTTTTTTGAAATGTATTCTCTAGCCTTCTGATCGTGCACTCCCCGCCTCCTAGCTTCAGGTGTTTTAATTATAATAGGTCCAATACCCCTCCACAGTGAGAGAGAATTTGAGTCCAAGGAGAGGTTTCACATGTACCCATTCAGATGGAGACGTTTATTCTCAGAGAGGTAGGTCAAGCGTAGGGCCTCGTATAAGAGAGATGCCTTATCGTGGCTACGAGGTACACATAAAATTGGCCATTTTTATGCGCTAAAAGCTCTCATTTTTTCATATTTTCAGTGCAGTAATGCAGTTCAAATTTTGTGTTTTCAAGTTTGCATGTTTTGGCGCTGCAGTGGTGAGGAAGATGTCTCACGCAGACTTTGACTTCTCTGGTCCTCTGACTGCCACATAGGACAAGACTGGACACTATTCTAGGGCATGACAAATCTTTTGCTTAACTGGACTCAGCAATAGAAGCCATATACTCATAGTCTTTGCTTTATTCACATTCGGAGGCCCTCACCATCCATTGCTGTGATGCGATGGCCTCCAGGAAAATGGCCTCGGAAAATTTCGTCTTCCAAGAGCTCGTTGCTGAGATCTCAATCTGAGCATGCGCCTTCCCCGGCGGCCATTTTCCCGGAGGCCACTGCATCACAGCAATGGATGTGCGGGACCTCTGGGCTTTCACAAAATGCCAGCGGAGCCCCCTGCACCACAGAGCACCGCCGAACTTGCCGCACCAGCTTGGGAAGAAAGTGTGATCATCGCCCAGCAGCGTCGGACTGCCGCAGAATCGCCCGACTCCTGCTGCCGCCACAATACTTGTGAGTTTATTCCGACTATAAGACGCACCCCTATTTTCCCCAAAAAATTTTTGGGAAAAAGTGAGTCTTATAGTCTGAAACATATGGTAAGGGTTCCCATGACGGTATGAAGAACCGTCCATTTTTTATCCAGAAAAAAAGATGAATGTTCATCTGTATGTCCAATATATACTGTATATATATATATATATATATATATATATATATATATATGTCTCCTCATCTCAACATGCTTGACATGTCGCTCTCCCTAAGGAAAAATATTAACCTCTTAGCTTTTTTCGGTTTGGCGTTTTCGTTTTTCGCTCCCCTCCTTCCCAGAGCTATAACTTTTTTACTTTTCTGTCAATATGGCCATGTAAGGGCTTATTTTTTGTGGAACAAGATGTGCTTTTGAACAACACCATTGGTTTTACCATGTTATGTACTTCAAAACAGGAAAAAAATTCCACGTGTGGTGAAATTGCGAAAAAAGTGCAATTCCACACTTGTTTTTTGTTTGTCTTTTTGCAAGATTCACTGAATGCTAAAACTGACCTGATATTATGATTTTCCAGATCATTACGAGGTCATAGACACCAAACATGTCTAAGTTCTTTTTTATCTAAGTGGTGAAAAAATGCCAAACTTTGCTAAAAAAAAATATTGCGCAATTTTCCGATTCCCGTAGCGTCTCCATTTTTCACGATCTGGGGTTGGGTGAGGGCTTATTTTTTTCGTGCCAAGCTGACATTTTTAATGATACTATTTTGGTGCAGAAATATTCTTTTGATCGCCTGTTATTGCATTTTAATGCAATGTCGTGGCAACCAAAAAAACTTAATTCTGGCGTTTTTAATTTTTTTCTCACTACGCTGTGTAGCGATCAGGTTAACAGGAGCTCTGTGGAACGCTCGCTCTGTCTGCAACAAGCTTTCCTACATCTATGATCTTTTTGTTACTACCAAACTTTCCTTCCTCGCCATCACCGAAACCTGGCTCACCCCTTCTGACACAGCCTCCCCTGCTGCACTCTCTTAAGGTGGCTTCCACCTTTCTCACACACCCCGCCCCAGCAGCAAGCATGGCGGAGGAGTTGGTTTTCTCCTGTCAGATAACTGCTCTTTCACCCCAATCCCACTGCCACCCTCTGTTCATAAGAGGCGCCCTCTGCTGGTTGTCCTCATATGAACTCGAGCCTGGGAGCTTTCTAGGAAAGTTCCCACGATCTAGGAACAACCAGCAGAGGGCGCCTCACCGCAAATGAAGGTAAATATAGGTCATTGACCTACTTTACCTTCATTCCCCGGGGTTTTGCGGCCACGAACAACGTTGCATTAGCAAAGCTCGTGTATAATTCCAACCCAAGAGAAACACTATATATAATGGGATGCCTAGAACATGCATCACAATTTGACACACTGCCTAAAGCAGTCTCAATGCGAGAGGACACTTCTGCATACAATAAGAACCATGAGAAAAAATACGGAGTACTAAGTCCACAAAATATGTATAAAAATATATAACTTTATTTAATTAGTTCCATAAATCAAAATAACAACACGTACAGAAATAACCATCACAAGAATAATAATAATAAGGGAACAGGTCAGCTACAGGTGTATATCCAGCAAGGTAACATGAAATAAAGTGCTAAGTGCTCACATGTTAATCAGGGAAGCATCTGCGCTGTGTCCCTACCATTAGACACAGTGCCACATCACATAATCAAAAAATCCAGTAACAGCCCAATGGCATATGATCAAATTCTAGCGGTGATGCTTACCCATGCTGAGGTGTAGTGCCGGACCTGTGTATCGCCGCCACCGACGCGCGTTTCGCTGCTCTTTTTCAAGGTGCGGTGATGTTATGTGTGGGGGCCGGTGTTTTTAAAGCCAGACGCGCCGGAACCTCTCCAATCGGCGCATGTCCCAGGTCTCCACGCCGATGCTAGCGTCACTTCCGGCGGGGAGGAGTAACACTGTGTGCCAGTCGCATGTCAATGACATCACTGGAACGCAAGTGTCCTCCAAAAGTCGCCATTAGTGACGCTCCGATCATTGCAGCAAAGGACATGCGCACAGAGGAACCAGCGCTCTGGTGGGAGGAGCCGAAAGTCGCCGTAACAGAATACCAAAGGGGCAGAAGGAAGAAAAGTGTTAAGGTGCCAATGTGTAGACAAAGTCAGTAGTAAGAATCAGTGCTAAGATGCCAATCACTAAAATTGGACAAAATCCATGATTATATGCGAATAATGTGAAGCAATATACATATACTATATATATTGTAAAATGCATTATGCAAAACACATACAAGTGTAAACAATACATTTATACAGAATAAGAATCAGGCCAGATTTTGTTATGCCAATTCACACACAGGGAAATATATAAATCAAAGACGATACCAAAAAGAAAAATACAAATTAAAATCAACATAACAATAGAAACACATAACACAGAAAATTAAAAATCAAGACTGGGATGCGGTGTCAACATTACTTACAAGAATGAGCTAAAGCTTAATTGCTCATTGAGGCCTGCCGGCACCATGTTATTCAAAACCATAATTCCCTCTGAGCTAAAAGGCGTTTTGTATCCCCACCCCTAATGCCTACACGGATTTTGTCGATGCCCCAGGCCCTAAAGCCCTGTGGATTGCAGTTATGTTTTAAACTAAAATGCTTTGGAATTGGTTTTAGCATAGAGAACTCTTCCACGTCATGTGCGGCCACAATATCCCTAACATGTTCGCGTATGCGAATACGCAACTCTCTTGATGTTAAGCCTATGTAAACTAAATTACAAGGACATGTGGCATAATACACCACATTCGTGGTGCTACATGTAATATGATCTCGTATTGTGTATTCTTTGTGGCCGTCAGATGACGTGAAAGTCTTAGAGCGTCTCAAGTTCCTACATGCCAGGCAATTCCCACACGGAAAAAAGCCCGTTCTTGGTTTGCCAACCCCAAAAGCATTTTTAGATTTTTTCTGTACATAATGGCTTCTCACCATAAGGTCCTTAAGCAGCGTCGGACTGGAGCACCTTGGGCCCACCAGAGAAAATCATTCTTGGGGCCCACTATGTAGCTACATAGAAATAGATACAAGACCACCAATTGTGCGGTAAAAAGTCCTAATATCAGGGTATAATATAAGGTAGTTCACGTCTTAATAATGTAGCAAGGGTTGGGGTAGCCCCCTCACAGAATATAATGTAGCCCCCCAGGGCCGTATTTAGAGTTTCTGCTGCCCTAGGCACTTTTAGTGCTGCCTCCCCCATTGGTGAGTATGAGACTATCGGCAGTGACTTTGGCAAGAATCGCTGATGTGAAAGTCGCATTTTGCAGCATATTGGGCAGTTTTTCTGCATCTGCCGCGTAACAGATCACTTACAGCAACACTGCCTTCGGCCTCATTCATTCCCTATGGGATTTGCGGCACTTGCCGTGATCTGGCAAATGTGGTACCATACCTCCCAACTTTTGAAGAAGGGAAGGAGGTATAAAGTTTGCGGCGCGCGTAGTGCGCCGCGGCAAATTTTAGTCCACGCCTCTGACTAGACCCATTTCACAACTAGTCACACCCATATCCACATCCCAACTGCAGCCATTTAGCACTGCTGATCACACTGTTTTATATACAATAATTATAAGCAAACAAAAATATGGCCACACAGTGCTCCATACTGTATAATGGCCACACATGATGCTCCATACTGTATAATGGCCACACATGATGCTCCATACTGTATAATGACCGCATATGATGCTCCATACTGTATAACGGCCACACATGATGCTGCATACTGTATAATGGCCACACATGATGCTCCATACTGTATAATGGCCACACATGATGCTCCATACTGTATAACGGCCACACATGATGCTGCATACTGTATAATGGCCACACACAGTTCATCATACTGTATAATGGCCACACATGATGCTCCATAGTGTATAATGGCCACACATTGCTCCATACTGTATAATGGCCAGACAGTGCTCCATACTGTATAATGACCACCAACACATAGTGCTCCATAGTGTATAACGGCCACACAGTTCTCCATACTGTATAATGATCCCACATAATGCTCAATACTGTATAGTGACCACACATGATGCTCCATACTGTATAATGGCCACACATGATGCTCCATACTGTATAATGTCCATTGGCCACACATGATGCTCCATACTGTATAATGTCCATTGGCCACACATGATGCTCCATACTGTATAATGACCCCCCCTCCTGTATGCATGGCTCATCTCCCTCCTATCCCATATACATGGCTCATATTACCCCCTCCTGTATGCATGACTCATATCTCCCCATGTATGCATGGCTCATATTCCCCCCCCCCCCCTATGCATGGCTCATATCCCCCCCTGTATGCATGGCTCATATCCCCCCCTGTATGCAAGGCTCATAGTCCGCCCCTGTATGCATGGTTCATATTCCCCCCTGTATGAATGGCTTATATTCCCCCCTGTGTGCAAGGCTCATAGTCCGCCCCTGTATGCATGGCTTATATCCCCCCCTGTATGGCTCATATCCCCCCCTGTATGCATGGCTCATAGTCCGCCCCTGTATGCATGGCTTATATCCCCCCCCTGTATGGCTCATATTCCCCTCTGCATGGCTTATATTTCCCCCTGCATGGCTCATATTCCCCCCTGTATGCATGGCTCATATTCCCCCCTGCATGGCTCATATTCCCCCCTGCATGGCTCATATTCCCCCCTGCATGGCTCATATTTCCCCCTGCATGGCTCATATTCCCCCCTGCATGGCTCATATTCCCCCCTGCATGGCTCATATTCCCCCCTGCATGGCTCATATTCCCCCCTGCATGGCTCATATTCCCCCCTGCATGGCTCATATTCCCCCCTGTATGGCTCATATTCCCCCCTACATGGCTCATATTCCCCCCTGCATGGCTCATATTCCCCCCTGCATGGCTCATATTCCCCCCTGTATGGCTCATATTCCCCCCTGCATGGCTCATATTCCCCCCTGCATGGCTCATATTCCCCCCTGTATGCATGGCTTATATTCCCCCCTGCATGGCTCATATTCCCCCCTGTATGGCTCATATTCCCCCCTGCATGGCTCATATTCCCCCCTGCATGGCTCATATTCCCCCCTGCATGGCTCATATTCCCCCCTGTATGCAGGCTTTTCTCTCCGCACCCGCTCCTGCTCGGTGCGCCGGCTTATGTCCTCCTTCCTCCCCCCCGTCCCTCCGTCCCTCATACTCACCTGTCCCACTGCACGGCCGTGCCGACATCCCTCGCGCTCTGTCCCGACTCCAGGCGGCGGCGCCGGCGCAGCACCTTCTTCCTGCTTGAGCGGTCATGTGACACCGTTCATTAAGATCATGAATATGCGCATATTCATGATCTTAATGAGCGGTGTCACGTGACAGCTCGTTCAGGACGAGCTGCAGTGCAGACGCCGAGACCATCGCTGGAGCAGGCAGGGTGAGTATTCAAGGCGGGAAGGGGGGGCGGCGGTGGCGGGGGGGGGTTGCGGTGGTGGTGGGGGCCCTGGAGCGGGGGGAGGCCCTGCCAGCAGGTGTCAGTGCCAGGGCCCACCGGAGGATCCTCCGGTTCCCCGGTGGGCCAGTCCGAGCCTGTCCTTAAGGTTTCGACTCCTCCGTGCAGTCATCAGTGGGTGTTGTGGCAGGCATTCCCGCAGGATAGGATCGGTCTTTAGTATAGGCCAGTGTCGATTTAGTATAGACTTCATGGTGTCCCATCTGTGATTGAATGTGGAAATATATCTCAAATCAACTTCTTTATTCGGTACTGAGAGTCCCCTCTCTTTCGATGTCAATAACTCGTCTCTCTGCACTCTTTTAGCTCTTAAATAGCCCCTCTTAATATTCCTTCGGCTATAACCCCTTTGGGAAAATCTCTCCCCAAGGTCCACCGCCTGTTTCTCAAAGTCCACATCCGTGGTGCAAATCCTCCTGGCGCGAAGGAACTGTCCCACTGGTATGGATCTGATCGTGGACTGCGGATGTGATGAGGACGCGTGCAAGAGGGCATTCACAGATGTCCCTTTCCGATACAAATCGGTATGTATGAGACCATCGGGTTGAACCCTCAGTGTAACATCTAAGAATGTAACTTCACGTTGATAAAAGACATAGGTGAGACGGATGTTGGAGCCGTTGCAGTTCAGTCCTGACATAAAACTCTGCAGGTCGGCAGTCGGGCCCTGCCAGATGAACAGAACATCGTCGATGTATCTGTACCATCCCACAATTTGGGGGGAGGCATGTGCGCCATCTGAAAAAATCTCCCTCTCCCAAAAACCCCAAAATAAATTTGCATAAGAGGGCGCACATGCCGCCCCCATGGCAGTCCCTTGTCTCTGTAGAAAAAAACGATCTTTGAACGTAAAAAAATTATGAGTCAGGACGAACTCCAACAGCTCCAACACCAGCTCACGTACGTCAGCGTCCAAATTACTGGTCTCTAGGAAAAATCTGGATGCCCTCAAGCTGTCCTCATGGCGGATGCAGGTGTGCAATGATTCAACATCTGCCGTGACTAACACCATATCCGCGTCCACGAACAGACCATCCAGACGTCTAAGAATGTGATTAGTGTCTCTGACATAGGAGGGAAGTGTCTCCACCTGTGGGTGCAAATAATGTTCAATGAATTTACAGACTGGATCACACAACCCCCCCATGCCAGAGACAATGGGACGCCCAGGAGGGTTTACCGGATCTTTGTGGACCTTGGGGAGAAGATAAAAAGTTGGAATCACCGGAGCAGAGACCATCAGGCCCCCCAATACTTTTTTTGAGATAATGCCCCTTTCATATGCAATCTCCAAGATATTATTGAGTTGCACTTGAAATTTTGAAAGAGGGCTCTGAGGCAGCTGTACATATGTCTCCTTATTCCTCAACTGCCTCATGGTCTCCCTCTCATACTTCTCAACAGGCCAGATCACCACGTTGCCCCCCTTATCCGCTGGTTTTATCACCACATCGTCCCACGTTTTAATTTATTCCAAGGCTTGTCTTTGCAAAAAGCTCAAATTATCTCTTTTTTATAGCTGTTAATAGCCTTAAAATCCTCCATAACTAGGCGGGTGAATATCTCCACCTGTGGGCATAATGACAAGGGGGGAAACGTGGTGCATCTGGCCGAGATTCTTGGAGGTGCTGTAGCCGTTCGGTAGCGGGAGTTTGGAGGAAGATTTGGATCACTCTAGGGTTTTTTTGTTTTTCTTCCCTTTCTTCCTTTTTCCCCCTTCTCCCCCCCCCCCCCCTTTCCCCCCTTTTTCCTTTTTCTTTCCCCTCCCCATTTTGTGTATGTTATATATACCACTTGATATTTGATATTCTTATCCATGTTTTATGATGGAGATGTATATGTTGTATCTATAAGGAAATGTATTGTTTACACTTGTATGTGTTTTGCATAATGCACTTTACAATATATATATAGTATATGTATATTGCTTCACATTATTCACATATAATCATGGATTTTGTCCAATTTTAGTGATTGGCATCTTAGCACTGATTCTTACTACTGACTTTGTCTACACATTGGCACCTTAACACTTTTCTTCCTTCTGCCCCTTTGGTATTCTGTTACGGTGACTTTCGGCTCCTCCCACCAGAGCGCTGGTTCCTCTGTGCGCATGTCCTTTGCTGCAATGATCGGAGCGTCACTAATGGCGACTTTTGGAGGACACTTGCGTTCCAGTGATGTCATTGACATGCGACTGGCACGCAGTGTTACTCCTCCCCGCCGGAAGTGACGCTAGCATCGGCGTGGAGACCTGGGACATGCGCCGATTGGAGAGGTTCCGGCGCGTCTGGCTTTAAAAACACCGGCCCCCACACATAACATCACCGCACCTTGAAAAAGAGCAGCGAAACGCGCGTCGGTGGCGGCGATACACAGGTCCGGCACTACACCTCAGCATGGGTAAGCATCACCGCTAGAATTTGATCATATGCCATTGGGCTGTTACTGGATTTTTTGATTATGTGATGTGGCACTGTGTCTAATGGTAGGGACACAGCGCAGATGCTTCCCTGATTAACATGTGAGCACTTAGCACTTTATTTCATGTTACCTTGCTGGATATACACCTGTGGCTGACCTGTTCCCTTATTATTATTATTCTTGTGATGGTTATTTCTGTACGTGTTGTTATTTTGATTTATGGAACTAATTAAATAAAGTTATATATTTTTATACATATTTTGTGGACTTAGTACTCCGTATTTGTTCTCATGGTTCTTATAGCAAAGCTCGTGGCTGCAAATTTTTTTAACCCCTTCAGATGGATTTACATCGTTGGACTTTACAGATCTGCGGAAGGTAAGGATATTGTTGGTTTATTATGTTATTTTTGTTACAGAACGAGGGTCTTCAGTGATTGGATTGGGCGTTGAATAAAATATTACAACAACCTTTGTTTTTATTTCATTAAAATAATTTTTAATAATGTGTTTATGTATTTTTTTAACCCTTTACCAGTATTGGATTAATAATGGATAGGTGTCATAATTGACGCCTCTCCATTATTAATTTGGCTTAATGTCACCTTACAATAGCAAGGTGGCATTAACCCTTCATTATCCCATATCCCACCGCTACACGGGAATGGGAAGAGAGTGGCCAAGTGCCAGAATAGGCACATCTTCCAGATGTGCCTTTTCTGGGGTGGCTGGGGGCAGGTGTTTTTAGCCAGGGGGGGGGCCAATAACCGTGGACCCTCTCCAGGCTATTAATATCTGCCCTTAGTCACTGGCTTTACTACTCTGGCGGAGAAAATTGCGCGGGAGCCCACGCCAATTTTTTCCACCATTTAACCCTTTAATTTAGTAGATAGAACGGCCAAATTTTGCACATACACACTACTAACATTAGTAGTGTGGAATATGCAAAAAAATGGGGGATATGACATGGTTTACTGTATGTAAACCAGGTCTCATATCATGTCGGGTTTAGGAAGGAGAGAGCAAAAGCCGCTAATTGAATTACCGGCTTAAAAACTATCTCGCGCTGGAAGAAATATTAATAATATATATATATATATATATATGTGTTTCACTGATATATATATATATATATATATATATATATATATATAGCTATTCTATGTGTCCACATTTATTCTACCTATTCTACTGGAAGCTGTCAGTGTGATTTTACTGTACACCGCGCTGAATTGCCGGCTTTTCTCTCTAACACCGCTGCGTATTTCTCGCAAGTCACACTGCTGGTCCGTGTGTGATCTGTATTTTTCAGGCTTCCATAGACTTTCATTGGCGTATTTCTTGCGCAGTACGGTGACAAACGCAGCATGCTGCGATTTTCTACGGCCGTAGAAAGCCGTATAATACGGATCAGTAAAATACGGCAGATAGGAGCAGGGGCATAGAGAATAATTGTGCCGTTTGTTTTGCGAGTTTTACGGACGTATTTTCTGCGCTCATATGTCCGTAAAACTCGCAACTGTCACGGCGGCCTAACGCTGCTGCAATTTTTTACAAAAAAGTTGATCCATGCAGAAGAACGGCTTGCTTGCTGTGTGTGGTTTGTTTTCCACATGGAACGAAATATGTTTGCGTGAACAATACCTAAAGACTTAGGCTGCCGTCACACTAGCAGTATTTGGTCAGTATTTTACCTCAGTATGTGGAAGCCAAAACCAGCAGTGGGTGATAAATACAGAAGTGGTGCATATGTTTCTATTATACTTTTCCTCTATTTGTTCCACTCCTGGTTTTGGCTACAAATACTGATGTAAAATACTGACCGAATACTGATAGTGTGACGGCAGCCTTAGTCTAAATCCCAGCTTCTTTTTCCACCGTGTTATTATATACAGCAAGGCGGGGTGTAGTAACCCAGAACTAGGGCCGTCTGGATTAGTTACTACATACATTAACCATAAAGGATTGCAAAACATCTCTCCAGGCAATACCCTGCAACTAACTAGAAGCAGACTTGTCCATTGTTGTCCCTACAGACTGTTCAAACAGTCGCCCTTGTCTAATGAGACACTTTAAGAACCAATCATATCTAACCAATCCTCCAGCGTCTGACAGTCCACCAATAGTACCATACTGCATGAGGCCAATAAAGCGCTGGGTCTCATGTTACCACATTCAGGAAATGTAAAAGTCTCCCTCAGCTGATCTAGAATGCAGATGCATCTGGTCCCAGGCTGGGGAAAGTCTCAGCAGTGGCCCACACTTAACTATTAACTCCTTGGAGAACACAAATTCTTACAATTCAGTTTAGATGCAAATGCGTTCAAGCTGTAGATGACATGGATGAAGAATCCAGGATTTAAGGAAGAACTCTTGCACACTTGAGGTGGACAACATTGACCAAGAGTCTTCAATGAACATTTGATAGCAAACACAAAGATGAAGGTAGCGGATCTGGCTTTGATTCTTCTGTCCTCTTTTGGTCTGGTGGATTCAGGAAAAGTTTTCCAGACTTTATCCCACCTTAAGCCACAGTACAGGGATGCAGTACAGACAGCCGCCGTTCAAGATCTCCTTCATCGGCTGATTGGGGACCGCGCGGATGAATTTGTGATCACAGTAAACAGATCTTTGGCTGGAAAGGATGGTCTGGAAACTTACCAGCTAAGCTCTGTGGGTGCTGAGAAAGTGGTTGTTGTGGGCAGCAGTGGGGTAGCAGCTGCCACAGGATGCTACAACTACTTGAAATATTTCTGTGGTTGCCACATTTCATGGTCAGGAGTCCAGCTGCAAGTCCCATCACCTCTGCCTAGAGTGCCTTCACCCATCGCTGTGAAAACACCTAATAGGTAAGAAATCTAAAAATATAGCAATTAGTGATGAGCGAATATACGGTACTCGTTACTCGAGATTTCTCGAGCACGCTCGGGTGTCCTCCAAGTATTTTTTTAGTGCTCGGAGATTTAGTTTTCTTCGCCGCAGCTGAATGATTTACATCTGCTAGCCAGCATAAGTACATGTGGGGGTTTCCTGGTTGCTAGGGAATCCCCACATGTCATCAAGCTGGCTAAGATGTAAATCATTCAGCTGCTGCAAGGAAAACGAAATCTCCGAGTACTTACAAATACTCGGAGGACACCCGAGCAAGTTCGGGAAATCTCGAGTAATGAGTATATTCGCTCATCACTAGTAGTAGTAGCAATAGATTGGCAAAAATTGGGACAATGCAAGCTTACGGCATATCGCTTGTCCGTATTGGGGCTCCACTTTTTTCTCCCATCCAGTAATGTATATTTTGTGTGCATTAAAATACTTACCGGTCTTGGTCTTCTGTTTCCAGAACTACTCCCGTCCTCTCGTGGATCACGTGACCACAATTGTGAGTGACTAGCTGGCTCACACAGCAGTCCTGTGTGCAGCGGAAATCACTTTCTTAATGAAAAGGTTCAGTTCCACTATAGTATTATAAATGAGTTCCTAGGAAAGCTTGTTTCATGATAACCGTGCAGTCTAAAGGCTGCCGATCATCCGACAAAAGACCAAAACGCTCGGATGTGTAACGCAAAAGGATGTTTCAGCTGACAAACGAGTGTTTAGATTATTCGTCTGGTGAAATGATCATTTGTGCTTCACAAAAGATTATGGTTCTCGGAAGCACATTATACTGTCTAAACTGGACTCATGCTGAGGAAAATAATGGCAGCCTATCTGCGCTGAACAATTTATTACTTGTGGTGCATGTAGGACGCAGTCTGCCTGGGTAAACAGGGTATTAAACCAGGGGCGGACATATCATTGATGCAATCTGTGCAGCCGCATAGGGCCCACACGTAACTGATTAGGGTTTGGGATTGAGTAATGTATTTGGACATTACGATAAGTCTATAAGACTCAGGATGAGGCTTTCATAGACTTACATGAAGAATGGAACGAACGGTTCATGATGTGAACCAACAAAAAGGAGCTGCGGTCACGTGAAGCAGGACAGGAACTGACCTGGAAATGACAGAAGACCGAATGGAGAAATACAAAGCGAAACCCCACTAGAGTTGTACTGTAATGTGACACCTATAGAAGCATGTGGGGCTTTATTTTCCTTCCATACGCTCTTGATTTATTTTGTTTCTATCAAATTTACAGCATTTTTGTTTATAAAATTGATGAAGATAACATTGAGGCCTTGTTTCGAGGGGAGAATATCTCTACAATGACACCTCATGGAGCCTGTATGGCTGTACAATGGCTTAATGCCATATATAAAAGTTCAAAGTGAAAGATGTTTTATCTATGTTGGTTAAACACATGAAATAATAGACCATACAATATATAGCAATCCTTAAATTAAAGGGGTTTTCTCATACAATCTACCAAAACTCTTGTGACATGCCCTCATCATCTCCCGCCTCGACTACTGCAACACCCTCCTCTGTGGCCTCCCCGCTAACTCTCTTGCACCACTCCAGTCTGTCCTCAACTCTGCTGCCCGGCTAATCCACCTCTCTCCTCGCTACTCCCCTGTTTCTCCCCTCTGCAAATCCCTCCACTGGCTCCCCATTCCCCAACGAATCCAGTTCAAACTACTAACACTGATCTATAAAGCCATCCACAACCTGTCCCCTCCCTATATCTCTGAACTAATCTCCCAATATCTTCCCTCACGTAATCTCCGATCCTCCCAAGACCTCCTACTCTCCTCCACACTTATTCGTTCCTCACACAACCGCCTCCAAGATTTCTCCCGAATATCCCCTATCCTCTGGAATTCCATGCCTCAACACGTCCGCCTATCCACCACCCTCGGATCCTTCAGACGGAACCTGAAAACCCATCTCTTCAAGGAAAGCCTACAGCCTGCAATAACCATTCTGCTGCCTCACAATCGCCAGAGCCGCCGCCTCGCCCCTACCTTCTGTCTCTTCCCCACTATCCCATAGAATGTAAGACCGCAAGGACAGGGTCCTCTCCCCTCTGTACCAGTCTGTCAATGTAAACCTGCTTACTGTAATCGATATCTATAACCCTGTATGTAACTCGTTTCTCATGTACAGCACCATGGAATTAATGGTGCTATATAAATAAATAATAATAATAATACAAAAATACACTTTAATCAATACATCTTGGAATAAAAATAAGTACCACTATTGGATGTGTTAGAAAATGTTCCTGTGCTGAGATAATCTTATAAATGTTCCCCTGCTGTGCACTGTGTAATGGCTGTGTCTGACCGTACAGGAACATGGTCTGATCATACCACAGCTCCTGGGCAGGAAGGGAAGCAAAAGAGAGTATACAGACAGGACAGGTTTCTGTAAGGAAAAACATTTCTGTGCCTGGTGTTTTACGTCACAGAACGAGTCGGCTACGATTCTCTGGTGTAATGGCTGCGTTCTCTCCTTTGTTTCCTCCCTTACCCAGGAGCAGTGGTATATCAGACCTTGTTCCTGCACGGTCCGACACTTCCATTAGGCTGGGTTCACACTGCGTTAGTGTGACCCGTTTAACGGACTACGTTACACCGCGGCATAATGCGGTGTAATGTAGTCCGTTAACGCCGCCATTACTTTCAATGGCGGACGCATCGCTAGTGCACACCCACAATGGGCGTGCTCTAGCGATGTGCCGTCATTGAGTGACGGACCCGAGACGCGGGCTGCAGCGTTTCCGGGTCCGTCACTGCTAGCGCACTGCTAGCGCAGATGGAGCTAACAGATGCTCCATCTGCGCTAGCGCTGTGCAAACGTCGGCACTTGCGTTAGCGCAGTCCGTTTAACGGATGTGTTGAACGGACTGCACTAACGCAGTGTGAACTTAGCCTTATACAGTAGCACATTTATGAGATGACCTCAGCACAGGAACATTATTATTAGAATAGCACGTGTGCGTGATACCTGCCTCCCGAGCACACAAGCCGGCAGATATTTGCCCTGCTCATTAATCAGAGCCAGATTACACCTCTAAACACAGAATTGGGCCACAACACTCATTTCTTGTATCCTCCGATTTTCACACATTTATTTGTACAGGGCGAGTTTGTGTGTGTCATTATACATATATACCCTAATTCTTCTGATGTACATGTTTAAGAAGATAATTTTTGATAGCCGAGTCATGTGACACTTGTATCATTTTGATTTCCAACATTTACTGTACATGGACCGGGAGCTGTTTCTTATTCCCTTTCGATTCATTCTTTCGATAACACATTACTTCCTTCTTCTTTCTGCACGTGATAATGCAGGCAGTCGTACGCACGTTACTTCCTCATATATTAAACATTTTTTATCAGCTTGCATTTTTTGCCTTACAAGTATCCAAGTTTGCTGCGTTCCACTCATTGCATCTGAATTAGGTTAATATAGGTAGGGGCTAAATTTTTGTTCCCACGATCATGAGAATTAGTGTTCTGGTGCTATTCTCATAGAGATAACCACGTGCGTCATCTGCTCCAGACGAATTAATTTAAGCAAATATTTGTTTCCCATAAAAATAGCACCTCTCATCAATAATAATAGCAGAGTAGTGAGAACAGTACAGGTTTCCCATGAAAAATCACTAAAAAATTCTTTTACAAAGTTTAGCAGCCCCCCCCCCCTGACGTCATTAATAGTTCACAGGGAGAACATCAATGCCTGATCTCTACCATGGCATTCAATGGCCCTGGGAGGCGGGGGTTATGACTTCCATCAGCAACCCTTGAGGTCAGCTATTGCCCCAAGTGAGCTCCAAAGTGTATCAAAGCATATTCATTCTTCTTTTAATTTAGGAATACAGATTCCATGGGGTCATTTACTAAATGCAGATGTGCCTCTATAGTATTGAGTAGAGGTAAAGAATGTCCCCATAGTGTTAATGAAAGGCAGACTTGTGAACATTTGGCTTATATTAAAAAAGGAAATAAACAAAAAATGTGTTTGTATTTTTTTTTACTATGGTTATATAATTTTATGCACATAAAGAACATATGTAGTGTAGCCATGCTTCAATTTCTTTGGATGCCTTGGGTTTTCAGATGAGCAGTTTTCAATGCCTATAATACATCATTAAAAAAGCGGAGTACTGGACTGAAACTTATCTTTAATCAGTTCAATTTTGTGATTCCTCACCTATAAATCGCCACTAAATTTATGCTGCCAAAGATGATTTTTAACTGAGAGTAGTCCTGTGCTTAAAAACACCAGAAAATATATGAGTGGTCTGGGATCATAAATTCCTGTAATGTTGGTCTATGGCACATGTGTCACACTTTAACCAGCGGGTTAAATTTGGCCCACAGGGTGAGTATGTTTGGCCCTCAACACATTAATGGTATCTTTGGAGTATATTTGGCCCTCGACGCCAGGCAGGTCTCCCAATCGGCATCGCACTTTCACCCTGCATTGCACTTTCAACTGTATAGGTATGGTAGATGCTGATACAATTGAATGTAATGATGGAGGTTGGAGCGTCAGCTGACGCTCCCTTCCCATCATTCCCCCTCAGTGTCTGACGTCTCGGCTCAGCGGGTGACCTCATTGCAATGCGCCTGCTGTACCGAGATATTCAGAGGATCTGAAGACACCAGAGCAGCAGGGAAACGGGCAGAGGTGAGTATTTATTTTTTCCATGTGGGGCCTATTATATAGTATGGAGCACTTTGTGGGGCCATGATACTGTATGAAGCTCTACCTGGAGCATATTATACTATATAGATCACTATAGGAGACCCATTATATTGTATGGAGTAAATGTGAGGCCAGTATACTCTATGGAGCACTTTTTGTGGCCGTTATACAGTATGGAGGGCTATATGGGGACTACAGTTGGGGAATCATACTGTGATGGGGTCACTATTCTTTGTCGGGGGTGGAGGGTGGTACAGTAGGTTCATCATAGCATGCATGTCGTGGGTACTATGAAGAAATTCACTGTGGGAGTATCATACCGCGTTGGGGGGCACTTTTGTTTGCTTCATACTTTATGATCTGTATTATTTAAGGTTCTTTATTCTTTGTTATTACATATTTAAATTAGGCCATTAGGGCCATATGCTTTTTACTGCTCTTGCATAACATTTTTTTAATAAATATCAAGGTTGGCAAGCAACTTTGTCCAAATTTGTAATTTTGTTCTATTTTGTATTTTGTGTTTGACATCCCTGGTCTAGGGCTACCTGAAACCACTGCGTCGCATTGCGACCTTCAGCCGGGTCACATGCGACACACATGCCATATACTTCCATGCAAGTTGCATACAATTTGCGATTTGTGTACTACTTGTCTGAGGATTATTGTTGCGATACACGTCACTGTTTCGCCCTAGCCTTACCGTCAGCCACTTTGGTCATTTTCTCACAGGCTCTGCACTAATGCCTGAATAACCATTTCGCTACTACTTCAGAGGTTTGAAGATGTAGGGAAAGACATGGATTTGGCCAACCTTTGCAGTTGCATATGGGCCAAAGAAGTAAAGCAAATGCTCCTGTCGCAGACACAAAAGGCCCATATACTGTTACTGCACAGGGGCCCTCTTATGACTGTGGCCGCCCCAGTGCAAATGGCTGTAAACCTTCAGGTCTTACACGATAAAAAAATATGTTCAAACATGGTATGCACATTAATTTAACAAGTCCCTTGTAGTAATGGCCTCCTGTTGGTCATAATAGCCTGATGTCTTTTAAGGATTTTATTGACAGATATTGCCTCTCCAAATGCTGTGGTTTAAAGCTATAAATTTAGACTAAGCATTCAATAAACATGCAAGAGTAAGATTGTCCTGTATAGAAATGAGAAGGTTCTTTAAAATAATAAAAACCTCAATGCAGTCATCCAGTACGGATAAAACTCATGTTGCTGCCTTTACCCCGCAATGCCTACAAGCTTGCAACAGGAGATGCCAAAGACAGTGTGGGCACAAGCGCAACCCAGTGCAGACATGGGTAAACGTTGGAGCGCTAAGTGCTGATTAAAAGGGGCAAAGACAAGTCCATAAATGAAAATGGAACTAATACAGGGTTCTGCATAAATTTGAAGTAGAAAAGCAAGACGAGAAAGTTAGAATAAACAAGGAGAGTGCTGGCAGGATGAGGGAAGAAGCAAGTGATTGAGAGTGAACCTGTATACCCTGATGTATAATAAATATTATGTGTTAGGCTAGGGCCACACTACCGGATTTTCTATCATCCGACTAAGTCTGTCCGATTATGCTAATCATACTATGATCAGAGTGTGATCGGATTTTCTCGGATGTGGAGAAGATGAAAAAAAAAAAAAAAAAAATCGGAAACAATCTGTCAGTCCGAGAAAATTGGACAGCATCCAGATGTTATCCGTTATTACCTTGTATGGCCTAGTGCGATTTGAATAGTGGATGGAAATCATGCATGCTGCGATATTGCTTCCTCGGGCAGCACAGTGGCGCAGTGGTTAGCACAGCACAGCTACCTATAGGCAGGGTAGCACTTCCAGGTAATAATAATAATCTTTATTTTTATACAGCGCTAACATATTCCGCAGCGCTTTACAGTTTTGCACACATTATCATCACTGTCCCCGATGGGGCTCACAATCTAGAATCCCTATCAGTATGTCTTTGGAATGTGGGAGGAAACCCACACAAAGATGGAGAGAACATACAAACTCTTTGCAGATGTTGTCCTGGGTGGGATTAGAACCCAGGACCCCAGCGCTGCAAGGCTGCTGTGCTAACCACTGCGCCACTGTGCTGCCAGGTAACAGACCTCCAGAACCATAGAGAGGACAATAAGGAGAACCGACCTCCGGGTACTAGTCCTCCACGACCATAGAGGAGACGAAGAGAAGGACCGACAGAAGATCAGAAGTGCACACGCGCAGCACTGAACCTGGTATGCGCACGCACACGAAAAGCAGAGGCCGGGAGCGAGCGCGGAGAGAGAGACGCTGACTGGGGAGGTGGCAGCAGCGGTATGATAGTTAGCAATTAGTGGGAAGTTCAGGGTGGGGCTGTAGCAATATGAGGGGCTGCTGAGGCCAAGAACACAAGAAGTGCCTTTAGTTACAGCATGGTGAGCATCAGCCAGTCAGAAAATTCTACTAGAACAGGAATCAAGAAAAAATGGCAGAAGCATTATCAAAGTAGTGAGTACAGCTTATTGGGAAGCTAGGAGAGGCCTAAACTGGTAGTCCTGAGACCACTGTCGGACTGACACGTGTGACACTCCAGGTTACTGGTTGTCACATTGGCATTGCTTTCCTCATGGGGAGAGTGATGTTACGCTTGGAAGCGAGGGAGGATCTTCTCTATCAGGTACACACAAACATGCAACATGTTCACACTCCAGGCTAGAAGGGGGAGCTCTGATCCAGCTTGTGGGTGGCTCCCATATATATATTCTGGTCTGGAGGGAAAGTCAGCCAGTCTGAGAGATAGTTCCTGTCATACAGACAGAGGAGAAGGAAGGAGAGGGACTGTGCAGCCACAAAAAGTGCTGCAGCTCCTAGAGAAAGAGAAAGCTGAACCATTTGTAGAGAGCGTGTTGGAGAACTGGGGAGGACAGCTGCGACTGGGGGGCTCCCTCCCTACAGAGCGCAGACACAGTTACCCGGAAGTCCGAAGTTGCGAGGAACTCCAAGACTTACAGCAGAAACCGGCAGGACAGCTGGACTACACATTACCAGTCCGCCCTAACACTTGGAGACACAGTGGCGAATAGAGCCCAGGTCATGATAGAGACCCTGTAAAAAGGCTCGAGCCACCTGTCATATGGGTTAGTGTCCCACCTTTAAGGAGGACAGAGAGCAGTGAGGACCTTGACAGAAGCCACAGGCAGCAAGGGACTATACCAAAGTGCTAATAGGAAGGCTTCTAACTCCATTTGATAAAGGGGACTCTGAACTCGCTTCCAAGCCGGCTGGACCGTGCCTGTACCTGTAATCTGGGACCCTGGACTGTGGCTGCCTGAAGTCTTCAGTAACCAGGTAAAGAGACTGCAAACCTGTGTCCTCTGTTCCTTTCTACACTACACACCATCTCCATCTACACACCAGGAGCCCCTGGGGACCCAGCTTCACCTGTGGGAAGTTATACCATCTTAGCTGCCATAACATCACCCAAGTGGACCCCTTTAAGCAGCGTCGGTCACCTTTGACCGAGAACCACAGGTGGCGTCACGAACACAAACTTTATTCAAACCCCTTTAAGGACATTCCCTTTTACTTGGGCGCCCAGGGCCATGGACCAGGTTGCCGCCACCGTGACATCCCCTGTAAGTACTGGACCCGGTACCGAGTACCCCACGGCCCTGGTGGGCATTCCACAAGCTGGCCCTGATACAGTGGAAGATTGCGAGGTGCCAACCTAGTGTGGAAGCTTGTGAGATGATATTCTTCCTCATGGAGTATCTGGAAATGTAGCTACTGCAGGAAGTAGGACAGAAGGTTTCTGTTAATATGGAACTGTATGAATGTGAAATCGTTTTGAAGATGAAATGTAAAGTATACGTCACAACTTTTGAAGCACAGAAAGAGGGACAAATTGTAGCCACACACCAATCCGTGTCCATTTACCATTTCTTTCTACCCTCGCAGGAGATATTAGAGAAGCCCTGGCAGTGAGGGAAATTCAGCAGATGCCCGAGACTACAGGGCGTAGAGGTCACGACTGGGCTCGTACGGGTGAGGGGACCACTGACCTCAGCACAAACTGCAACTGGATGCGTGGACCGTGGTCGCACATTCAGCTGAAGTGTATTGTGGCACAGGGGTGCGTGCGCTGAAATACATGCTACTGGCCAATCAGAGGCCAGTAGCTGATGTTGGCATGCACATGACTGGGGTGCATGGCAGTGAAGTTATGCGCTCTCGTTGCTTGAAAGCTGAAGTCAGCTGCAGCTTCACAAGAGGACACCGTGCAGCAAGGGAGTAGAGGTAAGGTGAGTAGAATCATTTATTTTTTTTCTTTCTATGCATTAAAGAACAGCAGTAGATTGGTGGGACATACCGTTTACCAGGAAGGGGCCCAGGATAAGAGACATATGTACCAGGAAGGCACCCAGGATAAGGGACATATACTGGTATTGGAAGGGGCCCAGGATAAAGGGACATTAATACCATGATGAGGCCCAGGAAAAAAAGATATCTATACCAGGATGGTGCCCATGATAAGGGACATATGTACCAGGATGGGGAACATATATACCAGGATTGAGGTCATATATACCAGGATGGAGAACATATATATTTATATATTAGGATGGGGGACATATAAACTAGGACGGGGGACGTATATAACAGGACGGAGCCCATATATCTGATCAACGTGCAGGGACGGGGTTTGTGTTGAGGGAAGCCCAGATCCAAATTTTGAATCATGGCCCGTTGGACTCTAGTTAGGCTGGGTTCACATTGCGTTAACAGCAGCCTGTTCAACACTTGCGTTAACGGGCTGCTGTTAACGCAAGTGCTGACATGCCATTGCGATAGAGCTAGCAGATGCTCTATCTGCGCTAGCAGTGACAGACCCGGAAACGCTGCAGCCCGCGTCCCAGGTCCCGTCACTCAATGATGGCACATCGCTAGCGCATGCCCATTGTGGGCGTGCGCTAGCGATGCGTCCGACATAGGACTTTAATGGCGGCGTTAACGGACTGCGTTATGCCGCGGTGTAACGTAGTCTGTCTAACGGACGCCTCTACACCGCTGGCTAGGGCTATACCCTTGTTTCACAGAGAAGTGCTTGTATGCAGCCATGTGTGGAAAATATCTCATGTAAATGTAAATATTTTCCACACAAACTATCATGCAAGGTGATTTTTAAATGTGCAGCATATTTCTTTTTGCCTAACATCGCCCCTGCAATCAGGGTCACCATAAGGGTATTACTGACATTACGGCTATATGGGGCCCAGTAAGCAGAAGCAAAGGGGGTCCAGACTAGGTGAGACACTCTGATCAGCCTGTGTTGAGGCGACACGGCAGAGCCACTGTAAATAATAATGAGGGGCACCAGATTATAAACTTATGATATGTTCACCTGCGACAGATTTATTTTTACAGAAAGTTCTGTGTGTGAAATTCCTATTCATATGTCTGAATAAGGTTGTTTGTGCAGCACATACATTTCTTTCTGCAGACTTCAGACTGGGGGTACATGGCGAGTGGCGACTTTTGCCATGACACAGGTAACTTGGCCAAAGATTGCGGTTTTCCACTGTAGCTGCATACTGCAAGTTAATGGAGCTGCATTACTACCTACTGTACAAGGTAATATGGCAAATAAGTCACAAGATTTAAACTTGTCCCAAATACTCTTATTACTTATTATTACTCTTTTTTTTTTTTTTTTTTTAAAACATCATTTTTATTGGTTGTTTTTTTTTTTTTTAAACAAATAAGTACAATACATATTGCAAATGTTGCTTTAAATTATTACATAGAAATAAAACAAACATTAATCTTTGTAACACAAATAGTATTAACATATCCCCTAATGTCCACATCTAACCAGCTTCAATGATTGGAATCCGACAATCAAATCCAGAACATACACCAACTGATGCATTTATCATGTGACAAATTTTAATTTATCCAAACTACCACTTAAATCTTCTAACAAATACCAATCTGAATTAACAAAGGACCTCATTATCTCTTGAATTTCCCCTGTCGACAATAAGGATTCTATGAACACTCTCCATTTTTAAAAAAATCTTTTCGTCATCTTATCTTTATCCCTTTCTGCTTCTCTTTTTTTCTAAATATAGGACAGCCATTAGTCCTGCTTTAATCTCTTTTATCCCTGGGAGTGTACTAGCCAACCAATATTGCAAAATTAAACGTTTTGTCACCAAAGCAATAGTATGGAACAGATCATGTAACTGACCCCCTCTTGTTTTGCCTGTCGTATAATGAAACAGCCAGCACATCGGGCTAGAATCCACCCAGATCCCACACATCTGTAGATACATATCTTGAACCATTGTCCATAACTCTTGTGTCTTGGGACACGACCACATGCCATGCTCCATATCTGTTCTTGATGCGCCACATTTGGGGCAACTCATCTGCCTATCAGGGTTCTGTGGAGTTGGCGGTATATTAAAGCCACATATTATTTTATGCATTATTCTAAATTGGCTATCCCTCCATTGCTCATTTATGATATGTTCCCTTACCAATTTCCATCCATGTAGTATTTTATGCTCAAGTTCTTCATCTTTCATGTATTTTTCCCATTTGCAAAACACTTTGTCTGTCCCTGATGGTCGTAATACATCTCTCAACAACCCATATATCGAGGAGATCGATATTTCCTTAATGTCTTTAATGACTAAGTCTCTCCACACATCTGAATCAACCTCCTTGCTTACATCTTGTAAGAAATCTAGTACATAATGCTTCAGTTGACTATATAGCATCAAATGGAATCCCGGTAGCTCATATTTGTCTAATACCTCAGATCCCGTCAACCAGCGACCTTCCTGTAAATGTAGTAAATCTTCTAGTGTCTGTACTCCTTTTCTAGACCATTCTATGAATAATTTATTTTCCCTTCCCAATTTAAAGGCTGGAAATGACCAAGGATTCAGGTGCTTTGACACTCTCCATGACATTTTCAGTTTTTTCCTTACTGCTTTCCATGTAGCAATAGTGTCTTTACAAATAACCGAGTGTTTAATATTTGGTGGTAAGTATGACAGTGGCGTGTGAAGCAATGCTGTCAAATCCCATGAGCCACAAAATTCCGTTTCTAGTGTATAATCTGTATAGCGTCCTGTCTTTTTAATCCAATCAACTACATTCCTCATTAAGCACGAGAGATTATACCCTCTAATATTCGGCAACCCTACTCCTCCTCCCTCTTTTGGACGCATTAGTGTTCTCATAACAAGTCTCGCTCTTCTCCCCCTCCAAATAAATTTAGAAAAAGCCCTATTCAATTTGAGAACATCTACGTGTCGGATTAGCATTGGAATAGTCTGCATTGGATATAATAATCTTGCAAAGCTTGTCATCTTAATTAGATGACAGCGGCCTAGTAGTGAGAGGGGTAGATTTCCCCATCTTTCCAATTCTTTCTCTATTTTGTCTATAATAGGCTTATAATTAAGATCATACATCTGTTTCGGCGAACTTCCCAAATGTATTCCCAAATATTTTATAGATGTTGTCGCTTTCGGGATGCCCATTATATTATTTCCCTGACCACGTTTCACATTATTTCTCATGAACAGAATTTCACATTTAGTCTTGTTTAATCGAAAGCCCGAGAATTCTCCAAATTTTTCAATCTCTAATAGTAACCTAGGAAGATCTTCTTCTGGATTTCTCATAAACAAAATTATGTCATCTGCAAACAAAGCAGTTTTGACCACCTCCTTTCCCACCTTTATCCCTTTGTAAGAGCTATGATCAGTTAGGTACCTTGACAAGGGTTCGATTGCTAGATTAAACAACAAAGGGGATAAAGGGCATCCCTGCCTTGTTCCCTTCTTCAGCTCAAAGGCATCGGAAAGAAACCCCGTTGTATATACCTTTGCCTTGGGGTTATGGTACAATACCTCCAGAAATTGCCTAAATGGGCCTACTAGATTTATTTTGTCTAGTACTTGACCCAGCCATGGCCACCTCACATTATCGAATGCTTTTTCTGCATCTAATGTGACCATTGCTGGATCCTCCCCCTTTTCCAATTGTTTGTTCCTAACCATGTCTAACAACAACATGGCTTTTCTTATATTAGCAACGGCTGACCTTCCCTTTACAAAGCCTGTTTGATGTTTCGATATTAATCTTGGCAGTATTTTAGCCAACCTATCTGCCATAATTTTTGAGAGGAGTTTGACATCTTGATTTATCAGTGATATCGGTCTATAACCCGAGGGGTCCTCTAAGTCTTTCCCTCCCTTTGGGAGAAGTTTTATGTAAGCCGTATTCATGACTTCTGACATAGTTTCTCCTTGTAAAATACGATTATATAATTCTTTAAGTGTGGGAGTTATTTGCTCACTCATTGCTTTATAGAAAGAACCATTAAATCCATCGGGTCCAGGTGCCTTATTGGCTCCCATCCCCTTTATTGCCATACTAATTTCTTCTTCCGTGATGCACCCATTCAATTCTTGTAGTTCCTCATCTGTCAATCCGGGAATTTTAATTTTATCCAGCCATACATCCCCTGCTACGTCCTGTCGTCCCTCCTCTTTGCACAACTTAGTGTAAAATTTGCCCAATTCCTTATTTATATCTTTGGGGTCCATCAGGCGTTGCCCTCTTGAGTCTCTAATTGCCATTATAGATGCATAAGCGTATCTTCCCCTAGCTAAATTAGCCAATATTTTCCCTGCTTTATCTCCATATCTATTCAACTCTATTTCAAAGTTATTTTTATATAATTGTTCCCTTTTTTCCGCCCACTCTTCAAAATTTTTTTTGGCTCGTATCCAATTATTTTTATCCTCATCTAACAGTGAGTTTTTATACGTTATATATGTGGTCCTAACTTCACTGCTTGCCATTAAGAACTGGTCTTTTATGCGCTTCTTTAACCTCTGTGTGTGAGCTATAATGTTTCCCCTTAGTACCGCCTTTGCAGTTTCCCAATATAATCTAGAATTTGATTTATGTTCTCCGTTATGAGATGCAAATTCCGTCCACCATTCCCTCATCCGTTTCACAAAATCATGATCTTTTGTCATGGTCTCTGGGAATCGCCATAAATAGTCTGTCCCTTTCCGATGTGTGTCAGCCAAATCTAGAGTAACAGGGCTATGATCTGAGATCACCATGTCCTCAATATTAGTATCTAGCATTTTATGTAATACCTTGTCTGAAATAAAGAACATGTCTAATCTTGACCATGTCTTGTGTGCGTGAGAGTAATGTGTGTACTCCCGATCCATAGGATGTGTTGTTCTCCACGCGTCTTTCAGCTGCCAATTCATTATCATGTCTTCTAAATAGCCTTTTTTCCCTGTAAGTCTACTTCCACCACCTAAACTCAGTCTCATTAAACTCCCCTGTCTGTCTTCCTCCTCCCTAAGCACTTCGTTACAGTCTCCTCCTATAATTATGCTGTCACCATTATCAGTCAGCACTTTATTCTGTAGGGACATAAAGAATTTCTTTTGGTTTGCGTTAGGAGCATATATGTTATATAAACTAATACTGTCATTGTGTATCTGGAGTTTCAAATGAATCAACCTGCCCTCCTGGTCCGTTTCTGCAGATGTTACTTTATTATTACTCTTAAAGTGTGTTCCTGTTATAGACCCCAGTGATCACTAGACGAACAATAGTTTCTGTGATACGCAATTGACTGAAATAGAAAGTATCATACAAACGTGTGGCTGACTCGCCTTCATTTCTTCTCCCCTCCACGGCCCAGAGTAATCTGTTTTCTATTTAGCGATTGTCTTAAGAAATAATAAAAAAAGCACATTGTAGTTAACATCCAGCCACAGTGCGAAGAAAAAAAACTTCAGGAAAAAACGCTGAGATTTTTTTCATAAAAAAAGTTGTGTGGGAAAAAAAATATTAAAAAAATTATCACATGGAATTCATGAGTGGAAATACTGTGGGGTGCCCCAGTGCCTGCTGTATTATGGATGTTTCTTCCTCTGATGGCATAAAATGCTTCATGGAGGTATCATATGGCAACATACAGACTGTATATGGCTCCGTAGTATTGAACTGTGTGCTGCCATACAAGGTCCATGTGTACTGCGTTGCCTTGCGCACGGGCCCTAATTCCCCTGAACTGTGCTGACCATTACATGGCTGCCGCGCAGATCTACACTGGCTGTTTCCACTGAGCGTAAATCATATCATGTTTGTGTGACAGACTTTCCTCTTTTTTTCCCTTTCTCTTTTTTTAAATAAGGTTTCGCTACTATCAAAATGTCTGCACTTCAAGTTATTCATTTGTCTGGTGGGACTGGGCTAGATGGGAGAAGGAAATAGACTGGATGGCGCTGAATGGAATCAACATGCCTCTCGCATTTACAGGCCAGGAGGTCATATGGCAACGGGTAAAACAACCTATTCTGATATCAAATGCCGAGAAAAAATTATATATGTGTGTATATATTGGGTGTGTGTATATGGTGTGTGTATTTATGTTGTTTGTGTATATATATATATATATATATTGTGTGTGTATACGCTTTGTGTGTATATGTTGTGTGTGTGTGTATGTAAATATACAGTGGGTGCGAGAAGTATTCAGACCTCTTTAAATTTTTCACTCTTTGTTTCATTGCAGCCATTTGGTAAATTCAAAAAAGTTCATTTTTTTTCTCATTAATGTACACTCTGCACCCCATCTTGACTGAAAAAAACAGAATTGTAGAAATTTTTGCAACTTTATTAAAAAAGAAAAACTGAAATATCACATGGTCATAAGTATTCAGACCCTTTGATCAGTATTGAGTAGAAGCACCTTTTGAGCTAGTACAGCCATGAGTCTTCTTCGGAATGATGCAACAAGTTTTTCACACCTGGATTTGGGTTTCCTCTGCCATTCTTCCTTGCAGATTCTCTCCAATTCCATCAGTTTGGATGGTGAACGTTGGTGGACAGCCATTTTCAGGTCTCTCCAGAGATGCTCAATTGGGTTCAGATCAGATCTGTGGCTGGGCCAGTCAAGAATGGTCACAGAATTGTTCTGAAGCCACTCCTTTGTTATTTTAGTTGTGTGCTTAGAGTCATTGTCTTGTTGGAAGGTGAACCTTCGGCCAAGTCTGAGGTCCAGAGCACTCTGGAAGAGGTTTTCATCCAGGATATCTCTGCACTTGGCCGCATTCATGTTTCATTCAATGACAACCAGTCATCCTGTCTTTGCAGCTGAAAAACACCCCCATAGCATGATGCTGCCACCTATATGTTTCATTGTTGGGATTGTATTGAGCAGGTGATGGGCAGTGCCTGGTCTTCTCCACACATACTGCTCAGAATTATCACAAAAAAGGTCTATCTTCATCTCATCAGACCAGAGAATCTTATTTCTCATAGTCTGGGAGTCCTTCATGTGTTTTTTTTTAAAATCAAACTCTATGCAGGCTTTCATATGACTTGCACGGAGGAGAGGCTTCTGGAGCGCCCCCAGACGCAGGGCCGCAGGGTACTTGGTACCGGTCCTCTCTGTCTCGGTTCTAGGGTTGTCACGGTGGCTGGACCCGGTCCGTGACCCTGCTAAGGGGCGTCCAATGAAAGGTGATGAAAGTTTGTCAAGGATTCATGACGCCACCTGTGGTATTCGGTCAGGGTGACCGACGCTGCTTGGGGTCCACTGGGGTGATGTTATGGCAGCTAGATGGTATACCTTCCCACAGGTGAAGTGCTTCCCCAGGGCTTCCCAGTAGCATAGGTGGCGATCATGCGAGGCGCGGTTAATATTGAGGACGCAGGGTTGCAGTCTCTTTACCTTTTTACTGAAGACTTCGGGAACCGCAATCCAGAGCACTGCTAACAGGGCTGGCTGAGACCGGCTGGTCCGAAGGCACATCCAGAGTTCCCTTTGCAGGTGGAAATCAGTGCCTACCACTAGCGCCTGTGTGTTGTAGTCCTTCCCTGCTGAGTATTCGGGATAGTCCTCACAATTGTTGTATCTGTTGTCGATGTTCTTTCTCTCTCTGTCCCTCAGATGATATGGCTAGGATGCACCCGTATGACAGGTAGGCCTGGAGTTATTCTGGGACCCTAGAGACGCCCCTCTCCCACGATTGCCTCATATGTCTGCTTAGGTGATTTAGGTGAGACAGCCAACCTATAATTAACTGTCCTGCTGCTGTTTGAAGTAATGCTTGAAGTCTGTTACTTCCTCGGCGTTCCGGCTACGCGCCTCAGTAGGATGTTGCCGATCTCGAGGCACGACTCCTACTGGTTCTTTTGTCTTTATGCTGTGATCTCGTTTCTCACTTCTCCACAATATACTTCGCTTCGTGTCCTTCCTTAAGATGCCGCCGCAAGGTAGTGCAGGCGCGGCTCCATCACGATCTGTCCTTTCTACTAGGTCCCTGCCAGGATCCCACCCCTGACAGGTCTTCCCTGGAACTCTCCCGGGCTGCTTTCTCACTAACTTCCTGTCCAACCCCCAGTTTTACCCAAGTGTGAGGAGTGGCCTAATACATAGAGCCCTTTGCTCCCCCTGGTGGCCGGAGTGTGAAGTGTAGTCAGGGGTGAACCTAGCCTCTCTGCTGCCTGAGGCAAACTGCAAAATGGTGCCCTCCCGTAGTAAATTTTTTAAATCGGTAAAAAATGGTGCGTCTTCTATAACATACCACATCTCCGTGTCCCGAAACGCTTAGCCAATCACAAGTGCCACACACAGGGCTGTCCGGGGCTAATAGGGGCCTTCCCATTGGGTTGGGCGAGGGATGTGAGAGCGGGAAGGGGGACGAGCGCCACCGACCAATCGCCGCTCAGGAGAAACATGGCTGGATGCCTGTATTTACCAAGGGGCGACAGACGTTGTGTGGAAGTTCTGACCAGTCAGTCCTGCAACAGAGACATATGTGAATGGTGCAATGTATCCTGCACCTGGGGCGTACATAGAAATGATGGGACCCCATAGCATTAGTTCTAATTGGCCCCCCTCCAGACCCCACCGGCCCACGTACTGTATTGTCCACTTCCAAATTTCTACATTCCAAAAAATGGTAACACCACTACGTAAAAAGGAAGTCGGTGACCCCCAAGATGCATACTAAGCTGCTATACAGTGGTATAAGGGCTCACCTCCGGTAAAATTCAGACTAGAACAGGACAATTTCCTGAGAAAATTGTTTACATCTAATGCAAATGAGGAGATTTTGGTGCCCCCTATGACAGGTCTATTGGCCAATGAATGAAGTAACATGTATTCTCCACTCTCTCCTCCTCTTTAGGCTGTATTCACACAAGGAAGGTTTTGCTGCATTTTTACCTTGGTTTTTTGCTCATCTAAACTTGCATTTTTTATAGCTGAGAACGCACATTGGTTTTATTTATTTGCAGAAAGTGAAACCTTCACAGGTTTTGCTGCGATTTGGAAAGAATGAGCACCAATTCGTTTCAGCGCTTTTGCAGCGTGCTATGGGTGTGTGAACATAGTCTTAGGGTATGTGCTCAACATCTGGAGGGGCTGCGTCTTGGAAGCAGTGTCTCCGGACCGGTGGGAACCCGCGGGTGAACGCAGGGAGACCGCAGCTGCCCTGTACTCACGATCTGCATCTTCTCCCCACATTCACCCGATGGCGATCTCTTCTGACTCCGCAGCATGAAGTGAACATGCTGTGGTGATGCCGAAGTCCCAAAACCTGCACTGCAGCTAAAATAACGCTGCGGAGGGGAGAAACATAGTGAGGATGGGATTTCTAGAAGACTGGTGTCTTCTTCTCATACTGAATTGGCAGGAGAGAAAAAAAAAATAAAAAAAATCACAGAATGTAAGCCCCCCCGCATAAACTGAAAATAAATAAAGCGGGGGTCTCATGTCCCCATGGACCCTGCTATGAGCTTAGTTTATTAGTTTTCCTCACTTGTTAGCTGTGTAAATTTCAGTCAGAATCTATGTGATTCGTGACAGACTGGTTTTTTCCAGTTTTTGAGCGCTATTTTTCCCTGCATTTTCATTGGTGGAGAGTGTTTTGGCGGTTTTTATTTATTTACAAATCTGACTGACAGCTGTCATTACCTCAGTTGTTGGCGCAAGAGCAACGAAGAGCCCACCCTCCCTCCCTTTATGTCATCGTTCCTCCTGTCGTGTGGTTTTAATCGTGGGGATAAATCACCCATGTATGGGTGGATTTGGACATTTGGAATTTTTGGAGAATTTTAAATATGTTATTTCGGAAGTTTATTTATTGGAAGTATTTTATGGTATTTTATGTAACCCTGAATAAAACCGCACGGCCATTTTATTTCCACTTTAAATTAAATCTGTGTCCAGAGTGTTTATTTCGGCATGGGTTCTATGGGGACATGCTGAGTAGCAGGGTATATTGGACGGCATGCAAACATTCAAATCAGTGAGTGGGGGCTGAACATTGGACTGCACTTGGATGACATCTGAGTGCAGTCTGATTTCCGCAAAGTGATAAGATAAAGATAGAGAATTATTTCCTCCATCTTCTCCTCAGTGTGCTCCGATTCTCTCGTGAGATTATTGGACCATGTTAAGCCGACATTCTGATCAAAGGCATTAACTTAATACCATTATACAACAGAGGGACTGCACAAAAGAGTCCACCGCAGTCATTAGATCGTTGTGCTATGTCAGCAATACATATTGTTCTCAACAGAAATCTCTGATATCAGCCTGCGTGTCCTATCTGTAATAGTTTAGTCAAACAAAAAAGGAGACTTTAGCCGCCCACACAGAACCGACCTGATTTTTTTTTTTTATTTAAATAAATTTTTATTAACAAAATAAAGAACATCCGGATGTCATTTACATTGCATTATATCACATGCACGTTTTCTTATTTCAATACACCCCAACATTACCCCAACTACCCCCCACCCCCCTAAGACAGCTCATTCCCAATCTATACCCCACTGAGGCCTTCTCTGCCTCGTGCAATTTATCCTAATCCAGATCTTAAGAAACTCGACGTCTATACTCCTCATTCCAATTCAAGCCAAGGAGACCACATCTTATTAAACATTTCTATTTTCCCCCTTTTTTTGTACACCCCCTTTTCCAATTTTAGACCATGTTGAACATATTGGAGAAATTCCCTCCTCGCAGGTGGTTCAGCGTTTATCCAATTTCGTGCTATCACTTTCCTTGCCATGTATAGTAGCCTAGCGATTGCAATCTTCCAAATATTATCAACTCCAATTTCTTCCACATATCCCAGCACGCAGTCTCTAAGAACTCTACACTTATACGCTACTTCAACCCGGCTCAAAACCACCACCCAAAAAGCAGCCAGCCTAGGACACGTCCACATCATGTGATATATTCCTGCATTCTCACTTGCACACCTCGGGCACTCAGAATTGGCACGCAATCCCGCTTTGTATAGCACTTCCGGAGATTTATATACTCTATGCAGAATATATAACTGCGAGAGTCTATATGGTTCACTCAAGGATAGTCGCGGAATCCACTCCATCACCGATTCCCAGGTTTCATTCTCCATCGGCCCCACGTCCCTCTCCCACTTAGCTCTCGCCTTTATAGGGAAATCTAGTAAAAACGTGTGCATAAGGTCCTTATACAGGGTGGAAATAACTCCCCTTGTAGTCCCGTCACCACACACATACTCCAACACAATATCATCCTGAATTCTGAAATCCACCTTCTTCTTCTGAGCTCTAAAGGCATGTCTCATCTGCGCATACTGATATACCCCTGTGGATCGCAGCCCAAATTCTTCCTGCAATTGAGAAAAGGACTTCAATGCCTGCTGCTGGATTATCTGGTGAACAAAGCAAATTCCCTTAGTCTGCCATTCCATCAGTCCTCCCAAAGCCTCAAATTCCTTTAAATTGTTGTTAGACCATATCGGTGTAAGTTTAGTCAGCCCTGTAACCCCACGAATCTGCCTTAGTCTATTCCATAATTTTCGAATCAGGAACAGGGTTGGGTATACTTTCCCCAAAGCGCCCAAAGAGCCATCCTCCAAACACCTGACCATCGGTCGTCGGTCCGTCACCTCTTCCATTAGATGTTGTACTGCACTGGATGACGCCCCTCGCACCCAGCCCTTCAAATGCTGGCTCTGGGCCGCAAGGAAGTATATTTCCGGGTTGGGCAAAGCCAAACCACCATCCTCCTTAGGTCGCTGAAGCGTCTCCAGGCTAATACGTGGATATTGTCTACCCCATATCAAACTTCTAAAGAGGGCATTAATCTGCCTGAACTTCCCCCTAGGGATCCAAATTGGTGCGTTATGTAAAACATATAGGATTTTAGGCATCAGGACCATTTTAATAAGGTTTACTCTACCGACGACCGATAGATGTAATTTATTCCAGGCATCTACCTTCGCCTTGAGTACCCCCATAACAGGAGCCAGATTTCTTTGTAGGTACTCCGTAATTGGCACCGAGACATATATTCCAAGGTATTTAAATTTGGAAACCACCTGTAGCCTTTCATCACCCACATCCTCACTTACATTCTCACCTACGTCATCCACCCTAAAAAGAACCGACTTATCCCAATTAATTGTCAATCCTGACACAGCACCAAATCTCTCAACAATTTCAATGGCCCCTCTTAGTGAATCGTCTGGATCCGCCAGGAACAGCAAAACATCATCCGCGTATAGCGCTATTTTTTCCTCTATTTTCCCATACCTAAACCCAGGGACCCTATCAGACTGCCGAATCTTAGCGGCAAGAGGTTCTACAGCCAGCGCGAACAGGAGGGGTGAGAGCGGGCATCCCTGCCTAGTACCCCTAGCCAGCCCTATAGGTCGAGACAGCTCCCCGTTCACTCTAATTCTAGCCGACGGTGATGAATACAGCAGCTGTATCCAGGCCACAAACTGCGGACCAAACCCCATACGTTCCAGCACCTGCCAGAGGTATCCCCATTCGACACTGTCAAACGCCTTATGTGCATCCAGCGATACAATCACTCTACGACCACCGTTATCAGACTCTACCTGCAAATTTACATACAACCTGCGCAAATTGATCGCCGTGGATCTGTCAGGCATAAAGCCAGATTGGTCCGAATGCACCAGACTCGCAATAACACTAGAGAGTCGGAGAGCCAACACCTTGGCCAAAAGCTTGACATCAATTGTTAGTAAAGAAATTGGGCGGTACGACTCCGGTTTCCCCAAGTCCTTATCCTTCTTTGGAATAACCACTATTATGGCCTCTCTCATAGAGGCTGGCAAACACCCACAGGACCTAGCTTCCTCCAGTACCATTTTTAATCTAGGAATCAACACTTCTGCCAACCCTTTATAGATCTCAGCGGGTAGCCCATCGACCCCAGGCGCCTTCCCATTAGCCATAGACATCAATGCCCGACTCAATTTCTCCTCAGTGATAGGGGCCTCAAGGCTCTCCCTATCTGCCTCATTCAGTCTCGGCAGATCCAGACCCTCCAAGAAAGTCAGTGTGTCCTCGACCGATTCACCAACCCGGGAGGAATACAAATCTGCATAGAAGTCCGCGAAGGCCCTCAAGATTTCAGGCGTTTCCGTTATTCTACCTCCACTTGCAGAGTCCAAAGAATGTATATATGAAGAACCTCTCTGAGCAGCAGCCACTACCGACAGCATATGTCCCACTGTTTCTCCCTCCTGATAAAACAAAACCCTTTGGAAATCCCGCTTCCTCTCAGCTTTGCCTAACAGAATCTTTTCCAAATGATTTTGTGCGCTTTTCATCCTTTTCTCTGCCTCAGGGGTTCCCAGTGTGGCCATCCCATCTTCTGCTTCCTTCAACTCCTCAACTGCCGCTTTTTCTGCCTCCCTCGTCCTCCGCTTACACCTACTAATGTCCCTAAACAGTAGTCCCCTCAGGTACACCTTCATTGCATCCCAGATTGTAAGAGCATCAGTGCTTCCATCATTTAAGAGAAAGAATTCCGCCACCTCCCTTCCTATACTTTCCAACTCAATACTCTGTAACCAATTAGGATGAATCTTCCATTCTCTCCCACTTAGCGAGCGAGCCCCCTCCATTCTAACCTCTACTTCAATTGGACTATGGTCCGACAGGGCCCTTGGCAGATATCTCACCTCCCCAACCAACGTGTCCAAAATCCTGTTACCCAGAGCCATATCAATCCTAGAGAGCGTGGCATGCGCCGGTGAATAACATGAGTACCCTCTCTCTCCAATATGTCTAACCCTCCAAAGATCAATCATACCTATCTCCTGTATATAGGTGCCAAATGTTGTTATGTGTCCCTCCGACCTATTCTGAGTATTTTTATTTTTGTCCCAGTAGTCATCACAGATGTTGTTTAGATCTCCGATAATTATTAACGGTGTTGGCCCCCATCTTTCCACTCGCTCCATTACTTCTCTAATTTTCCTGCTAGAGTAGGGAGGCGGAATATACATCGCGGCAACACACAACATCACTCCATACAGTATACACTGTATTAGTACGTACTGCCCATCCACATCCACATATACCTTCACCTCCTCATACTGAACTCCCGCTGGAACCAAGATTGAGACTCCTCTTGCATACGTGGAGAAGGTAGAATGATAACCCTTCTGAATCCACCGTCTATTCAGGACATCCACCTTCTCCCTTACCAAATGTGTCTCCAGCAAGCATATCATTGAGGCCCGTTGGTCTCTTGCATATTGCAAACACGCGGCACGTCTGGATTTCTCCCCTAGGCCTCTCACATTCCAGCTCAAAATCTTAAAACGGGTCCCCATCACTTGACTCATCTTTACTAAAAGTATCATCATTTTTGAGCACGAGCTGTTTAACTACCCTCCCCCCCCCTCCCAACTCCCCCTCCCACCCATCCCCCCTCACATCTAACCATTCCACCTCTCTCCAAGAGTGGGGCATCATCGCCCATAGCGAACACTCCGTTTGGCATTACCTTCCCAACCCTCCTCCCACCACTGTACATAACAGGATTTCAGACATTTTGAAAAATAACATATCTCAACAGATTTTAAACATAGAATTATTTACACACGCAAGAAACCTACATACACTTAAAGTATGCCGCATACCCTTCCTCCCTCCTTCCCAACAACGATTACACCATCCCATTAACTTTAACTGAATATAATCCAGCTCCCTTCTTCGCCACCTGTACCCCTTGGTTTGTCAATCACATGACTCTATGCCCCCTGACAAATAAGTAACCCAAATAAGACTCTTCCCACAGTTTCAGTCTCCTTTTCCTTTAAGCTTTTTAGCATTAATGTCAGAACCGACCTGATTCTCCGTCAGAGAGGAACCTAAACCCAGACTCATCACCACATCTACTGGATATATATAGTGAAATGACCGTGGTCACCACTGCCTGGACGATTAGGTCCATTGCTAGAATGACCAGAGCTCTGGAATCATGCACGAGCCTTCAGGAGATGTTCCACAGAGCGGACATTCTAGCTGAGGTGTGATAATATGAGAGGCGATAACTGCAGAACATACAGGTGCTGGGTACCAGAGTACACAGCTGTCGTCTGCACTGATAGCATCACATACACTAGCACCGCACTGCCTGCACCCCAGCACATTACTGGACAGGACTCCGGATACTCAGGAGAGCGCACTTCACATACACCAGCACCGCACTGCACCCCAGCACATTACTGGAGAGGACTCCGGATACTCAGGGGAGCGCACATCACATACACCAGCACCGCACTGCACCCCAGCACATTACTGGAGAGGACTCCGGATACTCAGGGGAACGCACATCACATACACCAGCACCGCACTGCACATTACTGGACAGGACTCCGGATACTCAGGGGAGCACACATCACATACACCAGCACCACACCGCCTGCACCCCAGCACATTACTGGAGAGGACTCCGGATACTCAGGGGAGCGCACATCACATACACCAGCACCGCACTGCACCCCAGCACATTACTGGAGAGGACTCCGGATACTCAGGGGAGCGCACATCACATACACCAGCACCGCACTGCACCCCAGCACATTACTGGAGAGGACTCTGGATACTCAGGGGAACGCACATCACATACACCAGCACCGCACTGCACATTACTGGACAGGACTCCGGATACTCAGGGGAGCACACATCACATACACCAGCACCACACCGCCTGCACCCCAGCACATTACTGGAGAGGACTCCGGATACTCAGGGGAGCGCACATCACATACACCAGCACCACACCACTTGCACCCCAGCACATTACTGGAAGGACTCCGGATACTCAGGGGAGCACACATCACATACACCAGCACCGCACTGCCTACACCCCAGCACATTACCGGACAGGACTCCCGATACTCAGGGGAGCACACATCACATACACCAGCACCGCACTGCCTACACCCCAGCACATTACTGGACAGGACTCCAGATACTCAGGGGAGCACACATCACATACACCAGCACCACACCGCCTGCACCCCAGCACATTACTGGACAGGACTCCGGATACTCGGGAGTGCACAGGTTACACTGTGCTGGATACATGCAAAGGATTGTTATTGGGGGGGAATTTATTATGTGGGATCCTGCCAAGCAGAGACAATTGTGGGTTCAGGCCTGATCATACTAAAGAATCACAGGCAGTATAGCCAAATACACTCATTTATAAACAGTGACACATATACTGTACACTACACACACTATTACATACACAAGAAACCTCTGCATTCATTCACACACAGGAAAGCAGACACTTTACACACTATTACCCTATAAATGACATTCCATATACTCACGTGTGCTGCAGCAGAGCCGTCACTGCTCACCCCATCCCAGGTCACCAGGGGCAGAGGAGACAGGAGGACACAGGGAGCTGCTGCCTCTTCTAGGAGTCTGTGCAGACAGGATCTGCCCCTCCTCCTCCTCCGGTCCGACTGCCTCCTGTGATCTCAGAGGAACTGGGAAGGAGTGATGGAGGGGACAGTGCACAGAGGCACCAGCAGGCAGCGTCAGCAGCTATTCTCAGGAATGGTGGGGGCTGGGGGAGGGAGCAGCCCTACATCTGGAGCCAGGAGGGGGCAGCATCAATTTGTGACGCTGCCACCTACTGGCCACTTTAATTGTCACACACTGAGGAGATTTCTGGCTCCGAGCTCCTCCTGCTTTGTCCCTCACTGCCGCTGTGATCAGCCAGAGGGTGAGACCCGGTGAGGGATAGAGAAGACAGAGGAGGAGCCAGTGCTGGAGGCGGCACCAAGCTCTGCACAGGAGCAACGCTCAGGACTTTGTGCATCGGGTCTCCTGCACTGAGCGCTCCCACTGCCGCCCAGCAGGTGGCGCCGCCTGAGGCAACAAGCTCAAGTTGCCTCATTATAGGGATGTCCCTGAGTGTAGTGTGTGACTGTGATACCTGGTCAGGTGAACTCCTTTAGTGCAATCAGACATAACATCACTCCCCTTAGTGGCAGAGCGACATTACTGCAATGACCAGGACTCTGGGGCGCTGCACTTCCATCGGGCCACTCTGCCTGACTGGTGGAGGGCTGCAGTGATAGTTGACTTTGTGGAACTTTCTCCCATCTCCCTACTGCATCTCTGGAGCTCAGCCACAATGATCTTGGGGTTTTTCTTTACCTGTCTCACCAAGGCTCATCCACGATTGCTCAGTTTGGCTGGACGGCCAGGTCTAGGAAGACTTCTGGTGGTCCCAAACTTCTTCCATTTAAGGATTATGGAGGCCACTGTGCTCTTAGGAACCTTGAGTACTGCAGTAACTCTGTTGCAACCTTGGCCAGATCTGTGCCTTGCCACAATTCTGTTTCTGAGCTCCTTGGCCAGTTTATTTGACCTCAAGATTCTCATTTCATCTGACTTGCACTGTGAGCTGTGAGGTCTTATATAGACAGATGTGTGCCTGTCCAAATCAAGTCCCATCAGTTTAATTAAAGACAGCTGGACTCCAATGAAGAAGTAGAACCATCTCAAGGAGGATCACAAGGAAATGGACAGCATGTGAATGTCTGAGAAAAGAGTCTGAATACTTATGACCTTGTGATATTTCAGTTTTTCGTTTTTAATAAATTTGCAAAAATGTCTACATTTCTGATTTTTCAGTCAAGATGGGGTGCAGAGTGTACATTAATGAGAAAAAAATATGAACTTTTTTGAATTTACCAAATGGCTGCAATGAACCAAAGAGTGAAAAATTCAAAGTGGTCTGAATAATTTCCGTACCCACTCTACATATGTGTCTCTCACTACTTGGCATAGCTTCCGATATTTCAGATTCAGAGTAAAATAAATAACCTATGGCACCACATTGGCATTATGCAATTTTGCTAAGTTACACACAGCTCCACGTTTTACCACTAGGTGGCACTGCATGATTATATCTGAATTGTATGTAGACGCTACCCATTCATGATGACCAGTATACTGTTCTTGATCACGACACATCTGTTACACATTTTGACCACTGTCTAATTTAGCCGAGATAAAATGTTTTGCTTCTTTTTTTTTCCTGCTTTGAGACTTTGCTCAATTTTATGGAAAACCCTAGGACGCTGTAGTCGAGCAGATGGTCTCAAGGTGTTTGCTCATGTGTGGGGTATGATATGAGCATTTTCTTATTGATTCATATAGAAATGCTTGCCAAAAAGACCTTAAACACTGTACACAATACTTTGAGAAGTGTTGGTAGCTCCATTTATTAATTAGATCTCTGATTTATTCATTGCTCCCATTAGGAGGCTATATATATATATATATATATATATATATATATATTATATAAAGCTGTGTGTGTGTGTGTGTGTGTGTGTGTGTGTGTGTGTGTGTGTGTGTGTGTGTGTGTGTGTGTGTGTGTGTGTGTGTGTGTGTGTATGTCCGGGATTGGTATCTGAACCGTCGCAGCTACAGCCACAAAATTTTGCACAGTCACACGCCTGGACCCCGAGAGCGTCATAGGCTATGTTGTGAGGTGAAATTTTAACCCCGCGCTTTCCAATTCACCAAACAATTTTGCCCCTATCTACATAATGGGGAAAAAGTGAAAGGAAAAGTGTTGGAGGCAAATTGACAGCTGCCAGATGCGAACAAGGGAGACTTAAAGAATGAGAGCGATGGCGCCAAAGAGTATATACCGTACAGTTGCTAAGGTGGGGCCCCGACATGGGATACTCACCACACACGGGGATATGAACACACACACAAAATGCACCACACACTACCACGTGCTTGAACACATATACCACCCTCAGCACACATTTCACCACACATACACCAACCTCGCCACATAAAAGTCGAAACACAAAAGTCGCCGCTCAAAACTCGCCACATGCAAAACTAGGCTCACGCAAAACCCGCCACACGTGCAAAACTCACCTCATGGGAAAACTCGCCACACGCAAAACTTGCACCTGCGGAAAAATTGCCACATGCACAAAAGTTGCAACACATGCAAAAGTTGCCTCACACAAAACTTGCACATACTCAAAAGGCACCACACATAAAACTTGCCACACGCAAAACTCGCCATGTGCAAAACTTGCTGCACACAACTTACTACACTAACCTGTCACATGCAACTCGACACACAAAAAGTTGCTACACGCATGTCGCCACACAAAACTCATCACACAAAAGTCGCTACATGCATGTCGCCACACACAACTCAACACACACAACTAGACACAAGAAACTCGCCCTAGAGCACACACAAGTCTGGTATTATCCTTCAAAAATAAAAATCTGATTAATAAGCAGACAAACTACAAGAGCAACAAATATACCATATAGGAAATACGCCAGCCGTCAGTCACATGACCTGTCTATTATGTGTATGTGTGAGCTAATATATACTGCCAAGGGGAGGGCTTCCTGTTGGCTGGGGATTTATCAGGCTGCCAATTTAGCTTACAAATACTGAGGTAAAAATACTGACCAAATAACGTGTGAACGAGGTCTAATACAGGAGGAGATGACATACAGATATATACTATGTACAAGGGAGATAACACACAGGTATATACTATATACAGGAGAGATGACACACAGGTATATACTATATAGTGGAGGAGATGACATACAGGTATATACTATATACAGGAGGAGATGACACACAGGTATATACTATATACAGGAGCAGATGACCTACAGGTATATACTATATACAGGAGGAGATGACTTACAGGTATATATTATATACAGGAGCAGATTACACACAGGTATATACTATCTACAGGAGGAGATGACTTACAGGTATATATTATATACAGGGGAGATGACACACAGGTATATACTATATACAGGAGGAGATGACATACAGGTATATACTATATATAGGAGGAGATGACATACAGGTATATACTATATACAGGGGAAATGGCACACAACAGGTATATACTATATACAGGGGAGATGACATACAGGTATATACTATATACAGGAGATGACATACAGGTGTATACTATATATAAGGAGATGACAAACATGTATATACTGAGGTGAAAATGAGAGGTGTGAGGTGAAAATGAAAAGGTGTGAGTGCAAAATGAGAGGAGTGAGGGAAAATAGTGGAGTGATCGGAAAATGACAGATGTGAGGTCGAAATGACAAGTGTTAGGGGGGAATGAGAGGAGTGAGGGGGAAAATGAAAGGTGTGAGGGAGAAAATGAAAGATGTGATTGGGAAAATAAGAGAAGTGAGGTGCTATAACTAACCACAGATATTTACTATGCCCAGACAACGCCGGGCTCTTCAGCTAGTATATATATATATATATATATATATATATATATATATATATATATATATATATATATATACAGTATTTGTAGATTGTGAGCCCTCGCGGGCAGGGTCCTCTCTCCTCCTGTACCAGTCATGACCTATGTTGTTTAACATTACTGTACTTGTTTTTATTATGTACACCCCACTCACATGTAAAGAGCCATGGAATTAATGACCCTATAATAATAGAAGATAATATATATATTTATATATATATATACATATATATATATATATATATATATATATATATATATATATATATATGTGATGCCCAGGAGACCGGGATACCCAGCACTGGACCAATGGGGTCTGTCTCTTGAGGGGGATGTCACGGGTGGCTTGACCCGGTGCTGTGGCCTCAGGCAATGCACAGTGTAAGGGGTATCGTGAGGGGACAGGCACTTACTTGATCAGCAGCAGGTTCTCCCAGCGGTGACTGTTATGGCTGGCAATCAGGCAACACAGCGTGCAGTAATCAGCGCACATACAGAGATCTGGCAATAACCAAAAACAATAGGACGAGCTCTGAGACGTGGAATCTCTGTAGACTGCAGTACCTGATCTATCCTCACACAACTATAAGCAGCAGTGGATTGCGCCTAACAACTACCTATGCAACTCGGCACTGCCTGAGGAGCTGACTAGCCTGAAGATAGAAATACAAGCCTGACTTACCTCAGAGAAATACCCCAAAGGAATAGGCAGCCCCCCACATATAATGACTGTTAGCAAGATGAAAAGACAAACGTAGGAATGAAACAGATTCAGCAAAGTGAGGCCCGATATTCTAGACAGAGCGAGGATAGCAAAGAGAACTATGCAGTCTACAAAAAACCCTAAAACGAAAACCACGCAAAGGGGCAAAAAGACCCACCGTGCCGAACTAACAGCACGGCGGTGCACCCCTCTGCTTCTCAGAGCTTCCAGCAAAAGACAATAGCAAGCTGGACAGAAAAAAACAGAAAACAAACCAGAAGCACTTATCTAGCAGAGCAGCAGGCCCAAGGAAAGATGCAGTAGCTCAGATCCAACACTGGAACATTGACAAGGAGCAAGGAAGACAGACTCAGGTGGAGCTAAATAGCAAGGCAGCCAACGAGCTCACCAAAACACCTGAGGGAGGAAGCCCAGAGACTGCAATACCACTTGTGACCACAGAAGTGAACTCAGCCACAGAATTCACAACAGTACCCCCCCCTTGAGGAGGGGTCACCGAACCCTCACCAGAACCCCCAGGCCGACCAGGATGAGCCACATGAAAGGCACGAACAAGATCTGGGGCATGGACATCAGAGGCAAAACCCAGGAATTATCTTCCTGAGCATAACCCTTCCATTTGACCAGATACTGGAGTTTCCGTCTAGAGACACGAGAATCCAAAATCTTCTCCACAATATACTCCAATTCCCCCTCCACCAAAACAGGGGCAGGAGGCTCCACAGATGGAACCATAGGTGCCACGTATCTCCTCAACAACGACCTATGGAATACATTATGTATGGAAAAGGAGTCTGGGAGGGTCAGACGAAAAGACACCGGATTGAGAATCTCAGAAATCCTATACGGACCAATAAAACGAGGTTTAAATTTAGGAGAGGAAACCTTCATAGGAATATGACGAGAAGATAACCAAACCAAATCCCCAACACGAAGTCGGGGTCCCACACGGCGTCTGCGATTAGCGAAAAGCTGAGCCTTCTCCTGGGACAAGGTCAAATTGTCCACTACCTGAGTCCAGATCTGCTGCAACCTGTCCACCACAGAATCCACACCAGGACAGTCCGAAGACTCAACCTGTCCTGAAGAGAAACGAGGATGGAACCCAGAATTGCAGAAAAATGGAGAGACCAAGGTAGCCGAGCTGGCCCGATTATTAAGGGCGAACTCAGCCAACGGCAAAAATGACACCCAATCATCCTGGTCAGCGGAAACAAAACATCTCAGATATGTTTCCAAGGTCTGATTGGTTCGTTCGGTCTGGCCATTAGTCTGAGGATGGAAGGCCGAGGAGAAAGATAGGTCAATGCCCATCCTACCACAAAAGGCTCGCCAGAACCTCGAGACAAACTGGGAACCTCTGTCAGAAACAATATTCTCAGGAATGCCATGTAAACGAACCACATGCTGGAAGAACAAAGGCACCAAATCAGAGGAGGAAGGCAATTTAACCAAGGGCACCAGATGGACCATTTTAGAAAAGCGATCACAGACCACCCAAATGACCGACATTTTTTGAGAAACGGGAAGGTCAGAAATGAAATCCATCGAAATATGTGTCCAAGGCCTCTTCGGGACCGGCAAGGGCAAAAGCAACCCACTGGCACGTGAACAGCAGGGCTTAGCCCTAGCACAAATTCCACAGGACTGCACAAAAGCACGCACATCCCGTGACAGAGATGGCCACCAGAAGGATCTAGCAACCAACTCCCTGGTACCAAAGATTCCTGGATGACCGGCCAGCACCGAACAATGAAGTTCAGAGATAACTTTACTAGTCCACCTATCAGGGACGAACAGTTTCTCGGCCGGACAACGATCAGGTTTATTAGCCTGAAATTTCTGCAACACTCTCCGCAAATCAGGGGAGATGGCAGACACAATGACTCCTTCCTTGAGGATACTCGCCGGCTCAGATAACCCCGGAGAGTCGGGCACAAAACTCCTAGACAGAGCATCCGCCTTCACATTTTTAGAGCCCGGAAGGTATGAAATCACAAAATCAAAACGAGCAAAAAATAACGACCAACGGGCCTGTCTAGGATTCAAGCGCTTGGCAGACTCGAGATAAGTCAAGTTCTTATGATCAGTCAATACCACCACGCGATGCTTAGCACCCTCAAGCCAATGACGCCACTCCTCGAATGCCCACTTCATGGCCAGCAACTCTCGGTTGCCCACATCATAATTACGCTCAGCAGCAGAAAATTTCCTGGAAAAGAAAGCACATGGTTTGAACACTGAGCAACCAGAACCTCTCTGTGACAAAACCGCCCCTGCACCAATCTCAGAAGCATCAACCTCGACCTGGAACGGAAGAGAAACATCAGGTTGACACAACACAGGGGCACAGCAAAAACGACGCTTCAACTCCTGAAAAGCTTCCACGGCAGCAGAAGACCAATTAACCAAATCAGCACCCTTCTTGGTCAAATCGGTCAATGGTCTGGCAATGCTAGAAAAATTACAGATGAAGCGACGATAAAAATTAACAAAGCCCAGGAATTTCTGCAGACTTTTTAGAGATGTCGGCTGAGTCCAATCCTGAATGGCCTGAACCTTAACCGGATCCATCTCGATAGTAGAAGGGGAAAAGATGAACCCCAAAAATGAAACTTTCTGCACACCGAAGAGACACTTTGATCCCTTCACGAACAAGGAATTAGCACGCAGTACCTGGAAAACCATTCTGACTTGCTTCACATGAGACTCCCAATCATCTGAGAAGATCAAAATGTCATCCAAGTAAACAATCAAGAATTTATCCAGATACTCACGGAAAATGTCATGCATAAAAGACTGAAAAACAGATGGAGCATTGGCAAGTCCGAACGGCATCACCAGATACTCAAAATGACCCTCGGGCGTATTAAATGCCGTTTTCCATTCATCTCCCTGCCTGATTCTCACCAGATTATACGCACCACGAAGATCAATCTTAGTAAACCAACTAGCCCCCTTAATCCGAGCAAACAAGTCAGAAATCAATGGCAAGGGATACTGAAACTTAACAGTGATCTTATTAAGAAGGCGGTAATCAATACACGGTCTTAGCGAACCATCCTTCTTGGCTACAAAAAAGAACCCTGCTCCCAATGGTGACGACGATGGGCGAATATGTCCCTTCTCCAGGGACTCCTTCACATAACTGCGCATAGCGGTGTGTTCAGGTACGGACAAATTAAATAAACGACCCTTAGGGAATTTACTACCAGGAATCAAATCGATAGCACAATCACAATTCCTATGCGGAGGTAGGGCATCAGACTTGGACTCTTCAAATACATCCTGAAAGTCCGACAAGAACTCTGGGATGTCAGAAGGAATGGATGACGAAATAGACAAAAATGGAACATCACCATGTACTCCCTGACAACCCCAGCTGGTTACCGACATAGAGTTCCAATCCAATACTGGATTATGGGTTTGTAGCCATGGCAACCCCAACACGACCACATCATGCAAATTATGCAGTACCAGAAAGCGAATAACTTCCTGATGTGCAGGAGCCATGCACATGGTCAGCTGGGCCCAGTACTGAGGCTTATTCTTGGCCAAAGGTGTAGCATCAATTCCTCTCAACGGAATAGGACACCGCAAAGGCTCCAAGAAAAATCCACAACGTTTAGCATAATCCAAATCCATCAGATTCAGGGCAGCGCCTGAATCCACAAACGCCATGACAGAATACGATGACAAAGAGCACATTAAGGTAATGGACAAAAGGAATTTGGACTGTACAGTACCAATAACGGCAGAGCTATCGAACCGCCTAGTGCGTTTAGGACAATTAGAAATAGCATGAGTAGAATCACCACAATAGAAACACAGTCTGTTCAGACGTCTGTGTTCTTGCCGTTCTACTTTAGTCATAGTCCTGTCGCACTGCATAGGCTCAGGTTTACTCTCAGGCAGTACCGCCAGATGGTGCACAGATTTACGCTCGCGCAAGCGACGACCGATCTGAATGGCCAAGGACATAGACTCATTCAAACCAGCAGGCATAGGAAATCCCACCATTACATCCTTAAGAGCTTCAGAGAGACCCTTTCTGAACAAAGCCGCTAGTGCAGATTCATTCCACAGAGTGAGTACTGACCATTTCCTAAATTTCTGACAATATACTTCTACATCATCCTGACCCTGGCATAAAGCCAGCAGATTTTGCTCAGCCTGATCCACTGAATTAGGCTCATCGTAAAGCAATCCGAGCGCCAGGAAAAATGCATCAACATTACTCAATGCAGAATCTCCTGGTGCAAGAGAAAACGCCCAGTCCTGTGGGTCGCCGCGCAAAAAAGAAATAATAATCAAAACCTGTTGAATAGGATTACCAGAAGAATGAGGTTTCAAGGCCAAAAATAGCTTACAATTATTTCTGAAGCTCAGGAATTTAGTTCTGTCACCAAAAAACAAATCAGGAATCGGAATTCTTGGTTCTAGCATCGATTTCTGATCAATAGTATCTTGAATCTTTTGTACATTTACAACGAGATTATTCATTGAGGAGCACAGAGCCTGAATATCCATGTCCACAGCTGTGTCCTGAAGCACTCTAATGTCTAGGGGAAAAAAAAGACTGAAGACAGAGCTAAGAAAAAAAAATGATGTCAGGATTTCTTTTTTCCCTCTATTGGGAATCATTGGTGTGGCTCCTTGTACTGTTATGGCTGGCAATCAGGCAACACAGCGTGCAGTAATCAGCGCACATACAGAGATCTGGCAATAACCAAAAAGAATAGGACGAGCTCTGAGACGTGGAATCTCTGTAGACTGCAGTACCTGATCTATCCTCACACAACTATAAGCAGCAGTGGATTGCGCCTAACAACTACCTATGCAACTCGGCACTGCCTGAGGAGCTGACTAGCCTGAAGATAGAAATACAAGCCTGACTTACCTCAGAGAAATACCCCAAAGGAATAGGCAGCCCCCCACATATAATGACTGTTAGCAAGATGAAAAGACAAACGTAGGAATGAAACAGATTCAGCAAAGTGAGGCCCGATATTCTAGACAGAGCGAGGATAGCAAAGAGAACTATGCAGTCTACAAAAAACCCTAAAACGAAAACCACGCAAAGAGGCAAAAAGACCCACCGTGCCGAACTAACAGCACGGCGGTGCACCCCTCTGCTTCTCAGAGCTTCCAGCAAAAGACAATAGCAAGCTGGACAGAAAAAAACAGAAAACAAACCAGAAGCACTTATCTAGCAGAGCAGCAGGCCCAAGGAAAGATGCAGTAGCTCAGATCCAACACTGGAACATTGACAAGGAGCAAGGAAGACAGACTCAGGTGGAGCTAAATAGCAAGGCAGCCAACGAGCTCACCAAAACACCTGAGGGAGGAAGCCCAGAGACTGCAATACCACTTGTGACCACAGAAGTGAACTCAGCCACAGAATTCACAACAGGTGACGATCCCGATCCTGGATAGATGGCTATTGTCCAAATGAAAGACTGAGGCACTGAAACGTTTAACCAGTTTACTTCAACATAAAAGGATTTACAACCAGTCCTGTCACCGGAGTCTGTATGGGAACTCTGAGTTACTTTGACCCTGCCGGGGTCTTCGCCTCTTATTGTACGCAATTTCTGTGTGGCCCTGCTGCTGTATGTGAACTGGCTGCCGGCCCAATCTGTCCCCTCTGGGTCCTGGTTCGACGGGCAACCCGAGTCCTTTTATCGGCTTACCCCCTCCAGGAGTACCGCTGAACTCTGTGTCTGTTGCTGCGTCCGGCCCTAGTGAAGCTGATATCACCTCACGTTTTTCCGGTTGCTGTATTATATATAATGAATACAGCCACGGATCCGGTATCCGTATTTGCGCCTGTTCTGGGTAGTGATTAATGCTACCCGGTTCTTACAATGTCCTTTTTCTCTGTCCCTCTTCTCCTCAGGCCGGTGATTTAGGCCTGGAAACTGTCATAGGGCTGTTAGAAATTCAGCTGTATGACCTCTCACTTTCAGCTCCTTAGCCCAACTGCCATTTCTTCTCTCAGACCACAATGGATCAAGGGGAGTCTCTGGAGCTCCCCCTTCTGGCCGGAGGTGGTAGTGCAGTCTTGCTATTTTAGTATTTGTATTTACTGTCAGTAACTATTTTTGTGGCAAATACCCCTAGGTAATGTATATATAATGGACATCGGGCCAGAAAATGTATCAGTATGTATATTATATATATATATATATATATATATATATATATATATAATATACATACTGATACATTTTCTGGCCCGATGTCCATTATATATACATTTTCTTTTCTCCATATAACAAGTTATGACAAAGCAATTGAGCCTGATCATTATTTAACCATAGTAACTGTTATTCTTAAAGGTATGTTTTTTTTTCCTAATTTTAGGTATTTTTGACTTTGGGATTAAACCAGTCGGAGATTGATGACTTTTTCACAGGTCCTGCATTTCTTGCCTGGGGTCGGATGGGAAATATTCACACATGGGGTGGTCCGTTGTCTTCCAATTGGATGAAGAAGCAGCTCTTCCTGCAGGTAGATAATCCGTGTACTGCAGAGGCGTAGCTAGAGCTTTTGCCGCCCGGGGCTGTTCCCGAGCTTGGCGCCCCCCCCCCCCAGCAGGATTAAGACCTCAGATGGAGAAGTTAAATTGTTTCGCTGGTGAATGTTACCATCACATGATCGGGACTGCAAAAAAAAAACAAGTTCTGCTTACCTGACCGCGCTCCTGCTCTCTCCACGCAGCTGAAACGTGCACTCGCCGGCGACTGACAATGATGTCAGACGCCGGCGACATGCACACTGGGACTGACGTCAGCTGCCAGCCTGAGATTGGCTGGCGGCTGTTAACTATTGACGTGCGGGTGCGGGCCCGCACGTCAATAGCGTTAAACAGCTGCAGTGCCGGCCGCGGCCCGGTGACCCACCCCCAGGGCCGGCTCCAGGTTTTTGAGGGCCCCGGGCAAAAGAGTCTCAGTGGGTCCCCCCTTTAACACATACCACGATTCATGATGCCCAGATACGGCAGAGAAATCTAGGTATAGTACAATGCCAGATTTCACTTCTAACATGAGTGACAGCTATTGTAAATTCTACAGTGTATATATACAGGATAGGAGGAGAGGTACTGTACACTGTATATATACAGGATAGGAGGAGAGGTACTGTGCAGTGTATATATACAGGGCAGTGGTACTGTGCAGTGCATATATACAGGGCAGTGGTCCTGTGCAGTGTATATAGACAGGGCAGTGGTCCTGTGCAGTGTATATAGACAGGGCAGTGGTACTGTGCAGTGTATATAGACAGGGCAGTGGTACTGTGCAGTGTATATATACAGGGGAGTGATGGTACTGTGCAGTGTATGTATTTCAGCATCCGCCCAGGCCCCCAGCACCTGTCCTGTATATATATTATATATACTGTCATGCAGGCTGTACAGATACAGTATATACATATACAGGACAGGTGCTGGGGGCCTGGGCGGATGCTGAAGTTTATAATATACAGTATATCAGCTGTGGCCGCCCCAGGTCACCCAGACTGTCAGAATACCTCAGGGCAGCAAGGAGCTCCTCCGGAATCTGCATCTGTCCTGATAAGTTCAGCAGCCAGTGAGGGGCGGGCGGGAGAGCAGAGCAGGAGAACTCTCCGCCCACAAACAATGTCACGCTGGCTGCATTCTTAACCCTGATGTGCCTGCACTGCCCTGGCCCTGCACTCATTGAAAAGATGCTTGTGCCAGCAGGGCTAGATGCCCGCCCCCCGCATTGTGCCGCCTGGGGCGGCCCGCCCCCCCCTTCCTACGCCACTGGTGTACTGTGACATGCTGAGAAAGGGGGAAAATCAAAAGCTGAAGATCTGAGTTTTAGCCTTTTATTAACCTGGCTAATAATGAATAGAAATTTGATGAAATGTAATGCTAATCTATTTCCATATTTTATACATTAACAAAATTCATATTATATAGGATTTTGTAGGAATTGAATAGAATTGGGAACGGTGGACTATCTCTCCTGACTCCATCCATACTCTCCTTAACATTCATGTCCCGTCATCTTGGCATGCTTAACAAGGAGAAATGCTACCCCTTGGATACCGGTCAGACGTCTCTCACTCACCCAAACCAGATCTCCACTTTGCACTGACGAGGGGCAGCACCCTGAACCACAGTGTCTGCAAGTTGAGATTCTGGTTTTGGCTTTTATCCTAAGTCATGTGACAAGGCTCGTTAAAGGATCCACATTGACTTCTAGGATTGCTACGTCCTATAGGTGGCACTAGAGTTCTAGTCCTCTTCCTCTCTGAAGAGACAATTTCCCAGAGGAGCATTGTGGCTTTAAGTCTCCTCATCTCAGCAGGCTTGACATGTCACTCTCCACAAGGAGAAATGGTACTTCTTGGATAAAAGGGAGTGCGGAATAACAAAGGCTAAGTGTTAAAGTTTACACTTCCTGACACTTATCTTCAGTGACATCAGCTATTGACACTCCTCACCCCCATACACATCACAATTTTGTCTGATCCCTTTAAGAAGTTGGGTGGCTGGAGCATAATGGCCTGATCTATTCATTCATTTTACTTAAAGGGGACCTGTCATTCGATTCTTGCTGCCCAAACTGCAGGTAGCAGGAATCGGTGCCTGGCTGCATGATTGCATTTTGGTATGCTTTCTCTGAAACTCTTAAGTGTTTCAGAGAAAACACAGTTTGAAGACTATTGTATGCATACTATAGAAATGGACTGGACTAGTCCAACAGGTCCAACAGCACCCCCCGCCGGCTTCTCCCTGCAATTCTCCAGGTGATTGACAGGTCCCTTCCTTTTGTTCCTCATTTCAGAAACAAATTCAGCCCTGATGCCTGCTTCCTGTGGTTGAGGAGCATGAGTCGACTGACATGTTCTCTTCTAGGAACGTGTGACAGATGATGGCATTAATAGCTATATCCAACTTAAATGAGATCATGATGATCAATGCTGCTTCCTTTCAATGGCTATGTGGGAATAATAGTCTAAAAGTCCATTTACACATGCTGGTGTAATCGGCAAACAAAAGTACATAAGACATGTAAACATGTTGCCGATTAATGTTTTCTTTGACTGATTGGATCATTTATGCCAGAGGTCCCCAACTCCAGTCCTCAAGGCCCACCAACAGGTCATGTTTTCAGGATTTCCTTAGTTTTGCCCAGGTAATAATTGCATCACCTGTGCAATGCAAAGGAAATCCTGAAAACATGACCTGTTGGTGGGCCTTGAGGACTGGAGTTGGGGACCTCTGATTTATGCAGATCATTACATCATCGCTGTCGGCAGCACATCTCCCCCAGTAAACACGTGATGTGCTGCCGAAAACATGCACTCAGTGTGGGGACAGAACTATCACATTAACAATAGTTCTCTCCCAATACAGTTTTGTCTGCCTGTCTGAGCCAACTATAAACAAGAGCTGGCCCCTTGAACACTGATGATTGACGCTCACTTATGGGCAGAAATCAGCCTGTCTAAATGAGACTGTTGACACCTACCTAAGTAAATGGAGCCCACTGGACAGGAACGCTACAAGGGTCAGTCTGATGGCTTATTGCTAGACCATGTCATCACTTTATGATTGGGGGCCTCACACTGATCCCGAGAATGATTTAGCAATGTGTCCTCCTTGGGGCATTGCTGTGCAGGGAAACAATGAAGAGGCTGCAGTCATAAAGCAGCGCTAGAGGGGGGTCACACGAGTCGGATCGCGCTGATCATAAAGTGATGATGTCACTTGCCCTAACTATATGCCATGACTGTATTGCGTGTTGATAACCCTTTGAGCCTAACTGAACCTGATGATAAATGCATTTATTTCATGTTAAATCTTAGAAAAAGATTGTAGAGAGGATGAGATCTCTCGGAATGATCACGGTGCTGCCTGCATTTGCTGGACATATTCCACAAGGTCTACTAAGGTAATTCATTACTTATTGTTGAGTTGCGTGTATTCTATACTGCTCTAAAATAACCCATGTGGCCAAACGACCTGATAAAGTGATGTATATAATTAAAGGTGTTGTCTACTTTTGATGACTTTTTTTAATTAAATGCATATATTTCAGGCTTAAAATCATTTTTGCAATTGGGCTTCATTAAATATTTCCAACCGTTTAGTTTTTACAAGCTCTTAGTTTCCCTGCACGTTGAACTTTGATGTGGTCTGTGGTCGTAAATCTGCGGAGAAAAGCTCAGGAAAAAAGACACATACAAGAGTTATAAACTCTCCTGTTAAAATGATTTTTACAATCAGGACAGTCTATGTCCTAAAAACACGCATTTCAGTAAAAAAATGTCCCCAAAGGGGACAGCCCATTTAATGATGGCTGCTATGACTGTCAAATGTTGCTATACAAACTTTTTAAGAATGACTGGTAAGATAGTTGAGGTACCTAATGGTGTATTAACATGTTACAAAGGGAAGACTGGTATATATTGTTATCCAGCTTATCTCTCTGCTCTGAGATGGGGATTAGCCCCCATAGTCCATTCATCTTGTAGTGCCATACCTGGCTTTGACACTTTCTACACACTGAGAAATTCCACCTAAGGATGTTATGTCATCTTATTCCAATTCTGAGTTCAGTTTGCCTTTCCTTATCGTTTCTTGTTTTCGCACACTTATGGAATTAAAAACTATATGAAGGGTGGTCAAAGTTCAATTCCCTCATTTTCATTGTATTATTTTTACAGAATATTTCCTAAAATCAATGTGACAAGACTTGGTGGATGGAGCAACTTCAATTGTACATACTCGTGCAGTTATCTACTAGACCCGGAGGATCCCCTTTTCCAGAAGATTGGCAGGCTCTTTATGACTGAGATAATTCGGGAATTTGGAACTGACCATATTTATAATGCAGATACATTCAACGAGATGACCCCGACCTCCTCTGAGCCTGCCTATTTGTCTGCAATCAGTAGTTCCATCTTTAAGTCCATGGTTAATGGTATAAATTTAACCTACTAATCAGTAAATTAATCATTTGTTATCTTGTGCACTACTCCGGAATTAATGCTACTAAAGGGGTTTTCCTTAGGATAGGTCATTAGTATCAGATTGAGGGGGTTTTAAAGTCAGCACCCTCCACAGTCAATTTTTTCAACTCAAAAACTGGAGCTGAAAATAGCTAATTAGTGGCAGCGCTGGTGCTAGACACCCACCGATGTGACATTGATGACCAGTGCTTAGGATAGGTCCACAATATTACAAGCATGTACAACCTCTTTCTGCACCAGGGGAGCCTGTAATCTTAGATTTCACTTTCAGGCCCAATTTAGTTATATTAACCTTTTAACTTACTACATTTATGAGATGGGAAAAACTGGATATATTTTTTTCCCCATTTAGTAAATACAGAAAAAAACACTTCATTCAAACTTGTCATGTTGTACAGGCAGTCTGATCTATTACTAGTACTGTATGTTATACAAAAGAAGAAGCTTTGTCCATTGAAATTGCTGGTGTTTGTGTACATATGAGTCCAGTGGACAATCCTACTAGTGATATTTATTTTATTTATTTTACTCATTTATATAGCGCCATTAATTCCGCAGCACTTTACAAACATTATCATCACTGTCCTCATTGGGGCTCACAATCTACATTCTCTATCAGTATGTCTTTTGGAGTGTGGGAGGAAACTGGAGACCCCAGAGGAAACCCATGCAGGCACAGGGAGAACATAGAAAAGCCTGACAGATGTTGTCCTTGGTAGGATTTGAACCCAGGACCCCAGTGTCATACAGGGAAGAGTGTCAATCAGTGAATAAGACCACCCCCTGGATTCATATATATACAAACACCCAAATTCAATGAATAAAAGACAGGTTTCATTGAATTTTTTCCCACTAAAATGTAGACCAATGTGATCAGATCCTCCTCTCTATAACATCATGCCTGCAGATCAGATACAATTTTTAATATAACTGGTTCACTTTAAAGTTCTCACTGCTGCAAATACCGTGAAGGTGACCAGACAGAAAAGTCACATTTATCAATAGGTAATGGGCAGTCTGAGAACTTTTTCACCATTTGATCTTGATGTTTCAGACTCGCACCTGAGGGTCAGAGCAAGTTCTTTAAAATCCACAGTCAGTAAATAGATCACCACTTCAGTGGTCCTTCCCAGTTCTAAAACAGAAAACGCAATGACAAAAAGACCCATTTCAGATGAAGAATGGATTTTATTCTACTTATAAAAACATTTGTTTAAAATTGTATATAGAAACAGTTTCTCAATCACTTGCCCAGTGACTAGTGTGTGGTTCTAAGCAAAGTACGTGCCATGGATGTTGTCAATAAACTCTGCCCATTGCTTACTCCAGCATGCTACTTGACTTTGCCTGCACTGCACTGACTTCAACGTGTCCAGACTGAAATGATGTCAATCAACACCGATGGGGATGAGTGATGGAGGCTTTAGTGATGACAGCTGGAGCACTTGCTTGGCTTGGTACCACCCAATGGACACTTTCGACCTGGACTTATATAAAAATGTTGTAACATTTCAAGCGGTTTTATGTTAGACTTCTGGTAAAAACTTCTTGAAGATTCTGTCCCTAAAGGTTAATTTTCTAGGCAAAGTTGACCAACAGTAAAAACGTATGTTCTTACCTGTAATTAAGTGTGCTATTCGGCGCTGTCATTGGTTCACTAAAGAGAAATCTGCCTTGCTTTAAGCCCAGGGTCAAGAAGCGTTGGACCACATTGCTAATTGCAGGATGATATAATATCTCAAATGAGGTACATATTAGTAATTTGTCATTACTCAATCAGCATATGCAATACATACTACACTTAAGGCCGCTATACACAGACAAAAATTGTCTGAATGCGCCTATCACCAACAGTCTAATGATTATGGCGGCCTACCGAGTATCCCCCGACACATGATGTCTGGAGAGATAAGAGTCAGGAAATTAGATTTTTACTCTCCCGACCCTTTTGTTATTCGCTAGGTAAGCTGCCGTCAGAGTTGTATGGCAGAGGCTTTCTTTGCTTTCCCTTTAAAAACTAATGCATATTTGGCTGAGCTAAATGTTCATGTGTCTGGGGGAGTCGGAATAGATAGCTGTTGTCCGAACGATCATTTAGTCCATCAGCTATCTAATCTGTATGGTGGCCATTAGTGTTTTTTACATCGTAAACTAACATTTTGTTTTTATCTGTCTTTAGTGGATCCTGGAGCAATCTGGTTGTTGCAGGGCTGGCTGTTTGTTAACAATCCTTCGTTCTGGAAGCCAGCACAGATTCGTGCACTACTTCACGGGGCACCTATTGGTAAAATAATTGTCCTTGACTTGTTTGCAGAGAATTCGCCTGTTTATCAATCAACAAAGTCTTTTTTTGGACAACCATTTATTTGGTGCATGTTGCATAACTTTGGTGGCAACCATGGTTTATATGGAAATGTTGACACCGTCAACTCTGGGCCCTTTGAGGCCATGTCATTCAATGACTCAACCATGGTTGGAACAGGACTCACCCCAGAAGGGATTGAACAGAATGACATGATATATGAACTGATGAATGAGATAGGTTGGAGCTCCAAGCCCCATAACCTTACTGAGTGGATCGTAGGTTATTCCACCAGACGTTATGGACAAAAGAACCCCAATGCTCTCAATGCCTGGCATCTTCTTCTTAGAAGTGTCTACAACTGTACCCAATATTGGAAAGACCATAATCACGCCCCCCTAGTAAGACGACCATCTCTTAAAATGAACACAGAAGTCTGCTACAATCAAAGCTACCTCTTTGAAGCTTGGAAATTTATGTATTTTGCTTCTCCTTCCCTGGCAAACAGTAGCACGTTTCTTTATGATCTGGTGGATGTAACTAGAGAAGCTGCACAGCAGTTGGTGACTCAATATTATATAGACATCAAAACATTTTATGAAAGTGAAGATCTTGAAAAACTTATGACTGCAGGTGGTGTGTTAGTTTACGATCTTCTCCCTGAACTAGATAATCTCCTTTCCAGTCAACCCCAGTTTTTGCTTGGCAGATGGTTGAAAGATGCCAGTAAAATGGCAGTAACTCCAGAAGAGGCTTTATTTTATGACATGAATGCTCGTAACCAGATCACCCTTTGGGGTCCAACTGGCAACATTTTGGACTATGCTAACAAACAATTTGGTGGGCTAGTGCGAGATTATTATTCTAAACGCTGGAGACTATTTCTTTGGTGCTTGATTGAAAGCCTGAATGCACATCAACCCTTCCACCAAGAAAAATTCATTCATGCTGTATTCGACGTAGAGAAGGCGTTCATCTACAATGGCAAGCAATATAGTCCAACTCCCACTGGGAACACCATAGATATTGTGAAAAACATGTTTATAAAGTATTATCCAAATGCAGTAAAAATAAATGAAGGAAAATAAACCACAATGTCTCAAAATTCTAAGACGTAATAAATAAACTTATAAGGGAAATTTTGTACTCCAATAAAATCTCTCGTCAATTTTTTCTATTAGTGTTGGATTACAATCATAAAATGTGCATGAAACTCATAAATGCCTTTGCTGTATCAGCATTGTTCTTCAAGATATGCAGGTTAATAAAAAATTGAATATTTATAGTTTCAACATTTCCTCTACAGTTTTTTTGCCAATCTTTTGAGGTAAAACACTAATTTTAGTTTGATCCAAAATCACATACATCACAATTGTTATAATACCGGCACTAAATCGGTGGCCACCAACCAATAGCTGAATAGAAGCGTGTGGCTTCCAAGCTGGTAGTACTAGTAGCTCAACTGAATAGAAGTGTGTGGCTTCCAAGCTGGTAGTACTAGTAGCTCAACGGAATAGAAGCGTGTGGCTTCCAAGCTGGTAGTACTAGTAGCTCAACGGAATAGAAGCGTGTGGCTTCCAAGCTGGTAGTACTAGTAGCTCAACAGAATAGAAGAGTGTGGCTTCCAAGCTTTTAGTACTAGTAGCTCAACTGAATAGAAGCGTGTGGCTTCCAAGCTGGTAGTACCAGTAGCTCAACTGAATAGAAGCGTGTGGCTTCCAAGCTGTTAGTACTAGTAGCTCAACTGAAAAGAAGTGTGTGGCTTCCAAGCTGGTAGTACTAGTAGCTCAACTGAATAGAAATATGTGGCTTCCAAGCTGGTAGTACTAGTAGCTCTAAGCAATAAATATCCTGGTGGGACCAGAGATATAGTAGTTTTATTTAGCTTTGACACAAGTGTCAAATTTATCTCATCAACAGCTAATATTATGGTAAAAGTCATGTGGCTAGGTCATATCCTCAATAGTGTTGAGCCACCTCCCTAGTATTCGGGTTCGGTTTGTCACATACAAACACATGGAAAACACATAGAAAACACCTCAAAAAGGTGTCCAAAAGCTGACAAACTGCTCAGAAGACACAACAAACATGGAAAAGTCACAACTACATATAGTCATGTGAAAAGAAAAGACGTGGAGGAGTTAAAGGAGGAGGAGACACAGATATAGGCATACACACTGCAGCGCTGAAACATGCAAACATGAAACACGAAAATTGAACTGCATTACTGCACTAGAAATATGAAAAATGAGAGCGTTTAGCGCATAAAAATGGCCAATTTTATGTGTATCTGGTAGCCACTTTAGGGCATCTCTCTTATACCAGGTCCTACACTTTCCTTTCCTCGCTGAGAATAAACGTCTCCATCTGAATGGGTATCTGTGAAACCTCTTCTTAGACTAAAATTCTCTCTCTCTGTGGAGGGGTAATGGACCTGCTGCGATTAAAACACCTGTGGTTAGGAGGCGGAGTGCTCGGTCAGAAGGCTAAAGAATACATTTCAAAAAACTAACCGTTACATCCAAACATAGACTAAGTGTGAACAGGTGCTGAACCTAGAGTCACTTGACTGTATACGAGTTGGTGACTCTAGGTTCAGCACCTGTTCACACTTAGTCTATGTTTGGATGTGACGGTTAGTTTTTTGAAACAGATATAGGCATGTAATGCCCTTCTAAAATCAAGAAAGGCTGGAGTAAAAATCTAAGCTCACTCTACCAACACCCAGACTTCTTGACAAAAAAAATAAAAAAATAAATATCTTTAGGTAGAATGGCGGCGGATTCATTCAGAACACTTTCCTTAGAAGATGTAGTGGTACCCCCGTTGGGAGTTGTGCCAAAAAATGAACCCAATACATTCAGACTAATCCACCATTTGTCATATCCAAGGGGCAGGTCAGTAAATGACAACATCGACGCGGAACCAAGTACAGTACTATGTACTGTACCTCCTTTGACGAGGCAATCAGGCGGGTCAAGAAGTTGCTAAGGGGAACCCTAATGGCCAAAACAGACATTGAGGGGGCGTTCCGGTTACTACCTGTGTCCTCCCATTGGGCTGCTTCTGTGAAGGAGCATACTACATAGATCGCTGTTTGCCCATGGGGTGCTCCATATCCTGCTCACTATTTGAGGTGTTTAGTTGCTTCCTCGAATGTGTCATCATGGACGTTTGTAAGGCGGCACATATTATCCATTACTGCTACGACTTCTTATGCCTGGGCCCAAAAGATTCGCCAAAGTGTGTAAAACAAGCGGTAGTCCACCTGTGAGAAGGAGAGAGCTGGAGGGAGAGTGGACACCCCAGAGCTGAGGGGTTAGATTGAGAAAGAAAGAAGGCAGTGTAGCTTGCTTCATGGGTGGGGTACTCTGCTGAGTAGCAGAAATTGCTACTAGGCCCAAACGGATTTCCTGGGCTAGATGCCATTACAAAATAGTAGTTAGGTAAACAGGCGGTGTAGCTTGCTTCATGGGTGGGGTACGCTGCTGAGTAGCACTAAATTCTACTATGCCCAAAAGGATTTCCTGGGCTAGATGCAGTTAAAAATTAGTAATTAGATCAACAGGCGGTGTAGCTTGCTTCATGGGTGGGGTACGCTGCTGAGTATCACTAAATTCTACTAGGCCCAAACGGATTTCCTGGACTAGATGCCGTTACAAAATAGTAGTTAGGTAAACAGGCGGTGTAGCTTGCTTCATGGGTGGGGTACGCTGATGAGTATCACTAAATTCTACTAGGCCCAAAATGATTTCCTGGGCTAGATGCCGTTACAAAATAGTAGTTAGGTAAACAGGCGGTGTAGCTTGCTTCATGGGTGGGGTACTCTGCTGAGTAGCACAAAATGCTATTAGGTACAAAACGATTTCCTGGGCTAGATGCAGTTAAAAATTAGTAATTAGAGCAACAGGCGGTGTAGCTTGCTTCATGGGTGGGGTACGCTGCTGAGAATCACTAAATTCTACTAGGCCCAAATGGATTTCCTGGGCTAGATGCCGTTACAAAATAGTAGTTAGGTAAACAGGCGGTGTAGCTTGCTTCATGGGTGGGGTACGCTGCTGAGTATCACTAAATTCTACTAGGCCCAATCGGATTTCCTGGGCTAGATGCCGTTACAAAATAGTAGTTAGGTAAACAGGCAGTGTAGCTTGCTTCATGGGTGGGGTACGCTGCTGAGTTGCACCAAACTCTACTAGGCCCAAAATGATTTTCTGGGCTAGATGCCGTTAAAAATAGTACTTAGGTAAACAGGCAGTGTAGCTTGCTTCATGGGTGAAGTACGCTGCTGAGGAGCATCAAATTCTTTTAGGCCCAAAAGGATTTCCTGGGCTACATGTTGTTAAAAATAGAACTTAGGTAAACAGGCGGTGGGTGGCTGGGCTACTCTGCTGACTAGCAGACACTGAAGCTTTGGAGCAGACCTCTGAATCCCAGGCCATAGTCTGAGGAAACAACACTGCAGACGACCCCACCCATCTGGAATTGACAATGGCAACGTCATGTAAAACTCAGCAAGGGGACTAAATAAAAGAGTCTCCATTTTTTCCAAAAATTCGGCCACAGACACCACTTAAGTGGCATCAATTTCGCCAGAGTTTTTTAAAACGGTTGGTGAGGTGATTTTCAAAAATCATCAAGCTTTTAGTCTCCCCAAGATGACACACAGGGGTAGAAAAGTCCTGGCGGATCCAGGATTTGTTCATCTGTAGTCTGTCTACATTGTCACTGGACAGCCGCGTGCGCTTATCTGTCAGTACACCACCAGCAGCGCTGAACATACGTTCAGAGAGAACGCTGGCTGCGGGGCACGACAAGATCTCCAAGGCATGAGTGGCGAGCTCAGGCCATTTTTCAAGATTGGAAGCCCCAAATGAGCAAGGGTCCAGTTCCACAGTCATGACATCGATGTTAACTTGGAGATACTCTTGTACCATCCTCTCTAGGCGTTGGCTGTGCGTCAGACTTCTTGTTTCCTGTGGCCTTGCAAAGGATGGTCTAAAAGAATCTTGAAACGATTGGAAAAAATTGCTGTTACCACCAGATACGATGTTACTGTACGGTTTGAGTGATGACTCGATAGTCCCACAGTTGGCAAGTTAGAACTCAGAGATTGACTACGTGCACCACTGGTGTTTTGTGGAAAAGCAGATGTTAGATTCTGTAACAGTCTCTGCTGATACTCCTGCATGTGTGAATCTCTTTCTTTGGCAGGAATTATTTCACCAAATTTGCTTTTGTACTGGGGATCTAAAAGTGTGGCAACCCAGTAGTCGGCATTACTTCGGATTCTGACAAACCGAGGGTCATGTTGCAGGTAGTGCAGCAAGAAGGCACTCATGTGTCTTACGCATCCAGGAGGACCAAGTCCTTGTTGTCTTGGTGGTGGCGAGGTGAGAATCATGCTTCCTTCGTCTGCCCTCTCCCCCCAACCTCGCACAACAGAAATTTGATCAAGGTCTCCCTCATCTGATGAGTCTTCCATGCCCAGCTCCAGTTCGTCCTCCACTTCTTCCTCGCCTCCTGCACTTTCCTCAACAGTTTGGCTGCTACCATGTGCCCTCGGTAACCCCTCTCCCCCAGCCTCCAATGCCAGCCGCCTTGGTGCTGCCAACCTTCTTGACCTTGGAGGTATAATCCCTTCCGCATACGACTCCTCCTGTTCCTCCTCCTCCTCTTGTTCCACCACCTGACTCTGAACACCGTGTAAGGTGTGCTCCAGCATGTAAATCACCGGAATGGTCATGCTGATAATGGCATCGTCCGCACTAAACATCTTCGTTGCTATTTCAAAACTGTGCAGAAGGGTGCATAGGTCCCTGATCTGAGACCACTTCTGCTGCGTGATTTGCCCCACCTCTTGATCTCGTTGGCCCAGGCTATACATCATAATGTATTGCATCAGGGCTCGTCGGTGCTGCCACAGTCGCTGCAACATGTGCAGAGTTGAATTCCACCATCGCATTTCAGCCGGTGAACTGGCAGGCCCAACGACTTCTGTAGAGATGCAAGTCGTCGAGCTGCGGGATGCGAACAGCGGAAGTGAGCACACAGCGACCGTGCCCTCTGCAGAAGCCCATCTAGTCCGGGATAGTGGGATAAAAATTGCTGGACAACCAGGTTCAAAACTTGAGCCATACAAGGCACGTGTGTGATATTGCCCCGGTGAAGGGCCGCACCCAGGTTTGCAGCATTGTCGCACACAGCCAGGTTGAGTAGAGTCAACCATTGATGAAACTCGGTCTCCAGAGCTGACCACAACTCCTCTGCTGTGTGACTCACATTTCCCAGATATTTCAATGTAAACACTGCCTGATGCCGTTGAGCCCTGGTGACAGCATAGTGAGGAGGTGTGCAGAATTCCTTCAACGCGGGTGGCATTACCAGACAGGCTTTGGGTGCAGGTGGAGGACCGAGAGGAGGTTGAGGAGGCAGAAGCAGTGGAGGAACTTCTAGATACAGAGCATCGACGAGCAACTCGTAGCGACAGCAAGACTTGGACAGCAGCTCCTTCTCCTGATGTCGCCGTAGTTACCCAGTGCCCAGTCACCGACATGTAACGCCCCTGTCCATGTCTACTCATCCAAGTGTCTGTGGTGAAATGCACCCTGTCACACACAGAGTTTCTCAAGGAAGCGGTGATGTTGTGTACGACATGCTGGTGTAGCGCAGGAACAGCTTTCTTTGAGAAGTAGTGGCGACTGGGCATCTGGTACTGGGGCACTGCGACGGACATAAGGTCTCAAAAATCCTCTGTGTCCACCAGGCGGAAAGGCAGCATTTCTGTAGCCAACAGCTTGCTGATGGAGAAATTCAACCTCTTAGCTTTGTCATCGCTAGGAGGAAATGGTCTTTTACTTGTCCACATCTGAGGGACTGAGGGCTGGCTGCCATGCTTAGACGGAGTTGAGTAGGGTGTCACCGGCAAACTGCTGGTCTGTGAGGAAGGTGCAGGCGGAGATGTTATGTTGCCTTGATCAAAATGTGGTGTCGATGTCGGAGAGCGCTCAACACCAGCAGGTGTTTCCACTAGCAAATGTCCTGACGACCTGCCAATCACACTGGCTGTTGCGGGTAAAGAGGTGAAAGGTCTGCATCCAAAACCATGTGCGACTGCTGTCCCCACAGTCACAGAGGATGAAGAGGACGTGGATGCACTTGATGGGGCATACGGTGGTTGACCCGGCCCACTAGGCCGCATTGTAGCACAGTGAGCTTCTCACTGCAACTTATGCCTCATATCCATGTGATGGTTCATGCATGAAGTACTCAAGCTAGTGATTTTTTGGTCTGTACTGAGATTTTGTTGACAAATCTTACAGACAACATGAGTTGGGTCATCCTTTGCGATGTCAAAAAATGCCCAGGCTATGCAAGGCTTAGAGCCCGTGCGGCCTGAAGAGCCACCACAACTTCTGGTCTGAGGCACAGTTGGGGTTGAGGATGCAGTTGTTGACGTGCTTCCAGTACTCGGTCTCTGTCCAGGAAGGCGCACCGTTACGTCATCGTCAGACTCGTCACTAGCATCCTCCTCCACCTCCTCTGCTGACCTCATGGACTGGCGGACAGGGGGTTGATAGTAAGTGGGGTCTACAACCTCGTCATCATCATCCTGTGTGTTCTCACACCCGTCGTCCTCAGAGCCAACCTCTTCTTGCCCTGACCGAAAAGTCAAGTTTTCGTTCCAATCAGGTATCTCAGTCTCATCATCATCTTCCTCATTGTCTCCACCAACAGGAGTTACAGTTTGGGAATGAGGGTCTACATTATGCTCAGAACCTTCTTCATCTGGGCCTGGATCCGACTCACAAAGATTCTGGGCATCAGTGCAGATCATTTCCTCGTCTGGATTCACAGATGCTCTGGAGCAGACCTCTGATTCCCAGGCTATAGTATGCGTAAACAGCTCTACAGACTCAACCATGTGTGTTACCCCATGCTCAGATGGGCAGCTGGAGACTTGGGAGCTGTGAGGAAGCAAGTGCGATTGGGGTGACAACTCTGAGGAATGGAATAGTTGTGATGTTGAAGTTGACATGGAGGAGAGCCCACTTGAACGAGCACTTGATATCCGTTCAAGCACCTGCTGTTTTTGTGCCTCATCTGGAATTTTTGGCGATGCTTGTAGCGATGGTCGTAAGAAAGGGATCATATCAGATTGTCTATGAAAAGAAATAGACATCTTACTTTGGCTGGAAGATGGTCTTTCTTCTGCAGATGTTACTGTTGCTTTACCACCTACCCCACGGACACAACCTTTTTTTCCCTTTCCAACATACCTATTCCCCTTTCCACCAGCAGCAGGCCTTTTGCCACTCATTTTAGTGCTTAACTAATTGGCAACTCTGTATCTGTAGTTGTTGGCACAACAACCTATGGATGAAAACCGAGCAGAACTGAGTGGCAAAACTGTGGTACTAGGCCCAAAACTAATAACTGGATTAGATGCAGTGACAATAGAGATACACAGGCGGTATAGTTTGTGTCACAGGCAGGCTACTCTGCAGACGTGCAGACACTGCTCCTAGGCCCTAAACTAGTAACTGGATTAGATGCAGTGAAAATAGAGATACACAGGCGGTATAGTTTGTTTCACAGGCGGGCTACTCTGCTGACGTGCAGACACTGCTCCTAAGCCCTAAACTATTAACTGGATTAGATGCAGTGAAAATAGAGATACACAGGCGGTATAGTTTGTTTCACAGGCAGGCTACTCTGCTGACGTGCAGACACTGCTCCTAAGCCCTAAACTATTAACTGGATTAGATGCAGTGAAAATAGAGATACACTGTTGTAAATTCTGTGGTCGAGCTCCCTCCTGTGGTCATGAGTGGTACTTCGGCTGGTTCTGTCTATGAGCTTCCTTTGGTGGATGTGAGTGGGGCTGCGGCTTCTGAGTTTCCTTCCTCAGGTGACGAGGTTAAGTCGTTAGGTGCTGCTCTATTTAACTCCACCTAGTTCTTTGTTCCTTGCCTCCAGTCAATGTTCCAGTATTGGTCTTGCTCTCTCCTGGATCGTCTTGTGGCCTGTCTGCCCTGCATAAGCTAAGTTCTGCTTGTGTTACTTTTGTTTGCTATTTTTTCTGTCCAGCTTGCCATATTGGTTTTTCTTGCTTGCTGGAAGCTCTGGGACGCAGAGGGAGCACCTCCGTGCCGTTAGTCGGTACGGAGGGCCTTTTTGCGCCCTCTGCGTGGTTGTTTGTAGGTTTTTGTGCTGACCGCAAAGCTATCTTTACTATCCTCGGTCTATTCAGTAAGTCGGGCCTCACTTTGCTAAAACCTATTTCATCTCTGTGTTTGTATTTTCATCTTTACTCACAGTCATTATATGTGGGGGGCTGCCTTTTCCTTTGGGGAATTTCTCTGAGGCAAGGTAGGCTTATTTTTCTATCTTCAGGGCTAGCTAGTTTCTCAGGCTGTGCCCGAGGCGCCTAGGTCTGGTCAGGAGCGCTCCACGGCTACCTCTAGTGTGGTGTGATAGGATTAGGGATTGCGGTCAGCAGAGTTCCCACGTCTCAGAGCTCGTCCTATGTTATAAGTAACTATCAGGTCACTTTGTGTGCTCTTAACCACCAGGTCCATTGTGTTTCTGAATCACCAGTTCATAACAGTACTGGAGGCCCAAAGTACTAATGCTTCTCAATAGAGGGAATAAAGAAGTTCTGAGACCATTTTTTTTCTCTGCACTGTGTTTTGTCTTTCTTTTCCCCTAGACATTTGGGTGGTTCAGGACACAGGTGTAGTGATGGACATTAAAGGTCTGTTTTCTTGTGTGGATCATCTCGCTGCAAGAGTACAAAATATTCAAGACATTGTGGTTCAGAAATCTATGTTAGAACCTAGAATTCCTATTCCTGACTTATTTTCTGGAGATAGAGCTAAGTTTCTGAATTTCAAAAATAATTGTAAACTGTTTCTGGCTTTGAAACCCCGCTCCTCTGGTGACCCAGTTCAACAAGTTAAGATCATTATTTCTTTATTACGTGGCGACCCTCAAGACTGGGCATTTTCCCTTGCGCCAGGAGATCCTGCATTATGCGATATTGATGCATTTTTTCTGGCGCTCGGATTGCTGTATGATGAACCTAATTCAGTGGATCAGGCAGAGAAAAATTTGCTGGCTCTGTGTCAGGGTCAGGATGAGGTAGAGCTATATTGTCAGAAGTTTAGGAAGTGGTCTGTGCTCACTCAATGGAATGAATGTGCGCTGGCAGCAATTTTCAGAAAGGGTCTCTCTGAAGCCCTTAAGGATGTCATGGTGGGATTTCCTATGCCTGCTGGTCTGAATGAGTCTATGTCTTTGGCCATTCAGATCGATCGACGCTTACGTGAGCGTAAAAATGTGCACCATTTGGCGGTATTATCTGAGCATAAACCTGAGCCTATGCAATGTGATAGGACTTTGACCAGAGCTGAACGGCAAGAACACAGACGTCGGAATGGGCTGTGTTTTTATTGTGGTGATTCCACTCATGCTATCTCCGATTGTCTTAAGCGCACTAAGCGGTTCGCTACGTCTGCCACCATTGGTACGGTACAGTCGAAATTTCTTTTGTCCGTTACTTTGATCTGCTCTTTGTCATCCTATTCTGTCATGGCATTTGTGGATTCAGGCGCTGCCCTGAATTTGATGGACTTAGACTTTGCTAGGCGCTGTGGGTTTTTCTTGGAGCCCTTGCAGTATCCTATTCCATTGAGAGGAATTGATGCTACGCCTTTGGCCAAGAATAGGCCTCAGTACTGGACCCAACTGACCATGTGCATGGCTCCTGCGCATCAGGAGGATATTCGCTTTTTGGTGTTGCATAATCTGCATGATGTGGTCGTGTTGGGGTTGCCATGGCTACAGGTCCATAACCCAGTATTGGATTGGAAATCTATGTCTGTGTCCAGCTGGGGTTGTCAGGGGGTACATGGTGATGTTCCAGTTCTGTCTATTTCATCATCCACCCCTTCTGAGGTCCCAGAGTTCTTGTCGGATTACCGGGATGTATTTGATGAGCCCAAGTCCAGTGCCCTACCTCCGCATAGGGATTGCGATTGTGCTATCGATTTGATTCCTGGTAGTAAGTTTCCTAAGGGTCGACTGTTTAATTTGTCTGTGCCTGAGCACGCCGCTATGCGGAGTTACGTAAAGGAATCCTTGGAGAAGGGTCATATTCGCCCGTCGTCGTCGCCATTGGGAGCAGGGTTCTTTTTTGTGGCCAAGAGGGATGGTTTGTTGAGACCTTGTATTGATTACCGCCTTCTAAATAAAATCACAGTCAAATTTCAGTACCCCTTGCCGCTGCTGTCTGATTTGTTTGCTCGGATTAAGGGGGCTAGTTGGTTCACCAAGATAGATCTTCGTGGTGCGTATAATCTTGTGCGTATTAAACAGGGCGATGAATGGAAAACAGCATTTAATACGCCCGAGGGCCATTTTGAGTACCTGGTTATGCCACTCGGGCTTTCCAATGCTCCATCAGTATTTCAGTCCTTTATGCATGACATCTTCCGAGAGTACCTGGATAAATTCCTGATTGTATACTTGGATGATATTTTGGTCTTCTCGGATGATTGGGAGTCTCACGTAAAGCAGGTTAGAATGGTGTTCCAGGTCCTGCGTGCGAATTCTTTGTTTGTGAAGGGGTCAAAGTGTCTCTTTGGTGTTCAGAAGGTTTCATTTTTGGGTTTCATTTTTTCCCCTTCTACTATCGAGATGGACCCTGTTAAAGTTCAGGCCATTTATGATTGGACTCAGCCGACATCTCTGAAGAGTCTGCAAAAGTTCCTGGGCTTTGCTAATTTTTATCGTCGCTTCATCAATAATTTTTCTAGTATTGCTAAACCGTTGACTGATTTGACCAAGAAGGGTGCTGATGTGGTCAATTGGTCTTCTGGTGCTGTAGAAGCTTTTCAGGAGTTGAAGCGTCGTTTTTCTTCTGCCCCTGTGTTGTGCCAGCCAGATGTTTCGCTCCCGTTCCAGGTCGAGGTGGATGCTTCTGAGATTGGAGCAGGGGCTGTTTTGTCGCAAAGAAGTTCTGATGGCTCGGTGATGAAACCATGTGCCTTCCTTTCCAGGAAGTTTTCGCCTGCTGAGCGTAATTATGATGTTGGCAATCGAGAGTTGTTGGCCATGAAGTGGGCATTCGAGGAGTGGCGTCATTGGCTTGAAGGAGCTAAGCATCGCGTGGTGGTCTTGACTGATCACAAGAACTTGACTTATCTCGAGTCTGCCAAACGGTTGAATCCTAGACAGGCTCATTGGTCGCTGTTTTTCTCCCGTTTTGACTTTGTGGTTTCGTACCTTCTGGGCTCTAAGAATGTGAAGGCGGATGCCCTGTCTAGGAGTTTTGTGCCCGACTCTCCGGGTTTGCCTGAGCCGGCGGGTATTCTCAAAGAGGGGGTAATTTTGTCTGCCATCTCCCCTGATTTGCGGCGGGTGCTGCAAAAATTTCAGGCTAATAGACCTGACCGTTGCCCAGCGGAGAAACTGTTTGTCCCTGATAAATGGACGAGTAGAGTTATCTCTGAGGTTCATTGTTCGGTGTTGGCTGGCCATCCTGGAATCTTTGGTACCAGAGATTTGGTGGCTAGATCCTTTTGGTGGTTGTCTCTGTCACAGGATGTGCGTTCGTTTGTGCAGTCCTGTGGGATTTGTGCTCGGGCTAAGCCCTGCTGTTCTCGTGCCAGTGGGTTGCTTTTGCCCTTGCCAGTCCCGAAGAGGCCCTGGACACATATCTCTATGGATTTTATTTCGGATCTCCCCGTCTCTCAAAAGATGTCGGTCATTTGGGTGGTTTGTGATCGCTTCTCTAAGATGGTCCATTTGGTACCCTTGTCTAAATTGCCTTCCTCCTCTGATTTGGTGCCATTGTTTTTCCAGCATGTGGTTCGTTTACATGGCATTCCGGAGAACATCGTTTCTGACAGAGGTTCCCAGTTTGTTTCGAGGTTTTGGTGAGCCTTTTGTGCTAGGATGAGCATTGATTTGTCTTTTTCCTCGGCTTTCCATCCTCAGACAAATGGCCAAACTGAACGAACCAATCAGACCTTGGAAACATATCTGAGATGTTTTGTTTCTGCTGATCAGGATGATTGGGTGTCCTTTTTGCCTTTGGCTGAGTTCGCCCTTAATAATCGGGCCAGCTCGGCTACTTTGGTTTCGCCATTTTTCTGCAATTCTGGTTTCCATCCTCGTTTCTCTTCAGGGCAGGTTGAGTCTTCGGACTGTCCTGGTGTGGATACTGTGGTGGATAGATTGCAGCAGATTTGGACTCATGTAGTGGACAATTTGACATTGTCCCAGGAGAAGGCTCAACGTTTCGCTAACCGCAGGCGCTGTGTGGGTCCCCGACTTCGTGTTGGGGATTTGGTTTGGTTGTCGTCTCGTTATATTCCTATGAAAGTTTCCTCTCCTAAGTTTAAGAATCGTTTCATTGGTCCATATAGGATTTCTGAGGTTCTTAATCCTGTGTCTTTTCGTTTGACCCTTCCAGCTTCTTTTTCCATCCATAATGTATTCCATAGGTCATTGTTGCGGAGATACGTGGCACCTGTGGTTCCATCCGTTGATCCTCCTGCCCCAGTTTTGGTTGAGGGGGAGTTGGAGTATATAGTGGAGAAGATTTTGGATTCTGGTATTTCGAGACGGAAACTCCAGTACCTGGTTAAGTGGAAGGGTTATGGTCAGGAAGATAATTCCTGGGTATTTGCCTCTGATGTTCATGCTGCCGATCTGGTTCGTGCCTTTCATTTGGCTCATCCTGGTCGGCCTGGGGGCTCTGGTGAGGGTTCGGTGACCCCTCCTCAAGGGGGGGGGGTACTGTTGTGAATTCTGTGGTCAAGCTCCCTCCTGTGGTCATGAGTGGTACTTTGGCTGGTTCTGTCCATGAGCTTCCTCTGGTGGATGTGAGTGGGGCTGCAGCTTCTGAGTTTCCTTCCTCAGGTGACGAGGTTAAGTCGTTAGGTGCTGCTCTATTTAACTCCACCTAGTTCTTTGTTCCTGGCCTCCAGTCAAAGTTCCAGTATTGGTCTTGCTCTCTCCTGGATCGTTCTTGTGACCTGTCTTCCCTGCATAAGCTAAGTTCTGCTTGTGTTACTTTTGTTTGCTATTTTTTTCTGTCCAGCTTGCTATATTGGTTTGTCTTGCTTGCTGGAAGCTCTGCGACGCAGAGGGAGCACCTCCGTACCGTTAGTCGGTGCGGAGGGTCTTTTTCAGGGCAGCGCTTGAATCCACAAATGCCATGACAGAATAGGATGACAAAGAGCAGATCAAAGTAACGAACAAAAGAAATTTCGACTGTACCGTACCAATGGTGGCAGACCTAGCGAATCGCCTGGTGCGCTTAGGACAATCGGAGATAGCATGAGTGGAATCACCACAGTAAAAACACAGCCCATTCCGACGTCTGTGTTCTTGCCGTTCAGCTCTGGTCAAAGTCTGGTCTGATCACATTGCATAGGCTCAGGTTTATGCTCAGATAATACCGCCAAATGGTGCACAGTTTTACGCTCACGTAAGCGTCGATCGATCTGAATGGCCAAAGACATAGACTCATTCAGACCAGCAGGCATAGGAAATCCCACCATGACATCCTTAAGGGCTTCAGAGAGACCCTTTCTGAAAATTGCTGCCAGAGTACATTCATTCCACTGAGTGAGCACAGACCACTTCCTAAACTTCTGACAATAAATCTCTACCTCATCCTGGCCCTGACACAGAGCCAGCAAGATTTTCTCTGCCTGATCCACTGAATTAGGTTCATCATAAAGCAATCCGAGCGCCAGAAAAGACGCATCAATATCACATAATGCAGGATCTCCTGGCGCAAGGGAAAATGCCCAGTCTTGAGGGTCGCCACGTAATAAAGAAATAATGATCTTTACTTGTTGAACTGGGTCACCAGAGGAGCGGGGTTTCAAAGCCAGAAATAGTTTACAATTATTTTTGAAATTCAGAAACTTAGCTCTATCTCCAGAAAATAACTCAGGAATAGGAATTTTAGGTTCTAACATAGGATTCTGAACCACTAAATCTTGAATGTTCTGTACACTTATAGTGAGATTATCCATCAAAGAGGACAGACCTTGAATGTCCATGTCTACACCTGTGTTCTGAACCACCCAGATGTAAAGGGGAAAAGAAAGACAAAACACAGTGCAAAGAAAAAAAAATGGTCTCAGAACTTCTCTTTTCCCTCTATTGAGAAGCATTAGTACTTTGGGCCTCCAGTACTGTTATCAACTGGTGATTCAGAACCACAATGGACCTGGTGGTTAAGAGCACACAAAATGACCTGAAAGTTACTAATAATATAGGACGAGCTCTGAGACGTGGAAACTCTGCTGACCGCAATCCCTAATCCTATCACACCACACTAGAAGTAGCCGTGGAGCGCTCCTGACCAGACCTATGCGCCTCGGCACAGCCTGAGAAACTAGCTAGCCCTGAAGATAGAAAAATAAGCCTACCTTGCCTCAGAGAAATTCCCCAAAGGAAAAGGCAGCCCCCCACATATAATGACTGTGAGTAAAGATGAAAATACAAACACAGAGATGAAATAGATTTTAGCAAAGTGAGGCCCGACGTACTGAATAGACCGAGGATAGGAAAGATAGCTTTGCGGTCAGCACAAAAACCTACAAACAACCACGCAGAGGGCGCAAAAAGACCCTCCGCACTGACTAACGGTACGGAGGTGCTCCCTCTGCGTCCCAGAGTTTCCAGCAAGCAAGACAAACCAATATAGCAAGCTGGACAGAAAAAATAGCAAACAAAAGTAACACAAGCAGAACTTAGCTTATGCAGGGAAGACAGGTCACAAGAACGATCCAGGAGAGAGCAAGACCAATACTGGAACATTGACTGGAGGCCAGGAACAAAGAACTAGGTGGAGTTAAATAGAGCAGCACCTAACGACTTAACCTCGTCACCTGAGGAAGGAAACTCAGAAGCCGCAGCCCCACTCACATCCACCAGAGGAAGCTCATGGACAGAACCAGGCGAAGTACCACTCATGACCACAGGAGGGAGCTTGACCACAGAATTCACAACAGCGGGCTACTCAGATGACTATCAGACAATGCTACTAGCCCAAAAGGATTGGCTGAGCTAGATTACACCAAATGCTGTGACAAACACTTGCACAGCACAGGCACAAACCTGCCTGGCAAACAGTGCTATGAACTGCTGTAACCTACCCTGAAAAGGCTGATATTACAACTAGTCCCGACTCCTCCCGACTCCCTAAACCTATCTCTCTGAAAATTTGCTTCAAAAAAACACTCTTAGTCTGTATAACGGCCACGGCAGCAGCGGTGCCGTCTAACACTAAGCTGTAGCAGTGAGGAAATGGTGGCGACGGGGCAAATGGCTGGTTCTTATAGGGCAAGGACATGTGACATACACAGCCAATGACACATGCCCTTGCTTGTGTGCAGATCTATCCCCGACCCTCCGCCCACTAGACACTGAAACAGTCTATTAACAATGATAAACAAACAGTTTTAATGTGCAAATCAAGTGAGGCTTTTGCTGAACGAACAGTTATCGAAGAGAAACTCGAACAGTTGAATTTTAAGCAAATTGTCAAAACATCTCGAATTTGAGATTGGCGAACAGTTTGACTCGAACACTGCTCATCTCTAATCCTTAATAGATTATTTTTACATCGACTGTGGCTCAACTTGCTCGCAAGTTGAAAAGATTGATGACCTATGTACTAAATGTCTCGTCAATTAATAATTTTGTTATAGCTGAGGTGTAGCTGTTGTGGGGAACATTTTCTTTGACTGCCATGGAGGGAGCCAACAAGCCACTGTGCCTTGGCAAGAGTATTTAGATACAGGGGTAGAGGAGCAAACAGAAATTTCATCCCAGGGAAAGGAAAGCTACACCTCTGCATATTAGTGTAGTTACATTGTGAACATCACAGTATGTCTGTAAATAAAGGATACAGCCACATAACCTTTATAAAATTCACTGCTGGATAATCTACTGTAGTTACAAATTGAGTCTAATTGTTGGCTCTTAACAACTTCAGGTTCCCTTTAACACATATAAATCCATATTGATTATAGAAAACCTATTTCTAGCTTGACGGAGGAACAATTGAAGGTTTTCTCTGACATCACATCAGTGGGTACCCAACACCCGGCATCCCCACTGATCAGTTGTCATCAGCTCCAGTGGTGGCTGAATGTAAATATTGAGTGGAGTTAAACTGGCAGTGTACTAACAAGTACCGTCCGTCAGCTTCTACTCACTTGAGAACCCACCTAATACTGATATATATCAGTAGTTCCCACATTTCACTGCAGTTAAATACCCAAAAAAATCACCATACACTGTTTAAAGGGAACCTGTCGGCAGGATTGTGTACAGTAACCTACACAGTGTCAGGTTGGGGCCGTTATACAGATTGAAATGATACATGGGTGATAAAATCCGTCTTGTGGTTGTTGTTTAATCTTTATTTTCAGTTTTGAACTAATGATATGCTCGTGCCCCAGAGCGGCCTGTGGGGGTCTTCATTTGGTGCTCTACTTAGGTATTCACCAATATGGCTCCCACAGTCATCTGCCCCCTAGTTTACATAATGATTATTATAACTATATCTTGAAAAAATATCCCCTTCTGCAAGCATGCTCCAGCATGATCACATAAAAGATCACAAAAAAATTGCCTCCTTCAAGATGGCACTGCTGGCACATGCACAGTAGCCATCTATCAGATCGCCGATAGCTGCTACTGCGCAGGCACAGGTGGCGCCATCTTAGTGTAGTCAATTTTTTTTTCTAGCAAGATACCCCCACCGGCACCTGCACATTAGCAGCTATCAGATCGCCAATAGCTGCTACTGTGCAGGCGCGGCAGGCACAATTTTAAAACTGATTTTTTTATTTTTTAGGCATTTATGGATAACATGAAAAAAAAGGATCACATACACATTTTTTATGCGATCATACTGATGCTATATATATATATTTATATATATATATATATATATATATATATATATATATATATATACAGTACAGACCAAAAGTTTGGACACACCTTCTCATTTAAAGATTTTTCTGTATTTTCATGACTATGAAAATTGTACATTCACACTGAAGGCATCAAAACTATGAATTAACACATGTGGAATTATATACTTAACAAAAAAGTGTGAAACAACTGAAATTATGTCTTATACTCTAGGTTCTTCAAAGTAGCCACCTTTTGCTTTGATGACTGCTTTGCACACTCTTGGCATTCTCTTGATGAGCTTCAAGAGGTAGTCACCGGGAATGGTTTTCACTTCACAGGTGTGCCTGTCAGGTTTAATAAGTGGGATTTCTTGCCTTATAAACGTTGCTGGGACCATCAGTTGTGTTGTGCAGAAGTCTGGTGGACACACAGCTGATAGTCCTACTGAATAGACTGTTAGAATTTGCATTATGGCAAGAAAAAAGCAGCTAAGTAAAGAAAAATGAGTGGCCATCATTACTTTAAGAAATGAAGGTCAGTCAGTCCGAAAAATAGGGAAAACTTTGAAAGTGTCCCCAAGTGCAGTGGCAAAAACCATCAAGCGCTACAAAGAAACTGGTTCACATAAGGACCGCCCCAGGAAAGGAAGACCAAGAGTCACCTCTGCTTCTGAGGATTATCCGAAGTTTATCCGAGTCACCAGCCTCAGAAATTGCAGGTTAACAGCAGCTCAGATTAGAGACCAGGTCAATGCCACACAGAGTTCTAGCAGCAGACACATCTCTACAACAACTGTTAAGAGGAGACTTTGTGCAGCAGGCCTTCATGGTAAAATAGCTGCTAGGAAACCACTGCTAAGGACAGGCAACAAGCAGAAGAGACTTGTTTGGGCTAAAGAACATAAGGAATGGACATTAGACCAGTGGAAATCTGTGCTTTGGTCTGATGAGTCCAAATTTGAGATCTTTGGTTCCAACCACCGTGTCTTTGTGCGACGCAGAAAAGGGGAACGGATGGACTCTACATGCCTGGTTCCCACCGTGAAGCATGGAGGAGGAGGTGTGATGGTGTTGGGGTGCTTTGCTGGTGACAGTGTTGGGGATTAATTCAAAATTGAAGGCATACTGAACCAGCATGGCTACCACAGCATCTTGCAGCGGCATGCTATTCCATCCCGTTTGCGTTTAGTTGGACCATCATTTAATTTTCAATAGGACAATGACCCCAAACACACCTCCAGGCTGTGTAAGGGCTATTTGACCAAGAAGGAGAGTGATGGGGTGCTACGCCTCCACAGTCACCAGACCTGAACCCAATCGAGATGGTTTGAGGTAAGCTGGACCGCAGAGTGAAAGCAAAAGGGCCAACAAGTGCTAAGCATCTCTGGGAACTCCTTCAAGATTGTTGGAAGACCATTCCCGGTGACTACCTCTTGAAGCTCATCAAGAGAATGCCAAGAGTGTGCAAAGCAGTCATCAAAGCAAAAGGTGGCTACTTTGAAGAACCTAGAATACAAGACATAATTTCAGTTGTTTCACACTTTTTTTGTTAAGTATATAATTCCACATGTGTTTATTCATAGTTTTGATGTCTTCAGTGTGAATGTACAATTTGCATAGTCATAAAAATACAGAAAAATCTTTAAATGAGAAGGTGTGTCCAAACTTTTGGTCTGTACTGTATATATATATATATATATATATATATATATATATATATATATGTACATATATATATATATAATATATATAATTTATTATGTAAACTAAGAGGCAGATGAGTAAAGGGTCAGTGGCCTGTCAGAAGCCATATTGGTGAATACCTAATCAGAGCACCAAATAAGACGCCCCACAGGCTGCCTCGGAGCACAAGCATATCATTAACTCAAAACTGAAAATAAAGATTACACAACAACCACAAGACGGATTTCACCAACCAAGGTATCATTTTAATCAGTATAACAGCTCCAACCTGACACTGTCTGTAGGTTACTGTGCACAATCCTGACAGGTTCCCTTTAACCCCTTCCCGACCCATGACGCCACGTAGGCGTCATGAAAGTCGGTGCCAATCCGACCCATGACGCCTATGTGGCGTCATGGAAAGATCGCGTCCCTGCAGATCCGGTGAAAGGGTTAACTCCCATTTCACCCGATCTGCAGGGACAGGGGGAGTGGTAGTTTAGCCCAGGGGGGGTGGCTTCACCCCCTCGTGGCTACGATCGCTCTGATTGGCTGTTGAAAGTGAAACTGCCAATCAGAGCGATTTGTAATATTTCACCTATTATAACGGGTGAAATATTACAATCCAGCCATGGCCGATGCTGAAATATCATCGGCCATGGCTGGAAATACTAATGTGCCCCCACCCCACCCCACCGATCGCCCCCCCAGCCCCCCGATCTGGCCGGTACACTGCTCCGGCTCCCCTCCATCCAGTGCTCCGCTCCCCCCCGTGCTCTTGTCCGCTCCCCCCGTGCTCCAATCACCCCCCCGTGCTCCAATCACCCCCCCTGCACTCCGATCCACCCCCCCGTGCTCCGTTCCACGCCCCCCGTGCTCCGTTCCACCCCTCCCGCGCTCCGATTCCCCCCCGTGCTCCGATCCCCCCCCCCCCGTGGTCCCCCCCACCCCATCATACTTACCGATCCAGCCGGGGTCCCGTCCGTCTTCTCCCTGGGTGCCGCCATCTTCCAAAATGGCGGGCGCATGCGCAGTGCGCCCGCCGAATCTGCCGGCCGGCAGATTCGTTCCAAAGTGCATTTTGATCACTGAGATATAACCTATCACAGTGATCAAAATAAAAAAAATAATAAATGACCCCCCCCCCCCCTTTGTCACCCCCATAGGTAGGGACAATAAAAAAATAAAGAAATTTTTTTTTCCACTAATGTTAGAATAGGGTTAGGGTTAGGGGTAGGGTTAGGGGTAGGGTTAGGGGTAGGGTTAGGGTTAGGGGTAGGGTTAGGGGTAGGGTTAGGGGTAGGGGTAGGGTTAGGGGTAGGGTTAGGGTTAGGGGTAGGGTTAGGGGTAGGGTTAGGGGTAGGGTTAGGGGTAGGGCTAGGGGTAGGGTTAGGGCTAGGGTTAGGGCTAGGGGTAGGGTTAGGGTTAGGGTTTCGGTATGTGCACACGTATTCTGGTCCTCTGCTGATTTTTCCGCTGCGGATTTGATAAATCCGCAATGCTAAACCGCTGCGGATTTATGGCGGATTTACCGCGTTTTTTTCTGCGCATTTCACTGCGGTTTTACAACTGCGATTTTCTATTGGAGCAGTTGTAAAACCGCTGCGGAATCCGCACAAAGAAGTGACATGCTGCGGAATGTAAACCGCTGCGTTTCCGTGCAGTTTGTCCGCAGCATGTGTACAGCGATTTTTGTTTCCCGTAGGTTTACATTGAACTGTAAACTCATGGGAAACTGCTGCGGATCCGCAGCGTTTTCCGCAGCGTGTGCACATACCTTTAGAATTAGGCTATGTGCACACGGTGCGGATTTGGCTGCGGATTGGCCGCTGCGGATTCGCAGCAGTGTTCCATCAGGTTTACAGTACCATGTAAACATATGAAAAACCAAATCCGCTGTGCCCATGGTGCGGAAAATACCGCGCGGAAACGCTGCGTTGTATTTTCCGCAGCATGTCAATTCTTTGTGCGGATTCCGCAGCGTTTTACACCTGTTCCTCAATAGGAATCCGCAGGTGAAATCCACACAAAAAACACTGGAAATCCGCGGAAAATCCGCAGGTAAAACGCAGTGCCTTTTACCCGCGGATTTTTCAAAAATGGTGCGGAAATATCTCACACGAATCCGCAACGTGGGCACATAGCCTTAGGGTTAGGGTTGGAATTAGGGTTGTGGTTAGGGTTGTGATTAGGGTTATGGCTACAGTTGGGATTAGGGTTAGGGGTGTGGGGGGGTTAGTGTTGGAGTTAGAATTGAGGGGTTACCACTGTTTAGGCACATCAGGGGTCTCCAAACGCAACATGGCGCCACCATTGATTCCAGCCAATCTCGTATTCAAATAGTCAAATGGTGCTCCCTCACTTCCGAGCCCTGACGTGTGCCCAAACAGTGGTTTACCCCCACATATGGGGTACCAGCATACTCAGGACAAACTGCGCAACAATTACTGGGGTCCAATTTCTCCTGTTACCCTTGTGAATCTAAAAAAATGCTTGCTAAAACATAATTTTTGAGGAAAGAAAAATGATTTTTTATTTTCACGGCTCTGCGTTGTAAACGTCTGTGAAGCACTTGGGGGTTCAAAGTGCTCACCACATATCTAGATAAGTTCCTTGGATGGTCTAGTTTCTAAAATGGGGTCACTTGTGGGGGTTTCTACTGTTTAGGCACACCAGAGGCTCTGCAAACGCAACGTGACACCCGCAGACCATTCCATCAAAGTCTGCATTTCAAAAGTCACTACTTCCCTTCTGAGCCCCGACGTGTGCCCAAACAGTGGTTTACCCCCACTCATGGGGTATCAGCGTACTCAGGAGAAACTGGACAACAACTTTTAGGGTCCAATTTCTCCTGTAACCCTTGGGAAAATAAAAAATTCTGGGCTAAATAATTATTTTTGAGGAAAGAAAACGTATTTATTATTTTCACGGCTCTGCATTATAAACTTCTATGAAGCACTTGGGGGTTTAAAGTGCTCACCACACATCTAGATAAGTTCCTTTCGGGGTCTAGTTTCCAAAATGGGGTCACTTGTTGGGGGTTTCTACTGTTTAGGCACATCAGGGGCTCTGCAAACGCAACGTGACGCCCACAGAGCATTCCATCAAAGTCTGCATTTCAAAACATCACTACTTCACTTCCGAGCCTCGGCATGTGCCCAAATAGTGGTTTACCCCCACATATGGGGTATCAGCGTACTCAGGAGAAACTGGACAACAACTTTTGGGGTCCAATTTCTTCTGTAACCCTTGAGAAAATAAAAAATTCTGGGCTAAATAATTATTTTTGAGGAAAGAAAATGTATTTATTATTTTCACGGCTCTGCATTATAAACTTCTATGAAGCACTTGGGGGTTCAAAGTGCTCACCACACATCTAGATAAGTTCCTTTGGGGGTCTAGTTTCCAAAATGGGGTCACTTGTGGGGGGTTTTTACTGTTAAGCCACATCAGGGGCTCTGCAAACGCAACGTGACGCCCACAGAGCATTCCATCAAAGTCTGCATTTCAAAACGTCACTACTTCACTTCCGAGCCCCGGCATGTGCCCAAACAGTGATTTACCCCCACATATGGGGTATCAGCGTACTCAGGAGAAACTGGACAACAACTTTTGGGGTCAAATTTCTCCTGTTACCCTTGGGAAAATAAAAAATTGCAGGCTAAAAGATCATTTTTGAGAAAATAATTTTTTATTTTTATTTTCATGGCTCTGCGTTATAAACTTCTGTGAAGCACTTGGGGGTTCAAAGTCCTCACCACACATCTAGATTAGTTCCTTTGGGGGTCTAGTTTCCAAAATGGGGTCATTTCTGGGGGATCTCCAATGTTTAGGCACACAGGGGCTCTCCAAACGTGACATGGTGTCCGCTAATGATTGGAGCTAATTTTCCATTTAAAAAGCCAAATGGCGTGCCATGCCTTCCGAGCCCTGCCGTGCGCCCAAACAGTGCTTTACCCCCACATATGGGGTATCAGCGTACTCAGGACAAATTGGACAACAATATTTGGGGTCCAATTTCTCCTATTATCCTTGGCAAAATAGGAAATTCCAGGCTAAAAAATCATTTTTGAGGAAAGAAAAATTATTTTTTATTTTCATGGCTCTGCGTTATAAACTTCTGTGAAGCACCTGGGGGTTTAAAGTGCTCAATATGCATCTAGATAAGTTCCTTGGGGGGTCTAGTTTCCAAAATGGGGTCACTTGTGGGGGAGCTCCAATGTTTAGGCACACAGGGGCTCTCCAAACGCGACATGGTGTCCGCTAACAATTGGAGCTAATTTTCCATTCAAAAAGTCAAATGGCGCGCCTTCCCTTCCGAGCCCTGCCGAGTGCCCAAACAGTGGTTTACCCCCACATATGAGGTATCGACGTACTCGGGAGAAATTGCCCAACAAATTTTATGATCCATTTTATCCTACTGCCCATGTGAAAATGAAAAAATTGAGGCTAAAATAATTTTTTTGTGAAAAAAAAGTACTTTTTCATTTTTACGGATCAATTTGTGAAGCACCTGGGGGTTCAAAGTGCTCACTATGCATCTAGATAAGTTCCTTGGGGCGTCTAGTTTCCAAAATGGGGTCACTTGTGGGGAAGCTCCAATTTTTAGGCACACGGGGGCTCTCCAAACGTGACATGGTGTCCGCTAAAGAGTGGAGCCAATTTTTGATTCAAAAAGTCAAATGGCGCTCCTTCCCTTCCAAGCCCTGCCGTGCGCCCAAACAGTGGTTTACCCCCACATATGAGGTATCAGCGTACTCAGGAGAAATTGGACAACAACTTTCGTGGTTCAGTTTCTCCTTTTACCATTGGGAAAATAAAAAAATTTTTGCTAAAAGATAATTTTTGTGACTAAAAAGTTAAATGTTCATTTTTTCCTTCCATGTTGCTTCTGCTGCTGTGAAGCACCTGAAGGGTTAATAAACTTCTTGAATGTGGTTTTGAGTACCTTGAGGGGTGCAGTTTTTAGAATGGTGTCACTTTTGGGTATTTTCAGCCATATAGACCCCTCAAACTGACTTCAAATGTGAGGTGGTCCCTAAAAAAAATGGTTTTGTAAATTTCGTTGTAAAAATGACAAATCGCTGGTGAAATTTTAACCCTTATAACTTCCTAACAAAAAAAAATTTTGTTTCCAAAATTGTGCTGATGTAAAGTAAACATGTGGGAAATGTTATTTATTAACTATTTTGTGTCACATATCTCTCTGGTTTAACAGAATAAAAATTCAAAATGTGAAAATTGCGAAATTTTCAAAATTTTCGCCAAATTTCCGTTTTTATCACAAATAAACGCAGAATTTATTGACCTAAATTTACCACTAACATGAAGCCCAATATGTCACGAAAAAACAATCTCAGAACCGCTAGGATCCGTTGAAGCGTTCCTGAGTTATTACCTCATAAAGGGACACTGGTCAGAATTGCAAAAAACGGCAAGGTCTTTAAGGTCAAAATAGGCTGGGTCATGAAGGGGTTAAAGGGAACCTGTCATCAGTTTTCCCCAATATAATGTACAGCGACCACCTTTAAGTCCTCTTTTACATTGTATTCAAGAATGTTGTATATAAGTACTCAATGCCCTCTGCATAACACAAAAATAACTTTATATTCTACCCCAATGCGGTTCAATCCCATGGACGTCGCTGGTCTTTATCCAGCACCTCTTCTCTCGTACTTATATCCATCTTCATCCACATATTGTCCCCTATCTCACTCCTGGGCAGGTGCACTCGCTCTGCCCTGCTGAGGTCAGAGTACAGTACTGTAGTGCACATGCTCTTGCTTTACTTGGCGGCCATCAGCGCTCTTTGACCTTTCTCAGTTAATGCTCTTTTCAGTACATTTCTTTGCCCATGGCAGAGCAGAGAAAAGTGCACCTACGCAGGAATGGGTTTGGAGGGCACTATATGGATGACATACAATGCATCAACCGCATGGAGCAGGGAAGGAGGCCAGCAATCATAAGAGGAAAGGAGGCACTAGATGAAGACCAGAGATGTCCAGCGGACAGGACCGCACTGTATGTGGGTATGATAGAAGGGGGTTTTATTACACCCCTTTATTATTTTTGGGCGTCTGCAGTTTGAAATCCCGAAGATTCCTTTTAAATCTTACTCACAATGCTAGTGCTGTACGGCAGTAGAAAATCTTCTGTGTTTGCACTACATGGGAGCATAGCCTAATACAGAGGCGTAGCTAGAGCTTTTGCCGCCCGGGGCTGTTCCCGAGTTTGGCGCCCCCCCCCCCCCCCCCCAGCTCAATACACACAAAGGTTACCAAAAATGGTTTTCCTGTTTTGTAGAACTTAAACTGGGCCTAATGGTGTCACCCCCACATGCCACACCTGTGACTTAATACCACCACACCATGACCAGGCCACATAGTGACCGAATAATACTACATACAAGGGACAAATACCACCGCACCATTTCCAGACCACATATTACCACCACATAGTGACTGAATACTACAATACTGATCAGTAATAAAAAAAAAAACCACAATACTATCACCATAAGTGCCAGTATTCACAGGAGATCTGTACTTAGTATGCAGTGTCTGTGTAGAGGTAATACAGAGATCACTGGTGACATTATACACAGGACCTCTATATAGTATACAGTGTATAGTGTCAGTGTATAGGTAACACTGACTCACCAGTGACGTCTCTAGGTGAAGTCCTTCATCTTTTATCCAGCACAGACCGCCATCATTCCTTCCAGCCAGGACTCGTCTCTGCAGGAAATAACACAGTTATCTCGAGCTCCGCTTGCAGAACACATTACTTAATTTTTCACAACTTCTACATTACACCACATGAAGAAAAAAAGGTGATATAGTGTCACTCTGCACAGTAACAGGACCGCCCCCCCATTTAAAACAGTATACTCAAAAAATAAAATAAATACATCACTGCAGTAACAATATCCCTTAATTATCCCCTATGGTAATAATATTCCCCACCCTGGCCCCGTTTATCTCATTCCTGGCTCCAGCCATATGTTGTCGTATCCTGCCCTCATGAGTATCCATTCTACCCCATATGATCTCCCCATCCTGCCCCATCTGTCTCCATCGTATCCGTCCTGCCCCATGATCCAATCCTGCCCCGTGTCTCCAATCATGCCCCGTATCTACATTCTGCCCATGCCTCAAGTCCTGCCCCCAGTGTGTCCAGCATATTACCCCCATGTTGTCCAGCAATCTGCCCCAGTGTGTCCAGCATATTACCCCCATGTTGTCCAGCAATCTGCCCCAGTGTGTCCAGCATATTACCCCCAGTGTGTCCAGCAATCTGCCCCAGTATGTCCAGCATATTACCCCCAGTGTGTCCAGCAATCTGCCCTCAGTGTGTCCAGCAATCTGCCCCAGTGTCCAGCCTTTCCCCAGTGTGTCCAGCAGTCTGCCCCAGTGTGTCCAGCATATTACCCCCAGTGTCCAGCATTGCCCCAGTGTGTCCAGTATATTACCCCCAGTGTGTCCAGCAATCTGCCCCAGTGTCCAGCATTGCCCCAGTGTGTCCAGAAGTCTGCCCCAGGGTCTCCAGCATTGCCTCAATGTGTCCAGAAATCTGCCCCAGGGTCTCCAGTATTGCCCCAGTGTGTCCAGCAATCTGCCCCAGGGTCTCCAGTATTGCCCCAGTGTGTCCAGCATTCTGCCCCATAGTCTCCTGTACTGCCCCAGTGTGTCCAGCATTCTGCCCCATGGTCTCCAGTATTGCCCCAGTGTGTCCAGCAATCTGCCCCATGGTCTCCTGTATTGCCCCAGTGTGTCCAGCATTCTGCCCCATGGTCTCCAGTATTGCCCCAGTGTGTCCAGCAATCTGCCCCATGGTCTCCTGTATTGCCCCAGTGTGTCCAGCAATCTGCCCCATAGTCTCCTGTACTGCCCCAGTGTGTCCAGCATTCTGCCCCATGGTCTCCAGTATTGCCCCAGTGTGTCCAGCATTCTGCCCCTAGGTCTCCAGTATTGCCCCAGTGTGTCCAGCATTCTGCCCCTAGGTCTCCAGTATTGCCCCAGTGTGTCCAGCATTCTGCCCCATGGTCTCCAGTATTGCCCCAGTGTGTCCAGCAATCTGCCCCATAGTCTCCTGTATTGCCCCAGTGTGTCCAGCAATCTGCCCCATGGTCTCCTGTATTGCCCCAGTGTGTCCAGCATTCTGCCCCATGGTCTCCATTATTGCCCCAGTGTGTCCAGCAATCTGCCCCATAGTCTCCTGTATTGCCCCAGTGTGTCCAGCAATCTGCCCCATAGTCTCCTGTATTGCCCCAGTGTGTCCAGCAATCTGCCCCATAGTCTCCTGTATTGCCCCAGTGTGTCCAGCATTCTGCCCCATGGTCTCCAGTACTGCCCCAGTGTGTCCAGCAATCTGCCCCATGGTCTCCAGCATTGCCCCAGCCCCAGACAGTCAGAAATAAAGAAAAAAAAAAAAAAGTAAAATCCTCACCTCTCCCGTTCCCAGCACAGGTCCGGTGCAGTCAGCGTCTCTCCGGCTCTGCGACGCTCAGGACAGAGAGGCAGAGCGGCGCGCACAGTAGTGACGTCATCGCGCCCTCTGCTCTGAGACGTCGCAGAGTCAGAGGAGGCTGCAGCTGCCGGCGCCGCAGGAACCAGGAGAGGTGAGTATAGAGCGGGGGCGGGGGCGGGACCCGGGGGTGGGGGGAGCTGGCCCTGGTCGTGGCGGCGGACGGCGCCGCCCGAAGATTTAAAGGGGCGTCTTTTTTTTTTTTTTTTTTAATCTTCTTCTGCAGCGCCGGCCGCCCCCAGCATTGTGCCGCCCGGGGCGGACCGCCCCCCCCGCACCCCCCTTCCTACGCCACTGGCCTAATAATGCAAATCACAGTGCAGTAAAAAAAAATCCTAATGATGTGATTTTTGCATTTCGACCTTTTTGTTGACTGATATCTATACCAAATGTCCTCCTTTGGTAGTTTTAACTTCTTTTTTTGCATTTTCAATTTTAACTATTACAACTGTAATAGAGTAGTGCTCACACAGTAGATTGTTTCTTAAGATATTAATTTGATTTTTTTTAAATCAGATTAAGTTAATCATATGATATGTGTATCTCAACTTGTAATGGCATAGAATTTAGCAAAATCTATTTGTTCTGATAAGGGGTGTCTGTGTATTTACTTGTTTACTTTTACTTTACAAAACCATAAGGTACTTTTCTTACCATACCTATACTTCTTAAAGGGAATATACATTAGATGAATGCCAACCCAAAGCAGCAATTCTAGCTGAATCAGCTGACCATTCAATATGTGTGGGTCATTTGGCAGCAGATGTAAGGTGGGGAACAAGGATTTCAAGATGCTTGCTATTTTATATCCAAATAGGATAGATGAATATTCATTCTCTTCTCTACATGGAAAAAAATATACATGCTCGTGATGTTTAACCCCTTAGTGACAGAGCCAATTTGGTACTTAATGACCGAGCCAATTTTTGCAATTCTGACCACTGTCACTTTATGAGGTTATAACTCTGGAACGCTTCAACGGATCCCGCTGGTTCTGAGATTGTTTTTTCGTGACATATTGTACTTCATGATAGTGGTAACATTTCTTCGATATTACTTGCGATTATTTATGAAAAAAATGGAAATATGGTGAAAATTTTTTAAATTTTGCAATTTTCAAACTTTGTATTTTTATGCCCTTAAATCAGAGAGATATGTCACGAAAAATAGTTAATAAATAACATTTCCCACATGTCTACTTTACATCAGCACAATTTTGGAGTTATAAGGGTTAAAACTTGACCAGCAATTTCTCATTTTTACAACACCATTTTTTTTTAGGGACCACATCACATTTGAAGTCATTTTGAGGGGTCTATATTATAGAAAATACCCAAGTGTGACACCATTCTAAAAACTACACCCCTCAAGGTTCTCAAAACCACATTCAAGAAGTTTATTAACCCTTTACGTGCTTCACAGGAACTGAAACAATGTGGAAGGAAAAAATGAACATTTAACTTTTTTTTGCAAACATCTTAATTCAGAACCATTTTTTTATTTTCACATGTGTAAAAACAGAAATGTAACCATAAATTTTGTTATGCAATTTCTCCTGAATACGCCAATACCCCATATGTGGGGGTAAACCACTTTTTGGACGCACCGCAGAACTTAGAAGTGAAGGAGCGCCGTTTGACTTTTTCAATGCAGAATTGGCTGGAATTGAGATGGGACGCCATGTCACGTTTAGAAAGCCCCTGATGTGCCTAAACAGTGGAAACCCCTCAAGTGACACCATTTTGGAAACTAGACCCCTTAAGGAACTTATCTAGATGTGTGGTGAGCACTTTGAACCCCCAAGTGCTTCACAGAAGTTTATAACGTAGAGCCGTGAAAATAAAAAATCGCTTTTGTTTACACAAAAATGATCTTTTCGCCCACAAATTCTTATTTTCACAAGGGTAACAGGAGAAATTAGACCACAAAAGTTGTTGTGCGATTTCTCCTGAATACGTCGATACCCCATATGTGAGGGTAAACCACTGTTTGGGTGCACCGCAGAGCTTGGAAGTGAAGGAGCGCCGTTTTACTTTTTCAATGTAGAATTGGCTGGAATTGAGATTGGACGCCATGTCGTGTTTGGAGAGCCCCTCATGTGCCTAAACAGTGGAAACCCCCCACAAGTGACACCATTTTGGAAACTAGACCCCTTAAGGAACTTATCTAGATGTGTGGTGAGCACTTTGAACCCCCATGTGCTTCACAGAAGTTTATAACGTAGAGCCGTGAAAAAAAAAAATCACATTTTTTCTACAAAATATGATCTTTTTGCCCACAAATTTTTATTTTCACAAGGGTA